>NC_091070.1:119502500-120752500 GCF_032405125.1 Capricornis sumatraensis | reverse complement strand
TCCAGATTATCACTCAGTAGGGCTGGACTGAATCAGTGCATCCAGAATTCACCTTTCCCTGGTAAACCAAGGCAGGACAGCAACTTTTACTCCCAACTAAGGAGAGCTGTTATGACTTTTCCTATTCACCAAGCCCTTTTTAAGGGAGCCTTTCTTTTTTTTTAAAGTTTTTATTGAATTTGTTACAATACTGCTCCTGGTGTTTACATTTTGGTGGGGAGTCATGTGGGATCTTAGCTCCCCAACCAGGGATTGAAACCGCACCCCCTGCATTGGAAAGTGAAGTCTTAACCACTAGACCACCAGGGACCACCCCTAGGGACCCTTTCTTTAAAAATAAGCACCTCTGATATCTAAAATTCCAGCACCAAACCTACCTTTTGTCTCCAGTACTGGGCCCCGAGGGGAGCTGAAGGTAGAGATACAACTTGTCATTGTCTGAGAATTTCTGTACATCTTGCTGAGGTAAGGAGGAACAGAGAGGCAGGAAAAATCATAAGGTCAAGAAATACCCAAGGTAGGATCCTCTGATCCTTACTAAACAGTCTAGCTGAGTGAGTGAGTGTCAGGCTGACAAAGGACCTTAGAATTGATTTGAGGCTAGGTGCTCAACGTGCCCTGAGGAGCCCTTAAGGATTACCAAGGTGAGAAGGGGAGTGGCGGGGATCAGCTCTGATTCCTACTGGGCTTCTCCACAAGAGGTCACAGAGATGAAGTGAGATGCTCAAGGTCAAAGCGATAACAAGTTGTAAAGCCATTTATCTTCTGACAGGGTAGACAGCACTGACTCCCTTGCATAAACCTTTCTAACCCATATCCGTACCATCTTCATCCCCCCCACCAATGCCATCTCTCTTGCCTTCTTCCCCAAAATACTCACCAGGATCCCCTCTACTTTGTTCTGCACGGCCTTGCTGTAGAGAAGAGGAAAAAGCTGGAGGTCATACAAAAGATTTCTCCCCATCCCTGTGGATGACTGCCAGGGAGAGGAAGGGGTCTGAAAAGCCTAGCAGGTGCTCAAGAACTGCTACCATGATGAAAATCTCCCCTGGTCAGATGCACTCGCTTGAGGAGGTGCAGGTCATCTAATTCAGAGGAAGAGAAGTGCTATAGGGATCTATACCCAGGTCTGAAACAAGGTTTAGAGATGGTGATGAGTACTTACGAAATGGTACCTCGGAGCCTCTGAAGAAGGGTGGTCGGTTCCCCCGCCTCAGCACTGCCTGAGGAAGTCCTTCCCCCAGTCTTTGGGCTCTTCGCATCAGGTTCATCTTCTGCCATCCTGGCATGAGGGCTAGAGTTGAGAGAAGACAGGACAAGAAGATTTAACAAGATTTCCCTTCCCCGCTGGAAGTCCCAGGGCACTCCTCACCTCTCTACCCAGAAAGACAGAAAAACAGAAAGAAAGCCTCGGAATTTCCCCAGTGGTCTTTTTCTATAATTTGAAATTATTCCATTACTTCTTCAGGCCCATATATACCCAAAGAGATCTCCATTCTATCTGCCCCACCTTTCTGCAGTCTCCTAAATGTGGAAAACTGTAAAGGAAGAGATACGGGGGATTGGAAATCCACGTTAGAGAAACATTTTCATTTCTGCCTCTGACCCCATACTGCCCTCCTTTCCCTCAACAACCACCACAAGATAAAGTTGTCTAATTCTCTAATACACTCCTCACCACTGAATTTGCCTGGGAGGTCAGAAAGGATACGAACATTTTCTGCCCTTCCAGGCTTGGAAAAAACTGGGCCCAACTTCTCATTACTTAATCTCGCCACGGCTTCCCCCGCAGCTCCCCCTCCCCACGTCGTCGGCCCCTACGTCATCGCCCTCACCTCCCCTCCCGACGCGCGCCCCCACTCCCTCCCTTCCCCCTCCATTCAATCCCGCGTTGCTGCAAAGTAGGGGGTTCAGGGTAGCGGAACTCCTGTGCTGGGCGTAGAAAACCCGGTTGCGGGAAAGGGGTCCTAGATTCGGGGCACGTGCACATGGGTGAAGAAGCAGTTGAAAATACAGCCAGAATCTTGTCTGCTCTCCTCCCAACTCATACTGCCCCCTCCCTACCTTTGAACAGTCACCTTCCAAAACAAGCAACAATAAAGGTAAGGGAGAAAGAGAAACTACCTCGTAGCCACCTTCACTCCAGCCCAGCCCCACGATCCTGGCCCAGCGGGCTCGTGCGTTGCTTTATTTCCTTTTTTCTGAATGGCTGGAACGGCCCCGATCTGCCTAGATACTCGGACGGCCTGCTCTACGATTGGTCGTTGCTGCCACCCGGAGACAGACGGCGCCGGGCTCGCACCGGCGGCCGCTAAAATCTGCCTGGTAACAGAATCTGATTGGTCAATAGGGGAGGGAAAATCCAAAGTTGGTCTTATTTGAGTCAAGAGGGGGAAGTCCGGGTTAGGTTTCGGTTAAAACTGGGGTCGGTTGGGACTGCCGGTCCCAAGAGGTTCTTCTCTTAAAGGGACCGCAGGACGAAAGACCGGACGCTCTCCTCCTTTTGAAGCTTTCTTTGCTTTCTCCTTCCGTGTTTCAGTTTTGCCTTCGGGAGTCAGAGCTACTGGAAGAAAAGATTCAATGGATGATAAAATAGCTAGAAAATTATAGGTAGTAGTGATGGAAGTCGCTGGAAACTCACATTACCAGCTTTTGATGAAAAACAAGTTGAACTATTCCCCCTACTCCCCACCACCCAACACGTGCTTGCAGACACTCTGAAGAAACCCGCAAGCACAAGCTCACATTCCTCAGTTGATGCAGGCCTCTTAACCTCAGCAGCTGTACCACATAAAGCTAAAGTGCCCTTAGTCTTCCTAGTTTCCCGCAAGTACCTTCCTTCCAAAGAGTCGCTGCTGCTTTTGCATCCCCTTAGTTCTGCAGTCAGTGAACAATGGAATTTTGACTGACAATGGCACCCCACTCCAGTACTCTTGCCTGGAAAATCCCATGGACGGAGGAGCCTGGTGGGCTGCAGTCCATGGGGTCGCGAAGAGTCGGACTGAGCGACTTCACTTTCACTTTTCACTTTCATGCATTGGAGAAGGAAATGGCAACCCACTCCAGTGTTCTTGCTTGGAGAATCCCAGGGACGGCGGAGCCTGGTGGGCTGCCGTCTATGGGGTCGCACAGAGTCGGACAGGACTGAAGCAGCAGCAGCAGCAGCAGCAGCAGCAGCAGCAGTTCTGCAGTTAGTGAACAATGGAATTTTGACTGACTTCTCCAAGGGGTGCTGAATTCCCGCCTGGACTTTTTCGTTTCAGAGAACATTGTACTGAACGGTCAAGCGTTCCTCTCCCTTTTGGTTAAGGCTTTTTAAGGTCATGAGTCTAATGAAAACAATGAACCTTCTGCCATGAAAACACAGGTACAGGCCAAGTGGTGCATCTAATTTAAGAGGTCAGGGACTCAAGGTTAACCACCCTTTGAATGGATGCACAGTTTTTTGTTTTGCGCAGCAGATACATTACACCCAAAACTATGTTTGTAGTCCTGACCTGCAGTTCTCCAGTCTCATCATCATTGTGTTTTTTGTAAAGAGGAGAGCAGTGATGCCTCCTCATGTGTTCATGCAGCTCAGTCATTTTGACTCTTTGTGACCCCCTGGACAGTAGCCCACCAGTCTCCTCTGTCCAGGGAATTTTCCAGGCAAGAATACTGGAGTTGGTTGCCATGCCCTTCTCCATGGGATCTTCCCAACCCAGGGACAGAACCCATGTCTCTGGGGTCTCCTGCATTGGCAGGCAAATTCTTTACCACTGAGCCATCTGGGAAGCCTGATTTTGTGATCATTGCCCTTTGCAGCCTGCATTTCCCTACTACCAGCTTTGGTGGGTCCTGGGGGAACAAACCCAGGGGATTGTGGAGTTGGGGAAATACAAATATACTGCCTAGAAATACAAATATGCTGCCTAGAAGGTTTTCTAGCAACAGCTAAAATTTATTTGTTTATTGCGTGCCAGATACCAGACCAAACGTTAAATACCTTATTTTGAAGTAGGAACTATTGTTGCCTCCATTTTACACACAAGGAAGCAGACTTGGAGAGGTGAAGGGACTTGTCCAGAGTTACATTGTAGTAAGTGCTGGAATCAGGATCCAAAGTCAGTCCCTCTGCCTTCCGAGGCCATTCTCTTGAATACTGCCCTAGATTGCATTTATACAGATTTTCAGGTGCTCATGTACAAATATGGGTATAGACTGATGGAAAGATACCCCAAACACCACTGTTTGATACAAAGTGGAATGTAAAGCACTTTAAATGGAAAAAGAATTTGGGGTTAATTATACTGGCTTACAAATTTCATTCTTTTTTTGAAAAAGTAATCTTATTTATTTATTTTTGGCTGCACTGGGTCTTTGTTGCTGTGTGGGCTTCTCATTGCTGAGGCTTCTCTTGTTGCTGAGCAGGGGCTCTAGGGCATGTGGGCTCAGTAGCTGAGGTTCCCAGGCTCGAGAGCACAGGCTCAGTAGTTCTAGTGCACAAATTTAGTTGCTCTGAGGCACGTAGATCAGGGATTGAACCTGTGTCTCCTGCATTGGCAGCTGGATTCTATATCACTGAACCACCACAGAAGCCCTGGCTTAGGAATTTGAAGGTGGCAGAGAATAATCAGAAGCTTTAGCAAAGGGAGGAAAAGTATCATAGCTGTGAAAGGGAAATTATTTTGACGGCACTGTAGAAAGGCCAGGTTGGGTTGGGAGGTGGGAAGGCTAGAGATGGGGAAAACAGGCAGCTAAATATTTATGCCAAATTTCTGCCTAAGAGCTGAGGATACAAAGCTGAATAAGGTATAATAAGGTATTGTTGCAGGAAGGAAGCCAATTCTGACTCCATGTTGAAAACTGTTTCTTTGACTTGCTTTTATTATTATAATTATACTCAATGCCTTGCCTGGAGGACCCTGCCCCTCTGCTTGACTGTAAACTAAAAGTGCCTTTGTTTAGTTTGTCCCTGCCCACCTGTGAATAGAAGAGACTAACACACCCCTTCTGAAGGCTGGACATTCCCTTGAAGATGTTTTGCAAGACTGAAGACCCTTTCATTTTATTTCCCCACTGCATCTCCGTCTCTATTCTGCCTTTTGACTTCAGTTCCTCATTGCTTCTTTCTCTCTAATCTATAAAACAACCTGGCATCCAGACCCCAACAAGATGGTGATTTTGAGGCGCTAGCCTTGTCTCTTGGATTCATTGGCCTATTGTGCAGCGAGCAGAGTGAGATTGGGCTTGGTAACAGTATGATGGTCCTTGCCCTGAGAAGTAACAATAAAAATTGTCTGATAAGCATCATTATAATAACAGCAAATATTTATTAACATTAATATGTGCTGAGGGTTGTTCTAGGGCCTCATATATGTTACATTTTTAATCTCATAGCAACTCTATCAGATAGATACAATGATTATTCCTATTTTACAGACGAGGAGACTGAGGTAATGGGAGATTAATACTTTGCCCAAGATTACACAGTAAGTGATGGACCTAGGATCTGAACTGGGCTGTCTGGATTCAGAATTTGCTCTTAGGCACTGTTATACATTGCTTACTAAAATTGGGAAAGAATTTCCTTTTTCTTTAATATTTACTTTTACTTATGTGTTTGGGTATGGCACATGCAATCTCCAATCTCCCTTGCATGTGATCTTTTTTTAGTTTTGGCATGCAGAATCTCTAGTTGTGTTGCAGGAAGGGGGACCCCTTCCAGGGCCCAAACTGGGCTCTTGTCTAACACTCGGAAATGAATTGTCCGAGGAGACACATGTGCTGACAAAGCAAGAAATTTTATTGGGAAAGGGCACCCGGGTGGAGAGCAGTAGGGTAAGGGAATCCAGGAGAACTGCTCTGCCGCGTGGCTCGCAGTCTCGGGTTTTATGGTGATGGGATTAGTTTCTGGGTTGTCTTTAGCCAATCATTCTGACTCAGAGTCCTTCCTGGTGGTGCATGCCTTGTTCAGCCAAGATGGATGCTAGAGAGAAGGATTCTGGGAGGTGGCGGGACATGTGGTGTCTCCTTTTGACCTTTCCGGAACTCTTCTGGTTGGTGGAGGCTTATTAGTTCCCTGTTCCTTACCAGGACCTCCTGTGGTAAAACAGCTCATGCAAATGGTTACTATGGTGCCTGGCCAGGGTGGGCGGTTTCAATCAGTGTGTTTCCCCTAACAGTTGTGGCTTCTGGGCTCTAGTTCCCCCACCAGGGATCAAACTTGGGCCCCCCACATTGAGAGCTCAGAGTCCCAGCCCCTGGGTTCCCAGGGAAGTCCTAGGAGGGAATTTCTTAAACAAACATAAGAATGTAAACCGTAAAGGAAAATACGGATCAATTTAGGTACATTAATATTAAAAACAAATTTATTTTTAAAACTACTATAAAAAGAATGCAAAGTCAAGCTACAAACTTGGAGAAGATGTTTTCAAGACATAACTGAAAAGGATTGTTATCTGGAATTTATAAAGACCTCCTACAAATAAAAAGATGAACCACCAAATAGAGTAAAGGGCAGAGAAAATGAACAGGAATTTTATAAAAGAAGCAGAAATGGCTCATAAATATGGAAAGTTATTCATTCTCTATAGTAATCAAGAAAATATAAAGTAAAACCACATGAAGATATCATTTCACACTCACTAATAAACTGGCAAAAATTTAAAAGTCTAGCAATATTGAGATTTGACATGGCTGTGGATCAACAGGAGCTCTCATCTACTGCTGGTGAAAAGTATAACTTGGTATAACTATTTTGAGAAATCATGTGTTTTTGTATAACTATTTTGTATTACTTGGTAATGTCGAATGTGTTAATATCTTATGATTCTGCAATCCTACTCCTACAGATATGCCCTAAAGACAGAAGGAGTAAGGTTTATAGTCCCATTGATTGCATTAGCAAAACTGGAAACAACCCAAATGCCCACCTGCAGTGGAATGATAAATTGTAGTACATTCATATGATGGAATGTCAGAGAGCAGTATAAATGAATGAGCCATGGCTACACGTGTCCACATGGATGAATTTTAGAAACAGTGAAAGAACGCAAAAGGAAATATACAGTACAATGCAATGAATAGCTATTTAATGGCAGGCAAAACTGAATAATGTATTATTTATGGATTTATATATCTGGTAAAAAAATAAATGAAAAGTAATAGTATCATTATCATAAAGTTAAGGATATAAGTTACCTCTGGTATGCAAGGGAAAAAGGTTTGGGAATAATTGTTCAGCAGCCAATCAATCAATAATGTCTTCCATAGGACCTAATTTAATTCATTTGTTTCCCAAATGGATGGCCAGTCATTTCAAAATATTTATCATTTCCTTCTTATTATAGTGATTTCCTTTATAATGTTATTCTTTTACCGTATGCTAAGTTCCCTTTTATAGTTGGGCCTATTTCTGGGCCTTTTTCTCTTCTGTTGATTTTATTTGTCTAATAGTCTATCCATAACACTCTATTTTAATTAATGTAATTATATAGTATGTTTGGGGACCTCCCTGGTAACTCAGTGGTAACGAATTCACCTGCCAATGCAGGTAATGTGTTTCATCCCTGGGTTTCATTCCAGGATTGGGAGGATCCCCTGGAGAAAGTGAAAGTGTTACTGAGTTGTGTCTGACTTTTTGTGTGACTCCACAGACTGTAGCCCACGAGTCTCCTCTGTGGAATTCTCCAGGCAAGAATGCTGGAGTGGGAATGAAGAGATGCAAGAATGAGGGAATCCTGGGTTCTCATCCAGGGGGTCTTTCTGACCCAGGGATCTAACCTGGCTCTCCTGCATTGCAGGCAGATTCTTTACTGTCTGAGCCACCAGGGAAGCCCCCTCTCCTGGAGAAGGAAATGGCAACCCACTTTAGTATTCTTGCCTGGAAAAATCCCATGGGCAGAGGAACCTGGCGGGCTATATAGTCCATGGGGTTGAAAAAGAGTCAGAAATGACTTAGTGACTAAACAACAAGAGCAACAGTGTGTTTTGATGTCTAATGCTGAAAGTTTTCCATTATTAGTTTTGTTAACTGAAAAAAATTATTCCTACATAGGGAAGATTATATTTTTCAAATATGGGCACAATAACAGTTCTGGTTCCACGTGGTATTCCAGAACCTTGCCACTTTCCCATCAAGAGGTCGAATTTGTTTCTTGTCCCCTTAATTTAGCCTTTGTGAGTGTCTCAATAAATGCCTGTGGTGGAAGTGACACTGTATGACGTCCAAGTCTGGGTTAGAACAGGTAATAGCGTTTCTTCTTTCCTGTCTCTTGGGACATGCCCTTGGAAACCAGCCACCACGTTGTGAGGAAGCCACGCAGCCAGATGGAAAGGCCCTGTGTAGGTCATAGCCCCAGCTGGGGTCCCAGGTGACAGCCAACATCACTCATCAGACATGTGAGTGAGTGAGCCAGCAAACGGCTCTAGCCTCTAGCCTTTAGTTTGCTCACATTGACACAGAGTGGAACAGAAACAAGCTGTTCCCATAGAGCCCTTTCTAAATTACAGGTTTGTGAGTAAAAATATTAACAGAAACAAGCTGTTCCCATAGAGCCCTTTCTAAATTACAGGTTTGTGAGTAAAAATATTAATCCGCTCAGTTTTGGAGGTCATCTGTTACACAGCAATAGATAACTGAAACAGTGGATTTAAATTTCTAGATTAGTTTTAGAAACATCTTGTCAAGTTTCACTATAAAACCTTCACTCCTCTGAGGTAACATGTTCTGCTCTGTAGCATACTACACCCATTACCCTGTCCTTACAAACTTAAGTCTACCTAAATGGAAGTTTTTGTTGAATTTCTTCTTAAAAGTGGAAATTTTACTATATATATGTAAAGTATATACACACGCACACAAATATCTGCAACTTAACTTTAAAAATAATACTTGTTTTTATTTATTTATTTGGCTGAGGCAGATCTCCGTTGTGGCACACGGGATCTTCAATCTTCATTGCGGCATGTGAACTCTTAATTGCAATATGTGGGATCTATTTCCCCAACCAAGAATTGAACCTGGTCCCCCTACACGGGGAGTGCAGAGTCTCAGCCACTGGACCACCAGGAAGTCCCTGCAACTTACTTTTTTTAACCTTACAAAATATTGTACATATTCGTCTGTCAGGTAGTATTTAGAGCAGAAAGCCTGCTAAGCATCAAAACCAGTAAGGCAGGGAAGGGACTCCTAAGAGCATGCTGGAGAATGGCCAAGAGCAGATATTTAGAGCATGGAGCCAGGCAATCAAACACATGGAAGATGCAAGAAGGAGGATTATCCTCATTAGTCCCTGAGATGAGTGCAGTTGCCTGAAGATGCCTTTGGGACCCAACCACAGTGTGTGGGAGGGCTGATCATGCTTGATGGAATGGCAGTGGGGTGGACACTTTCCAGTACTCTCACATCTTTCCTCATGGTAGACTGAGGCTACAGCTTTTCTCAGGGTGGAAGGGTGTCCCTGGGCTTAGCAAACTCTCCAGAACCTTCCAGATGGTTTCCTAGGCCAACTTGTGGAGCTGACCATGGTGCTGGCAGGAGATGCCAGGTGATAGACCAGAGTTTTCACGTAGCAAGCTTAGCTTTGCTATTGCTCAGTAGCCCAGCGGTGGAGCATGGGGTGGAATCTTCATGAAGAGAGAGGTCTTGTCATGGTGGATATATCAGGGATTAGGGGAGACTGGGTCACAGATTGCTGGTGACAGGAGGGCCTCTCTTGTATTTGGAGTGTCTGTTCCAGTGATATAGGGGCAGATATAGTGAGATGAGGATTAGGATTAGGATGCAGGTGAAGAGACTTCTTTAAAAAAATACAATTTTTATTATGAAAAAATTTCAAATATAGAAAAAAGGAAGGAAAACTATAACCCCTGTATACACTTACCCATCATCCTGCTTTAAGAATTATCAACATTTGGCCAATCTTGTTTTATCTAGACCTCCTCCACTCTCCAACTCACTCACTCTAGATTATTTAATGTAGATATTCATTGTATCATTATAGCTGTTATATATATATATCAAATAATATATCATATATCAAATAGTTAAGGATTTATGTAAATATTTCAGTATGATTAAAAATAAGGACTCTTTTTAACACAGTCCTAATGCCATAATCACACCTAAAAAATAATCTGTTATTATCATCAAATAGCCACTGGGTGTCCAAATTTTTCCAATTTTCTGAAAGAAAATGTACTTTTCTGTGATATGTTCAAAACAATAACAGCAAGGTCCATACACTGCATTACATCTGGTTTTGGTTGATGTTTCTTAAATATTTCTAATCTATATTCTCTCAGTTTATTTGTTGAGGAAACTGGTCATTTGCTCTATAGAGTTTCCCACATTCCCCATTTTTATAACTGCACCTTTATAGTACAATAACCTTTTATTATTTAAAAATTTATTTATTTGTATGTATTTATTTATTTTTGGCAGCTCTGAGTCTTTGTTGCTGCGCAAGCTTTCTCCAATGGCAGTCCTTCTCATCGCAGGGGCTTCTCTTGTGGCAGAGCGCTGGCTGTAGGCAAGAAGGCTCAGTAGTTGGGGCTCACCAACTCCAGAGCGTAGGCTCAGTTGTTGTGGTGCATAGGCTTAACTTCCTGACAGAATGTGGGATCTTCCCAGACCAGGGATCATACCCATGTCCCCTACATTGGCAAGTGGATTCTTAACTACTAGACCACCAGGGAGGTCCTGTTTTTAAACTTTTAAAACTTGTTCCTCTGTCTCTTTTGTTTCCTGTAAACTGACCATGTCTCCTCAGTCTTGATCAGTTTAATTTTGACTTTTTGGCAAGAATACTTTATAGGTGAGGCTGTGTACTTCCTACTGCATCACATTAGGACGTACTCTTTTTGTGATATGAAGGTTGAATAGTATATTCGGGTTTCATCATCTGATCTAGCCATTATGAAACCCCATTTTGGTCTTTCACTGAATGGTTTTAGCAGTCACTGATGATTATTGCCCGGATCCAGTTGTCATTAGAGGTTACACATTGGTACTATCCAAATTCTATCACTCCTTCTGAATTTACTAGCTAAAATTCTTTGTTGCTGTTGTTTGGTTGGTTGTTTTCTTCATTTTATTTTTGCCTGGGAGTTGGGAGGCTTTGGGGTTGGGGGCATCAATTTAGGGGCAGCATTTGATGTCCCAGGGACTGATGGGACATGGAATCCAGCCCCTAAAGGCTGTCATGCATTGGGCAAGCTGGTGGCTACCCCTCCCCACAGGTCAGGACACCTGGGGCCTGACCACCTTGGGGTGCTAGGTGGTGACTCACCAGGACCACATCCTGCCTACCAGCTGACATTTTGTAAAGGACTTTGTAAGGGACTTTTCCTCATCAGCTATTTGCTTACCCCAAGGCAAGTTCTTTCCGAAGAAGTTTGGTTATCGAAAAGGACAGTTTCTCCTTGGGTAGAAACCTAGGAGAGACTTGTGTTGTCTGGGTTCGAGTTCTAAGTCGCTTCAATCGTGTCTGACTGACTCTGCAACCCCATGAACTATAGCCCACCAGTCTCCTCTGTCCATGGGATTCTCCAGGCAAGAATACTGGAGTGGGGTGCCATGCCCATCTCTTCCCAGCCCAGGGGTTGAATGTCTCTTGTATCTCTACATCGGCAGGCAGGTTCTTAACCACCAGCACCACCTGGGAAGCCTGAGACTTCTGGTACATGCTATTTGCTAAGTTGCTCAGGCTTGTGTGACTCTTTGAGGCCTCATGGACTATAGCCTGGCAGGCTCTTCGTTGAACTCTGTTAAGACCCAGTAAATCCCAAGGCTCCCTGAAACTTGATCATCCTTTACAGTCACTTGTTGATTAAGGCAGAAGCTGGATGCTGAGAGTAGGCAGGACTTCTCAGTATAACGTGGCATATATTCGAGCTGAGATGAAGTGTTTGTTGTTATTGTTTAGTCGCTAAGTCATGCCTGACTCTTTTGTGACTACCATGGACTGTAGCCTGCCAGGCTCCTTGGTCCACAGGATTTCCCAGGCAAGGATACTGGAGTGGGTTCCCATTTCTTCCCGCAGAGGATCTTCCTGACCCAAGGACTGAACTCGTGGCTCCTGCACTGGCAGATGGATTCTTTCCCACTGAGCCACCAGAGGTAAAGTGTAGGATGTCACTGACCTGGAGCCATTAGGGAAGGAGGTTTTCCCAGGGATATGACAACCTAGCCCAGGTGGCAGGTAAGGCAGTGAGAGGGAATCAACACTCAAGTTGAGGTGGATGTTTCAAGGAGCATGTTTAAAGACCTCAGGGAAAGGGAATTTCCCTGATGGTCCAGTGGTTAAGACTCAGTGCCTCCAATTGTTGGGGAACTAAGATCCCACATGCTGCATGGCATGGGCAAAATGAAACAAAACCATAGAGACCTCAAAGGGAAAGAGGGCAGCCTGGCCATCTTGGGGGTCTCAGACTGTTCCAGTATTTAGAATAAAGACATCTTTGTGGAAGACTGAAAATAAGGTAGATTAATACCTGCATGTTGGTTGGTACTGTCTTGGGTAGAGAGTGAAGGAGTCAATGGAATTACTGCTTGGCTGCTGCCTCTTAGATTCCTGAAACTTCCATTGCATTCCTCTTACAAACAACTAATGACAATGCAGAGAAAGGAGACATCTCTGACTTGGGCGAGGTTCTAAAACACTGTCCAGGCAAGGAGGGAAGAGTGCTGGGGCCTGGTCTGCTGGGTTGGTTACCTTGATGTCCCAGCCTTCCTGCCCTGTCTTGTTCCTATCTTCCAGGTAGGAGGTGACGTACCTAACCTCCCCGGACTGGTGTGTTCTCCCGGTCTTGGCAGCAGCCTTGGGAACGGACAGCACCATCTATGTCAGGGGTCTAGGGGATCTCCTGTGTGTGAGAGCGCATGTTACATTCTCCTGGGGGGTGGTGGGTGAGATGGTTGGTTCATTAAAAGAAAGCACAAATTAGCGACTTCCCTGGTGGTCTAGTGGGTAAGATTCCACATTCCCAGTGCAGGGGGCCCAGATCTGATCCCTTGTCAGGGAAATAGATCCTACATGCCACAATTAAGAGCCTGCACAGCCAAATACATAAATGTTTTTTTTTAAAAGATTAAAAAAAAATAGTTTAGGAACACTGATTGATAGTCTCACCCTGCCAGCTCTTCTTGTGACAACCACCTTCAAAATCTTCAGGTTCTGTCTGGCCATAAAAGTGAGATTTTGGCACCATTAGCATAGTACTGTATCACTGGCATGAACTAGTCATCATAACTACCCCAGCCCTTGGTCCTCTTCAGGACTTTCCTGTGCAAGATACAAAGGGTCAACAGAGGAGGAGCCATAGGCCCAGTGCCCCCAGAGACAAGGTGATCTCAGGAAGAGGTTCACCAGTTTATTTTTTAGAAAAATCATTTCCAACAGCTCATGTAAAAACAGCACAGTGAGTGGCTTGTGGCCGTGGCAGGCAGATGGAGACATAGCTGACTACATGTCAACAGCCTGGGTTTGGCTTTAAAAGGAGAAGCTGCTAAGGGTCAGAGGCTGAGAGAGCAGAGTGAAGCCAGGTCTCTGCAGAATGGAGGGTTCAAAATGTGGAATGCAGCTAGGAGCCGGAGTGGGGGGCTAGGGGGCTGCTTCAGAGCCAGATGTCAGAGCTGCAGTCGCCCCCAGGGTAGCGGAGCTCATGGGCCAGGGCTGGGCCAAGGGGCTCCTTCCCAAAATCCACCAGGAAGTTGGGGTTCAGCTTCAGCCCTCCCCTTACTGTGTCTACGTCGATCTGCAGCATCACAGAGCCTTCCCTGGTGGAGACAGGGCAGGAGAAGAAAGAGGTCAGGGGCCACCTCTCCTTCAAAATTAGGTAAGTGTTGGGGGAGGGAGGAGGGCTTCCTGAGGAGGGAGCAGAGTCTGCAAGCAGAGCTGAGGAGTCTTCAGGAAGCCCAACCCCTCTGGGAGAGGAGGGCTGGGAGGGGAGCCAGGCTGTCTCCTTACCTGATGAGATCAGGGTAAAACTGCTTGTCCCAGGCACTGTACAGCGATGTGGTGACATAGAGACGGGTCCCATCCAAGCTGAGCTGGATCATCTGAGGGCCTCCAGCCACTTGCTTCCCCTTGGGAAAACCAGGGGTCAGACCCCAGGGTTACATACAGGTCGTGGGAATCAGTGGCACCACTCAACCCTGAGAGATATTCAGCTGCGGCCCAGCCCTCTCCCCCATACTTCTCCAGCAGGGATCTGAGGGACTCTTGATCTGTGGGGGAGACAGCCTCACCTTGACCACCAGGGGCTCTGGCTGGCACTTCAGCTCCTGGTCCTCCAAGACCTGCACAGGGCCTCCCTTAACAATGCTGCCCCCGAGGAAGATCTGGATGGGGAGGTACAGAGCAGAAAGGAGGACTGTGGTGGGCAGTGAGGACATTCCAGGAAGAGCACCTCACTTCCTCACACTCCCCACGTGCAACCACGATTCCCTGTGGTTCTGGCCCGAACATCCCTCAGCCCCCATCTCTGCTTTTCCTGCACCTTCTTTATCATCCCCCAGGTACTTTGTACCCTTTGCCTCAGGTCTAGACATCTACTTCCTCCCTCCCTCCCTCTCCATCCTGCTGGGGACCCCACCTGTCCCACAAGGCGGGGCCTCTTGGGGTCAGAGATGTCATACTGTCGCAGGTCCCCGTGCAGCCAGTTGCTGAAGTAGAGGAAGCGGTCATCCAGGGACAACAGGATGTCAGTGATCAGGCCTGGGGGTTGGGGTGGGGTCCACAGGCTTTAGGGACTCTTGTTCCCCAGCCCAGAAATCAACGTTCCAATTCCCATGCTCCCCCGAGCACTCACTTGGCATTTCAGGCAGTATCCAACCCTTCACTTTCTTGGAGGGCACCTGGATCACCTTCTCCACTGACCAAGTCCCTCCCTGCATTGGGGTTAAGAGGCAGAGAGGGGAGCCTGTCAGAGCTGGGTGATGGGTGTCAGGTCTGTCTCCCTAAAGTGTACTGTCTGCAGAGAGAGAGTAGGTATAGGTCTTGCCCCTAGGGTCTAACTCCCATGCAGACCTTCCTAAGGCAGGGATCATGTCTGCTTTCCCCTTATATTCCCAGCACTTAGCACTCTGTGTGTGTGTGCGTGTGCGTGTGTGTGTGCGTGTGCGTGTGCGTGTGTGTGTGCGCGAGGGGTCAAACCCACATCTCTTTACATCTACCTGCACTGGTAGGTGGGTTCTTTACCACTAGCACCACCTCGGAAGCCCTAGCACAGAACCTGACTCACTAAATATTTTTTGAATGAATGAATGAATATGGCCAGTTGGGGCTTAGGGAGAAATTGGCCTAGGACAGAGAAGAGAGGCAGGGCGGGTGCCTTATTTTTAATTCCTGGGAAGTCTGGGTTGGTGGAGCCAGAGGGGGAGGAGGCCTGGGTCACCCTAAGGGAGAAGGGAGTGACACAGTACGGAAACTGGCAGAGAGTTGACAGGACTGCTGGGAGGAGAGGGCCAGAGCTCACATCACCTGGTTCTTGTAGAAGCGCTGGATGTTGGAGCCAAGAGCACAGCCCACGAAGCCCTGGTCAGCGGCCGGGTTGTGTAGGAAGCGGATCTCCAGGGGGATGAGACCGTCCTGCATAGTCAGGGTCTGCACCCTCTCATGGCGCTGCCAGTCCCACACGTATAAGCGCTGCCCATACAGCCCTGGGGTGGAGATGCGGCCGAAAGATGGAATCAGGATCAGGGCAGGAGAGCCTGGGCCAAGGCTGGGGCCCAGCCCAGGGTAGAAAGATGAAAGATGGGTTGGAGGGATCAGAAGGATGCTTGAGCAAGTCAGAGCACTCAGCACATCCTATACCATCACCCCAAGGTTCCGAGATCCACATGAGGGAAGTAAGATGGCTGGAGAGTGGCAGTTTGGAAGAGAAAAGCAGGGGTTCATGTGAGCAGGCTCCAGCCAGCCCATGGGTATACAGGGGATTCTCACCTGCCTCCACATCAGCAGGGTTGAAGCCATCTCGTAAGACATTGGGAGCTGCCCATTCAGTACTGATCATGACATTGTGTCGAGGTTGGTACCAGAAGTCATAGCCCATAGGCGCAGCACCTCCAGGCCGCTCCCACGTCCCCTTCACCTCAAATGTCTCTCCATCCAGGAGCACAAAACCCCCTGAGCAGTGAGGAAAGTCGAGTGGTAGGTAGAGGTGGTGGAGACAGGACCTGCATCCAGCCCTCGCCCCAGGCCTGTCCAAGAGGCTCCAAGCCTATTGCCCGGTGCCCCTCCTCGCTGGGTTTGCCAGGTCCTTCGATTCAGGAGGTGGATTTGGCCACCTGTCCAAAGGGTCCCACCCAGAAGGCCAGGTGAAAGGTGGGGACTTTCTCTGGCATCCCTGCCTCTCATCAGTTCCTCCCTCTCCCAGACCACAGGGTCCATTTTTCCTCCCTTGTGCCAGGATCTTTTGGGACTCTGTACCCTATGCTTCCTTTGCCCAGCCTCCTATTTTCAGTGTAGGATTCCTGCCAGAGTCTAAACTCCATTCTGCTCACTACATTTTTTTAGACAGAGAAAATGCTATTTATTTGTAATTTGACACAAGTCCCCACTATGTTTTTCCCTAGCTGAGTAGGTTGTGATGCCTTGCCATTTCTTTGCAAATGTAAATAGATGTCTACTCCTAAGTGTTCTTAAATCTTGGAATGTCATGCAACCCATCTTCTAGAAAAAGCAGTTAAATGGAGTCTAATGCAGTAATCTTGATCTAATGCAATCTAATGCAGTAATCTACTGCAGTCTAATGCAGCAATCAGTAAGGCCATCCATGACCTTAACTGATAGTTCACTCCAAGCCCCTTGGGTGGAAAGCTCTGGTGAAACAGGTGAGGCTGGGAGAGAAGTAATACAGCACGGTGATTAGGACATAAATTGGGGAGCCACAGTGCCAGGTTTGAGTTCCAGCTCTGCCACTTAATAGCTGCTGACTTAACCAGTCTGCGCCCCAGGTTCCTAACATGTGAAACAGGGATCACGGTAGCATCTATCTCGTAGGTTGCGTCTGGCACATAGTAGACATTTCATGTAAAAGCTATTGATCACACCATAAGTGAGCAAGTAGCTGTGACAATTAAGGATCCCAAGGATTGTAAGATTTGCTCTTGAATTCGGGAAGGCTGATATTAAATGTATCTGTTTTCTGAGGCCATGTCTGTACTCTCTCACATTCCCCATGGCAGACCAGAACTTGTAAGTGAATTCATCATTCAAGGCTCATTCTCATAAAAATAATTGAAACAGCTAAAGTTACACACATGTGTGCTAAGTCATTTCAGTTTTGTCTGACTGTGTTCAACCCTATGGACTGCAGCCCACCAGGTTTCTCTGTCCACGGGGTTCTCTAGGCAGCAATACTGGAGTGGGTTGCCCTGCCCTCCTCCAGGGGATCTCCCTGGCCCAGGGATCGAACCCACATCTCTTACGTCAACCTGCATTGGCAGCTAAGTTCTTTACCACTAATGCCAGCTGGGAAGACCAAAGTTACATGATTATTATTTAAATATTGGATGAGACCCCCCCTCTGATTCTCCCGGGAAGGTCATTCCATCCCTCCCGTAGTCTGGAGTCCACTTCCCTCACAGGTGTGCCTACAATACCTTTGCCATTGCCCTTGGGGTCTCCCAGGGAACTGATCATCACCTCCCCACTGGCCAGACAGTGGCTGGTGTGGAGGTAGCCCAGGTCACACTTGGCATGGATCTCCTTGGGCTCGATGACCTGGAGAGGGGTAAGGAATGATGTCAGAAACTAACAGGGCCAGGAGTCTCCACTCCTTACTCCTCCCCTCCCACACTCCTACTTGCTGACCCACCCTCTTTTCCTTTCAAACAGGGACACAATTTTCCCTGTAGGAATATGGCAAAGGTTCAGTCTGCATAGCAGCAGTGGCGTCAGACTGACAACTCTCTGGCAGAAAGCTGGAATTTCTCTCCTCCCTCCTCCCCGTTCCTCCCCAGTCTTGAGGGCATTCACAGCCCTTTGAGACCATAAGCTCCTCCCAGGCTGGGAGGATGCCAATGTCAATTCTGTATCACCAGCGGCCAGCAGTGAGTGCCTGGCACAAAGAGGGCACTCAGCAAAGTGTTGAAAGGAGGGATCAGAGGCTCCGCCTAAGGGAAACCCTGGCCTCACGAACTCACTGGGGAAGAAATGGCTCCTTCAGCTCAGAGTGAGAAACAAGAGCCTCCTTCCTCCCTTGTGGTGCCTCTGGGTGACAATGACCCAGCACATATGGTAACTCTCCTCCAAAGTCCAGCCCCGCTCCCTGCTGCCAAGCCTGACTCTGCGCAGGAGCCCGAGGCAGCTGCTGTAGGGGCAGCTTTCCTGCCCATAGGCTGCCCCAGGCGCTGAGCACATTAGGGGCTCAGAGCTGGCTAGGGCAGAGGACGTGCCTTGTGCAGCTTTGGAGCACGGGGCTCGGTGGCCACGTCCACCACATAGACTCGGGAGGAGATGAGGCTGGGCAGCACCAGCTTGGTGCGTGACTTGGTGCTGTCCCCGAAGCAGCTGCTGCAGGTGTTCCATCCTGAGTGGTGCAGTTCGTCCTTCAGGTTGGGCATGGGCAGCCGGTGGATGACCTAGCAGAGGAGAGCAGGTATGGGCGGTGCTTATCCAGACCATGCCTCTGTGCACTTTTCAAAAAGGGGCCCCCGACCCACTGCAGCTGGCAGCAGAGCACAGCCTTGATTCCAGCACTGACCTTGCACATGGGTGGGGGTGCTCTTGTGCAATGAGCAACCTGAACAACCAGACCCAGGGAGGGTGAAGAAGAATGGAGTGGGGAGGGCATTGTCAGGGCAGTCTAGAGGAGGGGGTCTTAGGGCCCACTGGTGTCCAAGCACCACCTCACCTGGGAATACTGGGGAGACTTGGGGTTAACATCCACAGTGGCCAGGTAATCCGGGGCTTCAATGCCCGTGTTTCGGTAAATGCAGGGCAGGTAGACAAGTTCCTCCCTGGGTCCTAGAGGGTAGAAAGCAGGCAGTGGGGGTGACAGGCTGGGGAGGAGGGCCAGACTTATGTGCAGGGTGTGCCAGCAACAGGGTCAGTAACAGGCACTGGCTTGCCCACTCCTGGGGATGCTGGATCTCAACATTTTCACACTTACCTTTCATGGCCTCCAGAGGGGAAGGGTAGCCAGGTCCGCACTTCCCACATTTGGTCGCTGTGGAAACAATGGCGCTTGTTGGCTGGCCCACGCTCTGGAGGGCCAAGGCTCCTTCCTTACATGCTGCACCCCCCAATCCTCCCATCCCGCCACTGGCCAAGGCAGAGGCACCATCCCAGGTCCCCTCCAGATCCTCCTGAGTGTGTGGGAGTGGTGGGAAGAGTTGCAGAGATACACTTGAAGGTGCACAGACCCTCAAGCAGGACCCAGGAGAGGCAGGAGAAGGGTAAGTGCAGGGGAGGCTGTCTGGTGCAATGGTTATGACATTGACTTGAACCCCCATCTCAGCTGGTCACTGACTGGCCATGGGAACTTAGACACATCACTTAACCTTGGCCTCAGTTTTCACATCATCTGTAAAAAGAGGGTAATAAGAATACCACAGTGGGCTTGTATGAGAACTAAAGCAGGAGTTGAAGTCAAGTGTGGGCCTGGGAGCAGCCAGTAAACCCTGGCTGTGCTTGAGGAACAGCCCTCAGGTGGCGCCTATTCATATCATTTCACTTGAAAGGCATCTAAGCCAGGAGCTGGGATACTTCCTGCTTCCCTCCCCTCTTGGTCCCGACCTCAGGCTGCCAGCCAGCGCTAGGGTTTTATAACCAAGAGTCTGGGAAGGGTTAGGACAAAGTTCAAGGCTGCAGGACTGACACCAGCTGAAGATCCTTAGATCCTTAGAAATTGGTTTCTACCCCTGTGTGGGACCCATCCACTTGGTTTATCTGTAAACCAACCCTGGAAAGTTCAGATGTCCAACCACCAGAGCTGTAGGAAGTGGCCCTCCTTGTCCCCTGATGTCTGGCAAGAGAAGCCACGTGGATCTAGGGGACCAAAGTCAGGAACCCAAGTCAGTCCCTGACAAGGATGGCTACCACTAGGCATTAAGCATCAGGATTTGGGGCCTAACCTGGAGGAACGGCTGAGGAATAAACAGAGGGAGCTGTAGGCCAGAAAAAACCCTGGAGTGGAGTTCACAGGACCTGACACGGCCTCCCTGCTGGAGCATGGCCAGTCTGGTGCCCGGGCTCAGGCCCTCAGCCAGGGAGCCAGGCCCCCTACTTGCAGCAGCCACGTGAATTAGGAGTCTGAAAGGCAGTAACAGCATTGTAGAGTCCAGAGTGTGATTTCAAGGTCCAGGTTTGACATCTACTCTCTCCATTTTCTCCCCTTTGTCTAAAAGGGCTAATAATACCTCACCTTCTTCTCTAAGTGGCCGTGAAGGCCAAACAAGACAAAGTATTCAGAAGTACTTTCAGGTGAGAAATGTATAAATATCGGTAGGGCTGTGCCAGAGATCCAAGGTAGTGCCTGGTGCCCAGAGAGAGGGCTGGGCTGGGCTGGGACAGGTGAGGCCCAGCCCCAAGGAATTAATACTTGTTCAGCTCTACAACCAAGCTGTGTCAGGGTCTGGCACAGGAGGTGAGGGGGAGGGGAAGGAGGTTGCCAGAAACAGAATGGAAGGAGGTTCAAAACTCCAAGACATCAAGGGACTTCCCTGGTGGTCCACTGGTTAAGAATCTGCCTTGCAGTGCAGGGGATGTGGGTTCGATCCCTAGTTGGGGAATTAAGATTCTGCAGGCAGTAAGGCTACTAAGCCCACAGCTCTGGAACCCATGCACCACAACTAGAGAACCCTCGCTGCGATTAAAAGATCCCTGGTGCTGCAACTAGGACCCCATACAGCCAAATAAATAAATAAAAATGTGAAACAAACAAACAAACCAAAACTCCAAGACATCAAGACAGAGATACAAAAACTGCAAAGCCAGAGACTGAGAGAGAAGTAAAGGTGTGAAGGAGGTGTGTTGTGAAGGAGGTGTGTTGTGAAGGAGGTATCGCCCCAAGCACTATCCTCCCATCCCAGAGCCCAAGTGCCCCATGCCCCAACACCCACAGCATTTCCCCCAGTCAGGGTCAGGCCCTGTGAGCCACTCAGACTCCACTGAGCATCAGTCCTCTTTCTAGGGGAGCATCTATCTTAAGCATTTCAAGCAACATCTCTGAATATCTTTGGGTTGGAGATGAGCCCAGGGGTTCTTCCAAAGCCAGGCTGGCTTGTTGGGCATTCCATCAGTACAGGAAAGAGCCAGGTCTCAGGAGACAAGAACCTCAATACTCCCAAGCAGACCCAGGCTCCTCCTCAGCCTGACATCAAGAAGTCCACGGATAGGGGAACAGGAGAGCTTGGAGACTTGGAGGACTGAGAAGGTGGAGGCACTGAAACAGTCTGAAACAGCCCTTCTCCCCCGCCCCCCGTTTTAAGAGAGTGTGGGGGCTCCCTGACCTCCCTCCTGGAGTGATCGGTGGGGCAGGATGGCTAGAGAGTGCCCTGGCCACGGACGGCCGGGTTCCCTAGTGACTGCAGCGAGAAGCTGGCCTAGGGCTGGAGCAGGGCTGTCAATCTCCCATGGTAACTGTCGCCGTACAGTTGCTCCTAAGTGCCCTCACCCGCACGTATTTTCTCAGCTGCTGCAAGGCGCCCTGGTCCCAGGCTGCAGCTGGGGAGCTGGGTTGGAGCCCAAGGTCACCCTTCCCAGCAGTCCCTCTGCCTTCCCAGACGGACGATTCCAGAACTTTGGCTCTGGGAAATGCAGGGGTGGGGTAGCGACGGTGGAGCTGAGCCGCGCAGCTCCCGCCGCTAACCAGCTCCGGCTCCAGGTTTTCGGTCACTTCCTGGACCGGGGCGGGCCAGCGGCGGGCCGCGCACGGTGGTCGGAAGCCCCGCTCCTTACCCATGCCGCTCGCTGGTGCGCTTTGCTCCCGAGGGGTCTGCCAGGAGTGGGCAGAAAGAGAAGGCTGTGCAGGTGTCCAGGCTGGCTGGCTCGGGAAAGGGGCACCGGGACGGAATTTATACAAACAATTGGGGTGGGCGGGGGCAGGGGGAGGGCCCGGGCCGCCGCTAGGAGGGAATGACGGATAGCGGCTGGCCAGTTGGGGCACTTTCAAACGGCCTGGGCAGCTGTTTGTGTGAGAGTGCAAGTGTGTGTGCGAAGGAACCTGAGCGTGTGCAGATGTGCGCTGTGTCTGAGCACGTTTCCCTTTAGCGGGGTGGGTGCCTGGGCATGTGCTTCTGTGTATCTGGGCGGGCGCTGCCTGCCTGTGTGTGCGTGTGCCTGCGGGAGTGTATATCTGTGTCTGTGTGGCTATGTGAGGGCGCTTGTGTGTCACCATCTGTGGCTGTGTACGTGTGTGCCTGTGCACATCTGTGTACCCGCCAGAATGTTTATGCTTTTGTGGGCATGGGCATGTGTGTTTGCATGAGTGTGTATGCTCACACGTTTCTGGATCTCTCAACGCTCATCTCTGCACGTGGACCTGACTCTTGGCATTCAGAGGCCCTGAGGACTGTGGGCTCATTTGCTCCCCCATCCGTAGCCAGGGTCAGCTCCCCCCTGAGGTTCCTTCTCATTCCAGACATCTGTGTCCCCTACCTCAGCTGCCCTGACAGGAGCCAGGGCCGGGTTGTGTGTCCAGGTTCCACCTGCCCCAGACCCATTCTCTCCTCATAAGCTTTGGAGTGGAAGGAAGCTCAGCAGTGCTCATTCTCACCCTCTGCTACCCTCGTAAACCTCAGAAGGTGAAAGTGGAATGCTCCCCCTCATCTCCCAGCCTGGTGCCCTGACAACTCCTCAGGGCAGCATAGTAGGGCCCGAGGACAGTCCAGCGTGATGCCATTGTCCCTAGCTGACCGTGACAGGCCCTAAAACTCAGGCTCTCCATCTATCCAGGATATAGTTCTCCAACTGGAGGATTCCATGACTGCTGAGCCTGCTAATAGAGTGTCCCAGCTCCTAGGCAAATGACAGCTACTTGCTCAAGAACTGAGGCATGGTTGAAGCCTGATCCCTTAGCTCTCTGGGGGCTGCCCTCAGCTGGGGAGCGAGGGCTTAGAGAGCTGGACAAGAGGACTCCCACAAATTGCTCCGCATCTCGAAACCAAGGGCCCCCTCTGTCAGCAAACTTGGCTACGTGACTGGGGTAACCCCCACCCCCTTCTAGGAACCTGCTGGCTCTGGTCTCTGGAAGCCTCTTTCATCTCCTCGGATGAAAGCTGTGCGGTGAAGTTTTTATTGGAGAGTGAAAGCAACGTTTGGGCTTGAGGTTGCCAGTTGAAAAGAGCCACAGGGCTTCCAAACCAGAGTGGCAGGCAGGAGAGCGAGGCTGGGCTTCGGTGTGTGGTGTGCTGGGTGTCTGGCCTCCTGGTTCCCATGGGTGAGGGGTCATTTGACTCAAGGGAGGATGCTCTGTGGCTGCCCATGACCGGGGTCCTCTTATTCCCTCATCCCCAGTGCCACTCAGCCCCTCTTGGCTCTTTCCTGCTTCTACATTCTCGCCATTGCACTGTCACCCAGGCAGCTGACAAGGGGGTGCAGCTGTCCCGCAGGGGGTGGCCCCTGAGGGCTGCTGCTTCACCTTTGCCAGCTCCCTGCTTCCAGGCTGCCTCCGCTCACCCTGCCCCATCCCTCTGGCCACCCTCATTCCGGGGTCTCTATGGCCTACCTCTTCTTTACTCTTCTACTTTTTGGCTTGAGGGAGACTAACAGCCAAGATCGGAAAGAGAAAGAACCCTCAGCCCCCGCCTTATCAAAAGTTCTTAACTTCAAAGAAGCTATTATTTAGCTCGTCCCAGAGTCTGTCACGCAATGCAAGCTCTCTCATGCCCTGCGGCTCCACACTCTCACCTCTAGCCTCTTCCTGCGATTTTCTCTCAGAATCCTCACTCCAGAGCCTGCAAAGTTCTGGGGAAAGTTGTCCTAATCGGGGCTGCAGGTAGCAGCAACCCAGGGTCAGGGTTCAGACTAATAATAATAACGGAGAAGCGCCCTTGGTGTATTTGCTTCTTTGGGTCCGAACAGGGCTTGCGGTGAACTGTACCCCAACCAGCACGGGTCTCCTGAGTACCCCTAGTACTGCCTCTCAGGAATTTCAGGGATCCCTTTCCTGAAACAGAGGCCAACCAGAGCTGGGCGAGTTGGACTTCAGTCTACTCACCTGGGTGGCCCTGCATGACGCCCTGACTCTGGGCGTCCCCCAGCCCGAAACAGGGTGCTTGGGAAGGCTGGCGGGGTGGGTGTATTCCTTCTGTTGTTTCAAGCCCCAGAGGAGCACAGTAAGTATTAGAGGTGGTAGGTTATCAGGTTAACAGCTAGACAGCCAGGCGATTGTGTAACTGATTGTGTAACCGCTGCCCGAGCTTTGGCTGTGGCCTCCACAAACAGGAAGTGGGGTGTTCCTGGCTGAAGTGGGGGGCCCTGGAGCCACAGCCACAGGGGGCGGGGGGGGGGGCGCTGCTGCTGCTGCTGCTGCTAAGTCACTTCAGTTGTGTCCAACTCTGTGCGACCCCATAGATGGCAGCCCACCAGGCTCCCCCGTCCCTGGGATTCTCCATGCAAGAACGCTGGAGTGGGTTGCCATTTCCTTCTCCAATGCATGAAAGTGAAAAGTGAAAGTGAAGTGGCTCAGTCATGTCCGACTCTTTGCGACCCCCTGGACTGCAGCCTACCGGGCTCCTCCGTCCATGGGATTTTCCAGGCAGGAGTACTGGAGTGGAGTCCCCCCTTTTTCTTTCACCTGAAGCCCGATTTCTTTGGGACCCTGTAAACAGGCCCTGAGATCATTGATGGGGAAACAGGGAATTGAGGAAAGAAGTACTAAACCCAGTGAAGGGAAGGAAGAGGAGATGATGAACAACATGATGTATTTACAAAAGAAAAGAAACCTTGGTGTTCTTCATCTCTAGCAAAACAAAAGTGACAGGGAAGCAGTTGCAATTGGCCTGGGAATGATATTGGGAAGAAAGAAAAATTAAGTTATGAAATCTCCTCCCACGCACCAGCCCTTGTCTAGTGCCCAGTTTAACCCTTGTCCCAACCCGATCTTGTAAGTACATCATCTTTTCTCTTACAAAGAAACTGAGGCTCAGAGAGGGTCAAGGCAACTGACAGATGGTATGGCAGGATTTCCATCCAGATCTGTCTGATTCAGGAGCTCACAGTTTTTATAATCATTCCTTGGCATTTCTGTGTTTTGTTTTGCTTTGTTTGGTTGAAGGAGGAGGGTGGGGAGCACAGAAGGAATGTGGAAAGCTGTGGTGTTTTGTTTCTGAGAAATCTCAGGACGTGGAGAATTTTTCTCTGAAAGGGGGAGAGGAGTGAGGAAGCAGATGTCCTCAGCTTGGAACTGTGCAGTCTTGGTGGGGGGAGTGGTGAAGACTCCCTTGTGCTCCAGGAAAGACTGGGAGCATACACATCTGAATGCCAGCCTGGTTACCTTTGGAAAGAGGCAATGAAAGGAAGGGGATAATTTTCCGTTATTTAAAAAATATACTTGTGCATTTTAAAAGATAACCAGCATGGGGAATTCCCTGGTGGTCCAGGGGTTAGGACTCAGTACTTTCAATGCTGTGACCCGGTTTCAAGCCCTGGTCAGGGAACTAAAATCCCACAAGCTACTCAGCCAAAACAAAGCTGTGGCCAAAAAGAAGAAAAGAAAAGAGAACAAGTATGTGTTACTTTTGTAACCAAACTCCAAGTAAAGATATTACCACAAAACAAACACATATATATATTAATATTAGAGAGAGAAAGGAAGGAAGGAAGGAAAGCAGGGTGGAAGATCAGTGTGTTGCAGTCAGGGCCACAGTGGGGTCCCATGCCCTGGAGAAGGACTGGCTCTGGACCCTTCACACAGCAGCTGTCTCGCTAACCTGTCCGTGCTCTCCTTTGGAAGACAAACGTGTGCATGGTCATTCATGCATTCAATCTCCACAAACACCCTGTTATGGTAGGCAAAGTGGTCAACAAGACAAAATTTCTATCAAAGAGGTGACATTCTAAGGGAGACGGCCTTAGAATTTTATCGAATATCTTAGATAACAACTAATCAAGTAAATATATAAATAAGTAAGATCATTTCATATACGTTCTAGGGTGCTTCCCTGGTGGCTCAGATAGTAAAGAATCTGCCCACAATGCAGGAGAGTTGGGTTCAATCCCTGGGTCAGGAAGGTCGCCTGAAGAAGGGCATGGCAACCCACTCCAGTATTCTTGCCTGGAGAATTCCATGGACAGAGAGCCTGGTGGGCTATACTCCACGGGGTCACAAAGAGTCAGACATGATTGACTAATGCTTCCATATAAGTGCTAGGAAGGAAGTCCGACAATGTCAAGGTGATAGAACAACATTCGATAGGGCTGTCTGGTATATACAGGGACAGATTTGTGTGCAAAAGAGCAGCATAAACAAACGAAGAGCCCAAGAACACACGAAGGTATACAAAAATGCCTGTACCACACAAAGTAGCAGCCTATGGCAGCCTGGAGCAGAACTGGCTGGACAGGTTGAGGTTTTAACCAGCTCAGAATTTCTGAGCCCTGCCCTGCTCATTTCTCCGCACTCTCAGAGGAAGAGAATTTTACTGAGAACCTGTTACCAGGTGTGACTGGTGCCAGGCTGGGCGCTGCATGCTAGCAGCAGGCCCACAGCAAACTGGGAGAGGCAAGGACCTTTTTTCCTCATCCCGCATTAATGAGACAGAATCTTACTAATTTATCCAGCTGCTTACCCTCATCTCGCAGTATCTCCTGTCTCTGAGCAATGCTGAATTCAGAGCTTGCTGCCCAGACCGACAACAAAGCTCAGAGAAGAGAAATAAAGAGAAAACCACAGTGCCCTCTGCCAGGGCTTCCTGCAAAGGGCAGAATGTGAGAGAGCCTCCTTCCTACCTCTAATACACGCAGAAATATCCTCCCTCTGGCCTGCAGCCGGTGCTTGAAACTTCACCACCCACTGTTTCTGTCCTTATCTTGTGGGGTGACCTCTTCTCACCCCTGAGCTTCAAGGATTACCCCTGGGGTGGTAAGCCACAAGCACCTTAGCAGTGTGGTCAGATGTATGCCTCCCAGTGGGCAGTGCTGAGGAGTGGCTATTGGTCTAATGGCAAGAGCAAGGGAGACTCTAAAGAGGGGATAGAAAGTGCTTTAAAAGCGCTTAATTATTTTGTCTCTATTTCTCTTTTTCCCTTATTTATTTATTTATTTTTGGCCATGCCGGATGATGCATGGGATCTTAGTTCCCCTCCTCCTCCTCCTTTTTGTGTACAGTCGTGTAGTCCATGCGACCCCCTGGACTACAGCCTGCCAGGCTCCTCTGTCCAGGGAATTATCCTGGTAAGAATACTGGAGTGGGTTGCCATTTCCTACTCAACGGACTCTGATTCAGGGGTCAAACCTGCATCTTCTGCATTGGCAGGGGGGTTCGTAACCTCTGCACCCCCTGGAAAGCCCCATAATTCACCTGCCAGGGATCAAACCCACACCCCCGCCTTGGAATCACAGAGTCTTTTTGTGGTTGTTGTTTGTTTATTTTTGGCTGTTCCAGGTCTTCGTTGCTCTGTGCAGGTTTGCTCTGTGTGCGGTGGTTGGGGCCTGCCCTTTGCTGTAGCGCTCTGGCTTCTCGTTGTGGTGGCTTTGCTTGTTGTGGAGCACGATCTCTACGGCTCCCAGACTCTAGAGCACGGGCTCAGTAGTTATGGCACACACGCTTAGTTGCTCCATGGCGTGTGGGGTCTTCATCGATCAGGGATCAAACCTGTGTCTCCTGCATTGGCAGGCAGATTTTTTACCACTGTGCCACTAGGGAAGCCGGGAAGCTTGGCGTCTTAACCAC
Source organism: Capricornis sumatraensis (assembly GCF_032405125.1). Lineage (NCBI taxonomy): Eukaryota > Metazoa > Chordata > Mammalia > Artiodactyla > Bovidae > Capricornis > Capricornis sumatraensis. The sequence goes on along the minus strand of NC_091070.1, from coordinate 120,724,675 downwards.
TGGACTTCCAGGAAAGTGCCTGTTCCTATCTCTTGAGAGGAAAAAAGAAAGAATAGCAAGTAGGATAGGGAGATCTCTCTCTTTCTCTCATTCTAGAAGGTGTCAACAAACAGAAAAAGAGAATGAATAGTATAATGAACCCACAGGTACATCATCCACTTTCAGTAAAAATCAGCTTATAACCCATTTTGTTTCAACTATACCTCCCAGCCTCCCTCTACCTTGGATTTCTTTTTTGGCAGTGAACTCTAGGCATTTTATTATATTTTGAATTAATATTTCAGTATGTATCCCTTCAAGATGATAATCCTTTTTAAAATTAATTTTTAATTAATTAATTAATTATTAGGGCAAAGGCTAATAGAGTTTTGCCAAGAGAATGCACTGGTCATAGCAAACACCCTCTTCCAACAACACAAGACAAGACGCTATACATGGACATCACCAGATGGCCAACACCGAAATCAGGTTGATTATTTCTTTGCAGCCAAAGATGGAGAAGCTCTATACAGTCAGCAAAAACAAGACCAGGAGCTGACTGTGGCTCAGATCATGAACTCCTTATTGCCAAATTCAAACTTAAATTGAAGAAAGTAGGGAGAACCATTCAGGTATGACCTAAATCAAATCCCTTTTGATTATACATTGGAAGTGAGAAATAGATTTAAGGGACTAGATCTGATAGACAGAGTGCCTGATGAACTATGGATGGAGGTTTGTGACATTGTACAGGAGACAGAGATCAAGACCAACCCCAAGAAAAAGAAATGTAAAAAAGCAAAGTGGCTGCCTGAGGAAGCCTTACAAATAGCTGTGAAAAGAAGAGACGTGAAAAGCAAAGGAGAAAGGAAAGATATACCCATTTGAATGCAGAGTTCTAAAGAATAGCAAGGAGAGGTAAGAAATCCTCCCTCAGTGATCAGTGCAAAGAAATAGAGGAAAACAATGGGAAAGACAAGAGATCTCTTCAAGACAATTAGAGATACCAAGGGAACTTTTCATGCAAAGATGGGCTTAATAAAGGACAGAAATGGTCTGGGCCTAACACAAGCAGAAGATATTAAGAAGAGGTGGCAAGAATACACAGAAGAACTATACAAAAAAGATCTTCACAACCCATATAATCACGATGGTGTGATCACTCACCTAGAGTCAGACATCCTGGAATGTGAAGTCAAGTGGGCCTTAGGAAGCATTACTATGAACAAAGCTAGTGGAGGTGATGGAATTCCAGTTGAGCTGTTTCAAATCCTGAAAGGTGATGCTGTGAAAGTGCTGCCCTCAATATGCCAGCAAATTTGGAAAACTCAGCAGTGCCCACAGGACTGGAAAAAGTCCGTTTTCATTCCAATCCCAAAGGAAAGCAATGTCAAAGAATGCTCAAACTATCGCAAAATTGTGCTCATTTCACACACTAGTAAAGTAATGCTCAAAATTCTCTAAGCCAGGCTTCAGCAATATGTGAACCGTGAACTTCCAGATGTACAAGCTGGTTTTAGAAAAGGCAGAGGAACCAGAGATCAAATTGCCAACATCCGATGGATCATGGAAAAAGCAAGAGAGTTCCAGAAAAACATCTATTTCTGCTTTATTGACTATGCCAAAGACTTTGATTTTGTGGATCACAATAAACTGTGGAAAATTCTGGAAGAGAGAGAATACCAGACCACCTGACCTGCCTCTTGAGAAATCTGTATGCAGGTCAGGAAGCAACAGTTAGAACTGGACATGGAACAACAGACTGGTTCCAAATAAGAAAAGGAGTACATCAAGGCTGTATATTGTCACCCTGCTTATTTAACTTATGTGCAGAGTACATCATGAGAAACGCTGGGCTGGATGAAGCACAAACTGGAATCAAGATTGCTGGGAGGAATATCAATAACCTCAGATATGCAGATGACTCCTCCCTTACGGCAGAACGCGAAGAACTAAAGAGCCTTTTGATGAAAGTGAAAGAAGAGAGTGAAAAAGTTGGCTTAAAGCTCAACATTCAGAAAACTAAGATCATGGCATCTGGTCCTGTCACATCATGGCAAATAGATGGAAAAACAGTGGTAACAGCGGCAGACTTTATTTTTCTGGGCTCCAAAATCACTGCAGATGGTGATTGCAGCCATGAAATTAAAAGACGCTTACTCCTTGGAAGGAAAGTTATGACCAACCTAGATAGCGTATTAAAAAGCAGAAACATTACTTTGCCGACAAAGGTCTGTCTAGTCAAGGCTATGGTTTTTCCAGTGGTCATGTATGGATGTGAGAGTTGGACTGTGAAGAAGGCTGAGCGCCGAAGAATTGATGCTTTTGAACTGTGGTGTTGGAGAAGACTCTTGAGAGTCCCTTGGACTGCAAGGAGATCCAACCAGTCCCTCCTATAAGAAATCAGTCCTGAATGTCCATTGGAAAGACTGATGCTGAAGCTGAAACTCCAATATTTTGGTCACCTGATGTGAAGAATTGACTCATTAGAAAAGGCCCTGATGCTGGGAAAGATTGAAGGCAGGAGGAGAAGGGTTTGACAGAGGGTGGGATGGTTGGATGGCATCACTGACTCAATGGACATGAGTTTGGGTAAACCCCGGGAAATGGTGATGGACAGGGAGGCCTGGCGTGCCTTGGTCCATGGGGTCACAAAGAGTTGGACACAACTGAGCAACTGAACTGAACTGATGGCTGTGCTGAGTCCTTGCGATTCCTCAGGCTCACTCTGGCCGTGATGAACGGGGGCTACTTCTAGTTGCTGTGCTTGGGCTTCTCGTTGCGGTGGCTTCTCTTGTTGCCGAGCGCAGGCTCCAGGACTCCCAGGTCTCAGTAGCTGCAGCCCGCGGGCTCTGTAGTTGCATTCCCCAGGCTCTGGAGCACAGGCTCAGTGGTTCTGGCGCACGGGCTTCGTGCTCCGTGGCATGTGGCATCTTCCTGGACAAGGAATGGAACCCATGCCCCCTGCATTGGCAGGTGGATTCTTTACCACTGAGCCACCAGGGAAGTCCTTGATTTTCTGTTTAAATAAAGAGTCTGACTAGAACAAAAGTTGTGTCTTGTTATACATCTAGTCTACAAGAAGAAAAGGTGAAGTGGATTTGAAAATCAGTTCTGTGTTCCAGAAAAGATAATATCGGTTATAGGGACAGAAGTGAAAGTTTACCATCACCCCCCACCAAGCCTTCCTTCCTTGCCAAGACTGGCTCCAGGAGAGCTGAGATGAAGGCCATAAAATGACTTTAATGCCATCATCTCCATCTTTATAGAGGCCCACTTGGCTTGCACCCTTTCAGTTAAGAGCCTGGGAAGAAAGAATTGCATCAGTCTTGGTTAATGGCCCAAATTAAGCCATGAAACCTGTTAATCAAGCCTTCATTTTGGACATGTTACAATACTGTAAATAAAATATCTAAAGGAAAATAAAAACCCTTCTATTTGAGACTGGAAGAACCTTTGCTCCCTGGAGTCATATTCCTGAGTCACAGTTTCTCTACTAAGAATCGGGATGGGCAGGAACAAATCATCTCCTTCCCTGGGGAGCCCAGGGCCTCTGCTTTCTCACCTCAGCACCAAGATGCTGCCTGGGAAGAAGACAGGGGCTGCTTCTCCCAGAAAGACAGGAATCCCCAGATCTGGGGAGACCTGTCCTTAGTTCTACTTGGAATCAGAGGGAGGTCTGGGAAAAAGTCTTCACGCAGAGTCTCTGTCTTCCATACACTGGTCTAACCTTCTGTTTCCTTGAGGATCTCCCCAGGACCCGGAATATTAACAGTTTCTATTTGGTAAATAAATATTTGTGAGATTTCCTGTCTCAGCTTATCAGAAGTTTAAACCGAAGTTTAAAAGTTTCAAACTGAAAAACAGTGACTGCTCCCAGATCCAAAAATCTCCAACAAATTAATATTGGAAAAAGCACAACAGAAAAATGTGCTGGGAATACGGAAATGAAAGATAAATGGCTAATAAACAAGAGAAGAGGTACTCAATCTCATTAACAACTAGAGAAATGCTTGTTAAAATAGCAGTATGATATGATTTTCAAAAATAAAATGATTGATAATATTCAGGGTTGGAAGGAGTATGGGGAAAAGGTCATGCTTGTATTTTATTGGAAAGAGTATCAGTTCAGGTCAGTTCAGTTGCTCAGTGGTGTCCAACTCTTTGTGACCCCATGAATTGCAGCACGCCAGGCCTCCCTGTCCATCACCAACTCCTGGAGTTCACCCAAACTCATGTCCATCAAGTCGGTGATGCCATCCAGCCATCTCATCCTCTGTCATCCCCTTCTCCTCCTGCCTTCAATCTTTCCCAGCATCAGAGTCTTTTCCAATCAGTCAACCCTTCGCATGAGGTGGCCAAAGTACTGGAGTTTCAGCTTTAGCATCAATCCTTCCAAAGAACACCCAGGACTGAACTGCTTTAGGATGGACTGGTTGGATCTCCTTGCTGTCCAAGGGACTCTCAAGAGTCTTCTCCAACACCACAGTTCAAAAGCATCAATTCTTCGGCGCTCAGCTTACTTCACCGTCCAACTCTCACATCCATACATGACCACTGGAAAAACCATAGCCTTGACTAGACAGACCTTTGTTGGCAAAGTAATGTCTCTGCTTTTGAATATGCTATCTAGGATGGTCATAACTTTCCTTCCAAGGAGTAAGCGTCTTTTAATTTCATGGCTGCAATCACCATCTGCAGTGATTTTGGAGCCCCCCAAAATAAAGTCTGCCACTGTTTCCACTGTTTCCCCATCTATTTCCCATGAAGTGATGGGATTGGATGCCATAATCTTCATTTTCTGAATGTTGAGCTTTAAGCCAACTTTTTCACTCTCCTCTCTCAATTTCATCAAGAGACTTTTGAGTTCCTCTTCACTTTCTGCCATAAGGGTGGTGTCATCTGCATATCTGAGGTTATTGATATTTCTCCCGGCAATCTTGATTCCAGCTTGTGCTTCTTCCAGCCCAGCATTTCTCATGATGTACTCTGCATAGAAGTTAAATAAGCAGGGTGACAATATACAGCCTTGACGTACTCCTTTTCCTATTTGGAACCAGTCTGCTGTTCCATGTCCAGTTCTAACTGTTGCTTCCTGACCTGCATACAGGTTTCTCAAGAGGCAGGTCAGGTGGTCTGGTATTCCCATCTCTTCCAGAATTTTCCATAGTTTATTGTGATCCACACAGTCAAAGGCTTTGACATAGTCAATAAAGCAGAAATAGATGTTTTTCTGGAACTCTCTTGCTTTTTCCATGATCCATCGGATGTTGGCAATTTGATCTCTGGTTCCTCTGCCTTTTCTAAAACCAGCTTGAACATCTGGAAGTTCACGGTTCACATATTGCTGAAGCCTGGCTTAGAGAATTTTGAGCATTACTTTACTAGCATGTGAGGTGAGTGCAATTGTGTGGTAGTTTGAGCATTCTTTGGGATTGGAATGAAAACTGACTTTTTCAGTCCTGTGGCCACTGCTGAGTTTTCCAAATGTGCTGGCATATTGAGTGCAGCACTTTCACAGCATCATCTTTCAGGATTTGAAACAGCTCAACTGGAATTCCATCACCTCCAGTAGCTTTGTTCATAGTGATACTTTCTAAGGCCCACTTGACTTCACATTCCAAGAGTATAAATAGTGGAATATTTTAAGAACGCAATTTAGCAACACCTAGCAACATTTTAGGAGAAGACAATGGCACCCCACTCCAGTACTCTTGCCTGGAAACTCCCATGGGCAGAGGTGCCTGGTAGGCTGCAGTCCATGGGGTCATTGAGAGTTGGACACGACTCAGTGACTTCACTTTCACTTTTCACTTTCCTGCATTGGAGAAGGAAATGGCAACCCATTCCAGTGTTCTTGCCTGGAGAATCCCAGGGGTTCTCCTATGGGGTCCTATGGGGTCGCACAGAGTTGGACAGGACTGAAGCGACTTAGCAGCAGCAGCAACATTTTAAGGGGCTTCCCAGGTGGCTTTAGTGCTAAAGAACTCACCTGCCAATTCAGGAGACATAAGAGATACGGGTTCAATCCCTGGGTTGGGAAGATCTCCTGGAGAAGGGAATGGCAACCCACTCCAGTATTCTTGCCTGGAGAATCCCAAGTACAGAGGAGTCTGGTGGGCCAGATGGTCCATAGTGTTGGCAAAGAGTCAGACATGACTAAAATGACTTAGCACAGCACAGCACAGCAACATTTTAATCAGAAATCTACTCTATGGAAAGACACGTATACAATACAGACAAGCACATTAATATGTGTATAGGCTGTTCATTGCAACATTGTTTGTAATAGCAAAAAGTTGAGAACAATCAATAGAGGAAATGGTTAAATATATTATGTAACATCAATAATATGGAACACCAAGTAATCAGAAGGTATAGTTTTGTATTGTTCAGTCGCTCAGTCATGTCCAACTCTTTGTGACCCCATGGACCGCAGGATATCCAAGGAGTCGAGGGGTAAAAGGCAAAAAAAAAAGAGTATGATTCCATTTAATTAAAACTACATATAAAATTAATGCATTAAACCATGTGCACGCTAAGTCACTTCAGTCATGTCCGACTCTTTGCAACCCTATGGACTGTAGCCCGCCAGGATCCTCGGTCCATGGGATTCTCCAGGCAAGAATACTGGAATGGGTTGCCATGCCCTGTTCCAGGGGATCTTCCCGACAAAGGGGTCGAACCCACATCTCTTACACCTACCTGCCTTGGCAGGAGGGTTCTTTACCATTAACACCATCTGGGAAGCTTGTTAAACCGTGTAGTTTTAATTAATTAATTGCTTAAATTAATTTATACTGCTGCTGCTGCTGCTAAGTCACTTCAGTCGTGTCCGACTCTGTGCGACCCCACAGACGGCAGACCATCAGACTCCACCGTCCCTGGGATTCTCCAGGCAAGAACACTGGAGTGGGTTGCCATTTCCTTCTCCAATGCATGAAAGTGAAAAGTGAAAGTGAAGTTGCTCAGTTGTGTCCAACTCTTTGCGACCCCTTGGACTGCAGCCTACCAGGCTCCTCTGTCCATAGCATTTCCCAGGCAAGAGTACTAGAGTGGAGTGCCATTGCCTTCTCCTTAATTTATACTAATTAGTTTAAATTATATATATGTTTAACTTATATCTATGTATATTTATATGCTCATACAAAAGGGTTTGTAGACATAAAGTGAAAGTCACCCAGTTGCACCCACTCTTTGTGACCCTGGAATTCTCCAGGGCAGAGTCCTAGAGTGGGTAGCCATTCCCTTCTCCAGGGGATCTTCCCAACCCAGGAAAACAAACTGGGGTCTCCTCGTTGCAGGTGGACTCTTTACGAACTGAGCTATCAGGGAAGCCCTTTTCAGAGATAAATCTTCCTTTATTATATCAGGCATACCAAATGTAACTAACAATGGTTTTCTCTGAAGACTTGAAATATAGGGAGCAATTTAAATTTTTTATGTTATATATCAATTATGTATTTTTATCTTAGTTTTTAAATTAAAAAAATTTTTGTGGCCACGTGGTGATCTTAGTTTCCCAACCAGGGACTGAACCTGCAACCTTGGCAGTGAAAGCTCAGAGTCCTAACTGCTGGGCCACCAGGGAATTCCCCCATTATGTGTTTTTAAAATTTAAATTTTTAGTAGGCTTCAACTAAATGCACAATTTGAAAATTGAAATAATGAAAGACTACAATAACACTGTTTCCTATTAGAAGAACAACATTTTAAAAGGTTAAAATCCAGTATTGGTGAGACATGAGGAAAAGGGCACACTCATTCAGGACGGGTGAGAGTACCAGTTGGTGCCTTATTAACAAAATACAGTCTGTCAATACCTATCAAAATTGAAACCGTGCATACCATTTTACATAGGAATTCCACTTCTAGGATGAGGTTCAGAGACACACCTGGACAAGCAGGCAAAACATAGGTAATAATGATAATAACAACAGCTATCACTTATTAAATGCTTACTAAGTCCTTGGTGCTGTTTTAAGGACTTGAAGAGGCATGAACCCAAGCCCCATATACAAGCATGCCTGCGCCAGGTACTTCTCTAAGTTCTTTACATCCTCTGTTTGTTTAATCCTCACACTAGCACTGTGAAGTGAGTGCTCTTGTGGCCATTTGACAAATACGGGGGTTACACATACAAAAGGGAAATAACTTGCCAAAGTCATATAGGTAGGGAGTGGCAGAGGCCAGGATTTGAACCCAGGGAGTTGACTTTAGACTCTGTGCCTTTAAACCCTACACTAAAATGTGGTAAATCATATAATCTCCACAACAACTCCTTGGAATAGGTTGCTTTTTTATTTTATTATTTGGGTCTGGCCAACACATACATCCCTTTTAAACTTAACCTAGGTCCCCTGCATTGGAAGCACAGTGTCTTAACCACTGGACTGCCAGGGAAGGCCCCCCCCCCTTTTTTTAACTTTGGTGGGAGACAGAACCCACCAACCACTATCAGAACCAAAGGACCAGGCCCTTGCTGTCTCAGGTCCCCTTGTAGCCAGGAGCAAGCATGTGACTTGGCCTTGGACAGCCAGACTGTGACACAAAGAAATAGTTCCAGCGGGGAGTGGGCTTTGGTGGCTGTGGGGCCAGGCAACTTTTCTGAGTGGACAGCAAGGTGATAGAAGCCCCCAGGGTCCCACGACGCTGTGGTGTCGGGGCTGCGCTTGAAATCTGAAAGGCAGAAGTAGCGCTCAGAGAATGGAGTCTCAGGCCAGGAAAGACTCTGTGGCTGCTCCTGGCTGCAGTTCAAGCATGCTGGCTGCTGGGGCCTGATGACTCAGGGGATCCGCTGGTGCTTGATAAACGGGAGTGATCCCTGAGGCTGTGACAAGTCAGTCTCAGAGAAAGAGTCCCCAGGGTGGCCCCCAAGGGTGCTGAGGCCCAGCCCACTTCAGCAAGTAAATGTACTTCTCTTGGTAAGTAGCTTTTGGATCCCAACAGAACCCAAGCATGGGGTTTTGTGACCTTAGCCCCGTCATGAACTGAGGAATACCTAATCCATCTAGCTGGCCCAGGGTCTCACGGGCCCCGGTGCTCCTCATCCTCAAATAGAGCTGGGTGGTGCCTAAAATTACCCTGAAGGCAGAAAGAAGCTACAGAATGCCCTGTTGTGTCCTCTAGTTTGCCCTGTCTCACCAAATAGCCTCTCTTCCTGCAGTCCCCTCCAGTGGCTTCAGGACAAGTTAGGCCTGAAAGATAATGGGAGAAAAAAATAAACAACATTCCAGCTTGGATTACAGCTGCCTGGCTCTCCACCATATACCATCACCAGCTTATTATTAAGAGACTGACAGCAAGAATTCTAAATAGATAAACAAGGTCCCACTGTATAGCACAAGGAATTATATTCAATACCTTGTAATAATCTATAATGGGAAAAAGAATCCAAAAAAAGAATCAGTTATATATGTGTATGTATATATATATATATGCTGCTGCTGCTAAGTCGCTTCAGTCGTGTCCGACTCTGTGCGACCCCAGAGATGGCAGCCCACCAGGCTCCCCTGTCCTGGGATTCTCCAGGCAGGAACACTGGAGTGGGTTGCCATTTTCTTCTCCAATTCATGAAAGTGGAAAGTGAAATTGAAAGTGAAGTCGCTCAGTCATGTCCAACTCTTAGTGACCCCATGGACTGCAGCCTACCAGGCTCCTCCATCCATGGGATTTTCCAGGCAAGAGTACTGGAGTGGGGTGCCATTGCCTTCTCTGATATATGTATATATATATATAAAATTGAATCACTTTACTGTATATCTGAAATGAATACAACATTATAAATTAACTATACTCCAATTTTTAAAAATGCTTAAGCAAACCCATGGTTTAAGAAAAAAGGTTAGTAGCAAGAATTCTAGAACCAGATTGCCTGTATTTGAATTCTGGTTCTACCAGTTCCTAGCTACATCAATTTAGGCAAATGTCTTAATCCCTCTGTACTTCTGTTTCCTCATCTCTAAAAGAGAGACAATAAAAATACCTACCCTCAAAAGTTGCTTTGACAATTAAATAACAATACATGCAAAGCTCTTTGAATACTATTTACATGCCCTAAGTATTACTGTTATTATTGCAGTAATAAAGCCCTTCTGAGAAAAAGTTCTAGAGCTCTGTTGTACAACAATGTGAATATACTTAACACTACTGAACTGTAGATTTAAAAATGATTAAGACAGTACATTTAATCATAGAGGTTTTTTCCGCAATTAAAAAATGTTTTAACACTTAGAAAACAGAAGTTTTTAACATGGGATTTTATAATTAAGGTATTTACTTTCAACTCTAGAGAATCAGTGGTCCTTTTCTTAAATCGTAGATAATTAATAATTGTCTCTTGATAAAGAATAATAAAGCATTTCTGAGAGATGATCCTGAGTGTTAATGGAGAAATAAAATCCTGCAATGGGTAAAATTTCAAGTAGAATACATCACTGGCTCCACTGGGAGAAGAAGCCCCAGGGGATCTCTAGTGAGTCATGTGCAAGGCCAGTGCTTTGTCTGGGTAGACAAACTTGGCTGGAACAAAAATCAGAGGTACGGGAAGAAGTCTTGTGAACAGAATTCACAGGAGGACCCCAGAAGACAAGAATATTTGTGTCCAGTACACCAAGTCCCCATCATAAGGCTGACCCCCTTAGAGGCTGCTCCTGTGATTCGATGGGCGAGGTGAACCTGACTTATGGTGGCCATTCTGTCCCTCCCTTCCCCCCAGACAGTCCATGAACAGAGTGGCTTGGTGCCAAGGACACAGCTGAATGTGGCCTTCACACGATGAACCACCCCTTACCAAGTCAGACCTAGTGGGGAATACTACTTGGCCTACAAATGCTAGAAACCCAGCCCACCCACGTGATGAAGTGTGTTTATGTTAGCTCTCTTCTACCATGGAAAGGGCAGAAATTGTTCTCTCTAGAAGGCAATTACATATCTTTTTTTCCCCACTGTTGATTTCATGATTATTTTATTTTTTAAAACTTACTTATTTTTAACTGGAGGATAGTTGGTTTACAATGTTGTGTTGGTTTCTGCCGGACGTCAACATGAATCAGCCATAGGTATACATACGTCCCCTCCCTCTTGAACCTCCCTCCCACCCCCCACCCCATCCTACCCCTCTAGGTTGTCACAGAGCACCATGCTGAGCTCCCTGGGCTATACAGCAACTTCCCATTAGTGATCTGTTTTACCCATGATAATGTCTATGTTTCATTGCTACTCTCTCAATTTGTCCCACCCTTTCCTAAAAGGCAATAACATATTTTTAGCCTTGGATTTCTTTTCCCTGCTCCCTTACATCTGCCATCCCCACCACTTGTGGACATTCTGGATGCCTCATATACACGGTTCCCCACAAACTTGGCTCCTGACCAGAATCTCACTGTACGGCGAAAGTGCTAACAGTGTCTGGCATGTGAAGATCTCTGCAAGTATTAGTGTAACCGAAAGTGGGGTCCAGCTGCTCAGAAGCCAATAAAGAAGGAAGCTGGTGGAAGGTTTGCTCTATTTTGGATGCTGACAACTGGGACAGGTGGAGGAGGGTAAACAGAGCAGACTACTGTCCAAAGGCTGACTCCCCTTGAGTGACAATCAGTGGGCAAGAGCTTTTATAGATGGAGGGAGGGGGCTCCATGCAGAAACAGTGTAGTCCTCTTGAAACTGGTCATGTGGTGGTCTGACCAGCATCATCCTGATTGTTACAAGTACAGTTAGTGTTCAGTTCCAGGGCTGATTTTTATTCCCATTTCCTTGAGGCCAGTTCTCAGAACGGTCATGTCTTACATCATGGCTACAGTCTGGTCATTGTGTAAGTTAACTTCTTCCACCTGGTAGGAGCTTCGGTATCTATAAGACAGCTCACAAGATATGGCTCAGAACATTATCTGTAGCCCTTGCTGCTGCTGCTAAGTCGCTTCAGTTGTGTCTGACTCTGTGCGACCCCAGAGAGGGCAGCCCACCAGGCTCCCCCGTCCCTGGGATTCTCCAGGCAAGAACACTGGAGTGGGTTGCCATTGCCTTCTCCGCTGTAGCCCTTGAGGAGGGTCCAAAGGCTCTTGACTTTGCTTACTGACTATTATTGCTTTGTCCTGTTTGACTGCTTTTTTTTTGTTTCTGTCACTCTTCTGATTTTGTTTTTCTCACTCCTCCGATTAAACTTATTCTTTGGCTGAAGTTTTTCCACAGACCAAATGCAGGCAGGGGATGTGGTGGGGAAGGACCATATGGTCCTGCTCTGTTTCATTAGCTCATCTTATCTTCACAGCAACCATATTAAACTCCATACTATTATTGATTCAATTTTACAGATAAGGAAACTGAGTTACAGAGAAGAGTTTTCTAATAGAGCTTTATTTATGTATTGTATTCGGCTGTGTTGGGTCTTTGCTGCTGTGCTGCCTCTCTCTAGCTGCAGGGAGCAGGGGCTGTTCTATAGTTGTGGTGTGCGGGCTTCTCATTACGCTGGTTTATCTCGCTGTGGAGCATGGGCTCTGGGGAGCATAGGTCAATAGCTTAGTGGCTTGTGTTATGTGGGATCTTCCTGCACCAGTGATTGAAGCCGTGTCACCTGCACTGACAGGTGGACTCTTTACCCCTGAGTCACCAGGGAAGCCCACAGAGAAGTTTTGTAAATCGCTCAAAGTCACAGTAGGTAAGCAAGTGAGGAGCCTATATTTGAATCCAGACAGTTTGGTTCCAGAGTCCACACTCTTACCTATCCCAGGAAGACCCACGGGAGTCATGGATCTTATGATGTACCCCATCCCTCAGAAGCAGTTGGCATTACACAGACTTAGTTATGGCAAAACCTTCTGAGGACAGAGTGCTGACCACAAAGGGGAGTACAGTGTATGCTCTGAACTGGCAGCCATTCTATGACACCATTTCTCTCTCAGCCACATACATAGTGGCCCCAAGAAGACAGAGAGAGAGCAGGGAGTGGGGCCTCTCACTTCTCCACCTAATAACCCATTCACGACAGTTTTACTTGTAGTCCCGTGACTCTGGGCTCTTCTGGTTTAGAGGTTTGATATTCCAAGGAGGGGCTTCCCAGATGGCACTAGTGATAAAGAACCATCTGCCAGTGCAGGAGACATAAGAGACGCAGGTTTGATCCCTGGGTCGGAAAGATCCCTTGGAGGAGGGCATGGCAACCCACTCCATGGGAGAATCCCAGGGACAGAGGAGCCTAGCGGGCTACCGTCCATAGGGTCGCAAAGAGTTGGGCACAACTGAACAACTGAACATGCAAGCACACACACATTCCAAAGGGATACGCTCCCACAAAGAGGAGACACCAGTAGTCCCCTTCCACTGGAATCAGAGGCAGACACCTGGCCATTGGAGGGTGTTTATGCCACTGAGTGAACAGGTAGAAAAGGGGGATAAGATACTAGCTGGGATGATTGATTCTGATGATTTAAAGAAAATAAGGTTACTGTTACACAACAGGATGAGAGGAAGATATGTGCAACCCAGGAGTACCCAGGGATATATTATACCACCATGTCCAGAGGTTAAAGTTAACAGAAGACTAAAGCAGCAGAACCAAGAAAATAGAGTTCAGATCCTCCAGGAGTAAAGGCTTAGGTCACTCCATAAGAAAAGAACCCAACCATCTTAAGTCCTGACTATATAACAGTGGTTTAGAGACTGCGCTCTGGTGCCAGATTACCTGGATTTCTAAATTTTTATTTTTAATTAACATTTTTTTAAAATTATCAAAGTGTGACAACACATTTACAGGAGACTTGGAAAATACAGAACAAGTTTCCATTATACATTCCAATTTTTTTTTTAAGTAGATAAATTAAGATTTTTAGTTGGAGTCTTGATTTCAAGCTCTCAAAAATCTATAGAATGAATATACAGAGAAGTAGAAGGAGGTAGTAGGTCCGAAAAGCATTGTGAGCCAATTCAGCACAGTTAAGATTTATACAATTTTCATACAACATTAGGTTACAAATTCTATTCAAGTTCCCATATGCTATAACCAGGAGACACTAGAACGTATCCCGGGACATAAAACAGGGGGCAAACATTTCATGTCCTACACAGACTACTTGGATTTAAATCTGAGTGTTAACACATGCTAGCTGTGTACCTGTGTCTACTTTAGTTTCCACATCTGTAAAAAGGGGATAATAATGGTTCATATATCAAATGGTTATTTTGAGAATTGAGTAATACTCATAAAACACTTGGGACAGGGTCTGGCATGTAGTAAACACTCCATAAATGTTAGCTATGATTAAGGCAAAGGAATAGAAAGCGACAGAGGAAAGTCATAAATACTAGCAACAGCCTCGGGATCAGTTGCGAAAATGAGAGCAGCATACACTAAAACTTGTACAGGAATGTTTGTACCCGTTTTACTTGTAAGAGTCAAAACTAGTCAGAAACAATCTCTGGTCTGTGATTAAACAAACTGCGGTACCCATCCACACCATGGGAGACTGCCGCAGTCAGAAGGAACGCACTGGTGCACAGTGAAAGAAACCATCGACAAAATGAAAAGGCAGCCGACTGAATGGGAGAAAAGACATGCAAATCATCTGTCTGATAAGAGGTTAATGTCCAAAATTTATAAAGACCTCATACAAAATCTATAAAGCGCTCATACAACTTGACAGCAAAAGAACAATCTAATTAATAAATGGGCCAAGAATCTGAATAGACATTTTCCCACAGAGGACCTACAGATGGGCAAAAGGCGCATGAAAAGGTGCTCAGCATCACTGCTCACCAGGGAAATGCAGATCGAAATCACAATGAGATAACATTCCATACCTGTTAGAATGGTTACTGTCAAAAAACAGCAAATAACAAGTGTTGGTGAGGATGTGGAGGAAAGGAAGCCCTGATGCACTGCTAATAGGAATAAATAAATTATAAACAAACTGGTGCAGCCACCATGGCAACCTATATGGAGGTTACTCAAAAATGAGAAATAGAACTGCCACACAACGCAGCAACTACAACTCTGGGTACCTAGTCAAAAAAGTGAAAATACTAACATGAAAAGATATGAGTACCCCCATAGCATAGCAGCATTATTCTCACTAGCCAAGATGTAGAAGCAACCTTAGTGTCCGTCTATGGATGAATGGATAAAGAAAATGTTACACACACACACACACACACACTCACACACACAAACACATACACATGGATTTTTTTAGCCATAAAAAGAAGGAAATCTTGCCATTTGCAAATTTGAAAACTCATGGGTGGACCTTGAGGGCAATTCAGTTCAGTTCAGTTCAGTTCAGTCGCTCAGTCATGTCAGACTCTTTGTGATCCCATGAACCACAGCATGCCAGGACTCCCTGTCCATCACCAATATCCGGAGTTCACTCAGACTCATGTCCATCGAGTTGGTGATGCCATCCAGCCATCTTGTCCTCTGTCGTCCCCTTCTCCTCCTGCCCCCAATCCCTCCCAGCATCAGAGTCTTTTCCAATGAGTCAACTCTTTGCATGAGGTGGCCAAAGTATTGGAGTTTCAGCTTTAGCATCATTCCTTCCAAAGAAATCCCAGGGCTGATCTCCTTTAGGATGGACTGGTTGGATCTCCTTGCAGTCCAAGGGACTCTCAAGAGTCTTCTCCAACACCACAGTTCAAAAGCATCAATTCTTCAGCGCTCAGCTTTCTTCACAGTCCAACTCTCACATCCATACATGACTACTGGAAAAACCATAGCCTTGACTAGACGGACCTTTGTTGGCAAAGTAATGTCTCTGCTTTTGAATATGCTATCTAGGTTGGTCACAATCTTCCTTCCAAGGAGTAAGCGTCTTTTAATTTCATGGCTGCAATCATGATCTGCAGTGATTTGGGAGCTCCAAAAAATAAAGTCTGCCTCTGTTTCCACTGTTTCCCCATCTATTTCTCATGAAGTGATAGGACCGGATGCCATGATCTTCGTTTTCTGAATGTTGAGCTTTAAGCCAACTTTTTACTCCCCTCTTTCACTTTCATCAAGAGGCTCTTGAGTTCTTCACTTTCTGCCATAAGGGTGGTGTCATCTGCATATCTGAGGTTATTGCTATTTCTCCAAGCAATCTTGATTCCAGCTTGTGCTTCTTCCAGCCCAGCGTTTCTCGTGATGTACTCTGCACAGAAGTTAAATAAGCAGGGTGACAATATACAGCCTTGACGTACTCCTTTTCCTATTTGGAACCAGTCTGCTGTTCCATGTCCAGTTCTAACTGTTGCTTCCTGACCTACATACAGATTTCTCAAGAGGCAGATCAGGTGATCTGATATTCCCATCTCTTTCAGAATTTTCCACAGTATATTGTGATCAACAGAGTCAAAGGCTTTGGCATAGTCAATAAAGCAGAAATAGATGTTTTTCTGGAACTCTCTTGCTTTTTCAATGATCCAGTGGATGTTGGCAATTTGATCTCTGGTTCCTCTGCCTTTTCTAAAACCAGCTTGAACATCTGGAAGTTCACGGTTCACATATTGAATATGCTATCTAGGTTGGTCGCAACTTTCCTTCCAAGGAATAAGCGTCTTTTAATTTCATGGCTGCAATCACCATCTGCAGTGATTTTGGAGCCCCCCAAAATAAAGTCTGATACTGTTTGAGGGCAATACACTAACTGAAATAAGTCAGAAAGAAAAAGACTAATATTGTATAATCTCGCTTATATGTGGAATCTTAAAAATAAATGAAACAAAGTCATAGATATAGAAAGCATGCCAGAGGCAAGGATTGGAGAGGCTGGGTGAAGGGGGGAAGGGGACCAAAAGGTACAAATTTCCAGTTATAAGATAAATAAGTCATGGGGATGTAATGTATAGTATGGTGACTATACTTAATAATACTGATTGTATATTTAAAAGTTACTAAGAGTGTAGATCTTAAAAGTTCTCATCACAAAACAGAAATATTTTGTAACTATAGTGATAGACGTTAATCAGACTTACTATGGTGATCATTTACAATAAGTACAAATATCAAATTATTATATCATATACCTGGAACAAATATAATGTTATATGTCAATTACATCTCAGTTTAAAAAAAATGAACTATTGTTGTATGCAACAACCTGGTTGAATCTCCAGGGAATCATGCTAAAAAAGCCAATCACAAAAGGTTACAAGCTATATAATTCAACCTCCATAACAATATCTTGAGATGATGACAATATACAAATGGAGAACAGATTAGAGATTACATGGAGTTAAGGTGTGCACAGGACCTTTTGAAGGAGGTGGCCATTATCTTCATTACTTCTACCATAGCCTCAGGTCAAATAATCGAGAGGAAACACAGCCAGCCCTTCAACAGAAAATTGGATTAAAGATTTACAAAGCATGGCCCTGCCCATCAGAACAAGACTCTCAGTCAGTCTCTCCCATCAGAAAGCTTCCATAAGCCTCTTATCCTTCTCCATCAGTGGGCAGACAAACTGAAAACCACAGTCAAAGAAAACTAACCAATCTGATCACATGGACCACAGCCTTGTCTAACTCAATGAAACTATAAGCAATCATGCCATGTAGGGCCACCCAAGACAGATGGGTCATGGTGGAGAGTTCTAATAAAATGTGGTCCACTGGAGAAGGGAATGGCAAACTACTTCAGTATTCTTACCTTGAGAACCCCAAGAACAGTATGAAAAGGCAAAAATACAGGACACTGAAAGATGAACTTCCCAGGTTGGTAGGTGCCATATATGCAACTGGAGGTCAGGGGAGAAATAACTCCAGAAAGAATGAAAACACAGAGCCAAAGCAAAAACAACACACAGTTGTAAATGTGACTGGTGATGGAAGTAAAGTCTGATGCTGTGAAGAGCAATATTGCATAGGAACCTGGAATGTTAGGTCTATGAATCAAGGCAAATTGGAAGTGGTCAAACAGGAGATGGCAAGAGTGAACATCGACATTTTATGAATCAGCAAGCTAAAATGGACTGGAAAGGGTGAATTTAACTCAGATGACCATTATATCTACTACTGTGGGCAAGAATCCCTTAGCAGAAATGGAGTAGCCATCATTATCAACAGAAGAGTCCAAAATGCAGTACTTTGATGCAATCTCAAAAACGACAGAATGATCTCTGTCCATTTCCAAGGCAAACCATTCAATATCACAGTAATCCAAGTCTATGCCCCAATCAGTAATGCTGAAGAACCTGAAGTTGAATGGTTCTATGAAGACCTACAACCCTTCTAGAACTAACACCCAAAAAAGATGTCCTTTTCATTATAGAGGACTGGAATGCAAAAGTAGGAAGTCAAGAAACACCTGGAGTAACAGGCAAATTTGGCCTTGGAGTACAAAATGAAGCAGGGCAAAGGCTAATAGAGTTTTGCCAAGAGAATGCACTGGTCATAGCAAACACCCTCTTCCAACAACACAAGACAAGACTCTACACATGGACATCACCAGATGGTCAATACTGAAATCAGATTGATTATGTTCTTTGCAGCCAAAGATGGAGAAGCTCTATACAGTCAGCAAAAACAAGACCAGGAGCTGACTGTGGCTCAGATCATGAACTCCTTATTGCCAAATTCAAACTTAAATTGAAGAAAGTAGGGAGAACCATTCAGGTATGACCTAAATCAAATCCCTTTTGATTATACATTGGAAGTGAGAAATAGATTTAAGGGACTAGATCTGATAGACAGAGTGCCTGATGAACTATGGATGGAGGTTTGTGACATTGTACAGGAGACAGAGATCAAGACCAACCCCAAGAAAAAGAAATGTAAAAAAGCAAAGTGGCTGCCTGAGGAAGCCTTACAAATAGCTGTGAAAAGAAGAGACGTGAAAAGCAAAGGAGAAAGGAAAGATATACCCATTTGAATGCAGAGTTCTAAAGAATAGCAAGGAGAGGTAAGAAATCCTCCCTCAGTGATCAGTGCAAAGAAATAGAGGAAAACAATGGGAAAGACAAGAGATCTCTTCAAGAAAATTAGAGATACCAAGGGAACTTTTCATGCAAAGATGGGCTTAATAAAGGACAGAAATGGTCTGGGCCTAACACAAGCAGAAGATATTAAGAAGAGGTGGCAAGAATGCACAGAAGAACTATACAAAAAAGATCTTCACAACCCATATAATCACGATGGTGTGATCACTCACCTAGAGTCAGACATCCTGGAATGTGAAGTCAAGTGGGCCTTAGGAAGCATTACTATGAACAAAGCTAGTGGAGGTGATGAAATTCCAGTTGAGCTATTTCAAGTCCTAAAAGGTGATGCTGTGAAAGTGCTGCCCTCAATATGCCAGCACATTTGGAAAACTCAGCAGTGGCCACAGGACTGGAAAAGGTCCGTTTTCATTCCAATACCAAAGAAAGGCAATGCCAAAGAATGTTCAGACTACTGCACAATTGCACTCATCTCACATGCTAGCAAAGCAATGCTCAAAATTCTCTAAGCCAGGCCTCAACAGTACATGAACCGTGAACTTCCAGATGTTCAGGCTGGTTTTAGTAAAGGCAGAGGAACCAGAGATCAAATTGTCAACATCCATTGGATCATTGAAAAAGCAAGAGTTCCAGAAAAACATCTATTTCTGCTTTATTGACTATGCCAAAGCCTTTGATTGTGTGGATTACAGCGAACTGTGGAAAGTTCTTCAAGAGATGGGAATACCAGAACACCTAACCTGCCTCTTGAGAAATCTGTATGCAGGTCAGGAAGCAACAGTTAGAACTGGACATGAAACAACAGACTGGTTCCAAATCAGGAAAGGAGTACATCAAGACTGTATATTGTCACCCTTCTTATTTAACTTATATACAGAGTACATCATGAGAAATGCCAGGCTGGATGAAGCACACGCTGCAATCAGGATTGCCGGGAGAAATATCAGTAACCTCAGATATGCAGATGACATCACACTTATGGCAGAAAGTGAAGAACTAAAGAGCCTTTTGATGAAAGTGAAAGAGGAGAGTGAAAAAATTGTCTTAAAACTCAACATTCAGAAAAACTAAGATCATGGCATCTGGTCCCATCACCTCATAGCAAATAGATGGGGAAACAGTGGAAACAATGACAGAGTTTATTTTGGGGGGCTCCAAAATCACTGCAGATTCTGACTGCAGCCATGAATTTAAAAGACGCTTGCTTCTTGGAAGGAAAGTTATGACAAACCTAGACAGTGTATTAAAAAACAGAGACATTACTTTGCCAACATAGGTCCATCTAGTTAAAGCTATGGTTTTTCCAGTAGTCATGTATGGATGTGAGTGTTGGACTATAAAGAAAGCTGAGCGCTGAAGAATTGACGCTTTTGAACTGTGGTGTTAGAGAAGACTTGAGAGCCTTTTGGACTGCAAGGAGATCCAACCAGTCCATTCTAAAGGAAATCAGTCTTGAATATTTATTGGAAGGACTGATACTGAAGCTGAAACTCCAATACTTTGGCCACCTGATGCGAAAGAGCTGACTCATTTGAAAAGACCCTGATGCTGTGAAAGATTGAAGGCAGAAAGAGAAGGGGACGACAGAGAATGAGATGGTTAGATGGCATCACCGACTTAATGGACATGAGTCTGAGTGAACTCCAGGAGTTGGTGATGGGCAGGGAGGCCTGTTGTGCTGCGGTCCATGGGGTCGCAAAGAGTTGGACATGACTGAGCGACTGAACTGAACTAAACTGAAGGTGTGGATGGGGGTGAGAGGAAAGTGGGTGTGGCTATAAATAGGTAACAGAAGTTGATAAAAATGCTCTGTATCTTGATAGTATCAATGTCAATTTCCTGGTTGTGACAGTGTATTATAGCTTTGCAAGGTGTCACCCTTGGGAGACACTGGGTAAAGGATACAGAGCATCTTTCTTTCTTTTTTTTTCATTAATTTTTTAAATTGGAGGATAATTACTTTATAATATTGCATTGGTTTCTGCCATTATTATGTATTATTTCTTATACAGCATGTGAATTTATACTTATCTCAAAATAAGTTAATTAAAAATTGGAACAGCAGTTTTTATTCATATTTCCTCCTTTGTTTTGTGTATGTGTGTTTTTAATTTGTACCTTTTACCAATTTTGTGGTGTAAATACTACTGATTTCAAGCTCCCAAGGTGTCATCACTAAACATGAAATTGGGAAGAGGTGTGCACAGTCATTCCCAGGTGGTACTGGTGGTAAAGATCCTGCCTGCAAATTCAGGAGACATAAGAGATGCGGGTTAGATCCCTGGGTTGGGAAGATCCCCTGGAGGAGGGCACAGCAACCCACTCTGGTACTCTTGCCTGGAGAATCCCACGGCCAGAGGAGCCTGGCTGGCTGCAGTCCATAGGGTTGCACAGAGTTGGACACACACATGCACGTGCACAATCAGGTTGCACAAACCAGTGCAGGCCAGCAAAACCTTTGTGCACTATGAGTTTGACAAAAGTTAGGAAGGTATTGGGTCTTCCCGGGTGGCTCAGTGCCGGAGAATCCACCTGCCAGTGCAGGAGACATGGGCTCAATCTCTGGGTGGAGAAGATCCCCTGGAAGAGGAAATGTAACCCAGTCTAGTATTCTTGCCTGGATAATCCCAAGGACAAAAGAGTTTGGCGGGCTATACAGCTCACGAGGTCACAGAGTCAGACACAACTGAGTGACTGAGCACACAGGCATGGAGGGGTATTAGAGGAGAACACTGATGCATGATTAACGGAGATTTCTATTAATAGAAACACCTGACCAAGTGCATGCTGCTGCTGCTGCTGCTAAGTCGCTTCAGTCGCGTCTGACTATGTGCGACACCATAGACGGCAGCCCACCAGGCTCCCCCATCCCTGGGATTCTCCAGGCAAGAGCATTGGAGTGGGTTGCCATTGCCTTCTCCGGACCAAGTGCATAAAGATACAAAAATAACCATCTATTGTATAACTATTTGTAATAGTAAAAACAGTAGACATTTCACTAAGGAGGATGGTGAAACAATTCTTGATTGGAAACTTTCCTGATGGTCCAGTAGTTAAGACTCTGCTTCCATGCAGGGGGTGCAGGTTCGACCCCTGGTCTGGGAACTAAGATCCCACATCCAGAGGACAAAAAAACCCTAAAAACAATTCATGATTGTACATCTGAAACTAATATAACATTGTAAATCAATTATACTTCAATAAAAATAAATTAAAAAAAGAAAAAATAACATTTTATGATAGATCTATGTTGTGGAATACTATGAAGTCATCACAATAAAGTATTATAAGTAAGCCATACATGCTGGCATGGAAGGAGAGTCAAGATATTTGAATGTGAAAACAAGCTGCCATACTGTCTGTACAACATGATTTTTTTATTTTTAATAAATAACTTTGGTTGCACGTGGACAAAAGCACTATGGAAAGACACAACCAAATGCAAGTGAAGGTTGTTTCTGGAAAAGAGTGAAATTGAATATTTTTACTTTATTTGTTTATGTATTTTTATCTTAATTTTTAAGATAACAAATAGGTATGGTTTATACTTTCTAAAACTAATTTTTAGCCCAAGCAGGCCTGAACAGGACACATTTCATAAAGTTCATAGAGGACTGTCTCAAGGCCAAGGACCCTAAAACAGAAGGTGACTCAGAAAAAGAAGGACGTTCACTGAAAAAAATCCCAGTAATTAATTTAATCCTATAAATTCTCTTAATGAGAATGAAAATAATAAGGCACTGGAAGCAAGTAATGTGGCTGCAGAAACAAGTTCTCTGAAATAGGATTTTTGAAGAGCTTGTTCCAAACATGAAAAGAGGAGGGCTGAAGTTTTCCCCTTTGCTCTCCAATATCTTTGCTTCCTTTTAGATGACTTTATAACACCAGCTTTATTGAGATATAATTCACATATCATAAAATTTACTCACTTAAAGTATACAGTTCAGTGGTTCTTTTTTTTTTTTTTTAACTGATCATTTCAGTGGTTTTTAAGTACACTCACAGGTGATGCAATCATCAACACAAGTGAATTTTAGAAGATTTTCATAATCTCAAAAAGGAAATAGTATCTGTTAGTAGCTACTTTCCATTCTCCACCCCCAGTTCTAGGCAGCCACTAATCTATAGATCTGTCTTTTCTGGACATTTTGTATAAATAGAACCATATAATATGTGGCTTTCTATGTCTGATTTATTTCACTTCATGTGATGATTTCAAGGTCCACCCACCCATGTTGTAGTAGATATCAATACTTCATTACATTTCACAGCCAAATAATATTCCATTGTACAGCTATACATATTTATTTTGTTTATTCATCAGTTGATCGACATATGGGTTCTTTCCACTTTTTGGTGATTATGGATAATGCTACCGTGAATATTTGTGTGCCAGTTTCCCCTGGACATATATTTTCATTCTCTTGAGTATCTCACTTAGGAGTGATGAGAAACCTTTTTCTGTCTGATTGAGGAGGGGAATTTCTGTCTCTACCATGTTGGTGGCGTTTCTCAAATATCTAGTTATACCTGGTGATCCTGTTTATATTTAAATCAGATTTTTTCAGCATGTCCATCTCAGTCCAGCCTTTCAAGGTAGCCATTGCCTCCAAATTCCAAGAGTCTTAGGATATTTTGGCTTTGCCATATTTTTCTCTTTTTTTTACTTTTTATTTATTTATTTGGCTGCACTGGGTCTTAGTTTCCACATGTGGGATCTAGTTCCCTAACCAGGGATGGAACCTGGGCTCCTTGCATTAACAGCAGAGTCTTAACCACTGGACCACTAGGGAAATTCCTTCTTTACCATCTTAAAGCCCAAAGTCTCTGGTATACCTTAAAAAATAATTACAGAAGCAATAAATCTATATTCTTCTTTTAAAAAAGTATAATAAAGTTAACCCTGGAGACGGGAATGGCTACCCACTCCAGTGTTCTTGCCTGGAGAATTCCATGGACAGAGGAGCCTGGTGGGCTACAGTCCATGAGGTCTCAAGAGTCAGACACGACTGAGTGACTAACACACACACACACACACACACACACACACACAGAGTAAAGCTAAAGTTCCATTACGACTCCTTCCAACCCTCTTTCCCTTTCCAGAGACCAAGTTATTCCTCTCACTCCAGCAAAGCATACTTTCTGCTTTAATTCTGTTTCGGATTGGCAGATTTTTTTGATCTTTTACCTTGGGAATATTTTCAAGAGATTCCTTGAGTTTTCCCCCGAGTGTCATTATAAATAAGATGATACAATAATCTTTTTCAACTGCCATCATGAATCCATCCTGTGTACATATACACATACATTTACGCCTAATGTGTTTCGTGTGTTTAACACAAAAGCTATAACATCATTCATATCATTCTGTGGTTTGCCCTTCACTCCACAATGTGTTATATGTTAGGTTCTCTCTTTTTAGCCACCTTGTAGCATTCCTTTGTAATAATACTTTGCATTTAATTTATTCATTTCCTCTTTGATGGGCATTTAGACTATTATCAATTTTTTGCTATTACAAATAATGCTCCAGTGAACATCCTTGAACCTGTTTCCTTGTGCCTATGTGTGATTGTCTATAGGTCATAGAGTCATTCAGCAGGTATATTTTTCAATTTTATTAGATGCTATCAAGTTGTTTTCATAGGGCCTGCTTCAACATACACTCCTATCAGCAATCCATAAAAATTCTCCATACCTTGTCCAACAGTTGATATTGCCAAATAATTCATTTCTGATAATCTAATTGGTGAAAAAGTAGTATTTCTATGTTTTAATTTGCATTTTGTTAAGTGAGGGTCTTTTATATTTTATCATTTGGATTTCTTTTCTATACATTGTTATTTATATTATTTGCTAATTTTCTTAGGATTGATTATGTTTTTCCTACTGATATGTAAGTAAGTGTTCAGAATTTTAGTTCTTTATATATTTATTTCCCTGTCACCTATATTTTACTTAGTAATATTATCTTGGATCACAATAATTTTTAAAATTTTGATATCAAATTTATCAGTCATCTTCTTTACAGTTTGAATCATGTTTTAGGAATTTATTTACTATCATAAAATATTAGTTCTCCCAAAATTCATGTACATATTTAATATAATTTCAATTAGGATCCCAATATGATTTGGCATTTTTATAATTGGATAAAATTATCCTAAAGAAAGAATAAATAAGGAATTGTGGTTAGAACTTGGTACCTTCAATGCCATGCCCTGGGTTCAGTCCCTGTTCAGGGAACTAAGATTCTGCAAGCTGTGCAGCACGGCCAGAAAAAAGAAAGAAAGAATAAAATACACTAAGTAGAAAGACAATGTGTTAATATTCATAATATGTCAAAAGCTCTTAAAAATTAATCCAATATAGGAATGAATAAACAATTTGAATAAACAAAGCAGAGAGGAGAAAATTTTCTGCCAAGAAATAATGAAAAGATGCTTAAATTCACTGTTAGTCCAGAAATTCAATGTAAAACAATATGACATGCCACCTGTCAGACAGGCAAAAAATGAAAATGAGCTCGCAGCTATTGCTGGCAAAAATGTGGAGAAAAAATGTGCTTAGTTACTCAGTCGTGTCCAACTCTTTGGGACCCTATGGATTTTAGCTTGCCAGCCTTCTCTGTCCATGGAATTTTCCAGGGAAGAATACTGGAGTGGGTTGCCATTTCCTTCTCCAGAAGATCTTCCCGACTCAGGGATCAAACTCAAATCTCTTGCATCTCCTGCACTGGAGATGTGGATTCTTTACCACTGTGTCACCTGGGAAAGAATACCTTCATCTTTAACTTTTGACGAAAGGTAACAAACTCAAACAAAGATGCTTACTCCTTGGAAGAAAAGTTATGATCAACCTAGATAGCATATTCAAAAGCAGAGACATTACTTTGCCGACTAAGGTCCGTCTAGTCAAGGCTATGGTTTTTCCAGTGGTCATGTATGGATGTGAGAGTTGGACTGTGAAGAAGGCTGAGCGCCGAAGAATTGATGCTTTTGAACTGTGGTGTTGGAGAAGACTCTTGGGAGTCCCTTGGACTGCAAGGAGATCCAACCAGCCCATTCTGAAGATCAACCCTGGGATTTCTTTGGAGGGAATGATGCTAAAGCTGAAACTCCAGTACTTTGGCCACCTCAAGTGAAGAGTTGACTCATTGGAAAAGATTCTGACACTGGGAGGGAATGGGGGCAGGAGGAGAAGGGGATGACAGAGGATGAGATGGCTGGATGGCATCACTGACTCGATGGACGTGAGTCTGAGTGAACTCCGGGAGTTGGTGACGGACAGGGAGGCCTGGTGTGCTGCGATTCATGGGGTCGCAAGGAGTCGAACACGACTGAGCGACTGAACTGAACTGAACTGAAGTGAACAAACTCAGGGCTTCCCTAGTGACTCAGATAGTAAAGAATCTGCAATGTGGGAGACTCAAGTTCGATCCCTGGGTCAGGCAGATCTCCTGGAGAAGGGCTTGGCAACCCATTCCAGTATTCTTGCCTGGAGAATTCCATGGACAGAGGAGCCTGGTGGGCCACAATCAATGGGGTCACAAAGAGCTATACAACTGAGTGACTAACACGTTAACAAACTCAGATTTATATACTGAAAAAATCTTTATGTTTATAAATATTTTCTTACAAGCCTCTCATTGCACCATTTTGTCTGGATTTACGTTTTACTTTCTTTAATTTTCTTTAGCTCTCATAATAATTCTATTCCTCAATATTGTTATGCTCTTCTGAATGGAATTCTAGATTTCATTACTTTTCATAGCACGCCCATTTAGTCTCTTTGATTTTCTATATAGGCATTCATTTGCCTCTCCACCTTTTTTTCTTCTTCCTTAATTCCTTCTCTTTCCTTCCCCCCTCCCTTCCTCCTTTTGTTTTATTTATGAGGCCAGAATTGCCAGTCTATCAGATGCACTGATAAGGCCTTTATCATGTTCTTTACTTTAATGAGACTGTGGGACTACATCTAAAGTTTTACCACTAACTACTGTTTATTGTTGTTGTTTAGTCGCTAAGTAGACTCTGTAACCCCATGGACTATAGCTGTCCACCCTCCTTGTAGGATTTTTTTTTTGACATGCAGTTTTCTTTGTTTTTGGCGGTGCTGGATCTTCGTTGCTGGGAGGGCTCTTTTTCTCTGGTTGCGCTGAGTCGGGGCCCCTCTCTCTCTGGCTGCGGGGCGCGGGCTTCTCACTGCGGTGGCCCCTCTTGTTGCAGAGCACGGGCTCTGGGCGCTCAGGCTTCAGTAGTTGTGGCTCCTGGGCTCTAGAGCACTCGCTCAGTAGTTATGGCCCATGGGCTTAGTTACTCCACAGCATGTGGGATCTTCCTGGACCAGGGACCAAACCTGTGTCTCCCGCATTGGCAGGTGGATTCTTTACCACTGAGCCACCAGGGAAGCCCCTCCGTGTTGGAATTTGGTGGATATCCTTTATCAGGCTAAAGGAATTTCCCTCTGTTCCTATTTTGTTAAAAGACTTGCAGATTCTTTTTCATGGACGTCTGTTTCAAATGTCATCAAATTCTCTTTCTGCTTCTTTTGATATATTTTCTGTTTTTTAATCTGGTGAACTACATTGATAAATTTCCTAATGGTGAATTAACCCTGAAGTCCTGAGATAAGCTCTACTCAGTCATGTGTAGTGTGTTAGTCACTCAGTCGTGTCTCACTCTTTGTGACCCCATGGACTGTAGCCCACCAGGCTCCTCTGTCCACGGAATTCTTCAGGCAGGAATATTGGCATGGATAGCCATTTCCTTTTCCAGGGAATCTTCCCAAACCAGGGATTGAATCTTGGTCTCCTGCATTGCAGGCAAATTCTTTACTGTCTGAGCCACCAGGAAAGCCCATAATGTATTATTTAATATACTGCTGGATTCAATTTTATTATTTTACTGTTTTTGCAAACACATTTAATAAGCCTAATGTGGTCCACTGGAGAAGGGAATGGCAAACCACTTCAGTATTCTTGCCTTGAGAACCCCATGAACAGTAGGAAAAGGCAAAATGATAGGATACTGAAAGGAACTCCCCAGGTCAGTAGGTACCCAACACACTACTGGAGATCAGTGGAGAAATAACTCCAGAAAGAGTGAAGGGATGGAGCCAAAGCAAAAACAGTACCCAGCTATGTGACTGGTGATAGAAACAAGGTCCAATGCTGTAAAGAGCAATATGGCATGCTGCTGCTGCTGCTAAGTCGCTTAAGTCGTGTCTGACTCTGTGCAATCCCATAGACGGCAGCCCACCAGGCTCCCCTGTCCCTGGGATTCTCCAGGCAAGAACACTGGAGTGGGGTGCCATTTCCTTCTCCATAGGAACCTGGAATGTCAGGTCCATGAATCAAGGCAAATTGGAAGTGGTCAAACATGAGATGGCAAGAGTGAACGTCGACATTCTAGGAATCAGAGAACTAAAATGGACTGGAATGGGTGAATTTAACTCAGATGACCATTATATCTACTACTGCGGGCAGGAATCCCCCAGAAGAAATGGAGTAGCCATCATGGTCAACAAAAGAGTCCGAAATGCAGTACTTGGATGCAATCTCAAAAACGACAGAATAATCTCTGTTCATTTCCAAGGCAAACCACTCAATATCACAGTAATCCAAGTCTATGCCCCAATCAGTAATGCTGAAGAAGCTGAAGGTGAACAGTTCTATGAAGACCTACAAGACCTTTTAGAACTAACACCCAAAAAAGATGTCCTTTTCATTATAGGGGACTAGAATGCAAAAGTAGGAAGTCAAGAAACACCTGGAGTAACAGGCAAATTTGGCCTTGGAATGCAGAATGAAGCAGGGCAAAGACTAACAGAGATTTGCCAAGAGAACACACTGGTCATAGCAAACACCTTCTTCCAACAACACAAGGGAAGACTCTACACATGGACATCACCAGATGGTCAACACCGAAATCAGATTGATTATATTCTTTGCAGCCAAAGATGGAGAAGCTCAATACAGCCAGCAAAAACAAGACCAGGACCTGACTGTGGCTCAGATCATGAACTCCTTATTACCAAATTCAGACTTAAATTGAAGACAGTAGGGAAAACCACTAGACCATTCAGGTATGACCTAAATCAAATCCCTTATGATGATACAGTGGAAGTGAGAAATAGTTTTAAAGGCCTAGATCTGATAGATAGAGTGCCTGATGAACTATGGAATGAGGTTCGTGACACTGTACAGGAGACAGGGATCAAGAACATCCCCATGGAAAAGAAATGCAAAAAAGCAAAACAGCTCTCTGAGGAGGCCTTCCAAATAGCTGTGAAAAGAAGAGAGATGAAAAACAAAGGAGAAAAGGAAAGATAAAAGCATCTGAATGCAGAGTTCCAAAGGATAGCAAGAAGAGATAAGAAAGCCTTCTTCAGTGATCAATGCAAAGAACTAGAGGAAAAGAACAGAATGGGAAAGACTAGAGATCTCTTTAAGAAAATTAGAGATACCAAGGAAATATTTCATGCAAAGATGGGCTTGATAAAGGACAGAAGTGGTATGGACTTAACAAAAGCAGAAGATATTAAGAAGAGGTGGCAAGAAAACACAGAAGAACTGTACAAAAAAGATTTTCACGACCCAGATAATCACGATGGTGTGATCACCAATCTAGAGCCAGACATCCTGGAATGTGAAGTCAAGTGGGCCTTAGGAAGCATCACTACAAACAAAGCTAGTGGAGGTGATGGAATTCCAGTTGAGCTATTTCAAATCCTGAAAGATGATGCTGTGAAAGTGCTGCACTCAATATGCCAACACATTTGGAAAACTCAGCAGTGGCCACAGGACTGGAAAAGGTCAGTTTTCATTCCAACCCCAAAGAAAGGCAATGCAAAAGAATGCTCAAACTAGCACACAATTGCACTCATCTCACATGCTAGTAAAGTAATGCTCAAAATTCTCCAAGTCAGGCTTCAGCAATACGTGAACTGTGAACTTCCTGATGTTCAAGCTGGTTTTAGAAAAGGCAGAGAAACCACAGATCAAATTGCCAACATCTGCTGGATCATGGAAAAAGAAAGAGAGTTCCAGAAAACCATCTATTTCTGCTTTATTGACTATGCCAAAGCCTTTGACTATGTGGATCACAATAAACTGTGGAAAATTCTGAGAGATGGGAATACCAGACCACCTGTCCTGCCTCTTGAGAAATCTGTATGCAGGTCAGGAAGCAAGAGTTAGAACTGGACATGGAACAGCTGACTGGTTCCAAATAGGAAAAGGAGTACGTCACGGCTGTATATTGTCACCCTGCTTATTTAACTTATGTGCAGAGTACATCATGAGAAATGCTGGACTGGAAGAAACACAAGCTGGAATCAAGATTGCCGGGAGAAATATCAGTAACCTCAGATATGCAGATGACACCACCCTTATGGCAGAAAGTGAAGAGGAGCTAAAAAGCCTCTGGAAAAACCATAGCTTTGTCGTATACATATATCCACTCTTTTCAAGATTCTGTTCCCGTATAGGTTATTACAGAGTACTGAGGAGAGTTCCCTGTCCTATCCATGGGCTTCCCAGGTGGCGCTACCAGTAAAGAATCTGCCTGTCAATGCAGGAGACGAAAGAGATGTTGGTTTGATCTGTGAGGGGATGCTCTGGAGAAGGAAATGGCAACCCATTCCAGTATTCTTGCCCTGAAAATTCCATGGATAGAAGAGCCTGGCTTATTACTTATCTATTTTACATATAGTCATGTGTATAAGTCAATCCCAGTCTCCTGATTTACCCCCCTTCTTAACCCCTTGGTAACCATGTTTTTCTTCATCTGCAACTCTAGTTCTGTTTTGTAAATAGAATCATTTGTACCATTTTTTAAAAGATTCCATATATAAGTAATATCACATGATATTTGGCTTTCTGTGTCTTGACTTATTTCACTCAGTTGACAGTCTTTAAGTCCATCCGTGTAGCTGCAAATGGCATTATTTTGTTCTTTTTATGGCTGAGTAATATTCCCTTGTATATATGTACTACATCTTTATCCGTTCCTCTGTTGATGGACATTTAGTTTGCTTCTATGCCCTGCCTATTGTACACAGTGCTGCAATGAACACTGAGGTGCATGTATCTTTTCAAATTATGGTTTCCTCTGGATATATGCCCAGTCGTAGGTTGCTGGATCATGTGGCAGCTCTATTTTTAGTTTTTAAAGGAACCTCCATATTGATCTCCATAGTAGTTATACCAATTTACATTGCCACAAAAAGCACAGAAGGGTTCCCTTTTCTTCACACTCTCTCCAGCAATTATTGCTTGTAGATTTTTTGATGATGGCCATTCTGACAGGTGTGAGGTGATACTTCATTACACTTTTGATTTACATTTCTCTGATAATTAGTGATGTTGAGCATCTTTTCAAAGTGCCCCTTGGCCATTTGTATGTCTTCTTTGGAGAAATGTCTGTTTAGATATTCACCCCATTTTTTGACAGGTTGCTTTCTGGATATTGAGCTGAGAGCTGTTTGTATATTTCGGAAATTAATCCCTTGTGGGTCACTTCATTTGCAGTTACTTTCTCCCATTCTGTGGGTTGTCTTTCATTTTGTTTATGGTTTCTTTTACTGTGCAAAAGCTTTTATGTTTGATTAGTTCCCGTTTGTTTATTTTTGTTTTTATTTTCATTACTCTAGGAGGTGGGGATCTTTTAAAATAACCACTGAGTGTTGAGCCCCAGAAAAGTTGGTGACCTCTACCTCAAGCTTGCTACGTTGCTCTCTATTTCTTGCTCGTTTGTGACATGGGACAGAGAACTGGCCTTCCCCTGGTTCACTGTGCATGCCCCTGTTCCCCTCTACACACACTCTGTTTCTGGGGTCTGTAAGGAGTAAATCTTGTGTGACTCCCTTTGTATAAATGGACAACAATCGTGCCTTCAATCAAAACGACCCCAGGGTTTCACTTCCCCAAAGTGTGAGCACGGATGCTGAAGGAGCTGCCTGCCAACCAGAGCCGGTGGCTTGTGCCTCCTGATTCAGCAAGTCACTGCACAATCTGAATTTAATACACCAGGTATGGGCCCCTAAACACAAAGAAGAACAGACCCAATAGAACTGGATGTACAAATAGCTAGCTTTTCTACTGCGCATTCCAGGGGCGAGCTTTCATGGCACAAGGGGTCCTCTGAACGGGATGGGTTAGGCCAAGTGGTTTGGGGAGAGCACGTGTTGTGAACATCTGCTTGCTCTTTTAACGTTAGGACTCAAATATTGTGAATTTGTGAGTATGAATAAAAAACACTTTAATAAGAGGGGTATTTTAATCATGTCTATTTCAAACTAGTCATTGACTCTCAAAAGTTTATGTACCAGGGACTTCCCTGGCAGTCCAGTGTTAACGACTTCACCTACCAAAGAGGATGTGGGTTTGATTCCTGGTCGAGGAGGTAAGATTCCCACAAGACTAACCAAAAGACTAAAACATAAAACAGAAGCAATATTGTAACATATTCAATAAAGACTTTGTTGTCCACATCAGAAAAATCCTAAAAAAAGCTTGTGTACCTTTATTTTCTATCAGTCACTTTATTAAATTCTTATAAATTTTTAGTTTTTAATTGACTAGGATTTCTAGAAGTGTAATCATATCTGAAAAGCTAAATAATTTTATCTCTTCTTTTCAAATATTTATGCCACTCTTTCTACTTTACTGCCTCATTCCTTCAGCTGTAAGCTCTGCAAAGGCAAGATATTTTTTCATTGCTCTATAGACTGTTGTACCTAAAACAATTCATAGCAAACACTCAATAAACATGTGCCAAATGAATAAACAAATCAGATAAAATCTTCAAAATAATGTTAAATGTTTATGCTAATAGTGGACCTCCTTGTCTAGTTCTTAATTTGAATACTTTAGCAGTTAATAAGTTTGTTGTTAGTTTTTGGCAAATGGACGCTGTTACACTTAGATTTCTATTTCTATACCTATTTTGCATAGAGTTTTATTAGGAATAGTTGTTGATTTTCACACACTGCTTCTTTGGGGGTATCTACTGATACAATCTTATGGGTTTGCTCCCTTATGTTATTGATATAGTAAATTATGTTGATAAAATTAGTAAAAAGTATTAAAGTCCATGGTCTATATAAGGAAAAAGATAAAATCTTAAGGATCAGGAAATGACTATGGAAAGGTAAACCATATTTCTAGAAGGAAAAATTCAATATAGAAATGTCAATCCTTGGTGGCTGCGGGGGTCGCCATGGGGATGGGGCTGTTCCCAGGTAGGCTGTGATGGGTTGACAGGTGCGCGACAGTGGGAGCTGCTCTTGGCACAAGCGTGTACGGCAAAGGCAAGAGTAAGAGCAGTGCTGTCCCGTCTGACAGCCAGGCCCGGGAGAAGTTAGCACTCTACGTATATGAGTATCTGCTCCATGTAGGAGCTCAGAAATCAGCCCAAACATTTTTTATCAGAGATAAGATGGGAAAAGAACATCACTTTGGGGTAGCCATCAGGATTCTTACATTTTTGGTGGTGTGTATTTTGGGATATCTACTGTGCCGCTCCAGAAAGACAGGAAACATGTGGACATTCAAGTGAAGCAAAAGCCTTCCAGGATTACAGTGCTGCAGCAGCTCCCAGCCCAGCGCTAGGGAACATTCCCCCAGGAGATGGCATGCCAGGAGGCCCTGTACCACCAGGGCTCTTTCAGCCCTCTATGTCACCTCAGTACCCGAGAGGTCCATGGCCCCCGTTGAGGATACTTAACCAGGCACTTGGAGGTGTCCCAGGAAGTCAGCCATTAGTTCCCAGTGGAATGGATCCAACTCGACAACAAGGTCATCCAAATATGGGTAGGCCAATCTAGAGAATGACTCCTCCAAAAGGAATGCTTTTGGTGGCCCCAGAATGCCTGGAATGGACATGGGCCCAGGTGGTGGTGGACCTTGGCGAAACCCAACAAATGCCAATTTAATATCATACTTCTCAGCATCTCCTGGGAATTCTGTAGGTCCTCCTGGAGGTGGAGGGCCACCAGGAACACCCATCATGCCTAGTCCAGCAGATTCAACCAACTCTGGAGACAACATGTATACTTTAATGAATGCAATACCTCCAGGATGTAACATCCTAATTTTCCAATGGGCTCTGGGTCAGATGGTCCTGTGGGTGGATGAGGAAGAATGGAGTCACATTACATGAACAGCCCTTTAGGCTTAGGAGATATGCACAGTATTTCCAAGAATTCTCCAAATAATATGAGCCTGAGTAATCAGCCGGGCACTCAGAGGGATGATGGCGAAATGGGTGGAAATTCCTTAAATCCTTTTCAGGGTGAGAGTTACTCCCCTAGCATGACAATGAGTATGTAATCCATTACCAAGTCTCCTCACAGAAACCACAGTGAGTCAGGCCTTCACAGAACTACTACGGAAGGAAATTATTCATCACAGTGTACAGTTAAAGGAATCTCAGTCACACCAAACCAACCTTTTTATTTCCTGCTCTCTCCCCTATTTTGTGAAGAAAGTTGGTCCAAACATGATTCAAATAATTGTACAGAGCGGCACATTAGAAGTGCCCTCAACTGAACTTTAAATGGTTATCTGTGTATGCATATGTGTGGGAAAGAGAATGTACTGTATGTGTGGTGCAGGAGAGCCAAGAGGAGCCACTCCACATTCAAGGTCAGGAGGGCTGGTGGTGAGGACATACCCCTCCTCCTAGGTAACGAGCAGTGGCTGTGCTTTGCTGGAGCAGCTGTGAAGAGATACCCCACGTCCAAGGTAAGAGAAACCCAAGTAAGATGGTAGGTGTTGCGAGAGGGCATCAGAGGGCAGACACACTAAAACCAGAATCACAGAAAAATAGTCAATCTAATCACACTAGGACCACAGCCTTGTCTAACTCAGTGAAACTAGGCCATGCCCTGCGGGGCCACCCAAGAAGGGCGGGTCATGGTGGAGAGGTCTGACAGAATGTGGTCCACTGGAGAAGGGAATGGCAAACCACTTCAGTATTCTTGCCTTGAGAACCCCATGAACAGTAGGAAAACGCAAAATGATAGGACACTGAAAGAGGGACTCCCCAGGTTGGTAGGTGCCCAATATGCTACTGGAGATCAGTGGGGAAATAACTCCAGAAAGAATGAAGGGATGGAGCCAAAGCAAAAACAATACCCAGCTGTGGACGTGACTGGCGATAGAAGCAAGGTCCGATGCTGTAAAGAGCAATATTGCATAGGAACCTGGAATGTTAGGTCCATAAATCAAGGCAAATTGGATGTGGTCAAACAGGAGACGGCAAGAGTGAACGTCGACATTTTAGGAATCAACGAACTAAAACGGACTGGAATGGGTGAATTTAACTCAGATGACCATTATATCTACTACTGCGGGCAGGAATCCCCCAGAAGAAATGGAGTAACCATCATGGTCAACAAAAGAGTCCAAAATGCAGTACTTGGATGCAATCTCAAAAATGACAGAATGATCTCTGTTCGTCTCCAAGGCAAACCACTCAATATCACAGTAATCCAAGTCTATGCCCCAACCAGTAATGCTGAAGAAGCTGAAGGTGAACAGTTCTATGAAGACCTACAAGACCTTTTAGAACTAACACCGGAAAAAGATGTCCTTTTCATTATAGGGGACTGGAATGCAAAAGTAGGAAGTCAAGAAACACCTGGAGTAATAGGCAAATTTGGCCTTGGAATGCGGAATAAAGCAGGGCAAAGGCTGATAGAGTTTTGCCAAGAGAACGCACTGGTCATAGCAAACACCCTCTTCCAACAGCACAGGAAAGACTCTACACATGGACATCACCAGAGGGTCAACACTGAAATCAGATTGATTATATTCTTTGCAGCCAAAGATGGAGAAGCTCTATACAGTCAGCAAAAACAAGACCAGGAGCTGACTGTGGCTCAGATCATGAACTCCTTATTGCCAAATTCAGACTTAAATTGAAGAAAGTAGGGAAAACACTAGACCATTCAGGTATGACCTAAATCAAATCCCTTATGATTACACAGTGGAAGTGAGAAATAGATTTAAGGGCCTAGATCTGATAGATAGAGTGCCTGATGAACTATGGACGGAGGTTTATGACATTGTACAGGAGACAGGGATCAAGAACATCCCCATGGAAAAGAAATGCAAAAAAAGCAAAATGGCTGTCTTGGGAGGCCTTCCAAATAGCTGTGAAAAGAAGAGAGATGAAAAACAAAGGAGAAAAGGAAAGATACAAGCATCTGAATGCAGAGTTCCAAAGAATAGCAAGGAGAGATAAGAAAGCCTTCTTTAGCGATCAATGCAAAGAACTGGAGGAAAAGAACAGAATGGGAAAGACTAGAGATCTCTTCAAGAAACTTAGAGATACCAAGGGAATATTTCATGTAAAGATGGGCTTGATAAAGGACAGAAATGGTATGGACCTAACAGAAGCAGAAGATATTAAGAAGAGGTGGCAACAATACACAGAAGAGCTGTACAAAAAAGATCTTCATGACCAAGATATTCACAATGGTGTGATCACTCACCTAGAGCCAGACATCTTGGAATGTGAAGTCAAGTGGGCCTTAGGAAGCATCACTACAAACAAAGCTAGTGGAAGTGATGGAATTCTAGTTGAGCTATTTCAAATCCGGGAAGATAATGCTGTGAAAGTTCTGCACTCAATTTGCCAACACATTTGGAAAACTCAGCAGTGGCCACAGGACTGGAAAAGGTCAGTTTTCATTCCAATCCCAAAGAAAGTTAATGCCAAAAAATGCTCAAACTACCACACAATTGCACTCATCTCACATGCTAGTAAAGTAATGCTCAATATTCTCTAAGCCAGGTTTCAGAAATACGTGAACCGTGAACTTCCAGATGTTCAAGCTGGTTTTAGAAAAGACAGAGGAACCAGAGATCAAATTGCCAACATTCGCTGGATCATGGAAAAGCAAGAGAGTTCCAGAAAAACATCTATTTCTGCTTTATTGACTATGCCAAAGCCTTGGACTGTGTGCATCACAATAAACTGTGGAAAATTCTGAAAGAGATGGGAATACCAGACCACCTGACCTGCCTCTTGAGAAATCTGTATGCAGGTCAGGAAGCAACAGTTAGAACTGGACATGGAACAACTGACTGGTTCCAAATAGGAAAAGGAGTACGTCACGGCTGTATATTGTCACCCTGCTTATTTAACTTATGTGCAGAGTACATCATGAGAAACGCTGGACTGGAAGAAGCACAAGCTGGAATCAAGATTGCTGGGAGAAATATCAATAACCTCAGATATGCAGATGACACCACCCTTATGGCAGAAAGTGAAGAGGAACTAAAAAGCCTCTTGATGAAAGTGAAAGAGGAGAGCGAAAAAGTTGGCTTAAAGCTCAACATTCAGAAAACAAAGATCATGGCATCTGGTCCCATCACTTCATGGGAAATAGATGGGGAAACAGTGGAAACAGTGTCAGGCTTTATTTATTTTCACTGCAGATAGTGACTGCAGCCATGAAATTAAAAGACGCTTACTCCTTGGAAGAAAAGTTATGACCAACCTAGGTAGCATATTCAAAAGCAGAGACATTACTTTGCCAACTAAGGTCTGTCTAGTTAAGGCTATGGTTTTTCCTGTGGTCATGTATGGATGTGAGAGTTGGACTGTGAAGAAAGCTGAATGCTGAAGAATTGATGCTTTTGAACTGTGGTGTTGGAGAAGACTCTTCAGAGTCCCTCTGACTGCAGGGAGATCCAACCAGTCCATTCTAAAGGAGATCAGTCTTGGGTGTTCATTGGAAGGACTGATACTGAGTCTGTAACGCCAATAATTTGGCGACCTCATGCAAAGAGTTGACTCATTGGAAAAGACTCTGATGCCGGGAGGGATTGGGGACAGGAGGAGAAGGGGACGACAGAGGATGAGATGGCTGGATGGCATCACCGACTCGATGGACGTGAGTCTGGGTGAACTCCGGGAGTGGGTGATGGACAGAGAGCCTTTTGGCGTGTTGCGATTCATCAGGTCACAAAGAGTTGGACACGACTGAGTGACTGAACTGAACTGACTGACTGAGAACAACATAAAATATTCAGAATTTTCCTACAAGCCCTGCCCCGGTTGCCCAAGCTCTCCTCCCCTACCAGCGGGCACAAATCCCAAAGTCTTTCCCTTGCTAGAACCTAATGATTCTGGCAACGACTCCCCTAGGACACCTTTTGACATTAAAACTGACAACACCTTTCTGAATAACAATAATAAATTTTTACCACATACTCTTAATTGTAAAAATTTGCTACCTACTCATTCTCTTTTGAGACAGAAGCTCTCTGAATTGCTGGGTTTATAATCACAAGTCTCTAAGGCGGAAGGTTTCTCCGCCTTTTAAGTTTTAAGAAATCCTGATGCTCGAGGGCACATAATACCTCACTATGAAGGTATAATTTTTATCACATGCAACAAATTAAAAAAGCTATAACTATGTATGGCCCACAATCACCTTTCACTAAAGTACTTCTAAATTCTATAACATCCTATATTGGAAATTTTATTCCCCATGATTGGCGAACTTTAACAAAGCTCTCCTTAAACCAGGAGAATATCTTCAATGGATAATGTGGTTTCATGATATAGCCGGAGATCATGCTAACAGAAATGCTCGAGCTGGCGCTCCCCAAAATCAAATTACTTTTGAGATGCTAACTGGTACAGAACAATTTGATGCCATAGAAGCTCGAATACGGTACCCTCCCTTGTTACATGAACAATTAAAAACAGTGGCCCTTGAAGTTTAGGATTGAATTACTCCTCAAGGGGAGCCTACAGGTAGCTACACTAAAATATCGCAAGGACCTAATGAAACATATGCTGATTTTTTAGCTAGATTAGAAACTGCTATTTCCCGCACTGCTTGGAGAAGAAGCTAAAAGGCAACTAGAGAAATTACTTGCTTATGAAAATGCAAATCAGGAATATCAGAAGGCTATAGCTCCAATTCGTGAGACAGGGACTATTATTATTTGAAGGCTTGTCGCAGTCTAGGATCAGAAACTCAAAAGATGCAAATGCTAGCTGAAACAATGGTTGCTGCCTTAAGAAAGGGAAATGAAGGATGCTTTACATGTAGAAATAAGAATTTAAAAAGGGACTGGAGAGGGCAATGGCACCCCACTCCAGTACTCTTGCCTGGAAAATCCCATGGACGGAGGAGCACGGTGGGCTGCAGTCCATGTGGTCACTAAGAGTCGGACACGACTGAGCGACCTCACTTTCACTTTTCATTTTCATGCATTGGAGAAGGAAATGGCAACCCACTCCAGTGTTCTTGCTTGGAGAATCCCAGGGATGGGGGAGCCTGGTGGGCTGCTGTCTATGGGGTCGCACAGAATAAGACACGACTGAAGCGGCTTAGCTGTAGCAGCAGCAGCCCTAAGAAAGCTAACAAAAAACCTCCAAAAATCTGCCCTCACTGCCGCAGAGGAATGCATTGGGACAAAGATTGTAAATCTAAATTTGACATTGAAGGGAATCCTATTCCGGGAAACTCCAAGCAGGGGACCCCCCAGGTTCCCTTCAACAAAAACCAAGGACAAATTCCATCTTCTCCCTCAAACCCTCAACATCTGGCAGTGCTGCCGTCGATATACCAGCCCTCAGTGACTTTCTCCTTTACCCTCAAGCAGTCCCCTCTAGAATACCTACCAGACTTTTTGGACCCCTGCCCCCACAAACCTTCGGTCTTTTACTTGGCCAATCTAGTTTGACTTCTGTTCACCCTGGAGTAATTGATTCAGATTATAAAGGAGAAATTCAAATTATGACGTCATCTCAGATTTTATGACAACTCAAAAAGGGGGATAAGATTGCTCAATTACTTCTTTTACCTTACATTTCTATTAACTCCTCTAATGATATACGGACGGGCGGATTCGGTAGTACAAATCAAAAACAGTCCTTTTGGACATCATTGGTATCTGAATTTGCCCAACCGACTATAAATATCAAAATTAATGGTAAAAGATTTCCTGGTCTCCTTGACACTGGATCTGATATTACTATTATTTCCAAACATTTATGGCCCAAATCCTTGCCTGTACAAAAAATTTCTTGCCAAATTGCAGGTATTTCTCAAACCAAAGTACAAGAGGTTTATCAGAGTACTCAAATTTATCCATGTGAGAGACCAGAAGGCCAACCTGCAATATTAAGACCTTATGTGATAGATGCACCCCTTAATGTAACAGGAAGGGATTTCTTATGCAATGGAAAACTCAGATATACATTCCACATTTTTCCTGGGGGCCACTGCTCATTTAACAAACAATAAAATTATTAAAATAGCTTGGAAGAATGACTAGCCTATTTGGACAGAACAGTGGCCCCTCACGAAAGAGAAATTATAGACGGCTAAGGAACTTAGATACACAACTAGAATTAAAGCATAGTGAGGAATCTTGTTCTCCTTGGAACTCTCCTATTTTTGTTATAAAAAAGAAATGGCGTCTCCTAACAGACCTTAGAAAAGTTAATGCATCCATGAAACCTATGGGTGCATTACAACCAGGAATCCCATCACCTACCACTATTCCTCAAGATTGGCATATTATTATTATTGATTTACAAGATTGCTTTCTTAATATACCTTTACACCCTTTAGACCGAGAGAGATTCACTTTCTCTCTCCCTTATCCTGATCATATTGGACCTCGTAAACGGTACCAATGGACTCTACTGCCACAGGGGATGACGAATTCTCCCACCATGTGTCAGTACTATGTAGCCAAAGCCCTTGAGCCTGTGAGAAAACAATTTCCTAACTTTCTTGTTATTCACTGTATGGATGATATATTGTTCTCGGCTCCATCTATCTTAGAAACTCAATACATGTTTGGTATAGCTCAACTATGCTTAAAAAACTGTGGATTAATCATTGCCCCTGAAAAAATGGAAACCTCTACACCTTACCATTACTTGGGGTTTGCTGTTAATAGACAACGTATTACTCCCCAACTAATTCAGATCCGTACTGATAAATGATCAACCTTAAATGATTCTCAAAAGCTCTTAGGTGATGTACATTGGATTAGACCTTCTTTAGGCATTGCTAATTATCAACTGAATAACCTAGTCAATACTTTCAAAGGAGGTCCTGATTTAAACAGCCCTCATTCAATTTCTCAAGAGGCACGAGAGGAACTCTATTTAGTGCAAAATAAATTATAAAAACAATTTCTTACTCACATCAAACCAGATTTACCTCTAGAATTATTTATACTCCCCTCTCTTCATTTTCCTACAGGACTTCTTGCCCAACAAGAACACCCAGTAGAATGGATCTATACCCGTTTTAGGGGAATAAAGTCACTTACACCCTACCTTGATTTAATTGCTCTAATCATTATCAGTGGAAGAAATAGGACTAAAACTCTAATTGGCTCCGATCCTCATAAAATTGTAATACCTATCAATAAATCTCAGTTTGAGAACGCATTACAAACTTCTACCAACTTCCAAATAGCTTTTCTGGAATATTTTGGAGAAATTTCATTCCATTATCCTTCTGGTAAGCTTTGAATTTCTTCAAAAATACTGAATTTATTATTTCTCACTTTATCAGCTCACAGCCTATACCACAAGCTGAGGTTTTTTATATAGATGAGACTAAAAACACCAAAGCTTCATTCTGGTCTCTTAAGGAATATAAAGTCTTTTATACTAAATTTCATTTTGCCCAACAAAATGAATTATATGCTCTTATTCAAGTTCTTTGCCTACATCCTTACCCTATTAATATAGTCTCTGACTCTATATATTCAGTTTTTGTATTAAAAAATATAGAGACCTCCACCATAAACTCCAATCAACCTATTATTCAACAACTCTTTTTCGAACTACAATCTGTTCTTAGAAACCGCAATTCTCCCATTTATATGATACATATTCGAGCACATTCTTGCCTTCCCGGGCCCCATGACTTATGGTAATGAGCAGGCTGATAACTGGTTTCCTTTGCTACTCCAGAGGAACAGCACGCTCTGTTGCACAGCAATGCCGGCTCCCTACACCAGCTATGGAAAATCCCACACCGCCAGGCTAAAGAAATTATTAGTAATTGCTCTACCTGTAGATGCCTACATCTTTGACCCATCGCCCAAGGTATTAATCCTCACGGTCTGCCACCTAATGAACTATGGCAAATGGGTATAACTCATTGCCCTGAACTTTCTCCATTTTCTTTCTTGCATGTCTGGATCGACACTAATCCTTCTTTTATTTGGGCCACACCTCTTCGTGAGGCTACACAACACGTTATAACTCACTTATTAGCTTGTTTTGCTGTAATGGAAACTGCTGCTGCTGCTGCTGCCAAGTCGCTTCAGTCA
The DNA here is from genome assembly GCF_032405125.1 of Capricornis sumatraensis. NCBI lineage: Eukaryota > Metazoa > Chordata > Mammalia > Artiodactyla > Bovidae > Capricornis > Capricornis sumatraensis. Next base: position 120,682,459 of record NC_091070.1, on the reverse strand, counting down.
TGTCCGACCCTGCGTGACCCCATAGACGGCAGCGCACCAGGCTCCCCCATTCCTGGGATTCTCCAGGCAAGAACACTGGAGCGGGTAAAACAGAAAATAGCCCTGCCTATATTTCTAGACACTTTAAACAATTTTTACAATCTTTTTCTATTAAACGTATTACAGGTATTCCTTATAATCCACAGGCACAAGGCATAGTCGAACGAACACATCACACACTAAAGTTGCAAATAAATTAAAAAAGGGGGAATATACAGGAACACTACGGTCTTCCTTATCTAAAGCAGACTTTACTAGATTCCAACATAAGATATTTTCTAAACCTATAACTATTGTTAATACAGCTTTATTTGTTTAAAATTTTTTAAACTTACCACAGAGAGATAGCTTAACAAAAGCAGAAAAGCATTTCAAGGAATCGAAGGACAGTTCTCTTCCTCTGCCCATTTGGTACCAAGATGGGTTAATGAAACAATGGAAATCTGGGAAACTAATCTTACAGGGAAAGGGGTATGCTTGTATTTCCCCAGATGGATGCAACAAACTCACATGGCTTCCTCTTTGGAAGATTTGACCCAAGGGGGCCCCCGGCCTTCAAAATAGAGGCGAAACAACCAAAACCCCAGGAGAAAGAAATTCCAATTCAGGCCATGGTGGCTCTAAAGATCTCCAGGAAGCACCGCCCTCGGCGGCATCAACCTTATGATCTCCCCACTTGGGGACAAACAAAAACCCTTACTAATCGAGCTGAAAATTTGGTCTCTCAACAGGGAATGCCTCGGAGTCCTGAATACATTCTCCTGGCAATGCTGTCTGCTTGCCTGTGCCTCCCCCATTTGAGCTCTAACTAATCATACTTACGGGGCTTACATACGCAGCCCCCCTCTACTACCGGTGGTCAACTGGATGGAGAGAGGACCAATCGTTTCAACCAATGACTCTATACAAATGCCTTCTCCCTGGAGCGTTAAAGGGCCCACACACCCTGAAGAAGAAGGAAACTAATTAATATTTCTCTAGGTTATGAAGTCCTTCCTTTGTGCATGGGCCCAGCAGAATTATGCATAAACGTTAGCCGACAAACTTGGGCTTTTGCCCTGCCTCCCTAAAAGGACTTTCGGACGTTGCTTGGATTATTTACTGCCCTTTCTATGTCTGTGAACCATGTTTATACTACTGAGACTTTAGGGAAAGAGCTAGGGAAAGAACAAAGAATATTATGCAAAGGGTTCACTTATAAGAATTTTACATATACTCCTGTTCATTGGGACAAATGTCAAGCCAAATCAGGAAAATTAATGTTTGTGGCTAATCATACAATTGTTGATTGGGGACTCCATGGTATGTGATTATCTAACTGCTCAGATGATATTAACAGCACTGTGTGTGACTATGCTACTCAAGTGACATGGAAGGTCACTGACACTGAGATGGAGCATTACCGTGACAAAGGACTTCTTGGGTGGCTTACAGTGAATTAGCCCCACCTCGTCCTAGAATCATCCTCGATAAACAGAGTGGGCCTGGACAATGGGACATCTCGAAACTTGCTGCGAGCACCGAAGAACTTGGGACTTGGACCGGACATTTCCACAGGGACCAGTCGTGGTCATAGTAACTATTTCTTTCGCTATAATCATTCGTATTTTATACAGGCCTGTGTCCCACTTCCTTTTGTTATAGCCATAGGAAATTTACAACTTAATAAGATTTTACGTTCTGTAACTTGTATTAATTGCAAACTATATGCTTGTCTTAACTCCTCTATTTCTTTAAGAAATGATTCCTTTTTGATTCCTCAATCTCGACGTAATTTGTGGTTACCAAGAAATCTCCAACGACCTTGGGAAGGAGGTCCCATGGCTGGACTCGCTTCCAGATTACTTACTAAACTGCTCCAATGATCTAAACGATTCGTTGGATGGCTGATTCTTGGCATTTTGGGTTAATAGCTATTTGCACCACTGCTGCTGTCACTGGCGCTGCTTTACATACCTCAATTCAAACACATAATTTTATCCAAAATTGGACTGAAGATGCTCATAATATGTGGGCTACTCAGGCTCAGGTAGATGAGGATATTCAAGAGGAAATACAGGAACTAAAAACAGCCGTCATGTGGGTCAGAGATCAATTAATAGATTTGCAAAAACAAGTGATAGTAAAATGTGATTGGAATTCTACTCAATTTTGTGTTACTCCTGTTCATTTCAATCATAGTGCCTACAACTGAGAACAAATCAAATTTCATTTACAAAACATACATGATAATGCTTCTCTGAATGTACAATTACTGCAAAAGGAAATCTTTGAACCTTTTCTAAATGTCTGCCCTCTTCCACTAATTTGGAAACTTTAGCTGAACAACTAGCTGATCAATTATCTGGGCTAGACCCACGAGGATGGTTTCAAAGTATTACCCACAGCGTCGGGTCTGGAACTGTAACTTTGGTGATTGTCTTGGTAATTATATTTGTTGTTTATCGTTGCTTTTCTATAAGGTTGGTTAATACTAAACAAACTCAATTGGTCAGGACCTTTTTTACAAATATAATAAAATATGGGGAATTGTCAGGAAGCATTTAACAGGAGGCTTCCTCTGTGCTGTTTTGGATCTGTTATGAATCCTCTGTTCCTTATTAATTCCTGAATATTCAGGAATTAAGAGGAGTGGCAAACCACTCCCGGGGCTGAGGAACGCATGCATTTCCCTCATTAGCTTTTCCATACAGTGAAAAGTAACTACTTACAACCCTTTTCCTTTTTATGGACCATACGGTAAAAGTGATTATTTACAACCCTCTCTCTTTGATATGGATCGTCTTATGTTTCCTTGATAATTTGTAAGTCTGGACTTCTGATCTTTATCTTTGCTGAAAATAGCTATCTTGTAAGACAGTATATATACCCATGGTATGTTGAGTAAAACACCCTTGTTCCATCAGAGCTTGGGTCCCCATGTCTTTCTTTCTTTTTCTCTCTCTTTCTTTCTTTCTCAGGCTAATTCTTTGGAGTACAGATGACCGTTGAGCTCACTTTCTTGCCCGGGCTTGCAAGACCCTCGCGAGAGGGTGCCTTGTGCCTACGTGAAGCAGTGCAAGCCCAGTGTCAAGGGCTTTATTGGTTTTCTGTGTAAACCAAGGAATATCAGCCTCTTTCTCTCTCTCTTTTACTTTCTTATCATTGACTCTGGACCATCAGGTTCCAGTCCATTAAAGAACCCCAACAACCCAGCCATGTCTAATAGCACACCCATAGTCAACCAGACACAACAGAAGGACCCATGCAGCACACACCTAGAGCACCCCTCAAGCACACACCTCTGGTGATCAAGCGGAGAGCACTGCAGGGCCCCGTTTCCTACATAAGGCTACTTCTCTATGGTTGGAAAACACAAACAGCCTACCACATAGAAATAAAAACAGCAAGTTCGGCAAACGAGGCAACAATGGAATATGTTTCAAACAAAGGAACAAGATGAAAACCCAGAACAAAGTGGAGACAAGCAATCTACCCAACAAAGAGCTTAAGGTAATGTTCATAATAATTCTCAGACAACTCAGGAGAAGAATGGATAAACAGAGTGAGAAGTTATGTTTTTAACAGAGTTAAAAAATATAAAGAAGCAGAGATGATGAACCCAATAACTGAAACAAAAGATTACACCAAAAGGAATCAACAGTAGATTAAATGATACAGAGGAACGGATCAGCAAAATGGAAGACTAAAGTAGTGGAAATCACTCAAGCTGAACGGAAAAAAACAAGAAAAGAATTTTAAAAATTGAAGACAGGAGACTTCCCTGGTGGCCAAGTAGTTAAGAATCCACGTTCCAATGCAAGAGACATGGTTCCATTCCCTGGTCGGGGAACTAAGATCTCACATGCTGCCAGACAACTAAGCCTGGATGCTGCAACTCCTGAGCCCATGAGCTCTGCAGCCCACAGACACAACTAGGGAGAAACCTCCATGCCTCAGTGAAGAGCCCACATGCTGAAGCTAAGACCTGACATGGCCAAAGTAAATTCTAAAAAATGAGGACAGTTTAAGAGACCTCTGGGAAAACATAAAACATACAAATATTCATATTATAGGGGTCCGAGAAGGAGAAGAGAGAGAGAGAGAAAGGTACAGATAAACATATCTGAAGACCTAACAGCTGAAAACTTCCCTAACTTGGGAAAAGAAACAGACATCCAGGTCCAGGAGGAAAGTTCCAAACAAGATCAACCCAGAGAGAATCACACCAAGATACACTATGATTAAAATAGCCAAACTTTAAAGAAGGAATATTAGGAACAGCAAATGAAAAGCAACAAGCTATATACAAAGGAACTCCCATAAGACTATCAGCAGACATCTGTGCAGGCCAGAAGAGAGGGGCATGATATAATTAAAGCAATGAAAGGGAAAAGCCTATATCCAGGAATACAGGAATACACCCAACAAAGCTTTCATTTGCATTTGAAGGACAGATCAAGTTTTACAGATAAGCAAAAGCTAAAAGGGCTTAGCACTATGAAACTAGCCTTACGAAATTGTTAAAGGGTAGTTACAAGATTCAAAATTGGTATAGAGAAATCTGCTGCATTTCCATACACCAGCACGAACTATCAGAAAATGAAATTAAGGGTACAATCTCATTCACAATCACATCAAAAAGAATAAAATACCTGGGAATAAATCTAACTAAGGAAGTAAAGGTATATTTTGTCACCCTGCTTATTTAACTTAAATGCGGAGTACATCATGCAAAATGCCAGGCTGGAAGACTCACTCGTTTGATTTCCTTGCAGTCCAAGGGACTCTCAAGAGTCTTCTCCAACACCACAGTTCAAAAGCATCAATTCTTCCTCACTCAGCCTTCTTTATTCTCGCATGCATACATGACTACTGGAAAAACCATAGATTTGACTAGATGGACTTTTGTCCACACAGGGATGTTTCTGCTTTTTAATATGCTGTCTAGGTTTGTCGTAGCTTTACTTCCAAGGGGCAAGAGTCTTTTAATTTCATGGCTGCAGTCATCATTCACAGTGATTTTGGAGCCCAGGCTGGAATCAAGATTGCCAGGAGAAATATCAACAACCTCAGATATGCAGATGATGCCACGCTAACGGCAGAAAGTGAAGAAGAACTAAAGAGCTTCTTGATGAAGGTGAAAGAGGTGAGTGGAAAAGTTGGCTTGAAATTCTACATTCAGAAACTGAGATTGTGGCATCTGGTCCCATCACCTCATGTAAATAGGTGGGGAAACAATGGAAACAGTGACAGATTTTATTTTCTTGGGCTCCAAAATCACTGTGAATGGTGACTGCAGCCATGAAATTAAAAGATGCTTGCTCCTTGGAAGAAAAGCTATGACAAACCTAGACAGCATATGAAAAAGCAGAAATATCCCTGTGCGGACAAAGGTCCATCTAGTCAAAGCTATGGTTTTTCCAGTAGTCACGTATGCATGCGAGAATAAAGAAGGCTGAGTGAGGAAGAATTGATGCTTTTGAACTGTGGTGTTGGAGAAGACTCTTGAGAGTCCCTTGGACTGCAAGGAGATCAAATAAGTCAATCCTAAAGGAAATCAACTCTGAATATCCATTGGAAGGACTGATGCTGAAGCTGAACCTTCAATGCTTTGGCCACCTAAAGTGAAGAACTGATTCACTGGAAAACACAGATGCTGGGAAAGACTGAAGCCAGGAGAAGAAGGGGACAACAGAGGATGAGATGGTTGGATGGCATCATTGACTCAATGAACATGAGTTTGAGCAAGCTCTGGGAGATGGTGAAGGACAGGTAAGCCTGCTGCAGTCCATGGGGTCACAGAGTTGGACATGACTGAGTGACTAAACAATTTTTTGGGAATTCCTCTAGTGGCCCAGTGGTTAGGACTCCATGCCTTCACTGCTGAGGGCCTGGGTTCAATTCCTTGTTGGGGAACTAAGATTCCACAAGCTGTGTGATGCAGCCAAAAGAATAAAAAAAAAAAAAAATATATATATATATATATATAAACACTTTTCATCAGCATAATTGAAACTAAAATAACATAACATTTTCTTTATCAGATTGGCAAAAAGTGAAACAGTGATAATACCCAATGGTTTTGAGGGTGTGGGGAAATTGGGACACATTCTAATTACACAATCATACACCATTTACGAGAGTCAAAGTTTGATACAATCTGTCTTAGTTGGCTTGGGCTGTTATAACAAAATACCACAGACTGGGTGGCTTAAACAATAGAAATTTATCTGCGTAGTTTCGGCGGCTGGAAGCACAAAGGCCAAAGTGCCAGCAAGGTTGATTTTTGGCGACATTTCTGTTCCTGGATTACAGATGGCTGCCTTCTTGCTGTGCCCTTACCTGGCCTTTGTGCATGTGGGGAGAGAGAGCTCTGGTGTCTCTTTCTCTTCTTATGCAGACACCAGTCCTGCAGGATCAGGGCCCTACCCTTCTGACCTCACTTAACCTTCAATTACCTCTGTGCCTTGTCTCCAAGACAGAATTCAGAGCTTCAATACGTGAATCAGGGCGGCTGTGAGGAGAAGCAAAATTCAGGTCATAACACAGTAACACAGTCTTTTTTTGGGGGACTGCTCCACCAAGCACGCATGTGGAATTTTAGTTCCCCAACCAGGGAGGGAACCCATGCCCCCTGAGGTAGAAGCCTGGAGTCTTAACCACTGGACCACCAGGGATGGTCTAGAGAATTGCAGATATATATATATATGTGTGTGGCTGTGTGTATTTTAAATACGTTTATTTATTTCTGGCTGTGTGGGTCTTCGTTGCTGCTCAGGCTTTCCTCTAGTTGCAGCGAGCGGAGGCTACTCTGCAGCTGTGGTCCTTGGCCTTCTCGTTGTGCTGGCTTCTCTTATCACAGAGCATGGGCTGTAGGGCGTGCAGGCTGCAGAAGCTACAGCTCCTGGGCTCTAGGGCACAAGCTCAAGGGTTGTGGTGCGTGGGTTTAGTTGTTTCACAGCATGTGGGATCTTCTCAGACCAGGGATTGAACCTGTGTCTCCTACAGTGGCAGGTGGGTTCTTTACCACCGAGTCATCATGGAAGCCCCATTTGAAATAGTTTTAATATGTCTAAGTTTTAAAAGATTTATTTAAAAAAATTTTTGGCCGTGCCACACAGCATGTGGGATCTTAGTTTCCCTGCTAAGGATCAAACATGCATCCCCTGCAATGGAAGCATGGAGTCTTAGCCACTAGACCCCCAGAGAAGTTCCCATAACATAGTATTTTTGAAAAGCATCTGCCAACATCTATTAAAATTAAAAATATGCTTATTCATCATAGCCAACAGGTGGAGATTACCCAAATGTCATCAATAGAGTAAGTAAAATATGGTATATAGCTTCTGTAAGATCTTAGTTGGTGAGGGACAGGGAGGTCTGGCGTGCTGCGGTTCATGGGGTCGCAAAGAGTCGGACACGACTGAGCAACTGAACTGAACTGAAGATCTTACAGAAAAATCCAAATGAACGTTTTGGCCAATCCAATACATACAACAGGATATTATTTTTCCTTAAAAAAGAATGAAATTCTGACAAACAAAATGAATAAACCCTGAAGATACTATACTAAACAAAATAAGTTGGACAGAAAGTGACAAATATCGTGTGGTGCCACTTACTATACAGTATTTAGAGCAGGTAAACTCATAGAGATTCAAAGTGGAACAGGGCTTACCAGGGACTGGGGTAAAGAGGGAAGGGGTAGATATTATTTAATGGGTATACAGCTTCTGTCTGGGATTAAGAAAAAATTCTAGAAATGAACAATGATGTTAGCTGTACAATATTGTGAAGATACTTAATGCCATTGACCTGTACACATAAAATGGCTTAAATAATAAATTTCATGTTGTGTGTACAATAAAAAAACTCAAAACAATTTTAAACGTACACACCAATTTATACAATGGAATACCACACAGTAAAATAAACAAACAAAAACAATCATACCATTATATGCAACAACACGGATGAATCTCAAAGTGTTGAGTGGAAGAAGCCAAACACAAAGAAGTGCATGCTGCAGTATTCTGTTTATCTGAAGTTCAAGAGCAGACAGAATTTCTATGTTAACAGAAGTCAGAATAATGGTTTTCTTTGCTGAGGAGGATTATTGATGAGGAAGGAGGAAGGAACATAATAAGAGTTTTCTGGGGGAAAGATTTATATCTAGATCTGAATGGTGGTCACATGGATATCTACACACATAAATGTTATTTGAGCTGTGCATGTAGAATTTCTACACTATAGATAAACCCATAAAGATGTAAAAAAAAACCCAAGTATCTTTGATTTAGAAATCACAATTTTGGGAATCTAACAAAAGCATCACTATGTAATAATAAAAGTTTGCACATCATAAAAACAAATCACAAGATTCTGGGACAATGATGATTACACAGTTTTTGAATCTCACTGAATTCTCTCATAAAAATAGAACAACTAGGCAGCAAAGCCAAAATCCCATTAACAGTGACAAACTGACGGGACCAGAGCCCCAAGATATCCAAAAACAAGTGGATGAGGACAAACCACTAAACGTTAAAAGACCAGTGTGGTGTCAGCACTTGTGTGGGAGACACCCTGGGGCCTCTGACACACCTGAGAATACCAGACCCCCAAAGAGCCAACAGACATTCACAGGAAAGCAGAACAGGGTAATTTGAAAACAGCAGTTCAAGCAGAGCAGGGCTTTGCCCAGTGATGCAGCTGAAGAATGCAAGGAGTCCGTGGTAAGGTCTGAGGGGGCTGGAGAAGCCTCGGTCCCAGGAACCCTCTGATTGAGCGGGAAGGCTCCTTCTGGGACAGGGCTCCACACTGAGGAGAAATTGATGCAAGCAGAATAAAAATCAATTAAAACAGGACAATAGAGCCAGATGAAGAGAAGGAAGGTCTAAGGAAAAGTGAAGAGAAAGCTAGGAAATCTCAGAGAATAGGTCTGGTTTTTGAAACATTACCTAAAAACAACGGCAGAGGGAGCCCTGTGATGTTAGAAAAGCTATCCTGAGCCACGCCTCTTAGAAGCTCGGGAAGAGAGAGATTTCCAAGAGAAAAGAGAAACAAGAAAGGATAGGGGGCAATTCCCACACAAAGTTATTATAAAAATAAAGAGAATAAGAAGCAGAATAGCATCCCTACTGACAATGAAAGTACACCAGGCAGACATGTCCACGAGCAGAACAAACTGTAATACGCTATTTCAAAATGAGTTGAAAGATATTGTGAAAATAATGTAGGAAATGAAAGGACAACAGAAACGAGAATTTGAAAAATGCAGCTATTAGGTGACTAGACATAGGAAAGAACTGAAAATAGAAGAAAAAAATCTTTTCAGAAATGAAGACTAAATTAGAAGGAATATAAGACTAGGTATATATAATAGGTAGTGTCTTAAGAGAGATAGAAGGTAAATTTTTTTTAATTAAAATAAATGAAGAGATACAGGGAATACATACTAAAAACTAAAAATCAAGAAAAAAAATTAAACAACTATATATTTAACTAACATACCACATATAAAAGATTATCAATTCAGAATAACCACTGTTGTCACGTTCTGGTAAAATTACTGAGATTTAAGGAAAAAAGTATTTCATTATCCAAGCTATCTACATGAGGGGGAAAATTATATTGACATTAGACTGTTCGACAGGAACAAATTATGTCAGAAGAATTCCCTGGTGGCTCAGTAGTAAAGAATATGACTGCCAATGCAGGAGATTCAGGTCAGTCCCTGGGTTAGGAAGGTCCCTTAGAGAAGGAAATGGCTACCTACTCCAGTATTCTTGCCTGCAAAGTCCCATGGACAGAGGAGCCTAGTGGGCTATAGTCCATGGGGTTGCAAAAAGACTTCTCAACTAAGCAATGACAACTGAGATACACTCAAGAGAGAAAAATGTGGGCTAAGGGTTTTATATCCAGCAAAACTGACTTGGCAGTTTGAAGGGCACACACAATTTTTACTAGTGATAACTAAGAGAATGTATATTCCATGAGCCCTCCCTGAAGGATCTAGAAAAAAGCTTTACAAACAAAATGATTACAGCAACATCAACAGAAGGGCTGGTGGTAAGACATATATATGTGTGTGTATATATAACTTATAGAACCAGGAATAAATATATGTTTATTTTCTTTTCCCCAAACTCTTCCTTTGGTGAACAATTCAGTCCAAAGCCATTAGGTGGGACCAAGCAACGTGGGCAACCGTGTATGAAGCAGAGAATGGTGGCACAGCAGAGATGTGAGGAGGACATCTAGGCAGGGAGGCAGGCGGCAGTGACAGGGAACTGACACAGGCTGTTGGAGCCACAGGAGGATAGAGGGTGGTCACTTGGAGAGATGGCCCAGGATGGTAGCCTGAATGGGGTCCAGAGAAAATCTTCATGAATGGATGGTCCAGTAGGCTGTTGGAGCCAGAGCAGAGTGAGGAGGGCAATGGTGAAGGGATGCAGATGCTGACAGTGATGGAAGATTGGTTATGCATAAAAGAACTGATTTACATACAGAGAGAGGATAATTGGAGCTAGATTTCTCATTTTCAGAAAAGGAAATTACAAATATGGAAAGCGAGGAGGTCAGAATATGCCCAACAGTGCTGGATTGAAATTGGAGATACTGGTATAAACCTGTATAGATAGTTTTCAGTTCAGTTCAGTTCAGTTGCTCAGTTGTGTCTAACTCTTTATGACCCCATGGACTGCAGCACACCAGGCTTCCCTGTCCATCACCAACTCCTGGAGCTTACTCAAATTCATGTCTATCAAGTGGGTGATGCCATCCAACCATCTCATCCTCTGTCATCCCCTTCTTCTCCTACCTTCAATCTTTCCCAGCATCAGGGTCTTTACAAATGAGTCAGTTCTTCACATCAGGTGGCCGAAGTACTGGAATTTCAGCTTCAGCATCAATCCTTCCAATAAACATTCAGAACTGATTTCCTTTAGGATGGACTGGTTGGATCTCCTGCAGTCCAAGGGCCTCTCAAGAGTTTTCTCCAACACCACAGTTCAAAAGCATCAATTCTTCAGTGCTCAGCCTTCTTTATAGTCCAACTCTCACATCCATACATGACTACTGGAAAAACCATAGCTTTGACTAGACGGACCTTTGTTGGCAAAGTAATGTCTCTGCTTTTTAATAGGCTGTCTAAGTTAGTCATAGCTTTTCTTCCAAGGAGCAAGTGTTGTTTAATTTCATGGCTGCAGTCAGAATCTGCAGTGATTTTGGAGCCCTCCAAAATAAAGCCTGTCACTGTTTCCACTGTTTCTCCATCTATTTGCCATGAAGTGATGGGGCCAGATGCTATGATCTTAGTTTTCTGAATGTTGAGCTTTAAGCAACTTTTCCACTCTCTTCTTTAACTTTCTTCAAGAGGCTCTTTAGTTCTTCTTTGCTTTCTGCTATAAGGGTGGTGTCATCTGCATATCTGAGATTATCGATATTTCTCCTGGCAAACTTGATTCCAGCTTGTGCTTCATCCAGCCCAGCATTTTGCATGACATACTTTGCATATAAGTTAAATAATCAGGGTGACAATATACAGCCTTGATGTACTCCTTTCCCGATTTGGAACCAGTCTATTGTTCCATGTCCAGTTCTAACTGTTACTTCTTGACCTGCATACAGATTTCTCAGGAGGCAGGTCAGGTGGTCTGGTATTCCCATCTGTTGAAGAATTTTCTACAATTTGCTGTGATCCACACAGTCAAAGGCTTTGGCGTACTCAATAAAGCAGTAGAGGTTTTTCTGGAATTCTCTTGCTTTTTTGATGATCCAGTGGATGTTGGCAATTTGATCTCAGGTTCATCTGCCTTCTCTAAATCCAGCTTGAACATGTGAAACTTCATGGTTCATGTACTGTTGAAGCCTGGCTTGGAGAAGTTTGAGCATTACTTTGCTGTCTTGTGAGATGAGTGCAATTGTACAGTAGTCTGAATATTCTTTGGCATTGCCTTTTTTGGGGATTGGAATGAAAACTGATCCTTTTCCAGTCCTGTGACCACTGCTGAGTTTTCCAAATGTGCTGGTATAGTGAGTGCAGCACTTCAACAGCATCATCTTTCAGGATTTGAAATAGCTCAGCTGGAATTCCATCACCTCCACTATCTTTGTTCATTGCTTCCTAAGGCCCACTTGACTTTGCAGTCCTGGATGTCTGGGTCTAGGTGAGTGATCACACCATCGTGGTTAACTGGGTCATGAAGATCTTTTTTGTAGAGTTCTTCTGTGTATTGTTGTCACCTCTTCTTAGTATCTTTTGCTTCTGTTAGGTCCATACCATTTCTGTTTTTTATTGTGCCCATCTTTGCATGAAATGTTTCTTTGGTATCTCTAGTTTTCTGGAAGTTTATATATAGTTTTCAGTATATATATTGATAGATACAGAAATAAATATGATGTAAATGTATGTGCACAGCTCTATCCACTAAGTAGTCTTGGGGACAGCAAAATCTCAGTAATGAACTCACTAGAAACCAAATTTGGCCTCTAAATACCAAGGTCAAGAATTTCAGTGGTGGTCCAGTGGTTAGAACTCTGTGCTGTCACTGCCAAGGGCCCAGGTTCTATTCCTTGTAGGGGAACTAAAATCCCACAAACTGTGTAGCCAACAAACAAACAAACAAACTTGTCCTAAAACAAACAAACAAACAAAAAGAGGAATAAATATCTGTCTCCACTAAAAGGAATCAAGGTCCTTTGGGAAAATGACTGATCCAGGGCTGGTGCAGAGAAAATACGCGCCTGGAACATCTTGTTTTGCCAAAAAGTAAGGATGTGATCAAATAATGACGTGTGTGTTGGTCACTCAGCCATGTCCGACTCTTTGTGACCCCATGGACAGTAACTATCAGTCTCCTCTGTCCATGGAAATCTCCAGGCAAAAATATTGGAGTGGGTAGCCCTTTCTTTTTCCAAGGCATCTTCCCGACTAAGGGATCGAACCCAGTCTCCCACATTGAGGCAGATTGTTTACCATCTGAGCCTCCAGGGGGGAAGTCCAAATAATGATAGGATACGTTAAAAGGATCCAGAAGCCAGTATTTTTAAATTAAATGGCTCTTGCTGGCCAAATCTGGAATAATTTGAGCATCAGAATGAATGTTTATATCTATGAGTTCATGCTGCTGCTGCTGCTGCTGCTGCTGCTGCTAAGTCGCTTCAGTCATGCCCGACTCTGTGCGACCCCATAGACGGCAGCCCACTAGGCTCCCATGTCCCTGGGATTCTCCAGGCAAGAACACTGGAGTGGGTTGCCATTTCCTTCTCCAATGCATGAAAGTGAAATGTGAAAGTGAAGTCCCTCAGTCGTGTCTGACTCAGCGACCCCATGGACTGCAGCCTACCAGGCTCCTCTGTCCATGGGATTTTCCAGGCAAGAGTACTGGAGTGGGCTGCCACTGACTTCTCCCTATGAGTTCATAAAAATATATTAAAAAAACTAACTGGTCACATTTAGATAATGATAGGGGCAAATCATTTTAAAAGTCATTAAAGAGAAAGAATAAAGCATTTATCTGACCTTTCTTAGATGGGTTTAACACCAGTTAACCAAAAAGTAGATGAGAAACGTCTCTTTATGGAAACACTTAAGCTAATGAATGAAAACAATGTTATAGAATTAGAATATCATTATTGTGCAACACCAAATAAATTAACTGAAAAGGAGCAATTGATAATATCACAATAAAGAGAGACAACTAGACACAGTGGGCACACTGTGATTAAAAAACACACCACCACTTACAGTCTTGCCAAAGGCATCAAATAAGAGTGTAAAGAGACCTCTGGGTTGAGCTGTCTATGTGCAGGAACTGAAGAGGACTGAAGAACATGTCAAAATACTCTACTAGCATGCAATCAGTAAAACCCAGGCTGTGGGCAGAAAGTAGGGTACACAGCGCAAACATCCTGAGGTCTTCAGCAGATACACTGTCATGCAAAGAAAGGGCTAGAGGAGGAAGTATGTAGATTAAGAAACTCAAAACAAGTATAAGTCAAATAAACAGGAAATCCAAAGTATAGTGTCCAGGGAAGCACACTTGGATAATGAAAGTATAAAGAAATCCAAGGGGATAATTATCACAAAATTCAGGAGAATGGCTATTTTCAGGAGAGGGAGACAACTGCGATCAGAACTGGGCTAGCTGGAGAAGTTCCATTTCTTGATTTAGATGGTAGTTTTCAGGGTGGTGGCCTTAAAATAATTCATTAAGTCATATACTTATTTATGTGTGTTTTATCTTTCAGTTTTACAAAGGTAAAAAAAAAAAAAACACATAATAGCCTTCTGATTACAGATGTGGTGGGCTGATAACGGTTTCCCAAGATATATCCACAGCTTAATCTCTGGAAGCTGTGAATACTTCCTTTTCTGCAAAATAAGGAAAAAGAGCTTTTATGTGGAAAAAGGGATTTTCCCTGCAGATGTGATCAAACTAAGGTCCTTTAAATGAAGAGACTATAATGGATTATCTGGGTGGGTCCTACCTGTAATCACAAGTGTCCTTATAAAAGAAGAGCAGAGGGGGATCTGATAGAGGAGGTTCCTGAGCAGAGGAAGTAAGAGGAAGATGGAGAGAGATTAGAGTGATGTACAGGACAAGGAACACCAGGTAAGCAATGCCAGCAGCCACCAGGGGCTAGAAGAGGCAAGGAATGAATTCTCCTCCAAATCCTCCAGAGGGAGCATTGCCTTGATGTTGCTTGGCTTTCAGAGTCTGGCTTCTAGAACTGTGAGAGAAAAAAATCTGTTGTTCTAAACCACTAAGGTTGTAATTACTTGCTAAAGCATCCACAGAAAACCAATACATCAAGTAAGCTGGAGGGCAAGGCTGGTCAGTATTCCTCATACAAGAAGCTAGAAAAGTTATAAAAACCATATTCTTTTGAAGGAAACAAGGACATGTCAAAGGAATGAAGACTAAACCAAGCTGAATTCCAATGACAAGAGAATCTTTCTGAAGTGAGGTGAGCCCAGGCTAGAGATAAGGCCTAACTTAGCTAGAATGTCTCTGCTTGGGGAAATTACTGAAGATTTTGATGGTCATGTAACATTGGAGTGACAAGTTAAAACTTAAGGGGCCTCAAATGATGGCTAGTTTTATATATGGAAAATTTGCTGAACTCTGGGAATGTTCATGAGACTGGAGAGTTGGACTAAAAGCTTCTAAAAGGCACAGTGAATCTCCCCTATGTGTGTGCTTATTCACTCAGTCATGTCTAACTCTGTGACCCTGTGGACTGTAGCCCACCAGGCTCCTCTGTCCATGGGGATTCTCCAGCCAAGAATACTGGAGTGCGTTGCCATGCCCTCCTCCTGGGGATCTTCCCAACCCAGGTCTCCCGCATTGCAGGCGGATTCTTTACCATCTGAGCCACCAGCAAAGCCCAGTAGTGGAGTGGATAGCCTATCTCTTCTCCAGGGGATCTTCCCAACCCAGGAATCGAATCGAGGTCTCCTGCACTGAAGGCAGATTCCTTACCGGCTGAACTACAGGGAACCCCAAATCTCCCATAGTCTGGCATTACTGATTAGGAAATGAAGACTTTCTGAGGCAGGGAAAGAAAAGCCTCAACCACTCAACTGGTCTCCTCCTCAAGATACTTGCCAGATTTTGAGACTCCTTGGAACAGGAGCCTGGAGAGCTAGCTCAATCTTCTACCTGCCCAGCTTTTAGTTAAAAGATTGTGAGGAACATGCCTGAAGAATATGGGTGAATCGGGCTGAAACAGCAACCCAACCTTAACATAGCCTAATCCTTGCCAGGATGGACGGCTCAATCCCTCATCTTATCTGCCTAATGGGAAAAAGGGAGAACCCTTTCTGGGGGAAGGGAACATGATATGGAGCCTCTGTAGTTATTCACAGTTTCTGGAAAACAACAAAAAAGCATGGGACTTGTAAAGAGAGAAGAAATATGACCAAAATGAAAAGAAAAAAAGAGATAATAGACTCACAGATGACCCAGATACCAGAGTTAGTATGTACGCGTGGTGCTCAGTCGCTAAGTCAGGTCTGACTTTTGACAACCCCATGGACTGCAGCCTGCCAGGCTCCTCGCACATAGGATCAGTGATTTCAACAAGGGTTCCAAGCCCATTCAGTGAGAAAAACAGTCTTTCCAACAAATGATGTTGAGAAAACTGGCTATCTGTATTTGTAATAATGAAGTTAGACCCTTACCTTACACCATAGACAAAATTTAACTCAAAATGGATAAGAGATCAAAACATAAGGGCTCTAAGTATTAAGCTGCTAGGAGAAAACATAGTGGAAATGCTTCTTAACAGTGCATTTGGTAATGATTCCTTGGATATGACATCACAAGTATAGATATGCTATCAAAAGTATGGGCAAGAACAAAAGATAAACAGGACTACCTCAAAATCTGAAACCTCCGTGCATCAAACAACACTGTTGAAAAACAATCTGTTTCTGCTTTTGTGGAACTTTTGGTTTAACACGGCAGCCAGTTTTTAGATGAGTGTAACACATGCTGTGAGAAAGATATTGCAGAACTGAATTAGAGAGGATATAAAATTGCAAAAATCCCTAGCACATACCCACAGGCAAGTGCATCCATGAATAAGCTGGACACATTTTCTTTTTCATCTGTCTGTTACAGCCCCCAGGGCCTGGCCCTGAGCAGGTCAAGAAATGATCCTCAACTCTTTTGTAGCTGAAGTTTAAAATTCCACTTCTCCTAAAATATGGAGCATTAGCACTTTCACTGTGGGAGTGTAAAATCTTAATGAGGTGGTGGTGATGGTGATGATTAATTTCAATTTAGTCTACTGTTATTTCTTTTCTGAGCATTTCAAGACATTCCCTATAACCAGGGATATCCTGACATGGTACAGAACCAGTCTGATGACTACTGATTTAAAAGCTTGAACACTGGTGAGAGCTATATACTAATTAAAGCCAACCACAGAAAACTGGGCGAACTTAAAAATGACTTTCCAGATAATACCAGACCTGATTTAAAAAGAGAAGAAACTTCTTAACTTGCCTTGTTTCAGTTTAACTTACGACTTGCTGTTTTCATCTTAGCACAAAAGACATGCTAGTCACCTTCTTCTGAATACTGCATCATCAAACCTTTTTAGTGGTTTGCTTTCCCGATCATCCTACTCTCAGGCTGGACGAATCTAGGATTCTTTCACTTTTCTTCTTTTCGACCCTGTGGAATTTGACTGCCTGCCTGATCTCTGGAACTGGTACTGGCCCTATCAGAGCCTTAATCTAGGGATCTAAAATAGAGTGAGATCAGAAACCAGCAAGCCACCTCAGGCCATTTCCAAACAAGGATATAGTCAGTTAATTGATGGCTAAATTGCTTTAAAGTTCATATGATGAGGGCTCTCCTAGCTATGAAAGTCAAGGATTCTAGCAGTTTTGGAGGAATCCCAGTAAGCCTTTTGTTATCACCTGCTATGTGTCTAAGTAAGCCTCTGAGAGGCCCAAGAATCACCTGGAATATGGGGGTTGGGAGAGGATGGCTATTAATTAGAAGGAAAAAATAGACTACCTGGTTTTCAAGTCCAAAAATTGACACAAAGAGCATCAGTTGGGTGCTTATTTAATTTATATGCAGAGTGCATCATTGAGAAACGCTGGACTGGAAGAAACACAAGCTGGAATCAAGATTGCCGGGAGAAATATCAATAACCTCAGATATGCAGATGACACCACCCTTATGGCAGAAAGTGAAGAGGAACTCAAAAGTCTCTAGATGAAAGCGAAAGAGGAGAGCGAAAAAGTTGGCTTAAAGCTCAACATTCAGAAAACGAAGATCATGGCATCTGGTCCCATCACTTCATGGGAAATAGATGGGGAAACAGTGGAAACAGTGGCAGACTTTATTTTGGGGGGCTCCAAAATCACTGGAGATGGTGATTGCAGCCATGAAATTAAAAGACACTTTCTCCTTGGAAGGAAAGTTATGACCAACCTAGATAGCATATTCAAAAGCAGAGACATTACTTTGCCGACTAAGGTCCGTCTAGTCAAGGCTATGGTTTTTCCTGTGGTCATGTATAGATGTGAGAGTTGGACTGTGAAGAAGGCTGAGCACCGAAGAATTGATGCTTTTGAACTGTGGTGTTGAAGACTCTTGAAATTCCCTTGGACTGCAAGGAGATCCAACCAGTCCATTCTGAAGGAGATCAGCCCTGGGATTTCTTTGGAAGGAATGATGCTAAAGCTGAAACTCCAGTACTTTGGCCACCTGATGTGAAGAGTTGACTCATTGGAAAAGACTCTGATGCTGGGAGGGATTGGGGGCAGAAGGGGACGACAGAGGATGAGATGGCTGGATGGCATCACTGACTCGATGGACCTGAGTCTGAGTGAACTCCGGGAGTTGGTGATGGACAGGGAGGCCGGACAGGGAGGCCTGACGTGCTGCGATTCACGGGGTCGCAAAGAGTCAGACACGACTGAGCGACTGAACTGAACTGAACTGAATGCAAGATCTTGACCCTTCCCTTTCCAGGGTTTCAAGACCTAATGAAATAACTTCATTTCAATTAAGCTAAAATTTCATGCATTGCTTTAGTTCAAATTAACTCAGGGAATTTAAAAAACAAAACTGATTTGGTTTCCTGCTGAGTAAAAAATTTTGCATCTAGTTGTGAAGGGAGGAGTGGCAAAGGAGTAGTTTTAGGATTATTGTTTGATTCTAGACACTGCTTTCAGGCACTGCTACAGAATCACACTGAGATGGGAACGCTTGGAATTTAGTTACACTCCCACAGTCGACCGAATTTTTCTGCTAAGAGGTAGGCAAGAGCATCTGACAATCAGAAAATTTTCACAGATTTGTCCAAGGTCCTACAGAGTGAGTGATGCACCTGAGAGAGCACACATCCCAAGGTACTCGCAACTGTTTGATTCCTTTTTTAAATTCTGAGTTTGAAAACTCAGACCTACCATTACTTGCTCTGTGAACGGGTTAATCACTACACAAGTCTCGGTTTCTTATCTGTAAAATGGGTCTAATATGCCGCATGAAGCTGCTTTGAGAAATACAAATTTAACAGACCCTGAGTTCACTGTTAGTTTCGTATGGGGTTTTCTTTTCCAATCTAAAAAGAGAGCTGCTTCCTCGCGCAGCGTCAGCGTCTTGAAGTGCCCCACCCCCGCCCCATATCCATCTCCCACACCACCCACCCCTTCCTTGAATTCGTGTGTCTGAACACAGTTCTAGTCCAGACTCTACCGCGTTGTGACACGAGGTCAGGCAATTCCAGTTCTCAGGGTCTCGATCGCTGCCCGGGACACAGGTACGGTCGGCCCCGACCTTACCAACATGGCTGCTGGAAGTGGCTTGTAGGAAGAAGAAAGGTGCGGCACTGAAGGATCACTTCCGCTTCCGTTGGTGCAAAAGCTTTCACTTCTCGTGCTACCGTGACTAAGATGGAAGCACTGCTGGAGTCGCGGTCCGGACTTTGGGCCGGGGGTCCGGCCCCCGGGCAGTTTTACCGCATTCCGCCCACTCCCGGTTCCTCTGTGGACCCGGCGTCCGCGCTGTACGGGGCTCCGATTACGCGCACCCAGTAAGCTCTCGGCGCCTTAGCTTGCGCGGGGGGAGGGACAGTGGGGCCTGGTGCTGCCCGCCGGTTCTGGGAGCCGGGGAAGTCGAGGCGAAGACCCGGGGCGCGCGACAGCGGGGGAGCTCGGGGAGGAAGGTCTCGGAGAATGAAAGGAGCCGTGGAAAGTCAGAAACGGAGCCCGCAGCTCGGGAAGCCGGCTCGTGCTTTTCGCCGCGCCGCCCCTCAGCAGACCTCCCTCTCTCTAGGAACCCCATGGTGACCGGGACCTCTGTCCTGGGGCTCAAGTTTGAGGGCGGAGTGGTGATCGCAGCAGACATGCTGGGCTCCTACGGCTCCTTGGCTCGTTTCCGCAACATCTCTCGCATTATGCGAGTCAACAACAGCACCATGCTGGGTGCTTCCGGAGACTATGCTGATTTCCAGTATTTGAAGCAGGTTCTCGGGCAAATGGTGTAAGTCATCTAGAGAGTAGAAGTAGTTGCCAAGTGGGGAGGGGAACCCACAGTTTTTTAATCCCTTCAAAAATTTCTGTGGGTAGAGAACAGGGAGACTTGCTGGGGGTGAAGGATGTGAGAATTTTTGCAAATAGTTTATTTCAGTGGGTTTAAATGGGGAAGATTGTGGTAACGTCTCTTGGGAGTGGATGGAAATCCTGACTTCTGTTCTCTTATAAGGATTGATGAGGAGCTGTTGGGAGACGGACACAGCTATAGTCCTAAAGCTATTCATTCATGGCTGACCAGGGCCATGTACAGTCGCCGCTCCAAGATGAACCCCCTGTGGAACACCATGGTCATTGGAGGTTATGCTGATGGAGAGAGGTTGATTTTAATACAAATAACTTAATTTCCTTGACCACCCAACCTCTAGTGCCTGTTTAGTGTCTGTCTCTTCCCCCTGAGTGAATCCCACTTCTGCCTCAGACCCTATAGTCCCATTCTTCAGCTAAGATACAGAAACCTAAGATGACCTATTGTGTCTTTTTAGCTTCCTGGGTTATGTGGACATGCTTGGTGTGGCCTATGAAGCCCCTTCGCTGGCCACTGGTTACGGTGCATACTTGGCTCAGGTAAGTAGTCAGTTGAGGGGTAGAAGACAGAAGGTAAGATTAGTGGCTGTCTGTCTTACCCTTTGAATTCGGACATGAGAAACAGACTATGTTCCCTACTGCTGGGTTTATTTTTGGTCTAGAGGCTGTAATGACAAGGTGGGGTATGTCTTGGAGTGAGTCAGTATATGTATGCAAAGTGAGGACACCCATGAATTTCCCCTTCAAGTGGGTCTTAGCACAAGTAAGCAGAATTCATTCTGCTGAGGCAGTAAGTAGAATGTCAGCTTTTCACTTATTTATGATTCTTTTTACATCATGGATTTGCAACAGATCACCTGGTATTCAGCCCATGGTATCTCCTGTTTTTTCCTCCAATCTCCCTAGCCTCTGCTGCGAGAAGTTCTGGAGAAGCAGCCAGTGCTGAGCCAGACGGAGGCCCGAGAACTAGTGGAACGCTGCATGCGAGTGCTGTACTATCGAGATGCCCGTTCTTATAACCGGGTGAGAAGTGTGAATAGTAAATGGGGATCTAATTGGCAGGCTGTGCAACTCCTGAGTCTCTATACGTTGAAAAATAGGCCATTTCTGTGTCTATTTTTCACATTTCAGAAAAACCCTCCATTTGACCTTTGACCAGGCCTGAGACGTCTTTGATGACAGGGTTGGTATTTTCATTGAGAGCTCTGTTTTTTTTTTCAGTTTCAAATTGCCACTGTAACTGAAAAAGGTGTTGAAATAGAGGGACCCCTGTCTGCGGAGACCAATTGGGATATTGCCCACATGATCAGGTGACTGACATTAAAATTATAGTGGAATAATAGTTGGGAGATCCCTGGTTGTAGTAAGGTTGGTTTTTCTGGAGGTCTCAACCAAAAATTCTCTGGGTGGCAAGGGTTTGGGTTGAAGATAGAGCTACTTTTGGGAATTGATTTCTCACTCTATGGCTTCATGATTTTATCATCTCTTTTTTTAGTGGCTTTGAATGAAATACAGATGCGTTATCCAGAACTGAAGTTGTATCCTTCTTCTAACTTTGAACTTGGTTGGTTCAAAGGTACTATTCTTTTTGTAAAATAAATAAATCCTTTGAAATGCTGGCTGAGTGGTTGTATCATTTGACTAAGTCACACCAAGAATGAAACTGCTAAGTACTGCTATATGCCATCTCCCTGCCTAGTCAGAGAACTCTGGTTCTTGTAGCACATATAGACTTCTCTGCATAAAACAGAAGCTCCACTACTGTCTTCATTTGGGTCTGTACTGAAGGCTGCTTTCTGTAAAAGTCAGACTTGATCTTTGTGTGATAAATTAGCTTTTGTGTTTAACATTTTTCTTCAACATTCTCACCCATGCACTAGACTCTGAAATAGACTTTCTGGTTAATGTCGACTGCATATGGAATTTGTTAAAACATCATTTCAAAGATGGAAATGTAACATCTAGTCGACCTGTAGATTACTCCCAAACCAGAAGTAATAGCCTTAATCCTGCACCCATCCAACGTCCTCACCCTTCATGGGGAAACCTAATTTTGACATATAACCTAAATGTTTATTTCCAAATCTACTACTGATTTCTAGCACTGTAAGATCAGAGAAGGCAATGGCACCCCACTCCAGTACTCTTGCCTGGAAAATCCCATGGACAGAGGAGCCTGGTAGGCTGCAGTCCATGGGGTCGCTAAGAGTCGGACACGACTGAGCGACTTCACTTTCACATTTCACTTTCAAGGATTGGAGAAGGAAATGGCAACCCACTCCAGTGTTCTTGCCTGGAGAGTCCCAGGGACATGGGAGCCTGGTGGGCGCCGTCTATGGGGTCACAGAGTCGGACATGACTGAAGTGACTTAGCAGCAGCACTGTTAGACCTCTTAGAAATATTGTGTGTTCACTTAAAAGTCCTGTAGTTGTGAGTCAAATCAGTTGGGAGTTATTAGCCAGTTCTTTTGCCAGGATGGTGTTAAACTTGAATTTTAAAAAAACACCCTGGGTAATACTGATGGTGTATCTTTTCTAAACCTCTTTTTGAGAAACTAGTATAGGCAGGAAACCCCAAAACTACTACAGGCATACCTTGTTTTTTATGCTTTGCAGATACTGCAGCGTGTTTTACAAATTGAAGGTCTCTGGCTACTCTGCATTGAGTAAGTTTTGGTGTAATTTTTCCAACAGCATTTGCTTACTTTGTGTTACATTTGGTGTGTTACCCTAATCAGTGATCTTTAATGTTACTACTGCCAAGATCCAACCTGCTGAAGTCAACTGGTGATAAGCATTATTTGGCAGTTTTTTTAAGGTATCTAATTTTTTAGACAGTGCTATTGCCTGTTTAATATACTATAGTATAAACATATGCACAGGAAAACACAAAAAATGTGTGACTCGCTTTGTTGTTGATAGTTGCTTTATTGCGGTGGTCTGGATCCCAACCTGCAGTATCTCCAAGGTATGCCTGAAATTCAGTGAGGTGAGAGCTGAGGGAGAAATCAAAACCCTTTCACTTGTGTCATCCATGATTAGTCAGCAGAATTTAAGCAAAAGAAAACCATCCACTTTCAGTCTGAATTTCACACACTCAGTCTCAACACAAAGTAGTCAATAAATACTTGTTTATTGATTAAACTGAATTATAAAAAACAAAACAAAAAAAACTTCCTTCTACTACTAAGCCATGCAGGCAGAATCCACAAAAGTAATAACTTCCCGGCCAAAACCCAGCCGATCCACTGTTGGTATTATGGCCTTAGAAAAATTACCCATCAGGAAAGTCATACAGTGTGCAGAGGCCAGGAACCCAGCTCTAAGTCTGGGGCTGCTGCGGAGACTACCAAAGAGAAAGATTAGTCACTGTACATAAGAGCTGACCATAGTTCTTGAACTTTCTGAAAGGCAAAGTTTTGACTCAAAAGTCCATATTCTGTCAAAATGGCATCAGGCAAAAAGCTGAGGAAGAGAAGCCCAGGTGGTTCCTCCATTCAGTTTTCATATGCCACGGGTTCACAAAGCTGGCCAAGCTGTTTACGGAAGGGAACACTCCAGTTCACTATATTATAGTGTGCTGGGCGTTAAAAACACAAAAAGAAAAACAGATGAGGAGAAACAGGTGGTGTACTACCAGGCCCATCACATTTTGAGCACCTCCCAGTCTGTGAAAGCCTGTTCAAATAGGGTCACCTAGGAAAAAAACCACATTGTTTATAAATCCGTTTCCCCTCAATTTATTAAATGTTCCACTTATGTACATTTTAAAGTTGAACCATTTACAAGCCTACGTGGGGTGCCTCCTTGGCTCACAGAAGGGAAACGCTGCAGAAAGCCTCAGGATGGACAGAAAGACAGGATAGTTGTGGGAAAGGTAGACCTGGATTTCTTTTGCTCCTTTTCTCTGTTACAGTACATTTCAGTCTACAGCCATGAGTACATACGATTAAAAAAAAATCCCTCATGCAAATTGTAGAAAAAGTTTTCTTTCCTTGAAGCTGGCAGTGAAAAATAAAGATTCATGTCTTTTTCTTTGTGCACACCCCTATGTGTTTCTTCTTCAGGTCAGATTCTTCTCTAAGCGTTAAGAGAAATAGGGGAAAGCCACAGGATAAGCAGGATTTCAACAAGTGGTCTTTTTAAAGTTCAATACAACTTCTTGCAGTTAGCTGCTGGCTGGAGGACATGTGATCCCTTGAACAAGTATGCTGTCCACTTAATAGGAAGTTCGACAAAGCAGGGGCTGCCCCGTGGATTGCAGGATGAAGACCCATACACTGGGAATGGCTTCCACCCTAAGGTTCTGTGTGATCACCTCAGTACCTCTTGCTTGCTAATGACCCATGTATGATCCTTTGTCCAGAGGGATGGTGTAAGAATGGGGAAGGGGGGTCAAGGATCACGAGTGCAAAGAATATTGGTTTTATTGTGGTTTTGTTGGAGGGAGGGTGGTGAGGAAAAATAATCTCATCGTCTTGGATGATTAAAGGTGGTTTCATGCATTTTTAAAGCCACAATTTTATATCTAGAGTTTCTGTGGAAACCAACATCTCTGGAGAGGGAAGGAAAGAAAGGAGAAGGAAGAGAGAGTTCAGTGGGATTCTTTTTCCATTTTCATTTTTATATAAAAGTGTTAAGACCACAATGAAAAAACTTTATCCATATATATATATAATAAACCAGTTTGTGAGCTACAACGTTTGTCTTTCCCATCTTCAGAAATGTTCTCACATTGACAATGGTTGGATAGCATCATGCCCAAAGACATTGGCCACACAGTAAAACAAACAAAACCCAGATGTACTATGATACAGTTGAGGTAAAAGGGGAAACAAAAAATTTAACATTCGCCCACAAAGGATTTTTTTTTCTTTTTCTTGATTTTTGTCAGAAAAATACCAAACACAGTGATTTAAATTTAAAAAAAAGTCACAAAAACCGGTTTTTAGCAGAAGTGAATGACCAACAGGCCAGCTTATCGGCTCAGACGTGATCGCTATAGGTTTTCCTAATAATCCACAAATCCACAGGGATGTATATAAGTCAACATCAGGGGGGAGTGGTGGCATAAAATTAAAAAATATAAACCCAATACCCCCACTTGGTATGCCCCTTTATCCTCTAACCCCCCTCACACTTCCCCACCCCTACTCCACACCCCTTTGTGACCCCAACACTCAAATCTCCATCAGATCTAGGTCAGCTTCTTCAAAGCCATAGAAAGACTCGGTCTCGCTTTCACCCTCAAAGAGCTGGTGAAGGCTTTCAGGCTCAATTGTCTCTTCTGGAGATGACCTGGGTCGAGGAGTGGAAGCTGAGGGTTCCTCGGACTGTTCCCCACTCAGCTTTAGCTGCTCCTCTAGGGAGGCAATTAGCTCCTCCTGCATGTCAGCGTTTCGTGTGGGTGAGTTCATGTTGCCATCAGGGCCAGGCAGAACGCTAGCCACCAAGAAGGACCGCTGAACTAGCTCTGGACAGTCCCCAATAACACCAAGCACCTCAGCCAGCCAGACCAGAACTAGCTGAAGCAGAACATCAGAATCACACGCAGTATCTCCCATTTCCCGAGCCTGCTCCTTCCACTTTTTGTGCAGGAAGTTCTTGACAGTCCGCTTGATGCATACATCTAACGGCTGGATTTTGGAGCTGCAGCCTGCGGGGACGACCGCAGGCAAAGTGCTAGAGGCACTAAGCATGGCCAGCACCTCTTCTGATAAGTGAGTGCGGTGGCAGTCCATCACCAGCATGCCTTTGCTGCGCTGGCAAGCCGTGTGTTTTCGCCACACTCGGGTTGACCACAGCTCCATGATCTCGTCGTCACTGTAGCCACTCTCCTTCGCCTCTAGCAAGATAGAGTCTGGCACGTTAGCAGGCTGATCCATCTGTCCTCGGTAGAAAACCAGGGTAGGGAGGACAGTGCCATCTGCCAGAATGGCCAGCACCACATCACACCAAGGCTCCCCTGTGCCCACTGTCTGCAGGGCATTCTCCTTTCGGTCTTCACTGCTCAGTACCTCCGTATCGAGGAACAAGGAAACCTCATCAATAGCCACAATCATGGACAAGGACAAGTCCTGGTTGTGAATTTGCCGTTGTACAAATTCAATGAAGAGTCCTGCATTCTCCGCCACATCCTTAGGTAGAGTGTGGGCCACAGCGCGCCGTGCGTGGGGAGTCAGGTGGTGCCGTAGCATGAAACGCACAGCCCACTCGTATGAGATCTTAAATCCCCCCTCCAAGGAACGTCCTATTTTGGTGGCTTTCTGGAACAAGGTCTCCTCATTTACAGGTAGCTGTTGCTCTCGCTGGGTCAGCACCCACTCAGCCAGTTTCTCTTCTGCCTCTAAGCTCAGATACTTGCCCTCCAGACTCTCCCCCTGAGAGGCCTGGAAGCGCCGAAGCCAACGCCGGATGCGTCGCTGGGGGTTTCGGAAGTGTTCAGCTGCCTGTTCCGTGTTGCAGCATAGGGCAAACAGGACCACTCGAAGCTTCTTCACAGAAAGCTGCTCTTTCTTGCCAATGCCACTGCTACTACCACCCCCTGACACTGGCTCAGGCTCCTGGGTGACTGGGCTCCCTTCATCCTGGTCATCAACATTCAGACATTCGGCCTCCTCCGCAGCCAAGGGTGGAAGGGCTAAAGTCTGGAGATGCGTGGGGGTGGGTGGTGGGGTTGCAGTTGAGGCCGGTGACGGGAGTGCCTGGGCCACGGGAGCTGGCAGCTCTTCAGGCTCAGCTGGGGTGACTCCAGCAGACTTCACAGTGGCAGCTTTATTAGAGGAGAAGGAAGGAGGAGGGTACAAGTTTTTCAAGTTCCGGTCGTGTGCTCGGTCACGAGTCTGGCCATGCCTAAAGGGTTAGCAAAAAGGAAGAAAAAGCTCAGTTAAATTAGGAAAACAAAATAATAATATTTGCAGTAGTAATAAAGAACAAACATACTATAAAATAAAAGTTAAACCATCAAACGAGTTCTGTTACCTTGAGTGAGATATCCAAGTGAGTCCTATGGGAAATAACACAATAAAAAAATGTTAGCTTGGTGAAGAAACAAACCCACCTGAGACAGTTCTTGAGATTTTAACTAAAAAAGCAAATCTACTACTTTCCCAGTCTTATCTAAATCTCAAGTTAGAATGCTTCCACCCTGGTGAAGTATGTCTCAGCAGCAGATGGGTTAGGCCGGGAGCAGATGCACCTGCTCACTGTAACCTGCATCCTTAGTCCCACCTACAACCCCCATCTCTCTTACTCACCCCGTGGCAGGATGCTGCTGGATCTATGAGAAGGGTTGAATACCAAATGCTTAGCCATGGCATCTCCCACAGAGGTAACAAAGGTACATGAAGTGCAGGCCAGCTTGCTTCCACTGAGAAAGAGAGTCAAGAGTATGTCAGGCAAACGCAGCAATGACTACTGAGAGTTAAGCTTCAAGGCTTAGTAAAGAAAAAGAGTGTCCCTCCTTTCTCCTCTCAAATTGATGCATATGTCTATCCCCCAAAGTAATATAAGGGATTTAATGTAAAAGCCTGAACAATTAACAGTCCATCAGTAAGTTTGTCATTACCTCACAGAATTTTTAAACAAAGCCAAATACTTGGGGCTCTTCCGTGGAACATGATTGCTGAGAAAGACAAAGAGAAAGCTGTATGAGTTACATGGTTCAGCTCACTAAACTAGAGATCACCAGCCATTGACAAGGCCTGAACAAAAGAAATGCCTCTTCAATCAATCCTAACCTCAACCCAAGCCCATCACATTAGTATTTCCTATTAATATGCAAATAGATCCTGGAGGTGGGGGGAAACCTATTAAAAGGCATATTCTGGTTGGAGGTGGAGGGGTGGTGACCACGTCAGGGGCCATATTTCTAAGAAGCGCCCTGGCCCTCATACCACATTTTGAGTAGCACGGTT
Organism: Capricornis sumatraensis; assembly: GCF_032405125.1. Taxonomy (NCBI): domain Eukaryota; kingdom Metazoa; phylum Chordata; class Mammalia; order Artiodactyla; family Bovidae; genus Capricornis; species Capricornis sumatraensis. Next base: position 120,654,430 of record NC_091070.1, on the reverse strand, counting down.
GTACAAAACCAGATTACAGACCAATGAAAGCCAAATAAGGCCGGGTCTGGCCTCTGACTCTACTAGCAAAGGTGCACAAACAGCTCCAAAAGTTGAAGGGGGAACCACCAGAAGCAGGGGAGGGAATGAAATGAGTTCTGAAGAATCTGAAATCCCAGAGAGGAACACTGGTTTAATCCTGACTCACTTGATCATGTGGTTGGCGTAAGCTCGAGAACAGCAGGTACTATAGCGACACAGAGAGCAGTGAACGTAAGTAGGAAAATGATTGGGGAAGTCTGGGATCTCAAAGCTGCACTCCAGACACGTCTGCCGGCCCATGACACTCCTGTCGAGAAACAGAAAATCTTATTACTGCCTCAGGGGTCCCCAAACCGTACAGATTTAGGCAACAGACTCTGCTTAAAAGGCTACCAGATGACACTGGCTCTCAGGAATAGCTGTGCCCACCCGGCCCCCAGCCTCCAAGAGAAGGCACTGACATTTTCCTAACAGCTCTCTTCTGGACGTTGCGCTGCACAGGGGGGTAAAGGAAGACGGGCAGAGGGTCTGCTGAGGAGGCCAGTGGTGCTGCTTCCTGCAAGCTGCCAGGAGGTCCATCACTGGAGGGTACAGGAGCAGCTCGTGGCTGCCCCCGGGAAGCCCGGATTGTCACCTGGGAGTCAAGGGAAGGAATAATTAGACACTACCTACGAAAGACCCTCAGAACACTGAAAAGCTCTCTTCCTCCCCTTCTTGGATCCGTGAAGGGAATGCCGACAAACCCCTTACCTTGGTGCCTGGTTTCAAACCTTCCAGCTGCTTGGGTTTACGGAAGGTTTTATGGTGCTGCAGCTTGTGTTCGATTTTGTCCTTGGCAAAGAGAAACTGTAGCCGGCATTTGTTGCAGTGATAAACATTCCTCTTCTGAAGGGAAAAAAAGAGACAGAATCCTTTAAAGGTTTCCAATGAATTTTCTTCCTGAGGAGAAGGTAGATCATTGCCAATCATAGCATTCTTTCCATCTTTCTGTTGATAATTTAACAGAGTTAAAAAGAAATAGACAACATTTAACACTGAACCTAATTTTTCAATCTTTATCTATAACTTTATATATTTTGCAATACAGTTACAAGCCTTATTATTAGGTGGTGAGAATCATCACTTCCCATGCTCCCAGAGAAAGGTGGACTGAAAGCCAGGGTAACTAGGTCCTCAGAGAATCACCCACTGACTTGCTTTAACAGTTTGGCCGAGTGGCTTCAGCTTTACTTGCCCTATTACTATTTTTTTTAGTTTAGTTATCGTTTTTATTTGAAGTACTGTCAATGTTCTTTTCATCCTTGATAAAATACAAGCTTGAGACTGTCTTATTACTTTATCTTTACAGTGTGGATGGACATTGCTACTATTTCTGGATATTATTTTTAAAAAATACAATAAAATGTACATGGTGAAAAAAACCCCATACTTTTATTTTGTACTCCTTCATGCGCTAAGTTTACCTTCAACTGCACTCCTCAGTCCCCTTCCACAGAAACAACTTGTTACCAGCTTCCTGGGTATTCTTTCACAGATGGTCTGTGCAGATAACCATACAGCAAACTCAAATGTCTCCATTCACCACCCCTGTTTTCCTTTCTCTTTTTTAACAAAACAAAAAAAAAAGTACTTTCCTACAAAGTGCTGTTTTTTTTTCCCTTTTAACACATCAACACAGATATGCCTCCCTGAAAGGCCATTTTGAGGATTCAGTCTGCCCAGTATCGAAACAGGACACATGTCTATGATTCCTTCCTAGGACAGCGAAGGCTCTATAACATCAGCTACAGGTGACAGTTCCTATGCTAGTATATGGAAATACATCAGTGGGGGATTACAGCAGTCACTATGTGTGAACCTAAGAAGGTGCTTACAAGCGAGAAGCCAGGGCACGTGTGCACACACGTGGATGTCACCCACCAGTGCACCCATCTTGTTCTCTGTTTTGTTCCCTCTCTATGTACCTTCACTCCCCTCCTCTAGGGGCTCCTTTCCTGCAGCATTTTAAAACAAAGGCTTATATGTTCCATCTTCAAACCAAAACACAGCAGCAGCAACAACTTCTCCCTTGCTCCCGCCCCCCCTGCGTCTGCCACCCCTGGTCCTGCCCTTCATAAATTTCTTTAAGTAAGTTCTCTCCATTCCTTACCTCTCATTCATCTATCCCACTGAAATTTGGCTTCTACCCTGCTGACCAACAAAATGGCTAAATTAAAGGCTGGCCTCTCACGATTCCATCTTGCTGATACCTTCCTGCAACACTTGACCACACATTTTCCTTCAAAATGCTTTTGTCCCCGCCTCTTCCTCGACATCACAACTCTTTGGATTTTCATTCCAGGACTATGGCCCTGGCTTTGTAGAGAGAGAACTCAATGGTCTTTCACCTTATTCTCAATTTGGGGGTTTGGGGGTGGGGGTGAAGCTTCGCACTTACAAGTTTAAATCTACTGGATTTATATAATGATGATTTCTAAGTATCTTTCACAATTCAGGCCTCAGACCTATATATCCAACTATTTAGTACTCAATTACACTTGATGTCCATAGATACTGCCAACTCAGAACATCCATCCAAACAGAATCCTCCTCTCAAAAGTCACTTTCTCCAGTGTTCCTATCTCAATACAGTCTCCCCATTCATCCAATTACCCAAGACAGAATCCTGGGCACTATTCTTAACTACTTCCTCACTACCTTCACCTAATCCATCTCTAAACTACAGATAGCACTTATCTTCTCAGTATCTTGCAACTCTAATCCTCTTCATTTCAAAAGCCAATAGCCACTATCATCTCTCAGGTAAACTATTGAAAAAGCCTTTGGCTTGTCTCCCTAACTCCTGGAGCAGCCAGTGTAATCATAACTAAAAGCAAATGTGAACACATCACTCCAGGATTTGAAAATCTCTTCAATGGCTTCCCAACATCAACTTTTGTTTTAATTAACAGAAGTCTGTATTTTATGTTGATTGGCTTAGTTTTTACATACACTCTTTTTTTTGGTTCTAGGTTCCCATCCAGGATACCACCTGATATTTTACTAGTCATGTCTCGAAGTTCCTCTTGGCAGTTTTCCTCAGGCTTCACCCAACTTTTTATAATAAAAGGTGAAGCGCCTTTTTATTTTTTAAACTATTTTATTTTTTGGTCAGTTAAAGCCACAGGTTTGTTTATTTACTGGTCATACCGTGAGGCATGGGGGAATCTTAGTTCCCTGACCAAGAATTGAACCGGGGCCCTGCATCTGAGAGTGCAGTCTTAAACAGTGAAGCGCCAGCAAAGCTCTGGAGACTCCTTTTTATGGCTCTAAGATTCTCCATGATATGTTCTCTAACCTCCAACCTCCCCCATACCCTACACACTCCAACCACACTGAACTTTCAGTTCCTTGAGCCTCCCTGTGCCTCTGAGCATGCTGTCCTTCTAGTCCACTTCACCTGGCTCACCCTTCCTCATCCTTCAGGTCTTGCACAACCCTTTTCCTGGAAGACTTTCTAGGTTCCCAGAGTGGGTTATGTTCTTTTTTATATTCTGTACTTCCCCTAACACAACACTGTTCCTGCTCTATTGTACTGTTTAACTGTCCCGTTTAAACACTAAATCTCTAGCGTCTAGCCCAGTGCCTGGTACATGTTACTGGAATTCAATACATTTTTCAAACTCACACATATCTTCTCTACCAAAATCATTTGCCTCGCTCAGACCTGGCCCCAGCACCCATAATTAAGCAGGGCAATTGCTTGGTGTCTGGTACCTGGTGCCTCATGTAATGCTGCTGGAACGCACTGCCATTTTTGAAGACCTTCAAGCAGTAAGGGCAGAGCAGGTGCCGAGTATCTTCATGGATCATCCGAAAGTGGACGTCCACCTCAGAGTAGAGTGAGGAGCGGTACTGGCACACCTGAACCACATAAGGAAAATAAGCCACAAGTGAAGTGAACAACTGAGGCCTTAGAAAAGGGGTAGCAACAAAGTGTTAACATAGAAAAAAAATTTCTCCTAAATGTACAGAAATCAAGTTATTTTTCTGAATTTGTAATGCAGAGTTATGTTTGTGATCATGAATTCAGCCGTGAAATATAGTAAAAATGGGAAGGACAGGAAAGTCTGAAAAGTCCAAATTCTCACTAAGAGGAGCAGATTTTTTCCTATCTCCACAGGAAACATTCAGGGGACAGACACTCCCTCACTTTTTAAAAACTATTTATTTATTTGGCAGCACTGGGTCTAGAACTGCATGTGGGATCCAGTTCCCTGACCAGGAATCAAACCCAGACCCCTGCACTGGGAGTGCAGAACCCTAGCCACTGGGCCAACGGGGAAGTCCCAGACACTCCCTTACTACAGGCATTGTGTTCCAAGACTAGGTTCCTCAGCTGGGTACATGCATATATCCTTTATGTTTTTCTCCTGCATGAAGAACCCTGAAAATAGAACCTGGGTTCAGTATTTCTTTCGTATTTCCTCAGTGTTCCTTAAACTGAGTATGTGCAATAGATACTGGGCAGTGTTCATTAGTGGAGTCCTCACATTCAGCCCGAGAGCAAAAGACCAAGCAAAGCTCCCTAAGGAGAAGGCAGTACCTGGCAAACATAAGGCATCTCTCCAGGCTTATGAGTGTCCTTCATATGCTGGAGAAACAGTGGCTCGCTCTCAAATGCCCACTCACAGATCTTGCACTTGGCTGTAAGAAGAAAAACAATCGGTAAATACACTCGAAAATATGACCAAAATCCTGCTGATTCATAATCTTTTCTTTCTGACTCCTGTATCTTCATTTGCAATAGTAGGTAACTTATGGGGTCTCTTCTTTAAAATGGTTGTCAACAGTTGTGTTGCTGATAAAAAGTATCCTTCTGTCTCTAGCTCAGATGTCTTCACCAAAGCTCCTTTCTAGATTTTGAACTCTCTACAAGACATTTACACAGGAATAGCTTACCATCTACAAATACGGATTTGTCCTTAAAAGACTGACAACATGAACAGAATTTCTTGCCTTCTTATGAGTTATTGCTAACAAACTGAGATAATTAAACTTTAAAATTAGCCATTTTATCAAACGTCTATATAAGGCTGCAATTCTAAATTTTTGGCAAATATTTTAATTGCTACATATTGTGAATTATACAGGCAAAATAAAGACAGTTATTTGTATTTTTCTTAACATTACTAAAATTATTTTCAAGTTTTTGTGAACACAAAAATTGTAAATTGGAAGTGCTAAGTGCTTATTTACTGTCTAACCCCTGCCCACCACTCCCAAATGAGTGACGCTGAAATAAAACAAATGAACAAAAACCAGGGGTTTTAAATATGGGGTCCAAGGAACCCAGGTATCCCCTGAAATTATCTGCAAAGAGTAAAATGTTTATTTTGGGGGGAAGTTTTGTGTCGATTCTCAAAGGCATCTGCAACCCATTTAGAACCACTTCCCAGAAGTACATCAGGTATGAGAACCAGATAAATAAAAAATTCTGCCTTGAATGAGGAAAAGTTGATCACGTAAGTTGAACCTTGAAAGAATAGTGATTTGCCAGACAGAGAAGACAAGAGGAGAACTTGAGCAAAGGCATGGAACTGCATGACATGTTTGGGAAACTGTAACCAGTGGCATGACAATCTTTTCTCCTGTTTTCCTGCCCTTTACTTCTCAATTCAATTTGCTTAGCTTCTTTTTTTCTTTTCTAGAACACTTTAAAGCATTGGTATTTCCCAGCCTTCTGTCCAAGCCTTTTCCTAAATCAGCTCTATTGTTACAACTGCCTCATAATATCAATAGTAACATTTATTAAACAATTTCTAATGCATAAGCAATATCCTAAGATTTATATGGATTATCTCATACACAGAAAATCAGTGAGAAAGGAATCAAAGCCATCAGTGGATTTAAGGGCTCTCTAATAACCTTTCACACCTGTTCTAAGGGGGAAGGAGTTGATCTGAAGAAGATTCAAGAGGGAAACTTGACTGATTTTCCAAAGTGGCCATCCTAACACTGTCCCTCCCAGCACTGTCACTCTCACCTCCTTAACACCTACCTCAGTCTCTTGCTTTGAGAAAACAGGTGTGAAATACTATACTCTGCTTCCTGCTTTCCAAACTTGGAAGGACAGATCCTTTTTGCCTTTCTAAGGTTCATCCAATCTCATCATTCCATGTATATATACCATGACTTTACCAAACAAGGGGTTCTCCCTTTCCCAAGTCTTTCTTCACAAAGGATCCTCCTGACATGTGAACACAAGTAAGCATCCATCCCTCAACCTTACCTCTTCCTTCATCTATTGCCCTTAAACAAGTTTAAACACAATAACCCACTGATGTTCTGGAGACAATTCAGGAAACTTGAAAATGAAGACAGATGATATTAAAGATTTATGATTAATTCTGTTAGGTCTTGATGAAGATACTATGGCTATGTATTTTGTTTCTTTCAGGCTGGAAATGACGTTTACTAAAGTGTTAACTGTATCAGCTGGACTGATCAAGTTTATACTTGTTTAAACTTGTAGTTATCACAAAGTATGATTTCCATTAGAACCCGTAGCTTGAACACAGATCTGGTTGCTCAGGGCATGGAACCCCAGGAAGACCACTGCACTCTGTCGCACTTGGCCTCGGTTTGTGACAAAAGTCCCACTCTCCCTGGGTGTCTCCCATGGCATCTGCTCCGTGGCTTGTCAAGAATGATTTTACGTATGCAGAGCCATCTACCTGTTTCAGAGTAGGGTAGTTATGCATTTGCTCACATGAATAACCAAGTGTGTCTCTTCCCATCACCCTTCAGAACCCACATTCTTCAGGGACCCATCCTAAGTGTTCCCTAAGATTCCTGCTTGCGGTCCATGTAGAGTCACGAGATCTGCAGTGGGTGTTAACTCTTCAGTAAACGTCAGCTCTCTTACCTCTTGGCCCCACGTTGAGAGGTGCAGATGGAAAAAGGCCATCTTTTCTGGTGAGGACGGGAATGCCTATGTATTTTAAATGTCCTTACTTTTCAGAGATATATAATGAGTATTTAGGAGTGAAACGTCATTATGTCTATAATTTTAAAACTTCAGAAAATAAAAAAAATTTTCAAAACTAAAAAGAAAACAATGATCTCAAGATGTTAACATGAAAAAATAAGCTACTTTCATGAAGGATCTGCCACAGATGCAAAAAAAAGGGAGTTATAAAAGAATCCAAGAGTAAAACTGATATATACTAAAGCACAGAAAAGGCATTTACCTGTGTTTGGATCAACAATGTCTGGGTTTTTCATCAGTATAAACTGAAGTCATAAAATACTCAAAAAATTAAAAGTCAAGGATAAAACCGTGGTAAACGAAAAGGGAAAGACTGATGAGGTCCTGCACTGTCCACTTTGTTTTTCCCACTAGGAAGAACTTATCTTATTATGCACAGTACAATATGTAAGTGGACTAACACACACCACCAGATTTGTGTGAAAGCAGGTGTTTTCACTGGGAGATTCAGATGAGTAATTTGGACTTTCCATCACTGACAGTGAAGAACGTGGGACCTAACTTAGACCAAGTTGCTACTCTGCTACATGTGGTGTTATGATGGTTGAAACTGTTATCTACTCCACCCACTAATTGTTAGTCCAAAGTTCCACTGCCTTCTATAGGAACCACCAGTATACACATAGCTAGTGACATACGAAATGGGATGAGCTCAAATTGAGACTATTTGCTCTGGTGTACACACTAGATTAAAAAAAAAAAAAAAGAATAATTTAAAAATTTTTATTAAAAATTTTTGATTATATGCTAAGATTATCTTGGCTATTTTGAATTAAATAAAATATACTATTAAAATTAATTTCACCTTAAAATATTTTTATTTCAAATGACTACTAAAAAAATTAAAATTACATACACAGCTCATTATATTTTCTGTTGATAAGCACTCATCTGAGCCACTCATGACAATCCTACTTCCCTTGACAATATGACCACAGCCAAAGAGATATAAACGGAAAACAATTCTGCCTTACAAGGAACAGACCTAGGAAAGACACAGGAAGACATGGCCTCTTTTTCATCTGCACAATCTTACATTTGAACAAATTCCTGAGATTAACATAGTTTTTCTGCTAGAAAGCCAGAGACAAGAAAATTGTTGAAAAGTAAAGACTTAAGTTCTGGGCTTGAAGCTTACTCCACCTTAAGTCTTCTCAGTTAAAGGATCTAATTATAGATGTCTTTAATGTTTAATCCATTTTTAGTTAAGATTTTTAATCTGCAGCAAAAGCATCTATATTATGCATATTTTTCTGTCTCTACATGTTTGCTCATGCTGTTCCCCATCATATAAAATCTTTTCTTACTGTTTTCCATCCACCTAAATCCTTCTTGTATTTAAGACCAAGTTTATACATCACCTATTCTGTGAAATCCAGACACAAGGATCTTTTCCCTTCTCTGAACTATTCTACCTATCATTCATATCATCCAATGTCTGTATTTATAACAAATACATAGTCTTGTTCTCTTGTCTCTTCAACAAAACTAGAAATCCCTTATATGATAAAGGAAATATTTCTAGAAGACTGGATTCAAATCCTCACGTCACCTTATTAGAAGTGTACGCTCTTAAGTAAATGACTAAATATTTCTGGGGTTGTATCCAGCCTGTTTCTCATCTTTAAGATGTAGCCAACAAAGGTCCATCTAGTCAAGGCTATGGTTTTTCCAGTGGTCATGTATGGATGTGAAAGTTGGACTGTGAAGAAAGCTGAGCACCGAGGAATTGATGTTTTTGAACTGTGGTGTTGGAGAAGACTCTTAAGAGTCCCTTGGACTACAAGGAGATCCAACCAGTCCATTCTAAAGGAGATCAGTCCTGTGTGTTCTTTGGAAGGACTGATGTTAAAGCTGAAACTCCAATACTTTGGCCACCTCATGCGAAGAGTTGACTCATTGGAAAAGACCCTGATGCTGGGAGGGATTGGGGGCAGGAGGAGAAGGGGAAGACAGAGGATGAGATAGCTTGGATGGCACCACCGACTTGATGGACATGAGTTTGGGTGAACTCCGGGAGTTGGTGATGGACAGGGAGGCCTGGCGTGCTGCAATTCATGGGGTCGCAAAGAGTTGGACAAGACTGAGCAACTGAACTGAACACTCCAACTCATCTTATATTTCATGAAACTCTTAATGGTAAAGTACTTTATAATATTGTTTTATCCTACATAAAAACTACAACATTACTAACTAAAGTGAAGATCCAAATACAGATGCTTGCTCCTTCTATAAAACAATCTAGGTAGCAAACCCTTAAAATATACCTCTCTACGGTGGACCAATGCCCCTAATATTTGGAATCGAGCACTGAACTCAACTCAAGCTTGAACAGAATAGAAGCCAGGCTTGTAAGAAAACAGAGTAAGTGAAGTGCTGACTATAAACATGCAAAAACCTACCTGACACTGTTACCCACATATGAATAAATATAAAGGGCTCCCCGCTAGTGCCATTCATTGAGTGAAGAACAAAGTACACCCCTAGAGTTAATGAACTTCCAAACTTACTAGTTGATTCATAGGGACTATGAACATTTTCCAAGTGGCACTGGAGCTGGAAAGGAGTGGAAAACTGGCGGTAACAGTGCTGGCAGATAGTATGACCATCCACCTCACCATTCTGCTGATCAAGTTCTACATGATGTTTCATATGGTTCATAAATCTGTAGCACAGCACAAAGGAAAAGTACAGACAACACAAAAATCAGAAGCCTTGGAAACATAACAGCGGAATCACAGAACAAGACTTTACATATGTCCCGCCCCCCACCTTCGCACCCAACTTCCTCTTTTTTGGGACAGTCCTTTGCTCAGCCCAGAAACTAAGAGGGTTCCCGAAACTTATCTGAGAAAGGAGATGCACTGGTCTCACTCTACCCAAAGTTATCTTTTATTTATTACCACAATATCTCCTGTAATATTAGTTATTGATTTGATAACCCTGAGCAAGAGAGGCTATAATCAGGGCCATTCTCCAAACAGAAAAACTGAAACGTGTAAGCAGCTTTCAGCCTTCACTTGTCCAAGGTGAGCTCCAAGGCTCTTCAACACTCACCGAATGTTGTTTTTTAGCCTTTTGGTACAATGTGGGCATCGGAAAGATGTGGCGACCTTAGGGAAGTTTGTGAGCTGGGCTACCGTGCCACCATCCCGGCCATAGTAGAAGTCATCTACTAGCATAATGAGCTTGGTCTGGACGGCATCACCCACATTCTCATTTGGCTCTGGTACTTTGGTAGGTGGTGACAGAGCAGGAATAGGTGTAGAAGAGGGAGTGGAAGCAACAGGAGCTGTTTTCTCAGGGGATGGGGGCTTTGCTGCTGATGGGACACTGGGTTCTGAATCCAGAGATTTTCCTTTCTTCTGGTATTCAACCATTTCTGGGCAACAGTACTATAAAGAAAGAAGATATCTGATCATCCTGGTTCTCCTGGGCTGGGATGCATGCACTCCTCAGGTCCACTAACATTCCTTGCCAACAGTTTGGTTCTAGGTATTCTCACCTAGTTTCCACCCTGCAGTTTTCTACAATGTCCAGGTCTCACTCTTTTTCATGTGTCTGTGTGTGTGTACTTAATATATAGATATATGCCACTCCAAACACCATACTTTGTACTTCTTCCTGTTTTAAATCCTTGAACTACTCACTAGTATAAGCTGGTTCTGGGGTCCCTGGTAGGAAGAAGTCCCAACCTTTGCATCTGGACTAACACCAAAAAATGAAAGGCTTGAGTTGGTAATTGCTTAATAGCTCCTGATTCATCCAATGACACAATAAACAGAAAATGAACTGAGGCCAAAAAGTTCTGATTATCTAACAAACCCGTCCTCCTGTGCAGTTCAAAATCTACCAACTAAGGAATTAAGGTCACATATGCTCTCATCTATTTGAGGGACTTTAAATGTTTCCTATTACATTTTTGAGTTCTTCTAAAACAGGCCAAGAGTATAACCCATTAAAAAGCTTCCAAGTCATTTCAGAGCCCTTGCCTTACACTCTCCCAAGACTACAGGAAGTAAATAGTGAATGGTAGCCATTTATGCTGGATTCCTATCACAGGTGACATCACTTACACACATGTGACCTCTCAAAGCTTCAGTAACACGGAAGTGAGCATTACACTGTGGACATATCTTCCGTCCACCATCCTGGAGGTCAAACACTGGGATGGGCGAGGTCACTAGAAGAAGTGAGAACACGGTAAGATTAGTAAGATCCTAGAAAAAAACTATCAGCCTTTTAGAAAAAAAGGTTATTGAACACTTCATAAGGGGTATAATTAAGGTTGGTAAGCAAGCATGAGAGGTCACTATGAGACACATTCCTTTTACCATTCTTCTAACTTTAGGCTAGGGGTTAGCAAACCACAACTCAGAGACCAAATCCAGCCAGCTGCCAGTTTCTGCTTGGCTAATGAACTAAGAATGGCTTTTAGTGGGTTGCCAAAAAGTTTGTACAAGTTTTTCTGTAAGTTGTTGGGGAAAACTGAATGAACTTCTAGGCCAACCCAATGTTGTTGTTCTGGTTATAAATCATGGTGAAATATACTTCACATAAAATTTCCTCTTAAGCATTTAAAAACGTTTGGTTCAGCTGTTAAGAATGTTCACATTTTCATGCAAGCAATCTCCAACACTCTTTTCATCCCTCAAAATGGACACTCTATGCCCACTGTTAATCCCGCACTGTCCATTCCTCCTAGAACTCTAGCAACCACCACTCTACTTTCTGTGAGTTTGACTGCTCCAGATGCCTCACGTAACTGGCCTCACAGTGTTTGTCCTCTTGTGACTGGCTTATTTAGCATGATGTCCTCAAGGTTCATTCATATTATATCATGTATCAGAATTTCTTTCCTTTTTAAGGCTGAACAATATACCACTTAAGTATTGATGCTTTTGAACTGTGGTGTGGAGAAGACTCTTGAGAGTCCCTTGGACTGCAAGGAGATCCAACCAGTCCATCCTAAAGGAAATCAGTCCTGAATATTCATTGGAAAAGACCCTGAGGCTGGGAAAGACTGAAGGTGGGAGAAGGGGACAACAGAGGATGAGATGGTTGGATGGCATCATCGACTCAATGGACAGGAGTTTGAGCAAGCTTCGGGAGTTGGTGATGGATAGGGAAGCTTGGCATGCTGGACATGAATGAGCGACTGAATATACCACAGTATATATACACACCATATTTTGTTTATCCATTTATCAGTTGATGAACATCTGAGATGCTTCTATCGACAGGCTTTTGTAAATAACGTCGCTGTGAACACGGGGGTACAAGTATCTGTGTGGGTCCCTGGGTGTATATACCCCAAAATGGAATTACTACAACATGTGGTAATTTCATGTCTCATTTTTTGAGGGACCATCATTGCATTTTACATCTCCATCAGCAATGCACAGGGGTTCCACTTTCTTTACATCCTTCACCAACAGTTATTATTTTCTGCCCCCTTTTTTTTTTTTTGGATAAGAGCTATATTAATCGGTATGAAGCAGTATTCTCTGTAGTTTTGGTTTGCATTTTCATGATTAGTGATGTTTAGCATCTTTTTGGTGCTTAATGGCCATTTGTATATCTTCCTTGAGAATTCTCTATTCAGCTCCTTTGCTCATTTTTTAATTAGGTTGTTCTTTTGTTGTTGGTTGAGCTGTAGAAATAGTTTATATATTCTCTATATTAAGCCCTTATCAGATATATGATTTACAAATATTTTCTTCCATGAAAAGTGAGTTACTTTGCCACTCTCTGTAAGCCTAACCCTTGATGCTCTAAAGTTTAAAATTTTGAAGTAGTCTCATTTATCTACTTTTTCTTTTGTTGCCTATGCTTTTGGTGTCATATGCAAGAAATCACTGGCAAATCCAATGTCATGAAGTTCTCCCCCTATGCTTTCTTCTAAGAGTTTTATGGTTTTAGGTCTTTTATTTTGGTATTTAATTCATTGAGTTAGTTTTTGTATATGGTGTATGGTAATGGCCCAACTCCATTTTTCTGCATGTGAATATCCAGTTTTCTCAATACCATTTGTTAAAGGTTCTCGTATTTTTAAAGGGTTCAAATAAAAGCAAAAGAAGTGTAAGATTTTCTGACACATAAAAATAAAATGAAATTCAAAATTCAGAGCCCATAAATAGTTTTAGTGGCACATAGTCATGTCTAGGGCTACTTTTGCACCAAAATGGCACAAAGCAGTTGTGACAGAATCATACTGTACATGAAGCTGAAAATATTTACTATCTGGTCCTTTACAGAAAAGGTTTGCAAGTCCTATTCTAGGACTGAAACTGAAAATGGTTATGCTCATAATCCTTCTATACCTGAAAACCTCTCTACCAAACCTCAACTTTAAAATCGAGTTCAGAAATCCATCTCCTCTTCCCTGAACTATCTTTTTATCCCACTCATCTCTGATCACTCAATCCATTTTATTAGTCTCCAAAGCACAATTAACAGAAAATTCCTTTGGGCTGACTTAGTTACACTTTTCTGGAGAAGGAAATGGCAACCCACTCCAGTGTTCTTGCCCAGAGAATCCTGTGGACAGAGGAGGCTGGTGGGCTGCTGTCCATAGCATCGCCCAGAGTCGGACACGACTGAAGCAACTCAGCATGCATGTGCGCACTGGAGAAGGAAACAGCAACCCACTCCAGTGTTCTTGCCTGGAGAATCCCAGTGACGGGGGAGCCTGGTGGGCCGCCGTCTATGGGGTCACACAGAGTCGAACACGACTGAAGCGACTTAGCAGCAGCAGCAGCAGTTACCCTTTTCACAAGTGGCAATCCCCTTTACCACACTAAAGTTTCTGTGATAACAGACTATAGCAACTATACCCTATTTTCTCTATTTCACAGTATAGACTTCTGATACAATAAATACATTATGCTAATGTTTTTGAATGATTGGCTGCCCAGAGTCTTTCTGATTATCGTACCTTTCATTGAAGACTCAGGCCCGCTGGTTCTTTGAGAGCCATGTGCGGAGCTGTTGTTGGATACCACCACTGGCCCAGGACTCTGGCCCAGGGAAGGGATGGTGTTAAGGGTATTCACCAGTTTGGCCACTTCATTGCTATTTTCACCTGTAACACCAGGTCGCTTCACAGTGACAAAGCTGGCAATGCTCACTGCAGGTGGAGAGGGGAAGGAGGGAGCTTTGTTGACCAAGTGATAATCACCTGTTCTCCAGCCGCCACCCATCCCAGGTCTGCCATCTCCTCTTCCCAAGCCTCACCTAGTTTGGGGTTCTGAGTCTGGCTGGATTGGCCTGGAGGCTGGACAGCAAGGTGCCCCAGTGAGGTCGGCTGTGTGGCAGTGGGCGTGGTGGAAGTGCTGGGAGTGGACTTGGTCGACTGGGACTGGGACTGTGGGACGGTGCTTCGAATGGTCAGAGTGGCTGGGATGACGGTGGTGAAGGTGTTGGTGGTGGGCCGCACAGGCATCGTGGAGCCTGGCCTCACAGGGGTCATCTGAGAGAACACTTGTGGGACGCCAACTGTCGGCTTAACAAACTGGGTACCTGGGGCTTCAAAAGAGAGACAAAGAAAAGCACCAAATCTTGGTTAGTGAGCTCTCCTAAAACACATTCCCTCTGTGTTTACCGGAAATACTGCAATAGGAAAAGATTATTTCCCCAAACTGATAAAAGCAGTTAGCCTCAGTAATCAGCCCTAAAAACATTACAGTGAAAGCAGATTTCCATCAGCTCCTCCCGAAACACCTCAGCACGGTGCCCTTTCTATTCCAAGAGTAAATCATGAATAGCCTCACCTTGGTATTGGAAGAGAATAATGGGTATAGAGTGGGAAGCAGTATGGGTATACATAGGCCAAGAGGCAGAGCTGGTTGTGAAAAAAGTAATCCTCCTTTCTCAGAATACTAAACAGAGTCTTTTATTCTCTTATACAAACTCACATAGAAGACAGACTGTGTGTGGCATTCTACTAAGATGTCCCAAAGGTGAGTCTCCTGGATCAACTATAGACAATTCACTTATAAATATTTAAGAAATATCAGAACTAGATAGGATAAGCTCAGACCTGAAGGCCAAAATCCCAATGGGCTCTGAGAACAATGACAAAAACTTAGGAAGACAAGCTACCTTTACCACAACTAAAATAAAACAGTATTTTTTGTCCCAAAATGTAGTAAACACTGAATATAGAACTGGGGGCAAAATTACAAGATTTTAAAGAATTACCTTTCAATTTAATTTCTTAAAAAAAAAAAACAAACCACTAGTCATTGCAAATATTCATCCTCAAAGAATATGTCATTTGTTTAACTTATATTCCAAATCTATGCTGTAAAATGCAAGCAAAATAAGTTTATAAGTCCACCATGTAAGTAAATAGACTTATTAGGAATATAGAATTTGGGAGTTTGCATTAATAACAGTCTTTCAGGATAACAAACAATAGCTGAATAAAACAGCAGAAACAGAAAAATAACTATAAAAACCCTGTTTTACTACCTTATGAAAGGTGGTAAAAAGTTAAAAAGAAAAATAAAATAACCACCCTGGCCAAAGGTTAGGAAGTTTTTAAAAAATGGGGCTTAAATCAATATGATTTTTATAGTTTCAGAAAGCATACTTTTTAAATGACCTTCCACACTTAGAAACAACAAAAGCAAGTCTTTTGGATGCTGGTTTATTCCAAATGGGTAGACATTTTTCCTTACCTGGGACTAGTGTAATTGGTCTAACCGTTTGGCCTTGCTGTACGTTCAACACAATCCCAACCTGATTCATTGCATTTTGTACAGGCCGGACATTTCTTACAGGAAATCCCTGCATTAAAAAGCAAAATGACCTTTAACATGGAGATCAGCTAACACTAGCAGAGACTGTATTCAGACCTATGTCCAAAAAATTCCCACACTCTCACCTAATGATTCTCTCTCGAATTAGAGCTTTCAAATGACTGAGATGGAGAAAATTTTGGACTTCTGGCAAACTTTTGAGTGACAAATATTAAAACTGGAGACTGAGGTTTGGTGCATATGAACTAAAATGAAAACCTAGTTCTTGTCTTAGGAGAATCTCAGTTTAAAAAAACTCATTCACATACTGACCCTTAGGAATGGGGGAAAAAAACTGACACTAATGGAGTGATTCAACATATAAACAACTGTAGGAAACTGTTCCCAAAGTCTACTTCAAAAGGCCATATGCTCTGGGAAATTTGTAAGACAAGGCAGGAAAAAGCATCTGCCTTTTTATCCCACACCAGCACTGGGTTTTCAACTCCAATTCACATTTATATCAAATAAGTCATCTTCCTTCTCTTTCAAAGATCTCCCTGCACTTCACCAATTTTGCACCTATATTTCTGTAAGTCAACTAACTCACCCCATTTCAAGAAAAATAGCCCAAGCAAAGGGTGAGAACTTTTGAGGACCAAGTGTTAAGGCTTCCTCATGCAAGCTTCCCACTCTCTCCTGCCTAGACCTCAATCAAATTACTTAATAGCCCTCTGGGGGTATAAAGAGGAAATTACCCAGCTGTATGCTATGTTGGGCTTTCTACTAAAGTCAGCATCAAATTAAAAAACTAATACATGAGAAAGCCAGATCAATGGACATAACCTAGAACCATTTCTAATTATGCTGGAGACTCAAGTCAGAGCCTTCAAAGGTTCCCACAGTTCCAGAATTCTACCAGGTCCCAGAATTCAGAGTCCTACTTACCTGTGTAGTGATAAATATTGGCTGTGAGGCTACCGGGGAACTAGTCACATGGTTGGCATTCTGCATGACCTGCACAGGCCTCAATACTGGTTGAGTAACCATTGTGCCAAGACCTGGGGCTGGATTCTGGGTTAGGATGAGTGGCTGTCCACCTTGTTGGACCAAAGAATTGCCAGCTAAAGGGTAAAAGGAAGAAGAAAAAAAGAAAGAAAACACTGTAAGCCACAATTTATAAGCACTGGTGTGCCCTTGTATTAAGATATCCAAGACTCACTCACCTCAGGTTTAATGTCATCAAACTTACCAAATATTTAAGCTTTACCCAAAGCTACAATTAACAAAAAAATACACAGATACAGAAAGTTCACTAAAATCTCCCTCATATATCTTAACTTGTTGTTATTTAATTGCTAAATTGTGTCTAACTCCTTTGCAATCCCATGGACTGTAGCCTGGCAGGCTCCTCTGTCCATGCAATTTCCCAGGCAAGAATACTGGAGTGGGTTGCCATTTCCTTCTCTAGGACATCTTCCTGACACAGGGATCAAACCTGTGTCTCCTGCACTGGCAGGCAGGTTCTTTACCACTGAGCCATCAGGGAAACCCATGTATCTTAACAAGGCATGTCTTAACACACATGGTAAGACTTTTACATGGCTATCACTTTGATGATTTAAGTGACCACATATAACTTCCCCATACCAAATCAGCAAAACCAAGTAACATATAAATTCTTTCTCCATATTTTTACTATGTAAAACCTATTTTATTGGAATGTGATTTGTTGTTAATCTACCTTAAACTTTTTAAGAGGAATATTCATCAACAAACATTAATTCAGCTTCCTAGTGAGCCAAATCTCAGAAATGCAACAGATTCTCTAAATATCCATTGTCTTGTACAGGATGTACAGGTATGGAAACAGAGACTTATGTCATCAGAACTTAGAAAGAAAACACCTGCCAAAACCAATAAATATGGCTTCAGAAGGTTCTTTCATGAATAAATAGTAACAATATCATAAATATTTGAAAACTAAAGTATTTTAAATTCTTTTTCCCATGTGATAAAAGTAACTTTGGAAATGTTTTTAAGTCCTCTATTTGCTGGATGTTCTCAGTTGCTCAGTCATGTCCAACTCTGCGGCTCCTTGGACTGAAGCCCTGGAGAAGGCAATGGCAACCCACTCCAGTACTCTTGCCTGGAAAATCCCATGGACGGAGAAACCTGGTAGGCTGCAGTCCATGGGGTCGCTAAGAGTCAGGCACGACTAAGCAACTTCACTTTCACTTTTCACTTTCATGCACTGGAGAAGGAAATGGCAACCCACTCCAGTGTTCTTGCCTGGAGAGTCCCAGGGATGGAGGAGCCTGGTGGGCTGCCGTCTATGGGGTCACACAGAGTCGGACATGACTGAAGTGACAAGCAGCAGCAGCAGGACTGTAGCCCACCAGGCTCCTCTGTCCATAGGACTGCCCAGGCAAGAATCCTGGCGCAGGTTGCCATTTCTTATTCCAAGGGGTCTTTCCAACCCAGGGATCGAACCCTTGTCTCTTGAGTCTCCTGCATTGGCAGGTGGATTCTTTACCGCTACCTCCACCTGGGAAGCCTCCATTTGCTAAGTTTGGCTAAAAAATCATTAACGCTAAGTTTCCTGATTTACAAAGACTACTCTAAATTCTATTTCAGAGAGCCAGTATGCCTAAATCAAAGATTCAAGCAAAATACTGCACTCTTTTCACTAGAATGGGATGGACTCCTCTGAAGTTTTAAGTTACATGTGACAAATGGTGTTACTAGTTAGCTACAAAGCTAGACCACCGAAGTGGGTATATAGGTGGCTGGCTATTAACAGGCCAACAGTGACTTGTTCTCCCAGAAACTGAGAGACCATCAGTGGACTAGACTCTCACATAGTTACTGGGCCAGCAGACAAGTAATTATAGAAGCTGACAGACAAAAAAATTCCAAGTTCTGTCTATGCTAACTATATGAGTCCTTCTCTCTATATATATGTATTTCAGCCTAAATATTTTATTATGAAAATGTTCAAATATATATAAAAATAGAACACTAAAATAAACCTCCATGTACCTATACTACCTTCAATAATTATCAACTTAAGGCCAACCTTCTTTCATCTGTACCTCACACCCCCCTTACCAGCTCCCATATTATGCTGAAATAAGTATCAGATCATATCATCTATAAATACTTCAATATATACTTCTAAGAAATAAAGATCCTAAAAAAGAGGAAATATAACATCATTATTACTCCTAAAAAATATTATAATTCTGTGACTATAGTGGATAACACAAGATATAATTAAAGTTTGCCAAGAGAACTTAAACATTGTCACTATTCCTATCCCAGCCCCCCAAATGATAAATATGTAGAGTGATGGATATATTAACCAACAGTGAGAATCCTTTCACAACACATACATGTATCAAATCCCCACAATGTACACATTAAGTATCTTACAATTTTGTCAATTATACTCAATAAAGCTAAATACATAATTCTTAGGGGCTTTCCTGGCGGTCCAGTGGTTAGGACTCTACACTTCCACAGAAGGGTGCACAGGTTGGATCCCTGGTCTGGGAACTAAGACCCCACATGCTGTGCAGTGCAGCCACAAATAAACAAAACAATTCTTTGATATTAAATATCCAGTTAAAATTCAAATTGACAATAAATCTCAAAAGACAGGCCTTGTTTCCATGAAATCTATACATATTCTGCTACTATACAGAATGTTAACACAAGCATTTTCTGCAAATATTCTCTGATGTCAGGGTCATGTTTGAATTTTGGTGAATCGTTAGGACCTTTCCAAAAATAAAGTGCAAA
The DNA here is from genome assembly GCF_032405125.1 of Capricornis sumatraensis. Classification (NCBI taxonomy): domain Eukaryota; kingdom Metazoa; phylum Chordata; class Mammalia; order Artiodactyla; family Bovidae; genus Capricornis; species Capricornis sumatraensis. The sequence goes on along the minus strand of NC_091070.1, from coordinate 120,634,831 downwards.
TAAAGAAGGTTTCTAAGCCTAGACTAGGTTTACAATTCAACTGAAAGCAAAACCAGCATATGGCAAGTCACCCAGAGTAAATATTTATTTAATGAATTCTATAAATTCATTCCAATACAATAATTCCAATTCAAACAAATGAATTGTTTTTAATGATTCCTGCATTCTTATTCTTTCCTAAAAGAAATGCTGACAATTCAAACGTCTTCCAAAGCTCTATTTCCAGAAAATGAAAAAGTCAGTCAGAATCTTGAGGCTTAAAAAAGCCTTTAAAAGAATCATCCAACCAATTCTCTACCTGTAGGTCTGCTCTCAGTTAGGTACCACAGCCTTAAACGGATTAAATAATAGAACATCCAACTGCTTCTCTCAAAACACATTGTTTATTTTACAAATCTGAAGGTCTTGATTTTTTTCATTAAGTTTATTTACATAGCCTTAAACATAAGACGGCTAAATGGAGTTGAAATGGACCAAACAGGAATTGAAAATCGTAATTACAGTAAAAAATTTATAACATTAAATTCACATCATTCACAGCTCAGAATTAAGCAGGTCATTTCATTTCATAATGTTCCTTTCCAATGCATACATACGATCAGCCAGAACTATAGGAATAATTTCTGAATGCTGAGTGATGGATTCTGAAGAATGGCAAAAACAATAGTAAAACATCTTCTGCAATTTTATTCCTAATATTATCTTAAAAAAGAAAAAGCCTTACTGAGATGTAATTCACATACCATACATATTATATCACCCATTTGAAGTGTACAATTTGAAGGCTCTTTAAAGGTGATGGCACCCCACTCCGAGTGTTCTCTTGCCTGGAAAATCCCATGGACGGAGGAGCCTGGTAGGCTGCAGTCCATGGGATCACGAAGAGTCGGACACGACTGAGCGAGTTCACTTCACTTTAGTATATTCCACAGGTTTTATGCAATCATCACCACTATTTAATTCCAGATTTCATCATCCCCAAAAGAAACCTTATACCCATTAGCAGTTATTCCCCATTCTACTTTCCCCAGCCCTGGCAACCAACAATCTTACTTTCTGTTTCTATAGATTTGTCTATTATGGGCATTTCATAATAATGGAGTCATACAATATGTGGTGGCCTTTTTGTATTTGACTTCTTTCAGTCAGCATGTTTCCCAAGGTTCATTCATGCTGTAGTATACACCGCTATTCCACTTCTTTCTATGGCCCAACAATGTTCCGTTCTATGAATAGACCACATTTTGCTTATTCACTCAACATCTTAGGTAGTTTTCACTTCTGGGCTATAATGAATAATGCTGGCATTTCAAGAGTATTTGATAGAAGTCACACAGTTGTATATTTTATACAAAAAAGAAAGCTAGACAAACTCAATCTATTAGTATGTGCTTATCTATGCATGAAAGAAATTTTAAGCCTTTATTTATTTTTGGCTGTGAGACTTACGGGATCTTTCCCAACCAGGGATTGAACTCAGGCCCTTGGCAGTAAAAGCTCGGAGTCCTGAATACTGTACCACCAGAGAACTTCCAGAACTAAAGAATTTTTGGAAGGACACACAAGACATATGTAACTGTAGTAACCAGTCTATATCTTTTTTTTTAAACTATGAACACGGGTCAACATTTTAATTTGAATACTAGAACTTTCTAAAGTAAATAAAATCAATTTTTATATTTCAACAAAATTTTTGCATATAGGCCACAGGAATCAAAGGTCCATTCAAAGAAATTAAGTCATATGATACTCATCTTGGGCCTTGGAACGCTATGATCAAAGGAAAATTTAGCAAAACTGGTTGCTCATAGCACTCTGACAAGATTATTTTGAGAGAAACATAGGAAAGGAGTATAATGCAGTGGGAAGGCCACAAGTTTCGAGTCTAAATAATTCAAATCCAGTTTAGTCACTTACTATTTGACTCTCTACACCTTGGTCTCCACATCTGTAAACATGAAAAAATCTTCAGCAGTTCCTCATCTTTATATATATATGAGGGTCACTAATTACATGCTGAAAAAGAATTCTAGGGATTTTCCATGTAATAAAAAATTTTTTTTGATATCCAAAGATTGACTGGTGAGGCCATGTGTAGAGCAATCTCTTATGGCATATTTTAAATGCCTGTCCCAGGAATCTCACTTTATATGACAGATATGCTTTCATAGTAGGCACAGATATGATGCCTGAGAATGTTCATCCTAACACTGTTTATAATCACAAAAAATGGGATTGTAATAAATGTCTAAAAATATGGAAGGTAAATGGTTATATCCAAAAGTAAGAATACCAGGTTCACTTCTACTGGAAATGTAAGATACAACATGTCTAGATGGGCATTTCAGGAAAAATACTGATCAAAATTCTTAAAAACTGTGATAACCTCTGATACAATTTGACATTTAGAAGTGTATTCTCAGAACTAAGGATATGAGAAAACACAGATGTTTACAAAAACTCTACTACGGCTGATTTGTCTGTTTTCTTCTGCCTCATCCTGATTTAAAAGCAAAATCTAGAAAACCTGCAAAAGTGTTTGGTGGCTTATCTAGGAATACTACGAAAACAATGCTGTTATTTTTGGTGAAGAAAATAAATTTTGTATAGTTTATTTCAGTGTAAATAAAATGTGAATTTTGTGTAAAGTTCAGATTTTTGGGGGGGTGGGGATGAAACATATTCTTGTGGTAAATTCTCTTTTCAAAAATATTTATCATCTTCAAAATTGAAGACAAGTTCTTTTTTTTTCTTTCCTTTTTTTGGTATATGGTTTACTACTTTGGGGAATAAAAAAGCCAGTTAAATTGGGAAATTATTAAGATTTATCTAACTTTTAAAATATTACATGCTATATGACCCCTGATATAAATTGTTAATTGACTATGTCAAAGTCTTTGACTGTGTGGATCACAATAAACTGTGGAAAATTCTGAAAGAGATGGGAATACCAGATCACCTGACCTGCCTCTTGAGAAACCTATATGCAGGTCAGGAAGCAACAGTTAGAACTGGACACGGAACAACAGACTGGTTCCAAATAGGAAAAGTGTTAGGACCGAACAGGCGCCATGACAGGCTTCAGGGGTCCAAGGTAGGCCTAAGTCTCCTTTACAGAGGGGCTGAGTTATTGCCAAGGAGGAGCTGAGATCATCCTCTGCAGGCGCCAGGACTCGACCAATCAGTATACTCCCTGTAGCCTGGTTCAAGCTTATCAGGACAAGGACGAACCCCCCACCCCCCCACCCCGAGAAAGCCCGCGCGCGTGAAAATCTAGCCAATTAGCAGATGCTAAGGAGCCCTTGCAACCAATCCGCCCCTGCCAACGCCCTGTCTCTGTCTTCACCCTATAAACACTGCTGTAACTCAGGGCTCGGGCCCTCGTTCCACTCCATTGCATTGGATGAAACTTGGGTCCTGGCTCGAGCTAGCAATAAAATTCCCTTTTTGCGTTTGCATTGCTGTGGATGTCTTGTTCTCTCAGTTCTGGGGATTGGGACCTTGGGCATAACAAAAGGAGTACATCAAGGCTGTATATTGTCACCCTGCTTATTTAACTTCTATTCAGAGTACATCATGAGACACGCTGGGCTGGAAGCAGCACAAGCTGGAATCAAGACTGCTGGGAGAAATATCAGTAATCTCAGATATGTAGATGACACCACCCTTATGGCAGAAAGTGAAGAGGAACTAAAAAGCCTCTTGAAGAAAGTGAAAGAGGAGAGTGAAAAAGGTGGCTTAAAGCTCAACGTTCAGAAAACTAAGATCATGGCATCTGGTCCCATCACTTCATGGGAAAGAGATGGGGAAACAGTGGAAATAGTGGCAGACTTTGTTTTTTGGGGCTCCAAAATCACTGCAGATGGTGACTGCAGCCATGAAATTAAAAGATGCTTATTCCTTGGAAGGAAAGTTATGACCAACATAGATAGCATATTCAAAAGCAGAGACGTTACTTTGCCAACAAAGGTCCGTCTAGTCAAGGCTATGGTTTTTCCAGTGGTCATGTATGGATGTGAGAGTTGGACTGTGAAGAAAGGTGAGCGCTGAAGAATTGATGCTTTTGAACTGTGGTGTTGGAGAAGACTCTTGAGAGTCCCTTGGACTGCAAGGAGATCCTACCAGTCCATTCTAAAGGAGAAGTCCTGGGTGTTCTGCTGGAAGCCAGCGTGAGGAATTCCACCCGTGACAAAGTCATGAGGCAGAGATCTGATGGGCAGGGTCGAGTCAGATCTCAGGTTTTCCTCCTGGCATTTCCTGAGCACGTACCCCCCAAAATAAGAATCTGCCTGCTTTTCCACTCTTCTGACATTCTCTGGAAAAAGTCAATTCAGGGCTTTAGTCTTCTACATTTGAAAGAGTGTTTCAACCCAAAAACCCCTCTGATGGCTTTCTAGCCTGCCTGCAGGACTCGTACAGCTGTGCATGTGATTGTTTGAGGCCTCCTGACCGCAGGAGGCACAGGAAACTTAAAACATCCTAGGAATGTAGGGGCTTCCGAGGAGTCAAAATCATTAGAATAGGACTGATTAAAAGTTTCATTTATTGAGCCAATACTTGCTGCCAAATTTTCATATCCTTTATTTTTAGATATAGTTGGTATATAGAAAAACAAGTAGTAGACCTGGTATTAGCAACATTAGATCTTTGAGTTAAGTACCTTCTTTGTTATAACCCACTGCGCCTTTGTTCTACAGAGATGTAACCTAAGTGCTTTAAGGAGATGCAGATTAAAGAAAAACATTTGAGGGCAAACAAGATTAACATTCTTTAAGAAAGACAGCCAAAAAAGTGTTACAAGCCTCCTGGCCAGAAGATAATGTAAATCACCTGAGACCTTTTGTATACAAAAAAGATATACAGAAAGGGTCTGGACTGCTGCCCCTGCATAACTCTGTATCTTCCATTACGTAAAATTTAGGGTATATAAACACCTTTTAAATAATAAAGTTGGAGGGGGTTTTTGCACAAGCCTGGCCTCCCCCATGTCGATTTCTTGCTCTCTCCCTCTCCTTTTCAGGCTGATCCCTTGGAACGTGGAGGCTCACTGTGTCTAACTACTGGTCCTGGCTTCTAAGATCCGTAAGAGAGAGAGCCCAAGGCGGGGCACTCTCCGATATTCAAACGGGCGCCGGCGGGCTAACGTAGACGGTGCAAGTTCCTTCTCCGGAACTTTATTGGTTTTCCATGTAAGCCAAGCTAATCAGCCTCTTTTCTCCACTCAATTTTCCTACTACACTATTTCTTCCTGATCTAATCTTATATTAATAAATAAATAAGTCTTTCCTCGCCAACGCCGTCCCCGCTTCGAATTCCCTGGATACACCAGGGCTGGACCCCGGCAGTGTTCATTGAAAGGACTGATGCTGAGGCTGAAACTCCAGTACTTTGGCCACCTCATGCGAAGAGTTGACTCATTGGAAAAGACCCTGATGCTGGGAGGGACTGGGGGGCAGGAGGAGAAGGGGACGACAGAGGATGAGATGGCTGGATGGCACCACTGACTCGATGGACGTGAGTCTGAGTGAACTCCAGGAGTTGGTGATGGACAGGGAGGCCTGCATGCTCCGATTCATGGGGTCGCAAAGAGTCGGACACGACTGAGCAACTGAACTGAACTGAATGTAAATGAATGAATATAGCAAAAAAAAGAAAATAGGAAATGAAACAGAAGCCAATACTATGTAACTTCACTAGTCAATAAACTCACTAAAAAAACAAAAAAAAACACCACTACTCTTTCACCATTTCCTTCAGGTAGACAACAACCCTATCCTATTTTCCACACCTAGGAACCAATGACCAAATGATGCTGCCGAAGAAAATATCGAACAAAACTACTCTGGGAGAATTCTTACCAGGCTAGTGGGGCTCTTCTAATTAAAAACAAACAAACCCGTCCCCTTCATATCTCCTTAACAGTTAGGAATTTGGGGGTCACATTTTCTTTCCTAGAAATTATCAGTAATAAGACAGCTGCCCTCTGACTTGAAACACCAGCATCGATTCAGCACTAACTCAGAAGGAACACCACCACTTACTTCCATATCAGAGAATCAGGACTACACTCACTCCAACATCAGCAGAACCACATCAGTACCTAAAACTGAACAGGTACAGCTAATCTTAAGACCTCTTTTAGTCTCTCAACCCTCTAGCCCAGGAAGAATTTCCCAGCAGTCCCACTTACCATTGTTGTTGGCAATGAGTGTGACAAGAGTCTTCTTTGTACTGTCGCTGTTCTGTGCCCCGCTGCTACTAACGGTGGTAGATGTAGAGAGATGCCCAGCGACAGAAGCATGGGCAGCGATGGGCACTGGAGCCGAGACAGGCTGCTGGCTCACAGAAACTGTGGGGAAGGGGAGGCACAGTCACTTGGAGACAGGGACAGATGACACTGAAGGACACTTTCCTAATCTTTCATCTTACTGCAGGTCTCTATAGCCAGAAAGTTTCCTGCTTTATTCGTAAATCTGACTGGTTATCTGATTTCTCCTCCTATGGGTCCCTCACACCACAAATTAGACACAATGCCTTCTTTATTGTCTCAGATTTCCTGGTGAATTAAGTTAGATTACAAGCTCACTGAACCAGATTTCACTATTTTGCTTATAGAGCACAAGCAAACCTCTAGAACTCAAAAGGCTTATTATCACCACTACTGGTATTCATAACTGTGCATTAGTAAGCTCTCCACAAGACCACGAACTGTCCTGTTTCAAACCAATGCCATCTTCAGTTCTCAAGGCAGGAAAGATTTAAAAAAAAAAAAAAAAAAAAAAAGAGCAACAGATACAATTCAGGAGAAAAAGAACTACCACCCACTTTATGAATTTAGGGCAATCTAGAATTTGACCCTGCAACCGCACCTTTTTGAAAAAGAAGCTACAAGCCTAAGTTTGTAAACTGTCCCTGAAGGCAGACACAAAGCAAATTCTGCTCAGCTCACAAAGGAAACCAAGTTCAAATAAAACAAACCAAAAAATCCCTCAAGACTATGGGAACCTGTTTCTCACTGGGTATATAAATGAACACTAACACACACCACTTGTTCACACATCATTTCGTAAGAGAACTGCTTGCTTACGTGTTTGATAAATATTGGTGAACCCAACTCTCAATGTTTTTAATTTATTAAATATAGTGTTTCTAGCTTTGTGTATAAGGAAAACCAAAGCATTTACAGACCAGAGAACGGGGGAAAAGGTCGTACCAGTGCCACAGAGAAGCAACCCTGAATTCTTAAAGTTTTGCACCTCATACTTTCTTAACAAAACCGCCATTCAATTCAGTCAATATAACAACAATCTAAGATCAAAGAGTTTTTGTTACCTGTAGTAGTTTTATCCACTGAATTATAATCCTCAACTACAGAATCCTCAATGACATCACTGATTTTCTGCCACGGCTCCAACTCCTCCTCCTCACATTCCATAAACAGGTCGGTGTCCGCCATGCTACAAGAAAAGAGATTAAATTAAGATACTGACCTCACAATGGGAGAAATAGTTTTATACAAAATATGGAATCAGACTCTGAAGCTATTGGTAACCTACACCATTGCGCTTCCTCTACCATTTCCCCTAACCTCCTCCATTTCCAAGGTTCCAGAATGATAACTTTTATTCTTAAAAAAAAATTAGTGTGGAAGACTCCACAGCAAATTATTTAATAATTACGGTTGAAAAAATTTAAGCTATAATACTCAGGGCTGAGATTAGGGTGAGGTGAACTTTGTAAGTGGAGGGTCAGACCTTTCCTATTTACAATTACTACTTCGCTCATTATGAATTTTTTTGCACGAATACTGAGTTTTAAAAAATGATACATTTGCCATTTGAGGAAAGCATCCTAGGAACTTGTTTGGAAAACCAAGAACTTCTGAAGAACGCACTAACCATTCTGTGTCTAGACTGCTGTTCTACTGATCCTGGACTTGAGGTACATTTCCAGTCTCCAGCCAACTCTGCTTGCTTCAGACTGGCCCCCACAATCCTAACTGGCAAGAGCCAGTTCCTGAGTATCATCCTGTGGCTACTGTTCTGAATTCAGTGCTCTTTGTGTGCTGACAGACTCCTTGGTTTGTCACATGTCTGAAGTCAAGGGGAGGTTCTGTCAGCAACCAAGGACCTCTCTGCTCAGTCCTGAATAGAATTTCCTCCAAGTACCTGGCTTATCCCTGAATTTGTGCTAGCAAATCCGTATGGTGGTTGATTAATCACTAAGCTGTGTCCAACTTTTGCAACCCCATGGACTGTAGCCCGCCAAGCTCCTCTGTCCATGGGATTTCCAAGGCAAGAATACTGGAGTGGGTTGCCATTTCCTTCTCCAGGGGATCTTCCCGACCCAGATATCGAATCCCAGTCTCTTGTATTTAGCAGGCAGATTCTTTACCACTGAGCCACCAGGGAAGTCTGTACCTATCTAATACCTAAAATATATTTAAAGGTAGTTATAAAATATAAATATACCAACTCTATAAAGGTATATAATTATACCATTCCCTAGATTTTTCTCTAATTGTTTAATATATTGTACAATTTTAAACACATTGCATCCTTAAAGTTGTCTGCCCATTTACCTTTATTTCAAAAATCTGAACAAAAGCCCAGGATACACTTAAGTTCTGTGGTGAAATTTAAATGTAAATAAAATAAAATAGCATAAAAACGATATATAAAATACGGTTTATCTTGATTACTGAGCCTTTTTGTACTCAAGATAAGGGCCATACTCTAATTTCAACCTCTGTGCATGCGTGCATGCTCAGTCCTTGACTCTTTGCGACCCCAAGAACTGGGCACCACCTGGGAATTCCAACCTTAAACTCCACCAAGATTTTGGGAAGTCAGCCTTTAATTTGAAAACGCTTGAACTACATTCTTCTTTTAAAAATAAAGCCTGCCTATTTGCAATGCAAATGAACAGCTATTATTATTATGCTGCCCTCCAATGTTAGTTGAATGGAGGTCAAGTTTTTTGCCTTGGAATGGGGTAGCACTACCGCCCAATGTTCAAACAAAGCTTTCACTGCAACAGTTCTCAGTGCCTCCGTAGCTCAGAATTTTCTCCACCACACCCCTAAGGCAAAACAAACAAAACCACCAATTTAACCATTGCGTTAGGGCCATACAATTTGATAGTTTGCAAGATGCCCAACAGATGGCGTTGTTTACTTGAAAATTTAAAACATTCCATAGCTAGAAAAGGGCCCATTTTATCGAGTAAAGTGCTTTACCTGATTCTAAGTGGTCTCTAATATTCTAATTATTTATGTTTTCTCAAATCAAAACCATAAAGGAGAGATGCTAAGGTAAGAAAAAGCTCTAAGGTATCAACTTAAATTTCCTTGTCATTTAGTTGCTAAGTTGTGTCTTGACTTTGAGATTCCATGGATTGCAGCCCACCAGGCTCCTTTATCTGTGGGATTTTCCAGGCAAGAATGCTGGAAGGGGTTGCCATTTCCTTCTCCAGTAAATTTTCTTAGTTTTTCATTTAATTTACATATACAAAAGACAATGCTGGCCAGAAACTGAATTAAAAAGAAGCCAAATCCGTATCACAGGCGTTCTTTAAGACTACACAACACACTTTTGTATTTTCCAGTCTAGTTCCACTGAAAGAGATAACATTCTAAACAACTTTTTTCTAACTACTTAATTGTGGTTTTCAGTGTCATGAATATGGATATTTTAATAGCATATCCAAAGGCTAGTCTTCTACCTCAACTACTTATAGCATCTTAAGAGACTGAGTTCATGTTTTGTCAAACAATGAAGATTAATAAAAACAACGAAAGTTTCCTCCACCTCACAGTCAAATTATGTTATTTCCACCATGAAGAAGGTATCCTAAGAAACAAAGAGTGGAAAAGGCAGCTGTGAAAAGATGGAAAGAAGGACATTTATATCCTAATTACTTTTTACCAAGTGAGAAAAAATAACTCCCTAGGGTATATGCTCTGCCAAGACAACCAATGTAAATTAAAGGGTTCAAGATAGAAAAGAAAGTTCAACTCAGAATATATTTTTCAAGATTTTTACAATGTGAAAGATGGAGTTAACCAACAAGGTGTATCAACTCAGAAAAATAAATCTACTGACTGAACATATTTTATGACTTACACCCAAAACATCTCAGAAAGACACTGAAATCAAGTTTTTCAAACAGTTCTCAATTCTGATCTAGACTCTGTATCCGAGAATGGAATCAGTCCTTTCATTTCACCATCTATAGCTCAGGGTCAAAAAATTAACTCTGCTGAAAAGATGGGCCATGCCAAAATAGATATCAACCTGAATTAAATTCCTTGTAAACTTTAAAAATGAAAAATGCAAATTTAGTACCCTTCTATAGTTTTCCAGCTATCAAAAAGGAATTTTCATTAATACAATGAAGTGCTATATTTAATATCTTCACCAAGATGCTCAAGAAACACAATTCTCTGATCCATGAGAATACAGTCAAGTCATCTGTGGCATATAGTTACCTTTCAACTATTTTTGAACAAAGACAAGAATTACTATATATGTAGTGCTAAAATGAATAAAATTTTCCAAATGATCAGTCTACTTGTGTTTAACTTCTCTACACACTAAACCTTCAACTTAATTTCTCACAAGGAAAAAAAAATCTGTAAATTTTCCCTATTATTTTGCTATAAAGGATATATAGGCTTGGCATATATTTCACACTAAAAAACAAAGTTATATTCAAGTTGAAACATTTTCATTTCTCCTGAAAAAGTGCCAGGTAAAAATGTGAATTTTGGAAATTAAAGGCCAGCATGTAGGGAACACCATACTCCATCAAGAAGAAAACCTGGACAGGCAGTAAATTTGAGGTTCACACTGTAGCCAGTAAAGGGGCAAACCCGCATCAATACCCTAGGGATTCCTTTTCTGCTGTTCTTAAAATAAGATATAAACTTTAATTATATACAAGAGTAGGGAACTCACTGGCAGTCCACTGGTGAGGACTCTGCTTTGACTATAGGGGGCCCAGGTTCGATCCTTGATTGGGACACACACACACGTTCGATCCTTGATTGGGACACACACACACACACACACACACACAGGTTCGATCCTTGATTGGGACACACACACACACACACAGGTTCGATCCTTGATTGGGACACACACACACACACCCACACCCATAACCCAACTTTAAACATTATCAACCAGGCTTTCCTGGTGGTCCAGTGGTTAAGAATCCATCTTGCTATGCTGGGGACACTGGTTCAATTCCTGGCCCAGGAAGATCCTGCATGCCCCGAAGCAACTAAGCCCATGAGCCATAACTAATGGCTCTCACACTCCACAACAAAACAAGCCACCACAATGAGAAGTCTGCACACCGCAACTAGGGAGTAGCCCCTGCTTGCTTCAACTAGAGAAAGGCTGTGCACAGCAAATACCCAGCACAACCAAAAAATAATTTTTAGAAGTATCAACCAACCTTATTTCATGTATGCCCTCTTTCCTTCATATTATTTTGAAACTAATTCCTAATATCCCATTCCTAAATATTTTGTGTGTTGTATGCACTCAGTCATGTCCAACTCTTTTTGACTGTAGCCGTCCTCTGTCTATGGAATTTTCCAGGCAAGAATACTGGAATGGGTTGCCATTTCCTACTCAAGGGAATCTTCCTGACCCAAGTATTGAGCCCGTGTCTCCAGCACTGGCACCTGAATTCTCTACCACTGTGCCACCTGAAATATATTGTGTATCTCTAAAAGGTAAGGACTTGAAAGATTATGTATATATTAAGAAAAAAAAAATCACAGAGAATTCCTTGGCAGTCCAGTGATTAGGATCTGGCGCTTTCACCACCAGGGCAGGATTTGATCCTTGGCTGGGGAACTAATATCCCACAAGCCCCTCAGCTAAGTTAAAAACTAATCAAATAAACAAGTCATAGTACCATTAACATGGAGAAGGCACTGGCACCCCACTCCAGTACTCTTGCCTGGAAAATTCCACGGATGGAGGAGCCTGGTGGGCTGTAGTCCACGGGGTCGCTAAGAGTCAGACACGACTGAGCGACTTCCCTTTCACTTTTCACTTTCATGCATTGGAGAAGGAAATGGCAACCCACTCCACTGTTCCTGCCTGGAGAATCCCAGGGACAGGGGAGCCTGATGGGCTGCCGTCTATGGGGTCACACAGAGTTGGACACGACTGAAGTGACTTAGCAAAAGCAACAGTACCATTAACATGCCTAAAAAATTTATAGGCAACGCTGAAATATACAGGCAACACTGAAACCTCAAATTCTCTCAAATACCATAGTTTTTCTTTTTTTTTACGATTTATTTATTTTTGGTTGCACTGGGTCTTCACTGCTGCATGTGGGCTTTCTCTAGTTGAGGCTGCTGCTGCTGAGTCGCTTCAGTCGTATCCGACTCTGTGTGACCCGAGATGGCAGCCCACCAGGCTCCCCTGTCCCTGGGATTCTCCAGGCAAGAACACTGGAGTGGGATGCCATTTCCTTCTCCAGTGCATGAAAGTGAGAAGTGAAAGTGAAGTCACTCAGTCATGTCCGACTCAGCGACCCCATGGACTGCAGCCTGCCAGGCTCCTCTATCCATGGGATTTTCCAGGCAAGAGTACTGGAGTGGGTCGCCGGTGCCTTCTCCGAACAGGGGCTACTCTTGGTTGCAGTGTGTGCTTCTCATTGCGGTGGCTTCTCTTGTCGTAGAGCATGGACCCAAGGTGCATGGGCGCAGTAGTTGCATTACATGGGTTTAGTTGCTCTTTGGCATGTGGGATCATCCTGGATCAGGGATCGAACACCCCTGAACTGGCAGGCAGATTCTTGACCACTGGGGAAGCCTGTCAAATACTGTTATTGGAGGATGATTTACAATGTTGTATTAATTTCAGGTGTACAGCAAAAGGATTCAGTTATACACGTTCATATATCCATTCTTTTTCAGATTCTTTCCCCTATCGGTTATTACGGGATACTGAGTACAGTTTGCTGTGCTATACAGCAGGTCCTTGTTGATCATTTTATACACAGTAATATGTACATGTTAATCCCAAACTCCTGATTCATCCCTCCCTCCACCTTTCCCCTTTGGTAACCGTACATTTGCTTTTTTCTCTCGTTAAATTATTTATTTGGTTGCTCTGCATCTTCACTGCTGCGTGCTCCCTTTGCCAGTGGTGGAGAGGAGGGGCTGCTCTGGTTTAGGTGTGCAGGCTTCTCATCGTGGTGGCTTCTTTTGTTGTGGAAGACAGGCTCATAGAACCCAACGGCTCAGTAACTGTGGGGCACAGGCTTAGTTCTTCTGTGACACGTGAAATCTTCTCAAACCAGGGATCAAACCGGTGTCCTCTGCATTGGGTAGATTCTTACCCACTGTATCACCAAGGAAGTTCATAGATTTGTTTTTGAAGTCTGTGAGCCTGTTTCTGCTTTGTAGTATCCTTTTTTAAGATTCCACGCCTAAGTGATATTCTGTATTTGTCTTTCTGTCTGACTTCACTCGGTATTATAACCTTCAGGTCTATGCATGCTGCAGCAGATGGCACTGTCTCAGTCCTGTTTATGGCTGAGCAGTGCTCCACTGTACACATGTACCACGTGTTATTTACGTCTCTGTTGATAAGACATTTAGGTTGCTTCCATGTTTTCATTAAATATCATATTTCTTAAAGTTTGCTTTGATTTGGAGTCAAGTAAGGTCTACATATTATGATTATTTGATAGATTTCTTAGGTCTCTTTTAATTTCTAGGTCTTGATTAGCTGGATCTACAGGCGTGATTAGATACAGGTTTAACATTCCCCTCTCCCCCAACAAGACTACTCTTAAGGGCAGGATTTTCTTCCATCAGGCTCCCATTCAGGCTCAATGCCTAGATATAGTCATTCTAAATCTATAATTTCCTTTTCATTTGTTAACTGAAACACTCTGATTTAAAAAACAAAAACATATCTACTATCTGGTTACCCAGTGGTGCAGTTCATATAGAAGTCTTGATTCTTTCCATCTTGCTTCTCTTTATTTACCAGTTTTCAAAATAATAATGTTTCACTAGCATTTCAAAATGACCAATAAGCTTGTTCTTAAACTATCATTATATCACATAACAGATTTAATCATTTGATGGGCTTTGATCCACAGGAGTTAACCTTACTGATATTCAAAGTGTCCTATTTTGCTCACTGGAACTTCTCAGTTGGCTCCTGAGTTCTTCTGACATGGTGCTCAGGAGTGTTTGATAAAATTCTGGCTATGGGATAAATAAAAAGTTCCAGGCTCATCTCATACATTCCTGCCCCATATCAAGAATCATCCATTTTCCCAAGGAACGCTGATTCCTTCTGTTACAGAATGATATTCCAAGATCAGACTAGATGCTAGGGGTTTTTCTGCTCATTTTAAACATAAAATTATTTCCACATTAATCCCCAACTCTTAGTCAGCTACCTTCAATTTGCTTCTGTGTCATTTGGAAAAAAAAAAAAAATTCCACATCTACAAATAATCCTTGTCTTAGAACCTTAAAATTCTGTTTTCTCCTGAGATTCTTGAGATGTTTCAATCTTTTAAACTTATATTTATTCTCAGTACTTTCACTCTTTTCCAAACCTTTCCCTTCCCCTTCACAAGATGCTGACATCGTTTTCCTTACTGGTAGAATTCACATCTAGTTAAAAAAAATTTTTTTAAGAAGAATCAAAGAGGACACAACATACAGATTTTAATCAAGTCCTTTAGCAAGTAACTTTTTTCTTTTAGTCTGCCTTCATTACCTTAACACAATCATCTACGTTTTGTGGAATTTTTAAGCAGTTTATTTTTTATCATTGAGTAGAAGCTGAAACTCCAGTACTTTGGCCACCTCATGCGAAGAGTTGACGCACTGGAAAAGACTCTGATGCTGGGGGGGATTGGGGGCAGGAGGAGAAGGGGACGACAGAGGATGAGATGGCCGAATGGCATCACTGACTCAATGGACGTTGAGTCTGAGTGCACTCTGGGAGTTGGTGATGGACAGGGAGGCCTGGTGTGCTGCAATTCATGGGGTCGCAAAGAGTCAGACACGACTGAGCGACTGAACTGAACTGAGTGCTTCATCTATGGAGAAGCCATCATTTGTTTATCCATCCACATGTTGGCAGATAGTTGTTTTCAATTTTCAGGTTATTATGAATAAATCTGACATTTGGGCACAAGTCTCTGTATGTACATATGTTTTCATTCTTTTGGATAAGTAATCTGAGAGGAACTTCTGGGTCATACGGTAAGCCTATGTCTGGCCACTTTTCCAAACACTAGGATAAGCAGCGTCTGCTGCTAAGTCGCTTCAGTCATGTCCGACTCTGTGCGAATCCATAGATGGCAGCCCATCAGGCTCCGTTGTCCCTGGGATTCTCCAGGCAAGAACACTGGAGTGGGTTGCCATTTCCTTCTCCAATGCATGAAAGTGAAAAGTGAAAGTGCAGTCGCTCAGTCATGTCTGACTCTTAGCGACCACATGGACTGCAGCCTACCAGGCTCCTCCATCCATGGGATTTTCCAGGCAAGAGTACTGGAGTGGGGTGCCATTGCCTTCTCCAAAGTAGCGTCCGACTTTCCCAATTTACAAGTCCTGCAGAGACGGCCTTGTTATTTATTTATTACTTTATAGTCATGCTACAGGGCATATGGGATCTTAGCTCCCAGACTAGAGAGTGA
The DNA here is from genome assembly GCF_032405125.1 of Capricornis sumatraensis. Classification (NCBI taxonomy): domain Eukaryota; kingdom Metazoa; phylum Chordata; class Mammalia; order Artiodactyla; family Bovidae; genus Capricornis; species Capricornis sumatraensis. Next base: position 120,619,132 of record NC_091070.1, on the reverse strand, counting down.
ACCCTGAATTAGGAGCACAGATTCCTCACTGATGGACCACGAGGGAAGTCTCTGCAACTTACTTTATAATGTGAAGTTGTTTAGCTCCTATGACCCTTGAAGTTTTGGGCTCTTAGCTGATACGCTGGAACAATAGGAACATTCATATTTAACTAACATATAAGATAATTCAATTTAACATTCTTCCCTTAACTACCAGAAATATTTGAGTGGGCAGGAACCATGTCTTTCTTATTAAACTGAAAAAAACTGATCTACGATGTGTCAGCTTCAGGTGTACAGCAAAGTGATTCAGTTATACCTGTATATGTTCTTTTTCAGATTCTTTTCCCTTACAGGTACTGAAATAATGAATACAGTTCTCAGCAACTATTTAAAAGACTGTCTTTTCATGAATGCCAAGATATAAACAGATCACTCGAGAATTTTAAACAAAACTTGTAAGTACTCCTAACACAAACTTTATCCACAACACATAGCTAATAAGGTTCTTTTTCAAGCAAACTGGGAGGTGGGAGGGGGATGAAATAAAGACCTATACTTGACTTACAAACGAAGAGCTGCTTTCTACCTTCAATAAAATTTCCAACATAGCTAAAAAAATGTCATCATATTCCAGTGTTCTTCAACATATAGTAAAAACAGTCCAAACTGCGCAACATATCTACAGAAGGTAACTATGTTCAACAGCCGCACATAGATTATATAAAAGGAAATCTAGATCATTAAGGAATCTACATATGCCAGTGGCTTTTAGCCAACTCATAACATTCAAACAGGGATAATCTGCCCCCTGGAGACACTTTTGGTACTCATACTAGGGGTGGGGCTGGGCAAGGGTGCTACTGGCATCTGTCTAGAGACAAGTGCCCAGGGGTGCTATTACACATCCTACAATGCACGGGATAGCCAGGGACTTACCAGGCCCAAAATGTTAACAGTGCCAAGATTGAGAAGCCCTGATCAAACTGAATCCATGTTCTGAAGCAGAAATTAAAAAAAAAAAAATCATCTCACATTCTATGCATAAAGAACTCTCATTTTTCTTTTAAACTGAAGTACAGTTGCGTTCAGTTCAGTTGCTTAGTCATGTCCAACTCTTTGCGACTCCATGGACTTCAGCACGCCAGGCTTCCCTGTCCATCGCTAACTCCCAGAACTTACTTGAACTCATGTCCATTGAGTCAGTGATGCCATCCACCCATTTCATCCTCTGTTGTCCCGTTCTCCTCCCACCTTCAATCTTTCCCAGCAATTCTTCTTCAAAGAATCCCAGCGGATTCTTTACTAGCTGAGCCACAAGCGAAGCCCATAGTTGATTTACTTTATGTTAATTATCTCATTTCTTTCAAAAATAATTTATCCTCTCTGCAACAGAAAAGATGAGCACAAGATTCCCATGAATTGTTCAAATGGTTACACCTTACACAATAAAAATATTTTTATAAAGCTCATATAAATCTAGTTTTGTTTCACCCTATAATGATCTGCCCGTGAAAGAGCTTGTTCCTGCCTAAGTACATCATTTCTCCTTAGAAAACTTTAGCACAGCACTGTGACATTAGTTCTCTAAATTTATGGTTACTATCAGTAATCCCCATTATCAGTATTAACTGTGGTAAATAATCCTTGTGAAAATAATTTACCAAAGTCCCCAAATCTCCATTTTGAAAATTTCTGGTTTTGACCTCTTTACTATTCTATTCCTCTATGGGTTGCTTTTGCTAAATATATCAATTGTTCTCGCCTCTTTAACTTTCAGATCATTTTCTCAGAGGGTGGCGAACCAAAATGACAGGATGCAAACTTATTACTATGGTCTTTCTCAAAGTCTTATTGTGCTTGAACTTAAAATTACAGAAGTAGCTCTATATCTCGAAGCCAAAGGTTATGACAATAATAAATTTAAATAGAAAAATGTGAGCCGATAATCCAAACTCTACCTGGCATCAGCTGTTCTTTTGTTAGAACAACAACAACAAAAAAAAACAAATAAAAGCTATTAACAACAATACGTAACCTGAATCAAATCGAGCACTTAAATTTAACTTCCAGTTTTTAGGAAGGATAGCAACAGAAGAATAAGTAGTACCACAGGGAAATAACTGAGATAAATCCAAAAGCGAGACATTTTAAAACAAAATGATCAGACAAACGCAGAAAACAGAATACTTTATAAAACTGCTAACACACTAAAAATGTCAAGCACACACCCACAATTACACACATGTACACACACAGAGAAGACTAAACCAGACTGAAAGAAACTAAAGAGATGTAACAAAATGCAACATGTGAAACCACTGGATTCTGGTTCATAAAAAAGGTATAAATGACATACTGGGGACAACTGGAACATTCAAAAATAGACTAGATATAAAATTATATTTGAGAATTTTACTTTTCTTAGAAAGGATAGCAGTATTAGTTATGTAGGAGAACGTATTTAACCTTAGCAAATGCATGAAATGTTCAGTGGAAGTATCACGACTTTCAGGTGGTTCAACAAATATGTATTTGGGTGTTTTCTTATAGACATCAAATATGCCAGCATGTTAAAAATCACTGAGTCTAGCTGGTGCGTTCATTGTAGATTCTCCTTGTATTCTTTCATCTTTTTTTACATGCATGAAATTTTCTTGAATAAGGTCTGAGAATCTAATGAAAAATATGGTGGCTACAGTTGATAACACTGTATAACTGAGATTCACTAAAAGAATAGAACTTAAATGTTCACACATACACAGCCTAAGTATGTGAGGTGACAGGTGTGTTAACTGAATGGGGGAATAGTTTCACAATATTTATGTATGAAATTGCCACGATGTACACTTTAATATCATACAATTTTATGTCAGTTACACCTCAATAAAGGAAAAGGAAAAAAACAGGGGGAAAACTACCTAATTATCTTTTGGTTGTGATATTTTATACCTGTATATTCTGCCATTTCCTTTTTGCTATTAATTAAATCAAACTGGTAGCCTTGTGGGTTGAATTTTCTGTTAACCTCTTTTCATTTCTAGGAGTAATTTTCACATAGATTATATATACATATTTCTTAATATATTGCACAATAATTAAATAATCCTACGAAAAAATAAAACTAAGCTGGGGTACACAGATTTCCAAGGTGGTACTGCAAGATGAGATGAACACTGCCATCTTCCATTAATCAAGGCATCTCGATCAGCTGACATCTTGGTAACTATCTGGTTCCTCTGTTCTGTGGTAGTAATCTCACTGGTAACGTGACTTCTGTGTACTCAGTACATTTTACTCCACACTGCAACTATCACAGGACTACTGGCGATTTTCAGTCTTTGGCATTCATCTTTCACCATAAGATGGGTGTACCAGATACATACCTTTCTAGGGAGGACTGAACTGTTACCTTACATGCTGGCAAATATGGTCCTATAAAACCAGCTAATGAGTAAAAACCTATAGAACTGAAAAGCAAGATACAAAGAGACTATGAAATCTTATTTAAAAGTAGCAAAAAGAACCCCTCAGTTACAACTGTCAGTGTACTTCTGAGGTATTTAATGGGCAGAAAGGTTTACCTATCTTCATCTCAAATAAGATGAAGAAAACATCTGTTTTCCTCCAAAATTCTCCAGACAGATTTGGCTTTTAAAGCTCTGGATTCCTATGTCTGATTCTTTTATAGCGCTAAAGTTCCAGGAATGAAGAATTCAGTACCTAACATTTTCAATTCACTGCTAGTGCATACCCACCCATAAATCAAGATAAAAAGAACATGTCGAACAGTAAAAATGTTTTAAAAACAAACAAAAAATTTAGACTACTCTCTCTTGCTCCTGGGTGAGAAACAAACAATAGTAATCCTCAAAACAATTTGCATTTGTATTCAAATTGAAGGCAAAAGGAGAAGGCAGGGGCAGCAGAGGATGAGATGGTTAGATAGCTTCACTGACTTAATGGACACGAATTTGAGCAAACTCCACAAGACAGTGAAGGACAGGAGAGTCTGGCGTGCTGCAGTCTAAGGGGTCGAAAGGAATCCGGACACAACTTAGTGGCTGAAAACAACAAACGTCAAGTTACCTCAATTTTTTCCTTTAAAAGGGATTCCAGAAAACCTATAGGGCTGAATACTTAGTATGGCTACGAAACAAATTATTGTTGAACTTGTAGTAAGCAGCTTTTATTTACCCAGTCTATCACTCACAGGAACTATTGTAGAACCTCACATATAACTTTCACAATGGGTTCTTAAATATTCTTAATAATCTGTCTAATATTCCTAAACATAAAATACTTCCCACTTATCTGGCAGCAAACTTCCTATCAAGAAGAATCCATATATATTCATTATAAGCTCTCTACTGAACTGAAGTGAGCAGTTAAGTTTCCTATTTTTAAAGAATTCAATATTCAGTTTCTCTCCCAAGAAAAGTTCTTCATTGACATGTCTGTTGTCTAAATTCCATTTCTACTCAATTTAACTCTGCCAAAGCTAGCAAAATGTTATTTCCTTCTCTCCTCCTGAGTTACATATAAAAATGTTTTTGTGGATATGGTTTATTATCACAAACCACACTGCCAAAGAATCTATCAAAGTCTTATCATACTGATACTATAACAAAGACACTACCAGTTCTAGGATTTGCAATTTAAATCAGAAATCTCCACTTACAACAAAAAGACCTACACGGAGAAAAAAGACGAAACACCATTTGGAATATATTTTATTTTACTGTCATATAATACCAAGCATTATTATGCACTTTACATTCATTACCACAATGAATTCTCTAACTATGTCCTAAATAATACACTTTATGCTGCTGCTGCGAAGTCGCTTCAGTCGTGTCTGACTCTGTGCGACCCCACAGACGGCAGCCCACCAGGCTCCCCCGTCCCTGGGATTCTCCAGGCAAGAACACTGGAGTGGGTTGCCATTTCCTTCTCCAATGCATGAAAGTGAAAAGTGAAAGTGAAGTCGTGTCTGACTCCTAGCGACCCCATGTACTGCAGCCTACCAGGCTCCTCCATCCATGGGATTTGCCAGGCAAGAGTACTGGAGTGGGGTGCCATTGCCTTCTCCTAATACACTTTATAGATGAGGTCAAATGAGGTTTAGAGAGTTTAAGTAACTTGCCCAAGGTCACAGCTGCTCTGGTATATTTACTAAGCTTTTTTGCTCTGCAATTCTCTTCCAATTCACTGCCTCTTCCACTATGAACTCCAACTAACATTTCTGAATTCTCCAGAAGTTTCTAAACAGGAGACAGATTTGGATGATCTCAGGAGCAGAGGATAGGACAGACCCAGTTTCTGGTCTCAGAACCCCTTCACATTCTTAAAATTATTAAATATCTTAAAGAGCTTTTATTAATGTGGAAAAGATCTTTTGATATTTACTTTAGAAATTAAAACGTAAAAAGTTTATTTATCCGTACAATAAAAAACAAACCCATTACATGATAACATAGTTAAAATATATTAAAAATTTTCAATTAAAAATGACTTTTTCCCCAAACAGTGAAATAATGTTGTTTTACATTTTCAGAAATCTTTCATGTCTAGGTTAATAGAAGTCAGTTTGATTCTCAAAGCTGCTTCTGCCTTCAGTCTGCTGTTCTATGTTGTTTTGGTTATGCATATAATGAAGATCTGCTGTCACACAGACAGAAAAAGGGAAAAGCATTCTAAAAACCTTTTCAGACAGTTGTGTGTCGAGACAGTACTAAAACTAGACAAATAATAGTTTCTTAAATAGTTGGATATTGGAATCTGAACCCCTCCTGATGAAAGTTATGTTAAACTCCATCAGTGTATGCTGAATTTTGAAGATTACTCACGGTGACCTGAGTTATGCAAAAGTCATTTGAAAATACAGATTTATTGAATTATGCCTATCTTCCCAATGTTGACACATTTCGCCATAAAATATGTTTGAAAAATCAGTCATTAACAATGACTTGCAAGGAAAGTCTTTTAAGTACCAGAAGTTGTTAAACTTGATATCAAATTTTTAAAAATTCTAATTTTCACTCTCAAATTTTTATCACTGAGAATACTGTCAATTGTTTTCCTTGAGGTGACAAGCTCACTTCATTTGCTTTCAAGAAAACATCGGCAAACACTCAAGTGTGAAAAACTAGTCTGTCAGTCGTTCTTTCCAAGTAAAAATGCTGGCCCAGGAAACAAGCAACTCGCCGCTAAATCTCTCAAGTGCCTTTCCTTATGACAAAGATTTACCTCAGTAGGCAGTATCAGTGGTTTATGCACATTTCCCATTTGGTCACGGATTCTTACGAATTAAAAATACATGTACCGAAGGGCTGAAATTTAATGGTTATTTTTACTGCTTCATCAAAGACATTCTCAAGTAAGTATGGTAGTTGTTTCCCACAGTAGTTTTTATCAAGTGTTGCCTTTGGACCATCAGCGCAAATGCCAGTGAAAAAGCTAAGCAGGGTCTCAGTATTATTTTGAAAACAGTTACCACCTCCTAGCTCTCCTGAGACGGCTTGAGGGGAACCCCAGAAATTAGCAGGCCACATTTTGGGAACTGCTTTTCCAGATTTTACCACTGGTTCAAGGTGGGGTGGACACAAAATCATGTTCATCCCAAGAGACTCTATTCTGTCAGTTCCTTTAGCTTGAGATACTTCAGCATGGCTGGTATGTTACAACCATAATATACAAAGGGGAGGAAATCAAGGGCATAGACTGCCACTTAATTGTTCGAAGACGATAGTTTGAGCACCTTTATGCTAAAACCGTTAACTCTTAATATGGTGGTTACCTTAATCTGTCTCAGCTGAAGGACTGCAGATTAAAAGCGAAGAGACGATATACCCTCCTCAGCATCCCATCCAAATAAGCTTGGAGCTGAGGTATCCCGCAAACAGCACTTTTAGCGACCTGCAAGGTACTTTTTATGCATCCTGAAGTTAAGACCGATTGTGCTAAATAGTTCAAACTCAGAATCCAAATCCCAGAGCCAAAAGCAACGGATCTCAAAATTTAACGTCATTTGCCAAGAAGCAGCCCTCCGCCCCTGCCGTTTCCCTTCATCTAGATGGAAAAATTCCTTTGAAAGTCAAATTGCACGTCTGTGGGGTTTTGCGAGGAGGTGGGAGGTGTCTAAAGGAGTGTAGAGGGCTGGGCCACAGTCTGCAATAGTATGACGGCTCTTCCGAGACAGGACACCTGTATCTCAGTTTCCATCTCGAAAAAGAAATTTGGACTAAATGTCTTACAAGACTCCTTCCAGCTCTACCTTTTTCTGAGGTGAAAATGTTCTAGACAAGCAGAGAAACGTCCAGCATTATTAACAGTTAGAAGGAATCCCGCGTCTGCCGGGAGAGAAAGCAGGACAACTTGCGAAAGCAGAAAAAGCAGGTGGATCAACGATATCCCTCCTTTTCAGAAGGTGCTAAGAATCTAGAGAAAATAGTCCCTGGGATGAACATGGCGCCCACCGCGGCAGGATATAACCATACGAAAATAAGCTTTTTCCGCCCCATCCCATTTTATAAATCACGGCGCCATCCCGAAGAAATTTTAGAGCCAGGGGAGGAGACTTTGTAAACTAACTGCAGCGCACTAAGGCTTCGGACGTACTACAGGCGGGATTACATAACACAAGGGAGCGGCTAAGCAATCACTCATTTTCCTCCCCGCGCTCAAAAAGAGTGCCCCGCTAGTTCCCCGGCGGGGGTGGCGGAGGAGGGCCGAGCACCACCCCCACCCCCGGGGGACGTCGGCCCGCCGGCCTCCCCGGCGCGGCCTCGCCCCCTCGCCCGCCCCTCCCGCCGCGCCTCGCCGTCTCGCCACCGCCCGCGCCTCCGCCCCTTCCCCAGCGGGCCGCCGCCCGCACCCGCGCCCGCCCACTCCTCCGAGACGCCTCGCGCCGGGTGTGCGTGTGGACGTCGGGTGTGTGCGGGACCGTGGGGCGCGAGTGCGCGCGCGCGCCGCGGCGGGCGCCGGGGGGCGGGGGCGGCCGGCAGGCAGACAGGGGCCTCCCCGGCCCGGCCCGGCCCGCCGCGCGACTCCCGCGGCTCCCGGGGCGCACGCACTCACACACGCGCCCGCGCGCCGCACCCCACGCCGGCTGCCACCGCGGACCGCGCCGCCACTCGAGGGGGGCGGGGGCGCGCGCCGCCGGGCCCCCGCCCCCACTCCTCGCGTTCCCGCCCCATCCCCCTCTCATTGTCTCGCCTCGGAACGTCTCGCCGAGCAAAAAGATAACGGAACCCCCGGGAGAAGGGGGTGGGGAGAGGGAAGGCTCGCTCGCTCACTCACCTCCCGTGGTCGTCGCCGCCGGTAGTCTGACCCGAGGAAGGCGCCGTCGCCTTAAAGGGACCTTGCACCCGGCGCCGGGAGAAGGGGGTGGGAGCAGGGGAGGGGACGGGGGCTTGGGGGGGAGACGGAGAAGAGGGAACCGTTGAAATCTCGTCTCCGCGAGGGTGAAAGGAAACCTCCCTCGGGTTCGAGTGATTTGGGGTGGATTTTTTTCCCGAGGGGGGCGGGGGGGGCCCCGAGGGAGGGGGGCGGGGGGGCCAAGGAATGCGGCTCCGTGTACGGGAGCTGGCGCGGGGGAGAGAGACGCCGACTCCCCCCACCGACCCTCTCGCTCCGCGGAGGGATACGGCTCGTCACTTCCGCCCTCCCCCTTTTGTGGTTTTTCAATTGGTTGGAGTGCGTGGCACGTCATGGACTCATCCTAACTCATGCCCGGGCTTCTTTTCTAGTCAAGTTTGTCTGGGCCTGCAAATAAATAAATAATTTAAAAAATGAAATGAAAAATAATTAGCTTTAGAAGCAATCTCTGAATTTTGGTGAGAACGATGGGGTTTCCAAAGGAAATACTTCCCTGGACTTCCTGGGAAAATTTTGAGAGTCTCTACACTTTCCACCCAAGGCTTATACCTAATCAAGAGGATAACCTCATTCTATAGGCCAGATGGTGAGGCCCAATGGCACCAACGACTGTCATTGGAACAAAGGCATCAAAATGGCACTCACTGTACCTCAAGAGACATTTCAGTCAAGGAGCATTAAGTGAAGAGCTTTTAAAAGCTATTTTTACCCTAAACCTCTCTAGATTCTGGAAGCCACACGTGATTGCTTATCAAGGTGATTCATGTATGGAAGCTGCTTTGAGATGAATAGACTAGTCGTAGATCTTCAAAGAAACTGTAGACTCCCCAGTAGCTTTTTGCTCCAATCAAGGCTGAGATGGATTGGCCTAAAGAAATTGTTTTGTCCATTCAAGATTATCCTCCTGTTATTCTACCTCAAACAAAAACTAACCTCTTTCCCAGGTTAACTTAAGAAATTTTTTCCTTTATGACCTCCTGAGGTGATAAAATTTTAGTATTTCCCTTGGATATTTGAGGATATTACTGCTCTTTAAGCAATACACAAATATTTGTTCCAAACCAAATGCTAAGTCAAAGTACTTGGTGCAAGACTGGCGGATGCAGAACCATATTTATTCCTTCTCTTGTACACACTCCAAACCACCAGACTACGAAAATAGGCAGTGGGAGGAAGCATCCCAGATTGTGCTCCCATGCACACGCACGCACCACCACCCATCTTCATCACCCATTTCACACCAGAAACGTGAGTGGTTTCAACTAGTCATTCACAGGAAGAACTTTATTCTGTGAATTGTAAGACTCACTGAGCCTTCTGAAAATACTTCTGAAGCTTTTCCAGACCCGATCTGGAAAGGCCCATGGTGGGATTATGGAATGAATCGTCAAAAGACATTCTGCATGAAGCTCTAATCCTATTTTATGTTTTCCTCCAAAAATTATTATAATTCATTATAATGTCATTTGCCTCTGAAATATTCTTGCTGAAAAATATTTTGCCGTGCTCTTAAGTGCCAACTTATGATCTATGCCAATGAGGTCTAACCCAGCAGATTGTACCATCTCCCACTGATCAATAACCATTAGAGTACCTTACTGAAAATGCATCTATGCATCCATTCATTTATTCAACAAATATTTATTGAGTACCTGCTATATGCCAGGCACTGTTCTAGGTGCTGGGAATGCAGTAACAAGGAAAACAAAATCCTTGAATTCATGGAACTTTAGTGAGGAGAGACATACAATATACATGTAAATTGTTCCAATATCTATTATAGAATACCAAATGGTTGCAAAACTTGGTGGCTTAGCACAACAGTTTTATTATTATCCCTCACAGTTCTGGGAGGTCATCAGAGGACTAAGCTAAACAGTTCTCACTTGGAGTCTCATGCAGTTGCTGAGGCTGAAGTCATCCCAAAAGCTTCCTCAAAAGTTTAGAAGTTGATGATGACTGTTGGCATGGACTGCACCTAGGGTTGTTGGTCAGGACAGTCAACAGTTGGCCTCTCCATGTGGCCTGCTGCTGCTGCTAAGTCACTTCAGTCGTGTCCGATTCTGTGTGACCCCATAGACGGCAGCCCACCAGGCTCCCCTGTCCCTGGGATTCTCCAGGCAAGAACACTGGAGTGGGTTGCCATTTCCTTCTCCAATGCATGAAAGTGAAAAGTGAAAGTGAAGTTGCTCAGTGGTGTCAGACGCTTTGCGACCTCATGGACTGCAGCCTACCAGGCTCCTCCATCCATGAGATTTTCCAGGCAAGACCCATGTGGCCTAGGCTTCCTCATATCATAATGGCTGAGTTCCAAGATTGAGGGTCCCAAGAGGACCAGGCAGAAGGTGTATGGGTTTTTGTGACCTAGCCTCAGAGGTCACTGAGGCTAGCATCACTTCCACCACAGTTACACACCCACCTTGGTTCAAGAGGGATGGGAAACATCTCTCAAAGGAAGCAGCAGAAACACCACATTGTAAGTAAAGTAATAATAGTGATATGGTGTAAGTGCTAGGGGTGAGGAAAAGGGAAAACAAGGAATTGGGGGTGTAGGAAAACAGTAGGGGTGGTTGGAGGAGGCTTCGTCATTAAGGTGACACTTGAGCACAGCCCTGAAAAAGGGGAAGTCAAGTTCAGGTTTTATTCTTAGTGAAAGTGAAGTCAAGGGAGGATTTTGAGCCAAGGAGTGACATGGCCTGACTAACATTTTTAAAGGACCGCTCTGGCCACTTGGAGAGAACAACTGGTAGGGGCAAGGTTACCGAGCTATTGCAATTTGCAGGTGAGAGATGATGGTGGCCTGGGCCAGGGTGGGAACTGTGGAGCTGCGCTTCAGTTGAGAGAGTTCTGGAGTATGTTGTTTACTTCTATGTGACCTATTTTTCTCTAATTTAGTTTGTGCCCTGGGAGACAGTTTTGACCCATAAAGGCTAACAACATGTGTGTGGGTAATGGTACTATGCCTGCCACAAAGAAATAAAGGAAGAATATTCTGCTGAATGTTAAAATGGGAGTTTTGCAGGGGCTGGGGACACCTTTGAAGAAAGAATTCAGGAAACAAGGATAAAGATCAACAGATCATCACAGGATGGAGTAAGTTCTTTGACACTGGAAAAGATATTCTCGCTCTGCCACAGCCTGGGGGGATTGATCAACAGTTGAATGACTGATAGCTGGAAGAAACCGGGGGTAGAGGCATCTGTAACCTCAGAACATTTGAAGAAAACTCTAAACCTTGTAACACCAGAGCAGTATCTCGAAAAAAACTATATAGTTAGCATTTCCATTTCCAGAAATGTATTCCCCTAGCTAAACAGGGAAAACCCATATTAATTTGGACAGTCTTGGAACATTGTGTCATCAGCTAACACACAAATTTCTAGAGTGAAATATTAATAATATGATTGATACTTGTCATTCTCCTATATTTGAACCATCTTGATGATTACGGGAAAAACCAAAGCAGCAGAACAAATAGCCTGGATCAAATCCTTAGGAATGAATTCACATAGGCCTTTATAACATATTGGGGATGGGTCTGAGAGCCAACCCAGTTTCCTGTATTGAAGAAATTGGGACCCTAACACTGCTGCTAAAAAGCTATTCCAGTCTTCAGTAACCAGCTTAGAAAAACTGAATCCTCTCCGTATGGGTTTCTAAGAAAGAAGGTCAAAAGTTAATGGAAGTCCCAAGTTGGGCATTTCACAGTTAGGTAGCAGGAGGGTGTTTCTTTTCAACAGTTTTTGGAAACACTTATTTGCTTCCTTGGCTTATGGTTTCTGCCACGAGTTGAAAATTGGAAACACCTGTAACTTGGAGAGAGTCAAGGCAGAGATACAAATGATTTCAACATGTCTTCAGAAGTAGTGAGCCTTGGGTGCCCCTCTGCTGTCATTTTGTTAATGTACAGACCCAGTCACTGACTGCTCAGGTTCAGTGTGAGGGTGACCAGTACGTGTCAGGGTGGGGATTGGAGAGGACTGTGAGGTCAGTCCAGGAAGAAAGCAGCTTTGTGGGGACCAATGCCAGGTCTCCTTAAAAATGAGCATCCCGTTCTTACAGAACACACTTAGGGTCGTCAAAACCAAGAGCTCAAAGGGAGCGACTCATTTTGGAAGAGCTAGGAAAACAGTGGCAACATTTTTCACCATCTGAACATCTCCCAGCTCAAAAAGATTGACAACTGATTGCACTTAGCCTGGAAGTCTAAAGAAGTCAACATGTAGGAGGAGAAGGAGACACGAAATGTCTAGCTTGACAGGGAAATCATCGGGAAATAAACGGCAAGTGAAGAGCTATATCTGACCGCTGTCAAATAAAAAATGGGGAACTTGGAGGCTGCTGTAGATTGTACTTATGAATATTGCTTGGTAATTCCTTCTGTTTATAGGCTCTGAGGTCTTTCCTAGGGGCTCAGAAAATTCTCAGGAGGTGAGAAATAGTGGAGGAAGTTTTCATATTGGGTTTCTCAAAGCAGAATTCCTCATTCTCTTCCAACAAGAAGCAATGGAACGTCTCTGTCTTCAAAATATATTTTTCAAGAAATGCATGAGCAGTAACTGCATCAGTCATGAAGACTTCTCTGTGAGCTGCTATATGATTTCATGGAAGATAATAACTCAGTTAAATTTAGAATTAATATTAGTTAAGAGATACCGAGAAGCAAACCTATACTTATTGCATCTAGGTTGTTGCCATGGAGGTGAGCAGGTATAAGAATTGAGTAATTAAACTGACTCCATAAAACTTAATGGAAAAATGAATTGGATTACTTTATGGACACACTTGTGGGTTTTTTTTTGTTTTTTTAGTGTTACCAGTTTATTGCTACCAACCCATCTCCCTCCACCCTCATGCATGCATTCTCAGTCATGTAACCCCACGGACTGCAGCCCGCCAGGCTCCTCCGTCCATGGACTTTCCCAGGCAAGAATCCTGGAGTGGGTTGCCATTTCCTTCTCCGCTTTATGGACACACTTGTTATGTGGCTTGTTCCTTATAAGAGATTGCAAAGCAAAATTTAATTAAAAATTGTTTTTGGTCTAAGATACATTCTTTTTTCTAATTTAGCAGTGTTTGTTTTTTATTATGGTTGTAATAATTTCCAGACACAACTGTGGATGTTAAAAAACTTGAGTCATCCTTTTGAAGGACATGAGGATTAAAATCATTGTTTTACAGTTAAGGAGACTGAGGTATCCTCCAGAATTAAGTTTAAAATTTTTCAGGTGTAGATAAGTGGTCAGATTTTTGGGGGGTATCTTCTAATTGTTGGTTATATACAGTAAGAGTTAGAGATTGCACAGAGACCATCTCCTGTGATAACCAAAGAGGCATTTTTAATGCCTTTCCCACTGCCTGAAACATAAAGGTAATAAAATTTGAAAATGTGAAAGTGCCAAGATTCACCAATTTAAAATCATTTTAAAGGAGGAAAATTATTTAACCTTCATTCAGCCAGGAAATAATTCTCACTTCTAGGTTTGCATGTAAATGCATTGGTGTGTTAGTACTATGAGTCAGGTGGGAATATGAATTTCCTCTTTGCTATGCACCTGCTTCCTGTCAGCCTCTGATCTCCGCTTCTCCTATTTAGAAATCCTATTCCTAGTTTAGAAAAGTAAATGTTAATGTTTTATGTATTATGAAACTATTGAAAATCTCTGTGAAAGCTATGGATAATCTCTACCAGAAAAACACACATTTGTGCATATACACAAAATTTTGCAAACATTTTGCGGTTTAAAGCCCATTCCCATGTCTGTACATGGTCCCCAGGGAAAGCACCTCAGGTCCAGGGCTCAGACAAGATGTTTCATGTCCTATCTTCCCAGAGAGATGATAGCCTCTCAATAATCATATGAACAGGTGTGCCCAAAGAACTATAGAGTTCCTTCTTATTCTAAGTAGCTTATTATTGTTGTTGTTACTGTTATTTTATGTCTTCCTTTACCTTTGCCCAAATGTTCTTCAATATCTGTGAAAGTCCAAGCACCTCTAAAACCTGAAAGATGATCAGATAGTCTAGCTACCTCAGCCGGCTGAACTTGATACCACTGGAACTGAGGAGGTTATCTCTGATTCTCCAATCCTACAAATGAAGTGACCCTCTTGGGATGCCTGGCCCCACTCCACCTGATTCATTGGCTGTGGCTTATTGAATATTCATGTTCTCTCTGCATTTCTCAGGCTCCCTTGCAAGTGTTAGGTAGGGCCTCAAGATTGAGTCCTGGCAAATGGGAATATGGGTATTAGGTGATGGGTGATTCCCAGCCCACTTGGAGACTGGTGTGGCTGTCCTCTTCCTACTTAGAGGAATGGTAGAAACCTAATATAGAAACAGCCAAGGCTCCTAAGTCACCCCACGGAGAAGACCTGAACTACTGAGCTTTTCAAAATACATTGGGTTTTACCAGAACGACCACAAACCTTTATTGTGCTACACCTTTGAGATTCGATTAATTTGCTAATTCAGCATGGCCTGACTATACTGATAAATACATTGGTATAAAGACGATTTAAAAAAGAGGAAAGAAACTACCCCAGAACATTTTTATGGCTAAGAATGGAAATAAGTATGGTGTAGTCTTGCCTGGAGAGTCCCATGGACAGAGGAGCCTGGTAGGCTGCAGTCCATGGGTCACAAAGAGTCGGACACGACTGAACGACTTCACTTTCACTTTCACAACTTGATAGAGCTTGATATTCCCTATATCGCAGGGTTATTGTATTATAGATATGACATTATATAAAATGCCTAGGATGGCACCTGGGTGATGTTAGTTACTCCATAAATGGTGGCTTTTATTGTTAGTTCTTAAGATATCCTAGCCCATAAGTATTTAATGGGACATGATAAAACTTGACTACACTCATGGATGATAGGCTCCATATTCTGATTCTTTCTCAGATTTCTCCCCTTTAGGGTGTCTCTCCTAACTAGTTTGGGTGTGGGGCTCAAGCATCTTTTGTAAAATCACTGCAAATCATAACTTCCAAGAAACAAACTGTATACTGTCTTTAATCCAATAAAAATTGAGTCAAACCCTGTTATTTCTTCCACACGTTAACTAACAAAACAGCATAACAGGCAGAATACTATCTCTAGGTGCTAATTCTTGTAGTCCAGACAATGAAAGAATATGACATATAAAATATTGCTACATGAGGGACTTCCTTGGCGGTCCAATGGCTAAGGCTCCATACTCCCAATGCAGGGGGCCCTGGGTTTGATCCCTGGTCAGGGACTAGATCCTGTATGTTGCAACTAAAGATTCCACATGCTGCAACTAAGACCCGGAACAGCCTAAATAAACAATTTTTTAAAAATAAAGTAATGCTGCCGGAGACAGACAGTACATTCTGGATTGGTGGGGAGGATAGCTCTATGCAGGCTCAAGTCTTCAGTGAAAACTTGAAAGAATTAGGGCTCAGATCTTGTCTTAAAGCACAGGTAGCATGTAGATAAGTGAAGGAAAGGAAGAAAAACATTCCAAGTGGGCAACAGAATGATCAAGGTACTGATCAAACTCACAAAGGTTAAATATCAGGTTAAATCATATAAAATTATTGGGGTTTTTTGGTAGGTAAAAAACAGTCAAATATGGGCAATTTCATCTTGTTCAACCTAATAAAAGTGACATTTGTGGCATGGTATACTGGAAGTTTCAACTGTATTGGAAATGTTCCTGTATTTTGTACTGAATAGTAGTAGATACATAAGTTCTTTACATGACTTCTTATTTCTTAAATATTTCACAATTATTAAAATAATTAAAAGAAAAGCAAAAAAAGAACGTTAAGTCTCATCAAATAAATAACTCCTTTAGGTAACACTTTTTCTCCGGATGAAAATAACATTTCTCAGCAATCTCACATTTTCTCAGCATTCTCATACCTTCACCCTCTTTCCCAGTGTTTCTCCAAGTGTACCAGCAGGGCTTATCAACCATATGACAAAGGAGAGAACCCAGAGACCCCTCAAGTGTAGTGTCCTTTGACTCCTCTGGCCTTGGGGGCCATGTCCCCTCTCCCCCTGGCCGCTCCTTGCCCTGTTGGTGTTTGCAGCTGAAATTTGTTGCTGGAGACCATACAGCTATGATCTGTGAGGGGGCCTTCCTCAGGGTGCTCAGGCCCTGTGGCCCTCCCTCAACCTCTTCTTAGCTCTCTGACTGTGGGTCCATGAGGCCCATGCCGCCCTGGCCCAGGGTAGCCGAAGCGGGTGGTTCCCTCTGCAGTGTTCACTCCGGGGTCACCTTGCCCCGAAAGTTCACCCCTCCAGCCACCAGCCAGAGAGTCAGTCACTGTGGCTTTCCCAGGAAAGCTGAATCTCCAGGCCTCCTGCCTGAGCACACTTCTGCATGGTGTCACAGAGCAGAACAGAGCCTCCTGGGCCTCCTGACGAGGGCCCAAGTAGGACCAGTCCCTGCCATTCTCTCCGATTCTATGATGCACCCCGGTCATCTCTACGCAGAAGCCTGGAGGGGAGAAATTAGGACACACATCTGGCAGTTTCCCCCTTGTGCTTATTTCTTGTTCCCATCTTCCCATCATTCCCCAGGACCAAAAACATAGCGTCCTTCTGCCACTGAGCAGCAGGCATCGGGCCTGGCAGTCATACCCTCTGGGAGAACTTCCTGAATTAAGTTCCCCAAGTGGGGCTATTCAGGGAGGCACAGGAATTCTCTTTTTCAAAGGGAATTTAGGAAATCCTCTTTCAAGCCACTAACCTGGGCTTATAAAGTTCTTGTCTTGCCATAAAATCCCATGTTGACTGTCAGAAGCCAAATATCTCAGTTATTTCCCCCTCATTCCTTCTGTAACAAATCCTTATTTCCCCTGGGCAGATGAATGTCAAGGGCCAACTGAGGATCAAGTCATTTTCTCAGAAAGGGAAAAAGGAAAGCATGTTATTCTTCAAAAGATTACTTTTCTAATTGCACAAAAATTCTCCCCATCCCCTGTTGCTCTCCCTCAAAGAGCTCCAACAACTCTCATGACCCTTAAAGGTCAAACACCAAGATTTACTGGCAGGATTGGTACTCAAACATGAACAGCTAGCTGAAGAGCAACCCTGACCCAGGACGAACATGTACAGGAAATAAAACCAGTTAAGTAAGTTCACAGTGTTTGCTTTTCTTCTCTCCCAAAACACATCTGTGTACAGCTTTGTATACAATTTACCCAGGGGCTCCCCTTCCTACATCCACATTTGCAATGACCCCTTCCTGCCTGGTAAATAAAATCTGTGGTGCACTTCAGATGCCAGTTAACAAGGCATGACTTACATAATCTATCTCACAATTGCCTTTTAGGCAAGAGGTCTTTGGAGGAAAACACTCAGATTCCGTATTCAGTTAGTGAAAAAAAAAAAATGAAAGGAGAGACCAGGTAAAGAGTCCTGCCAATCACAAACCAGCACATTACTTACCCTCGTCTAAGCTCAGTTTCTTCAATTATGAGATAGGGTTATTAGGAGAATTCACTGACCCGATGCACGTAATTTGCTTAGCACAGGAAAGTGTTGAGAAATAGGTGTTAATGATAATCATCATTATTGTTTTATTGTTATTACTGGGCCAGTGGCCCACTACTGATGATGGAAGTGTTTCCCTGCCATCAGCACCTTTACCCACACATACATGTGAGCCTTTTGATCCAAATGTTGAACTAATGAAAATGGCAGGAATGAAGTGAGTGTGTGTAATGGGGGCAAAAACAGAAATTTCAGTCAGAGACCATAGCCCTGATTAGCACAAAAGCAAGCTTCCCCCACTGAGAAAGGACAAAGTCAAATTCAAGCACTTCAGGCTCTCATATGATTTATATAGACCAATAAAAATATTTTAATAAACAATTAGGGAAAAGAAAAATGTTTATTTTAAAGTAAACATATATTAAAAAAATAGACCCACAGGAATACTTGACCACATGATGTTCTAATAACCCAGGCTTTCAGGTCTGCACTTCCGACAGTGCTTCCAGACGTGGAATGTGTCCAGGGCCCCGGGGTCACACGGTAATAGAAGAGCCATAGAGAAAAGAGGAGCTTGGCAGAATTCCCTTCGTATTTTAAGCTACAGCTTTCTTTACTGAAATAATAGCTTTCAAGACACAAATTGTTCACAAACCATCAATAGTATATATTGAGATGGGAAGGTAAGCAAGAAGAATAACTAAGTCTGGCCTATTCTTTAAATGGGGACTTTCTCGGTGGCTCAGACAGTAAAGAATCTGCCTGCAATGCAAGAGACCCAGGTACCATCCCTTGAAGATTCCCTGGAGAGGGGAATGGCAACCCACTCCAATATTCTTGCCTGGAGAAGTCCATGGACAGAGGAGCCTGGCAGGCTACAGTCCATGGGGTCTCAAAGAGTTGGATAGGACTAAGCAATTAACACACACAGTCTTTAAATGAAACACTGCCTAAGTAGAGTGGAATGAAGTAGATGGCTTTTCAAACCCTTCTAGGTCTCTTAACATAATTCCATTGTCTATTGCAGTGGTTTTGCAGACATTTTTTTGACCACAACACACAGCAAGAAATATATTCTACTTCTTGATCCCATACATGCAAACATGATACTGGTTTCATGAAAGAATACTGACTCTTAGTACGTAATGTTTTTCTACTCTTTTACTCCGGCTCCTTCCTTCCTTTCCCTTTCTTTCTCCCTCCCTTCCTCTCTAAAATTCCTTGCCAAACTGATTTTTGCCACTTATAATCTGAAAAAATACAGGCCTAGTGGGTTTTTCTAACCACTATATATTTCTGCAGGTGAGTTTACCCATCCAGAATATGGATAGAATTCAGCCAACTTCCCAGGACAGCAGTTTCTAGGTTGGCCTTTGGTCTCTAGGATTTAAGAAGTCATTCCCAGGGGATCTTGTTTTCTCTATAGCTGAAGGTAAGGATTT
This sequence comes from Capricornis sumatraensis, assembly GCF_032405125.1. Taxonomy (NCBI): domain Eukaryota; kingdom Metazoa; phylum Chordata; class Mammalia; order Artiodactyla; family Bovidae; genus Capricornis; species Capricornis sumatraensis. Next base: position 120,599,854 of record NC_091070.1, on the reverse strand, counting down.
AGGAGCCTGGGGGAAGAAGGGGTTCAGATGAGAATCAACAGAAAGAACTGCAAGGTCTGAAGACAAGAACCATTTATCTGGCACAATATATTTTATGTTAATTTAAGAAAAACTCTTATCTTAAATATTTAGCATCATCAAGCACCTTTTACAGTTAACCCAGCAAACGAAGCTCTGGCTTGGAGGCCCAATCATTTATTTTCACTGAAAAGAGACCTCTTTTCTAAAAGCCAGGTCCCATCCCCCGCCCCCAGAGCCCCGACCCCTCCCAGGCCTCGGGTAACTTTTCCCTCCAGTTTGGTGGAAGGTTACATTAGAAGAAAATAGTCCCTACCGTCTAGAAACTTTTCAGGGGAAAAGAGGGCGTTTGACGTGTGGGTGGGTGTGCGGAAAGCGCCAGCAGGAGCAGCGGGAGCGGCGAACGCCGGGGGCTGGGCTGCAGACGGGTGCGGAGGCGCCAGCGGCTGGGGCGGGACGGGGCGGGGGTAGCGAGGCGGGGCGCAGGGGAGACGTAGCCCTGAACTCTCCCAAAGGGCAGTGGCTGCCGGCTCTCCTCGGTTGAGCAGTCTCTGCCCGCGAGGGGGCGCTGGCGGCCGGGGAGTTAAGGATGGGGCCTTGGTCTCCCGAACCCAGTGAGTGACTTGGGTTGTCAAGACTCGTCTTTTTTTTGATAATTTCTTTTTGTCATGATGCTCTTTTGGCCTCCGACTCCGTGAAGGGAGCCATATTAAGAGTGCAGAAGGAGGTGACCTGGAGGAAAAATTAAAAGGCGACTTTTAAACATAGAGTTTTTCTTTCTTTTCTCTCTCAAATTAATTTAGATGTAAATTACATTTGGAAAGATCAGGCTGCAAGGCTCTCATTTACCCTCACCAGATACTTAGAATAAGATTTCGGTGTGATAGTAATTTTGCCAGTGGAGGCCGACTCCCCAAAACATCACCCTGGTAAGTAATGAACATTTCCATGGGTTATGACTTTGAGGTTTTGTTTTACTCCATTCTAATACATGGCCTTTCTAAAAGTGGTTAGATCATAACTCAGCCCAGGTTTAATTAAAGTTATTTTTGAAAAATCTCGATGGGTAGGTAATTTACCTAGCTTCTCATTCAGACTGAGGAAATTTTGCTTTATTGCTGCATGCATTTCTAATTATCTTTCGCCATGCTGTTCTTGGTGTGGATGGAAGACAGTCTCTCTCTTTCCTGGTTGGTATGTCAACAAACATTTGAGGAGTGTTTAGTTCAGAATACTGCTGGGTATTAAGCATTAAATGATCTGATATACCTGTCAATTTCATCAGAAACAGCATTTATGTATGCATATAGTCTATATCGGGCTTCCCAGGTGGCATAGTGGTAAAGAATCCGCCTGCCAGTCCAGGAGATGCAGGAGTTGCAGGTTTGATACTTGGGTCGGGAAGATCCCTGGAGAAGGAAATGGCAACCCACTCCAGTATTCATGCCTGGAAAATTACGTGCACAAAGGAGCCTGGAAGACTACAGTCCATGAGGTCAAAAAGAGTCAGATGCGACTGAGTGCACACACACATACACACACTCACACTCACACATCTATACCATGCTATACACCAGAACAGACACACACACGTCTATACCACGCTATACACCAGAAATCTTTGTGAAATGTAGACTCAAATTAGAGACCTTGTTTTATTTTGCAATGAAATGGAGTTAAGCTCATTGCAGTGTTGTGTAGATTTTAAGATACCTAGGATATAATAGGGACTCATTAACTGATAACTATTTATTATTTATCTAGATATGCTCCAAAGTGCTTTGCTCATGGCAAACAGTAAATACTGGTTGAATGAATGAACATGGCATGTTCCTTACTATATACGTAGGGAAAACACCAGGATGGGGATCCAGTAGCGCGATGACGTCATCAATGAAGCTTAGCGTGGAGGTGTCTGCCCTAAAGCCCTTTCACCAGATGCAGGCTCTCTTAACCTTGGAATGTGGATTACTTAAAATTTTAGGGGGGAAAAAATGTGTACCTACTTGACTAGTAGGCCCTCGCCTCTTGTTAGTATGGAGCTTGAGAAGTTTTCTTAAATGTGGAAAAGCTAAGCTCACTTGACACAAATCAGGGGGAAAAAAGGTTTCTACAAGTTATTCAAGTTATTCATGTCAAAAGCGATTAGTGGGCCCCAGCTTCCATTACATCATTCATTGGGAGAGTGTAGGCTGGGAGCTCTGCAAGTCACATGATTCCATGGAGGAATTAAGGCTGAATTTTCTTTTGTGTTTCTGCCCTTAGCTATATTCAGTAGTAAGCATGTTTGGAAAAGGTTAAAACAGAACATGGAGCTCTAGTTTATTTTAATGCTGTCAGACTGCTAAGCAGTGGAAACTTGCTGAAGAGATTTACCAAGCTGTTTCCTTAAAGACTTTAGTGAATTAATTAAAGGGATTCTGAGAGATACAACATGCCAGACCCCTACTGGCTCATAAAATTGTTCTTTCTGATTGATGTGACTTGACAGCTAAGCACAGCGCATGTAAAGCTGCAGGGAATAAAACAAGAGCAGTGCTGATGTGTTCAAAAGACCTGTGAGTGTTCCGCCTGAATGGGCTGTGACCACAGAGTCAGCTGGACACTGTGCTCGTTTCCTTTGGCTCAAGTACCCGAGCTCCGTAGAAGCTCAGATTTGGCAAGGTGCTCAACCACTGAGTGAAAATGAAGTCACAGCTTCAGAAGAGAGTCACAGATGGCGATGTGTAGGTATTCTGTTTCGCGTTTTAGTCACTGCCTTTAGAGTGCCTGCTTTAAGGTGGTACTCGGTTACGGAACCATGCCTGTGGCACGGTCTCCAGAGGGACTGAGCCACAGGTGAACTGTGTTCTTTAGTAGACAAATATCTCAGACAAGCAGATGGGTCTCAGAAGTATTCTAAAGTTTTTAGCCAAGTTCTGGGCGATGTTGGGTCTAACTGATTTAGAAAACACATTCTTTTTCAGCCAACAGTGAAGCCAAGATTGTTAACAATATGAGCCAACACTGAAAGCCTTCATCATTAATACATACCTGCAGTCAGAATTTGAATGTGACCTGGCCAAATATATTTACTCATTCAATGCTTATTTAAATAAGTGGTAGGCCTTGGAGATACCTCAGTTCTTATATTCTCTCATAGTGCTGTTTAGTAGGAACATAATGTGAGCCATATAAGTAATTTAAAATTTTCTGGTAGCCACATAAAGACATTTAAAAGAAACCAATAACATTAATTTTAATAATGTGTTTTATGTCCACCAACTATATATATATCATTTTAATATGTAGCAATATAGAAATTATTAATATTTGCATTCTTTATTTTGAATTGTTTTCTAATTCAGTGTGTATTTTACACTTAGAGCACATCTCACATTGCACTGCTCAGATTCCGCATATGACTAGTGATGTTGGGCATCCCAAGTCTAGAGGGAAGCACAGATGAGTAAAAAGGTAATTTCAGTAAGACATAATAAAGGCAATGATGAGAGAAGTTTAAGGTACAATGAGAACACATAGAAAGGGCTTAGTTCCTTTCGTCTTCCACCTGAAATTTCCATACTTTTCTCTGCTCCTCTGTATTCTTCCTGCCACCATGCCAATCCAAGCTGGCATCATCTCTTTCTTGACTTCCACAACAGCCTCCAAAATTGTCTGCCTGCATTCACCCACGGCCCTCTCTGCAGCTACAGTGGTCTTTTAAAAATGACCGTGTGGGACTTCCCTGGTGGTCCAGTGGCTAAGAATCTGACTGCCAGTGCAGGAGACATGGGTTCGATCCCTGGTCCGGGAAGATACCACGTGCTGCAGAGCAACTGAGCCCCGGCACTGCAACTGTTGAAGCCTGCTCGCCGACAGCCTGTGCTCTGCCATGAAGAGCAGCCGCTGCTCCCAGCTAGAGAAAGCCTATGCACAGCCGGAAAGATCCAGCGTGGCCAAAAATAAAGAAGTAAGTACTTTTGAAAAATGTCCACCTGATAATATCATTCCCCTGCTGCAAACCTTAACTGTATGATGAACGCACGTTGAACAGGTGTGGAATGATGGATATAAAACCCCCGGCACAAGGCTTCTGCTCACTGGTTGGTTCTCCCATCTCCCTTTCGCTGTCTTGTTTCTGTCCTTTCCCTCCCTGGCTCTGGAAAAGCCATCTGCCTCTCACTTCCTCTCATCACTTCTTAGTCCCTTATCATCTGACTTTTCTTTTTTCTTTCTTGCTTTCTTCTTTCCTTTTTTTTCTCTCTCTCATGCTTTGGTTTATTACAATATAGAATTTAAACAGGCGTAAATTTTAGTGCTGTAGTGAGTTCCCTGGTGACCTAGTGGTTAGGATTCTGGTCGTGATTCTGGACTTTCACTACCGTGGCCTGGGATCAGTCCCTGGTCAGAGAACTGAGATCCTATCACTCAAGCTTCACAGCACAACTGACAAAAACAGACAAAGAAATGTGTGCTGTAGTTATGTACTTCAAGTTCTTCATTTTATTTGTTTATTTGCTACTTGGCATGTGAGATCTTGGGCTTCCCAGGTGGCCCTAGTGGTAAAGAACCCGCCTGCCAGTGCAGGAGACATGAGAGACACAGGTTCAATCCCTGGGTCAAGAAGATCCCTTGGAGGAGGGCATGGCAACCCACTCCTGTATTCTTGCCTGGAGAATCCCATGGACAGAGGAGCCTGGCAGGGTATAGTCCATAGAGTCGCAAAAAGCTGGACACGACTGAAGTGACTTAGTGCAAACGCACTCTTGTGAGGTCTTAGTTCCCTGACCAGGGAATGAACCTACGCCCCTGCACTGGAAGCGAAGTGTCAACCACTAGACCATCAAGGAAGTCCCAAGTCTTCATTTTAAAACTTAGAAGAGATTGACCTTGTATCAGGATTAAATTAATATGCTTTTTATTTCAGCATGGCCTTCAGTTAACTCTTCTTATAGAGAACTTCTGTAGAAGCAAACGTATCCTCTCCTGGGAGGAAAGCAATCTCCTTTCATGTTTTGAGAGGAGAAAATGATGCAGCTATATACACAGTATCCTCCTCTAGTGATTTGGAACAAGTCAGAAGGAGAACCCAGGTACCTGCCCGTATCTGTGCCTTTCTTAGGTAGATTGCTGCTGCCTTCTGGCAGTAGGGCAGTGAGGCAAGTTAATTATTCAGTGTCAGTGGAGGTAAATAAATAAATGAATTACCTAATTAAATAAACCTTCGGGGTGCTAAAAGCTGGCAGTTTCCTTAACCACACACTTTTTTTTTGAGAACCAGTTCTCTTGTATGAAGGAACAGCCAACCCAGGCATATGGGCTCTTCCCTTTTACCTCTGAGAAAGTGGATTTATGACCGTCTGTGTAGTCATCTCTCTGTTTATGTCTCTGACATAGACCACTCTGCCAGTTGCAAACACTCTTTCTATCTCCACTGAGAACATGGAGAGATTCTGCCACTACAAAAGGAAGTGTTGGTCGCTCAGTCGTGCCTGACTCTTTGCAACCCCATGTCCATGAGATTTTCCAGGCAAGGATTCTGGAGTGGGTTGCTATTTCCTTCTCCAGGGGATCTTCCCAACCCAGGAATAGAACCCAGGTCTCCTGCATTGCAGGCAGATTCTTTACCAACTGAGCTACAAGGGAAGCCCCTACAAAATGAAAGAAAGTTATAATTCAAGAAGGACTTCCTGGGCTTCCCTGGTGGTCCAGTGGTTAAGAATTTGCCTAGCAATGCAGGGGACAAGGGCTCGATTGCTGGTCCGGGAGGACCCCACACGCCGCAACTACTGAGCCCACACGCCCTAGAGCCTGTGCTCCACAGCAAGAGAAGCCGCAGCAACGAGAAGTTCATGCACCACAACTGGAGAGAGGCCTCACTCGCCACAACTAGTGAAATTCCACATGGAGCCACAAACACTCAGGGCAGGCATAAACAAATAGATATTAAAATTAAAGAAAAAGAAAGGACTTCCTGCTGTCAAGGCATGACAAACACCAACACAAAACAAGTGAGGGAAAAATCTTAGCTGAGAAAAGATGTTTCTGTTATAGAAAACACCCCACCTCACCCCCTTCCCCCATCCCAAGCCTAGCTTGAGCCCTACTCCCGGAAAGGCTTGGGCGTTCAGAGTCAGAATCAGCAAGCTTTTGTTGAATAGACAGATACTGCATACAAGGCAGTCCCATGTACTTCTTTCTACTACACCCATTTAATATTTGAACTTAAGAGAAACCCTCCAACTTTTTCCTAAATGGAATTTTATTTTGAAATGAGATCCTGCAGCATGAGGACCAACTACAGAAGTAATTTAGTGTTAAGGGACCTCCACAGCCTGAAGCATTTTTCCTGACTTGGACCACGTTCCATGCACATCCACATCCTACACTAACAGCTTGTTCTTAACCTCCCACTTCAAAGATTTACTGAGAATTTCTTTCTGAGCAGAACTACTCTTGTGAAAGAAATAGTAGAAGCATGCTGTGTTAGTTAGGATAATTGCTGTAATAGAAAGATCCAAGTAAAGGACATAGCTCACATACAGTAGTTTATTTCTTGCTTCTAGGGTTGTATAACTTTTGAACTGTGGTGTTGGAGAGAACTCTTGAGAGTCCTTGGACTGCAAGGAGATCAAATCAGTCAATCCTTAAGGAAATCAGTCCTGAATATTCATTGGAAGGACTGATGCTGAAGCTGAAACTCCAATACTTTGGCCACCTGATGCGAAGAACTGGCTCATTGGAAAAAGACCCTGATGCTAGGAGATATTGAAGGCAGGAGAAGGGGGTAACAGAGGATGAGACGGTTGGATGGCATCATGGACTTGATGGACATGAGTTTGAGCAAGCTCTGGGAGTTGGTGATGGACAGGGAGGCCTGGCGTGCTGCAGTCCGTGGGGTCTCAGTCAGACATGACTGAGCGACTGAACTAAGGGCTGCAGAGCAGCACTCCTCCATGCAGCCATTTAGGAACCCAGGTTAATGAAAGCCTGCAAAAGGCGTGGAGGAAACACCTAGGAGGTTTTTATGAATCTAGAAGTAGGGCTGTTGTCATTTTTTGCTAAGTCATGTCTGACTTGGTGACTCCATGGACTGTACCCATCAGGCTCTTCTTGTCCACAGGATTTCCAAGGCAAGAATACTGGAGCGGGTTGCCAAAGAAAATTTTCATATATAGAGAGGACTGAGCCCCCAGGATGAGGGTGAGCAATGGGGAGCATATCCACCCTACTTTCATCACCCTGGAGACCACTGACGGCCATTGGCATTAGTTACCATCCAGAAGGATTTGACTGCTAAGGCCTGAAGGAAAACTGTTGTGTTTATTGACTGTTGATCTCTCACACTCAAACTTTTCTTTCCATTCTCCCAACTATGTCTTAATTCATCATTTCCTTTTTTTAAAAAAATATGTATGTATTTGGGGGCACTTGGTCTCAGCCACCGCTCACAGGATCTCTGATCTTTGTTGTAGCAATTGGGATCTTCAGCTGCAGTGCACTCAATCTTTTAGTTGTGGCATGCAAACTCTTAGTTGCAACATGTGGAATCTAGTTCCTTGACCAGGAATCGAACCCAGGCTCCCTGCATTAAGAGCTTGGAGTCTTAACCACTGGACCACCAGAGAAATCCCCAGTTCATCATTTCTTAAACTACGTAAATAGCCTAACAGAGGCCCCTACCTCTGTCCTCACGCACCTCAACCCCATCTAACATGTGACTCTCACCGTGTTATGCTTCAATAGTTCCCCGTCACTCGCAGGCTTGAGTCAACTTCCATGATAAAAATCCCATCAGGACATTCACATTCCAGTCCCTTCCTACCTCTTAGACCTCATCTCTTGGCATTGCGCCCTGGGCATTCTGTGTCCAGCTTTGTCTTCCCGGTATACTCATACTGACGTGCCTCCTTGCCCGGGATGTGCCATCCTTCCTGGGCCCACTCCCACCTGTCCATCAGTTCTCTCTTTAATGTCACTCCATCAGTGAAACCTTTCTTGATTCTCCTCAGCTTGGTGATGCACCCCTTCTTCAGAAGAATCGTAATTGATTGGTAAAGAATCGTTATCTCTCTAAAAAATGTATTTTGCTCCCTTAGACTACTAAATGAGGCCCTAGAACGTGTGTTTTCATTGTCTATCTCAAGCGCTTCATGTGGTTTCTGATGAAGTGTTGGTGTTCAGTGAAGATTCGTCAAGTGAATGAATGAATGGTTTTTAACATTTGGATCATTTAAGGATGAAGATGCTCGTTCTTATCTGTCACCCACCTAAGAATAAAGGGTTTGGAACTTCCCTGATGATTCAGTAACTAAGACTTCGTGCTCTCAATGCAAGGGACTCTGGTTCAATCCCTGGTCAGGGACATCCCATATGCCACAACTGAAAATCACACATGCCACAACAAAGACCTGGCACAGCCAAAAAGAGAAAGAAGAAAAAGAAAAGAATAAAGGGTGTGAGGAAGATAGGACAGGAAGTTGACACAAAACCAGAAGAAATGAAAGTTGGATCTCAGAAGACTGTCGAATGAGAGGACTCTGACATGTCAGTGTGTAGGGTTGGATGGGACATCTCAATGCTGTGAGAGAGGAGACTGCTCGTCAGTACCCAATCTTTCATGCCTCCTTACTGACAGAGAGCCCTTATATTATTCAAAGTGTCAGTAAGCCTAGCTTATTGGAGGGGGTTTCTTAGAACAACTTTTAAAGATGGCTGACTTCACTGGGAGGTCTTCCCTTTCCCTCAGCCTCATTTCTGCTGCTTAGAATGGATGTGGTATCTGCAGCTGCAAATCTTGTTACCAGGAGACAACCCTGAGGATGGAAGCCATGGGCTAAGGAGAGCAGAATAGAGATGTAGAAGGAGCCTGAGTCCCTGATAGGATGGAGTCACCCCACCGGGCCTGCCAGGCCTATTTTGAACTTCTTCCCCAAAAGAGAGAACTAAAGTTTCAATTTGTTTAAATCATTCTTACTCACATTTTCGGTTTTATGTGAAAGTGAAGTGAAAGTGTTACTTGCTCAGTTGTGTCTGACTCTTTGTGACCCTATGGATTGTAGCCCGCCAGGCTCCTCTGTCCACAGATTTTCCAGGCAGGAATACTGGAGTGGGTTGCCATTCCCTTCTCCAGGGGATCTTCCCGACCCAGGGGTCAAACCTGAGTCTCCTGCATTGCAGGCAGATTCTTTACCATCTGAGCTACCAGGGAAGCCCAAACTAATCCCAGCTGATACAGAGGAGATATTTACAGAGTCCTCATACATCACATATTTCATGCATGTTACTGCTTCATAGCTTCACGATAGTGCTATAAAGGTTAGCCAGCTTGCTCCTTGTCCAGCTGTGTGTTATTGGGAAAGTTACTTCACCACTCTGCGCCTCAGTTTCCTCATCTGTAAGATGAAGACAACACAATAATAGCACCTCCTCATAGAGTTATGAAGACTGGAGAGTTCCTGTATGTAAAATGCTTAGAACTGTGCTTGGCGTGTAGTCAGTGCCTACTGTTGCATGCATGCTCAATCACATCCGACTCTGTGACCCTATGGACTGTAGCCCACCAGGCTTCTCTGTCCATGGGATTTTCCAGGTAAGAATACTGAATTGGGTTGCCATTTCCTTCTCCAGGGGATCTTCCTGACCCAGGGATAGCACCTTCATCTCCTGTGTTGGCAGGCGGATTCTTTACCACTGAGCCACAAGGGAAGTTGGTGCCTACTCTTAGCAATAATATAATCACATTCAGATGCCTGACTGTAGCTCAGAAAACTTCAGTAACTCGTCTAAGGTGACACAGTAAGTGGTAGAGCCAAGCTGCAAACACAGGCCTACGTGAATCTTAAAACTCTGCATTTCTCCATGCACTTTGGAAGGACCCAATGTGGGTAGGCTGCGGGGTGGAGGGCAGGAGACTGGATAGATGAATGAAATCCTGCCTTTTGCTGTGACCTTGAGTCTTCCCCATGGAGCCAACATCCATCTCACCATCTTGTGGCCACAGGATTCACTGAGGTCTTGATAAGAAGTGACGTGGAGTCCAGTGGGGAGAGCTAAAGCTAGCCAAGGGCTTAGCTCAGCCCACCATGGGAGGAAGATGGGGAATTTAAGGAGAAGGAAGGCAGCAAGCAAGTTCAAGGGAAGCATGCTTAACCTGACTTCCCAGTCCCAAGTCCCCATCCTTAGATCTAAGAGTGTCAACCTCCCATAAAAGTGAGGCTCAGGAAACTCTAGGCAGTTGATAAGACCTTCTTAAGCATGATATGGGGCTCTCAAGAGAAGAAATGGAAGATATAGTCCCCTCAAGGAACTGGTCATACAATTATCCATTTAAGCAATCAATCAGCAGACAAAACTGTATATGGTTAAGGGCATGACTCTTTAACAGAAAACAGAATTGTATATGGTTTATTTGTCTGAAAGTGAAAGTCATTCAGTCATGTCTGACTGTTTGTGACCCCATGGACAATACAGTCCAATGGAACTCTGCAGGCCAGAATACTGGAGTGAGTCACTGTTCTCTTCTCTGTGGGATATTCCCAACCCAGGGGTTGAACCCAGGTCTCCTGCATTGCAAGTGGATTCTTTACCAGCTAAGCCACCAGGGAAATTGGACTGGGTGTGAATTCTGTCTCTCCAATTTGCTGTGTGACCTTGAGCAACTTGCTTAACGTCTCTGTGCTCCGGTTTCCACTTCTAAAAGAAGGGAGATAATACCACCTGGTCATTGAGTTCTCATGGCAAGAATACTGGAGTGGTCATGATCCTGGTATCCAGTCCTATCACTTCATGGCAAATAGATGGGGAAAAAGTGGAAGCAGTGACAGGTTTTATTTTCTTGGGCTCCACAATCACTGCAAACAGTGACTGCAACCATGAAATTAAAAGATACTTGCTCCTTGGAATGAAAACTATGACAAACCTAGACAGCGTATTAAAAAGGAAAGATATCACTTTGCCGACAAAAATTCATATAGTCATGGCTTTTCCAGTAGTCATGTATGGGTGTGAAAGTTGGACTATAAAGAAGGGCTGAGCACTGAACTGATGCCTTCGAATTGTGGTGCTAGAGAAGACTCTTGAGAGTCCCTTGGATGGCAAGGAGATCAAACCAGTCAATCCTAAAGGAAATCAACCCTGAATATTCACTGGAAGGACTATGCTGAAGCTGAAGCTCCAATACTTCGGCCGCATGATGCAAAGAGCCCACTCATTGGAAAAGACTCTGATGCTGGGGAAGATTGAAGGCAAAAGGAGAAGAGGGCAGCAGAGGATGAGATGGTTAGCACCACCACCTCAATGGACATAAATCTGAGCAAACTCCAGGAGATAGTGAAGGATAGGGAAGCTTGGTGTGCTGCAGTCCATGGCGTTGCAGAATCAGACACAATTTAGCAACTGAACAATAATACCACCTGGGCTTCCTAGGTGGCGCTAGTGGTAAAGAATCCTCTTGCAATGCAGTTGGCCCGGTTGGATCCCTAGGTCAGGAAGATCCCCAGGAGGAAGAAATGCAACCCACTGCAGTATTCTTGCCTGAAAATTTCAGAAACAGAGGAGCCTGGCGGGCTACAGTTCAGGTGGCCACAAGGAACACACACGCATAATACCACCTACTTTATAAGATCATCATGAAGATTAAATGAGGTAATATATGTAAAAGAATAGCGTCTGACATATAGTATAAATGCATAGTGTGAAAGTCACTCGGTTGTGTCCGACTCTTGATGACCCCATGGACTACACACACAGTCCATGGAATTCTCCAGGTCAGAATACTGAAGTGGGAAGCCGTTCCCTTCTCCAGAAGATCTTCCCAACCCAGGGATCAAACCCAGGTCTTTCACAATGTGGGAGAATTCTTTACCAGTTGAGCCACCAGAGAAGTCCATAAACACGTGTTGTTTAAATAAATATATACAATTCGAGAGTTATGGATAACATATAAATGAAACACTCCTTTTGTTTAGCGCCATAAAAATTCAAAAACAGGAAAAATCATAGGAGAAAAGAAATTTCACTATTTTAGTGGAACCAAATAATGGACAGAGATGTGGGCTGGATCCAGGCAAAAGTATGGAGGCAGAAACTGGCATGGTCAATGCTACGGATGAGGTGGGGGTGAGAAGGGATGGTCAGACAGTAGAACTGGGGAATAGGGAGGGAGAAGGTTGAGGTCTGATTACATAAGACTCTGAAAGCTAGATTTGCTTTAATGGGCAATGACGAGTGGTTGGAACATTTCATGATGAATGTGGCCTATCTGGAAGATTCATCTGGCAGATGAAGATTGGAGAAGAGAAAATTAGAAGGAAGAACAATTAGGAGGCAGTTACAAAAATTCTGGCTTGAGGCAGTGAGAACCTAATTTAATATTGCATTAGACATGGAGGAGATGAGGGGAAATTTTGAGATATATGGTTTTATTTATTCTTTTAATTTTTATTTTATATTGAAGCATAGTTGATTAACAATGTGTTAGTTTCAGGTGTGGAGAAGGCAATGGCACCCCACTCCAGTACTCTTGCCTGGAAAATCCCATGGACGGAGGAGCCTGGTAGGCTGCAGTCCATGGGGTTGCAAAGAGTTGGACACGACTGAGCGACTTCTTTCACTTTTCACTTTCATGCATTGGAGAAGGAAATGGCAACCCACTCCAGTGTTCTTGCCTGGAGAATCCCAGGGATGGCAGAGCCTGGTGGGCTGCCGTCTATGGGGTCGCACAGGGTCGGACACGACTGAAGCAACTTAGCAGCAGCAGCAGTTTCAGGTGTATATCAAAGTGATTCAGTTATACATGTGTCTATTCCTTTTCAATTTTTTCCCCATTTAAGTTATTATAGAATATTCAGTGGAGTTCCTGTGCTATCCGGTCAGTCCTTGTTGATTGAGATATATGGTTTTTAATTTATTTTCAAAAAAATAAAGGTAAGTTATACTTAAAGTTGATCTTCCCTGGTAGCTCAGCTGGTAAAGAATCTGGCTGCAATGCAGGAGACCCAGGTTCAATTCCTGGGTAGGCAAGTTCCCTTGGAGAAGGGATAGGCTACCCATTCCAGTATTCTTGGGCTTCCCTGGTGGCTCAGATGGTAAAGAATCTGCCTGCAATGCAGGAGACCTGGGTTTGATCCCTGGGTTGGGAAGGTTTTCTGGAGGAGGGCATGGCAACCCACTCTAGTATTCTTGCCTGGAGAATCCCCATGGGGAGAGGAGCCTGGTGGGCTACAGTCCATGGGATCACAGAGATTCACACATGACTGAGCGACTTAGCACAGCACAGGACAGCATACTTAGAGTTAAAAAAATCGAAGAGTACATAAAGGCATAAAATGAAAAACAAAATCTCCCTTCTCTTCCTCACCTCCAGTCTAGCTTCACAAAGGCAACCACTCTTAACAGTTTCTTGTGTATCTCAGAAGAGTTTTAAGCACATAGCTGTCAATAAACAGTTGACTCTCTTTTTTTCAAGGAGGTTACGTTCAATAATGTTGCTTCCAACACTGAATTAGCAAATACCATTGCTCCTGGGGGGAAATACAGGGTAGGTTCTTGCAAGCCTCTGATCAGAACATTTTCAACTAATAAATTCATAACCTTGTTTTGTGTTTCTGTTGAAAGACACCTTCTTTAATAACTATCGTTTCGTTAACTCGTGACTAACAGCCTTCTAAATCCTGCCTGAAGGAAGCTTATTTAACATCTGTTTTCTCTGTAGGGCACAGCTCAGCCTTCTTGCACCTGGAGGCGCTTAAGCACTACCGTTGGGGGCCACTGAACAGTGAAATCACCAACAAAAACCAACCTGAAAACCACACAGCTCTGAACAGACCGTGAACAGGACACTTGGCAGGATGAGAGCTGAGACAAGAGGCGGAGTGTTGCCCTGTTGGGCCTCAGCTGGAACGCAACTGTCCCATGACTCAGATTTGTTGTTGCTCTGGACTTGTCTGGGAATGACCATGAAAACCTTGTGAGTACTGATTGGGGAATTACAGATAAATTTTAGTAAGTAGGCAAATTGACAGATACAGAACTTACAAGTCATGAGGATGAACCAAAGGTAGAGAGAGGACCAGTTTCTCAACCGTGTGACTTGTCCAGTCACACAGATTGTATTCGGAAGGGCCTTGAGCTTGGTTTAATGCTCTGCTGTTGTTACTGTCCTGAAATTCCTAACTTAAAAATTATTGTTGATTTACAATATTGTGTTAGTTTCAAATGTACAGCAAACTGATTTGGTTATATATATACTATACATAATTTTATATAAAATAAAATTAATAAAGTATTTTATATAAAACAGATTATTTTCCATTATAGGTTATTATAAGATATAAAATATAGTTCCCTGTGCTATACAGTAAACTCTTGTTGCTTGTTTTTATCTATTTTATATATAGTAATGTGTATCTGTTAATCCCATACTCCTAATTTATCCCTTCCCCCCACCTTGAAATTCTTAACTTTTGAACAAGAGGCCTCATGTCATTTTCACTTTGCACTAGGTTACAAATTATGTAGCTGGTCTTGTCTTCATGTTTGTGTATGCATATTTAATTGCATGAATGAGATCATATTATAAATACCCTTTTTTCCTTCTTATAGTTTTCTTTTTTAAAAACTCAATCTTCGGTGGTATTTTTATATAGACATATATAAATCTACTTTCATCCTTTTAACATCTGTGGTGTAGATGTATCATGACTTATTTTTCAAGTCTCCAGTTACTTTGGACAATACTTTGTTTATGAATTTTTGCTTTTAGGAATTATGCCAAAAGAACTACCCTTGTTAAACACACACACACGCTTCGGCATATCATCCAATTATATTCATACACTAAACTAGCAGTAGAATTGCTGCTACATTGAAGTATATTTGTATTTCAAATAATGGTCATTACTGCCTTGTTGCTCTCTAAAAAGTTTGTACCAGTTCTCACTCATACCAAGAACATTTGAGAATTTATGTTCTTAAATACAGCTTGCCAACTTCACAAATTTCCAAACTTAAAAAAATTTGTCAATCTGGGCTTTCCTGGTGGCTCAGTGGTAAAGAATGGAAGATCCCCTGGAGAAGGAAATGGCAACCCACTCCAGTATTCTTGCCTGGGAAATCCCATGGAGAGAGAAGCCGGCTGGGTTACAGTCCATGGAGTCACAAAAGAGTTGGATACAACTTATTGACCAAACAATACCATTCTAAAAAAAAAAATAGTGGAAAAAAAATTTGCCAATCTCATCAGCTGAAGAGGTATTTTGAGCTTCCCTGGTGGCTCAGTGGTAAAGAATCTGCCTGCAATGCAGGAGACCTGGGTTCAATCCCTGGGTTGAGAAGATCCCCTGGAGAAGGAAATGGCAACCCACTCCAGTATTCTTGCATGGAGAATTCCATGAACAGAGGAGCCTGGCTGGCTACAGTCCATGGGGTTGCAAAGAGACATGACTGAGCAGCTGACAAACTAAAGAGGTGTTTTGTAGTTATTTTAATTTGCATGTATTTAATCATGTGTGAAGCTGCACATTTTTTTGCATGTTTATTTATTAATCATTTTTTCTCTGTTTTTGCATCTCCTATTGCTATCCTTTGTTCATTTTCCTATTAGGTTGTCTTTGTACTTTATATAAATTAAAGAAATTAACCCTTTGCTTGTTATAATAATTATAAATAATCCTGACTTATGAGTCTTTTGCTTTTATTTGCAGCATTGTTTTTTCCAAAACAGAAATGAAGATTTTTGTGTTATACACTGAAACTTCTGGATGAGAGATATTTTAAATTTCAAACAGGGAATTCCCTGGTGGTCCACTGATTAGGACTCTACGCTTTCACTGCTGGGGTCTGGGGGGAGCTAAGATCCTGCCAGCTGAGTGGTATAACCAAAAAAAGAACCTTTCTTAATCATTATTATTTGATGATAGCTCAGATGTAAAGGGCCTGGGAGAGGAAGACATCAAAAGACAACAGCAATGTTTCTAGATTTGGGGAATAATAATAGTGTCTTTACCAGGTTTCTCCGACAGGAGTTCTCTCAGTGATAGGTCCTTCACCACGAGCTTAGGGAGCTGAAGTTTCAAAATCAAGATTTCATTAGAGTTTACTGCTTTTATTTTTTAATAAATGATTTAGGAATAATTTTAGATTTACAGAAAAGTTGCAAAGATAGTAAGTAAGAGATGGTTCTCAGATACCCTATGCCCAATTTTCCCTATTATTAACATATTACATTAACATGGTGTATTTATAGCAATTAATGAGCCAATATTGACACATTGCTATTGACAAAGTCCACACTTTCTTCAGATTTCCTTGGTTTTTAGTCTCATATCTTTTTTCTATTCCAGGATACCATTGGTAATGTCTTTTTTAGCTTCTTATTGGCTGTGACAATTGAGTTTCCTGATTTTTGTCACTGTCATTCCACATCAGTTCACTAATGGGAGCAAAATCCTATCTGAGCTAGCCGTCCCAGGTTGGAGGATCAGCAAATAACTGACTCTAGATTCCTATCTTCCCTCTCTTCCTGCTTCAGATCCCCCTTTGCTGAGGCGCTCAGCCACCCTCCACTTCTCTGCATTAGCTCCAGTACCCCGCACATTCCTTCTTTGTCCTCTGACTTCAACCTAGAATTGGTTAAGTCTTCCTTTGAAATCAAAGACTGTTTGCTAGACTCCTTTGCCTAAGATTAGGGTTAACCCCCACATCTTCCCATAAATTTGCTTTATTTATTTATATAATTGTTCGTTTGTTTATCCCCTGAATCAGGGTAGCTGGCTAGTTTTCTTAGCAGCTAGTCTCTGGTACAGTTCTAAGCCTGGAGTTGCTCCTGATACCGGAGAGAAGGAAGACTATAATTAGCTGCTATATTACTGCTGCTGCTGCTAAGTTGCTTCAGTCGTGTCCGACTCTGTGCAACCCCATAGACGGCAGCCCACCAGGCTCCCCGGTCCCTGGGACTCTCCAGGCAAGGACACTGGAGTGGGTTGCCATTTCCTTCTCCAATGCATGAAAGTGAACAGTGAAAGTGAAGTCACTCAGTCGTGTCCGACTCTTCTCGACCCCCATGGACTGCAGCCTCCCAGGCTCCTCCGTTCATGGGATTTTCCAGGCAAGAGTACTGGAGTGGGGTGCCATTGCCTTCTCCACTATAATTAGCAGAGGCAGGGAGGTTGGGAAGGAGAACCGGTTACTGGGGAATTTAGCGCACCTGGTTTGTATGTGTCCTAAGTAAAGGTGAGATGCACAAGTGCAGACATCCTGGAGCAAGTTAGAAATACAGATTTCGTACGCTTGTGAGAGGTCAGTGTTTAAAAGAGAGCTTGGAGACATGTTGTCTACTTTTGGAGGTGTCAGTAGGAAGCATGAGAGTGAGAGAGAAGAGTCAGGGCAGAGGAAAAGACCTTGCCCACAGTCAGGGGATGGGGAAGACACTCCCACGTAGGAGGCAGGGGAGGAGCTGGAGTCGTAGATCACGGACAGACCGTCGGTGTAGGAACCCAAGGAGAAAGGAATATGGAACACCAGGAAGCCATTCAGTGTAGGGAGGACCAAGAAAAGCCTTCAGTTTCTGAACTCACCTGCAGAGGACGGACGAGAGGACTTGGAACCCTCGCATAAAATAAAGTGCTTGACTCAGACGTAGTAAACAGAAAGGAAAGAAAGACGACAGCAGCTTCAATCTGCAAAAGAATGGGGCTAAATTTCTCCTATACATCTTCAGGTCATAAGGAAGGTATCACAGGGACGAATTATTGAAGATGATAGAGAAGAAAGGGAGGTTAGTGGAAATAAGATTCTAGCTTTCAGTTGTCCTACTTCACTTAGGACGTCAACTCATGAAGGCAGGGGTTTATTCCAGAAGCCTAAAACAGTGTCTGGTACCTGATGGGTTTTCAATAAATATTGCTGAATGGTGGAAAGGAACAGAAATTATTAAGTCTAGACACTAAGAGGAGAGGCTGGTTTTAGAATGAACGATAAATCTCTCTTCCTCTGAGACCATGAGGAAAACTGAGGAGCCAGAGGGGAAGAAGGAACTTATACCTGAGGCCCTAAACTGAATAATAAGGTACCTGATGATGATGGACTGCAGGAGAGCAGATCTGGCGGGGCACTGAGGGCAAAAATCCCTTCCTGCTCTCATGCAGGGAAGCCAAGAACTGGCCTGGGACACCAGCTGGGCACTCTTCCCAGCCCTTGCATTCCAGCTGAGTACCCTACACAGTGAAGAAAGGGGGCTGACAGTGCAGTGACATGATTTAGGTTAATGAACTACTGACCATCTGCCAAGTGGGTGGGAAGTTGTTTTTGTCTGCCTGCTTCTATGGAAAAAAATTTTTATGAATGATTCATCTTGTCTCATTACTCAAGAGCACAAATTGATAACGAGAGTTTAAAATCTAGGGAGAACATAGCTACCTCCACCCTATCCCACAGCCCAGTTTTTGGTGGATGGGTACGTTCACCCTCTCACCTTCTTGATTATGAGGATTTCACAGACATGTGTGTGTGTGTGTGTGTATGTATATATATAGTCAAATTGTATATTTATATGTGCGCAGTTCACTGTGTGTCAATTATACCTCAATCAAGCTGTTTGGAAAAAGGAAAACAGAATCTTACATGTAAAATTATTTCAATCACAGAGTTTGGATTATATATAACATATATATACACAAATACATACACAGGGCTTCCCTGGTGGCTCAGATGGTAAAGAATCTGCATGCAGTGTAGGAGACCCAGGTTTGATCCCTGAGTCAGGAAGATCCCCTGGAGAAGGGAATGGCAACCCACTCCTGTATTCTTGCCTGGAGAATCCCATGGACCAAGGAGCCTGGCAGGCTACAATTCATGGGGTTGCAAAGAGTCAGACACGACTGAGCGACTCACACACACATATACATATATACATACATATATATATTTACTTGCATATATAAACTCATCTAATTTATCTTTACAATCCAAGAGAAAGTCATTTTGAAATAAATTATTTGAGGGGAAAATAAAGGTCAATCTAGGGAGACAAGATACAAAGAGAAACACTGTAAGATTTCCAGCCACATCCCAGGATAAACTAAGGAATTCCTTCTCTCAGGGGGAAGACTGAAAAGGAGAAAGAAAGTTTTTGGTTAGCTGGGGGTGAGAGTGTTGTGTTCTTTTTGTAAACTGTTTGCAATTCTTCTTGAGGTCATGCTCTCCTTATTATCTTCAATCTGTAGAAGACCCTCTCTTCCACAACCTGGAGAGAAACTTGGCTTTTTCCTAGGAAGGCCTGTTGCTCTGCCATTCTGCTGCTGCCAAGGGTCACATTTCTGCATCCTCCTGATACACTACAGAACTCGAGAGACACCGGTACGACTCGCCACATAGATGGGTCTGGGGCCTCAGCGGTGAACCAAATCCTGGCTGAGGCCAGCTTACTTTAAACTTTTCTGAAGAGGTTTTGTAAATCATTTCCAAAGGAATTAAATTTAATCGAGTAAGGCTGAAATTACTCCCACTGTGGTCTCTGCCATCACCTGGCAGTCTTAGGGTTTTTATGCCAGACAATATGCCTGACATAGTGCTGGGTGCTGTTCTTATCCCTAAAGAGGCAGGCTTGGTTCTTGATCTCGACTTGAAATTCAGAAAGCCTAGAGAATAAAAATCCCTGGGGTGGGGGTAACAAATCAATATTTACTTTGTGAGTTGGAACTGGTCTGCTTAATAAAGCTCATTCATAAGTGAGGAGGGTAAATATCAACTCACTTCCCCCAGGTCCCCCAGTTCACCAAAAATCTCCAAAGGACTAGAGGGAAAAGAGCCAAGTGTGCTAGTAATTGCTTTCTAATCCTTCAGGCTGTGCCTCCAAAGCCAGTCCCTGCTTCTGGTCAGATCAGTCCCCAAAACTTGTCACCATCATGATGCCCTTTAAAAATTGTCTTCATAGCACTTACCAGTGTTTCGTCAATTACTTTATCTGTTTATTTTCTGTCTCTCCTACACTGAAAGAGAATCTCCATGGGAGCAGGGATCTTACCTCCTGTTTTCGACATTGTATTGCCACAATCAGGTAGTGTAATGGCTTCCCCAAAATGGGCTTCCCTTGTGGCTCAGTGGTAAAGAACTTGCCTGACAATGCAGGAGATGCATTGATCCCTGGTTGGGAATGTTAGGTTGTTAGAATAGGAAAAAGGAGTCCAAAATGGTGGTGGCTGAAAGACAAAATGGGCTTCCCTTGTGGCTCAGTGGTAAAGAATCTGCCTGCAATGCAGGAGACCCGGGTTCAATCCCTGGGTTGGGAAGATCCCCTGGAGAAGGAAATGGCAACCCACTCCAGTATTCTGGCCTGGAAAATCTCTTGGACAGAGGAACCTGGTGGATTGCAGTCCATGGGGTCGCAAAGAGTCGGGCACAACTGAGTGACTAACACACACACACAAAAAAAAAAAAAAAAAGAGGAAAAAGTCCTTGAAAAGGGAGCAAAGGAAAAATTTATGGACCCAGAATGGGAACCTCAGGTGAAATAAACACTCCCCCTTCCTGATCATTGATAGGTGTTACGCTAGTCTTAATTTGCAAAGGGCAGGCTCAGGGGGTGGAGACAAAGGTATAAAAAGAGGGAGCCAAGACAGGCTGAGGCCTTTCCTCCCAGAGTTGGCCTGCCTTCATGCCTCCGGGGTGTATTATCCTTTGCTTACCAAATAAAACTCTGAGCTGTAACCCTGGTCCTTCGTTTCAAATCTTCATTGTGGCAAGACTGAACAGAGGAAATTATGCACTCTCCCGACAGGAAGATCCCCTAGAAAAGGAAATGGCAACCCACTCCAGTATTCTTGCCTGGGAAATCCCATGGACAGAGGAACCTGGTGGACTACAGTCCGTGGGGTTGAAAAGAGTCAACCATGACTGAGCGCGTGCACGCACACACACACACACACACACACACACACACGCAAGTCCCAGGGGGAGTGATGGGCAGGGTTCTTTCCTTGCCTGTCTTGTTCAGTACTGTATATCTGCAGTCCAAGGGTCACAAAAGAGTTTGATGCAAACTTAGTGACTAAACAACAAACAAAAGACGGCCACGTCCTAATTCTAGGACCTCCTGAGCATGCTATCTCAGGTCATTAAAGGGACTTTGCACATTTAAGTTAAGGATGGGGATTTAAAAGTAGGGAGAATATCCTGCATTTTCCAAGTGGGTCCAATGTAATCACAAGGGTCTTTATAAGAGGGAAAGAGGATCAGTGTCAGAGGAGATAAGACAACAGAAGTAGCTAATCAAAAGTGGGAGAGGGACTGGCAGGTGCTGTGCTGCTGGCTTTGAAGATGGAGGAAGGGGCCACGAGCTAAAGAGTGTAGACAGCTCCTAGACGCTGGAAAAGACAGGGAAATAGATTCTCTACTAGCCTTTAGAAGGAATACAGTCCTGTGGCAACATGATTTTAGGATTTCTAATCTCTAGAACTGTAAGATGATAAATTTGTTTGTTTTAAGCTGTTAAATTTGTGCTAATTTGTTACAGCACCCACGGAAAACTAACATAAATGATACCTGATGCATAACAGACTCTTAATAAACATTTATCAGTTGACCAACTTCCTCATATATGAGATCCCAGCCAACAATACAAACAACACTTTGCAAACTTCATGGTGGTGTGTAATAGCCAGGTGTGTTCATAATCCTAAATTCATTTTATTTTCACAATTATTATTCTTATGTTACAGACAGGGAAATTAAAACTCAGTTGTCCAAATTCCCATAGGTTTTAAGAGGCAGAAAGTAGATTCAGAACCAACATTCTTATTTTCTCCTTATTTTTGTGTAATCTATAAACAATGTTAACAGTAAAGGACAGGTTGTTAAAAATTCATTTGCAATCCTATTATTCTAATAGATCAATCAGTTTTATTTTTCTATGTTTTCTTCCAGGTTTTATCTATGTAAATGTAAAAAATCTTTGTAATTATAGTATGTGATATATACATATGTAGTTTTAATTTTTCCTTGTTAATACATTTTATTGCCCACGTGTATTGGTTTGGGCCTTTTGGGAAACAGATGCTAAGACAAAGTTAACCATAGAAGAAGTTTATTGGGGGTAATACCTGAGAAAGATACAGAGTGAGGAAGCAGGATTGGGCGAGGAGAATCCCAAATCATGGTGCAGCTCTGACAATCTCAGCAGGCCCAGCAGGGAGGTCTGGGACAAAGATGGCCGGTGAGAGGAGTCTATGGTGCAGAAGCTCCATGAAGCTAAAGCTCTAATACCTTGGCCAACTGATGTGAAGAGCTGACTCACTGGAAAACACCCTGATGCTGGGAAAAATTGAAGGCAGGAGAAGAAGGGGATAACAGGATGAGATGGTTGGATGGCATTACTGACTCAATGGACACGAGTTTGAGCAAGCTCCAGGAGATGGTGAAGGACAGGGAAGCCTGGCGTGCTGGAGTCCATGGGGGTGCAAAGATGCGGACACGACTGAGCAACTGAACAACATGGAGCAGAAATGGCCAGTCCTGGTACCCACATTGGGCTCAGTCGTTCCTGGGGGCTGCCTGGGAAGAATCTGGTCTCAACCTGAATATGATAATGAATCCTGAAAGTGCTGCACCTGGAAGCTGTGAGGTCATTGCATTCTGGCAGGTGAACACAAGTACTTTCCTGAAGGGAATCCACGTGGGGCACCTCCAGGGCTACGACAGTCCACCCCTTATGTCATGAGGATTCACTTCTCCCTACATATTGATTAAGTGTTCCCTGGACCTCTCCTCCTCAGGAGAAACTTGGACAAGGGAGGTTAGTGCAGTAACGTGAGGTCCCATTGCTGCAGCTCGTCTCAGGGCTGCAACTTGTGCTCACTGTTTCCTTCCTCCGCTCCGAATCCCCTTTGCTCTCAGCCATTACCTCTACTGGTCTCGGTGGCTTACCCAGTGGCACAGCCCAAACCCCAGCCCCTGTGGGGTGTGAGGTACCTTCTCAGGTCAAAATTGCTACATTTGTCCATTCAAGGTCAAAACTAGGCAAGATGTGCCCGGGTGGGTCACTGCACATATTCCTGCCTGCCCAAACTGGGTAGTAGCAGTTTACCTCTTCCCTAATCAGGGCCAATGACCCCCAGACAACATGGTCATTTCTCTTTTTGCTTGCTGCTCCCTGTGTACAAAGAATCCAAAGTGACCAGGCGGCAGCCATAGCATGAAACTCAATGTTACCCTTCTGGGAAGAATATAACCCTCTGGGGATTAGAACCGCAAACCCTGCAGAGCCCAGATTTGCAGAAACAGTCAGTGCAAAGTCCCCAGTGAGTCACTGAGAGTGATGGTGATTGGGTGCTATTGCCTGAATGTTTTAGTCCCTCCAAAATTCATAGGTTGAAATCCTCCTGCCTGGTGGTGATGGTGTTAGGAGGAGGGGTCTTTGGGAGGTGAGTAGGTCAGGAGGGTAGAGCCCTCATGCATGGTATTAAGTGTCCTTATTAAAGAAGTCCAAGAGAGACACCTCCTTGCTTCTATGTGAGCACACAGTAAAAAGACAGACATCTAAGAATCAGGAAGCCCTTACCAAATGCTGAAATCCTGGGTTTCCCAGACTTCTGAATCATGAGAAATAAATGTTTGTTGTTTATTAGCTACCTGATATGTGGCATTTTATTATAACAGTGTGAACTAAGATTTTGGGGCTACTCCTTTCCTGCTCTGGGCTCCATTCAGAGCTGGCAGTTTTTTGTCACCCAGTATGTGGGCCAGAGCACTATTCCTAGTGTGGAAAGCATTGTCTTTACAAGTTGAAGAGGCCTCCCAGGTCTGTGATCCCTTCTTTGTGATAAGGCATGGAAGATGAAGCAGTATGTCTTTTCCTTTGGAAGGGATGTCCTGGCATGTCTCTTCAACACTGGAATCTTAAGAACTTGACTGATGTGGTAGGCCCCTGCATTTCTGTAGGGATTATCTTCCACGCTGTGGCGTGCATGTGTCTTCCCGAGGCTTTTAGAGCTGTGCCAGCTCTTCTTGCTCATCCTGACCAATCGGCGTGATGTCATCAAAGCAGTAGACCAAAGGGTGCTCCGCAGGATGTCCACACAGTCCACATTGCTTCTGACTAGACAGAGTGGATCCACAGGACCCTGGACTTTGACTGGGACTCTACTTACCACCGACTCATACAGGGTCCCACCCCAGCAGTGGGGTAAGGATGATGCTTTGGGTCTCCAGGGGTCAATGTCAACTGAGATTCTGTGTCCCACAGTCCTCAATATACCAGGGGGTTCTTTCCTATCTTTACAGTCACCTGAGTAAATAGTCATAAGTCCCTTTCTGGAAAGACTGGGGAATCACTACAATATATACGTACTGTGGTGTTGCCAGTCTTGGAGACATGGACATCTCTTTAATCAGTGAATTCTGGGTCTGGAAACTGACTAAGCCTGGGGAACTAGATAAGAGATCATGATTTCTTTTTTTTTTTACTGGGACCTCCATCTTGAGTTTCTGCTCATCTATGTTTGCTTTCTTTTGATTACATATATTCAGTAATACCCTTGTTTTGACTGCCCCTAGGGATGCCATGTTCTATTAGCCATCTACACAACTCCTTGTGTCAAGCTCCTGGGCTGTCACTATGACCTTGCTGGTCATTAGGATCATTATAACCCCCAGCCTACTGGCAGTTAAATGTTGCCACTTGGCCTCTATTGCTTTGGAACCCCATTATCCCTGTTGCTGTTGGAGAGCCAGGCTGCGACAGCATCTTCTCTTGCTAGCTCTGGTTTGCAGAAGAAAACTGTCACGTGAGTGTATGTTCCTCGGTTCTTTGTCTCGTCACAACAAAGATTTGGAGCGACAGACATTAAAGTCCTCAGCGCGTCACAGCTCTCAGGTCTTGGACAAACCGTGTTATAGCTCTTAGCCAAATCAGTGTTACAGCTCTATTTTATTTAGAAGATAGCAGGAGAATCCATCCTTGAAGCGTGAGGGCATGCCAACCCATAGACTGGAAGAGAAGAGAGTGGAGGAGCGCGTGGGAGAGGGGGAGAGAGAGAGAAAGAGCGCACGCATGCAGGAGAGGGAGAGAGAGAGAGAGAGAGAGAGCACACGCACGCGGGAGAGAGAGAGCAAGCGCTTTGGCTCCTCCTTTTATATGTTTTTGCCTCCACCTGGGCCTGCCCTATGCAAATTGGGCTTAGCCAGGAGGGCTGTTCAGTCTACCTGAAGTCTTCACTCTGGTCCTCGGACATTCTTTTGTTCTATTTCCGCGGGCTTTTCCCTTCCTTGTCTTTTAGCCACCGCCATTTTGGACCCCTTTTCCCTATTCTACCTACCTAACAAAAACCAACACCGAGCTTCTTAGTAATGCGTGACTCCTCTCACCAGCACTTTCCCGATGGCACTGGTAAATGGACTGTTCTAGCCCACTCCAGTATTCTTGCCTGGAGAATCCCATGGACAGAGGAACCTGGTGGGCTACAGTCCATGGGGTCACAAAGAGTCTGACATGACTGAAGTGGATTAGCATCCACATAGACCTTCCATGGAACATCCTTTGGTAGGGTTTTTGGCCTCTTATCATTGACTCTGGCATGGTCAATCATTTCACTGAGTCATTTAATCCTTTCTTCCCCCAATTGCTGTGGCAATCCAGGCAACTGAACTTCACTCAGCAAAGGTTATCACATCCTCCATGTTCCTAGGAGCCACTGAGGCAGGTCCTTAAGAGGAAGTTAAATTATATCGCAGGAGAGGGGCGGGTTGGTCCCAGTCAATAAGCTCTTCTTTACCCAGTCTTGTATTGCAGCCCCTTGATTAAGCACCATCAAAAATCCACTTCTATAGATATTCCCCAACTCTTACAGTTCATATTGGTCAGTTGTCACAGCTACTTTGGGGGTATGTCCTTTTTTTTCCCTCATCAGGACCAGTATGTTCCCACTGGACTATGCTGTAACTTAACCCTAATAAGATCCTGGCAGTCAAGAGAGGAGGTGAAGACAAATTCTGAGGGCATGGGGGTGGAGGTGGCGGGAGGCCTCTGCAGTATCTTTCCACACGGAGGGAATGCTAGGTCCTAATAGGAAAGGGTGGGCCCCCTCTTAAGGCACTGAGGAGTTCAGAAGATTGTAGGGAGTCAAAAATCTTTGAGGGAACCCCCTAGATACCTCCATTCAGTGTGTCAGGGTCCTGGGTTTTCCTAACTAGGATCCTGACCTTGAGTACAGATCTGCCTCCCAGAATTCTCAAGTCCTGAGTTTGGTCTTCAGCATTTTTTTCTTTTTTCTTTCCTCCCCCACTACAATAGATAAGGGCCTCTTTGTAACCCATCAAAGAGGCTCTCTGGCCTTCACAGTCAATTTTCAATGTTTGGTAAGTGCTCTCAGCTTTTCATTATCTTTTGGCAGGGCTCAACACTACTTAATAACAGTCAGCCCATTCCATTGTCCTTGGATTCACTGCTATCCCTCCGCCTACCACATATGTCTGAATTGTTGCACCATAGGAATATTTTCCTGCTTCACCATCAGTGAAAGTTTTAGCAATTGGATCGCCTTCTTGTCTCAGAGACTATCTATCTGTACCCCCACAAACTATCCAGGAGGGGTTCTTTTTTTAAGGTTCAGTGAGGCAAAATGGCAAAATGGTTGTCTGAGGAGGCCTTACAAATAGCTGTGAAAAGGAGAGAAGCCAAAGGCAAAGGAGAAAAGGAAAGATAAACCCATCTGAATGCAGAGTTCCAAAGAATAGCAAGGAGAGATAAGAAAGCCTTCCTCAGTGATCAGGGCAAAGAAATAGAGGAAAACAACAGAACGGGAAAGACTAGAGATCTCTTCAAGGAAATTTGAGATACCAAGGGAACATTTCATGCAAAGATGGGCACAATAAAGGACAGAAA
Organism: Capricornis sumatraensis; assembly: GCF_032405125.1. Classification (NCBI taxonomy): domain Eukaryota; kingdom Metazoa; phylum Chordata; class Mammalia; order Artiodactyla; family Bovidae; genus Capricornis; species Capricornis sumatraensis. Next base: position 120,572,979 of record NC_091070.1, on the reverse strand, counting down.
TGGTAAGGACCTAACAGAAGCAGAAGATATTAAGAAGAGGTGGCAAGAATACACAGAAGAACTATATGAAAGAGATCTTCACAACCCATATAATCACGATGGTATGATCATTCACCTAGAGCCAGACATCCCAGAATGTGAAGTCAAGCGGGCCTTAGGAAGCATCACTACGAACAAAGCTAGTGGAGGTGATGGAATTCCAGTTGAGCTATCTCAAATCCTAAAAGATGATGCTGTGAAAGTGCTGCACTCAATATGCCAGCACATTTGGAAAACTCAGCAGTGGCCACAGGACCAGAAAAGGTCAGTTTTCATTCCAGTCCCAAAGAATGCTCAAACTACCACACAATTGCACTCATCTCACACGTTAGTAAAGTAATGCTCAAAATTCTCCAAGCCAGGCTTCAATAGTACATGAACCATGAACTTCCAGATATTCAAGCTGGATTTAGAAAAGTCAGAGGAACCAGAGATCAAATTGCCAACATCCATTGGATCATCAAAAATGCAAGAGAATTCCAGAAAAACATCTATTTCTGCTTTATTGACTATGCCAAAGCCTTTGACTGTGTGGATCACAACAAACTGTGGAAAATTACTCAAGAGATGGGAATACCAGACCACCTGACCTGCCTCTTGAGAAATCTGTACACAGGTCAGGAAGAACTGAACTTGGAACAACAGACTGGTTCAAAATAGGGAAAGGAGTACGTCAAGGCTGTCTATTGTTACCCTGCTTATTTATCTTATATGCAGAGTACACCATGAGAAACACTGGACTGGATGAAACACAAGCTGGAATGCAGATTGCCAGGAGAAATATCAATAACCTCAGATATGCAAATGATGCCATCTTTATGGCAGAAAGCAAAGAAGAACTAAAGAGCCTCTTGATGAAAGTGAAAGAGGAGAGTGAAAAAGACGGCTTAAAACTCAACATTCGGAAAACTAAGATCATGGCATCCGGTCTCATCACTTCATGGCAAATAGATGGGCAAACAGTGGAAACAGTGACAGACTTTATTTTCTTGGGCTCCAAAATCACTGCAGATGGTGATTGCAGCCATGAAATTAGAAGCTGCTTACTCCTCGGAAGAAAAGCTGTAACCAACATAGACAGCGTACTAAAAAGCAGAGACATTACTTTGCCAACAAAGATCCATTTAGTCAAAGCTATGGTTTTTCCAATAGTGATGTATGGATGTGAGAGTTGGACTATAAAGAAAGCTGTGTGCCAAACAGTTGATGCTTTTGAACTGTGGTGTTGGAGAAGACTCTTGAAAGTCCCTTGGACTGCAAGGAGATCCAACCAGTCCATCCTAAAGGAAATCAGTCCTGAATATTTGGAAGGATTGATGTTGAAGCTGAAACTCCAATACTTTTGCTACCTGATGCGAAGAACTGACTCACCTGAAAAGACCCTGATGCTGGGAAAGACTGAAGGCAGGAGGAGAAGGGGATGACAGAGGATGAGATGGTTGGATGGCATCACTGACTTGATGGACATGAGTTTGAGTAAGCTCTGGGAGTTGGTGGTGGACAGGGAGGTCTGGTGTGCAGCAGTCCATGGGATCACAAAGAGTCAGACTCCACTGAGCGACTGAACAGAACTGAACTTCAAAGTCACTTCAACATGTCAAGCTGTTTGTAAGTCTCTGGACTGTAGTCCACCAGGCTCCTCTGTCCATGGGATTCTCCACGCAAGAACACTGGAGTGGGTTGCTGTGCCCTCGTCCAGGCGATCTTCCCGACCCAGGGATCGAACCCACGTCTCTTACATCTCCTGCATTAGCAGGCGGGTTCTTTACCACTAGCACCACCTGGGAAACTACCCAATAAATCTTGTGCACTCCTAAATTTGTCTCAGCATCTGCTTACCAGACCACCTGAACTGACTCACTTGGTTCCAGGACAGGTCTGAGAAAGCAGACAAGATGGAGTTTGGGAAATATATTATTCACCACCTGGCTGGCAAAAAGAACCCCTCCTGGGCACTTCCCTGGTAGTCCAAGGGTTAAGACTCCTCATTTCTAATGCAAGGGGTACAGGTTTGATCCCTGGTCAGGGAACTAGATTCCACATTCTGTGGGTGGCCAAATAAATAAGTAAGTCCTTGCCTCACAGTTCAGTTGCTCAATCGTGTGTGACTCTTTGTGATCCCATGGACTGCTGCACACTAGACCTCCCTGTCCACCAGTTATCTGTGGTTATCTGAATTATTAAAACCTTTTTTGTATACTTCTGTGTATTCTTGCCACCTTTTCTTAATATCCTCTGCTTCTGTTAGGTCCTTACCATTTCTGTCCTTTATTGTGCCCATCTTTGCATGAAATGTTCCCTTGGTATCTCAAATTTCCTTGAAGAGATCTCTAGTCTTTCCCATTCTGTTGTTTTCCTCTATTTCTTTGCCCTGATCACTGAGGAAGGCTTTTTTATCTCTCCTTGCTATTCTTTGGAACTCTGCATTCAGATGGGTATATCTTTCCTTTTCTCCTTTGCTTTTTGCTTCTTCTCTTTTCACAGCTATTCATCCCCAAGGAAAAGAAATGCAAAAAAGCAAAATGGCTGTGTGAGGAAGCCTTACAAATAGCTGCGAAAAGAAGTGACTTTGCACAAAAGCACAAAGATATAGGGGAATGAAACACGAATGGGTAAGTAAAGTTTTCAGATGGTGATACAGATTTGATAACTGAAAGAAAAGGAAGTAGGAAGGAAAATCGGGCAAAGAGAATCTCAAACCATGATGCAGATAGAGCCTCCAAAGTTGCAGTTGACCCAATGGGCTAAGAGCAAGGCTTAGAGAAAGGCTTAAGAGAGCACTGAGCAGAAATGATCAGTGAGCAGAGAACAGTGAGCAGAGAACAGTGAGCAGAACCGGCCAAGCCCTAATGCACACACAGTGCCTAATCATAGGCTGAGAGCTGCTCAGGGGGAGTGGGGCCCCAGCTCTAACACTGCGAATGCAGTCGCTCAGTTGTGCCCGACTCTTTGCGACCTCATGGGCTGTAGCCCACCACTCTCCTCTGTCCATGTAATTTTCCAGGCAAGAATACTGCAGTGGGTTGCCATTTCCTTCTCTAGGGGTTCTTTCCGACCCAGGGACTGAACCCAGGTCTCCTGCATTGCAGGTGGATTCTTTACTGTCTAAGCCACCGGGGAAGGTGATAGCTCCTAAGGTTACGTCACTGAAGGCTGACGGCTAACAGCACTCTGGCAGTTGAATGGCATGTTTTTCTTAAAGGGAGATTTGAGTTACATTTCTCTGTGGCTGCTGCCTCAGGTGTTTTGTTTTTGAGTCCAGTGCTCTGTCCGTGTGTCATCTCGCCTCTGTATTTAAGACATATACTTTGAAAATAGTTCAGATAAAGAGCCTAAGTAAATTAACGTGAGACTCTGCTGAAACTCTTTGCCACAATGGACTGAGAGAAAGTGGGGCTTCAGGAAAGTGTGCATAGGTTTAAGCTGTCTAGCTTCTGCCTCCTTCACTGATGAGGAAAGGAAAGGAGGGGGGGAGGTGGAATCAGCTGTTGTTTGGGTGTATGGAAGAAAGCTGGTTCTCTCCTCAGAATGGCGATTTACCAGCTCAGAAAAAAAAAAAAAGTAAAAAGTATGCAGAAGGAATCTGTTCCATTTAATTTCCATTGGAATTGCAAGTATGTAGCCTTCTTGCTCTATTTTTCTTTTAAATGATACTCATATTTTGAACGTATGCTGGAGACTGAACATACTGGAATTTCATTGCTCAGAGCATTGGAAGCTGGGACTGATGAAAGGGTTTGAGGTTAAGGAGTCACGTCACAGGCTGGGAGAGAAGTCTTTCCCTTATCAGGAAATGACTCTGATTAGACCCAAAATGTTGCTTGGAATTCTTTGTCCCAAACAGTTACCTTGTTATATATCAGATATTGTTACACATATTCATGTTTCCAGCTGATAATAAAAGGAGGAGCTGCAAGACCAACATGACTTTTTCCTTCCAAGGAGCACAAAAGAAACAATATAATTAAGGAATTTTAGAATTATCTTAATTTCTCAGAAGAAACTGAGCTCCAGATTTAGGAAATTTGGCTAGGATTATAGTACTCTTGCCTGGAAAATCCCATGGACGGAGGAGCCTGGTAGGCTGCAGTCCGTGGGGTCACTAAGAGTCAGACACGACTGAGCGACTTCCCTTTCACTTTTCACTTTCATACATTGGAGAAGGAAATGGCAACCCACTCCAGTGTTCTTGCCTGGAGAATCCCAGGGATGGCGGAGCCTGGTGGGCTGCCGTCTATGGGGTAACACAGAGTCGGACACGACTGAAGTGACTTAGCAGCAGCAACATAGCTTTTTCAGACTCAAAATTAGAATACAGGTCTCTTGACTCCTGACTCATGCTCTGTCTCAGTGATGTCCACTCATAAAATCTCTGTGGACAGAGTGGAAGATGTGGGTCAGAAGAAGTGAAATCTCTCTGGGGGACTCTTGGCAATCCTGAGCCCCAAGACTGGAAGAGTGTATCAAGTGAGTATATGAAGTGACCATGTCTTATCTTCCCTAACAACACCCATAATAGAAATTTTACTCAACCAGGAAAAGCCCTAAGCATGAGTGCAATTACATGTTGTTACTGCTGTTGAAGAGCAAAATATTTGTAATGAAAGTTGTAAAGAAATGATGAGTAATGTGCTAAAAGGACATTCCTCCCTTGATCTCTACTCTAGCGCAGGGCTTACCACCTCAATCAAGACTTGCCATTGCATTCATCATCCCAACCTAGGTTCACCTTCTGAAGTACACCTTCACTTTCTTGTTCAAAATTTTACAGTAGCTCTCCGTGATCTATCAATAAAGCCCACATTCCTTACCTTGATATTCATAAAGAAAGTGAAAGTGAAAGTTGCTCAGCTGTGTCCTACTCTTTGCGACCCCATGGACTAATTCTCCAGGCCAGAATACTGGAGTAGGTAGCCTTTCCCTTCTCCTGGGGGATCTTTCCAACCCAGGGATCAAACCCAGATCTCCTGCATTGCAGGTGGATTCTTTACCAGCTGACCCACCAGGGAAACCCAGGAATACTGGAGTGGGTAGCGGTTCCCTTCTCCAGTAGATCTTCCTGGCCCAGGAATCAAACTGGGGTCTCCTGCATTGCAGGCAGATTCTTTACCAACTGAGCTATGAGGGAAGCAAGGCCTTGAATAATTTACCCTACAATTTACCTTTCTGGTCTGTTTCTCAATACTCGTCAGTCCCTCTGCTCAGCCTGCAGGATCTCCTTCCAGTGTCCACAATAAACATTGTGCCTTCCTGCTCCAAGGGCCTCTCCCTACCCTTTTACCTACCTGTTTTTTTTTTTTTTTTTTAAGGTCCATATTAGATACCTTCCCATTCTAGTTGAAAGGAAGACTTTTCAGTAGTATTTTACTTGTGCCATTCATTTGGCACTTTCCATACTCTTCCTTAGGCTTATGGGTAATTCCAACAGCTTCCAAACTTATTTACAAAGTCTCCAGGCCTCAGAATCACTCTGCTTGGGACTTCCCTGGTGGTCCAGTGTCTAGGACTCCATGCTCCCAGTGTAGAGGGGCAGGTTCAGTCCCTGATCGGGGAACTATATCCCACATGCCACAGCTGGCAGTTCATGTTCCTCAGCTAACAGATCCTGCATGCCTCAACTAAGACCCAGCACAGCGAATAAGTAAACAAATAAATACGAAAATAATAATAAATAATTTAATTTCTCCATCAATCTGGTGGGCTAAAGTTATCTGACTCAACTTCTGCAACTCCTCACTCCTTCATGTCTGGTCTTCCAATTTAAGTTCCAGAACACAAAATTTACCTTTTCTTCTATGTCCAGGCTTTCACTGCTCTCTATTTCTTGAATCTTGCTCACTCTTCTGGCTTATTCTTAAAATACAACATAGTCTCTTTTTCTTGAAAACAAAACCAACATAAAACTTCCCCTTTCTTTCACCCTGTTTTTCTTTAAGTCAAGGTACATTTTCCTCTTTTCTTGATATACTTCTGTTATTGCAGTTTGCTCTAAGGGTCTGCCACTCTGCTGAAACCAACATGTAGAAGATCAGCCATAATTTCTAAATCCCAAATTTCAGTCTCTTCTACTTAAACAACCCTCTTCTATGGACTTTTTCATCTACCTCTCTGCCTACTCCATCACTGGTTTTTATTTTTGCCTTTATCCACCTACTCCATACTTCTCAAGGTTTGTTCTTTGGTCCTGTTTAGAAACTTTCACATCTATGAGGATGATTCTTAGATCCGGTCTCTACCACTAATTTTATCTTCATTTCTAGTTGTCTGCTAGACTGCGTTTGTGTGTGAAGAAGTCTTTGGGCCTAGAAAGGAAAACAACAGTCTCAAAGGCCCTTGCTGAACCAAACTTTAGGTCCCGCCCTGATGCTCCAGGCGGGTTGTATCTACCTGGGACTTATCACCCCCTGTCCAGAAACCTTCCACCCCCTACATCTGCCAGGGACTTATCACCCCTTGCCCAACTACAAATGCCATCTCAACTAAAGAATACCCAAAACATCCCACCTGACTAACGTTTCTCTTATTGCGTCCACAAACCTCCCTTTAAATATGAAGCTTCCCTGATCCCTCTTGTGCTCAGTCTGGTCTTTGGCCAACTGTCGCCCCTCCTTGCCTAAATAAAGGTAACCTACCTCCGTTGAGGTCGTCTCTCCTCTTCTGCCTCGGCCTGAACTATACCTTACAGTGTGTGTGTGTCCCGCCTCCCAAGATGTAATTCCAAAGCTAATTTATTTTATTCTTCCTCTTTTAGGTTATCCCCAAATCCCTTCTGTCTCCTGTCCTTTTAAGCTCAGCCAGTGGCATCACTCCTTTTCAGTTATTTACTTATCTTTAATTACTCTTCGTGTGTAGCCTTCCTGCTGCTCCATTTAGGAACTGGGCACAGAATAATAGGTGAGCCCCGAGACAACGATTTCAGCAGAGTTGTTAGTGGTAGTGGTGACAGGCTTGGATAACTCAAGAAGAACCGAGGAAAGAATTGTAGGATAAGAATTTGGCTCCAAATTCACTTTTCTCTCATGAAGCCTTCTCCAGTTTACCTATATCATTCTCTTCCATTCTATTTCACAAAAGTAAAATTGCCCTCTTGAATATATACCAATGTAATTCATTTCTTCTTCCTGGATTCAATGTTTTGCTCTAATTTTCTGCCTTTGCTGTATTTATAAACTGGGGAGAGAGAACACAAACTCTGAAAAAGGCCTTAGAGTCACCTTTGCCCGGTGTGTCTGGGAAGAGTCTCTCTGAGATTGTGTGCTTCCTTGAGGAACAGGTGACTATCACTGTGACTCAGAGGCCTCCTGGTTTTTCCCTGTAATCTGTATTCATATGATTGGGGTGGGTGTCTCCTTTGTCACTAACTTTACAAGTACACTAAGTAGCCTAATGATTGAGGCGTTACCTTAGGAGAGTTTAGGCATTTCCATTTCCCAATATTTAGGACAGTTAAACAATCTTATACTAAAAAAAAAAAAAGAATCTCTTAAAAAACCACCCCAGGGGTTTGAAGGTACTTGGTCCTGAAGAGGCACTTCCTTTTCCGATCCCCAACCCCCTTGCTTTCCTTTTCTGTCCCACCCTGGGGCATGGGCCAGTTTGATGACTCTAATCCCCACCTTAAGCTTCCCTTGGAATGCAGATTTGCTTCCCAGCCTAGGAACCGGGAGATGGACTTTACTCTCCAGGACCTACACCTAGCCTTCAAAGCTTGGGGGAACGGGAGGGAAATGAGCTCCCTCGAAAGCACTACACTGTCAGCAGCATATAGGATTCCTCTTCAACGCCAAATAGGTACACAATCAATATGTGTTGAATAAATGCGAATATCGGAACCTAGCAGCGCAAACTAAGTCTATCTCTTTTTCACATACCTCAACCATTAAAATCTCGAAAGTTAGCTTTCCCGCTGTTTAACTGCAGCTAGTTGATTAGCCGGCGTGTCTGCAGTTTGCGGAGCACCCCGACTTTACCGTTCCGGGTTCTGGGGTCAATTTCCCCACTTCTTGAAACGCTAAAGTCTAAAATGGATTTACAATCTGGGGGTGAGATCCCCTTCTGTTTAGAATGAGAGTCATTCGTATTCCATGTAAATTCACCCCTCCCCTTCCCATTCATTCACTCGACAAATATTTACTAAGCGCCTAACAGACGCCTGTCCCTGTTGTAGGCATTTGGGATAAACCAGAGAACAAAACAAGAGATTTTTGCTCTGGTGGAGCTTAGAGTAGGGCGAGAGACGAACGACGAATACGAATTTTAGATTATATAATCTGGAAGGTGATACATACTATGAAGAAAAAGGTGCCAGGCTGAATGGTTTGTGGAGGCCAGGAGATTAGGGAGAAGAATCCAAGATTGGGATCCGGCTCAGGTTGGGAAAAAGGGAGACGGAGCTGAAGTGGAGGGGCTGCTGACGTCTGGGGACCGGGAAGGTATCTTCCGCAGGATGCCACGGAAGAGTATTCTGGTTTATGCGGAGGTAGGGGAAGGGCAGAAAGGAGTCTGGACAGAGGTTCCGGCCGAGAACCCGGCAGCCGAGGCACTGCTCCGCAGCTGAGGCGACAAGATGCCCTGGCGGGCGGCTCCCAGTCCAGCGCCAGGGCAGGGGCCGGTCAAGGGCGACCAGCCACTACGCCCCCAAAATGGCCTCCCGATGCCCCTCGCCGCCCCACCCCCGCCCCCGCGCTTCACCGCCCGCCGGCCCACGTGACCGCCGGCCCCTCCCGCCCACCCCGGCTGGCGACCCCGGGTCCCGGTCCCTGCGGCGGCAGCCCCGCCCCTCGCGGGAAACGGACCAACCGGAGGAAGGGTAGGGCGGGGCGGGTGGTGACGGCCAATGAAGGTGGAGCTCCGGAGGGGAGTAACAGGTTGGTGGGAGGGGGAGAAAGAAGGAGGGAGCGCCGAGGGACAGAGGGGGAGGGCCCGGGAGCTGATCGTGCAGCTCTCCCCGAGCCCGAGCCCGAGCCCGAGCCCGAGCCCGGGAGCGCCGAGCCCGGCTAGGGTGAGTGAACCGGGCGGGAGCGAGGGCACCCAAGAGGCAGGCGAGCCCTCAGGTGTACCCTTGAGGGGCGGGAGTCAAGGCGATCAGAGATACCCAGGGCACAGGTGCTGTGTTGGCGAGAGGAGGAGGGGAGGTCAAGGTAGGGTGGGAGTACTACTGATAAAGAGCTGGCTTCTGCTCTAAGATGCCAGACGCAGGTGCTTGGGAAGGTGCCAGGTGAGGGGCACCTGAGGCTAAGGCTATTCCCAGGGCATGAAAGCGTTTCAGGGCCAAGATATCTCTGGAGGTCAGACGCCAGTCCCTGGGGCAGAATTTCTCCTGGAGACCGGAATGGTAGGGGGAAGGAGTCAGTCTCGGTAGGGTAAAGGGGACTTGCTGTCTATGGTTCAGAGACGGAAGGGAGAGGGCGTGGAAAGGTGCTGTTTCTCTGAGGTTCTTTCCCCGACTGCCAGTCTGAGCCGGCCCTGATACCTCTCTTCTGGCTCTGAGATGGCTCTGAGGTGTGGGGTCTTTAACCTTTCACCTATGGGAGGAGACAGGTGCAATTAATAGACACAGAGGTAAGAGGAGAGGATACCCCCATCTCTTTGCTAGGTGTGAAACTAAGGCTTTCGACATTTGTCCTGCTTTGCTTTCTTGCCAGAGAGGATTTTTCCTTCTTCCTCTTGAGAGAGTGCTCTATGAGAGAGGGATTTGAGTAAGCACTGATCCCTAGGCCTACAAAATATGTAGAGATACTTTTTTCTAATGAGGCCTCTTTCTGGGGGCTAATGTCAAACCCTCCCTCCAAGCACACATACTTCTGGGGTTCTAGATGGAGCCGTTGGGTGAGGTTGGGGAGCCTAACCAATTTTCTTGATGCCTCTTGGAAATTCTCCAGTATTTGCTGAGACCCCACCAGGCATCCCTGACAGCTGGACGGTGGTGGCTGTCAGACTGGCGGAAAACACTGGTGCAGGAAATAAGCAGGGCTCCTCCGGAGACCCCAGGGCTAGGAGATTCAGCACCTCCAAGTCTTCAGGCTGGATGAGAGGTGCACATGAGGGCCTAGACTAAACTTCTGAGGCAGATTTCCTTGCCTTAGGCGGGTGAGGGAACCAGAGCCAGCCATAACTTGGCCCCTTTGATGCCCTGCCTGAGGAGAGTTGTTGTAATTGGGAAATAATTAGCCACCGCTATGTAGTCGACAGGCTGCCTCCACATGCCTCCATACCTCTTTTCTCATCCTGGGTATTTGGGAATGGGGGGCTGGCCCTAGGGGACTGCTAATCCCGAGATTTGCCTGACCCTAAGAGGATTCTGGCTTCCTAGAACCCTTCCTGCTTTCCCCAGGCTGACCTGCTTGTCACCACCCTTGTGGGAAGTGAGGAGAAGAGGAGGGCCGCTGGTTGTCTTCAGGCTAGGCAAGGGGAGAACTAAGAGCCAGGGAGGTGGCCCAGGTTATGTGGGATGTGGAATGCAACCTTGGGAACTCTCAAGAGGGAGGGGTAGAGGGAGACAGCCTTCCTGTCACACACTGGGCTGTCGGCTTTCTCTCACTCACCAGGCTCATTGTGTATCTGTTCGTGTCTCTGTTCCTCCTGCCTGTTCCCTTCCCACCTTCTGCCTTGGCATCTAAGCTGGACAGAGTCCCTGCCCCTGGTTTTGCCCCTCTGCCTCCTCTGTGGTGTGGAATTTCTCTGATCTGCTTCACAGACTGCCAGTGGAGTCTCCCTGGCCCTCCCCTTCCTCTTGCCTCGCAAACCTGTCCAGCCAGTTTGCAGGGGCCCAGTTCCTCATTGTGTCCCCCCCCACCCCCCCTCCGCCACTGGCCCAGCAGCTCCAGCCTGGCGCTCAGGTTTGGCTGTTTCAGTGGACTGAGCCAGGAGTACACTTGGCAGGTTCTTTTTGGATCCTCAGTCAACCTTATCTCATTACCTGTATGAGAAAACAGGAGCCAAAAGATCAAGGTCACTGAGTGGTCCTTTTCTATTTTGTTTTCCTCGTTATCTCCAAGGGGAGTCTAATCAGTGTACCTCTAGTTTACCCATTTTATGCATCTGCCAATTATATAGCATCTAGTATATTGCAAGGCCCTCTATATACCAGTTCTTCCTGGGCACACCCGAAACCACCCCACCCCCACTTCTGCCAGGAGTCCAGAGACCCTGTCACTCCTAGGTGGAAGCCAGACGCTTATGGCTGGGCCAGAGATGATGGAATTGGGGCAGGGCAGGCTAATGAGTAACTCAGGGAGAAGTGGCTGCCTGATACAGGTGCTGTGTCCGCCCCCTCCTCGCAGGCAGGAATGACAGGCACACAGATGAACTGAATTAACTTGTGGTCTAGTCTTCTTCCCAAGTCCAGTTGGTGAAGAGCGCCCTGGGCACTCCCCGGCGGTGGGAAAAGCAGGGTCAGGCATCCGGTGAGAGCAGAGGCTCTGGGCTCCCTGTTGCCTGGCACTGGATCACTGTTTACCTGCCTCTGGCGCTTACGCAAGACCTTGGAGCTGCCCTGCTCCCTGGACCCGCCCCGCTGTCCTCTGTAACTGAAGGCGGATAGGTTTCGGGTTTTCCATGTTGAATCATTTAGAGCCCTGCTTTCTGACCCACCTCAAAGATCCCTTCAGCCCTCCTGGTCCTGGATTCATATGTTCTGGGGCTGAAGAAGATTGAGTTTTGGGAGTCCCTGGGACCTAGGGGTAGGCTTGGTTCCACCTCTGAGCAACCTGATGCTTTTGGGTGGGCAAGGGGCTATGTATTCTCTGGGACTAGGCTGAGAACTCCTTGACCGGAATCTGGAAGATCAGTTGATATACTATCATGGTAGAGCCGCATCATGACTTCTGATAGCTGGCAGTCTAGGCACATTTGGTTCCAAAATTATGACTAAAGAGGGCAGGGAGTCCAGGCCAGGAAAAGGTTCTGTTACTAGGGCAAACAAGAAGTGGCTGTGTGGGATCCTTGGGACATCTCCCCACTGCTGTGTGAGTTCTCCTTGGTTCAAGATACAACTTTTAATAGATATATGTTGATGTCTACTATCTGGTAGACCCAGGGGACACAGGAGTCAGCTGAGAGCAATGTTTTTTTCCCCTCCAGGAGCTTATAATCGAGTGGAGGAAACAGGAAACAAATTGTCACTCTGATAAATATATCATTGTGGTACATGTATACAATGGAATATTACTTAGCCATGGAAAGGGACTGAATTTGAGTCAGTTCTAGTGAGGTGGATAAACCTAGAGCCAGTTATACAGAGTGAAGTAAGTCAGGGAAAAATAGATATTGTATATTAATGCACACATATGGACTCTGGAAAAATGGTACTGATGGACCTGTTTGCAGGACAGGAACAGACGTGGATGTAGAGAACAGACTTAGGGACGTGGCTGGGAAGAAGAAGCGGGATGAATTGAGAGAGTAGCACGGAAACACATGTGTTACCATATGTAAAGCAGATCGCTCATGGGAAGTTGCTGTATAATGCAGGGAGCTCAGCCTGGTCCTCTGGCATCCTAGGGGAGTGGGATGGGGTAGGGCGTGGGAGGTAGGTTCAAGAGGGAGGGGACATACATATACTTACGGCTGATTCATGTTGTTGTATGGCAGAAAGCAACACAACATTGTAAAGCAATCATTCTCCAATTAAAAATAAATTAAAAAAATAAATAAACTGAGGCAAACTCATGAGGCCATCTGTGGAGCATATAATGTGCATCTGATCTAGTCTGTGGGAGGGAAGGGTCAGGAAAGGCTTCTCTGAGGAAGTGACATCCTTTTGTAAACCAAAGTGAAGCCAGGAAGGCCCCCTTGGAAGAAGCAGCATATGTGCAGGATAACATTTGTTGACAACTTTGTGACAGGCTTTTGCTGCTAGGTGTGTTCATGTTTACCATCTTGTCATTTTCCCTCTTTTTACTGAAGTAGAATCTAAGTAAATAAAGGGCAAAAAATCTTAAGAGTATAACTTAATAAATTTTTATAGTTGCGTATACCCAAATAATTGTTATTATCTAATTCTCATGGGCAGTTACCTTGTGAGGTAGTATCATTATGTCCATCTTACAGATGAGGAAACAGGCTTAGAAAAGTTGCGATTTGTCCAAGGTAATATACATTAAGTGAAGAACAGAAACGAGGATTCCAGGTCAGATTCGGAGTCTAGTCCAGAGCCTTTTCTATCGGATGAGTGGCTTGGAGAACTTGTACCTTTGCCTTGTAGCTCCTTTTCTGGTCCCATTTCTTTTCTTTTTAAAAAAGAAGTATTTATTTATTTTTGGCCATCCTGTGTCTCCGTTGCTTCTTGAGCTTTTTTCTAGCTGTGCTGCATGGCCTTCTCATTCGCTTTCTCATTCCCTTGTTGTGGAAGATGGGCTCCAGGCTGCCTGGGCTTTAGTCATGTGGCTCCCAGGCTCTAGAGCACAGGCTAAGTAGTTGTAGCACATGGGCTTAGTGGCTCCACAGCCTGTGGGATCTTCCCAGATCCCTGAATCTGTGTCTCTTGCCTTGGCAGGTGGATTGTTTATCATTGAGTCTCCAGGGAATCCCTCTGCTCCTATTTCTTACTTGAATTCCAGCATAGGGTCCTACCAACTAAGTATCTTGCTTTCTGGGGCGTCTGAGTCAGAGGTTGGTTGGTCCAGAGAGGTTGGTCCACCCCATTGTCTGGACAGTGGAAGGATGGGGTCCTCAGGTTCATGGGTGGGCTTTGAGGACCTTTTGAGATGCTGTGCTAAAAGTTTGGGAGACCTGTCACCTGGGGGAAGGGTGCATTGCTTTCACATTTTCTCAAATACCAAAAAGGTGAAGAACCATTGCTGATAAGGGGTTCCGCCCCTCTATATCTTCCTCTGGAGGGGAGGGACTGGGAATGTTAGGAATGCTCTTCCTCCAAGCCCTGTCTCACCTAGAGCTCTGCCCCTCCTTTCCTTGCTCCCGCTGGTTCATGGGCTTCTTAGCCCTTCTATAGTCCCTGCCTGAAAGAGGCCTTGCCAAGTTTCCTTGGCCCAGAGCTCTTCTGGGGGGTTGAGTTGGGTATGTTTGTGTCTCTGGCACTTCAGAGGCTCCTCCTCCAGTTTGGTGCTAGGCCCTGGTGGAAGTTAGCAGAAGGGGCGGGAGAAGCTGGTTTTTTATTTGCTTCGAGGAGAAACTCTCCTCCCCAAGTTCCTGGAGCCAGCGCATACCTGGACTACATTCCATCTGCTGACTCTGGGCTTAGGCAGCATGGACCCAGGGAGGCGACCTGCAGGTGGTCTTGGCCCTGGCCCTCAGATGGACAAGTCTGCTTGCCCTGGGGCCTCTTGGGCTCATCCCACATGGCCTGCGGGATCTCAGTTCCCCAACCAGGGACTGAACCCTGGCCCCGGCACTGAAAGCATAACTTCTAACTACTGGACCACCAGGGAACTCCCTGGACTGGTACTCTGTTAAATGTTATTTAAATCTTTTCTTGAGTGGGCTTCCCTGATGGCTCAGATGGTAAAGAATCCTCCTGCAGTGTGGGAGACCTGGGTTCCATCCCTGGGTCAGGAAGGTCCCCTGGAGAAGGAAATGACAACCCACTCCAGTATTCTTGCCTGGAGAATCCCATGGACAGAGGAACCTGGCGGGCTACAGTCCATGGGGTTGCCAAGAGTTGGACTTGACTGGGTGACTAACACTTTTACTTTTTTCTTGAGTAGGCAGTACTCAAAAGGGACCAGCTTCAAAAGGTAGCAGATTCAAAAGGGACCAAAAAGTACTTTCCTGGTAGTCCAGTGGCTAAGACTATGTTCCCAGTGTAGGGGGCCTGGGTTCGATTCCTGGTCAGGAAACTAGATCTCATGTGTCACAGCTAAGATCCTGCATGCCACAGCTAGAACTGGCACAGCCCAGTAAATGAATAAATAATATAAATAAACAAAAAACCCCAAAGGGACAAAAAGATGTCTAGGAGAGAGCCAGTCATTCTCCCAGCCCTGTCCCCTATCCTCAGTTCCCCCACCCCTGATGCCGTCACTGCTATCGGTTTCTTTGAGTATCCTCCCAGAAATGGGATGACATACCCTGGGGTCTGCTGTATTTGAAATGAGCTCTGGGAATGGAGGCCCCTGGTCTCCACTGGGCTGGAGGCATTTGCATATAGGGATTGTGCCTTCCTTGGGGTTGGGGGAAGCATACGGTAGTGCTATATGTATATGTGTTAAGATGAAGAAAAATCTTTAAATTTTGGCAAAGCCGAGCTCCTCAGGACTGTATTAGAGGAAAGGAGTTCTTCTGGGTCAGTGGGTCTCAAAGTGTGGAATCTGGATGTGGCATCAGCATCACCTGGGAACTTGTTAGAAATGTAAATCTGCCCTTGGGGGCTACCTCCTGAGGCTGATACTCTGCGGGGGGTGGAGGGGTGGAGTCTGTGTTTTAACAGGTCCTTCAGATGCTGCTGCTCCAATGAAGTATGAGAACCACTATTTTGTATAGACGGAATTGGCAGGCAGTGAGCCTCATAGACGCTGGGCAAGTGGAGGTTTCTGGGTTTCTATTTCTGATCTCTCAGCTTAAGCTCTTTCCTTCATCTTCCAGGACCCCTCCTATCCATGGAGCAGGCGTCCACCATGGCCGAGCCCCGGGGCCCGGTTGACCATGGAGTCCAGATTCGCTTCATCACAGAGCCAGTGGGTGAGGCAGAGATAGGCACCCTACGTCGTGGTGGGCGACGGCCAGCTAAGGATGCAAGAGCCAGTACTTACGGGGTTGCTGTGCGCGTGCAGGGCATCGCTGGGCAGCCCTTTGTAGTGCTTAACAGTGGAGAGAAAGGCAGTGACTCCTTTGGGGTCCAGATCAAGGGGGCCAACAACCGAGGGGCACCAGGAGCTCTGAGCTCTGACTCAGAACTTGCCGAGAGCCCCTACTCTCAGGCCAGGGAGTTGCCTGCCCCCTCGCAGGGCAGCACCTCAGATGAGGAGCCCGGGGCCCACTGGAATGGAAGGCTACTCCGCTCCCAGTCCCAGGCCTCCCTGGCAGGCCCTTCCCTGATGGATCTGGACAATAGGAGCACCAGCCTGCTGGAGCTGGCCCCACAGGGGACTTCCCCGGGCAACACCATTGACACTGCCCCCCTGTCTTCGGTGGACTCGCTCATCAACAAGTTTGACAGTCACCATGGGGGCCAGACCCGGGGCCGGACTGGCCGCCGCACGCGGATGCTGCCCCCTGAACAGCGTAAGCGGAGCCAGAGCCTGGACAACCGGCTGCCACGGGCCACCCTCCAGGAACGGGAGCGCCAGTCCCCCGATCACTGGATCCCTGGTGCAAAGCATGACCAGCGCACGGGCAGCTCGAAACCGTCAGCCCAGAGCTCTCTAGGCGGCTTTAGCCATGCCCGTCAGACCCAGGACTGGGTCCTTCAGAGTTTTGAGGAGCCACGGGGGAGGCTACAGGACCCTGCAGTGTTACAGGTCAGACCCCACCCTTCTGTGGCTTCCAACCCCTGGCCCCTTCTCATCAGTCCTGACCCACCAGCCCTGGGCCCCCAAGTGGACTCATGACCTATAGCAGAGTCTACATTTCGTCTTCCACTTTATCCATCTGCTTAACAGATGATATTCACGTGTACAAGATACTTCCATGGGCAGAATTCTAAAGGAAGTGGAAGTAACTGTGAAATCACCATTCACAAGCCTGGAGAGCTAACTCGTTCTTGCCAGACCACTGTGTGTGCCTCAGTCACTAGCATTTGCTAGGGCTGCCACAGACGTGAAGCAGGCTTGGAGGATATGAGTGGCTCTCTGCTGCTCTGGCCAAAACTCCCACCTTTGTCTCCCACTCAGGAATGTGAGTGAGTAGGGGAGTGACGTTACTCTGAGACAAAGTTAAATCTATTTTAAAAGTAAATCATTTACACATTCTAGTACATTAACTGCCATTAGTGACAAATAGCCTGTGACACAGCTCACAACTGGTTGAGAGCTGCCTGTCGAGCAAAATCTGGTTTGCAGCAATAGTGAGAGGTGGCTCCTTCCTGGCCTGTTGCTCTGGCCTCAGAAGTATTGCCTCTGTACCCCCTTTTCAGGCTCGTTCTTCATGCTTGAAGGGCCTCATCTCCCAACTGCCACTTCTCTTCCACCTGAACCCCATACACGCTTCTGGCTTAATCTTCTCAAGCTCCCAATTTCTTTGGGTTTACTTCTTGTGTAGTTCAAATCAACTCCAGACCTTCTCCGAGACCAGCAGGAGGCCGCCCCACCAGGCAGTATGGATCACGTGAAGGCCACCATCTATGGCATCCTGAGAGAGGGGTGAGTGGGGACCCCTCCCAACAGCAGAGTCACTTTCTTTTCTAGCTTTGTTCCCCATCTTCCCTGTTCATAACCCTCCCTTCCCTCCTCTCTTCCATCCCTTGCCTCCCCTTGCCTTTACATCTGTCCTTCCATCCTCCAGAAGCTCAGAAAGTGAAACCTCTGTGAGGAGGAAGGTCAGTTTGGTGCTGGAGCAGATGCAGCCTCTGGTGGTGAGTGGCCTTCTCATGGTGGAGTGAGGGGCAGGCTTAGGGCCTTGTGCGCTCAGGATCTGGATGTCGACTCACTTCTTTCCCCCACTGTGTCTCTGGCAGATGGCTTCTCCTGGTTCTGCTAAGGCAGCGCAGGCTGAACTCACCCAAAAAGTGGAGGAGCTACAGAAAAAGCTGGATGAAGAGGTGAAGGTGAGGAGAGGATCAGAGGTGCAGGAGGGGTAAAGGACCACATGGGAGAAGAAACTCGGCCTGGATGGGCCCTTCCAAGCAGTGGGAAGAGCGCTTGTGTGTCTGTGAGATGAGACAGGAGTGTGTGCTAGTCCCAGGAAGGACTCTGGGGGTTCTCCGGAGCTTGGAGAGGAAGAACACCTTCAGCAGGGGTCCAGCTGCTTTTCTTTCTGTTCCTCTGGACGGTCCTGTCCTAGCTCCGCCCCTTGTGCTGTGCTTAGTCGCTCAGTCGTGTCCGACTCTCCGCAACCCCATGGGCTGTAGCCCACCAGGCTCCTCTGTCCATGGGATTCTCCAGACAAGAATACTGGAGTGGGTTGCCGTGCCCTCCTCCAGGGGATCTTCCCAACCCAAGGATTGAACCCAGGTCTCCCGCAATGCAGGCAGATTCTTTACCATCTGAGCCACCAGGGAAACCCAGCTCTACCACTTACTGACTGTATAAATCTTGAGCAAATTATTTACCTCAGTTCTTTTCATCATTATCATAATGATAGCAGTAATAATAGCTGTCATTTATTGAGTTGAATTATTGTAGTAGGTACTATCAGAGAAGGCAATGGCACCCCACTCCAGTACTCTTGCCTGGAAAATCCCATGGATGGAGGAGCCTGGTAGGCTGCAATCCATGGGGTCGATAAGAGTCGGACTTGACTGAGCGACTTCACTTTCACTTTTCACTTTCATGCATTGGAGAAGGAAATGGCAACCCACTCCAGTATTCTTGCCTGGAGAATCCCAGGGACGGGGAAGCCTGGTGGGGTCGTCTATGGGGTCGCACAGAGTTGGACACGACTGAAGCGACTTAGCAGCAGCAGCAGCAGTAGGTACTATCCCGAGTAATATGTAATGATTATAGTGACCCTGTAAAGTAGGTATCCTGGACCCTTGTATGATAAGAAAGTTGAAGATCAGAAAGATGAAGTGAATTGCCCAAGGTGGTAAATTGTAGAGGAATTTTAAAATTCAGGTCAGTCTTATGCTCAAGCCTTTGTACTCCTCATTTTTTTTTTTTTTTTTTGTTTTAATACTGCTTCTGCCTTGGCACAGTGGTAAAGAATCCACCTGCCAACACAGGCGGTGCAGGAGGTGGGGGGTTCGATCCCTTCCCAAGGGTTCTTCCCTTCCCAAGGGTTGGGAAGATCCCTTGAAATAGGAAATGGCAACCCACTCCAGTATCCGTGTCTGGAAAATTCCACGGACAGAGGAGCCTGGTAGTCTACAGTCCATGGGTCACAAAGAGTCAGACCCAACTGAGCATACACACAGAGTTATTACTGTGTAACAAATTGCCTCAAAACAAACATCACCCAGTATCTGAGTGTCCAAGATTTGGGAGCCACTTAACTGGGTAGCTGTGGCTCAGGGCCTGTAATGAGCTTCCAGTCAAGATACTGGCTGGGGGTCTAGTCATTAGGATGCTTGACCAGAGTTGGAGGATTTACTTCTAGCATGGCTTACTCAGTGGTGGTTAGCTGGAGGCCTCAGTTCCTTGCTACGTGGACCTCTTCATAGGGCTGCTTGAGTGTCTTCACAGTACGGTAACTACCTTCCCTCAGAGTGAGTGATTCAAGAGAGGAGGTAAAAAGGACGCTGCAGTGCCTTTTTATGACCTAGTCTTAGAAGTGATACATCCCTTCCTCCTTTTTCTGTTTGTTAGAAGAGATAGACTCCCCTATACTATACTAAGTCCAGCCTCTGCTCAAGGGGAGAGGTTTCATCTTTTGAAAGGAATGGCAAAGACTCTGTGGACATATTTTAAACCATTACAAGTACCAAGGTTTCATATGAGGCTTAAATGCAGATAATATAAGAAGGTTCCTAGTTTAGCGCCTGTCACGTAGTGAATATCAATAGGTGTTAGACGTTTCCATTATTCCTGGTCCTTCTCAGAGGCTTGACCTACCCTTCACCTGTTTTATTCTCCTTTCCTTTTCCAGAAACGGCAGAAGCTAGAGCCGTCCCAGGTGGGGCTGGAACGGCAGCTGGAGGAGAAGGCAGAAGAGTGCAGCCGATTGCAGGAGCTGCTGGAGAGGAGGAAGGGGGAGGCCCAGCAGAGCGCCAAGGAGTGAGTGCAGCTGCTGGCGCACACAGGGCCATGTGGGGCCCTCAGCCAGATTCAGAGACTCCCCCAGCACTGGGGGAGACAGGCAAATCTCCAGAAGCTGAAAGGGGCAGACAGAGATGGTTAAAGATGGGGCCTTTCTCTTTACCTTTTCTATCAGATATGCTAACAGTGCATGAGTTAGGCTGCCTGGGTTTGCCTCTGTGCATCAAGTTCTTAATCTGTAAAGTGGGGTTAATAATAATACCTGCCTCACTGGATTGTTGTGAGGATTCAATCATTCATGTAGCAGAAGTTTTGCGATGAGTATTATATAGTAGGTATTGATCTAGATTCCTGTGGTTCATCTGCTAAGTCGCTTTAGTCGTGTCCGACTCTGTGCAACCCCATAGACGGCAGCCCACCAGGCTCCTCCGTCCCTGGGATTCTCCAGGCAAGAGTACTGGAGTGGGCTGCCATTGCCTTCTCCATGTGGTTCATCAGTGAACCATAAAGATGAAGCAAAGTTTCTAGTGAGGAAAAACAGACAGTAAACAATAAGCATATTATGTAAGTAAATGTGTAACGTGAGAAGGTGGTAAGTAGAGTAGGTTAAAGAACCTTAGGAGGGCTGGGTTGTAGGGGAGCAGGTTACAGTATTAAGTCAAACAGGGGAGACATCGTTAAGATTTGAACAAATGCTTGAAGGAAGTTTAAAGGAATTAGTATAAGTATCGTGTTTAGAAAATGGACTGACACTTAATGCTCAATAATGTCTGTGATTGATTATTAGGCTCCAGAACATGAAGCTTCTCCTGGACCAGGGTGAAAGGGTACGGCATGGGCTGGAGACCCAGGTGATAGAGCTGCAGGACAAGCTGAAACAGGCCCAGGGTCCTGAAGCTGCTAAGGAGGTGCTAATGAAGGTAGGGAGGAGGGTGTATGTATTAACTGCTTCAGTCATGTGCAACTCTGCGGCCCCATGGACTGTAGCCCCCACCAGGCTCCTCCGTCCATGGAATTCTCCAGTCAAGAATACTGGAGTGGGTTGCCATTCCCTTCTCCAGGGGAATCTTCCCAACCCAGGGATCAAACCCAGGTCTCCTGCTTTGCAGATTCTTAGCCCAGGGATATCTGTAGTTTCCCCAAAGTATGAGGAGGAGGTAGCTGACTGCCTCTTTAGGGTGCTTTCAGGCAGGCTCAGTGGTGGGGTGATCCCAGAGACAGAATGGTGGGTTTCCTTTAGCCTAACTAGGCATTGTAGAGGGCAGAGAGCACCTGTTCACGTGCCTAGCAGATCGGAGGTGCTCAATACATATTTTTTGACTGACTGGATTAATGAATGGACGAATGAACAGACAGGTGGATTCTAATGTGGTCACCTCTGTACTTCCACCTTCACTTTCCCCAGGACCTGGTAGAGACCCGGGAGCTTCTGGAAGAGGTCTTGGAGGGGAAACAGCGGGTGGAGGAGCAGCTGAGGCTGCGGGAGCGGGAGCTGACGGCCCTGAAGGGTGCCCTGAAGGAGGAGGTGGCTTCGCGGGACCAGGAGGTGGAGCACGTGAGGCAGCAGTGCCAGCGGGACACCGAGCAGCTTCGCCGGAGCATGCAGGACGCGACCCAGGCATGTGGCGAGAGCAGGGCTGGGAAAAGAGGGCATCCCGGGGAAGGGGGCTGCCTTGAGGCCTTGGTATGTGGGGATTTTTTTCCTGGTCATCACCGGAACTCCTACTAAAAGACATGTGTAAAATGTAATGAAAACCTTCGTCAGGAAACCTGTAAGGGTAGAGAGAAGGAGTGCGGGCCAGAAATCCCATGAGGGTGTGTGATCGAAGTCCCATGGGGAAATAATGGAGGAGACTCCCTCTAGATGACAGAGGCACACTGTGTCTTGGGCCGAGAGCCTTGTACTAGCACTGCGCCAGGCCCCCTGGGTGTCAGGGTGTGCAGCTGGCACAGTGCCTCTGGACCTGAGCCTTACCATCTGCACTCTCACACTTTACTCTAGAGTTAGCTCTTGCCTCTGAACCTCCTGGCCCCCGACTCTCCTCTTCCTTAGGACCACGCAGCATTAGAAGCCGAGAAGCAGAAGATGTCAGCCCTGGTGCGGGGGCTGCAGAAGGAGCTGGAGGAGACCTCAGAGGAGACAGGGCATTGGCAGAACATGTTTCAGAAGAACAAGGAGGAGCTTAGAGCCACCAAACAGCAGTAAGGATAGTCCCCCCAGGAAGCTTGTCCAGGATTCTTCCATCCCTGCTCTTCCCGGTCAGCGCTGTGCTTTCCCCTCTCCCACTTCTCACACTGCCCTTCTCCATATCCGCCTTCCTCCCTCCTGAGGGTGAGGGCCCAGTGTATTAACCTCCAGGGAGGCGGTGCTCATTGTTCTGCTCGCCTCTCCCCAGCAGGTGGCCTCACTCTGTTCCCCTTCCCTTTTATCTCACCTTGCTGGGCTCAGACTCCTGCAGCTGCGTATG
Organism: Capricornis sumatraensis; assembly: GCF_032405125.1. NCBI lineage: Eukaryota > Metazoa > Chordata > Mammalia > Artiodactyla > Bovidae > Capricornis > Capricornis sumatraensis. Next base: position 120,550,724 of record NC_091070.1, on the reverse strand, counting down.
GAGAAGGAGGAGCTGGAAGAGGAACTTGGGGAGAAGATAGAGGCCTTGCAGAGGGAACTAGGGCAGGCCCGAACTGGTGCTGGAGAGACTCGCCAGGTGGAGGAGCTCAAGAAGGTACTTGGAGGCTGGGGGGCAGCAGGGCAGGTCAGGGTGATGGGCGCATGCCTCACCCATCCACGAGAGCCTTCATGCTGCCTCCCACGGCTTTGTTTTCAGACTTCCTCCTGCCTGCTCAGCCTTATCTTCGCAGCACACACTCCGGCAGCACTGGTCTCCTCATTCACTGTAGACATTTCTAATGGAAAGAACTCTCCGTGGCCAGCTTGGGTTATAGCCAGAGGCTGCTGGCTGCCTTCCAAGAGACCTCATGGGTAGCAACACTGAGGTGAATTTGTGAAACTCCAGGCTCATTTTTGCAAGCTTGGAAACCTCATTTGGTCAGCATAGCAAGGGTTACTTCATCTTTTAGAGGGGACTCGTTAACTACACTTATGAAACCAACATTTACAGTTAGAACACTGGCTTATTAACTTACAGTGAGCAGTGTTGTCACATGGATTGGAACACTGGCAGTACATGGCCAGCTGACCTACATGGGAAGCCAAATTGTAATTTGAAGGCTACTGCAGAATCTAGACCCAGGGAACTAAGTGTTTTTATCATGCATGGATATTTTATAAACAATCTCATAAAACTGAAATGAACACAGAAATAATTTCTTCATATTCCTGGGATTAGTTTATGAAGGACAAGAAAGCAGTGCTGTATTTCAAATGATTTGAAAGTTAGAAAATATTTTCGTTAATTATAATTATGGAGAATTGGCATTTACAGCCTCTTGAGAATCCTTCCTGGTCTACATTTCTTTGATGGTCTGTGCTTGGTATGTAGTAGGTAATCAGTTAACAAGTATTAATTAATCAATGCTTATTGATCGTGCATTTACTATGAGGCTACCTAACTGTAATCAGTAAGCATTGTATTTTTAAACGAGTAAAGAAATATACCTCTGAGTGATGATTTCCCAGATAAGTAAAAGCTTGAGCTTATAAAAAAAATTTTGGTGGAGAAAAAGATAATAAATGTTAACCAAGTATACTTTGGTGGTTGTCAAATCAGAAGTACTCCTAGTTTTTACTGTATTGTTATTAAGTTAACAAATAAAGATAGTCTGAAGTCTGTTCATTATATTAGCTGACATAGTGAACTTGGACATTCCTCTGGAGAATCTCAATTGATTATGCTAGGTAAAGCTAAAAAGTAATAACTACTGTTTCATTTATCTCATATATTAAGTACATTTTATTAAATATTTAATCAGCCTATAACATATACATTAGGAAAATAGACTAACCCAGTCCACTGTAAACCACACACTGGTAGTTTTCTTTTTGTTTGTAGTTAGTATGTTAGAGTCTTATGTAGAAGACTCACTATATATATATATAAATAACCTTTCAGCCTAATTGTGATACTTTCTGAATTTCAGAAGTAGCTACTAGATAATTAGAACCAGAAATCATATTTTAATATTTTAAAAAAGAAATCAGATCAGCAAATCACACTAATATTTATTGTGTCACATACTTTGGTTTTCAGCATTTAAAAAAAAATAGCTATTTTTATTTTATTCATACACTCATCTGTTCCACATAGATTTTTTAAAGTAGAGATTTAGTTCATGTACCATAAAAGTCACCCTTTTAAAGAATACAGTCTAGTGGGATTTTGTACACTCATACAGTTTTACAACCATCAGTTCAGTTCAGTTCAGTTCAGTCGCTCAGTCGTGTCCAACTCTTTGCGACCCCATGAATCGCAGCAGGATATTCTAATTACCCCAAAAAAGAACCCTGTATCCATTGGCAGTCACTCTCGTCATTCCCAGGAGCCACTAATCTACTTTCTCTCTCTATGGATTTGCCTGTTCTGGACATTTCATATAATTGGACTCCTATAATATCTAGCCTTTTGTGTCTGGCTTCTTTCATCTAGTATGTTTCTCAAGGTTTATCTGTGTTGTACCAAGTAACAGTATTTCATTACTTTTTGTGGCTGAATAATAGTCCACTGTATGGATATACCGCATTTGTTCATCTTCATCAGTTTTTAAATATTTTTTAATTTATGGCTGTGCTGGATCTTCATTGCTTTCCTTAGCGTTTCTCTAGTTGTGGCAGGTGGGGGCTGCTCTTTGTTGTGGTGCGGTGGCTTCTCTCTTTGTGGAGCATAGGCTCTAGGCAAGTGGGCTTCAGTAGTTGCAGCACACGCGCTTAGCACTTGTGATGCATGGGCTTAATTACTCTGTGGCACGTGGAATCTTCCTGGACTAGGAATCGAACCTGTGTCCCCTGCATTGGCAGGTGGATTTTCAGCCACTGTGCCACCAGGCAAGTCTTATCTGTTCATCAGCTGATGGACACTTGGGTCATTTCTATATTTAGCTATAATGAATAATGCCACTATGAACTTTTACTGACAGGTTTTTTGTGAACATATGTTTATATAGTTCTCTTGGGTGTATACCTAGGAGTGGAATTGCTGGGTCGTATGGTCACTTTATGGTTAACTCTTTGAAAGTGGAAGTCATTCATTCGTGTCTGACTCTTTGTGACTCCCTGGACTATACAGTCCATGGAATTCTCCAGGCCAGAATACTGGAGTGGGTAGCCATTCCCTTCTCCAGGGAATCTGCCCAATCCAGGGATCAAACCCAGGTCTTCCACATTGCAGGCAGATTCTTTACCTGCTGAGCCACAAGGGAAGCCCAAGAATTGCCAAATTATTTTCCAAAGTGGCCATACCATTTCACATTCTCTCCAGCAATGTATGAGAGTTTCAGTTTCTCCACTCTCTGGTATCCCAAGCGGTTTCTCTCTGCCCTGTCACCATTTCCCTTCCTTCTAGGAGCTGCGCCGGACACAGGAGGAACTTAAGGAGCTGCAGGAAGAGCAGCAGAGCCAGGAGGTGGCAGGGCGACACCGGGAGCGGGAGTTGGAGAAGCAGCTGAGGGTCGAGGCTGAACGAAGCCGGGGGCTGGAAGAGCAGAACCTCCAGCTACAGAAGACCCTCCAGCAACTGAGACAAGACTGTGAAGAGGCTTCCAAGGCAAGGGGAGTGGGCATAGGGCTTAGGAGGTGGAGGCTGAGGGGTCTGGAGGGCTGAGGAGCCAGAGGGCATGGAAAATTACCTATCATGGGTATGTATAGACCAAATACCACGGTCCTAGGTGTGTGCTTAAACATAGCCAGGATGTGGCTGGGGAGGCCGGGCTGTACCTTGTGACACCCACTGCTTGTCTGTAGGGTGGGGTTCTCAGGGAAGCCTCTGGCTGGCGGTACCACCCCTCTTTCAGTCGCTCTCTGTGTGGTGGTTTTCCTGGGAGTCATCGATGACTTTGAGCCCCGGGGTCTGAGCCACCTCTCTGAACCGGCCTCAGGCTAAGATGGCAGCAGAGACAGAAGCGGCAGTGCTGGGGCAGCGTCGAACAGCAGTGGAGAAGACGCTTCGGGAGACCCAGGAAGAAAATGACGAATTCCGCCGGCGCATCCTGGGTCTGGAGCAGCAACTGAAGGAGGCACGAGGCTTGGCGGAGGGTGGGGAAGTGGCGGAGGCTCGGCTTCGGGACAAGGTGCAGCGGCTAGAGGTTAGTGCTTTCGCTAACATGTTTGGCTTCCTCCCTGTCCTCTGTCCTCCCATCCCTGGCTACATACTGGTGGCTTAGATGGTAAAGAAACTGCCTGCAATGCAGGAGACCTGAGTTCAGTCCCTGAGTCAGGAAGATCCCCTGGAGAAGGAAATGGCACCCACTCCAGTATTCTTGCCTGGAAAATTCCATGGATAGAGGTGCAGTCCGTGGGTCATGACGAGTCAGACACAACTGAGAGACTAATACTTTGACTCTCATGGCTGAGATGGTAAAGAATCTGCCTATAATGCAGGAGACCTGGGTTTGATCCCGGGGTCGGGAAGATCCTCTGGAGAAGGGAATGGCAGCTCACTCCAGTATTCTTGCCTAGAGAATCCCATGGACAGAGGAGCCTGGTGGGCTACAGTCCATGGGGTCACAAAGAGTCAGACGTGACTGAGCGACTAACATGAACATGGGAATACTCAGCCATCGCTTTTATTTTGCCTGTAATGTGTTTCTGTTTGCCTCCCTAACCCTCTGTTAACCTTGGGTTTGTTTCCGGAGTGTGCTTTGGTGTGAATGTCTCAGCCTTTGCACTAGTGTTTTTGTCTACCTCCTACTCTACATGGCCTCTGATCTTGGTTGGTTCCTTTGAGCCTGTTTTCATTGTCCACCTTTTTCAGAAATATCTCTTCATCTTCCCTCCCTTCTGCTCACCTCCAAATGGCTTGAGCCTGAGCTTTGCATCCTCTTGGTCCAACATCCCTCACCTTCCCCTCTCCCAGGCAGAGAAACAGCGGCTAGAGGAGGCCTTGAATGCAGCTCAGGAAGAGGAGGGGAGCCTGGCAGCAGCCAAGCGGGCACTGGAGGCGCGGCTAGAGGAGGCCCAGCGGGGGCTGACCCGCCTGGGGCAGGAGCAGCAGGCGCTGAACCGGGCGCTGGAGGAGGAGGGCAAGCAGCGGGAGGTGCTCAGGCGCAGCAAGGCCGAGCTGGAGGAGCAGAAGCGCTTACTGGACAGGACTGTGGACCGGCTGAACAAGGAGGTGGGGCACCGGCTGGCCCCGCCTCAGGAAGAGGCTCAGCTCATACAGAAGCTTGCCTGGAGCAGTGGACAAGGGAGGGAATGGGGTCACAGCGTGTGGTGTTTGCTTTCCTCAAGTTCATTGTTGGGGAAGCCAAGGCCAAAGAGGCAGAGTGGCATCCTTCCTGTGTCCACTGAGTGTTCTCGCTCTCCCCTGCCATCCCATTCCTTTATGGTCTAATCCTCGGAGACCGTCTGTCTCCTGGTGTTCCTTTTAGAAGTTTATAAGACCTAAACATAGGAATCTTCATTGGTAGAGTTTTATATTTAGAGGAAGGGGAAAAAAGGCCTATGGTTCCTCCTTAGACATCTGTAAGACCTAAAAACAGGAATTTTCATTGGTAGAATTTATATTCAGGGGAGGGAAGGAGAAAGGAAGAAAAGGAAATAAATTGCTATTTTTTCCAGTAAGGTCATCCACCTAGTCTCTTATTTATAAAACTGGAGCAAACACCTATTTCATCAGTTCTAAAATGTATATTGTATCATCTCTGGAATTGATTTGTCTTATAATTGATGGTATGTTATAGTTCAGTTGGCAACTTTTTCTTTCAGTGGTATACCTTATAATAATCATTGGTATCATGGGTTTGCTAAAATATGGTCATTTCAGGCTTACTTTGTATCAGGCACTGCTGTAAGTATGTATGTATGTAATTAACATAATTCTCACAATAACCTTGTGAGGTACTATTATTATCCCATTTTACAGATAGGGAACTGAGATTGAGAGAGGATAAGTAACTTGCCTGTGGTCGCACAGCTAAGTGGTAGAGCAGGATTTGAACCCAGGAGATCTATATATTACTCCCAGACATTCTAGGGACCTAGGTCCAGGAGAGAGCAAGAGAGGGCTGCTTGGGCAGGAAAGAGGCTCTGGGGAGAACCTTGGGAGTCTGGGCCCAGAGAAGGGACAGAGGCATCTGTTAAAGAGTTGCAGGGTTGAAAAAGCTCTTCTGTCTGTGTCTCAGCTGGAACAAATTGGGGATGACTCAAAGCAAGCCCTGCAGCAGCTCCAGGCCCAGCTGGAGGATTACAAGGAAAAGGCTCGGCGGGAGGTGGCAGATGCCCAGCGCCAGGCCAAGGAGTGGGCCAGTGAAGCTGAGAAGACCTCTGGGGGGCTAAGCCGGCTTCAGGATGAGGTAGGAGCCTAAATGGCAGGATACTGGGAATCCTCCCAGTGTTCTTATATTGAAGGTCATTCATTACCTCTTAATTAAGTGTGTCTGACTCTTTGAGACCCTATGGACTACACAGTCCATGGAATTCTCCAGGCTAGAATACTGTAGTGGGTAGCCGTTCCCTTCTCCAGGGGATCTTCCTGACCCAGGGATTGAACCAGGGTCTACTGCATTGCAGGCATACTCTCTACTTTCCGAGCCACCAGGGAAGTGAAGTGAAAGTTGCTCAGTTGTGTCCGGCTCTTTGCGACCCCACAGACTACACAGTCCATGGAATTCTCCAAGCTAGAATACTGGAGTGGGTAGCCGTTTCCTTCTCCAGGGTATCGTCCCAATCCAGGGATTGAACCCAGATCTCCCACATTGTAAGTCGATTCTTTACCAGCTGAGCCATGAGGGAAGCCTGCCTCTTAATTAAAGCTGTTGCCAAAGGATCCTAGGGTCTGGGTTTAGGTCTAATCACTTAGGTGGGGGAGGGTGGAGGGAGTTGTCCACCCTAGATGCAGACAGAGGATGCATTCCCCAGTGGCTCAGCGGTAAAGAATCCGCCTACAATGCAGGAGACATAGGAGATGCAGGTTCGATCCCTAGATTAGGAGATCCCCTGGAGGAGGAAATGGCCACTCACTCCAGTGTTCCTGCCTGGAGAATCGCATGGATTGAGGAACCTGGCAGGCTGTAGTCCATAGGGTCGTGAAGAATCAGACATGACTGAATCAACTGAGCATGCATGCACTTAGGTGGGGCTGTACTCTGTAGTGATGCACTTACATCACTCCTGTACAGACAACGCATCCTCTACTGATGCGTTTTCAAACCCTGTTGCACACTGGGGGCACCTGGGGAGAGTTTTAAAAATCTCAATACCCAGGATGCATCCTGTCCACTTAAATCATTAACCCTGAGGCTTGGTTTCAGGATCAGTTGTCTGAAAACTCAGGTGATTTAAAGTGTTGAAGAATTTTCCCCCGCAGGGTAGACTGCTCCCACCCCACCTCCACCTCACTTTATCTGAGCTGCTGGATTTTTCTCTTCTGACCAGACTCAGAGGCTGCGGCAGGCCCTGCAGGCATCCCAGGCTGATCGGGACACAGCCCGGCTGGACAAAGAGCTACTGGCCCAGAGATTGCAGGGGCTGGAACAAGAGGCAGAGAACAAAAAACGCTCTCAGGATGACAAGAGTCGGCAACTCAAGAGCCTTGAGGTGAGGGGTTGACGTGTGGAGGCAGGGTGGGGGAAGATGGGGGGAAGTCTGGATCCTGGTGCAGGTGGGACTCCTGTGGGAAAAAAAGCCAGAACACTCCCAGCCTCTTTCTGTATTCAGTTCAGTTCAGTTCAGTCGCTCAGTCGTGTCTGACTCTTTGCGACCCCATGAATCACAGCACGCCAGGCCTCCTTGTCCATCACCAACTCCTGGAGTTCACTCAGACTCACATCCATCGAGTCCGTGATGCCATCCAGCCATCTCATCCTTTGTTGTCCCCTTCTCTTCCTGCCCCCAATCTCTCCCAGCATCAGAGTCTTTTCCAATGAGTCAACTCTTCACATCAGGTGGCCAAAGTACTGGAGTTTCAGCTTCAGCATCATTCCTTCCAAAGAAATCCCAGGGCTGATCTCCTTCAGAATGGACTGGTTGGATCTCCTTGCAGTCCAAGGGACTCTCAAGAGTCTTCTCCAACACCACAGTTTAAAAGCATCAATTCTTTGGCCCTCAGCTTTCTTTATAGTCCAACTCTCACATCCATACATGACCACTGGAAAAACCATAGCCTTGACTAGACAGACCGTAGTCGGCAAAGTAATGTCTCTGTTTTTCAATATGCTATCTAGGTTGGTCATAACTTTCCTTCCAAGGAGTAAGCGTCTTTTAATTTCATGGCTGCAGTCACCATCTGCAGTGATTTTGGAGCCCCAAAAAATAAAGTCTGACACTGTTTCCACTGTTTCTCCATCTATTTGCCATGAAGTGATGGGACCAGATGCCATGATCTTCGTTTTCTGAATGTTGAGCTTTAAGCCAACTTTTTCACTCTCCTCTCACTTTCATCAAGAGGCTTTTGAGTTCCTCTTCACTTTCTGCCATAAGGATGGTGTCATCTGATATCTGAGGTTATTGATATTTCTCCCGGCAATCTTGATTCCAGCTTGTGCTTCTTCCAGCCCAGTGTTTCTCATGATGTACTCTGCATAGAAGTTAAATAAGCAGGGTGACAATATACAGCCTTGATGTACTCCTTTTCCTATTTGGAACCTGTTTGTTGTTCCATGTCCAGTTCTAACTGTTGCTTCCTAACCTGCATATAGGTTTCTCAAGAGGCAGGTCAGGTGGTCTGGTATTCCCATCTCTTTCAGAATTTTCCACAGTTTATTGTGATGCACACAGTCCAAGGCTTTGGCATAGTCAATAAAGCAGAAATAGATGTTTTTCTGGAACTCTCTTCCTTTTTCGATGATCCAGCAGATGTTGGCAATTTGATCTCTGGTTCCTCCGCCTTTTCTAAAACCAGCTCGAACATCTCCAAGTTCACGGTTCACGTATTGCTGAAGCCTGACTTGGAGAATTTTGAGCATTACTTTACTAGCGTGTAAGATGAGTGCAATTTTGTGGTAGTTTGAGCATTCTTTGGCATTGCCATTCTTTGGGATTGGAATGAAAACTGACCTTTTCCAGTCCTGTGTCCACTGCTGAGTTTTCCAAATGTGCTGGCATATTGAGTGCAGCACTTTCACAACATCATCTTTCAGGATTTGAAATAGCTCAACTGGAATTCCATCACCTCCACTAGCTTTATTCGTAGTGATGTTTTTCTAATTGACTTCACATTCCAGGATGTCTGGCTCTAGGTGAGTGATCACACCATCGTGATTATCTGGGTTGTGAAGATCATTTTTGTATAGTTCTTCTGTGTATTCTTGCCACCTCTTCTTAATATCTTCTGCTTCTGTTAGGTCCATACCATTTCTGTCCTTTATTGAGCCCATCTTTGCATGAAATGTTCCCTTGGTATCTCTAATTTTCTTGAAGAGATCTCTAGTCTTTCCCATTCTGTTGTTTTCCTCTATTTCTTTGCATTGATCGCTGAGGAAGACTTTTTTATCTCCTTGCTATTCTTTGGAACTCTGCATTCAGATGCTTATATCTTTCCTTTTCTCCTTTGCTCTTTGCTTCTCTTCTTTTCACAGCTAGAAAACTGGCAGCCCACAGCTGATGGGTTTTATTTGACTGCAGTGCTTTAAGCAACTCTGAATTAATTGCCACTGTTTAGAAGTTTATAGATGTCAAGTAAAATTTTGGATTTCTGGCCTCTTGTTTACGTTTGAAAAATATAACAACGAGGGGCTTTGAGTCCCCAGTTGTCTGCATGGTAATAGTTGGCTGGAGCTGAGCAGCAGCTTCTCCCCTCTAGAGTCAACAGTGGTCTTCAGTTTGCTGTATTTGGCAATAACAACAACAGTAATAATAGCAGCAGCAGCAAACGCTTAATATATTGTGCTATGTGCCAAGTACTTAAGAATCATTTAATCCTGAGCAACGCAGGAGGCCCGGGTTTGATCCCTGGGCCCCGAAGATCCAATGGAGACGTGAATGGCAACCCACTCCAGCATTCTTGCCTGGAGAATCCCATGGACAGAGGAATCTGGTGGGCTACGGTCCATGGGGTCACAGAGTCAGATATGACTGAGCAGCTAACACTCATTCACTCACTCAGTCCTGAGAATAGCCCTTTGGAATGGGTAGTTTTGTTTTATCCCTTTTACAGATGTTGAAAACAGACACAAACAGGCTAAGCCACTTGTCCTTGGCTCCTTTGCTAGGAAGTGGTGAAGTGAAATGAAGTGAAAGTTGCTCACTCATGTCCAACTCTTTGCAACCCCATGGACTATACAGTTTATGGAATTCTCCAGGCCAGAATACTGGAGTGGGTAGTCTTTCCCTTCTCCAAGGGATCTTCCCAGCCGAGGGATTGAACTGGGTTCTCCTGCATTGCAGGCGGATTCTTTACCCGCTTAACTACCAGGGAAGGAAGTGGTAGATCTGATTTTTAAACCCTGGTAGTCTGGCTCTGGTGCCCATGCTCTTAGTCTGTATGTGGTACTGCCTGGCTTGAGTTTAGAAGCTTGGGTTTCTATTTTCCCATTAGGGAAATAGGGCTGCCCCAGTGAGAAACAGATTCTGGGGTTTGTCCTCCTGCCAAGGGGTCAGGATCAAAGTGGGCCTGCTCCTTCCGCTTGATGACTCACTTGGGCAGCAGAGGGCGCTAGCTGCATGGTGGCTCTGGGCAGGGGGCGGGACCAACAGGTAGTGGGATGGGGAGAGACAAGACTTTCTGGAGGCTGGGGTCTGAGAGAGTCCAGGTGAGAGTGGCATTGTGGTGTCCAGCATTTGGGGCAGAATTAACCCAAACTGTTGTCCTTCTGCCACAGGAAAAAGTCTCACGGCTGGAGGCAGAGTTAGATGAGGAGAAGAGCACAGTGGAGCTGCTGACTGACCGGATGAATCGTGGCCGAGATCAGGTAACCCCTTCCTGACCCCTCATCTATGTTTATGCCTCTCAGCCCTTTCAAAAACAACCCTACCTTCTCATCTTTCATGTCTGGAGAGATCTAGCTGCAGAATTGGTGCGTGACTAGTTCTACTGCAGAGTCTCATCTGCTTTCGGGAGGGGTTGGCAGGTTTCCTCAAGTGGAAGGAAGCCAGGAATTTGAATGGAGGAAGGAATCCTGGTGGCCTGGGCTACTGACCTGAGTCTGGACCATTACCATTCAGAAGGGATTCTGGTTCCTGGTGAGACTGAGGCCATGTTTCAATCCTTATGGCTCCTCCCATTTGAGTAGGCTGTGATTTCTTAGTTGCCTGGGAATTTGGGGGATTCAGAGAGCACCCTCCATTTACTCTGCCCAGCTTGGTTTCAGCTTGCTGGTTCATCACCAGTCCTCCCCAAGCCCATTTCCTCTGGCCTATTCCTGCTAGGTGGACCAGCTGAGGACAGAGCTCATGCAGGAGAGGTCAGCCCGGCAGGACCTGGAGTGTGACAAAATCTCCTTGGAGAGACAGGTGAGGGGGTGGGGTGGGCAGTCTCAGGGAGAGACCTTGGGAGGTGGGTAGAATGACCGTGGAAGCAATTGGAAGTAGAGTGCAAACCAAGGAGGCTTCCTGTCCCCTCTCAGAACAAGGACTTGAAGAGCCGGTTGGCCAGCTCAGAAGGCTTCCAGAAGCCCAGCGCCAGCCTCTCGCAGCTTGAGTCCCAGAATCGGGAGTTGCAGGAGCGGCTGCAGGCAGAAGAGAGGTGACATGAGCCATCCTTTCTCTCTCCCTCTGGGCTTTTCTCCTCTGGGGCCCCCCCACTTCTGCCTCAGTCATGGCAAACTGGCTTGATCTTTCGGGAGCCCTCTTCTCTTGATAGGGAGAAGAGAGAATTATGGAAATTCTGAAATGTGAATGGCCTCTGTCTACCCAGTTCTTTGGATCTGCCCTGGATCCTTCCCAGCCTAATGGTGGGGCTTGTGGCTGAGCCCTTGGAGTCCTTGGAGGCAGTATGGGGCCAGGTAGCAGCTTCTTTAGAAATGGCAACAGCCTAGACATCCCCCTACCCCGCCCTTTTAGGGAGAAGACAGTTCTGCAGTCTACCAACCGAAAACTGGAACGGAGAGTTAAAGAGCTATCCATCCAGATTGATGATGAAAGGCAGCATGTGAATGACCAGAAAGACCAGGTAAGGATGGCAGCCAGGGCCAGGCAACCATAGGGCAAGTATATACTATGCATTTTCTTGAAGTCCAGGGGAGGGCCTACCTCATATGTGTTCTATCTTAGACTTTTTTTCTATGAGGACAGAGAAACTAGAGCAAAAGGACTAGATTAGTGCATAGTAAGCATATGTACTGAGTACTTATGATACACTGGGTACCTTTTCTAAGTGATATATTAACTCATTTAATCCCCAAGGCAAACCTGTGAGGTTAGGGAACTTGCCTATGGTCATAACATTTTTCTAGGGGCAACTACATATACCTTGTCAAGATTGCTACAGGGGAGGGTCTCAGGCCACAGTAGCAGCAGCTGCTTTTCTAATGGGGGGACTTGGTATCCTGCCTAGCTAAGCCTGAGGGTGAAGGCTTTGAAGCGGCAGGTGGATGAAGCCGAAGAGGAAATTGAGCGACTGGACAGCCTGAGGAAGAAAGCCCAGCGTGAGCTGGAGGAACAGCATGAGGTCAATGAACAGCTCCAGGCCCGGATCAAAGCCCTGGAGAAGGACTCTTGGTATGGGTTGCTCTTCTGCCCCCTGCTCCGTTGGGAATGAGCACTCCTGAGCTGGGTGGGGAAAAGGGGACTTCACAGGTACTCATTCCTGGATGAAAACCAGGGTGGTTGTCTTTTAGTACCTCAGTATCCATCCTGTACCGCATCTCCCCTACTTCTTAGGGGAATCTTACGGGTAGTTTTAGGCTTTAGGAGAACTGAGTTTCCTTAGCATGAGAAGGGAGGCTGTTTAAATCTTTCTGTCATCTTCCCTGACTGGTATTCCTCTCTTTGACTCAGGCGCAAAGCTTCCCGCTCAGCTGCTGAGTCAACCCTCCAGCACGAAGGACTGAGTTCAGATGAGGAATTTGACAGTGTCTACGATCCTTCCTCCATCGCCTCACTGCTTACAGAGAGCAACCTGCAGACCAGCTCTTGTTAGCTTGTGGTTCACAAGGGCCCATAAACCACACCTGAGGTCTGGCCAGTTCTGCTCTGCTCTGTCCAGCTTCAGATTCCTCATCTCTGGCAGGGATCCAGTTATTAAAGACCTAAGATGGGAAGGGGTTTGAGTGATGGTGATAAAAAAATGCATCTGCGCTAAACCAGTAGAGGGACATTCCCCTTCCTCTGGGGGGAGTGGGCTCTTTAGGCCAACTGAGCCCCCTCCTTAAGTGCCGATAACCCCCTCCTCTGCTCCCTCATAAAAGCAGGCTGGTCAGGGGGATTGAGTGGGCTAGGAAGGGATAGAAATTGCCATGTATATAAAGCTTGCTTTCTTTAGCCCTTAACCCTAGGCTCAGGGAAATACCCTATGTGATTCTGCCCCCTTGACTCCTGCAATTCATTTCCTTCCTATTCTGGAGTGGGGTTAGGGGAGCATTATGGGTAATGGACATGCTGGCGTGACTCTGCCCACTTCTCACATGCTCTTCTTTGCACAGTCATGGGGCCCATGCGGTAGTCCCCACCTGTCTCCATTACTATATTTTTTGTCTTCCTAGGCTAGGATCCAAGGGACCCTTTCTCCTTCCCTTCCCATCTTTACCATTTCTATGTTCCTCCTTCTCAGTGCCTTAGCCAGGGTGAGGAGATACGGATGCTCTTCTTGCCCTTTATACCTGCACATTCATACCTCTCCAAAGATCACCATTTCCCCAGCTGGGGCCCTTTGCCTTCCCTGCTGCCCCAGTGGCTGGTTGAGAGATCTGCCGGCTTCTCTGCCTATGAGCCCCTGTGAGAGGGGCTTTGGTAGGGCTGTAATAAAGTGGTGGAGCCTGCTTCTGCTCAGGGTTTCTATCCTTCCTCCTCTCCCTCTGGACTATGATGTGTTTATTAGATGGTTGGACCTGGGAACCCTGACAACTGTCTACAAAACTTTGAAAAGCAAATGTTTCGGTCTCTATGGCCGTACTTGTGGTTTCACTTATCAGAGGTGCCCAAGCCCAGTAGGGAACTGAGGGACCCTCATTAATCTCAGGAGCCTGGACCTGATACAGAGGGGCTAGAAGCTGACTCTTGGTAGAAATGGGAAGAGGCAATGGAGGATTTGTTCCTGTTTTGGGATTTGGGGAGAGCCAAGTTCTGGTGGGGAGGAGGTGAGGAAGATGATTCACCTCTCTTATTTTCTAAGCAGGCTCTGTAAGGAGCCTAGAGGAGGGAGAAGCCTATTCTCATCAATGACTTGTAATTTCATGATTTAGAAAAATTCCTCTATTCTGCAAATCATGTATTCTCTCCCAATCCAATCGAGCATTGAATTTTTATTTTAAATTAAATAAAAATTATATATCTATACTGAAATCCTTGACTTGTCTTCTCATTCATTTTCCTGATTTATTTGGAGGTCTAAATTGTATGAAGAAACCATCTTACTCTGCAACTTAGAGGCTGAAACTGGAGTTTTCTTACCTCACTTTTAAAGGTCTTTTACAACAGATCAGATGGGATCTAGGGAGACTAGAAGTTTATAGCAGCTCCATTCTTGGGAATAGCAAGACCAGTAAATGCCTTCTTTGAGAATTAAAGAAGACAGGTTAGAACTGAGTTTTATTCCTATGGAGCATAAGGATACCCTAAATATTTGCCTTCCAGGTGCAAAGATACCATCCATTCCTACATTGCATGTGACCCAGTTCCTACCTGGGAAGTTTCTGTCATCCCTGCCCTTGTGTTCCCTTGAAGATGGGGTGAGGTGTTCACCAAAGTCTATTGCCAGATTCAGAAGTTCTGCCCACTCAAGAATGGGTCAGACCTCCTCCTGTCTGATGTCCATGAAGATCATAGCCCCACTGAGAAGCCACCTGCCAAGAGCGGTTGGGCTGGAAGAAGCTCCAAGGTCCTGCTTGACCAACCTCTCTTATGGGCCCTTAAGATGCTAACCTGGGCTTAGGGAGCAAATGCCACTGGAGAAATTGAGATTTATCCCTTCCCAAGAGTACAAATTCCTTTTAAGGCAATGTGTCCCGCCTCTCCCTTCTATATAAGGGCAGCTTCGATATAATAGCTTCTGCCAAACAAGCCCCACCCATAGCCAAGCTGGCATTGACTTTGGCCTGGGCTTCCTGCCAGGGAAGGGCACTTGCCAGACTGGCTTAGGCTAGTCTGAGTGAGCTGGTCCTGGAAGTCTGTAAGGTTTGCTTAGTTCCACAAACCCTACAGGCTGGCCTATATGTAGGAACAGGAGAATGTATGGGAGATTTTTCAAATCCTCATCCGCTAGGGGCTGGCAGGGTGATTCTATCTTACAAACACTGGTCTTAGAATTGAAAGGTGAAGGCAAGACTAACGTTTGAGGTACAGCCATACACACATATGTGCTTAGTCGCTCAGTCGTGTCCTACTCTTTGCGACACTCTGGACTGTAACCCGTCAGGCTCCTCTGTCCATGGGATTTTTCAGGCAAGAATACTGCAGTGGGTTGCCATGTTTTCATATAGGCATAAAACGCTATGCAAAACTTCAGTTAAGCAAATAAGTTGCTCCCAACCCATAAGCCCCACCTCTACGTAAATCAGGGCGAGCTCAGATGGGCGTGTCCTGATACATCTAGACCACACCTATTGCACGCTTTCGCCCACTCGTTGACCAATGGAGTCTTAGGGGCGTGTCCTTTCTTGCCCCCGCCCCTGACGCGACTATACAAGGTGGGGGCGGTTCGGCGCGCGCCCGCTTAGTAGGAGCCGGACTGCAGGGCAGAGGGTTGGGCTTTGTGCTGCGACCCCCGCAGGAGAAGATGAACGGGACGCGTAACTGGTGTACATTGGTGGATGTGCACCCGGAGGGGCAGACCGCGGTAAGTAAAAGTGTTCGCGCCGCCTACCTAGCTTGGTATTCTCGTTTTCGAATTCTTCCTTTCCAGTGCCCCGCGAGGAGTTCGCTGACATCACCTGATGCCGCGCTCGGTGTGGTCAGCTCCTCGCGGCGCTTCTCTTTCTTCTACCACTTCGCGGCGGGCAGTGGGGTCAGCAGGATAAAGACTCTTCTGAGGCTCGAGGACACGGGGCTTCCCTGCCCTTTGGGAGGACACTGCGGCTCCTGCCCGGGACTCGGCGCTGGTCGCCGGTGCGCGCTGCTGAGGGGTCCTATGGGCTGTTAGGTTGTGTCGTAGTAGAATGAGCTCCAGGTGCTCTTTTGGACTTTGGTTCCTATCGAGGGGGATTAGGCTTTTCTGTGGGTTCTGGTGACTTCAGGGGCTCTTCAAAGAACTTCGTAGTGCTTTGGGCGAGCAGTAGCAAGACAAAGGATACAAAGTGAAATTCTAGGGCTCGGACTGGAGGGTGGGGATGGTAGAACTCCAAGTACGCCGCGATTGGCCAAGGACTCTTACCTTTCGCTAGGAGGCTGTCTGCTTAGGGTCGCCTCTCTGCTATGATTTCTGCTCTTTCCCATGCCGCTTTTCGTGCTCCCCTCCTCCCATCGGTCAGCCGATAGCTTCCTGGGACTTTTGGTTGGTTTTGCTTCCGTCTCCAAGCACGGAGCAAGCGGATGGAAAGGATGCCAGAACCTGGGCTGAGAAGGGGAGGGAAGTGACCTGCACGAGCTTCTAGACGGAGTGAGAGTAGGGGAGCGAGGAGCCCTTCCCATCTGCTCCAGTGCTAAGCGATCTGCCCAGCTCGCCTCACTCCCTTGGTCTCCTCCCCACCACAGCAGACCATATGATTTTTCCTCATACCCTCAGAGGAGGGTAGCTTATGGCTCTGCTGGGAAACCTAACCCAGAATGAACGTGTACTATTTCATCAGTTTTCAAGCTATTCTGGAGGAGAATGAAACGGGAGCCAAGGTGACAGGGAGTTTGTATCCCTCCCTTTCCCCCACTGCACTCTGATTCCATTCTGTCTTCCTGTCTCAGCATGCTCTTGAGATAGAGCTAATCCATCTGCTCCTGGATTATCGCTTTTCAAAGTATATTTGTAGAACGTTGGTCATTTCAAGTTTAGGGTATAAATCATCACTTAATTCGCCTCACAGTCCCCTCTCCGTTTCTGTCCAGGCTGTGTCTATCAGATTACAATTCAAGTATTGCTACTGCCCAATCCCAATACCCCCATCCCTGTCTTCTGTTATTTACCACTCCCCCAGTTCTGGGACACAGCAGAGATGGGGAAAAAAATCCATCCTCTATTGTGTTAGACCCAAGTCCTTTTCCACATGCTGGCTCACTGTTTTGGAATGGCTGAGGCAAGGAACAGGATATGAGGGAAATAAAGGAGAGGGACGACTGGACTTTTTGCTTGTTGTAGAAAAGAGATTCAGAGAAGTCTTAAGTCTGAGGCATCGGCAGTGCTGAGAATGAATTGACAGTCTCTTCTCTCCCTTGATGTTTTGCTGCTTGTCTGGTGGGGCAGAAAGAATGGATTGGAAAATAGCAAGAAATTCAGACATTCTCCAGCTGTAGATTAGTTTGAAGCTAATCAGAGGCCTCTAGAACAAGAGAGAGACAGAAATTCTCTTTTATTCCTTCTTACCAGGCTGAACTTGAAAGTTATTTGACTTCAAAGGTGGGAATGAATTCACTATTGCCCATATCTGGTGTTGGAGACATTCCTGAGCTCTTACGGAAGAGGAGATGGTAAACAATCAATCAGTCAGGAGACAGGCTTTGTCCTGGATTCCTTTCCTCTGAGCCATCTCGAAGACAGAATTTATGGCTCTGGACAGTCCCCAGAAACCTCTCATATATTCACACTGTTGAATGAGTGCTCAGTGCATGTGCAAAGTGAGTGAGTGAATAAATGAATGAAGAAGTTGTTTCTTTTGGTGTTAGCAGTGCAGACAATTTAATTGACTGGTGTGTCCTGCTGAGCGTCAGGACCCTGGGACTGTGTTGGTGTTTCTCCAACAACCAGGCC
Organism: Capricornis sumatraensis; assembly: GCF_032405125.1. Classification (NCBI taxonomy): domain Eukaryota; kingdom Metazoa; phylum Chordata; class Mammalia; order Artiodactyla; family Bovidae; genus Capricornis; species Capricornis sumatraensis. Next base: position 120,533,237 of record NC_091070.1, on the reverse strand, counting down.
ATGTGCCTCAGTGCACCACACATGGTCACTGGAAATATGGCTGCTGTGTTCTCTGGGTTGTTTTTATTGTTGGAGGCAGTTGCAGCAGGTACAGGGAGCCAGTGCTTTCCAGCTGCTGATCATAATCACATAGTCACTAAAAATCAACTTAATGGGTCAGAACCAGCCTTAAAAAAGAAATAGATGTGCTCAGAGCAGGAGGCCTGAAGAAATGGCCCCTCTATTTGTAGCACACCTAACAGGGATCTGGGTTCATTGTAACAAGAGGCACAAAACTTGTGGCCTTCCTGTGAATAAATACCCTACACATGTCTGCCTGCACCTCCACTGGGCAGGGACAGTGGGACAGGGCTTAGTATTGGAAGAAAAGTTGCAGTATTTAGTGGAAGAGCTTACCACCTACAGCCTGTCTAGCCCGTGCATGGGTGAGCCATGAATGGTCTTATAGTCATAAAAGCTTTGAACCTCTCTTTTCAGGAAAAAAGAAAGAAATTCCAACTGTATGCTATTCTGGAAATGGTAAAACCATTGAAACAATAAAAAGATCAATGGATGCCAGGAATTTGTGGGGAGGGTACAGATGAATACACAGAGTACAGAAGTTTTTTAGGGCAGTGAAAATACTTTGATAGTATGATGATGGATATATGCCATTATACATTTGTCCAAACCCATGGAAGGTCACTTGACTTAGAGTGAATCTTAAGATGATCTGTGGATCCTGGGTGGTTATGATATATCAGAATATGTTCATCTTTGGTTGTGAAGTACCATTCTGGTGAATGACACTGATAATGGCTATGCATGTGTGTGGGGAGGGGTATATGGGAAATTTCTGTATCTTCCTGTCAATTTTGTTACAAACCTAAAACTGCTCTAAAAAGCAACAAACTTCTTATTTCTTAGAATAAGAAATAAGAGTTAACGGGCTCAGAGTGTTAGGGTAGACATTTTTGGTGAAACTTTTGTTTCAGTTATATCTTTGTTTACATATTATATATGTGTATGTGTATTTATCTGATTGTGATGTAAAATGTGTTTTTTAAGGCTAAAAAACTTTGCAAGCCGCTGTACTAAATTGTACTGGCAAATAAAAGCACAGATTAACCTCATACTCATTTTTTAAAAAGACATTTCCATTAAGTTCCCTTATTATAAACAACAGAGAGTGGCTTCAACTAACTTAAGCAAAGGAGGAATTTATTAGAAGGAAATGGGCAGCTCACAGAATTTAAGTTTAAAAAGTCCAAACCAAGGGAGTCCTGGGGCCTGGGTAAATGGAAGGAGAGAATGGAGGGTTTCTAGTTCTGGGTACACTGTTTCCAGCTGTGTTAGGTCTTTTTGCCATTCTGTTCAAGATTCCAGGGAGAAAGTGTCATTGGCCCCTTTCCCGCTTGGCCAGGGCTTGGGGTTCCTTGATTGACAGGCCCACCAGATAACCCAGTAAAGGAGGGAGATTCTCTGAAACAAAACCCAAGTGCTGTTATCAGTGGAGGAGGATGGAAATTGGTAACAAGGGCAGCAATAGACTTAATTTAAATGATCTCTGATTGTCTTTCTTTTCCTTTTTTAATCATTTTTAATCAAAGGAATATATGTGTATGATTTTAAAAAGATCTAGTAATATCAAAGGCCTTTAAAAGAAAATAGTAAGCAATTCCCTACCTATGGCCAGCTGAGCAGTAAAAAATCTGCCTGCTGAGGCAGGAGATGCAGATTCTATCCCTGGGTAGAGAAGATCCCCTGGAGAAGGAAATGGCAACCCACTCCAGTATTCTTGCCTGGGAAATCTCATGGACAGGGGAGCCTGGCAGGCTACAGTCCATGGGGTCGTAAAGAGTCAGACACGACTTACACTTAGCGACTAAAACAACAGCCACCCAAAACCACCCAAAGTGGAAGTTTCCGCTCTTAACTCTTAGTTCTGTCTAGTCTTTATGGCCATGTTTCCAAATAGTTTGCTTATGATTTATCAGTTTTAGACACTGTTGACTTCCTGTTGTAGGAATTATAGGAAGGTTTATACTGGCACCCCTTACATGCTTCCTTTTCCTTCTCCCTTCTTCCCAACGAAATTATGTCACAGTTTTTGAGTAAATTGTGGTTCTATTCATAGCATTGCAGGCAAGAGCCTGGTTCTGGGAGTCTGACCCACTGGACTATAGTCAGAGCCTCAGTGTTTGCTTTGCCCCAGATCACTTTGATAAACTACTGTATCTCTTTAGTCTCAGTTTCCTCATTTGTAAAATGGGGGTAATAATTACATCATTTTCATAAGGTTGTTGTGAAGAATGCATATGAAGTATTAAGTACAATGCCTGGCGCGTGGTAAGTGCTCAGACGTTAGTCATTATTTTCTCTTTGTTACTTACAGCGAGACTGTTTTAACTCCCCCTGGTCAAGGGATGGAGAAAGAACACTCTGGTCTGGTCAAGTTTTGCTCCTTCTCATTATGTTGGTGTCTGCTTTTACCTGTTCGTTTCCCCTTTCCTCTGCCAGTGGAGGGTCTTGAGGGTCAAAAGGGACATCTAGATAGACCCAGAGTGAAGACCTGAGTAAGCTCGGCTAATCTCAACTCAGCTGGGACTGTCTTAGAGTGATAGTCAGGGTTCATGTTTTAGCATCCTGTTCTGGGCTCTTTTCCTCCTCCTCCTTTTTCCAAAATCATAGCCAAGGCAGCTGGTGTCCCATGATGCTCTGGACTCTGATAAGGTCCCTTTAAGCATCTTATCAGTGTTACCCTTCCTTAGAATATCTTCTCCCCACCTCCACCCCAGGACTTCCCTGGTGGCTCAGATGGTAGAGAATCTGCCCGCAATGGGAGAGACCCAAGTAGTTCAGTCCCTGGGTTGGGAAGATCCCCTGGAGAAGGGAATGGCTACCTACTCCACAATTCTTGCCTAGAGAATTCCATGGACAGAGGCTACAGTCTGTGGGGTTGCAGACAGTTGGCCAGGATCGAGCAACTAACACTCCCCTCCACCAGCACCCAGTCCTCTACGTGTTTTATATTGGTCAGTCTAGCTAGAGAGGTTTTCTCCATATCTAAGTGGATTTGAAATTTTACATCAGCTGCAGTCTGAACCCTGAAATAGGTGTCATTCCTTTAGGACCTCAGAAGCTGCATTAGTTTAATGCCAAGTCTTTCCTAACTTAGACTTTTTTTTTTTTTTTTGCTAAAGTTATGATTTACTGAAGGCTCACTATAGGCCTCATTTTCATTTTCTTTTTATAATAGCTTTATTAGTTCCCAAGCTTACCAAATGGCTCAGAGGTTAAAGTGTCTGCCCGCAATGTGGGAGATCTGGGTTTGATCCCTGGATTGGGAAGATCCCCTGGAGAAGGAAATGGCAACCCACTCCAGTATTCTTGCCTGGAGAATCCCATGGACAGAGGAGCCTGGTGGGCTACAGTCCATGGGGTGGCAAAGAGTCGGACACGACTGAGCGACTTCACTTCACTTCAGTAGCTTTATTGAGATAATTCACATGCCATACATATCACCCATTCCATATACAATTCAGTGGGTTTTAGTATATTCACAGAGTTGTATAGTCATCAACACAGCTGATTTCAGAACATATTTCACCACCCCATAAAGAAATCCTGACCCATTAGCAAGCACTCCCCATTTTCCTCCAATAGTCCCTGACCGCAACGCTAGCAGTCTACTTTCTTTCTCTATGACTTGCCTATTCTAGATATTTTATGTAAATGTAATCATATAATATGTGATCCTTTGTGACTGGCTTCCTCTAGTTGGCATGTCTTTAAGGTTGACCCATGTTGTAACGTGAATCAGTATTTCATTCCATTTTATGACTGAATAAAAATATTACATTGTATGAAAATATTTTGACATGTTCATCATGGATAAATGTCAGTGGGCTTTTGGGTTGTTTCTTTAAAAAAATGTTTTGACATTGGAGTATTGTTGATTTACAGTGTTGTGTTTATTTCAGGTGTATGGCAAAGCAAATCACTTACACATATATCCACTCTTTTTTAGAATCTTTTCCTATGTAGGCCACAACAGAGTATCGAGCGGAGTTCCCTGTACTATACAGTAGCTTCTTATTAGCTGGTTGTTTCTTCTTTTCTTCTTTTATGAATAATGCTCTTGTGAACATTTGTTGACAAGTTTTTATGTGGACTTATGTTTTAATTTCTCTTGGCAAGAAATACCTAGGTTTGGAATTGCTGGGTCCGAATATTTGCATTTTAAAAGAGGATTCTTCTGGAGCCATTGAGGCTTACTCCGAAGGAATGAATGAACTCTAAACCGGTGGCAACCCTGGCTCTGTGACACCTGGGTGGGGAAAGAAACTCCTGGGCAGAGGAACTGCTCAAGTTCGGTGACTGCCTGTTCCTTTCACTCATAAGCTCCGCCACAAGCTCAGCCCGTAAATTCCTCCTCACACCATTCCATCTCCCCCATTCGTTGCCAAGTTCTTACCTTTAGGAGCACTACGGCGGCTGAGGATGTCTCCAAGCGGCTGAGGATGTCTCCAAGCGTGCCGGGAATTTGGGGAATGCTGGGCTCTGTGGGAGGATCTGAGAGGGGAGGCTTGCGGAGCCACCAGGCACTGGGCGCCAGCGTTTGCACATACTTCTCGCAGGTGGGAGTGGTGGGGTGGAGTGTGCACCCAGATGGTTTCGGTTCCATACACATGTACTCAGAGCAGGTGGGACAAGCTTCCTCGCCTGCTGGTAATTATGGTATGTGCCTCTTTGGGTCACGATTCAGTCTTGTGAAATACCTTTGTCTCCTGGGGTGGGGAGGTTTAGTTGAGGGAACAAGTATGTGCCAGGGAGACTCTTGGCCCAGACTGAAGCCTGGCCAACAGGGGCAGGAAGAGGAAAAGAAAATAGAGAGGAAGGAAAAGGAAATGGTCTTGTAGGGCTTGGGGGCAAAGAAAGCAAAAATCACAAAGCAAGGTAATCAGAGACTGGAGAAGGGCAGGGGGTGCCAGGGAACTGGGGAGTCCAGGCTGGCTGGGCACAAGGTGGGTTTCCTAAAGGAAGATTGGCTGAGCAAAAGGGTGTCTTCCTCAGAGTTGAGAGTTCCGGAGCCTACCTACCTCCCTCTCACTGCTGGCCCCTGTGTTTTGCTGTGCCAGTGGTCCAGAGAAAGAACAGCTGCCCCGATTTAGGGTGCCACCCTAAATCCCTTTTTCTCATTCCACCTCCTAATCACCTTGTTCAGCTCTCTGCATAGAGCTTGTCCAGCCCATGCCTTTGGGCAGGGAACCAGACAAAAAGCAAACAGCTGTTTTGTTGGTTACTCTGTGGGGAGGAGCAGGAATGCAACAAAGGGCCAGCTCTGACCGAGAGAGAGCCCTGCAAGCGGAGGACAAGAGTGCCCTGGGAGACCTGGGAGCCAAGTGGGTTAGGAGTCTCGGCCGGGAGAGAGGGGTCCCCCAGTCGCTGCACCTGACCTCTTGGGAACCATTGTTTCAAGAGGCTGGCTATTTCCATTTCTCAGAAGGGAAACATTGAGGTGGCTGCTTGAGAGACCACGGACATTCCAAGTGGAAACAGGGAACAGGGTCAAGGGACAAGATGGTGGAGGAGTGGCTTATAGGGTACGGATAAATTAAGGATGCTGGTTTCCAGCTGAGGGGCAGTCTTACTCAGAGGCCCTGACTCTCACCTGCCATTCAGTCCTCCTGGCCCTCGTAGCAGCCTGGGGAGTGGGAGCTGGGGAGACATATTTTCCCATGGATCTTTCCACTATTCACGTGAGCCTGAGGTGTCAGAAGCTCTGGGGCCTCCCTGTTTATCTCCCTATCACTGTTCCTTAGCGTCTTGATCTCTAAGCCCTTAGCTATGTGTTTACCCCCTCCCCGCTCTGAGGAGTGAGTCACAGCTGGAGATTTGTTTGAACAGAGTGGAGAGGCTGCCTATAATTTAGAGGTGGCTGGGCTTCTCCCCAAGAATGTTTATGAGGTTAGAGGCTGCTTACCTTGTGATTAGCTCTGTTCCTTTTTCCCTGGAGAAGATGGCTCCCCTTCCTATCTTGGTGTTCAGAGAGTCCCCAGAGGGGACCCCCCTGCTAGATATTTTGGGGTATTCCTAAAGCTCCCTGAGGCCCGCTCGCAGCCCTGGGGTCCCTCCAGCCCCAGAAACCAGTGGCACCAAATAGAGAGGGGCCTGGGTTTTCCTCCTTGGCTATGGTTTGGGGTTGTGGGGCGAAGTCTGTGGTCTTACAGACTGGATCCTCTGGTTCTGGAGGATGAAGTGCCAGAAAGAACCCTAGATTTATTCATAGGCTCCTTTTATTTTTTTTATTGTATAAGGCGCACGGGCTTAGTTGCTCCATGGCGTGTGGGATCTTCCTGGACCAGGGATAGAACCCGAGTCTCCTGCATTGGCAGGCGGATTCTTTACCATTGAGCCACCAGGGAAACCTTCACAGGCTCCTTTTAGACAATTGGTTTCACCTACTCCCCTCCCTTGAAGTTTTCCTAGAGCTCCTTGGGAAAGTCAATGCTGCCTCACTTTTGGGAAGTGATTTATGGTTTGCAAAGTACTTTCACACTGTTTCTAAACATCTACTACCTACTTGCCTAAAGTACAGGCAAGGTAGGTATTACCCCCTATTTTGCAGATGGGAAATTTCCCAGAGAGATAAAATGATTTGCTCAAGGATTAGTAGGTGCCATTTGTACTCAAACCCCACCTCTGTCTCGAAGTTTAGTACTTTTTCTTTCCTTCTCTTTCTTTTATATATTTTATATAGGAATGTCACACAAATACATTTTTGTTGCAGACATTCAAAATGCTATAGAAGTATTGATATATGAACTGAAAGTCCCTTTACTCCTCTGACTTTTTCTGTGTGTTCAGTCATGTCCAACTCTTTGTGACCCCACGGACTGTGGCCTGCCAGATTCCTCTGTCCATGGGAGTTTTCAAGCAAGTGGAGAGGGTTGCCAGTTCCTCCTCCAGGGGATCTTCCCAACTCAGGGATCAAACCCGAATCTCCTGTGTTGCAGGCAGATTCTTTACCACTGAGTAGACTTTTTCTAGCTTAGTGTGTATGAGTTCAGTGCTTTTCTGTTGTGCTTACTTTCAAGAAATGCCAGTGTGGCATGGTGGTTAGGAGTGCAGTCTCTGGAATCACAGGGCCTGGGTTTGAATCCTGACTCTTCTTACTAATTATGTGACCTTGGGCAAGATACTTATGTGACTCAGTTTTCTCATCTGTAAAATGGGGATTTATACCTAACATATAGTTGTCTTGTGAGGATTAAATGAGTTAATACCTATAAAGCACTTATACCCAGTTGGGCTGAGCATGTAGTATTCGCTTTATTTAGGAGTTGACAATTACTAATACTCTGAACATATATATGCGCTTAAGTAAATAGGAGGTCATATTTTATGAATTAAATTGTGACTTGCTTTTTTCACTTACTATGCCTTTTTAATACCTATGTGGCTGCATCTGGTCTTAGTTGTAGCCCGGGATCTTTGCTGCATCACGTGGGACCTTTGTTGCGGTGCACAGCCTCTCTGGCTGCGGTGCATGCAGTCTCTGTTTGTGGCGTGCAGCCTTCCTAGTTGTGGCACTGGGGCTCCAGAGCACACGGGCTTCTGTAGTTGCAGTGCACAGACTTTGTTGCTTCATGGCATGGGATCTTAGTTCCCCGACCAGGGATCTAACCTGCATCCCCTGCATTGCAAGGTGGATTCTTAACTACTGGACCACCAGGGAAATCCCTCACTTAATAAATCTTGGAGGTCTTTTCCTGTCAACTTGCAGAGGTTTACTTATCAGCAGTGTAGTATTTCATAGCATGGATATTACCATACTTAATTCACTCACTCGAGACTATTTATGCTGTTTCCAGGTCTTTAAGTATTGTAAAGAGGATTGCAGTTAACGTTTTTACACACATATCTTTGGGTAAATGTGCACGGATTTTCATAGGGCATATTCCTAAAAGTGGAATTAGTCAAGGGTTTAAAAAAGTATGCACTCTTAATATTGGCCAAAGTGAAGTGAAGTCGCTCAGTCGTGTCCGACTCTTTGCGACCCCATGGACTGTAGCCTATCAGGCTCCTCCATCCATGGGATTTTCCAGGCAAGAGTGCTGGAGTGGATTGCCATTTCCTTCTCCAGGGGATCTTCCCAACCCAGGAATCGAACCCAGGTCTCCCGCATTGCAGCCAGACACTTTACTGTCTGAGCCACCAGGGTAGCCCATTGACTTCTAAAAATACTTTTATAATCTCTGATGATATACATGTGAAATTAGTCTTTTTTCCTGCATCCTCACCAATCCTAGGTATTATCAGTATCTTTAAAATTTGCCATTCACTTGATCTAAAAATGATATTTCTGCAGGATTTACATGAAGTAACTCACTAACTTTACTGAAAAGCAAGAAAGGATACCTTTGTATATGGGAAGTTTTTTTTTTTTTTCCTGTCACACCATGTGGCATGCGGGATTTTAATTCCCTGATGCCCAGGGATCGAACTCATGCCCGTGCCCCTGCAGTGGAAGCACAGAGTCTTCATCACTAGACCACCAGAAAAGTCCCTATATGGGAAGTTTTAAAACATAGCAAATAAAATGGTCACCTGTCTACTGAACAGCCACCTTCAGAAACAGAACATTACCAATACTTTGAAGCTCCCTGGGGTCCCTTATGGATCCTAACCCTTCTGCTTCCTCCACAGAATTTTGTGTTTTTATATTTTTGCTTATTATTATACTTTTACTACATACGCAAGTAATGTATTGCTTAGTTTGATGTGTTTTGAACTTTGTATACATGGTATCATCTGTATTCTACTGCTTACTTTTTTGCATAATATTAATTTTGAGATTCTTCATGTCGATGCATGTAGCTGTAGTTCATTTATTTTCACAGCTGAATATACTGGTTCGTTGTATTACTGTGACAGAGTTTATTCATCCATTTCCTTGTCAGTGCACCATTTGGGTTGTTTCCAGTGTTTTCCCACTGCAAGCAGTGCTGCTGTGAGCGTACTTCTATGTGTCTTATCTTATACTTTTCAAATCAAAATTTAATGAAATTCCCCCCAAATGATAACTCATTTTAATTTTTGCATTTCCTTTATTACTGGACTTCCCTGCTGGCGCAGACGGTTAAGCGTCTGTCTACAATGTGGGAGACCCGGGTTCGATCCCTGGGTCAGGAAGATCCCCTGGAGAAGGAAATGGCACTCCACTCCAATACTATTGCCTGGAAAATCCCATGGACAGAGGAGCCTGGTAGGCTACAGTCCATGGGGTTGCAAAGAGTCAGACATGACTGAGCAACTTCACTTTCACTTTATTACTGGTAATGTTGAGCATTTTTAATATATTTTTTAGCCATTTGTATTTCTGTTTTAAATTTATTTATTCATTCATTTATTTATTTGTTGGCTGTGCTGGGTCTTCATTGCTGCCCGTGGGCTTTCTCTAGTTGCGGCAAGCAGGGGCTACTCTTTAGCTGTGTGCATGGACTTCTCATTGCAGTGGCTTCTCCTGTGGGAGAGCACAGGCTCTTGGGTGCCTGGACTCAGTAGTTGCCGTACACGGGCTTCAGTAGTTGTGGTTCATGGACTCTAGAGCACGGGCTCAGTAGTTGTGGCGCACGGGCTAAGTTGCTCTGCAGCATGTGGAATCTTCCCAGACTAGGGACTGAACCCATGTCTTTACTGGCAGGCTAATTCTTAACCACTAGACCACAAGAGTAGTCCCTGTCGTTTTTCTTAGTGTTGCCTTTCTTGGTCTTTGCTCATTTTTTCTCTTGTTTCCCCCCTTTTCATGTCTGCTTTTTTCCAGTGTTCCGTACCGCTTCTCTAAACTGAGGAGTCTAATGTTCTCAAAAGAAAAGGAATTGGGACGATCCCACATATTCTTTGACGTGCCTACTCTAAGCAAGGCACTGTGCTAAAAAAGCCATCAAAGTCTTCAGGAGCTTATGATTTTAGCGGGGAGAAGAGTGAATAAGTAGTGATGAAAGGATGGGGCCTGTGTTACAGTGTAGGGTATGTAGGGTGCAGTGGGCGCAGGAGCAGGCTCTGACAGAGGGGTGCTGGGGTGGGACTGTTAGAGCGGAGCCTTAAGGTTGAGTGCAGTTCTCCAAGGAGGCAAGGGAGGGGAAGGGACTCTCAGAGGAGAAAACGACGGGCACACCTTTGGGGAGGTGGAAACATGTATTGCATTGGAAGGCTCATCAACAGAAATTTGGATTTGGGTGCTTTGCTACAGTTGGATCAGGAAAGTTTGGAATAGCTCATGTCGGGTACAGGTGAGGTCCTAGTGGGAGTCAAGACATTATGTGATGCAGACAGTGATAATAGGTCTGATCATAAGGGAATTTTAATGCTATGATGAGCAGTTTTTAATTTTTTTGTTTGCTTTTAAAAAAGGCATACATTTATGTATGTATGCAATAACATACATACATAAATGTACAATCAAGTAATTTTCACAAACTGGACACTAACCGTCACCCAGATCAAGAAACAAATCATTACCAGTATCAGGGAGTCCCCTTCTAGTTATTACCTACCCTCTGTCCTCACGGGTAACCACAGTCCTGACTTCTGAAAGCATCCTTAATTTTGCCTGTTTTCATGCTTTTTGTAGAAATGGAATCATACGGTATGCTTTATTGTCTGACTTCTTTTGCTTAACCTATCTAAAAACATCTCCAGAACATATCCATGTTGCATGTCCATTAGATCCTTCTTTTCCACTGTTGTGCAGTGTTCTGTTGTGTGGATGGCTATGTCACAATTAATCCATTCTGCTCCAAAACATTGCTAATTTTGGCTATTGTGAAAAATGCTACTATGAACATTCTAGTGTGTGTATTTTATGGGGAAAGTATATGTGCATTTCTGTTGAGTCAATAACCAGGGGTAGAATTGCTGTGTTATAGGATGCTTATACAGAGAAGACAGTGGCACCCTACTCCAGTCCTTTCATCTGGAAAATCCCATGGACGGAGGAGCCTGGGAGGCTGCAGTCCACGGGGTCTCGAAGAGTCAGACACGACTGAGCGACTTCACTTTCACTTTTCACTTTCATGCATTGGAGAAGGAAATGGCAACCCACTCCAGTGTTCTTGCCTGGAGAATCCCAGGGATGGGGGAGCCTGGTGGGCTGCTGTCTACGGGGTCGCACAGAGTATCGGACACGACTGAAGCAATTTAGCAGCAGCAGCAGCAGGATGCTTATAAGATTGAAGACAGGAGGAGAAGGGGACGACAGAGGATGAGATGGTTGGATGGCATCGCCGACTCGATGGACATGAGTTTCAGTAAACTCCGGGAGCTGGTGATGGAGAGGGAGGCCTCGCATGCTGCAGTCCACGAGGTTGCAGAGAGTCAGACATGACTGAGCGACTGGACTGAGGGTGTCATTCATGTGTTCATCTGTGGTAGATACTTCCAAAGTGATTGTGATTGATTGTAATAATGAGCAAACCCTCCAGCAGTGTATGAGAGTTCTGATTGTTCTACAGCCCCTAACACTTGGTTGTTTTTTTTTTAACCCGTCATTCTGATGGGTATTTTGTGGTATTGCCTTGTGATGTTAGTTCCTAGTTCTTTGATGACATGGCTAATGAGATAGAACCCTTTTCATATGTTTTATTGGCTATGTGAATATCCTCTTCTGTGATGATTCTATTGAAGTGCTTTGCTCATTTTTCTTTTGGGCACCACTCTTTCTCCCCTTCATGTTCCCTCCCTCCCCTTCTTTCTTCTTTTAAATATGCTCTTTATTTTGAAATAATTTTAGGTTTACAGAAAAGTTGCAAAGATAATACTCATATACTCTTCACCCAATTTTCTCCAATGCTAGCATCTTATGAAACCATGGCACATTTGTCATAACTAAGAAATTTTTAATTGATATAATATTGGTTAACTAAATTGTAGACTTTAATTGGATTTCACCGGATTTTTCACTAATGTCCTTTTTCTGATCCAGGATTCAGTCCAGGATATCATGTTGTTTTTTGTCTTATAGGAATTCTTAATGTATTCTGAATATCCTTTGTCAGATAGTCATAGAATGAATGTCTTCTACTCTGTGGGCTGTCACGCACTCTCTTAATGGTGTCTTCTGATGAATGAAAGTTCAAAATTTTAATATAGTCCAATTTATCAATTTTTTACAAGAAGGATTTTTTAATGCTATGTTTATGAAAAATTTTGCCTTTGTCAGGGCCATAAAAATGTTCTGAAAGAAAGAAAGTGAAGTTGCTTAGTTGTGTCCAACTCTTTGTGACCCCATAGACTATAGCCTGCCAGGCTCCTCCATCCATGGGCTTTTCCAGGCAAGAATACCAGAGTGGGTTGCCATTTCCTCCTCCAGATCTTCCTGACCCAAGGATCCAACCCGGGTTTCCCACATTGCAGGCAGACTCTTTATCATCTGAGCCACTAGGGAATCCTAAAAAAAAAAATTCTATAAAAACCTTTATTTTTCTGGGAATTTCCTGGTGGTTCAGTGGCTAAGACTCTGCTCTCCCGATACAGGGGGCCTGGCTTTGATCCCTGATCAGGAAACTAGATCCCATGTGTCACAACTAAGACCCAGTGCAGGCAAATGAATAAAAATTAAAAGAACCTTTATTTTTCTGCTTTTCACATTTACATCTGCAATCCACTCAGAATTAATGTTTGTATATAGTATGAAGTAGGAATTAATATGCATTTTTTCCCATAACAAGGCATGTTTACTTTAACCTATATGCTTAATGGAAAATATTTTAAGGAGGAGCATTGTCAAATTTTGAGGAACTGGCATTTTTGTATGTCTATGTGTATTAGTCACTGTGTTCTCACTTAAATGTTGTACTGTCCATCTTACCAACTAGTAAAGTAAGGCTGAGGGAGAATAAAATTAATACATGCAACAAATGAAAGTCAGAGCTAATGTTTGGGCCAAGGTCTAACTGTTCTAAATGCTATTCTTTTTCTGCAAAGAAGGTGGAAAATCAGTTTGGGCTTGAGGGATAATGGAGTAGGCAACAGGCCTGGTGGTGATTTGGGTACTGTTTGTTATGTATCATTTCATTCTATGGAAGTAAAATATATTTTCTAAAATAAAAAATAAGTATATGAAAAATAAAATGAAAGATTTTGATCATATCCTACACTGAAGTTGGGGGTCAGTTAGGCTGAATAAATTAGTTTGATCTATTCATGGAGTATTAGTACTAATGGTCATTAAAAGCCAATTTTGAAGAATGCTTAATGTGATGGAAATTAATGATGAAATATTAAAGGGGGGAAAAGCAAGTATCTAACTGTATATAGTAGTATGCCTTTCAAAAATGTGCATAGAAAAATTGTAAGGAATACATTTTAATAGTGGCTATTTTAGAGTAGTAGGATAAGAATTACTTATTTCCTTCATCATTTCTTTAATTTTTATCTCTGTAGGTATTTTTTTAACAGTTGTAGATTCATGTGCAGTTATAAGAAATAACAGGGATCTTTTGCATTTACTTGGCATTCCTCAGTGGTAACATCTTACAAAACCATAACGCACTGTCACAGCCAGGATAGTGCCATCAATGCAGTCAAGATACAGACTATTTCCATCACTACAAAGATACTTCAGGTTGCCATTTTAGAGTCACACCCACTTCCTTTCCACCTCCTTCTTCTCCCTAACTCTTGAACCCCTTTGCCTGTTCTCTGTTTCTGTAATTTTGTCATTGCAAGACTATTAGATTCATGGAATCATATAGGATGTAACCTTTTGTGATTGGCTTCTTTCATTTAGTTTAATTCTTGGGAAATTGGTGTTGCCTGCGTCAGTAATTAGTTCCTTTTTATTGCTGAATAGTAAGCATTCCATAATATGGCCCTCATAGTTTGTTTAATCATTCACTTACCGAAGGGCATCTGGGTTGTTTCTGGTTTTGGGGTATTACAAGTAAAGCTGCTTATGAGCATTAGCATGCAAGTTTTAAAAAAATATTTATTTTTAATTGGAGGATAATTGCTTTACAATACTGTGTTGGTTCCTGCCATACATCAACATGAATCAGCCATTGGTATACATATGTCCCCTCCCTCTTGAACCTTTCTCCCACCTCCCACCTCAAGTGTGCAATTTTTTGTGTGAACATAAATCTACATTTCTTTGGGATAAATGCCCAGGAGTATAATTCCTGGGTCGTATGGTGATTGTATGTTTAGTTTTTAAAGAAGTTCCAAACCATTTTTCAGAGTGGCTGTGTCACTTTATACTCCCACCAGCAACGTGTGAGTGATCCGGTTTCTCTGCAGCCTTGCCAGCCTTTGGTGCTGTGGTCTTTGTTTTAGCCATTTTAATAGGTGTGTGATGACACCTCACTGTGGTTTTAATTTTCCTTTCCCTAGTGACCAATGATGTTGAACATCTTTTTACATGCTTATTTGCCACCCATATATTTTCTTCAGTGAAATATCTTTTCATGTCTTTTACCCATGTTCTAACAAAATGTTAGGGAATAAAATCTTTGTATTTATGAGAGATATTGGTTTGTAGTTTTTTTTTGTTTTTGTTTTCTTTTTAAAATTGTCTTGGGTCTTGGTGCCACAATAAGATTAGCTTCATAAAATGAATTTGAAAGTGTCCCTCCTCTTATTTTCTGGATGAGATTATGTAGAAATAGTATTGGTGCTAATTTTTAAAATACTTCATAGACTTCTCCAGTGGAGTCACCTGGGCCTGGATATTTCTTCTTAGAGAACTTTTTTTTTGGCTGTGCCATGTGGCTTGTGGGATGTCAGTTCCCCAACCAGGGACTGAACCAAGGCCATGGCGGTGAAAGCCTGGACTCCTAATGACTAGGTCACCATGGAACTCCTCTGAGAATTTTAAAATTATGATTTTAATTTCCTTAATAGTTATAAGGCTTTTCATATTACCTTTGTCGTATTAGATGAAGAACTTCAATAGTTCATTTTTTTTGAATAATTGATTTATTTTTCTAAATTGTCAAATTTATGCTCATAGAGTTGTTCATAGTATTACCTTATACTTTTAATACCTCCAAGTTCTGTAGAAATATTGTGTTTCATTCCTGATATTGGTATTTATGTCTCTCTCTTTTATTCTTTGTCAGTCTTATTTGAAGTTATGAATTTTATTGATCCTTTCAAAGAATAGCTCTTTGTTTCATTGGTTTTTCTCTATTGTTGTTCTGTGTTAAATATTATTTATCCATGCTCTTATTTTTATTAAGTCCTTTTCCCTGCTTGCTTTGAGTTTTAGTTTGTTTTTGTTTTTCTAAATTCTTGTAGTGGGAACTTAAATTATTGATTTGAGACTTTCTTTTCATCTAATGGCAACCCACTCCAGTACGCTTGCCGGGAAAGTCCCATGGACAGAGAAGCCTGGTAGGCTACAGTCCATGGGGTCGCAAAGGGTTGGACATGACTGAGTGACTTCACTTTCACTTTCATCTAATACATATATTTAGTGCTATGAATTTCCCTCTCTTTAGAGGGAGTTTAGAGAATTTCTCTCCCTTTCCCTCTCTAAAGAACTACTTTAGCTATATTTCACAGAATATGATGTTTTGCTTTTTCATTTTCATTCAGTTCAGCGATTTTTAAAAATTTCCTCTGAGAGTGTCTTTTTGACCCAAAGATTATTTTTAAAAGTATATTGTTTAGTTTCCTAGTGTTTGGAAAATTTCCCATTATCCTTCTGTTATTTATTTCTAGTTTGAATCCATTGTGGTCATATAACGTACTCTGTATGATTTCAGTTCTTTCAAATTTGTTGAGATTTTTCATAGTCCAGATTATGGTCTGTCTTGGTATATGTTCCATAGATCCATGAAAACAATGTGTATTCTGCTGCCGTTGGGTAGAGTATTCTATAAATGTTGATTAGATCTTGTTGGTTGATGGTGTTGTTGAGTTCTTATATATTCTTGCTAATTTCCCCCACCCCAATTGTTCTATTAGTTGTTGAGAGATAGGTATTGAAGTCTCTAACTACAATTGTGGATTTGTGTACTTGTTCTATCAGTTTTTGTTTCACATATTTTGCAGCTTGGTGTTTGGTGAATATACTTTTGGGATTGCTCTGTCTTCTTTGTGGATTATATTACATAATGTCCTTTTCTATTTATGGCAATTCTCTTTGCTCTGAAGTCTACTTTATCTGATATTAACATAGCACTCTTGCTTTCCTTTGATTAATATTTGCATGATATATCTTTTCCCATTCTTTTACTTCAACCAGTCTATATTTTTATATTTAAAGTATTGAATATGTTTCTTATTGACAGCATGTAATGAGTCATTTTAAAACATCTATTCTGCCAATCTGCTTTTTATTTTTTGGTTGTGGTTGTACAGCTTACTGGAACTTAGTTCCCCAATCAGGGGTCTAACCTGGAGGAAAGTATGTAGTCCTAACCATTGGACCAGCAGGGAATTCCTGCCAATCTGTATTTAAGTGATGTATTTAGACTGTACATTTAGCGTAATTATTGGTATGGTAAGCCTGCTATTTTATTTTTGTTTGTTGTTTGTTTTCTCTGTCTTTCAGCGATTATTTCTTTCAGCAGGTGAGTACTTCTTCAACTTTCTTTCTTGTCTCCAACTGAGATTCTGATGACATGAATAGAGGAGATGACCCTCTCAAGGCCCAAATCCAGACTCGTCGTCTGTGCTCTTCCAGTTAAAATGCCATGGCTGAACCCGGGACATGGCAGTGAAAGCATCAAATCCTAACCATTGGACCATCAGGGAACTCCCGAGACTATGCTTTAATCAAAGTGCATTTCTGTGTACTGGGGAAAAGAGTTACCAGCCACTTTGGCTATTTTGGGCTTCACTGGTGGTTCAGTTGGTAAAGAATCCGCTTGCAGTGCGGGATACCTGGGTTCGATCCCTGGGTTGGGAAGATCCCCTGGAGAAGGAAATGGCTGCCCACTCCTGTTTTCTGGCCTGGAGAATTCCATGGACTGTATACTCCTTGGGGTCACAAAGTCAGACGCAACTGAGTGACTTTCACTTTCACTTGGCTATTTTGAAATCATTTTTTCTTTCTTTTGTAATGTTCTCTTGACCTAGATGTCATGGAACACTCACTATGCATTCAGAAAAGGCTTTCCTTTGTTAGGGGCTGTGGCAGGCAGCTGCCCACAAGGAGTTGACAGCTAGAAGATCACATGGCTCACAAATCAGTGAGAGGCACTTGCCACCAGAGGCCTTGTGAAGCAGAGGGAGCACAGGGAAGGCAGTATGTGTTTCCCGCAGGATCTAGGGAAGTGTCATGGAAGGTGTGGCAATTGAATGCAAACTCTTGAGGGACTCACAGCTGCCCCTGGTGAAAATGAGAAGATAGAACATTTAGGCAAAGGAAATTAGGAGAGCGAAGTTACTCAAGTAGGAAAGCATGGGGCATTTTGGACCAGGGGCAATGAAGACCAGTGACAGCAGAGGCGAGTTGACTCAGATTGTAGAGAGCCTTAAATGCCACACTAAGGGTCTGGCTTTATTTGGTAGGAATTAAGTGTTTTTGTAAAAGCTAGCTACATTGCCAGGTTTGGTAAGTCTTAAGGGCCATGTGGGAGTGTCTTCAATCTTTCTTACATCTGGGCTTGTTCCAAGAAGCGGGAAGAGGCTAATATTTGAATACTTTCCTCCTATATGCCTTCCCCAACGGCTCTGCTGGGAAAGAATCCACCTGCAGTGCAGCAGACACCAGAGACTTGGGCTCTGTCCCTGGGTTAGTAAGATCCCTGGAGAAGGAAAGAGCAACCCACTCCAGTATTCTTGCCTGGAGAATTCCATGGACAGAGGAGCCTAGCAGGCCACAGTCCATGGGGTCTCAAAGAATCAGACATGACTGAGCGACTAAGCACACATTCCTATGTGGCAGAGAACAACCTCCATATATTTTCAGTTAATCTTAAACAAAAAAGTTCTCAGCTGGATGGTAGCTTCCCTGGTAGCTTAGAGGTTAAAGCGTCTGCCTGCAATGCGGGTGACCTGGGTTCGATCCCTGGGTCAGGAAGTTCTCCTGGAGAAGGAAATGGCAACCCACTCCAGTATTCTTGCCTGGAGAATCCCAAGGACGGAGGAGCCTGGTGGGCTACAGTTCACGGGGTCACAAAGAGTCGGACATGACTGAGTGACTTCACTTCAGGGTAAACACAGTCCATCTGATTACAGAGACTGATTACTTCTCCCCCATTTGTTCTTTCTTGTGTAGGAAGATCTGTTGCCTCCCAGAGAAGCTTCTCCCAGCCTTCTGGGCAGAGCCTATTCTTTCTTCCTCCGGTTGCTCCATCAACTATTTGGAAGGTTAGGAGGATTCCTCAAAACTGTTAAGAGTTCAGTTAAGTTCAGTCACTCAGTCATGTTTGACTCTTTGTGACCCCATGAACCGCAGCACGCCAGGACTCCCTGTCCATCACCAACTCCCAGAATTTACTCAAACTCATGTCCATTGAGTTGGTGATGCCATCTAGCCATCTTATCCTCTGTCGTCCCCTTCTCCTCCTGCCTTCAATCTTTCCCAACATCAGGGTCTTTTCAAATGAGTCAGCTCTTCACATCAGGTGGCCAAAGTATTGCTGTTTCAGCTTCAACATCAGTCCTTCCAATGAACACCCAGGACTGATTTCCTTTAGGATGGACTGGGTGGATCTCCTTGCAGTCCAAGGGACTCTCAAGAGTCTTCTCCAACACCACAGTTCAAAAGCATCAATTTTTCGGTGTTCAGCTTTCTTTATAATTCAACTCTCACATCCATATACAACTAGTGGAAAAACCATAGCCTTGACTAGACGGACCTTTGTTGACAAAGTAATGTCTCTGCTTTTTAATATGCTGTCTACGTTGATCGTAACTTTCCTTCCAAGGAGTAAGCATGTTTTAATTTCATGGCTGAAATCACCATCTGCAGTGATTTTGGAGCCCAGAAAATATAAAGTCAGCCACTGTTTGCACTGTTTCCCCATCTATTTCCCATGAAGTGATGGAACCAGATGCCATGATCTTCGTTTTCTTAATGTTGAGCTTTAAGCCAACTTTTTCACTCTCCTCTTTCACTTTCATCAAGAGGCTCTTTTCTTCTTCACTTTCTGCCATAAGGGTGGTGTCATCTGCATATCTGAGGTTATTGATATTTCTCCTGGCAATCTTGATTCCAGCTTGTGCTTCTTCCAGCCCAGCATTTGATGTACTCTGCATGTAAGTTAAATAAGCAGGGTGACAATATACAGCCTTGATGTACTCCTGTTCCAATTTGGAACCAGTCTGTTGTTCCATGTCCAGTTCTAACTGCTGCTTTCTGACCTGCATACAGGTTTCTCAAGAGGCAGGTCAGGTGGTCTGATATTCCCATCTCTTTCAGAATTTTCCACAGTTTATTGTGATCCACACAGTCCAAGGCTTTGGCATAGTCAATAAAGCAGAAATAGATGTTTTTTGGAACTCTCTGGCTTTTTCAATGACCCAGAGGATGCTGGCAATTTGATCTCTGGTTTTTCTGCCTCTTCTAAAACCAGCTTGAACATCTGGAAGTTCATGGTTCACGTATTGCTGAAGCCTGGCTTGCAGAATTTTCAGCATTACTTTACTAGCATGTGAGATGAGTGCAATTGTGTGGTAGTTTGAGCATTCTTTGGTATTGCCTTTCTTTGTGATTGGAATGAAAACAGACCTTTTCTAGTCCTGTGGCCACTGCTGAGTTTTCCAAATGTGCTGGCATATTCAGTGCAGCACTTTCACAGCATCATCTTTTAGGATTTGAAATAGCTCAACTGGAATTCCATCACCTCCACTATCTTTGTTCATAGTGATACTTCCTAAGGCCCACTTGACTTCACATCCCAGGATGTCTGGCTCTAGGTGAGTGATTACACCATCGTGATTATCTGGGTTGTGAAGATCTTTTTTGTATAGTTCTTCTCTGTATTCTTGCCACCTCTTCTTGATATCTTCTGCTTCTGTTAAGTTCATACCATTTCTGTCCTTTATTGAGCCCATCTTTGCATGAAATGTTCCCTTGGTATCTCTAATTTTCTTGAGAGCTCTAGTCTTTCCTAGTCTATTGTTTTCCTCTATTTCTTTGCATTGATTGCTGAGGAAGGCTTTCTTATCTCTCCTTGCTATTCTTTGGAACTGTGCATTCAAATGGGTATGCTGCTGCTGCTGCTAAGTCACTTCAGTTGTGTCCGACTCTGTGCGACCCCATAGACAGCAGCCCACCAGGCTCCCCCATCCCTGGGATCCTCCAGGTAAGAACACTGGAGTGGGTTGCCATTTCTTTCTCCAGTGCATGAAAGTGAAAAGTGAAAGTGAAGTTGCTCAGTTGTATCTGACTCTTTGCGACCCCATGGACTGGAGCCCACCAGGCGTCTCCGTCCATGGGATTTTCCAGGCAAGAGTACTGGAGTGTGGTGCCATTGCCTTTTCTGTCAAATGGGTATTTCTTTCCTTTTCTCATTTGCTTTTCGCTTCCCTTCTTTTCACAGCTATTTGTAAGGCCTCCCCAGACAGCCATTTTGCTGTTTTGCATTTATTTTTCTTGGGGATGGTCTTGATCCCTGTTTTCTATACCTCCATCCATAGTTCATCAGGCACTCTATCTATCAGATCTAGTCCCTTAAATCTTTTTCTCACTTCCACTGTATAATCATAAGGAATTTGATTTAGGTCATACCTGAATGATCTAGTGGTTTTCCCCACTTTTCTTCAATTTAAGTCTGAATTTGGCAATAAGAAGTTCATGATCTGAGCCACAGTCAGCTCCCGGTCTTGTTTTTGCTGACTGTATAGAGCCTCTCCATCTTTGGCTGCAAAGAATATAATCAGTTGGATTTTGGTGTTGACCATCTGGTGATGTCCATGTGTAGAGTCTTCTCTTGTGTTGTTGGAAGAGGGTGTTTGCTATGTCCAGTGCGTTCTCTTGGCAAAACTCTATTAGCTTTTGTCCTGCTTCATTCTGTACTCCAAGGCCAAATTTGCCTGTTACTCCAGGTATTTCTTGACTTCCTACTTTTGCATTCCAGTCCCTTATAATGAAAAGGACATCTTTTTCAGGTGTTAGTTCTAGAAGGTCTTGTAGATCTTCATAGAACCGTTCAACTTCAGCTTCTTCAGCATTACTGGTCGGGGCATAGACTTGGATTACTGTGATATTGAATGGTTTGCCTTGGAGACAACAGAGATCATTCTGTCATTTTTGAGATTGCATCCAAGCACTGCATCTTGGACTCTTTTGTTGACCATGATGGCTACTCCATTTCTTCTAAGGGATTCCTGCCCACATATTGGTCATCTGAGTTAAATTCATCCATTCCAGTCCATTTTAGTTAGTTGATTCCTAGAATGTTGACGTTCACTCTTGCCATCTCCTGTTTGACCACTTCCAGTTTGCCTTGATTGATGGACCTAACGTTCCAGGTCCCTATGCAATATTGCTCTTTACAGCATCAGACCTTGCTTCTATCACCAGTCATATCCACAACTGGGTGTTGTTTTTGCTTTGGCTCCATCCCTTCATTCTTTCTGGAGTTATTTCTCCACTGATCTCCAGTAGCATATTGGGCACCTATTGACCTGGGGAGTTCCTCTTTCAGTATCCTTTCATTTTGCCTCTTCATACTGTTCATGGGGTTCTCAAGGCAAGAATACTGAAGTGGTTTGCCAGTCCCTTCTCCAGTGGACCACATTCTGTCAGACCTCGCCATCATGACCCCTCTCTCTTGGGTGGCCCCACACGGCTTGGCTTAGTTTCCTTGAGTTACACAAGCTGTGGTCTGTGTGATCAGATTGGCTAGTTGTCTGTGATTGTGGTTTCAGTCTGTCTGCCCTCTGATGCCCTCTCTCAGCGCCTGCCGTCTTACTGGGGTTTCTCTTACCTTGGATGTGGGGTGTCTCTTCACGGCTGCTCCAGGAAAGTGCAGCCGCTGCTCCATTCTTTCTTCCTCCTGTCGCTCCATCAGGTATTTGGAAGGTTAGGAGGATTCCCCAAAACTGTTAAGAGTAAGATGGCATTTATACTTCTGGACCTCATGGCAGGATATGACCAGATGACCTGAAAGTCACTATTGTCTTGGCTAGTTCAGCACCCATCTTCCCATCTAGCTGCGAGAGGCATGTACTCCTCTTTTATGCTGTTACAATATCAAATATGGAAGGAGGCTTAGAGATACTTAGTTCAAGCCTTATTTTTCCAGTGAGATCCACAGATCCAGAATCGCTAAGCCTCTTGTCTGCCTGTGCGTGTTACACGGGTTCCTGGCAGGGTTTGGTGCATTCTGCCCTGCTGATCCTCTCTCATGTTATCTCCCCAGATCTCCAGCCCCCCACTTTTCCCTCTTCTTGCATGTTTTCCCCCTCAGGCTTTCTGTTTTCCTCACAATGAAAAGAAGGTCTTTAAGTTACGAAAGAACACCTGCTTCTTCCTTTGAAATTAGGCTGATCTATTGTATTGCCTGCTTTCTTCTGGATAATTTCTGTGTGGCTCATAGAAATAAGGGTTTGGATTCAGGTACCTTCCTGTGATTTGGTTCAGGAAAGATATCCTAGTCTTGCAAAGGGAATCAGTAACTTCGTGGGTGGATGTCAGGTACATAAATTCTGAACTGGGGATGACCAATCCAGGGATGCCTTCCAAACAGTGGGGAAAGGAGAGCACACACAATGTGCTGTGTAAAGAACACTGTCAGAGTCCCTGGAGACATCCTCATCACCCAGGAGTGAACTGACCTTGGGCAAGCTGATGTACCTCTCCAGACCTCAGCTTTTCTTGCCTATGAAATGGCAATAATAAAACCCACTGTACAGGACTGGCAAAACTGCACGTGTACTGGTAGCAGACTGTAAAGGTGAGAGATTATTGTTGCTGTGATTGTCATTATTAGGGCAGCGTGGACGTGCTCAGGCTGACTCTCCAGAGTGAACTGACAGGAGATGAACTTGAACGCATAGCCCAGAAGGTATCGAGGTTGCTGGTGGAGCGAGGCCTCCTCATCTCCGCCAGTTCTCCTTCCTTGCTGCTGACCTCTCAGCCCAGTGCTGGCTGGAACCATCTCCTCTGCTGCCTGGGAGCATCTCCTTTCAGACACAGCCAGCCGACCTCAGCATCATGCCTTGCTTTGGGGATGTAGAGGCCCCCATTACAATTAAAACTAACCTGCAATTTCAACTAATTCTCCCCATCCTGTGTTCTTGCTGCTGCTGCATTCATCCTGTGGCTTTGGGTTGAGGTTCTGAGATGAATTTTTGGTGGGAAACATTGGACTAACCCTTCAAGTCTTTTGAGCAGCAGTTCTGCATTGGTTGAGGGGCAGAGGTTCAGCGCCGGTTGTATGGTTTCTGATCCACTTTTCTTTCTCTCTCCCTGGCAGGCGGGCAGGAAGACCTATGCCATGGTGTCCAGCCGCTCAAGTAGTCATTCTCTGGCCTCAGAACTGGTGGAGTCCAATGATGGACACGAAGAGATCATTAAGGTAGGCTTAGCTCCCCTGCACGGTTTCTCCCTCCTCTCTTTTTCCCTGCAGGCAGAGGAGAGGAAGCGGCTGCCTTCACCAAAGGCCCCTTGTGGTTTGACTGGGAAGAACCAGATCTGTGATGCTGGGTCTTGGCTGGCTGTCTCCTGGAAAGATCTTAATTAACACCAGGAGACCACAGTCAGGCTGTAGTGGCTCTAGTGCCACCTGGCACTTGGCAGGGGAATGGATGAGATGACCTTTCAGGGTGCTTATCTACTGTCTGTATTCATTTCAGCTGCTGAAAGCTGTGGAGACAGGTAGAAAGTGTGTTTACGGAACTTGTTATTTTTAATTAAAATAATTTTTGTTTAATTAAGGCAATTAAAACAATTTCAAAAAATTAAAAGTTTCTTTCCTAAAAACAACTTTTTGAGATGTAATTCACATACCATACAATTAACTCAGTTAAAGTGTACAGTTCAGTAGTGGTTTTTAATATATTCACAGAGTTGTGCGGCCATCACCACTACTAATTTCAGGACTTTTTCAGTCACTCCTTGTAGCCCCTGGTGATCACCACAGTCTATCAGTACCTTCTGTCTCTGTGGATTTGCCCTTTCTAGACATTTTATATGGGCCTCCCTGGTGGCTCAGAGGTTAAAGCATCTGCCTGCAACGTGGGAGACCTGGGTTCAATCCCTGGGTCGGGAAGATCCCCTGGAGAAGGAAATGGCAACCCACTCCAGTATTCTTGCCTGGAAAATCCCATGGACGGAGGAGCGTGGTGGGCTACAGTCTATGGGGTCGCAAAGTGGTGGGCTACAGTCTATGGGGTCGCAAAGGGTCGGACACGGCTGAGTGACTTCACTTCACTTCAGACATTTTATATAAAAGGAATCACAGCACAACATGTGGCCTTTTGTGTCTGGCTTCTTTCACTTAGCAGAGTATTTCAGGGATCAGCCATATTGTAACATACATCAGTATTCACTGCTTTTCTGAATCATATTCCCTTGAATGAATATATTATATTTTGTTACCCATTCATAAATTGATGGGCATTTGGGTTGTTTCCACTCTCTTACTTTTATGAATAATGCTGCTTTGAATATTCATGTACAAGTTTTTAGGTGAACATGTGTTTTCAATTCTCTTGATATATACCTAGCAGTAGTGAAATTGCTAGGTCATATGGTAATTCTATATTTATATTTAATCTTTTGAGAAACTACCAGACATTTTTCCAAAGTGTCTGCTCTATTTTGTATTCCCACCAGTTATATATGTGGGTTTCAATTTCTGTATATCCTCATTAACACTTGTTATTATCCATTTTTTTGATTATTGCCATCCTAGTGGATGTGAAGTGGTGTCCTATGGTGGTTTTAATTTGCATTTCCCTAATGGCATCTTTTCATGTGCTTATTGCCTGTTTGTATATCTTCTTTGGAAAAATATTTATTCAGATCCTTTGCTCTTTAAAAATCCAATTGTACTTTAATTGTTACAGTATAAGGGTTCTTTTATATATTCCAGATAGTAAGTGCTTCTCAGATAAATGTTTTGGAAAAAATTTTTAATTTTTTCCCATTCTGTGGGTTTTTTTTTTTTTTTTTTTGCTTGCTTGATGAGGTCCTTTGAAACAGAAAATTTTAATTTGTTAAAATCCAATTTATATATATTTTTTGTTTTGTTACTGTGCTTTTGGTATTGTATCTAAGAAGACTTTGCCTAACCAAAGGTCACAAAGACTTATCCCCATACTTTCTTCAGAGAGTTATAGTTTTAGCTCTTATGCATAGGTATATAATCCATTTGGGTTAATTTTTGTGTATGATGTGACTTCATTCTTTTGCACATGATGTCCATTTTTACCAGCCTCGGTTGTTGAAAAGACTGTTACTTGGCACACTTGTCAAAAATCAGTTGACAAAAATCAGAGTATGTAATTATTTCTGGACACTTTATATACCATTGATCTACATGTCTATCCTATATCAGCCTCACGCTGTCTTGACTTCTATACCTTTGTAGTAATTTTGTGTTTTTTCAAGAATGTTTTAGCTATTTAGGGTCCTTGGCATTTCCATATGAATTTTAGGATTAGTTTGTCAGTTTCTGCAAAGAAACCAGCTTGGCTCTTGATAAGAATTGTGTTGAATTTGTAGTTCAATTTGGGGAGTATTGCCTTCTTAGCAATATTAAGTTTTCTAATCCATGAAAATAGGATGTTTGTTCACTTTTTAAGGTCTTCTCTTATTTCCTGCTCTGTAATTTCTTGCCTCTGTTATGTTCTATAATTTTCAGAATGCAGGTTTTGAACTTTGTTAAATTTATTTCTAGATTTTTTTTCTTTTGGATTGTTCATTGCTATTAATAGTGTGTAGAAATACAACTTTTTTTCATATATTGTGCTTGTATCCTACAACCTTGCTGAATTCATTAATTTGTTCTAATAGTTTTTTTTATTGAATTCCTTAGGTTATTCTGTAGGCATGATCTTGTTATCTATGAATAGTTTTACCCTATCCAATCTGTATACTTTCAATTTTCTTTATTCAAAGTCATTACATGGCCTTTACATGGCCATTACATTACCACCCCATAATTCTATTAATATAATCATTGTTAACATTTTATTGTGTATCCTCTCAGACATTTTCCTATACATTTGTATTT
The DNA here is from genome assembly GCF_032405125.1 of Capricornis sumatraensis. Taxonomy (NCBI): domain Eukaryota; kingdom Metazoa; phylum Chordata; class Mammalia; order Artiodactyla; family Bovidae; genus Capricornis; species Capricornis sumatraensis. The sequence goes on along the minus strand of NC_091070.1, from coordinate 120,507,111 downwards.
TTAAAAAATTGTATTGTATATTTATACTACAATTTTCTTGCCTCCAGGGATTCCCTGGTGGCTCAGACTGTAAAGCATCTATCTGCCCACAATGCCGGAAACCCGGGTTCGATCCCTGGGTCAGGAAAATCCCCTGGAGAAGGCAATGGCAACCCACTCCAGTACTCTTGCCTGGAAAATCCCATGGACAGAGGAGCCTGGTAGGCTGTAGCCCATGAGGTCGCCAAGAGTCGGACGCGACTGAGTGACTTCACTTCCACTTTCACTTTGCTTGCCTCCCTTTAACGGTAGTTTGTAATAGCTTCTGTATCCATAAATGACTTCATAGTATTCTATTATACACATACCCTATAATTTCTTTAATCCCTTATTGTTGAACATTTTGTCTATTTCTACTTTTTGCAGCCATAAATGATATTTTGTCAAGTATATATATTACTAACTTGTGTATGTGTTTTATAGTATGAATAATAAAGAAATATTTTCTCAGTTGTAAAAAATTCAAGCATGGTATACAGAGAAAAATGTGTAAATCCCCTTTACAATCCCCTTTTCATGAGTTTACATGTATGTACGTAAGTATTTATACTAGTTTATAGCTAAATTTATTTCATTAGGATAAATTTCCAGAAATAGCTTTGATAGGTCAAATATAGTTTTAAGTCTTCTGATCAGAACCACCAAACTACCACCCAGAAAGGTGGTGACAGTTACCCTCCCACCAGCAGTGTGAGATTCGGACACGACTGAGCCACTGAACTGAACGGCAGTGTATGAGGCTACCTGTGTGGAGTTAATTTAACTGGAGGTTTCTTTTCTTTTTCTAAAATTTTCATTGAAGTATAGCTGATTTATAATGATGTGTTAGTTTCAGCAAAGTGATTCAGTTAGAGATACATTTTTCAGATTCTCTTCCCTTATAGATTATTACAGAATGTTGAGTATAGCTCCCTGTGCTATATAGTAGGTCCTTGTTGTTTATCTGTTTTATATATACAAGTGTGTATATGGAGAAGGCGATGGCCCCCCACTCCAGCACTCTTGCCTGGAAAATCCCATGGACAGAGGAGCCTGGTAGGCTGCAGTCCATGGGGTCACGAAGAGTCGGACACGACTGAGCAACTTCACTTTCACTTTTCACTTTCATGCATTGGAGAAGGAAATGGCAACCCACTCCAGTGTTCTGGAGAATCCCAGGGACGGGGGAGCCTGGTGGGCTGCCGTCTATGGGGTCGCACAGAGTCGGACACGACTGAAGCAACTTAGCAGCAGCAGCAGCAGTTTGTATATGTTAATCCCAACCTCCTAGTTTATCCTTCCCTCCTTCTCCTTTGCTAACCGTAAGTTTGTTTTCTATCTGCAGGTCAATTTCTGTATTGTATATAAATTCATTTGTATCATTTTGTTTTTCTAATTTTCACAAGTAAGTGATCTCGTGATATTTTTCCGGCTTACTCCACTTCGTATAATCTCTAGGTTCATCCATGTTGCTGCAAATGGCATTATTTCATCCTTTTTTATGACCGAGTCATATTTTACTCTGTGTGTGTGTGTGTGTGTGTGTACCTAACACCTCCTTTTCCCCCCAATTTTTATGTATTTATTTAGCTGTGGCTGTGCTGGGTCTTTGTTGCTACTTGGGCTTCTCTCTAGTTGTGGCAGGCGGGGGCTATTCTCTAGTGTGGTACGTGGGATTCTCATTGTGGTGTCTTCCCCTGTCGTGGAGCACAGGCTCTGGTATGTGAGGGCTTCAGTAGTTGTGGCACACTAGCCTAGTTGCTCCACGGCATGTGGGATCTTCCCGGATCAGGAATTAAACCCGTGTCTCCTGAATTAGCAGGCAGATTCTTTACCACTGAGCCATCAGAGAAGGCTCTGTACCACATCCTCCGTATCCGTTCATCTGTCAATGGACATTTAGATTACTTCCACCGGAGATTTCTTAATTAGTGTTGTTTTCCTTATTTCAGGTGTACTTGAAGGGGAGGTCTGGAGACAAGATGATCCATGAGAAGAATATTAACCAGCTAAAGAGTGAGGTCCAGTATATCCAGGAGGTGGGCACCCCTTCCCTTTGTGGAAATGACCAAAGTCGTTTCTCTAAACCTCACATTTTTTGGCTCCCTTCTTTCATAGGTTCCGATGTTCTCCCTTCTGCTTCCTTCATATCTCCAAAGTGCCACCATGCCCCCTCATGTGTTAATATCGTTTCTGACCCTTCCATTAATCAACAAATACTTATTAAGCACCATACACCTAGCGCTGTCCCCCAGTCATCCTATCTAAAGTGCCAGCCTTGCTTCTTCACTTTTCTTAAGCCTTAACCAGTCTCGTATTTCTTCTTGGCACTTGTGGCCATAGCATATCACGTTGGGTTGTGTGTCTCCCCAACTGGAAAGTTAAATACACCGAGGCAGGATTTTTTATTATTTTGTTGCTTCTGTAGGAGATACTGGACTACAGCCCCACTTGAGTAGAGTCTCTGCTTTCCCAGCCAGTACTGAGAACAGTACTTGACTCATCGGAGTATGGGCTGGGAAAGGGCACAGAGGTGGGTGAGTTGTTGTGCTCTCTTTCCCGAAGCTAAAGCCTCTTGCCCTCTCCTCCCAGGCCAGAAACTGCTTGCAGAAGCTCCGGGAGGATATAAGTAGCAAGCTTGACAGAGATCCAGGAGATTCTGTCCATAAACAGGAGATACAGGTAATAAGAAATGGTCCATAGTTGGGTCCAAACTAAGGAGGTGGAGTTGTGCCATTTACCAATCACCCATGGGTTCCCAAATCTAATGCCAGTGCTGGGAAAGTTGAGAATACGGGTGATGCTGGCTTCTCTGAGCATTCACACCTTGTTAGGGCTGTCCAAAAGATGGACACTTGTAATCACACATGTCAACCTATATACAACCACACCTGTCCCTAAAATATGTACAAAAGAAATTGAATTTATATCAATAAAATTATCATTCAATTAATGGCAAGCCATCTTGTCCATAGGGAGTCTGTGACCAATCTTCTTATAATACAAAGTCTTATAAAGCAGACAGTCACCTAGAAATCCAAACTTCTCGTAAGTTGATCTTGCTTAATTTGGTGATGCTTGTGGTGTAAATTGGAAGTCTTGGTCCTGGCCTGTTACTGTGTGTGCCTAGAGCTATCTCTTCCCTAGCACAGGAAGCTTCTCCAGGTGAGAGTTCATCCTCCCACCCTCGTCTCTGTGCCCTCACACCCCAGCCCAGGGTCTGGGATACACAAAGTGAAAGTCTCTCAGTCATGTCCGACTCTTTGCAACCCCATGGCCTATACAGTCCATGGAATTCTCCAGGCCAGAATACTGGAGAGGGTAGCTGTTCCCTTCTCGAGGGGATCTTCCCAACCCAGAGATCGAACCCAGGTCTCCCACATTGCAGGCGGATTCTTTGCCAGCTGAGCCACCAGGGATGCACAAGGTCATCCGTAAATGTTTGTTGGACCAAACTGATTGGAGAGTCCTTCTTGGCATGGATGGTCCTGGGATCCTGCTTTTCAGTCCTTCAGAAATTTGAGGATAGAAATGTCCCCAGGAGAGCAGAACTGTCTCTTCCATGAGTTCACCCTCATCCTCCCTTAGATTCCGGGCAGTGTCTCCTTCGTCTGCTTTCAGTTTGGGTGGGGTGGTCCTTCTCCAGTAGCCCCTGCCTTTGTTCTCCTAAGGGGAACAGTGACCTTGCAGCTAGAGCCGGCACAATTACCCTTCGCCTTGGGGATGTGCCAGGCTTGTGTGGCGGACACCCCCTAATTCACTTTGCTTTGGCTCAAGGTAAGACTTTCACTGCCTGAGCTCACATCTAACTGGTGGGTGGTGCTTTGTTTTGTGATTGAAGAGCCTAATGTGCTCAGAGCCCAGAAGTCCAGGGCCGTTGTTTATATAAACCAGCAGTCATATGATGACTAATTAGGCTTTGGGTTGGAAAGAATGGCAGCAAACTCCGCTTCCCGTTTGATTTATGTTTTGTCAAACCTTGTCAGGATCCCCGAGGGGCAAGGGAAACTCTTTGTTTATGGCAGGCAGCTGCTTGTGTTTCCTGGGCTTCGGGGAATGGGCCGGCACATTTTCCAGTCTGCTGAAAGGTTTTAGCCTGGGGTTTCCTTCCTCCTCCTGATGAGGCTCAGGTATTTTCTCTCAAGGCTGTGCGCGCTTCTCCACTCCCTCTTTTCTCCATTTTCCTGCAGAGCACTAGATGTCTTTTCTTCTTTTCTTTCCTCCCTTCTTTTCCTTTCCTCTTCCTCTCCCACCACTCCTCCTTTTCCCTTTTAATCTTTCTAAGATTTGGACTCTTAGAAAAATAATGCTTCAAGATATCATGTAATATGGTTTCTATGGAATCTTTAAAAAGTGATACAAATAAACTTATATACAAAACAGAACTAGACCCACAGACATATAGAACAAACTATGGTTACAAAAGGGGAAAGGAGAGGAGGGATAAATTAGAAGTTTGGGATTAACATATACACACTACTCTATATCCCTGGAGGGGAGAACATGGCAGCCCACTCCAGTATTCTTGCCTGGAGAATCGCATGGACAGAGGAGCCTGCTGGACTGTAGTCCATGGGGTCACAAAGAGTTGGCCATAACTGAGTGACTAAACAACAACAGCAATTTTCACTACCAATTTGATTTTTCTTTGAACAGGTGGTGCTAGAAAAGCCAAATGGCCTTAATGAAGGTCCCCTGACCACGGATAGCAGCCCACCCGAGGTAGGTAACAGGGAAAGTAGTGGCAACTACTGGTTAGCCAAGAGGCAGGAAATATACCTTCCTTATCTTTTTGTTTATTGCTTGCTCTCTCTGTCTCACTAAATATGAAAGTAATGTTTACTGGCTGTAAAATGCAAACAAAGGAGAAATGTATGAAGCGGAAATTCTGCTTCCCCAGTTCTACTCCTTGTAAATACCCGTGGTTAACAGAAGTGGGTGGGTCCTTTTATTTATTTATTGTTTTGGCTGCACTGCATGGCTTATGGGATCTTAGTTCTCTGACCAGGGATCAAACCTGTGTCCTCCTCAGTGGAAGTGCAGAGTCCTAACTAGACTGTCAGGGAAAACCCATGGGCGGGTCCTTTTAGAGCAGTGCTCACCGTTCATTATTATGATGGCCTTGGGAGCTTTAAAGGATGCAATACCTGTGTGCCGTCCCTAGAGACTGTAATTTAACGGACCTGAGATGTGGCCTATGCCTCAGGATTTAAAAAAAATTTTATTGACCACGCATGCCACGCAGCATGCAGGATCGTAATTCCTGACCAGGGATCAAAACTTCACCCCTGCAGTGGAAGCAGGGAATCATAACCACTGGACCACCAGGGAAGTTCTGCACTAGGACTTTTAAAAGCTCTTTACTTGATTCTAATATTTAGCCTGTTCTATTAGTTCTAATATTCTAGTTTAAAGTTCTAGAGTGTTTTTCTGTACATAGGCATCCATATTTAAAAGCCATATGTGTGTGTGTGTGTGTGTATACTAATATATAGACATGTATCATATATATATATATATAAATATATGTATATAATATGCACATGCTTTTTTACAAATACAGGGTTGTGATAAATAATACATTATTTCTTCTTGTTTTTTTATTTCTTTAAACTGCAGAGTATAGCCTCCTTTCCATGTTAGTACATGTAAATCTGGGGCTTCCCTGATGACTCAGAGGGAAAGAATCTGCCTGCGATGCAGGAGACACAGGTTCGATCCTTGGGTGGGGAAGATCCCCTGGAGAAGGAACAGGCAACCCACTCGAGTACTCTTGCCTGGGAAATCCCATGGACAGTGGAGCCTGGCAGGCTACATACAGTCTGTGGGGTTGCAAAGAGCTGGACACGACTGAGCGACTAAGCAACAACGATATATAAATCTGTCTCATTCTTTTAAATAAGAACATAGTATTTTTAACCCCCCCCAAGCTTTATTAATGTATAATCAACAAACACATGGCTATACTTTTTTTAAAAAGGACTTTTGTTGTTATATTTCTTGTGATTATGTAATAATACAAGACATGCACACTGTAGAAAATTATGAAAGAAGAAAAAGATATCAATTGTAATCTGCTCAGAGAAGAATCAGTTTGGTGAACTTTCCTTTGTTTTCCCTCCAGTGCAAATATGTATTTACGATATTGAGATTAGACTGTCTATAGCAGTTCTTTGTACTTATTTCTTAGGCGGTTATTTTTTGTGTTGGGTGTGTCTGGCCCTCAAGTGCAGAGCTGACTCAGACCTTCCCTTCAGTTCAGGGCTCGTTATCATCACTGGGCCCACAAAGGCCTCTCACTGCTTTGGTTTTTTTTTTTTTTTTTGGTCTCCCTGACCGAAAGGTGCTCACTCTAACATATTTAATATATAATTTAAATATGCCTATTAAGTACGTTTTTAATTTTCATAATAGACTTGCACTCTATTTTTTTCCTTTTTCATCCAACACCATATGTTTTAGGGCTCTGTTTACATTGCTGTGTTAAAATCTGTTTTGTTGTCTTTAGCTCCTACATGTAAAATTTTATAACTCCCTTTTATTCTCTTCGTACTGTATCATGAAATTTTTCCATGTCATTAAAGAGTCTTACGAGAATGACATTTGGATGAATTTTTTTTTTAATTAATTTTTTTGGCTGCCCCAGATCTTGATCTCTATTTGCAGCATACAAACGCTTACTTGTGCCATGTGAGATCTAGTTCCCCGACCAGGGGTTAAACCCAGGACCCTGCATTGGGAGCACAGAGGCTTAGCCACTGGACCACGAGGGAAGTCCCTAATGGCTGGACTGGGAATGTTATGAGTCTAGCCCCTCACTTTAGATGTGCAGTTTGGATTTTTCCCTTCCCCTGAGTCACCATATTCAGCAAATATGCTGTTAGCAACAAGTTATAGTAACACCTGGCACTGTCTGTTCAGCCTTTCTGCTTCCAAGCTCCAAGATATTATCTGGCTTAGTTTTGAGGCAGCCTTGAAGGCAGGGTGTGGTAAGGAGTGTTCTTGTTTCCCAGTTAGAGAAGCAAGGCCCACAGTACTCAGTGATAACACACCACCTGGGACACTGTCCTCTCCTCCCCGCTGAGCTCTGTGCTCTGGTTTGAAGGTGCTGCTGCCTCCCACTGTGCAAGGCAGGGAGAGACTCTCCTGTCAGACTCGAGGGAGCTGGTAACTGTGTGGCAGAAATGGAGGCGAGATCCTACACGCCAGTTCAGCCCTAACCACCCCCAGTTTGGGTGTGTCTGGGGGAGATACTCACAGTAACATCAGTGAGACACCTTTTCCTACATCGCATCTGATTCCTGGATTCACTGGGTCTTTTGCCCTAAGCTGCCTATCTGTCAGTAACCCTTAATCTGCTGATCTCTGTGCTCAGCGCAGAGAACCACAAAAGATGTGCCTCATGGGCTGCGCCCCTCTTGACCAGCATGCCACAGCCCTTGCCCTTGGGGACTGAAGTCTAGAGAGGATCATGGTCCCTGCTCTCAGAGGGCCCTAGTCTGGAGGAAAAGCAGGACACACGTGTAAAGATGGGATAAACATACCTGGTCATCAGTCCGTTGACAAGTATATAAAAACTACTGCAGTGTGTCCTAAAATAATGATTGGAAGCCAGTTGAGTTCTTTAGGGTACAAGTATGTTTTCACATGAATAACGTAGAATGCCTGGGTGCCTAAGACTAACTTTACTCCCTTATGCGATGTAAATTCCTTCACGAGGGTGGTCTGGGCCAGTCGGTCTAACAAGTGTGTATTATGGGGCAACCTTGTCCTACCAAGTCACATAGTGGTTTCAGCTTCTCGTCCCTCTCCTGGCTATAGGTGGACACCTATATAAATGAAGATGTTGAGAGCTTGAGGAAGACGGTTCAGGACTTGCTTGCCAAGCTGCAGGAAGCTGAGCGGCAGCACCAGTCAGACTGTTCAGCTTTTAAGGTGAGATTTGGGATTTGAGGAGAAAGTGCCCTAAGGGCAGGGCCACTGGATGCAGGTGCAGATGAATTTCTTCCTGGCGGAATGCCATCAATCAACTGGAAAGGCTAGGTTTGGTGGCCCGGGGCACTTCCTGTCAACTTTGCTCTTTCTTGGATATCTATAGTTTTTGCTGTCCAAGGCTAGCCCATAGTTTGAAGGTCAGCTTTTGAGTCTCTGCTCTTCTGGAGTGGAGAAATGGCGCTGATTTAGGAGAGCAGGTAAGTCAGAAGTCCTTTCTGCCAATTCATGGAAAGAACTGCTGGGCTGGATGTGCCATGCAGGCAAAGATTGTTGCTGTAAAGTTCACCATTGCGTCCCCAGTGTCTGGAACAATTCTAGGCATTGGGTGGGTGCCTCTTAAGTGTAGATAGGATGAGTGGATGGATTGGTGTGGTCTTAAGAAGAAATGTGCCTGTGGAATCAGGAACCTTTAGATCAGTCTTGGCTTTACTACACAGAGCTCTGTGATTTTTTTTTAAATTGAGGTATAATTTATTAACAGTGTTTCAAGTGAAAGCAAAGTCACTCAGTTGTGTCTGACTCTTTGTGACCCCATGGATAGTAGCCTATGAGATTCCTCCATGCATGGAATTTTCCAGGCAAGAGTGCTGGAGTGCGTTGCCATTTCCTTCTCCAGTGGATCTTCCCGACCCAGGGATTGAACCCGGGTCTCCAGCATTGCAAGCAGACAATTTTACTGTCTGAGTCACCAGGGAAGTTCCCCAACAGTGTTTTAAGTGCACAGCAAAGTGATTCAGTTACACACACACACGTACACACACATATATATATTCTTTTTCAGCTTCTTTTCTATTATAGATTATTATAAGATATTGAATGTTCCTGTGCTATATAGTAGGCCCTTGTTGTTTATCTGTTTTATATATAGTTAGTGTGTATCTGTTAATCCCAAATTCCCAATTTATCCTTCTCCCCACCCAGAGCTCTGTAACCTTGAGTATCTCAATTATTGTTATAAAAGGTTATTACAGAAGATTTTAAAAATACAGAAATCTATATATATAAAGCCCCTTCCCCAACTATTAAAAGTGTGCGAGGTGTTCCATGGTTTCCAGAAAATTCTTGGGGTAGAAGATGAGGTACGCAAGACGAACATAGAGCACTTTCCCTACTGCTCTGTGTGAGAAGAACCATCTGGTATCTGCGTTGTTCACTCAGTCATAAATAAGTGATGATAGGATTCTGCCCTGCCCAGGCTTGCCTGGGGCTGATGGAAGGAGAACTCCCAGCCTGAACTCCTCTCTTTCATGGACTAAAGAGAGAATTTTTGAGAGATGTTTTGAGGGTGTGGACCAAAGGTAGTGAGAGTGATTAACTGCCTCAAGAGTAGTTAAAGTCTTATCTGGGTAATTTAACCTCCCTAACCATCAGTTTTAACTTTCGTAAAAAGGGGTTATGAGTTGTGATTATTTAGGAATATAGTATATGATGGAGGTGTCCTTTTAAACCAACAGAGATAGATGAGAATATTCAATAAATGAAGATGGAATTAACTAGTATTAAAAATAAACTACATAGATCCTTAATATGTCACTGTTTACAAAAATAGAATCCAGTTGGATTAAAGAGTAAATGCAGAAAAATAAGATTATGAAGATATTAAAATATATATAAGGACTTTTTTTTTTTAAAAAAGGTCATGAAATATACCTCGCAAGTTTGGTGCATTGATTAAGTGAGGTAATATTTGTAAATATATTTATTACTTGAAAGAGTTTTAGAAATAATAAATACTCTACATTTTTCTTAGTCATCAATTTAACAGGTGGGTTTTCCTGTCGTGAATAAATTAGACTTAGGCTCCCCAGTGGCTCAGTGATAAAGAATCCACCTGCCAGTCCAAGAGAAGGGGGTTCAGCCCGTGGTTTGGAAAGATCCCCTGGAAATGGAAATGGCAACCCACTCCAGTATTCCTGTCTAGGAAATCCCGTGGACAGAGGAGCTGAGGGCTATAGTCCATGGGATCACAAAGAGTTGAGCACGACTTAGTGACTAAATAACAACGACAACAGGGTAATACTAAGATTAATTTGGTCTCAGAACAAAGTAGCTGTGTGGTAAAGGAGTTTATTGACTCTATTTCAGATTCTACAATTTGGATAATTCAGTTGATAATGAATCAGTTTAGTGACCCTTTCTTACTTTCCTAGAATAGAACAGGAGGAAGGGGAGGGTGAGGCTCTAGCACTGACCAGGCTGTGAATGTTGGAAATGAATTTCTACATTGAGAAATACTGTGAAGTACTAGTTGGTTTTGGCAGCAAATGGGAGAGCTCTGCTAACCCTGGGTTTCAAAACTTGAGCAAAAGTATCCTCAGTAAAAGCCCAAGGCTGTAAGGCCTGTGACTGCTGGTAAACACACACTCGTGGCTTCTTACGAGGAGCTGCCCTTTAACCCCATGACGTGTAGCACAGATCCACAGTAGGAGATGGTCCTTGGGCTGCTCGCACTACTGGGGTAGGTCCCCACACCCTCATGATTAAAGGGCTCCTTTGGGCAGGGCTGGCTGGAACTGTGGGACCGACGTAGCAGAGTGTGGCTTTTTTCCTTTGTGACTTTACAGCTGCGTGTGAGGATCATCTGTGGCCCGTTGGTGCTGTGCTCCGAGCACACAGCAACCTGGGTGCAATGTTTGTGTACAGAAATGAGAGGCCTTCTTTTTATACTTCTGCCCAAGGAACGGGCCTGTTTCAGGCTAATATGGGACGTTGGAAGGCTTTTCTCAGTCTCTCCGGGTGGATTAGACTCTCTGGTCTGTTTTTCTGAAGCTGGGGGGCAAGAAGGGCAAGGTCGTCTATTACCACGAAGACAACCTGTCATTAAGCGTGGGTTTCCCGTTCTACTGGCTCCTGGCTGTCAGGAAGGATTTGCTCTGGATGGGGCCGTGTACAATGTGGACAAGTCCCATTACACGTCATCCTTTGCTTTGCTTTCTTCTCCTTGATTCTGACTTTGGGAGGAGCCAGACAAACTGGTTGCTGGTGTTTCGTTTTACCAGGCCTGGTTAGGCTTTCCAGAGGTTACCCGAATTCTTTTTTAGTCTCTGACTGGGGAGTCAGAGTGGGGTACCTGGAAAGCATTGAAATCGATGATGAAGCAACTGAGTTTACTGTCATTTACTGGCTGTGTAATCTTGAATAGGTCATTTTTCCTTTAGTTGTGAAAGGAGAGGGTTGGACTAGATGGTCATCCAGTCCATTCATGTTGCAGAGCTCTGGCTGTGTGCTCAGTGCTGTGCTAAGCTCTGGAAAGGTAGTGGTACCCAGCGTCTCTGCCGTCATGAAGCTGACGGTCTCCTGGGGGGTGCGCACAAGCGACCAGGCAAAATCTGCTCGGTGCATAAGAGGGTAGACACACAAAGGACACACACCTCATCCGAGCTCCAGCTCCCTGGAAGAAGGGTGTCTAAGCTGAGACCTGAAAGATGATCAGGAGTTGGCAAAATGCACACAGGAGGAAAGGAGGCAAGTTCTTATTTTACTTTTTTACTCTAAATTCCACTTCTATCCTTTCCATATTGCAAAATTCTTCCTGGTGCTAGTAATGCTCTGGGTGCTGTTTTGGCCTTTCCAGGATTGCTGGAAGTGAGGATGAGGAAGAGTGGGAGACAGAAGGAGGGACACAGAGATTCCTCCATTGGATTCTTTGTATTAGAAAGAAAGTCATGGCACTGGTTTAAGCTTGGGTGACCCTGGAGGGCTGGTGGGGATGCTGAAGACGTCAGCTATCTGGAAAGTGGAGCTTGTGGGTTCCAGGTGTCACTCTGATTATGTGACAGTTATCCTTGGGAGTGGAGTTAATCTGCTGGTCTCCTGAGTGGTCCTGGAACAGTGATGGGGAGACGGTGGTGTGCCCATCAGGGTTGCCTCCTCCTCCCATCCCTGCACCCTCATTCCTGGGTTTTTTCCTTTTGATCTACGTTTGTCCTTCCACACAGTTCACAAAGTCCCCATCCTGTGTCCCAGGTCACACTCAGCCAGTACCAGAGAGAAGCCAAACAGAGTCAGGTGGCCCTACAGAGAGCGGAGGACAGAGCGGAGCAGAAGGAAGCAGAAGTCGGGGAGCTGCAGAGGCGCTTGCTGGGAATGGAGACGGTAACTGCTGGGGTCTTGCTCTTCAGCACCCATACTCCTGGGCCGGAAGGTGCGGGTGGACTGCCTGAGATGGTTGCAGAGACCTTCCTTTTCTTAGCGGTTCCAGAAAAGCGCATTTCACAGCTTCATTTGGAGTACTGTTTAGCCCTTAAGGAATGGGAAGATTTTTTTTTTTTTTTTATAATCTTTTATTTATGTATTTGGCTGTGCTGGGTCTTAGTTGCAGTGTATGGGATCTTTAGTTGTGGCATGCAGGATCTAGTTTCCCAACCAGGTATTGAACCTGGATCTCTACATTGGGAGCACAGAGTCTTAGCCACTGGGCACCAGGGAAGTCCCAGGGAAGGTCTTTCTTTATCTAACTTAGCTCTTGGTAACTCGACTTGAACCCATTTCCATTTTAGGTGGGTTCTGGTAGAGCTGCCCTTTGGCCTTTGAAGACAGCTCTTCAGGAGCCACTCAGCCTAGTTCCCTGGGGATCAGTAGCCAGAGCTGGCAGGTGGACCCAGCTGATGCAGGGACAGATTCTCCCTTCGGGCAGCTGGGCGAGGCTGAGAAGTTTCTATGTGCTGAGGGTGGGAAGGGTTATCCCTGTCAGGGGAGAGCACCCCATCAAACCAGCTTGACCTGCTGCTCCCTGGCAGCTGTCCCAGGCCCCGCAGGGGCTGAGTCCCAGCCCTTGGTGCCCATCTTACCCTGAACACAGATACTGTCACCGTCTCCTCATTGTAGATTTTCTTTCCTTTGGCCCACCAGGAGTATCAGGCCTTACTGGCGAAGGTCAGGGAAGGGGAGACAGCCCTGGAGGAACTTCGGAGTAAGAATGTTGACTGCCGAGCAGAACAAGAAAAGTAAGGGCCCTGGCTCAGCGTGAGGTCGGGGTGCGGGGAGGAGAGGGTGCTGTCCTGGGGAGGAAGCTGGTGCTGATGTCAGGTCTTCCAGCTCTGACTCACTGTGTGCCTGCTCGGGGTGGGGCCCTGCCCAGGGAGATACTGTGGGGAGGCTGCCATGTCTGAGGCACTCATTTTCCAATACCTGAAGAAAAGGCTTCTGTGGTTGTAGGGACAGGGGCAGGCGGGAGCGAGTGAAGTGTCTACCGTTGCTGCACATCATTCTGAGATTCTGAGGTTGTTACACTGGATGTGTTACTGGATTGCACCATAGCCTACTCCCCCGTAAACACAGTGTTAGTTGCTCAGTCGTGTCTGCTCTTTGTGACGCCATGGACTGTAGCCCCCCAGGCTCCTCTGTCCATGGGATTCTCCAGGCAAGAATACTGGAGTGGGTTGCCATGCCCTGCTCCAGGGGAATCTTCCTGATGCAGAGTTTGAACCCACATCTCTTACATCTCCTGCATTGGCAGGTGGGGTCTTTACCACTTGCACCACCTGGGAAGATCACAAATGGTAAATCAAATGTAACATTAGCATACTGGGGGACTTCCTGGTGGTCTAGTGGGTAAGACTCCACACTCCCAATGGAGGGGGCCCAGGTTCAATCCCTGATTGGGGAACTAGATCGTACATTCTGCAACTAAGATTTCACATGCCACAGCTAAAGATCCTGCATGCTGCAATGAAGTTTGAAGATCCCGGGTGCCTCAACTGAGACTTGATGCAGTCAAATAAATAATTAAAAACCTGGACCTTTCTAAGCTCAACAGACATTACCTGACGGGCCTTCTAAGGCATTCCAAGATGAACAGACACAATCCTTGCCTTCTTGGACCCTTGGTCTGCTAGGGTCATCATCTCTCCTTTGGGATAACCTGATCTAGGCCTTCCTGGCATGGTAAATACAGACATCTTATTGTAACCTTCTTTCAGACTTCATAGCAGAATTGCTTTAAATTACTCAGCGCTCCCTCACCACTCCTGTGGTGGAGGTGCTCACAGGTGGGAGCCTGAGTGGAAGGAGCAGAAGAGACAAAGAAGACCAGATAACCGAGATTTGGGGTGGGCAAGTGACAGCTGCACATCAGAAACACTGATTTTCTCAATGAAAGGAGACCAAGGAATAGAGCGCTGGAGAGCTGAGGGTAGGAACTTAGAATGCTTGAAATTAGGAAGCGTGAGTTGGGCTCGGATTGCATTGTCCCCCACCCCTAGAGCTGCCCATCTTCTAGCAATGCGCTCTTGTCTGCTTCCTCAGGCAGACCCACAGAATAATGGGTATCAGCAATTCTTAAATGCCGTGAACTCCTGGGCACTCTCCCCAGCCGCCTGACCTTTGGAGATCTTGACCCAGTTTGCTTAGAAGATGCAAAGGAATCAGCAGTGTCTGGGAACCAAGAGACTTAGACTTGGGACTTCCCTCGTGGTCCAGTGGTTATGACTTCTCACTCCCAGTGCTCTGCACTGGGCATGGGTTTGATCCCGGGTCAGGGGACTAAGATCCCACATAACTGCCCGGCACAGCCGAAAAACCAAACAAAACCAGACTTGTGTGAAGAGGCATTAAGGGTCCTCAAATCTTATCTCCCTCTTGGTATAAAATCCCTGCTAACAGCTTGATGGTCTTGGGTATCATAATCCCAGCTCGTACATGAACCTTTCCAGGAATAAGGAGCTCATCAGACATGAGGCAGTCCACTTTCTGACAACTTTAATTCTGAGAATGTCTTCCCTATGTTATTAAATAACCTTGGTACATCTACCTATTGGCTCTAGTGGTGAAACTTTCCAGAATGATTTATTCTGTCTAACCTTTCTGAGCCTCAGTTCCCTTGTTTGGACTGGATGATCTCTAGTATGCTTCTGATGTGTGTTCCCATTGCCTCCTCCTTACAGCAGAGCTGGGGTAGAAGGAAACACACCTGACTGGAACCCCCTGAACTCAAGGTCCTTACTGTGACCAGGTGGAGAAGGCATCTTTTCCTCTTACCTCACCCTTTCGGTCTTCATTCCCAGGGCTGCTAACCTGGAGAAGGAAGTGGCTGGGTTGCGGGAGAAGATCCACCACTTGGATGACATGCTTAAGAGCCAGCAGCGGAAGGTCCGGCAGATGATAGAGCAGGTACATGGGTAACCCTGCTCTGGGGGCCCACTCTGGGAGTCTCTGCGTTGTGTCTAGCCCTGTTTTCCTGTCAAGCCTACACCTTTATTTATTTATTCTCCTGAGTATCTTGTCTTACATTCTTGAGTGTCCCATAAAACACTCAAGTCTGCCTATTAAATTAGGGTGATTGGGATTTGCTGTTCTTCCATCTTTCCCCTACTTTTTTGGTCATTTGCCTTGTGGTTTTCCATGGGAAAAGAAGGAAAAGGTTAGTCTTCCTTGCTCATTAAAAAGTGCTGGTAAATAAGTAATTAAGTCGCAATAAACTCACTTATCTGTGTGTAGATTTTCAACCTTTGCACCTCGTGATGTAGTTTCTGCTTTTCCTTGCCTGAACTTCCGGCGGTCAGAATGTGCTGTTTTGTGGAGTTGTTCTGAGAATTTCAGAGCCCCTAGTTGGGGGGGCGTAGCTGTGGCACGCCAGCTCCATGCGCGCTAGGATTTCTTCCATCTTGTTCACTGCTGTTTCCCATTGTCTAAAACAGGGACTGTCATATAGTCTGGCATTCAGTATCCCTTTCTTGAACCAATACATCATTTGCATTTCCCAAAGGCAAATGAAATGGTTTTTGAGCCATCCATTATTTTAGATTATGAGGGTGGTGTTCCCTCTCACCCCCCTCACACAAATCTGGAATAATCAAAGAGTTTAGTGTTTACTGAAAAGCGAAGGAAGTCACGTGAGAGGTGCAGTACTCTGCCCTTTGTCTCCGCTGGCTCCTCCAGCAGCCGGGCAAAGTTGGATGAGTATGTCATGAGTCATTTCAGAACGAGCCCTAGTGTCTCCCACATCTTTGCAGCTCCAGAACTCAAAAGCTGTGATCCAGTCCAAGGATACCACCATCCAGGAGCTCAAGGAGAAGATTGCCTACCTGGAAGCCGAGGTGTGTGTTCCGGGCAGCCCTGGGAAGGGAACAGACTCTTAAAGAAGAATCTAGACATGGGGAAGGGGAGATTCTGGAGGGGTCTTGGTTGTGTCTTGCTGCTGCTCAGAAGTGAGTATCTGAGGTGGTTGGTTGATCTCCAGCTTTTCTGCTGACTGAACGTTTTCTGAGACTCTTCAGGGATTGCGGGCAATGGTAAGACCTGTCCCCACTCTGAAGGGATCGTCCTTGTAGTGCCACCCCTGTGCCACAGCAGCATGGAGGCCGGCCCTTCATTCTGATTCTGTGGGCTTAGCAGAGGAGCTGACAGTGGAACTGAGCCTTGAAGGAGAACACATCCTATAAATGGAGGCTTCTCCACGGCTAAGGTGATGGGCTCGATTGGCTAAGGAGTTCTTCTTGGTCTGATGTCCACCGTCCTTCAGAGGCCTTCCTGTCCATTGACTGGCTCCCTGAGATTGCTTTGCAGCCATTGTGTGAGGGTGTCTCAGATAGAGGGGGAGATCAAAAGAAATAGGAGACAGAGTTGTTTATCTCCAGGGAGTCTGCAGTCTAGATTTAGAGATAAAATCCTTTAAACATATACCTAAGGATACTTTATAGAAAAGCGTATCAGCAAATGCAGGTAAATTTCTCAACAGACTCTAGGAGATTATATGTAGGAAATGTGTAGAGGGGAAGTACAGGAGATGTTCGGTGTTTAACAGTTACCGAGAGAACACATCCTCAGGGAAGGAGGCTGGAGCAAGTACTGAAGGAGAGTGCAACCTGGAGTGCTGAAGATGAGGGCTTCCTGGTGGTGGCAGGCGCAGTGGGGTGGGGGTGACAGCAGCACCTAGAGCTGGAGACCAGGATGAGCTGGTTAGATGTGACCCACAGCAAACCGGAAGAGACCCAATTCTAATCTCATAAACTTGCGTTACAGAATTTAGAGATGCACGACCGGATGGAACACCTGATAGAAAAACAGATCAGTCATGGCAACTTCAGCACCCAGAACCGGGCCAAGACCGAGAACCTAGGCAGGTAAGTGAGTGCGCATGGAGCGGAGCCCAGGAAGGAAGTGAAGGAAGGCGGGGCAGAGCCACAGGAAGGAAACCTTCAGTACCAAGGCCAGGACAAGGCTCTCCAAAGTCCAGTTTCTTTCTCTCTGACTCTCATCTGACCCATTCTCCACCTGAACCACTTTCTAACCAGGTTAGAGTAGAGCCTGATACCACAACCCCAGGGAGGCCCATGGACAACACCAGAGGCATATGAACCCCTGAAATTGGAGGCAAAAATTGTGACTGTTAGCAAGGGCATATGGAGCTTCCCAGGTGGTACAGTGATAAAGAACCGGCCTGCTAATGCAGGAGGTGCAAAGAAATGCAGCCTCGATCCCTGGGTTAGGAAGATCCCGTGGAGTAGGAAATAGCAACCCACTCTAGTATTCTTGCCTGGAAAATTCCATGGACAAAGGAGCCTGGCGGAGGACAGTCCATGGGGTCACAGAGTCGGACGTGATTGAGCACACACATACACAGCAAGGGCTTATGTCTAGGGAGAGGGCTTTTTGTTTCTGCGAGAGTCATAGAAAGGTCTAAAACTTTGAAAAAAAAAAATCAGGAATCACAGCCATCCTGTTCCTTAGGTGTTCAGCTGCACCCTCCGTGTTCCCCACCCTTGTCATGAGATAAAAGCACCAGTCCCCTGGCCGCTTAGCCCTGGCAGTGATGGTTTCAGGACATTAGAACCAAGAGATCAGTGGGCCCTGCAGGGTGGGACCTGGAGGCAAGCCAGAGGGGTGGCTCTGGGAAGGCTGGGCCATGACAGGGCACTCAGCATTTCTGACTTTCTTTTCAGCATCAGGATATCCAAGCCCCCCAGCCCAAAGCCCATGCCTCTCATCCGAGTGGTGGAAACATGAGCCCAAGGAGGTGGACGTTGCTGCCGCCTCTGGCCTGCGGAGGAGCCCACCGCCCCTGGAGGCCACCAGCCCTGACTTTGACCTCCCAACTGCTCCCTGGCTGTGCTCAGGCCCGGGCTTCACGGTTCTGTACACTGGACAGACGGAGGACTAACGCCCCTTTGGACACTGTGGCCTCTGGAGGCTGGTACCCGGCCTGCAGGAGCCAGGGCAGTAGCCTTGTTCCCGTATTTACTATTTCTCTCTGTAGCAGAGCCTCCCTTCTGTTGTAGATTGGAGTTCAGCTGCCCCAGAAGCAGGCCCTCCGTGGGTCAGGTCGAGAGAGGTGGTGAGATCTGCCCTAGAAGCTGGAGTCCTGGGGGAGCAGAGTTCCTTCCGTAAACATAGCTCAGTTCTCAGCAACAAACTGTTTTTCTACTTGCTCCACCCTCAGCCCGTGCTGAGCAGGGCCTCCTGCAGACAGACTGTGGGGCTACCTGTCATGGCCTGGTCAGGGTCAGTGAACCTCAACTTTGACCAGATGGTCTTGTCTTTGGGGGAGGGGAAATGTCCTTCAAGGCGTAGCTGTGAGCAGAAAGGTTCTGTGAGGCCACGGACAGTAATGGGCAACTTCTCTCTGCTGTGAAGGCTCCCAGAACCTCTTAGGGTTTCCCCCTAAGTGGAGGTGCAAGATACACCTCATTCTTCTTGACTCAGAGCCTAAAAACTGTTTTCACTGGGTTACATCGATCTCAGCGAAGAAACTCTGTGGTATTTATTTTGCTAAGTTATTGGTGTTTTTCCTTCCATCTCACAACTGATTTAATCCCAGAGTTCTGCAGTCTTCTCTTGCGGTGTTTGGATTTACTTGACAGAGGGAAAAGAGCATTTCTAATGGACTCATCGATTTCAGAATGATGCTATAAGTCTTTTCCTCCCTTTCCTCTACCTGCTGTCTTTCCCTTCCTCCTCCAAACCTCAGGAAGGCAAGTATATTTACCCTGAGGCATCAGGGTTCGCATGTCTGTTGTTTGGGGAAAGACAGCAATCAGGAGGGATTGAATCCCTCTCAACCCTGCTGTGCCCGGGTGCTCCACCGTCAGTTTGTTATCCTGGCTCTGAATGAACCTGCCACTTGTCTGTTTTCTTTAGGGCTCTTCCTGCAGCCTTAAGAAGGAGTTAAGCAGCAGAATGTGGTACTCTAGGACACAGAAAAATGAAAAATAAACATTAAGTCTCTTCAGGTTCTCCTTGGCTCAAAACCAGAAGCCTTAAGTCTGTGGTTTCTGTGCACTGGGGCTGAGCTCCCATGCTAGCTTTGTTCATCGTGATGTTCTGGTGTTCTTCACACCATTCCCATTTGTACAATGAGGGGGTTGCACCAGATAACTTCCATGGGTCCTTCCAGTTCTGATACTCTTTCCCATGGCATATTCTTTGTATGGTGAGTTTAATAAATTATGCTAATGTGTCTCTTTGAGCTCCTGGTGTGGTTTCTTTTCACTTTTCAGGGAGGATGAAAGAACATAATTCTAGTGCTTCTTGCAGGTGGGCACCCTGTTGTCCATATCTGGAAGGTGTGGAGACATCCCCAGTACTATGATTTGGGGACTTAGAGGCATTCAGAGGAGTTAGAGTGCCTCTGTTAAGCAGCTCAGCTCCATGGTCTGAGTCCTTATTGTAGGAGGTAGCCCCTAACTTTTGCTCTGACCCATCTGGGGTTGTGGCCTTGTGGGATCCTTAAGCTTGGCCAGTTGGAAAAGAGCTGCTCGTAGACAGAGGTCTCGTGATTATTCAGAGATTTACTGATCTCAAAACTTAGAGATTTATTTGCAGACAGAGGTCCTGTGATTACTTAGAGTTTTACCAATCTCAAAACAGATTTACCGATCAGCACTGGAGAGAGGTGACTAACACCATATCCTTCGCAGAAATGAAAAGCTGACTGCAGCTGTTTGAGGCTTTAGGTTTTGGCATCTCTAGGTATTGCATTCAGTTAATCCAATGATTATCTTTTTCTTTCTGCCAAAAAAAAATGTAGTTGACTTCAGGGCCCAACTGGGACATAGCTAAATTTACAGGAATCTTCCCTGGACCAAAGGAACTAGAAACCCCCTTCATCTCTGGCCCCAATTCCTCTCTCGTCCCCTTTCTCCTTCAGTCAGAAAAGTATAATATTTTTCTCTTGTGACTTTTCTTCCCCTTTTTGTTTCTCAGCTAATTCACGGCTTCAGAATGCACTGGAAACCTCCTTCCATTCCAGACCTGGGTTTGTCTTTGAGCAGCCTGAGCTCTCTGCCTCCTCTGGCAGTCTTGCCTGGCATGGGAGTATCTAGACTGTGCTTGTTTTCAGAATATTAAGAGGGTGGAAGCAGGGTGGGGTTGCCTAAGGTGCCAAGATGACTTGCAGAGCTGGAAGAAGATGGAGTGAGGAAGAAGATGGAGTGAGCCCAGGAAAGAGAAGCTCTGGACTGAACCTCAAGGACCTGGTGAGACAGCAGAGATTGGACTTGCAGATAATGAAACGGCCTGGAAATGTTCTGGGGAATAGAACTAGAGCTCTAACGGGAGTTCCCTGGTGGTTTGGTGCTTAGGACTCTGTTTTCACTGCCATGGGCCTGCGTTCAATCCCTGGTTGGGGAATTAAGATCCCACAAGCTACACAGCATGACTGGAAAAAAAAAAAGAGAGCTCCGGGAGATTCCTCGGACCAAAAAGTACCTGTGGTGTACATTTCCCCAAGTTTAGTTGTACCACTGCCAAAAGGAACGGGCTAAGGAGGTTCTATGGGAAGAGAAATAGGCAAGGAAAAGATAGTTTATATCCTGGCAACCTTTTCAATTAGAGATGGAGAATGGGGACTGGAGAGCGGGTAGAGGCCCAGGCCTGAGAAAGGGCGTGGTGAGAAGCTGCTCCTGACTAGCAGCCTGTTTATTGCCTGTGTTATGTCATGTGTAAGCCCCTCCTCCGTGCTCACTGAATGTGCTGTAGAGAGAAGATTGAGTCTGACTCTCTGGGACCTTTGCCATGATGGCCTGTTTCTTTGAGCTGGGTGCTGAGAGCTGCCCAGACACGCAGCCGTCATCAGCAGCTCCCTGTAAACTGGGAGTATCACCTCAACGTGGGAAAAGCTTGGAAGAGTGCTCCCTGTCTCCTGAATAACTGCCCCTGTCCTCCCACCTCTTTATTTGTCCCCTCCCTGGGTAGAAAAAAGCCTGATCGGGACCTGGTATTTCAACTAAATGATGTACTGGGCTTTTTTTTTTAAACTTAATACCTGAAACCAAAAATTGATTGACTTATTTTCATCTCTGTTTCAAAAAACTTTGCATTATGAAATGTTCCACGATGTCCTCTGGAAAGATGCTTTGACATGAGGTGGCTTAAAGCGACTTAACTTGACTGAGGAAGGTAATACTCTGTCTCTAATCAGCACTTTGATGTGTGTTGCTGGTTTTTGTGGGGCCTCTGCTAATCCCCTGGGCTCCCTCGTTCCTCAGAGCCAAGCATTGCGGAGCGCAGGCCTGAGTTTGTTCAGGCTCTGACCCAACAGCAGATGTTCGCCTAGGGCCCTTGGCCTCTTTTTGATGCTTCAATTTAGGACTCTAGCTTTGCATAGAGAAATCGTTTCCTATCTTCCTTGTCCCAGTTCTAAGCACCATGGCCTTGAAACTCAAAGTTGGAGACCTAAATATTCTCTCACTCCTCTTTCTCCAAGAGAAATCCTTATCCAGGCTGAGGCTAAAGAAGATTTTTTTTTTTTCCCAAAAGGTGAGAAATTTCTAGCTCTGTGTGTTCTTATGGGTTGGCAGTGAGACCTACACTTTGAACTCTCAAATGTGTGGGCCTTTTCTCCTGGAATCTCTCTTCCTCTGGAGCCCTCTGGGACATGGGCTTGAGGATAGATGATGGCAGGATAATTAATTTCCTGACCAGGTGTTGGCCTCCAAGTCTTAGACCTCAGGACCTCACAAGCCGAGGGGAAGTCATTTGTCCTCATGACTTTATCTATCAATTCAGTGCTGATTACGCATCTCACCTTTCCTCCCCCTCACTAGTATTCCAGGCCAGACTCATGCATGTCTGCAGGAGTTGGGGCAACCTTATGTCTGTTTTATATCTATTTCTATGTGTTTGAACTGGCCTGCTATGTAAAATATATAATTATGGAAGAAAATCAGAAAAATACTAATATTTAGGAAAACAATTAGTTTTTATAATAATTTATGTTATAATTATAAAATAATATAATAATATTATCAGTTTTTATAATAATTGTTTGGCTGTGTTGAGTCTTAGTGGTGGCACACATGATCTTTGTTACACTTTCTTTCATTGTGCATGGATTTTCTAGTTGCGTGCTTGGGCGTACTTGCTTCTCAGCATGTGGGATCTTAGTTCTCTGACCAGGAATGAACCTGCATCCCCTGCATTGCAAGGTGGATTCTGAACCACTGAACCACCAGGAAAAACTCAGTTTTCCACCTGTATGTCTTCTTTACAACATATACAGACCACTTCACTTGTGGTCACCAAGTATGTGGGGTTTTCTGCCCCCCACAACAGGCAATTCTTAGCAACCACCAGCTGGGTTTAGCTCAATTCTGACACCATCTACCTGGAGATAAAGTGAAGTCGCTCAGTCGTGTCCAGCTCTTTGCAACCCCACGGATAGCAGACTACCAGGCTTCTCAGTCCATGGGATTTTCCAGGCAAGAGTACTGGAGTGGGTTGCCATTTCCTTCTCCAGGGGATCTTCTCAACCCAGGGATCGAACCTGGGTCTCCCGCATTGGAGGCAGACGCTTTACCCACTGAGCCACCAGGGCACCTAGAGATAAGGTTAAAGGCTAAATTGCAAGAGGCTGCTGCTAAGTCACTTCAGTCGTGTCCAACTCTGTGCGACCCCATAGACGGCAGCCCACCAGGCTCCCCTGTCCCTGGGATTCTCCAGGCAAGAGTACTGGAGTGGGTTGCCATTGCCCTCTCCAATGCATGAAAGTGAAAAGTGAAAGTAAAGCCGCTCAGTCGTGTCCGACTCTTAGCGACCCCATGGACTGCAGCCTACCAGGCTCCTCTGTCCATGGGATTTTCCAGGCAAGAGTACTGGAGTGGGGTGCCATTGCCTTCTTCTAGCCCCTGCCTAAATCAGATGCCAAAGGTAAGTAGCAGGTCCCTAGCTGGATTTTTGCCTGACTTGACTGCGAACCAGAGATTCCCATAACCCTCTCCTTAGGTTCAATTAATTTACTAGAGACTCACAGAACTCAGGGAAACACCTACTTACCTTTACCAGTTTATAAAAAGATCTAATAAAGGATGCAGATTAATAGCCAGGTGAAGAGATCCATAGGGTGAAGTCTGGGAGGGTCCCAAATGCAGCTTTCGTTTTTGTGAAGTTGAGGTACATCACCTCCCTAGTGATGTACCCTAGTATAAGGGTACCCTAGTATAAGGATGTGTTCACATACCGGGAAGCTCTCCGAATCCCATAGTGTTGGGATTTTATGGACTTCTCATGTAGGCATGATTAATCATGAATTTAAGTGGGGAATAGAGCTGAGAATTCCAAGTTTCTAATCATGGCTCAGGCTCTCTAGTGACCAGCCCGGCCCCAACCAGCAATCCATCCAAAGTCTCCTCATTAGAGTGGAAGATGATCCCAGTGCTTTTATCACTCAGGAATTTACAGAGGTGTTAGAAACACTGTGCCAGGAACACTGGGTCACAGAGCAATACGTATGTTTTCTATTATTGGACAACTAGTCTATAGAGCTGTCTCCTAGGATATATTGTACTTTTTTTTTGACCACTCCATGTGGTGTATGAGATCTTAGTTGCCTGACCAGGGATCGAACCCGTGCCCCCACACTGGGAGCATGGCGTCCTAACCACTGGACCATCAGGGAAGTCCCTGGATATACTATAATTTCAGCATCAAGAGAAATGAAACCGACTGCCTTTGAAACAGACTTCCCTTTCCAACTCTCATACTTCCTCTTAGTAGAGAGAATCACTCTCTTCAGTGATTCAAACCAGAAATTTAAAGCCACTTTTGACTCTTATTTCCATTTCTTTATCCCTTATATCTAGTTTGTCAACACGTCCTAATGTTTCCTCTATTGAGAAATATCCCAGACCTTCCCTTTCTCATGTTCGCAGTCTCGTTGCACCCCATCTCTCTCTCTCTCTCTCTTTTGGTCATGCTGCATGTCATGCAGGATCTTACTGATACAGTATTTCCCTGACCAGGAATCAAACCTGTGCCCCCTGCATTGGAAACTCAGAGCCTTAACCACTGGACTGCCAGGGCAGTCCCTGTAGCCCATCTCTGTCAGCCTGGATTACCACCGAAACCAGTCCTTACTGGCCCCTCGCCTCAAGCCCAACCTACCCCACATCTACTCTCCTCAGCACTGTCATTTGAATTTTTCCCAGATACTATTTTCATCCTACCAGATGGGTTTATTTAGTCAGGACAAAAGAAGGCTGATGGAGATATGATTGCAGTCTCCGAAGAGATGAAAATCTGTCTCGTAGAAGGAGGTGCGGTTTTACTCCATCTAGCTCCAGAGGGCAGAACTCAGACGTGTGGGTGGTACCTGCAGGCACATGGCTAAGAAACAAAAGGGTGAGTTGACAATTTGCCTGAGTTGACAAGTTAGCACGTTGCCCTACATGCACAAGTATTTTCCCAATTAGAAAGCGATCTAAAATAAAAAATATTCAATACAATATACCAAGAAATGAACTTTATTTGAAGTGAACTTAATGAAGAAAAACTTTCCCAGATGGCAAAGTTAAAATTGTAAAGATGTCATTTCTTCCTTAATTTACTTTTAGGCTTCGTGTAATTATAATGAAAATTCCGATAGAGTCCTTTTAGAATTGGATATAATTATTTTAAAATTTCATCTGGAAAAATAAACAAGGGAGATGGCAAAGGAAATTTTGAAGACAGAGTTTAATTAGGGGATTATTAGCCTTGGGGATACTGAAACATTACATGACTTACACATCAATTTAACACGCTTGCAAAGGCAGAAGTAGACCCAATTTTATAGAAGCATTAAAAAAGGATAAAAGAAGCATTGCAACTCAGTGGGGAAAAGGTATTTGAACAATTGGTTAAGAATCTAGAAAACAAAAAAAGAATTCTAACCTTAAACAGTATACCTGAATAAGTTCTAGGTAAATCAAAGAAATTAAATATTACACCTTAACTGTAGGAAAACTGGAAGAAAATACAACTGAATGTCTACTCTGAGAGACCTATTTAGCATTTTACTATTAAAGGTCAAGAAAGTATATGTCAATTGCGTCTCAGTTAAAAAAACAGAAATAAAGGCCATGAATGAAAATATTTTAGTTCATAAAAATGTAAGAGTTCTAAATTAAAAAACTAAAATAGGCCAAAATATGAGGAATTATTGGTGGCAAATATGATGAAGAGGTAATGTTTTTGTTGATAAGCTCAAAATGATAAAAGTACCAAGATCCTTAGAGATCAACAGTGAGGATTAGAATGGATAATTCATGCAAGAGTTCATATTCTTTTTTCTGCACATTTTTATGAGGCTCCTACTCCATGCCTTGGACTGAGGATTGAGGTATGGTTACGACAGTGAGCCAGACAAGCACCGTCCTGCCCTTGGAGTCCATGCGTTAGGTGGGTTGCAAATCAAAGAAAGTGCAGCTCAATTGGGTTAAGCAATAAAGGATCAGTTTGATTGGCTCAGGTGACTAGAAAATCCAGAGACTTTTTAGGCTTAAGTGAGCCTTCACGGAACAGTTTGAGGTCTCACCAAGGACCCATCTCCTTCCATTTCTTCTCTCTGCACAAGAGATTTGTGCTTCTTACATTAATAATAGCATAAAATGGGAAACAATGTGTCCAATATAAAAGAAATGGACAAGTACCTGCGGATGCAGCCACTCTGGAATATTATGCATTTACAAATGGCCTTTATGTCACATCAGGGAACTGTGCTTAGAATGTTAAGTGAAAAAAAGTAGGACACAAAATTTTATGGATACTTATTTCAGCTTTGAAAAAAAAAAAAAATTTCTCCAAAAGGCTAGAAATAAACATACCTAACTACTAATCATGTTAGTGTTCAGGCAGGATTTATTCTTCTGTTTGTTTTTTGTTATCTTAATTCTTCATTTTCCACATTTTCTATAGGGTTCAGCCTTCCCTTTCCAGCAAGGCTGTTTTCCCACATTGCCTTCCACTCATGCCAGGATCATTACTCCCTTGTACATTTGCTGGTGTTATTTCCTTCACCAGAAATGGCTTCCTCTTTTGACCTCTTAATCCATTAAATATTTATGGATAATTGATACAAGGGTATTGTGCAGTTTATGGAGTATAATGTACATGAGAGCACTATGTGAAGTGTTTTACAGATGTTAATTGTTACTGTTAGGAGGAAAAAAAATGAGGAAGAAAAGAAAAAACTATTGTTTAGACAATATTGTGCTGGGTGCTAGGGGAGGGCAGGATGGAAAAACATAGAACATTCTGTAGTCCTCCAGAAGCTTAGGATCTTATGAGATGGGAAGAGGGGAAAAAAATACCATGTTGTGGAACAGAAATGGATAGAAATGATATGAATAGAAATAGATAATGGAACATGTGAGCTGCGGATATGAGAGAGGCAGTCTGTGCTATAAGAGAAAAGCAGAGAAGGGCTGGAGGAGGGAGAGCTAGAACTGGACCCTGGGGGTTGGGCACAGGAAGGTTCAAAGAGAAAGGACACAAAGAAAGCTTGAGTTGGAAATAAATGAGGCATGTGGGAGGGTGGTGAGCCTGGCTGAAGATCCCGCTGGAAAGTAGTAGGAGGTTAGGGGGAGGTAAGCCACATCGCTGGAATTTTTATTTTATTTAATTAATTTACTTATTTTGGTTGCACTATGTGGCATGCAGAAAGTTAGTTCCTCTGCCTGGGAGAGGACTCATGCCCCTTGCTTTGGGAGTGTGGAGTCTTAACCACTGGACCATCAGGGAAGCCCGGTCCTTTGGAGTTTTAAAAAACTAATATGCACATCCCAGGGTGGGCAGGGTTCTTCCTTGCCTATCTTGTTCAATACTGAATACCTTAGTACATAAAGAGTGGTGCCTAGAACCCAGCAGATGCTCAGTAATAAATATTAGTTGAATGGAAGTTGGGATGAATGAATCATAGGAGTGACATCATAAAATACAAAGGTTAATCAAAAAAAGGTAGATGGCACAGACCGAAAAGGTAGAGGCTGGCAGCAAAGAGAGAAGTTAATAGATTATTAGGGTACTTCCAGGCATGAAATAATGAGGGGCTGAACTAGAATTATGGCCACTGGACTTGAAAGTAAAGGACTGGTGTGAGAATCATTTGGAAAGAACCAATAGGCCTTGGTGACTGACCAACCAGATCTACACAGATGGAGAGAAAAGAATCAAAGACAAAATCAGGAAACCTTAAGCATGGTTCAAGACTTAGCCTGAGTTCCTCGTCTAGGAAGCCTTCCCAGAATTCTCAAGCCTGTGCTGTGTGTTCTGTTTCTGCAATCAATTAACACAAATAACCTATATCATCTTCTGTTAGGATGTAATAATTATAATATTATAATCCAGATTTTGCGTATGTTTGTTTCACCAACTAGACTGCAAGCTTTGAAAGGTCAAGGAAATATTTAATCTCCACAGTGCCTGGCCCTGGTACTGCCACAAAGTATATGCTCTGTAAATCCTCACTGATTAGAAGAAATCTGTATTCTCTTCTGTACTGAAGAGGGCACTTACCTCTGTTTTTTGTTTTGAATTGTTTTCATCTTCTCTCTTAATTGGTCCCAGGTAGTGTGGTAAAGGGGGCTTCCCAGGTGGCACTTGTGGTAAAGAACCTGCCAGCCAAGCAGGAGATATAAGAGACATGGGTTTGATCTCTGAGTTGGGAAGATACCCTGGAGGAAGGCATGACAACCCACTCCGGTATTCTTGCCTGGAAAATCCCATGGACAGAAGAGCCTGGCGGGCTATAGCCCATGGGGTCACAAAGAGTCAGACATGACTGAGTTCACCCCACCAGTTTTAATTTCCTCATCCATAAAATCAAGACAACCATGTCTAGCTAATGAGAACATTTACTGAAAACTTATGTGCTAGGCACTGCTGTTTAATTCTCATTTTACAAACAAGGAAACTGAGACACAAAGAAAGGATGCACACGTAGGAAGTATGGAACCAGAAGTCGGTCATCGACAATCTGGTCCCAGAGTCCCTGTGCTTAATGCTGCGCTTTATAACCTCACAGGTGTGGTGACTGTCAATACAAAACCATATCTAAATATCCTATGTAATGTTTCTGGCAGTGTCAGTATATACTGAATATGCTTATTATTATTATTGCTATTCTAAATATCTATTTATTTATTTGGTTGTTCCGGGTCTTAGCTGTGGGATGGGGGTGGTCTTCCTAGTGTCATGTGGGATCTAGTTTCCTGACCAGGGATCAAATCTGGGCCCTCTGCATTTGACACAGAGTCTTAGCCACTGGACAACCAGGGATGTCCCAGAATATGCTAATTATTGTTAACAAATATTTTCGAGCACGTAATATGTCTGTGGTTTGGGTTAGGCTTTGGGGATGTGAAGAGGAAAAGATACAGACTCAGCCCTCAAGTTTCTCCCAAGTTTAACAATGCCACCAGATATTCCTATGCCAAGAGGCAAACAGACAATCATAAACTATCAATACTAAAGGAAACTTTAGAAAACATCCACCTCCAAGAATAAACAAATGGGACCTAATTAAACTTAAAAGCAATGAAAGAAACTATACGCAAGGTGAAAAGACAGCCCTCAGAATGGGAGAAAATAATAGCAAACAAAACAGCTGACAAAGAATTAATCTCCAAAATATACAAGCAGTTCATGCTGCTCAATACCAGAAAAATGAACAACCCAATCAAAAAGTGGGTAGAAGACCTGAAGAGACATTTCTCCAAAGACATACAGATGGCTAATAAACACATGAAAAGATGCTCAACATCACTCATTATTAGAGAAATGCAAATCAAAATGACAAGGAGGTATCTTACACCAGTCAGAATGGCCATCATCAAAAGGTCTACAAACAATAAATGCTGGAGAGGGTTTGTAGAAAAGGGAACCCTCTTGTACTGTTGGTGGGAATGCAGACTGGTGCAGCCACTATGGAGAACAGTATGGAGATTCCTTAAAACACTAGGAATAAAACCACCATATGAACCAGCAATCCTACATTACCATATGTAAAATACATAACCAGTGCGAGTTTGATGTATGAAGCAGTGTACCCAAAGCTGGTGCTCTGTGATAACCTGGAGGGATGGGGTGGGGAGGGAGGTGGGAGGAGGCTTCAGGATGGAGGGGACCCATGTATTCATACTGATGTATGGCAAAAAGCATCACAATAGTGTAAGTATCCTCCAATGAAAATAAATATATAAATTAAAAAAAAGAGAAAACATCCAATCCAACTCCCTCATTTTTCAGAGGAGAAAACTGAGGCCCCAAAGTGGGAGTGAGGTATGAGTAATTAAAAAGTGAAGCTTGGACGAAAGTCCTGATCTCGGGCACTGGAGTGCTGCGTCCTTGGCATAAGGCAGTGTTCAAAAAAGGCCTGTGTGAAATGACAAAGCAGCTTTCCTTGGCAAGCAGGAAAAGGGAGGAGTGGTCGCTGACGGATGGAGAGAAGCCCACCAGATCCTCCAGACTCGGCTGACTCACTGCATCTGCCACTCTTTAGCAGCCGCTGTCTTTCTAAATTTCAGCTGGCAACTTCTGTTAGCTTTCTTGTCTTCTAATGAGGGTGAGTGTTCCATTCCAGATGACTTCTCTAACTAGGGTGTGTCCTTAACTAAATGACCAAATCTCTCTTATCCTTGGGCTCCTCCTCTTAAGAAAAAACAACCTCCACCATCAAAAAATAGGGCTGGCCCCAGGCCTCTTCCAGTTCTAAAATTACATGGATCTTTGTAGGGGTGAGGGTGGAAAGGGCCCTACAACGTTCAGCCAGTGAACTTGAAAACTAGAGGAGGTTTTTTTGTTTGCCAAGAGGAGGTGCTACTACACCCCAGGCTGCAACCACAAGAGGGCAGCAGGTCCTTGAGCACCGCCTACCGTGGGCCTCCCAGGAAGAAAAGCAACCACTCTCCGCAGACCTTGCCTGGCCCCTGGAGCTTTCCTGTTGTAAATCCCAAACTCACTTCTTTAGTGAAGGGCAGCCAGCCAGGTCGTGGTGAGATATGGGAGCAGTTTTGCAAATTAAGTCTAGCACCAGAAAGATGAAAGATGAAAGACTGGGCCTAAAAATAATTGGGATTCTAGGAAAGTAAATATTTTATAAAAAACTGAAAACCTATCTCTGTTCTTGTTTAAGTTGCCTACAGCTCACATCATCAGAGGCAGTGCTTGGAAAAGAGCTGGGAGTTGGGAGAAAAGAATTGGTGCTTTTGAACTGTGGTGCTGGAGAAGCCTCTTGAGAGTCCCTTGGACTGCAAGGAGATCCAACCAGCAATCCTAAAGGAAATCAACCCTGAATATTCATTGGAAGGACTCATGCTGAAGCTGAAGCTCCAATATGTTGTCACCTGATGTGATTCATTGGAAAAAACCCTGATGCTGGGAAAGATTGAGGACAGGAGAAGAGGGCGGCAGAGGATGAGATGGTTAGATGGTTAGATAGCATCACCGAGTCAATGGAGATGAATTTGAGCAAAACTCTGGGAGATAGTGAAGGATAGGGTAGCCTGGTGTGCTGCAGTCCATGGGGTCGCAAAGAATCAGACACGACTAAGGGACTGAACAAACTTTTTAGCAGGCAGAAAGATGATTGTTAAAAGTCATCTGTAAGGCTTGTGTGTTAGACCATCATTTCTTAGAGTTCCTTGAGAAGTCTCTGTTCATTCTGCTCATGTTTAATAAGCTCTTACTCAAGAAAGAATTGGCTCTGGAAGTGTCCAGAAAGCTCAGCTAAACCAACACTTAATCAATCAATTTTTCTGGAAAGGATGAAAATAACCAAAATTATCATGTGTGTATTGAATGAAGAGCACCAGCCTGGGCACATGAGGGGTCTGAAAGGATGGAGAGGGAGTTCAGTGAGGGTGGTAACGAGTGTGGGGCACTGGCCCGTCTTGTTCTCTTCAGGGTTCCATTCAGGAATAATCACATTTCAGATCAACTCAGCAGCCAAAAATTCCACATGGCCTGCTCAAGGGTCTTTTTAAATATATAAAAGAATTTGATTCCTTGAGAAGACAGTTTCTAGTAGAATATAACCTTGCAAAATACCTAGAACACCCACAGAAAAGGATATATAAGGATATGAGGTTTCTATAGAAAAATAACACTGCTTATTCACCAGCGATAGAACTAGAGCTTTGTCTCTTGCCTCCCTCCCCCAGGGTCAAGGAGGGGTCATGGTTGGGATTAAACTGCCCACTACCTTACTCGTCCAGCCTCATTTCTGAGCGTCTGCCACCTTGCCAATTGTTTCCGAAACACACCACGTCCGTCCTTCCTCATCTCTCTGCCTTTGCATACGTCCTCTGCCTGGAAACCCTTTCCCTGCTTTAGCTTTCCAGCAAACTTGTGAAAGGGAAAGTGAAAGTCGCTCAGTGGGGTCTGACTCCTTGCCATGGACTAACAATGGCACCCCACTCTAGTACTCTTGCCTGGAAAATCCCATGGATGGAGGAGCCTGGTGGGCTGCATTCCATGGGGTCGCTAAGAGTTGGACACGACTGAGTGACTTCACTTTCACTTTTCACTTTCATGCGTTGGAGAAGGACATGGCAACCCACTCCAGTGTTCTTGCCTGGAGAATCCCAGGGACGGGGGAGCCTGGTGGGCTGCGGTCTATGGGGTCGCACAGAGTCGGACACGACTGAAGCGACTTAGCAGCAGCAGCAGCATACAGTCCGTAGAATTCTCCAGGCCAGAATACTGGAGTCGGTAGCCTTTCCCTTCTCTAGGGAATCTTCCCAACCCAGGGATCGAATCCAGGTCTCCTGCATTGCAGCTGGATTCGTTACCAGCTGAGCCACAAGGGAAGCCCAAGAATACTGGAGTGGGTAGCCTATCCCTTCTCCAGCGCATCTTCCTGACCCAGGAGTCTACCCGGGGTCTCCTGCATTGCAGGTGGATTCTTTACCAACTGAGCTATCAGGGAAGTTCAGCAAACTTTTACCCATCCTTCAAAACCCCATTCAATGACACTGTTTGGTGAAAACTTCCCTAACTCCCCAGAGAATCCCCAGACAGTTAATCATCCTTTATCAGTGCTCCCAGAGCAGCTGGTTCAAAGCTTATCACCCTGTGCAGTCATTGTTTGTTTTCACGTCTGCTTTTCCCCCCGCAGACTTGAGAATTCCTAAAGGGCAGGGGCTAAGAAATTCTCTCTGTGTCCTCAGTCCTGGCCCATTGCTTACTGTGCAACCTCAGTCAAGGCCGGCAGAACAGAAATGGATTCTCTTTCTTGTAACCAGCAGGGTGTTTTGCAAGGTGACCAACCAGGATCACTGAACAAAAGAAAATCATTCCTGGAGGGAGCCCTGGGGCGCTTGCCCAGTACCAGGAGGTAAACGCATATAACTGATTGCTAACATTCAATTGCATTGGAAGGCACACATCACTCAAAATTTGATGGAGGTCATTTGCCCAGAATCCATTTTAATTACAGTAGAAAGTTTTATGGAAGGAGACACCTTCTGATAGTGTGATTAAGCTCTGAGACATGAATTTAATGGAGTGGTGAGTGCTCCGTGTTGAAGGTCTTCATAATCTAAACGTTTTGGAAAAGACCATCCAGAATGAGTAAGATAAATATGAATAAATGGCGGGACTTTCCTGGCAGTGCAGTGGTTAGGACTCTGCACTTCCATTGCAGGTAGCAGAGGCTCAGTCCCTGGTGATAAGATCCTGCATGCCGTGGCCAACAAACTAACAAAACAAACAAATACAAATAGATGATCTCTGTTTTCAAGTTTATGTAATAGAACTGCCCAGCTCTGGGCATTGGACACGGGGCAGAAGCTTTAGTAGCTGCACGTGGAATTACCTGGTCCTCCATAAATGGGTGTTGGGGTTGGAAACATAGCTACCACTTCTCTACACAGCTCCTCACAGCTCTGCCTCGTTTGCAAACATCTGAGGGATCAGTAAATATTCGTACATATGTGCTGTCAGTAAATAGATTTTGCGAGAGCTGCCAACACCCGCTGGTGCTCTGCGCTTGTGCTTCTCACTGGCTCCAAGTCTTCCTCTCTGCCTCCTTGTCCCAAAGCCTCTTGGCATGGACACGGGGAGAGCCAGTTATATGGAAAAGGACTAGAAGACAAAGGAAGGAAGGGGAAAGCAACCTTCAAAGGGCAAGTAAGTGGGCATCGTGGCTGACTGCATTCTGGGCATGTTTTGGAGACGGAATTTCTTGATCTGTGC
The DNA here is from genome assembly GCF_032405125.1 of Capricornis sumatraensis. Taxonomy (NCBI): domain Eukaryota; kingdom Metazoa; phylum Chordata; class Mammalia; order Artiodactyla; family Bovidae; genus Capricornis; species Capricornis sumatraensis. Next base: position 120,473,712 of record NC_091070.1, on the reverse strand, counting down.
CTTGGTCACATTAACTGCTACTGTGAGGTGAGAGGAGAGAATGGCACACGATTTGGACAGAAGTGATAGCTGAGGCTGGGAAATGGTTCCCACCCAGAATTCAAACTAAGCAAAAGTTCAACATTAAGGTACCAAGAATTTATATTGTACAGTTTTCAAGCTTAGCGCCCTATCTTTGCTCTATCGATGCTTTCGAATCGTGGTGCTGAACACTCTTGAGAGTTACTGGACGGCAAGGAGATCAAACCAGTCAAGTTTAAAGGAAATCAACCCTGAATTTTCACTGGATGGACTGATGCTAAAGCTCCAATACTTTGGCCACTTGATGCAAAAAGCCAACTCACTGGAAAAACCTCTGATGCTGGGAAAGATTGAAGGCAAAAGGAGGAGGAGGCAGCAGAGAGTGAGACGGTCAGATAGTATCACTGACTCAGTAGACATGAATTTGAGCAAACTCTGGGAGATAGTGGAAGACTGAGGAGCCTGCAGTGCTGCAGTCCATGGGGTTGCAAAGAGTCGGATACAACTTAGCAACTGAACAACAACATATCTTAAATAGACTCACTGTTTTATAACATTTTTTGGTGATAGAATATACACAACATAGAACTTACCATTTTAACCCTTGTTAAGTACACCTTTCCATGGCATTAAGTATTTTCATGTTGCTATGCAACTGTTATCTGCCTCCAGAATTTTTTCAACCTCCCTTACTGAAACTCTGTATTCGTTAAACACTAACTCCGCATTTCCTCCCCCATTCAGTTCAGTTCAGTTCAGTTGCTCAGTCGTGTTCGACTCTTGGCGATCCTATGAATCGCAGCACGCCAGGCCTCCCTGTCCGTCACCAACTCCCGGAGTTCACTCAGACTCACGAGTCCGTGATGCCATCCAGCCATCTCATCCTCTGTCGTCCCCTTCTCCTCCTGCCCCCAATCCCTCCCAGCATCAGAGTCTTTTCCAATGAGTCAACTCTTCGCATGAGGTGGCCAAAGTATCGGAGTTTCAGCTTTAGCATCAGTCCTTCCAAAGAACACCCAGGACTGATCTCCTTGAGAATGGACTGGTTGGATCTCCTTGCAGTCCAAGGGACTATCAAGAGTCTTCTCCAACACCACAGGTCAAAAGCATCAATTCTTCGGCGCTCAGCTTTCTTCACAGTCCAACTCTCACATCCGTACATGACTACTGGAAAAACCATAGCCTTGACTAGACGGACCTTTGTTGACAAAGTAATGTCTCTGCTTTTGAATATGCTGTCTAGGTTGGTCATAACTTTCCTTCCAAGGAGTAAGCATCTTTTAATTTCATGGCTACAGTCACCATCTGCAGTGATTGTGGAGCCCCAAAAAATAAAGTCTGACAATGTTTCCCCATCTATTTCCCATGAAGTGATGGGACCAGATGCCATGGTCTTCGTTTTCTGAATGTTGGGTTTTAAGCCAACTTTTTCACTCTCCTCTTTCACTTTCATCAAGAGGCTTTTTAGTTCCTCTTCACTTTCTGCCATAAGGGTGGTGTCATCTGCATCTCTGTGGTTATTGATATTTCTCCCAGCAATCTTGATTCCAGTTTGTGCTTCATCCAGCCCAGCGTTTCTCATGATGTACTCTGCATAGAAGTTAAATAAGCAGGGTGACAATATACAGCCTTGATGTACTCCTTTTCCTATTTGAAACCAGTCTGTTGTTCCATGTCCAGTTCTAACTGTTGCTTCCTGACCTGCATATAGGTTTCTCAAGAGGCAGGTCAGATGGTCTGGTATTCCCATCTCTTTCAGAATTTTCCACAGTTTATAGTGATCCACACAGTCCAAGGCTTTGACATAGTCAATAAAGCAGAAATAGATGTTTTTCTGGAACTCTCTTGCTTTTTCCACGATCCAGTGGATGTTGGCAATTTGATCTCTGGTTCCTCTGCTTTTTCTAAAACCAGCTTGAACATCAGGAAGTTCATGGTTCACGTATTGCTGAAGCCTGGCTTGGAGAATTTTGAGCATGACTTTACTAGCATGTGAGATGAGTGCAACTGTGTGGTAGTTTGAGCATTCTTTGGCATTGCCTTTCTTTGGGACTGGAATGAAAATTGACCTTTTCCAGTCCTGTGGCCACTGCTGAGTTTTCCAAATGTGCTGGCATATTGAGTGCAGCACTTTCACAGCATCATCTTTCAGGATTTGAAATAGCTCAACTGGAATTCCATCACTTCCACTAGCTTTGTTTGTAGTGATGCTTCCTAAGGCCCACTTGACTTCACATTCCAGGATGTCTGGCTTTAGGTAAGTGATTACACCATCATGATTATCTGGGTCATGAAGATCTTTTAAGCCCCAGGAAACTACCTTTCTTTCTGTCTGCATGAATTCGATAATCCTAGAACCTGTTTTTTAATTAAACTCTTTTCATAAGAGCATTCTTATGAAAAATCTTATTTCTAAAAGTATCTCTACATATAGATGAAGTAGATACTATCATGTCTAGTTTATAGTTGGACAAACTAAGTTAAGAGAAGTTCAGTGCATAAGAAACAAGTGGCTACTGATCCAGATCTATTCTGCCCTTCCCTTTCCCCCTTCTTTATTTTGGAAAGTCCCAAATTTTGTCCTGCTATTCACAAGCAAGGTATGTACACAGGGAAGAGGGTACTTTTAGCCCTACGAGTAAGTCTGGATGCATTTGAGTCATTCACAGTAATCTCAGTCCCTTTGCCAAAGATTGATAGAGGGGATTAGCAAGTGATACACTTCGAGCCTATGAGACATGAGAGAACGCTGATGTAAGGATTCTAAAAAGGATTTCTTTGCTTTGACAAATACACAGTTCCTATTTTCTGCTTCTCAGTATGGTGGCCACGTGTGAAGTGGTGCCTGGAGTTGAGCAGCCATCTTGCCTCCATGAGGAGAGTTAGCCACATCACCCAGATAATACACTGAAGATGGCAGAGGGGAAGATGGAAGGAATCCGGATCCTTTATGATGTGAATGAGCTTCTGAATTAACCAACTTTGGAACGCCCCACCTTTAGTCTTGCTGTTTATGTGAGATCATGCATTTCCTTTTTATTTAAACCACTTTTGCATTTTCTGTACTTGCAGCCAAAAGCATACTGAGTAACTTGTTAAGGATTAAGGTAAATAAGAACCAGTGCAGATGACCCAAGTTTCACAAGCTTTTCCACTGGATGATGCTATTGAGGCAGCTTTGGTCTTTTTATTATGAGAGAGCCCATCCTACTGTATTATTTCTGAACTGTTGGCTCTGGGAAAAGATTTCTAGGAAAGAGTACTCCTGAAAAATTGAGTTTGATTTTGAAAAAAGAAAGAGGTGGGGAGATATGGGAGAAAATGGAGAGACACACAAATAACAGAGTGAAATTTGTGTAGGAAGTTGCAACTGGAAGGATGGAGAAAATTTTTATCTGAGAATGGTCCTTTGAAATACGATGGTCAGGTGTGGTGAGAGGGATAAAGAAAAAAAGTCAGTTAGTATAGCTGTAAGAGCCAGGGAGCTTTTCTCTCCAATGAGAAACCCAGGAAATCTCAGAGAGATGGTGTATGACAAAGTGGAAGACAAGGGCGTGATATGAAGATGACTAGGTAAAGGGCTTTGAAATACTGCAACTACAGAAAGCTGACAGGGTCCTAACAGAATTACACACTGAGCTGACATCAGTGCTCACTTACAGTGAACTTGTGGCCGATTGGATTCTTTAGAGTCTACCCAGCAAACTTTCTCTTAGGCATGTGAGCTGGGCATGTGATCCAAGTTTGGATAATCATAGTTCTTCATTCTCCAGGCAACTTCAATCAGTCCAAGTGGTAGGCACATGACTCAAGGAATGGCCAGAGTCCTTCCCTAGAAAATTATATACAGATGCTGAGAAAAACAAGGTCGTTTTTTTTTTTTTTTTTTTTTGGCTAATAGATAAAGAAAGAGAATTGAACAGAAACAAAAGGCAGAAGAAAAAGAGGGAAGCGACCTCGAGTTCTCTGTGTCAGACCTTAAGGCCCAGGCTCCTATAGCATTTGTTTTAAATCTGTGAACTACCCCAGAGTGGCAGATCATTTTCTTCAGAAATGGCCACCACGATATATCCCATCCCATGTACTCTAATTACAGTCAACACTGACACTCCTTCTGTGGAGTGGTGGTGTCTGTATCCCTGCCTTTTGCACCTGGACAGACCTTTGTGACCACTTGATCTGAAAATGTATGGTAGAAGTGATGCTATGTGACTTCTGACAGTGAATCATAAAAATGCCATACACTATTGCTTTATTTTCTGGGGACTTCTGACTTTGGAACCCAGGTACTGTGCTTGAAGAAGCCAGGAGCTACATAAAGAGCCCATAGGGGTCATGCCAATAGCCCTAGATGAGGTCCCAGCAGACAGACAGCCTCAACCAGAAGTGAGACATATCCAGATGAACCCAGGCATTGAGTCACCTTGAGCCTCAGTCTTCCCAACTGAGGTTCCAGGCATCAAGGGGCAGGGACATGTCATCTCCATGTATCCTATCTGAATTCCTGACCCGTACAGTCCATAGAATAATAAAATGATGGTGCTATATCACTAAACTTTGGGATGGTTTGTGACACAGCTACATTTAACAGAAATACTCAGTGTCTTTCTTAGCTATGTGAACCAACAAATTCTCTTTTTTCCTTAAGCTAGTTTGAAATGAGTTTCTTTCCTTTGCAACTAAAGGAATCTTGACTCATAAACACTCTGTGCTCAGTTGCTCAGAAGTGTCTGACTCTTGAGACCCTATGGACTGTAACCCACCAGTCTCCTCTGCCCATGGAATTTTCCAGGCAAGAATACTGGATTTCCTACTGCAGGGGATCTTATTCTTTACCACTAGTGCCACCTGGGAAGCCCCCATAAACCCTCTGTGCTAAGTCACTTCAGTTGTGTCAGACTCTTTTGCAACCCTATGGACTGTAGCCCACCAGGCTCCTCTGTCCGTGGGGTTTCCAGGCAAGAATACTGGAGTGGGTTGCCGTTTCCTTCTCCAGGGGATCTTCCCGAGCCAGGTCTCTTCTGTCTCCTGAATTGGCAGGCGGGTTCTTTACCACTCGGGCCACCTGAGGAGCCTCTGTGCTGTGCTCAGTCACTTAGTCCTGTCCGACTCTGCTACCCCATGGGCTGTAGCCCACCAGGCTCCTCTGTCCCTGGGGATTCTAGAGGCAAGAATACTGGAGCAGGTTGCTATGCCCTCCTCCAGGCGATCTTCCCAACCCAGGGATCGAACCCAGGTCTCCCGCATTGCAGGCGGATTCTTTACCAAGGTAGCTTGGGAAGCGTCCAGTCTCAGAATTATCCATTCTTGCAAATCAGTTACTGAGTTTACTAAAAAAAAAAAGGTGTTTTCTCACATGGTCTTCACAGAAAAAAAGTACAGAAAGATAGTGAAAAAGAAAGAAGAGTCAGAATTAGGGCAGAGGCCTAAAAAAGGGGTCCTCTTTCTGTTTTCTTCAATCAATGACTTCATGGGATATGGCATGCCTTATCTCCTCATTCAAATCATGTCATTTTTCTACTTAGGATTGGGTGCTAGCCACTGATTTACTGAGTGACTTTTGACAGTCACTGTTACCTTTCTGGGTCTATTTCCTTTTTTCAAAGGGTGATAGTGGAGGCAGCTAGTTCTTTATCAGCGAGATGAGGAAACGGGCCTAGATGTGGTATTTATTAGCATTCTTAATAATAGCCTGTGCTAAGTATTACGTTAGGTGTTTCCCACATATTCCCATTTGCTCCCACCATGTCGCTAGGCAGCAGATATTATTAGCCACTTTATAGTCCTTTCCTTAACTAACACACTATCCACCCTGTTGAACTTCTTCCCTAGTGCCTCTCACTATGATACACTCTGAGGGCGTGACAAGTCACGTGGGACAAGTTCCTCATTTTTAAGAAGCTTATGTTCAAATTGGAAAGGTAAAGCTAAACTAGGTAATAAATTGTTACAATCTAAACTGACCATAGATGCAACATTTATTAGTTATCATCATGGAACAGGTTACCACAAATCCAGCAGTTTAAGACCACATACATAATCTCACAAGTTTTGTGATCCAGGATTCTGGGTTCAGTTTAGCTCAGTTCTCTTTAGGGTCTCACAAGCCTGCAACAAGGCATTGGAGGGGTTATGTTCCCGAGTGGAAGCCAGGATCCTCCTCCAAGCTCATGAGGTGGTTGTAACAATTTCTTGCAGATATAGGACTGAGGGTCCTATTTTCTTGCTGTCCACAGGGGGCAACTCTCAGATCCTAGAGGCTCCTGCAGTTCCTCCCACGAGCCTTCTCCGCAGGCCGTTCACAACATGGCAGAGTCCTTCTTCAGGGCCAGCAAGAGACTCTCACGCCAGTCAGCAAGAAAGGAGTGTTATATAACGTGTCTGTAGCCTTGGGAGTGACACACCATTACCTTCACCATGTTCTACTGCCTAGAAGCCAGTTACTGGTCCCGCCCACACTCAAGGCAAGGGAATTACACAAGCATGTGACTCACTGAGGGGGTGATGGGGTCACAGAAAGGTGTAGTTGCTGCAGGAATTTAAAAAAGAGAGAGGGATCAGAGTAAACTGGAATCCTCGGGGGGAGGTTTCGTGGAGGGACTTAGGCTACAGTTTGAAGGATGAGTAGAAGTTAGACCAGCAAAGAGGGGAAGAGAAGAGGCAGGCCATCAAGGACCAAAGAACTATATGAGTGATGGTGTGGGGGTGGGGTTCTCCTCACAGTACACAAAAGCTAACGGAAACCTGCTGACTTTGTACATCATAAAGGATAGGAAGAACTTTTTTAAAAAAAAAACAAAAACAAAAAGGAAGCTGGATAATGGAGAGCAGATTCAGTTGTGCTATTAGCTAGCAGTGTGATTGGGGTCTGCTGGTTATCCAAGTTTAGTTTCTCAAAAACGCTTTTATTTACCTGGTTATTGTGAGGACTAACCACGCGCTTGGCTAGGTGCTCTGCAAAGTGTCCTATTTCCAAAGGTAGCTTCATCAACTTTTGAGTCCCTGGTCTCTCTGGGTCCCCCAACTCTCTGACTCCTCTTTCTCAGTCTTTCCCCCGATCTCCTTCCTCTTAAAGTCTCCTAAATTTGATGAGGGAGAGCATTCTCTGGGCTCTGACCTTGGTCCTTCTCTCACTCACTACCCCTCTGCCTTGGGACTCTCAGGAGCCCCACCCCAGACAGATGGCTCCCAAATCTATGCTCCAGCCCAGACCCTTTCCCCCAATGCCAGACTCATGCATCCAACCAGTAACTGATCAATTCTTCTTGGGTCTCCTACAGGTCACTCAAATCCAACATACCCCAAACTGAATTCATTATCTTTCCGCCCAAACTTTTTCCTCTTCCATTTCATACCTGCTCTTAAAGAATTCCACTGGTAAGTCATCATTCTTTCCTCCCCCACCCACCTGAGAGCCAAATGATCACCAAGTCCTTTTTCTTTAGCTTTTCTCCCCTCCATCACCACTGCCCTAGCTTGAGTCTCATCAATTCTCACCTGAATCACTGCAGTCGCTTCTTAACTGATCTATCTCATTCTATCTCCACACTACACAGAATAAACCTTCTGAAGCACAGATCTGATGATACTGCTGCTCTGCTCAAAAACATTCAGAGGCCCCCAAGTAATTTGGAATGACATGCAAACTCCTGGGCACCCTCTTCAGTATCTGAAACCCTCCCGGATCTGACTCTTGCCCACTTCCCCTGTCTCCTCTGTGCCCGCTTCCTCCCTGTCACCTCTGCTCTAGCTTGCAGTTCTCACACTGCTCCATATTCTTACAAATCTCTGTGTGTCCTGCCACATTTAAAATGGATAACTTTCCAGCAGTGACAACCTCCTGAGAACATGCCTCTCGCAAAGAGTCTTCTTTATCCCTCTCCAGAAGAGGAGAAGAAGAAACGCAAGAAGTGCCTGGTGCAGAGCCCCAGTTCCTATTTCATGGATGTAAATGTCTTGGGTGCTATAAAATCACCACTGTCTTTAGCCATGCACAAACAGTAGTAGTTTCGTGTGTTGGCTGCTTTACTGTCCTCTGCCAGCCTGAAGGAGGAAAAGCAAGGCTTACAGAAGGATGCTCCTTCAGACGGAAGCAGCACTAAAAGGACCTTCTATCAAGATGAACGGGAAACCATCCCAATAAACACCTTTTGGATACATCCTGTCTATTGTCTTATTTTACTGCTAGGAAGCTATTCAGGGGCAACCAGTAGTGTGGACTCTAGAGTCACTCTAGAGTCTGGGGCAAGCAAGTGGCCAAGTACTTAAAAAGTCCATTTGGGACATTGCTATCCCTAGGTTCATGGAGTAAATCTGCAGAGCTTGATTAAAAACTGGAATAGTATGTAAATGGGGCATTTCCTTTCACTTTTATGTTTTCTTAGAATTAAGAACTGAGAGTTGATACTTAAAACACAATCCAACACACCACTTTAATATAAAACAGCTTAGGATCCTTTATCTACAGTTCTCAGAAGCCTTGTTTGGAGGTGTATGAGTGCGGCTAGGCACCTGATCTGGGGCTAGGAATCTCCAGTCTCCTATAGTTAAAGACTTGTCCAAGCAGAGGTTAGTGTCTTATACTCCACAGCCAGTGTTGCAGCTGATTCTGAGCTGGTGGGGGTTGTGGACTCATGAACGGAGGGGGAGAACGTGTGGATGTGTAAGAACCTAGAAGCAAAGGAGGAAAGGAAACAGAAGGATGAACAGAGGTAAATGAGGGTGATACCTGAACTTTTCGAGATACAGATGATGATTCTTTACCTGACTGTGTACCTAGAGTTGGTACGTAAACAACCGAAACTGTCTGTATCTTATTTAGGAAGGCATTGTATGCTGGAAAAAGAATAAGAGAGATGTCAACAAGGAGATCTATTTTCACTGGAGTAAGGCTTTAAGGGTCAAGTCCGTTCATAAGTATTGCTATAAAAAAGCAATGCTTCAAAATAAATAACACTATATACTTAACAGGAAATTTTTATTCAGTGATTTTTAGAGGTATTCCAACTTTTGGCTGAAAGATGGGAAATGGATGTGTAGATAATGGTATCTGCTGTGTTGCCTGAATCATCTCTCACTATGCATTTGAGCAAAATTAGCTATAATCTACGGAGAAGGCGATGGCACCCCACTCCAGTACTCTTGCCTGGAAAATCCCACGGACAGAGGAGCCTGGTAGGCTGCGGTCCATGGGGTCTCGAAGAGTCGGACACAACTGAGCGACTTCACTTTCACTTTCCACTTTCATGCATTGGAGAAGGAAATAGCAACCCACTCCAGTGTTCTTGCCTGGAGAATCCCAGGGACGGGGGAGCCTGGTGGGCTGCGGTCTATGGAGTCACACAGAGTCGGATACGACTGAAGTGACTTAGCAGCAGCTATAATCTAAAGTTTAGCAGTGATTTCCACTTCTGAGTGGTAGCTGTTTGCCACATGCAGTTTATTGCTTCTCAGTAAGTTGGGCAGGATCTTTGGTCCACCAGGTGACTAAGGGTAGGGAGGCTACGTTAGTTTCAATTGCATGTCCCAGATTAGATGTGATAAATAGCTAGTTTGTGAAATAAAATGAAGGTAGTTTCCAAGTTTAAAGTCCACAGTGCTGAATATAAGGACTCCTTACCTAGAAAGAGGAAAACTGTTGATGCCCACACCACAGAGTGGTAAGAGGAGACTCTGGAAAGAAACTGCGAACTTCTGGAGAACACCTGAACCGTCACATTGATCTACGCATTGGCAGAATAAAAGAAGATAGTTTTTTGATATATCCAGGACAGATGTTGCATTTGAAAATTGTGTGATCCTGAGATGTCTAGCTGAAACACTCAAAACCTAGCCCTTTGGGAAATTCTTTTTGTTTTTACCAGAGGAAAAGGGGTGAACTGTACTTGGTGCCTCTACCTCTTTTTGGCTTTTTACCACTCTAATGTAACAAACTACAATTCTTGAGCCTGTCTTTTCAGCTTGCAACTGCTAAGTCACTTCAGTCATGTCCGACTCTGTGTGACCCCATAGATGGCAGCCCACCAGGCTCCCCTGTCCCTGGGATTCTCCCGGCAAGAACACTGGAGTGGGTTGCCATTTCCTTCTCCAGTGCATGAAAGTGAAAAGTGAAAGTGAAGTCACTCAGTCGTGCCTGACTCTTAGCGACCCCGTGGACTGCAGCCCACCAGGCTCCTCCGTCCATGGGATTTTCTAGGCGAGAGTACTGGAGTGGGGTGCCATCGCCAGGAATGTTTAAATGCTCTGCCGCTATAAAATGCCTGTTATCTTTCCTATGTACTTTAACTCCAGGTAACATCTTTCAACTTTTAATCCCTCTAATCTGGAACAATGACCTCTTAAATCCAGGAGCCACTTGTCCTTTTTTATTCAGCTGTCATTTCTACGAAACATAACTTTGTCCTCAATAAAACTTCAGACTTATGCCTCTGGAAGTGAAAAAATAATAATAAAAAAATAAAATAAAATATAAAATGGATAGCTGTCAAGGGCCGACAATACAGCACATGGAACTCTGCTCAGTGTTGTGTGGTGGCCTGGGTGGGAGGAAAGTTTGGGGAAGAATGGATACATGTGTATACATGGCTGAGTCCCTTTGATGCTCACATAAAACTGCCACAATATCATTAGTCAGTTACACATCATACAAAATAAAAAGCTGAAAAAAAATTCTCTCTGCCTTGGCAGAATGTCCTTCTACTACTACCCTTCCTTGCCTTGCTAACTCATCTATGACCAGTCAGCCGTTCCATGCGGAAGCCCTCTCCTCCGGGCACTCTTAGCAGCTGGTGCAGCCTCCGTCACAGCTCTCATTGCTCCGGAGTGCCAAGACTTGTACTGTAATCACTTTTTCTTTTCTGTCTCTCTTGCTAGATTCTTGAGAGTGGTAATGGTGTCTTATTTTCTGATACTGATGCTCTGATCACCTTTTCTTCTGATCTGATCCTTCTAAGTATCTTCTGTATTTATTTTGTGAGCAGGCAACACATTCATCTATCTAAAAGAACTTACAAAATGGCATAGAGTGAAATGTCTCCCACTCCTGTCCTCCCTGCTCCCCACAGTTGTCCAGTCCCCCTTCCCAGAGGCAATCGATGTTATTGGTTTCTTGTGAATGTGTTGCGTATGGGCTCAGTCTTGTCTGACTCTTTGCGACCTCATGGACTGTAGCCTGCCAGGCTCCTCCGTCCATGGAATTTTCCAGGCAAGAATACTGGAGTGGTTTGCCATTTCCTACTCCAGGGGATATTCCCAATCCAGGGATTGAACCTGAGTTTCCTGCGTCTTCTGAATTGGCAGGCGGATTCTTTACTACTGTGAAACCTGGGAAGACCTTCTTGTGAATACTGCTAGAGATATAAACATATCTATGGTTCCCTTTTATGCAGAAGTGGTATCATACTCTACAGACTGCACCTTTTCATTTAATTGTGTATAGTGTCCGTGAGGTCATTCCTTTTTAGTAAAGAACTTCCTTATTCTTTACTTACAGTTTTTCAGTTTTCCATTGTGGCTGTATCTTAACCAATGAACATTATTTCCTAGCTTTTGTGAAGACAAACAATACTGCAATGACTAACTTCACAAAAATGTCATTTCACACATGTGCAAGTGTGACAGTAGAATGAACTCCTACAAGCGGAACTGACAGATCAAGGAGTGTGCACATTTGTAGGTTTGATCATGTCATATTGCCTCCATGGAGTTTGTAGATACCATGTTTGGATCCCTAGCCACTATTACAGAGTGTAAAGCAGATAGACAATCAGTATATCTTTGACAAATACACAAATGAAGAAAAAAAAGAGCCTAGCTCTTTTAGTGGAAGTTCTCTTTTCCTTTCTCTGATGCCTTGCTTTGTTGGATAAATTTCTTCCCATCCAGTGCTCTGTTCAAACCAAATGATTCATGTTCAATCTAAATGCCATTATTATTTTGGAGCAAGATTCTCATTCAAACTTCTATTCATTTCCATATTTATTTAACTAATCAAGATCCCTCTTCATTAGCTTGGTTATAATATATGGCACATTAATTTTGTTATAATATAATAACTGAGTCCTCATCCGACATTTTAATGTCTTAGTTATTCTACTGGGGTTGTTTTTTTGGCTGCATCTCTTGGCTTGTGGGATCTTAGTTCCCTGACCAGGGGCTGAACCAGCACCCTCAGCAGTGAAAGCAGAGTGAGCAGGAAATTCCCTATTCTACTGCTTTCCCCCTGCCTGTGCCTGTATAGTCCATAAATTATTTGGAGGGGTTGCTTGTTGTTTTTATAAGTCATCAAACCTCTATAAATTAACTTTTATTCTCTTCTAACTATGTATCCCTGTTGTTTTTCCTAGATTCACAGCTTGTTAGCTGTGTGAGCTCTCTCTGCCTGTTTACTTAATCTATGAAATACAAGACATTAAAGAGTTGTGAGGACTAAATGAGATTATAGATATAAAGTGTTTAGCACTGAGTGCTTAGTGTTTGGCACATAATAATGTCGAGAGAGACAGTCCTTCATGGGTTTTTTATGCTTTTTACCCACCTTCCTGGGCCGTCGCAGGTGGCGCATTAGTAAAGAACCTGCTAGAGACGTGGGTTTGATCCCTGGGTTGGGAAGATCCCCTGGAGTAGGAAATGGCAACCTGTTCCAGTATTCTTGCCTGAAAATTTCCACGGTCAGAGGAGCCTGGCAGGCTACAGTCCATAAGGTTGCAATAAGTCAGACACAACTGAGCACACACGTACTCACATCCACCTTCCTGCATACGACAAGAACGCAAGGCCCTGACCAGTTTTTACCAGGCTCATTTCTCAGGGTTATGTTCACAGTGAGCAGATGTGAGGAACGAAATTAGCTCTCCCTCCAGGATAAAGAATACGTTTGCTTACTACTCCCTACAGAATGGTGTAGGTTCCCCAAGCTCAGTGTTCCTCAGCTGTGGAGTTTAAGTCCACCAAGTGCACAGCATTCATTTGAGCCCTCATGTCATCCTCGTGGCACGTGGTGGGGCAAGAGGAATTAATACAAAGGGGCTGAAGTTGTTGCTCCTGTCATGAATAAAATTCCTTTGTCTCTGACCCAGGAATCTTGGATCTTTTTTCAGCATTCATGAAACAGTAACAGACTTATTAGCTTGCCAGACTTGAGCAGTAAGTGCTTAAGCAAGCTATTTTTCATATTTTTGTTCTTGTTCTTCTTACTTGGCTTGCCAGGCATTCTGCACAATATTTGTAAGCTTGCGTTTGTGTAGTTAGCCAAAAAACATCAATTACTGCTATTTGCAAAGAACACTACTGTGCTGTTGGGGGAAACAAAATGAATTTAAAATAAAGGTAACTTCAAAATCATTGCTCAATACTATGTTATCATTTATATATGAAATCTAAGATATAAAACACAGTAGTGAATATAACAAAAAAGAAACAGATTCTCAAAAGAAAGAAAGAAACAAACAAACAAACTCTCAGATACAGAAAACAAACTAGTGTTACCAGTGTGGACAGGGAAGGTAGGAGGAGCCTGATAGGGGTTAGGAATTAAGAGGTACAAACTACTGGGTATAAAATGAGTAAGTTACAAAGATACATTGCACAGCACTGGGAATATAGCCAATATTTTATAATAACTATAAATGGAGTATAGTCTTTAAAACTTGTGAATCACTATGTTGTATCCCTGAAACTTACATAATATTGTAAATCACTATATTTCAGTAAGAAAAAAAAATGAACATTTTAAAACTAATAAAAAAAAAACCCAAAAAACAAAATCACTACTCAATTGAAATTATTACTTGGCCACTCTAATATCCAGGTCTAAATCACTGAGACTATAGTCTCCTCTACATAAGCTTTTTACATAGATGGGGCACTCTGGGTTGAGAAGATCCCCTGGAAAAGGATATGACAACCTGCTGCAGTATTCTTCTTTTTTTCAAAGCAACATTTATTTAAAGGTTAATCAAAATTCTTAGAATAGCATTTATTATAATGTGATTTTTGATAATTGACTAAATCAGTGGCTCTTAAGAAAAACACCCTTGTCTTGATCCTGCTCAGTATACACCCCAGTGCATGGTTTCCTTGGATACTGGATGATGCCATTCAGGTCTATGTTTTTATCTGAAAGTGGTGCCCTGAGGATGGAGATGTAGATTTGGGTCTGTCTCATAACTTCACATCCAGTGATTTTTGTTTTCTTCTGTTAGACTTAAACATGTGGACTGTCAAACTCCTGCGAGCTGCTTCCGAGCTCTACAAACACTCCTAGGGAGGGAGCCCCCCCCCCCCCGCCCCCTCGGCTCCGTCCGCGCGGGGATGCTGGGTGGATCGTGGGTAGGGGGGAAGTGGAGACTCTGCTGTAGTATTCTTGCCTGGAAAATTCCAAGGACAGAGGAGTCTGGAGGGCTATAGTCCATGGGGCCCCACAAAGAGTCAGACACAACAGTTCTTATGTAGTTGCAATATAAGAAAAGAACGTTGCACAAAAATAACTGGGCTTTAGTTCCTGTTACTTAATAGCTGGATGACTTTGGTTCAGTTTCCTCATTCATGACCCAGTTGTCTCACAAGATTGTTGGAGTCCTGAAATACAATATGTAGGGACTTCCCTGGCAGTGCAGCGGTTAAGACTCCTGCACTTCCACTCCAAGAGGTACGGGTTCCATCCCTGGTGGGGGAACTAAGATTCTGTATGCTGGCAGGCAGGATTTAGGGAAAAAAAGAACGTAATAATGATGTATGTCGACACAAAATACTGAGCAAACGAGTTATAATTTAAGACTGTGTTGAATAACAAATGTCAAATCTGTCCTAATAGAATTATTTTTAGAAGTTATGAAATTAAAAAAATTAAATTTGCCCCTCACCGAGAGATGATTCTGTCACCAACATTCTAGGGCGGATTAGGGACCCCCGGTCCAACAGGATAAAACGAACAAAAAGACGAACTACAACCCCCAGCAGGCTTTGCGCCCTGAATTGCGTCGTAAAACCTCAGCTCCGGCCCGGGCCCAGCCCTCTCCCCGCCCCCACCAACCAGAAACTACATCTCCCAGGAGGCTTCACGGCGTCTAACCGTCCTCTTTTTCCCCCGCCCCCTGTCTCCCCTTAACCCGCGCCGGTAGCTCCGTGGCCGACTAGGGTCCCGCGGTCGGCGGAGCGGGCGCGCGCGCCGGGGGTCGCGCGGCGGCTGAGAAGGGCGAGCACGCGCGGAGGGAGTGGAGGTGTAGGGCGGTGGGAGTACGGCTTGCTAGCTCGCAAGATGGCGGACGAGGACGGGGAAGGGATTCACCCCGCAGCCCCTCACAGGAACGGAGGTGGCGGCGGCGGTGGGGGTTCTGGGCTCCACTGCGCCGGGAACGGCGGCGGGGGAGGCGGCGGCCCGCGGGTCGTGCGCATCGTCAAGTCCGAGTCCGGCTACGGCTTCAACGTGCGGGGCCAAGTGAGCGAGGGCGGGCAACTGCGGAGCATCAACGGAGAGCTGTACGCGCCGCTGCAGCATGTGAGCGCCGTGCTGCCCGGGGGGGCAGCCGACCGGGCCGGGGTGCGCAAGGGGGACCGCATTCTGGAGGTGTGAGTATTGGGGCTGCCCGCTGTTTCACCCCGCCCCCTCCCCTCCGTCTGTCCCTGCATTTCTCCTCTAACCCTGTCACCCTCAGGCCGCACCTCCCTGCAACCCCCGAACCGGCCCTCCGGTCCCCCGCCCCTCCACGGAGGTTGACCCTTTTACCTCCCCACACCCTGGGTTTCTGGGACCCCCACCTCCCTCCCTGTAATCTCCCAGCGTCCCTCCTGCTGTTACCCCTGCCCCCATTGCTTTGGCTTCTTTTCTGCCCCGCTTGCCTTCCCCCTCGGCATGCTGCCGCCTTCGCCGCTTTCCTCTAGGTGAACCTCTTTCTGCTTCTGACTGACAGCATCTCTTTTTCTGACCCAGCCACTACTGTGTGCCCACCCCCGCGCCCCCGCCCAAGTTCTCATCTTGAACATCATAGTTTCTTGCTCTCTACCGCTCTTTTCAGCCCCCGTGGACCGTCCCTTCTGTCCTCTCGACCAAAGAGGCAGGACCTTTGGTCTGCTCCTACTTTTCTCCGAAAACATATCCCTCCACGCCTCACTCCCTTTTCTTCCCTTAGTTACCCTCTCCTTATGGTTAAGCACTCGCTGTATTTTTGTATCCTACCGTGTGCCCCCTCTTTTTTTTTGTATTCATACTCCAAGAATACCTTTTCTCTGACCCTTGCGTTTTTTGTTGGTGGTGGCGGCGGCGGCGTCTTTGACACGATGGTTTGTCTTCACAGTAGTCCCTGCATCACATCAGGATTTTGAGTCTAGTGTTCCATCACACCTCTCTGAGAGCACCCCTGTTCTGGCCCTCGTCTTCACTCCTGCACGGTACTCATACTTCTTTTGAGTCAGAGCTTTATGGTAGAACTCTCCCTAGCTGGTACTTCCTCCAAACTACACCCTTTTTGGGTCTTTGACCTCCGCACTTTTACAGGGCATGCCGTTTTCATTCTCTGCTGTATTCCCTTGTTATCTCATGCTTTATTTTTTATCTTAGTCTTTCTCTCCCCTGGGTTGCTTTCGCTTTCTTCTCTTTTTAGGCTCCTTCTGCTGTTGCAGCCCTTCCTCTTTCCTTGCTGCAACCTCTCTCCCTTCATATTCCTTCATCCTTACCTCCTCACTGCATCCCTTAAAACTCTGGCAGGATGCTGCCCTGTTTTGCAGTTTTTTTGCAGACCTCCTCCACTCCTTTAATCCAGCTGTTACGTTTGTGTTTTTATACTTTGTAATAAAATTTGTATAGTGCTTGCTGATTGACTGGTAGATGGTGTATACGCTGTCTCCATTCTCCTCAGCAGTCTTCAATCTTGCTGACTCTTGTCTTGTATATTCCTTTTTTCCCACACTTCTGTTCTTCCTTTCAGAGTTCAGATTTGCCCTCATCAATCTTTCTCTTTTCTTATCTTTTTGACCTTGCCTTGCTCCTTGCAGGATCTCAGTCCCCTTACCGGGAATCTAACCCCCCGCCCACGGCAGAGAAAGCTCAGAGCCCTAACCAGTGGACTGCGAGGGAATGCCCTCTTGCTCATTTTTATAAATGTTATTTTAACTATAATTTCCCTGACCTTCAGCCTTTCCTCTAGTAGAACAGTAGGTTTGATCAAAGTTTCAAGGGAATAGTGTTTTGAAGGACCTGTAGAGGGTCTCCTTTCTTATTCAGCCCCCGCCTTTATCCTTGACATTCTTACTCTGTGGTATTCCTTCATTGTTTCCTCTTAACCTTACACTTCAAGAAAGAGTAGCTCACCAAAGTAAGTGTTTGAAGCTATTATACCTTTCCTCTGTCCTTTTTGTAAACGAATAAGTTATTTTTCTGTTAATGACCTACAATTTTTCTGGTTCTCTCTGGCAGTATATTCTTAATCTTTTGAGGTTTTATTCTCAACCTTTTGTTTTATACCTGGGCACCTAATTCTTTGTTGTTGTTTTTTTCCCTAGATAACTCGAAATCTGTGACTGACATTTCCTTCTGGTAGAAGCTCTTGGAATTGTCATTTTCCTTTCCTTTTCAAAGTTAATTTTGGATCCACCTGTTTATTTTTAAATTTAAAACTGAAGTGTATATTTAAAATTATAAGTCTATCATAGAGTTCTAAATCATTTACTCTTTACTGGAGGTAAAACAACTAAACTGAAACAAAGAATTCTGTAGAAGACAACAGCTAACGTGACCATTTTGTATATACTAACTAGTGTAGTTGGTGGCTTCTTGCCTTCTCTGTGGTTTTTGCCGCAGAGTTCAGATATAAACTAGGTATTGTAAAGGAGACCTCAGGTGATTCCCTAGGGAAGGACTTGCCTCAGGCACAGGTTCCAGTCTAGGCCCATTTCTCCTTCTAGAGAAAAGACATTACATTTTAGCACATCATTAGTGGTGAGTGGAGAACTTTATTTTTGTGGGCAGGGCAAAAAGAGCTCTCTTTGCTTAGAGAGCCTTTCTTGGAAGGTTGTGATGATCAGATATCTTCCAGACATTGGTTTCTCACCTTCCAACTGTATTTTGATTTCCAAATTCTTTGAGGCACCTCTGCTAATAGTGGAAACAGTGATAGTTGCACCACAGAGCCAAGGTAGTTGGTAAGTTGTTTGGGTCCTCAACTATACAGCTTCTTTCTCTTTCCTTCCTTCTAAAGTCTACATTTTCTCCTTATTTTTAAGTAAGAGGAGGAAATCAAAGACATGGTTCTTGAGGGATATCTGTATCGGGAACTTGTTTTGATCTTGGTTAGGTTGATGCTGATTTTCCTAAAGCATTCTTTAGGCAATACTTTTCTCTGTTCTCTCACCCAGGTTCGTTAATTAAGCTCTCTATTGTCCCAGGAAAGTTTTGGATGTTGATGAAATGCCAGGTAGGGTCAGGGTAGGTCTAGGTAGGTCTAGGTAGGTTATTATTGTGTAGATGTAGTTTGTATTGAGTCAAAGGTGGATGTTTGGACCTTGATAATTGCCCTTTCAGACTTTTCTGCTTTTTTTCAATACATAAATTATTACAATTTCCATATGTTGCAGTAATTTTGACAACTGACAGAGGTTTGAAATAATAGAATAACTTTGAGATTTAAGAGAATACAGGCTTGGACAAAAAAGAACATTATTTCTGTGCATTTCTTACTGTGGCTCCTTACTATGGCCTTGTCCTCATTGAATCCTGGAAAAGTCTTTAAACTGAATTCAGTATGGTTTGGTTTGTCGTCTTCACTTCAAAACTGATTAGATTCTTAACTGTTTTGGGTAAGAGTCATGTTGCAAGGCTAGATACTAGAGCATGAACAAGCCTCTGTGACTCTTATTGCAGATGGAAAGTTTTCTCAAATGACACTGTTAGTCTCCACCTTGTAATTTTTCACACTGTAATATATATTGAATGTCTTCTCTGTGATGTGTATATACCTGGAGGCTAGTGAGAAAGGATGCTTTCAGCAAGTAGAACCAAAATAAATATGTCTTTGCACTAATTATATAGCGTATAAAATATTTGACTTCAGGTTGATTTTTCTTAAGGTAGTTTCATGGGCTCTTGATTGATTTCTTAAGAGATGCCTTTAGGAGGGTCTAAGTGTGCACTGGATATGGATATAGTCCTGTCTGTTTTTGAGAGATTAGGTTTGTCTGTTGGCTAGTTTGTTTTGTCCCTTTGGTATTTGTGTAATATGGTCTTTAATAAGCATGAACCCTAAGGTTGGCTTGTAAGCATTCAGTATCATGATATGTGTATGCTAGGCAGAGGGTGTATGCCTTACTTCTTGATAGCTGCAAGGTAATGTAACTTTCCTGTGTTAAACCATAAGAAAAATTGAAGATGTTTGTGTGTATATATTTGTAATTTATTTTTAAAACTTATAAATATGTCATAGGCATTCTCTCTCTCTTTTTTTGCTTCATTTTATTTGAAAATTGACTAAAAAGAGGTTAGAGCCACAAGTATTTTTATGAGTTAAAAAGTACCTTCTTAAGATCTGCTTTCTCAGTTGTAGCTGAATTCTATTTAGCTTAGATTTTCAAGGTAGATTTTGAAAATGGTGTTTGAAATCATGGTTATTGATCAAAGGAAGTTTTTATGGCAGTGATTCTCAAGCTTTAGTGAGTATAAGAATCACTGGGTGTGCTTGTCAAAAGTATGGATTCTCGGGCTCACCCTTTAAAGATTATGAGTCGGTAGGTCTTGGATGGTGGCCTGAAGTCTTTATTTTTCACTCCCTTGCTAGGTGTGGTTAATACAGTCTACATACTGAACCTATACCTGGAGTGAATCTACAGGCCTTGAGTTCTCGGTTCGTTTTATTGTCATGGTTATGTAGAGAGTCATTAGTCAAGAAACAAACAAAGTGAAATCCCAGCCCTTAGGACAATCAGTTCAGTAGATAATGGACTAACTATTATATCTAGTCATCTGTACTTTATTTATTGAATCTTGCTTGTAGTTCAGTTGCTTAGCCATGTCCAACTCTTCGTGACCCTATGAACTGCAGCACGCCAGGCTTCCCTGTCCTTCACTATCTCTGGGAGTTTGCTTGACTTCATGTCCATTCAGTTGATGATGCCATTGAATCTTGCTGAGCTGTTGTAATAAAGAAGAGGGTTAAGAGGTAGAACAAGTCAATAGTAATAATAATCATGTCACTTTGCAGTTTGTATAGTGGCTTTCCTGGTGGCTCAGATGGTGAAGAATCCACCTGCAGTGCGAGAGACTTGGGTGGGGAAGATCCCCTGGAGGAGGGCATGGCAGCCCACTCCAGTATTCTTGCCTGGAGAATCCTGTGGACAGAGGAGCCTGGACGACTATGGTCCATAGGGTGGCAAAGAGTCAGACACAGCTGCGCAACTAAGCACACAGCACAATTTGCACAGTGTTTTTATGTTTGATTTGATCTTCATAATAGCATTGTGAGACAGGGAGGTCAACTATTCTTGACTGAAGTCACTGAAAATTCTTAAAATTCAGTCACATTCCTGTGCAGCTGGGTAGCAATTGAACATTAGTTCTGTAGTTTTGAAGCGGAACTATTTTATAACTTTATTTACCCTGAATCTCTTACTGTTGAATTGGGTGGAAGACAGGGACAAAATAGTCATTCTTTGCTGTTATTTTTTGCTATCTTTATCAGTGAAGAGAACATGACGATTGTAACTGTAACCCCGAGAAATATTTTTAATTCCATAGGTGGTAGAGCAGCAAAATGATACAACTAAATTTGAAAATAGCATTGTCTTCCCCTCAGAAATGACTTCCGCAACATTGCTGTGACCAGGAAAAAGATCTTTTGTTGGTAGCGTGAAGATTTTTGTCTGGGTCATGTAAGTTGCTGTGGAGGACAGTCCTCTTTGCAGCCACTACTTTATAGTTTGTTTCAGGAGAGAGTTTGTTGCCGTGCTCTCAAGGATAATTGTGTTTTTAGATAAGTCCCATTGGGAATAATTCTTATGATCCGTAGATAAGCAAAGAGGCTCAGTTGACAAGCAAACATTTATGATTTATGATCACAGCAGGGCGCTTAGGGAGCATGATCTGTGGTGAGTTCATCTGTTAGATGATGGCACAAAGGATATTGTAGTGGTTTAGGTTAGAGCCAGTTAGGGTCATTCTGTTCTTCGACTGTCAGCTGTATAGATAGTTTCTGTGCTTCCCTTGGGTGGTCTAGGAAGAGCCTATGTTTGGGTCCACATTTGGGGAAAAAACTATTCCAGGCCTACATTTGGAAAAAACAGTATCTAGGCAGTTTAAAAATATTAATTGGAACTCATAGTAAGAGATAACATTTTGTATTTCAATCCAATTAAAAACGACAACAACAACCCAACAACCCACCTGAAACAAGTTTCCCAAAACTGTATTTACTAGTATCTTGCACTCTGGTATTTTTTAGTCTGTTCAGTGTTCTATTTTTTTGTTTGAATGCTGATGGTGACCCACTGCATTAATGTCGTGACTCATTAGGTTGTAATCCACTGTTTGAAAACAATGACTTAGAGTGTCACTTTTCTGATATTGGCCCACTAACATCACCTCATATTCAGCCTGATACCACAATTAAGCACAAGCTATGTGTAAAATACTGTTAGCCTCATATGAGTCACAGAGTCCCAGCATCCCTGCCCTTGAGAAATCTACACTGCAGGTGGGTTAGATCTAACTGCTTGAAGTTAGATCAAACAGGGTTTTGATGCATGCTAAAAAGTTTGGATTTTATACTGTTTTTGAGGTCAGAATATGGTTGTATGTGTATTAATATCCAGGATTCCCTGTGCATTTAGTTTTTATTTAATTATTGATCTGAAAAGGCTGAATAACATTTACAAGACCAGAGAGGAGAATCACTGTGAGGAGAATTTCAGAGCATCTACTCTCTTGGGCTGTCTGGTACTACTGTATAAAGAAGGGAACGAAAGACAACTAAGTTCTAATTCCCAGAGGTGAGAGTGGCAGATGAGGCGCTCGGTGGCTTTCCTTTGTATGTGTAGTTACCTCACAGCCCAGGTCAGCTTCTCAAGTGTCCGTTTCTCTTTCTCTTATGCTTTACGTGACTGTACTTGCTATTGGGTTTACAGGTGATGCTGTGTACTGTAGGCCCCCTTGTGTTCTGACACACAGATGTTCTCTTTTAGCTGCACTCCTCTGATTTGAAGATGCCTCCTTTAAATCTTTTATTTTGGCATATACAGCATGTTTGGGAGTTGAGGGGGACTGAAGGAACTTCATACATACAGTACTAAGACTTATACCTGCAGTCTACCTTTAGAATGAAAAAATTCTTATGATTCTTCAAATAAGTTTTAAGAATTGATGGAGACTGTACAGTGAATTTCTGCTGTCAGTAATGTAAGGGGTACTTAAGAATTAAATTATGTGATATAACGTTAGTAAATGCTAAGTAGTACGTGTATAGCTTCTTATGTTTGTTACTCATTTTTCCTGCTAACTAATAAAGCTCTCATATAGTTGAGGAAATACACCTGTCTGCAGAGTAAGGTACTGTATTTGAGTACCCTTGTGTGTACTTCCTTCAGTGAACTTCCGTTGTTATGAAAACATCTTTTAAAAATGGTTTGTTTTTGCTTAAGCTCTCTGAAACTGCAGATTCTTGTCTCAGGCCTTGGAGCAAGACTAGAATGGCAGGTTCATGCATTCTGTGGACTCCAAGCACAAGAAACTAGTTTACTTCTGTTTGGAAAAGTGCAGAGCAGTCCGCAGAGAGTCAGCTGCTTGCGTGGATTTTCTCTGCGCTCAAGAGCTTGATTACTCTTAGGGAGAGCTACTCAGTGAATTAACCAGGAAGTTTTCTCTCTACTGCTCCACCTCCCCCACAGCGCTTTTATATCTGTGTGTCTGTCTAGTTCTGGTTATATTTATTTAGTATGTTCTGAAAATTGGGAGGTTGATTAGTTTAATGGTTGGAGATCTTGGAAAACTGTGATGACCTCTGTGAAAGTTCTGAAAACTGCTTTGACTTCCTTTGCTGATCAGTTTAATCATGATAAAATTTGTAATTTATAAAGGATGTAGTTTTTCCATTGACTCTACCATGAAGGTTACTTAATTCTTTTTACCCGTTATGATTATTTTGATTCTGGTAGGGTTAAAAACTTTTTTGGATCTGTTTTCTCAAGGTATGTAGCTTACATCTCTTTTCTTAGAAATGACAATGAATTTTGGTCTGTTTGGTGTTTTGAATCTAAAGAAATGTGACACTGAAGTTTCCCTTTATGAATTGTGTGCTGATAGATTATTTTAGATTTCCCTGGCCTAAAAAATTATCTTTTATGTTAACTAATTTGGAAAAAGTCTTACTGTAACTTTTTTCTCACTCAATATGTTGAAATAGATTATAGCTTACAAAAACTATACTGTAGTCTGTGTTCCTCAGCTTTCAAAAGAAATGGCACAAATTTAATTTGGATTAAAGGATGCATTTAATTGCTAGTGGGTCATATCGCTTCAAAAGTATCTCTCTTTTTATTAATTTCTAAGGGCTTCTTTCAAAGATGAAGGTATTTTGAGCTGCTTTTTCAATAGTAGTGATAGATTTACACTTCTACTCACACTCAAACACAGTACCTCTGAATACTAGTTGAATATTTAGGAAATGGGTGTTGGGATTCAGGGTGCCATCTGTCACCGCAGAATGGACTTATCTGATCACGTGAGGAATCATGCTTTTAATTGCTTTATGTGGTAATTCAGAAATAGTAATGAAACAGAACTTTAGAATATTAAGATGCCTTCTTTGGTAATTTACCCGAGTTGCAAACTCAAAGGTTGTTGGTAAAGCAAGTATATCTTATTCTTTAACTTTCACCGTATACCAAACTAAAAACATTTGGGAGTTGCATTTAAATTGGCTGTAAAGGCTATGGTTCAAATTATAGCAGATCTCAAGAGCCTGAGTTGGTGTTGAGAAATGATTTAGGGCTGATTATGTTTGTTTTGCTGGTGAATAACTGATTGAGGTGTCCTCAGAAATAGGGTACATGGGAAGAGAATGAGTTAAGTTAAGGAAACTATTATGGCTATTAGCAACTTTCTTCCCTGTAGCATTCATTATCCCACACTGCGAAGAAGTAACCCATTTTCACATCCAGCTGGTGGCTTAGACGGTAAAGAATCTGCCTTCTATGTGGGAGATCTGGGTTCCATCCCTGGGTTGGAAAGATCCCCTAAAGAAGGGAATGGCTGTCCACGCCAGTATTCTTACCTGGAAAACCCCGTGGACAGAGGACCCTCTGAGAGCAGTAGTCCATGGGGTTGCATAGAGTTGGATATGAGAGAGCAACTGCCAGTTTCACTTTCATAGAGCTGTGTATGCTGATCAAGTTTTTAAAGATGAAAATTGAAAAGTAAATAAGCAAAATAATCTTACCCAGACAAAATAAATGTCTGTGTTTACAGCTTTAGCATCAGAAATTTTTTTAAGACTTTACTGGTAATATTTAGCCTCTATTATTTGAGGAAACCCATTGTGTTTAATTTTTTCTGACTAAGTGTGGTGCATTTGTTTTTTATGAGATTAAACAGTATAATTATAATAGATTTTATTCCCAGAATTAACATAAAATAAAGGCTACTTTTTAAATGTCAGCATGTTTGTTTCTTATTCCTTCTTCTTACCTCATTTTGCTATCCTTGGAATTAAGGTTTATTTTTTAAAATTAATAAAGACTTTTATTTTCAGTGTATTTCAATAAAGGAAAACATAGCCTCACTTTGAAATTGCTTACATAATTGAATGTCATATTTTATTCTTAAGCATTATTTTTATTGCTTCCCATAATAGGAAACAAAACTGTCACTAATATTAAAACTTGAAAAATGTAGAGCTTGCATATTTTTAGTACTTCCCTCTAAATAGTGAACAGGATCTTCTGGTGGCTCAGTCGGTAAAGAATTTCCTGCAATGCAGGAGACTCAAGTTAGGTCCCTGGGTTGGGAAGATCTCCCGGAGAAGGGAATGGCAACCCACTCCAGTTTTCTTGCCTGGAGAATTCGATGGACAGAGAAGCCTGGTAGGCAACAGTCCACGGGGGTCACAAAGAGTCAGACACAAGTGAGTGACTAACACTTTCACACTTTCACTAAACAGTGAAACCAGTATAAAAATTAAAAATAAGGAATGAAATTATGAAAGTGCATGAAGGAAAACTAGTATGAGTTTATATGCTAGCCTTAATAATCACCTTTCATTCATTCAGGGACATTTAAAAAAAATTTTTATTTGCTTCTTTATTTTTGGCTGTGCTGAGTCTTTGTTGCGGTGCACAGGCTCCTCATTGAGGTAGCTTCTCTGTTGTGGAGCTGGGCTCTAGAGTGTGTGGGCTCCAGTAGCTGCAGTGCGTGCTCTCAGTAGCTGCGGTTCCCTGACTCTCGAGCAGAGTGTCAGTAGTTGTGGCACTTGTGCTTAGTTGCTCTGCGACATGTGGGATCTTCCCGGACTAGGGATCGTATCTGTGTCACCTACATTGGCAGGCACATTCTTTGCCACTGAGCCAGCAGGGAAGACCCCCAGGGAAAATTTTTAATGAGTACTTACTACATGACATATACAATATTGGACACTGGGGATAGGAAGCTGAATGACAAGTAGTCTTTGCCCTAAGGAATTTTAGGTTTGATGGGGAATCTGGCAACCTCAGGTCATTCCTTAAGCCCAGTTGACCTGAGGTCTCATTCCTCCTTGCTAACCTTTCCCATCCTGCCTCCCCACAATGGAATGAACAAGTTTAGAGCAATTCCTCCAAGTCCCAGTAAGTACTTTTCTACCCTTAGTATCTAAACTAGTAATGTAGGTGTCCAGAGACCATGTGCCTATTCACAGGAGCCTTCCAGGCACAAAATGTACTAAAACTGGGAAGACTATGTAGTGTATGGTACAAACCAAGACACTTGAGGATGAAAGGGACCCATTAGTTAAGCTAGGAAGGAACATGTAAACTAGTTGTGTCCTGGCCGCCTGGAACACAAATCTATAGCCTTGGTAATTTTAAATATAGGAGGCTGTTTTAAAATTCTAAGACTAGAGTTTTGTATTCTATTAGGAGGGAAATGAACCAGTTTATTTTTATTCTTGGTGTCAAGTTGTTCCATTGGCCTTGTAGGTAATTATCAGATAACAAATGAACTTTTCTTCTGAATAGCTTGATTATAATTTTATATTGATTTTAAAAATGTCTGAAAACCTTAATCCCTGTTATACTTCTTTTTATTGAATGACAAATAAGATTTATTTATTTAGAAATAAGTCTGTCTGTGCCGATTATGTTTGTATCCTGATTACCTTGGAACTAGAAGGTTTGAGGAATCTATTACTCCTTCCCAAGTAATCAACCCTTGTTAACTGTGGCTGGAGGTATTATGGTTGAAAGTCAGATGCGGTTTATTTGTGCTTTTACTGCCTCAGACCGCATTCTTTGTGAATAGAACACCCAGCCAAGGTTAAAAAGTCCCAGTGATGATGAGCAGCTTATTTGACAAGTTATTTATTCTTTTTTCCCTCTTTAGGAAGACCAGATGCACATTGACATACCTCTCAGTTTCTCAGTCCCGACAGGGCATACTCTATTGTTAGAATACGGTACTCTCTTTAGCCCAGCATTAAAACTTTGGATGCGCTTTAAAATATTGGTGTAAATATTGCATTTTGCTTTTGATACTTAAAAAAGGCACCAGGGTTTGTGAATTAGGGGTCTCCATAGAATGCATAACCTCCACCATTGTAAATATCCCCCACCAAAGATGGTTAGAATTGATGAGCCTACATTGATACATCATTGTCACTGAGAGTCCATGGTTTATTTTAGGGTTCACTCTTGGTGTTGCGTATTCTATGGGTTTGGACAAATTTGTAATGATGTGTCTGCCATTATTGCATACAGAGTACTTTTACTGCCCTAAAAATCCCCTGTGCTCTGCTTATTCATTCCTTTCTCCCCCTAAGCACTGGCAACTAATCTTTTTACTGTCTCCATAGTTTTGCCTTTCCCAGCTTATCATATAGTTGGAATCATATACTATGTACCCTTTTCAGACTGTCGTCTTTTACTCAGTAATATACATTTAAGTGTCCTTCATGTCTTTTCCGGAGAAAGCAGTGGCACCCCACTCCAGTACTCTTGCCTGGAAAATCCCATGGATGGAGGAGCCTGGTGGGTTGCCGTCCATGGGGTCACTAAGAGTCGGACACGACTAAGTGACTTCACTTTTACTTTCACGCATTGGAGAAGGAAATGGCAACCCACTCCAGTGTTCTTGCCTGGAGAATCCCAGGGACGGGGGAGCCTGGTGGGCTGCCGTCTCTGGGGTCGCACAGAGTCGGAAATGACTGAAGCGACTTAGCAGCAGCAGCAGCATGTCTTTTCATGGCTTGATAGCTCATTTTTTTCTAGTGCTGAATAATATTCCTTTGTCTAGTTCTACCACAGTTTGGGCTTCCGAGATAGTATAGTTTCCATATATATATCCCCCACTCCTCCCAAACAGTTTCTCCTTATGAATGTCTTACATTAGTATGATTATTTGTTAATTGTTTTACATTTATTAAAATAAATCAATGTTGATACATTATTACTAACTGAAGCTCATAGTTTACTCTGATTTCCTTAGTTTTTCCCTATTTTCTTTCTGTTTCCGAATCCCATCCAGGACACCACGTTACATTTAGTTGTCATGTCTCCTTAGGCTCATCTTAGCTGTGACAGTTTCTTAGTCTTTCCTTGATTTTGATGACCTTGACATTTTTGAGGCGTACTGGTCACGTATAGTATATCTGACTATTAGAATTTGTCTGCGTTTTTTTCCTGATTAGATTGGAATTTGGGGAAGACAGCCACAGAAGTAAAGTGCCATTTTCATCAGTTCACATCAAGGGTGTATTTTATCATCATGATTTGTGACTGTTTATATTGACCTTGATCATCTGGCTAAAATAGTATTTGCCAGGTTTCCCTACTATATTCTCCTCTCCCCCCTTTTCATACCATAGACTTTGGATAGAAGTCACTATATATGCAGCTCATACTTGGGCTCTTCCCTTTCAGTATGAAGTAACTATATAATTTATTTGGGATTCTACACAGGAGTAGAATGTCTCTTCTTTGTGTATTTATTCTGTCATCTATTTGTATCAGTATGGGCTAATGAATTATTTATTTCATACTGTGTGTTAGGTAAGGGGCTTCCCTGGTGGCTCAGACAGTAAGAATCTACCTGCAGTCCTGGAGACCTGGGTTTGATTCCTGGGTTGGGTAGGGAATGACTACCCACTTCAGTATTTTGCCTAAACAAGTCCATGCAGTTGCAAAGAGTTGGACACAACTGAGTGACTAACGTTTTGGCTTTTCACTTAGGTTATAAAATCTGATACTGCCCGTGTATTTTGTTGCTCCAGAATTGGCCACTGGTAGCTTTCTCATTTGGCTTGTGTGCTTTTCTGCCATCCTCTCATCAGTGTGTGTTTTTTTGTTTTGTTTTTGAGCACTTTCTTACTTTCTGGTACTACAGAATGCTCTAGGCTCATCTTGGGTATTTCCTGCTCCAGTCCTAGAATCAGTCATTTCTCCAGGAGGCGCTGGTTCTTTTTACTGAAGCATATTATAAGAAACCAAGGTCTGGGCATTAGGTATGATTCTTGGTACAAGGGTATACCTTCTTTTAGACCCTCTCAGATGACAAAGCAAAGAAATATATGTGTTTATAAACCCCTGTGTATATTCATGAGTTGAGTTCAGTGGCTCAGTCACGTCCAACTCTTTGCAACCCCATGGACTGAGCACGCCAGGCTTCCCTGTCCATCACCAACTCCCGGAGCTTGCTCAAACTCATGTCCATCAAGTCAGTGATGCCATCCAACCATCTTATCCTCTGTCACCCCCTTCTTCTCTTGCCTTCAGTCTTTCTCCAGCATCAGGCTCTTTTCAAATGAGTCAGGTCTTTGCATCAGGTGGCCAGAGTATTGGAGTTTCAGCTTTAGCATCAGTCCTTGCAGTGAGTATTCAGGACTGATTTCCTTTAGGATTGACTGGTTTGATCTCCTTGCAGTCGAAGGGAATCTCAAGAGTTCTCCAACACCACAGTTGAAAAGCATTAAGTCTTTGGTGCTCAGCTTTCTTTGTAGTCCAACTCTCACATCCATGCATGACTATTGGAAAAGCCATAGCTTTGACTAGATGGACCTTTGTCAGCAAAGTACTGTCTCTTTTTAATATGCTATCTAGGTTTGTTGTAGTTTTCCTTCCAAGGAACAAAGCATCTTTTAATTTCATGGCTGCAGTCACCATCTGCAGTGATTTTGGAGCCCCCCAAAATAGTGTGTCACTGTTTCTGTTGTTTCCCCATCTGTTTGCCACGAAGTGATGTGACCAGATGCCATGATCTTAGTTTTTTGAATGTTGAGTTTTAAGCCAACTTTTTCACTCGTTGAGTTGTAAGCCAGCCTTTTCACTCACCTCTACGTATCTATAAATATTTCTCTATGTAACCATCTGTATCTATAGAAACTTAAACATGACTTCTTTCTGATGTCTCTGGCTTTTCTTCATTACTATATGGATGTTTTGTCCCCCTTCCCTTGCTGATCTGTTCATTTTCACTCTGACATTGAGGAACTTGACTCCCTGCATACACCCTTTATTTACTTAATTGTTCAGTTCCAGTATACAAATGTAGCAATACCAGAATTGTTAACCTGTACCCCTTGGGAAACAACTTTATTGATGAATACAGTACTTTTGTGCAGTCCCTTTGGCCTTGAATTCATTTCCAGATACTTAGGTCTGTATCTCCCTGCCCCAACCCTGTTCAGTGAGACTTTTTGAAATAGATTTGAGATATAGTTAGACTCTCTTGTCACAACTGGAATTCTCTGGACTTACTGACTTAAGAAAAAGTTGCAAATCTTAAGGTTTCAGTTCAGTTGCTCAGTTGTGTCCGACTCTTTGCGACCCCATGGACTGCAGCATGCTAGGCCTCCCTGTCTATCACCAATTCCTGGAGTTTACTCAGACCCATGTCCATTGAGTTGGTGATGCCATCCAACCATCTCATCCTCTATTGTTCTCATCTCCTCTTGCCTTCAGTCTTTCCCAGAATTAGGGTCTGTTCCAATGAGTCAGTTCTTTGCATCAGGTGGCCAAAGGATTGGAGTTTCAGCTTTAGCATCAGTCCTTCCAGTGAATATACAGGACTAATTTCCTTTAGGATGGACTGGTTGAATCTCCTTGATCCCAAGGGACTCTCAAGAATCTTCTCCAACACCGCAGTTGAAAAGCATCAATTCTTCGGCGCTCAGCTTTCTTTATAGTCCAACTCTCACATCCATACATGACTATTGGAAAAACCGTAGCTTTTACTAGATGGACCTTTGTTGACAAAGTAATGTCTCTACTTTTTAATGTGCTATCTAGGTTGGTCATAGCTTTTCCTCCAAAAAGTAAGCGTTTTTTAATTTCGTGGCTGCAGTCACCATCTGCAGTGATTTTGGAGCCTGACAAAGTAGTCAGTCACTGATTCCACAGTTTCCCCATCTATTTGCCATGAAGTGCTGGGACCAGATGCCATGATCTTCGTTTTCTGAATGTTGAGTTTTAAGCCAACTTTTCACTCTCCTCTTTCACTTTCATCAAGAGGCTCTTTAGTTCTTCTTTGCTTTCTGCCATAAGGGTGGTGTCATCTGCATATCTGAGGTTATTGATATTTCTCCCGGCAATCTTGATTTCAGCTTATGCTTCATCTCATGATGCATTCTGCATATAAGTTAAATAAGCAGGGTGACAATATACAGCCTTGATGTACTCCTTTCCTGATTTGGAACTAGTCTGTTGTTCCAGTTCTAACTGCTGCTTCTTGACACACATACAGATTTCTCAGGAGGCAGGTCATATGGCCTGGAATTCTCATCTCTTGAAGAATTTTCCACATTTTGTTGTGATCCACACAGTCGAATGCTTTGGCATAGTCAATAAAGCAGAAGTAGATGTTTTTCTGGAACTCTGGCTTTTCAATGATACAGTGGATGTTGGCAATTTGATCTCTGGTTCCTTTGCCTTTTCTAAAACCAGCTTGAACATCTGGAAGTTCACGGTTCACATACTTTTGAAGCCTGGCTTGGAGAATTTTGAGAATTACTTTGCTAGCATGTGAGATGAGTGCAGTTGTGCGGTAGTTTGAGCATTCTTTGGCATTACCTTTCTTTGGGATTGGAATGAAAACTGACCTTTTCCAGTCCTGTGGCCACTGCTGAGTTTTCCAAATGTGCTGGCATATTCAGTGCCAACACTTTCACAGCATCATCTTTTAGGATTTGAAATAGCTCAACTGGAATTCCATCACCTCCACTAGCTTTGTTCGTAGTGATTCTTCCTAAGGCCCACTTGACTTCACATTCCAGGATGTCTGGCTCTAGGTGAGTGATTACACCATCGTGATTATCTGGGTCATGAAGATCTTTTTTGTACAATTCTTCTGTGTATTCTTGCCACCTCTTCTTAGTATCTTCTCCTTTTGTTAAGTCCATACCATTTCTGTCCTTTATTGTGCCCATCTTTGCATAAAAAGTTCCCTTGGTATCTCTGATTTTCTTGAAGAGATCTCTAGTCTTTCCCATTCTATTGTTTTCCTCTATTTCTTTGCACTGATCACTGAGGAAGGCTTTCTTGTCTCTGCTTGGTATTGTTTGGAACTCTGCATTTAAATGGGTGTATCTTTCCTTTTCTCCTTTGGCTTTTCTTCTCTTCTTTTTATAGCTATTTGTAAGGCCTCCTCAGACAACCATTTCACCTTTTTGCATTTCGTTTTCTTGGGGTTGGTCTTGATCCTTGTCTCCTGTACCATGTCATGAACCTCCATCCATAGTTCTTCAGGCACTTTGTCTATCAGATCTAATCCCTTGAATCTTTTTGCCACTTCCACTGTATAATCATAAGGGATTTGATTTAGATCATATCTGATTAGTCTGGTGGTTTTCCCCACTTTCTTCAATTTAAATCTGAATTTGGCAATAAGGAGTTCATGAACTGAGCCACAGTCAGCTCCCGGTCTTGTTTTTGCTGACTGTATAGAGCTTCTCCATCTTTGGCTGCAAAGAATATAATCAATCTGATTTCAGTATTGACCATTTGGTGATGTCCATGTGTAGAGTCTTCTCTTGTGTTGTCGGAAGAGGGTGTTTGCTATATCAGTGCATTCTCTTGGCAAAACTCTATTAGCCTTTGCCCTTTTACGTTCTGTACTCCAAGGCCAGATTTGCCTGTTACTCCAGGTATTTCTTGACTTCCTACTTTTGCATTCCAGTTCCCTATAATGAAAAGGACATCTTTTTTGGATGTGAGTTTTAGAAGGTCTTGTAGGTCTTCATACAACTGGTCAGCTTCAGCTTCTTCAGCGTTACTGGTCGGGGCATAGACTTGGATTACTGTGATATTAAATGGTTTGCCTTGGAAACAAACAGATTATTCTGTCGCTTTTGAGATTGCATCCAAGTGCTGCATTTTGGACTTTTATAGACTATGATGGCTACTCCATCTCTTCTACTACTAGGTTCTTGCCTAGTAGTAGATATAATGTTAGTAGTAGTAGTAGCTATAATGGTCATCTGAGTTAAATTCACCCATTCCAGTCCATTTTAGTTCGCTGATTCCTAAAATGTTGATGTTCACTCTTGCCATCTCCTGTTTGACTACTTCTAATTTACCTTGATTCATGGACCTAACATTCCAGGTTCCTTTGCAGTATTGTTCTTTACAGCATTAGACTACTTCCATCACCGGTCACATCCACAACTGGGTGTTGTTTTTGCTTTGGCTCTTTCTCTTCATTCTTCCTGGAGTTATTTCCCCACTGATCTCCAGTAGCATGTTGGGCACCTGCTGACCTGGGAAGTTCATCTTTCAGTGTCCTATCTTTTTGGCTTTTCATACTGTTCATGGGGTTCACAACGCAAGAATACTGAAGTGGTTTGCCATTCCCTTCTCTAGTGGGCCACGTTTTGTCAGAACTCTCCATCATGACCTGTCCGTCTTGGGTGGCCTTACATGGGTGGAGTGGCTCATAGTTTCATTGAGTTAGACAAGGCTGTGTTCCATGTGATCAGATTGGTTAGTTTTCTGTGACTGTGGTTTTCAGTCTGTCTGCCCTCTGATGGAGAAGGATAAAAGGCTTATGGAAGCTTCCTGAAGGGAGAGACTGAGGGGGAAACTGGGTCTTGTTCTGATGGGCGGGGCCATGCTCAGTAAATCTTTAATCCAATTTTCTGTTGAAGGTTTAAGGTTTACACTTTGTGTTTTAAAGTTCTGTAGGTTTTGACATGTGCATCCTGTCATGTATGCAGTGTTACAGTATCATACAGAGCAGTTTCACTGCAGTACAAATCCCCCCTGCTTCACTTATTCATCCCTCCACCATCCAAAGCCCTGGCAGCCTACTGGTATTTGCCTTTACTGATATGTCATGTAATTAATTGGAATCATACAATACCATTTCAGATTGGCTTCTTTCCCTTGGCAGTATGCATTTAAAATTCCCTCATGTCTTTTTGTGGCTTGAGAGCTTATTTCTCATTATAACTGAATAATATTCCATTGTCTAGATGTACCTTTTTTTCTATCCATTCACTTATAAAAGACATCTTGGTTGCTTTCAGGTTTTGGCAATTATGAGTAAAATTGCCGTAAACATTTATGTGCTGGTTTTTGTGTGAATATAAGTTGTAAATTCTATTGAGTAAATACCTAAGAGTGTGACTGTTGGATATTATTGGTGAGACTATGGTGAGACTTTTAAAGAAACTGTCAAACTGTCTTCCAAAGTGGCTATACCATTGAATGAGTTGCTGTTGCTTCACATCTTAACCATCATTTGATATTATCATTTTAAAAAAACCCATTCAAATAGGTTGTTTAATGTTATTTGCAGTTCTTGGAGAAGGAAATGGCAACCCACTCCAGTGTTCTTGCCTGGAGAATTCCAGGGATGGTAGAGCCTGGTGGGCTGCCGTCTGTGGGGTTGTACAGAGTCGGACACGACTGAAGTGACTTAGCAGCAGCAGCAGCAGCATGATGAATGATGTTGAGTAACTTTTATATGCTTATTTGCCATCTGTATATGTTTTTTTCAGAGGTGTCTGTTCAGATCTTTTGCCCGGTTTTAGCTTGTTTTCTTACTGTTGAGCTTTAAGTTTTAAGGTTCTTTTATATTTTGGATACAGGTCTTTTATCAGATGTGTTTTCCAAATATTTTCTCCTAGTCTGTGGCTTGTTTTTCATTCTCTTAATAGTATCTTGAAGAGTAGACATTTTTAATTTTAATAAAATTCATCTTAGCGGTTTTTTTTTTTTATGGATCACGTTTTTGTTGTTTAAAATCTCATTGTCATAACCATCGCTTAGATTTTCTCCCATGTTATCTTTTAGAAGTTGCATTTTTGTAATCCATTTCTTAGCATTGACTCAAACATACATCTAGATTATCTTGTTCATATTTAAATTTTTAAATGATTGCTTTACAGTCAAATTGTTTTACCATAATTTTCTTGACCATTCATTTTCCCCTATTGTTGACTTTTTATAAGAACAGAAATTGGGAAACAACCTAAATAATGATGAGCATACTTGCAGTTTGCTTTTTCTGTGTACAGAATTGTTTCATTTCTTCCCACAAATACTTGAGAATGGTCTACATGCCACTATAAAGTTCTTGTCTTCGTGGAACTCATACATTGGTGATTTCCTTAGGATAAATCCTCAGGCCACTTGGGGTTGAAAGAACATGAACATTTTTAGGACTTTAGATGTATATTACCAGTGAAATTGCTTTCCAAGAGTATTTTACCTATTTATATGGTTGTCATCTCATTTCCATATGTTAACATTAAAAGTAATTGAGATAATAGTTTTGCACCTTTAAAATCATTAACCAGATTTACTGTTTATTAAAAAAAAAAGCAAACATTTTAGAAACCTTTGATCATTTACCTTCTCTAGTTGTATTTCTCCTTTCCTCTCAGTAAATTAGGTGTTCTAAAATGTTATTTCTGCAACAGAATTCCAAAAAGTTCTTGATTTTTAGTAATCTGGAATTATACATTGGTGTGAACATGTTCAAGCTTGAGTTCCTTTGGCTATTTTCATTGCTTATGCATGCCTGAGTCCCTTATCTCCAGAGTGTAAGGGCAGAGTACAGTATCATTCCTGAGACAATTAGTTAATAAAAATATTCTCTGACTTGATTGTTCGCCTAAGTAAGGTAGCAAAGAGGCAGAGGTGGATGAAAAGGAGTCAGCCTAAACCAGCCAGTTTATTTAACTGCAAAATTTAAAAGGATGTGTCTTTACATTTCAGTAGAGTGGTTTCTTTTTATAGTCTAGTGTCTAATATAACTACTCAACTGGGCAGTCACAACCAGTGAAAAGTCAAGGGAAATATCTTTCTTTTAAAGTGTCAGGGGACTGTTTTTCTCTAACTTGTAAGGTGTTCACCCAGTTTCTAAGAAGATATATTACAGAGAAGATAGAGAGTTTGTTTAAAAAGCTTTGTATAATTGAAAAGGTGGAAAAACTTTGTTAAGTCTAAAAAATTACCCATAGTTCCATAATTACCCTAACTCAGTTATTTTCATATTTTACATATCATGCCTATTTTTGGCACAAAAATATCTTACGTGCTCATAATCATAATGGATATTTTTATATTTTAAATGCAAAAACCTCCAAAATAGATAGTCTTTGCTTTTTACATATTGCATACTGGACAGACTTTTCCATGTTTGCATATAGTTTTCCTGAATATTTTTCAAAAGTTGTAAGTCCATTTCCTTGATGTACTTCAGTGTCATTAAAAGCTTTTCTAACGTTAGCTATTTGGCTGAACAAATTCTTTTTCAAATACTCTGTGAGAAGAAGATGCTTTATAGTTTTGAATGCTTAAAAATCTAACAAGGGGATTCTAGGACTCCTAAAAAGATCGATTATATTTATAATATAATAGTATTAATCAAGTGTTGAGTGAGTTTGAAGTTTGTTTCTTGCATTATGGTTTTAATAAACTTGAGAGAGATGCTGTTGTTCTCTGGCTTAACTTTATAATCATCCATTGCTGAGGTTCTTAGCTACACTGTGCTCAAAATAACATGCATGTTCTGTTGTTTATAGGAGGTTAAGACAATGCCAAATCAGTAGTAGGGATAAAACTAGTTCTGGTGTAATTTTGTCTTTATTATTTCTGTGAACTAGGCTTGTAAGACATGAAAGTATTGAAGGCTGTTTATTTTCCACAAAGATATGGGAGGTGGAGGAAAAAGTATGTGTTTTATCCATTAAACAATTTTGTATTGCAGATATGTGTATGGATTCATCTACTCATCGGAGTAACCTAAAAGTAGAATAGGGGCTCTTTCACTCTGATGACTACTATTTCACATTTAAAAATGAAGATATTGTATAATTTTAAAATAAGCTTTATTGAGGTTTAACTTATATACACACTTAGTTTACACGCACACATTTTGACAATTTTAAATTTGAAAAAAGTATAGATTTACCATACCAGTCAAGATACAGAACACATCTGTGACTTTAGAAAGCTCCCTTGTGCGTGTTGTTCCCTACCATCTGATTATTATCACTTTAGGATAGTTTTGTCTATTTTGGAACTTCAAATAAATGGAATCAAATCAAACAGATTCTGTTCTGTCTTCTTTGCTCAGTGTGTTTTTGGGTTTCATCCATGTTGTGGACATCAGTAGTTTGGTCCTTCTCATTGCTGAATAATACTCCAGTTCATGGATATGCCACAGACTTTCTGTTTACCTCTTTTTTTTTTTTAATTTTTATTTTTACTTTATTTTACTTTACAATACTGTATTGGTTTTGCCATACATTGACATGAATCTGCCACGGGGTGTACACGAGTTCCCAAACATGAACCCCCCTCCACCTCCCACTCTGTTTACTTCTTGATAGACATTCGGTTGTTTTCAGTTTTGGACTGTGATCAGTAAAGCTTCAGTGAGCATTTGACTCTAACTGTTTGTATGGACATGTTTTCATTTCTTTTGGGTAGATACCTATGAGTGGAATTACTAGGTCATATAGTAAATGTATGTTTAACATGATGAGAAACTGCCAGAGACTTCCCTGGTGGTCTAGTGGCTAAGACTCCAAGCTCCCAGTGCAGGGGGCCTGGGTTCAATCTCTGGTGGGGGAACTAGATTCCACATGGCACAACTAAGTTTGCATGCTGGAAATAAAAATCCAAAGTATTGCACCTAAGACCAGGAGCAGCAAAATAAATAAAAATAAGTATTAAAGAAACTGCCAGATTGTTTTGGCTTTATGCTCCCATCAGCAATGTAGGAGAATTCTGATTCTTCCGTATCCTTGGCAAAACTTCTTTTTTAATTTAACTGTTCTGTGAACATGTAGCCGTTATGTTTTAACCTGTAGAAGTGAAGTGTGCCCTACTGCTTGCAGTTATAGGAGTTTATTGTCTGTTTTTTACAGGCTGCAAACTAACTACACTTTAATTGCTTTCCTGCATGTCACAGGGGGTCAAAGTAATATTGTGCTTGCCACATGGAAGGGCTCCTTCCTGTGCCACATGTAGTGATTGACTCTTATATTTCCATCCATACCTACTTTCATGATATATATATATAGGTTCCTTCATAAACTGTATATAAATCCTGACTATTTAGAGCACTTTTTTCTTGCTTTTTGGGAGTATTTATATTAGTTTTGTAGGTTCCCCAGCTGGCTAACTTTGCGAAGTGAAAGTATTAGTTGCTCATTCATGTCTGACTCTCTGTGACCCCATGGACTGTAGTCCACCAGGCTCTTCTGTCCATGGAATTCTGCAGGCAAGAATATTGCAGTGGGTTGCCATTCCCTTCTCTGGTGGATCTTGAAGACCCAGGGATTGAACCCAGGTCTCCTGCACTGCAGGCAGATTCTTTACTATCTGAGCCACCAGGGAAGGCTTGAAGTCACTCTTACTAGCTAGTTAAAGGCCTCTTGATGGGGCCAAATTTTGGTCTTATGTAAAAATTTAGGGGCATTTTATTAAAATTATCAAAGTGTATCTTTAAAATGCTGAAGGCACAAATTAATTGGATATCATCTAATTGCCTAAGGGGGAAAAAATTGGCCTTAGTTGTGGATTTTTTGGAGGCTTGGAAAGAAGCCTTTTTTCCCTCCACAATGTATTATGAAAAATTTCAAACATACAGAAAACTTGAAGGATTGTACATGAATACCTGTTTAACCTACCATCTGGAGTCTTTAATTAACATTTTGCTGTATTTGTTTAATCATGTATCTGTTGAAAAATTTTGATGATGTGTTTAAGCCTTTCTTTGTGGAAGAAGCATTGATGGGTAGAACCTACTGGATGGTTAGTTAGTTTTGTGTGCTGTAGGATTTAATGGTTCTCTGATGTGGTAGTTTGCTTTTGAAGTTGATTATCTTGTGATTCCTATTATCACTGGCTGAGAGTTCAATCATTTATTTTCAAATGAATGGCAACTAGATTATGTTACATAGACAAAAGAAAAGCAAGGGAAATTGTTCGTAGAAAGGGCTTGTATCATCAGGTCCCTCAAATACTACCAACCTGCCTTGCCCAGCTGATATAATTAATATCACATGAGTAACTACCATTTGTTGAGTGACTGCTATATTCTAGAACTTTATCTCATTTGAGGTCTTACAGCAACTCTGTTAGCTGAGGGTATTATTAGCCCCATTTGGGTTAAGAAATTGAAGTTAAATAAGATTGAGATTGAATTATTTACCTAATGTCTCATCTGTTAAATGGCACAATTGGTATTTAAACCGAAGTCTCTCTTAACTCCAAAACCCACACTTTGAACTGGAAGTCTGTAGTGCTGTAAGTTCCCTTTATTGCAGAATTTATATTTTACATTCGTTTATGTCTTCAGAATTGATCAGACTGCGCCACACCTAATATGAGCCTGGTATAGCAGCATTCCTGTAGAAAGGGGGTATCATAAATATTTTTATGAGTATGAAGGCCTCTTAATTCTTTTTTATTTTTTTTATTTTTTTTAAAAATTAAATGGCATTCTATCATGTATACTATCATGTAGGAATTGAATCGCCAGTCTATGTCTGACGCAGGATACAGCATGCTTGGGGCTGGTGCATGGGGATGACCCACAGAGATGTTATGGGGAGGGAGGTGGGAGGGGGGTTCATGTTTGGGAACACAGGCCTCTTAATTCTTGAGGATGGAGGACTCTTTTTGAAATCCGACATCCTGGGGTTTTTACTGACCCATTTCATTCTCTGAAGAAGTTTCCAGCTTGTATTAACTTGTTGAATGTATAGTATTCCTTCTGTAAAGAACCAGACAAGTATTACCAAGTGTGTTTAGAATATGACACTGGTAATTCTTTCCTGTTTCTGTTTGTTAGTTTTTTTTTAAGAGGGATTTGGGATGATAGCCAATTTGAAGTGTGGTCTTACTGTTAAAGAAGTGAAACCCAAGCAAATTTCTTTGCTTGATGGCTGCCCTTAGAGTAAGCCTCACCTAAGCTTCTCTGCCGATTTTCAGGGTTTATTTCTGTGAGGGACCCGTAGGAGCAGTGTATTCTAACTTGAAAACTGAATGAGTGGAGGTGTGTATTGAAAGCAGTAGTTCTTAACCTTTCTGAGATTACATACTCCTTTTTGAAGCAGATGAAAGCTGTTAGCTCTCTTCCCTGAAAAAAAAAAAAAAGCATATATGTAGACAAATACAATCTTACATACAATTTTTGTAGCGGTTCACTGATTTTCCTCCGCCGCCGCCACAAGCCTATCAACAGAGTACCCCAGATTAGGAGTTGTTTAAAGGGGAAGAATTAGGGAGCTGAAAAATAAGAGTGGGGCATTGCTCCTTAACTTTTTTCACAAGAGCTCATCTCATAAAGCTGATTGTAGTCACATAAAAATCACATTTTTAGTATATAAGGTGTTTTCTTCAGTCTCTGAAGTGCTAGTTTTTCACTTTTTTTTTAAACTTAAGGATATTTGTAAGTTAAGCTAATTCCTAGGGATAGATCAAATTTTCTGTGTTGATTTAACTTTTACTTTTTCAATTTTATTTTTTCTACCATCAAAACATTTTCCCAGAACTGCTAATTAGATCAAAGAGTTAGATGAAATCCTTTACCAGTCCCCAACTTTAGTTGTCCATTTCTTCTTTAACCAAAATCTCTTAACACATAGCTGCATAGTACTTCTTTCCTTAATACACCTTCTAATGTGAGTGTTCAGGCATTGATCTTAGCAAGTTACATGTTACATTACATGTAATGTTATGTTACATTAATCTTCACAGTGATCTGTTAGGGACTTATTGTCTCCATTTTATAGATGTGGAAAGCAATGGTAAGAAAGATTAAATGACTTGATTAATATCAATTCTGGCAGGACCAGGATTTAAGCCCATGTAGATCTTGCTCCAAAGCCCGTTTTCTATTTTATCATCCTGCTTTATGATCAAAGAACTGACCACTGCTTCTGGTCACTGGTCTGAACTTTAAAAGCGGAAATTTCCATCAGTGGAGGGGGCTGATTTTCTTCTATAGCTGGCCAGTTGTAAAATTGCTATATTTATGTGTGTTTGTGTATGTGTGTAAGTTAGGTTTTAGGTTGTGAAATGTCAAGAGTGCTGAATTTACTGGCTAGATTGTTAGACCTGAAATAAGGAAAGAGGCTTGGCTGGATGATCTCCTGCCTGTTCTGTTTATATAAATGGATAGCATCATTTTCAAGAAGGAAAAACCCTAATGGTTTGGAAGAGGACTGAAAAAGTTTAAAGGGTAAATAAGCTTTTGTCAAATTGACTAAAGGCCAGGTGTGTATTTCCTCACCCTCTTGGGATAGCCATGGAGGGAACCTCCAGGTCAGCTAGCTGCCTAGTGGTTTTTGCTGAGATAGCAGGCTGGGTCAGCATTCTGGGAAGGTAGCTCAGTTTGCTGAGTGAGTTTTGTGAGACTCAGCATCTTTCTTGACAAAATTATTGTTATTCCAAACCTTGTACTTTTCCTAGTTTTAGCCTTTATATACACAGTGGAACAGGAAGGAAAACGCGTAGGTTGATTTACTATGTAACCTTAACTGTACATTTTTTAGTTCGAACTGATTACACAAGGCTTTAAGTGAGACAGCACAGAACAGGAAAAGTAGACAGACTCCTAAAAGAGACTAATTGAAGTGATTGGGAGAGAACAGAGGATGTTGGGTTAGATAATAAAATTTTAGAGATGTTATCTCCTTACTTTTCTTAAAACTGAGTGATAGAAGAAACTAGTGTGTATGAAGATATGACCATTTAATTCCCAAGGTAATGAAACTTGATATAAGGGAAAATGAAGTTGACTGACTTGAATATATGGGGAGAAATCAGATACCAATGCCAGATAACTATCTTAAGTCAGTCACTTTTTGAGTCTTTACAAATTAAGGAAGCGCGTTTTGTAAAATTTTTCTTTTAATGAAATTACCAGTTCCAGGAGGTTTAAAAAGGACACAGAACAGTTCAAATGGCAGGATTGTTAAAAGTCACTTTATTGTGTTGTATACATGCTTAGTTAGGATGAGGAAATTAGACTCTTCAGCTTTAAAAGCTTTGTTTCCTCTTCAGCCTCACCTTCCTTCCCGTGTGTTTTCCTAAGGCTGTGTGTGGAGTTCTAGTATAGAGGAAGAGTAGGTCTTCTCACCTGTTACCATTTTTTTCCCCTGCCTTAAGTTCACACACGCTTTTTCACATTATGATTTGTAAAAACATAAACAGCTTTTGTGGAACCAAACTGATCCTTTTTCTTTTCTGGTTCACACTTCGTGACACTGGAGTGGGGGCAGGAGGGTGGAGCTATAAGGTGTTTGGACCCTTCTGGTTTATGGGATTGTCTTTCTCCCTTTTTCCCCTTAGGAACGGCGTGAATGTTGAGGGGGCGACACACAAGCAGGTGGTGGACCTGATCCGAGCAGGCGAGAAGGAATTGATCTTGACAGTGTTATCGGTGCCTCCTCATGAGGCAGATAACCTAGATCCCAGTGACGACTCGTTGGGACAGTCATTTTATGATTACACAGAAAAGCAAGCAGTGCCCATATCGGTCCCCACATACAAACATGTGGAGCAGAATGGTGAGAAATTTGTGGTGAGTGTCAGCCCAACTCGATCCTCAAACACTTAGCTTTTGTTTCTCCCGATCTTATAATTTATGATATATATTAGCGCACTGGGATAAATGACTGCAACCTAGGTCAGTTTGCCTACCAGGAATGTGGGTTTACATAAGTAAAAGACACTGACCCTGATTTATTGCAGGGGTGAACTGCAGTAATGAAGAGGAGTCCTATTTCTGCTTAAGTATTTCTAGACGGTTTTAAGTTTCCGTTCGGGCCTATTGTGATCATGTGTACGTTTGTTTTGCTTGTTCCCTCATTGGTTGTCATATCTCCTCCTGTCTCACTTTGTAGAGCTATAGAGCAAGATTAATTTTAAAATGTGTATCTTCTAAAGCATTTGGATAATACACTTTGTCCATGTTAGAACCTACGAGTGCCCTATACCCCTTTCATGTCTTGTTCTTTTTCATTTTCTTTGGAGATATCTGTGTGAATGGTTAATTCAGGTTTTCGCCAAGGTCCTCATTATATTCTGAATGCAATGCACATGGGCTACTTTATACATTTCCAGTTTCTGCTGTTGTAGATATGCAGGAAAGCCCATCTTGAATTCGGATGATATGTGCCAGCCCCTTTCTTAAATGCCTTTGTTTGTTCTTCAAAACCTAATTGCAGTGATTGCCTAATCTGCTTAATTTTTCCCTTGGTTGCAGTATTCTTTATTTACCTTTGATTAGTCTGGGAGTAATGGTACAATGAGAAATTCACTAATCTTTGTGAAAAATGCAGTATGTTCTGTTACGTATTGCAAACAGACTACATGTATTTAAAGCTCTTTAAAGTTGCAGTCTCTGAAACAGATTTGTCCTTTGTATAGGAATGAGCTACTAGAATTTTATGTAGATTTTATGTCAGTCTGGTGTATGTATTCTCAGAGCCATACACACAAAATTTAGAGTTTTGTTTTATAGAGGTGCTATAGCTTTTGTCTTTAACCATTTTTAAAATTGAAGTATAGTTAATTTACAATGTTGTGTTAATTTCAGGTGTGATTCAATGATACATATACATATATATCAGGTTGGCCAAAAGTTCATTCTGGTTTTTCTGTGACATTTTATGGAAAAACTCAAATGAACTTTTTGACCAACCCTCTATCTATTCTTTGTCAGATTCTTTTCCATTATAGGTTATTAAAAGATAACTGAATCTGATTCCCTGTGCTATATAGTAGGTCCTTGTTTATTGTATATACATTAGTGTATATATGTTAATCCCAAACTCCTGGTTTATCTCTGTCCCACCCCCACCCTGTGCCATCGCACTATCCCCTTTGGTAACCATTAAGTTTTCTGTGTCTGTGAGCCTGTTTCTGTTTGTAAATAAATTCATTTGTATCATTTTTTCAAATTTCCACATATAAGTGGTATCATATATTTGTCTTTTTCTGTCTGACTTACTTCGTTTAGTATGATAATCTGTCGGTCCATCCATGCGTGCTGCGTGCTAAATTGGTTCAGTCGTGTCTGACTCTTTGTGATTCTATGGACTGTAGCCTGCCAGGCTCCTCTGTCCATGGGATTTCCCAGGCAAGGACACTGGAGTGGGTTGCCGTGCCCTCCTCCAGGGGATCTTCCTGACCCCAGGATTGAACCTCCTTCTCTTCTGTCTCCTGCATTGACAGGCAGGGTTTTTACCACTAGTGCTGCCTGGGAAGCCCTAATAGCATTATTTCACTCTTTTCATGGCTGAATAATATTCCATTCTATAAATGTTCTATGTCTTTTTTATCCATTCGTCAGTGGATATTTAGGTTGCTTCTGTGTCTTGGCCGTTGTGAATAGTGCTGCTGTGAACATTGATATGCATGTATCTTTTCAAATTAGAGTTTTCTCCAGATATATGCCCAGGTGTGAGATTGCTGAGTCCTATAATAACTCTATTTTTCATTTTTTAAGAAACCTCCATACTGTTTTCCATAGTGGCTGCACCAATTTACATTCCCACCAATGGTGTAGGAAGGTTTCTTTTTCTCTACACCCTCTCCAGCATTTATTATTTCGTTGTTAGTGTATAGAAATGCAACAGATTTCTGTGTGTTAATTTTGTATCCAGAAACTTTACCTAATTCATTGATGAGCTCTGGTAGTTGTTTGGTAGCATCTTTAGGATTTCCTGTGTATAGCATCATGTCAT
The DNA here is from genome assembly GCF_032405125.1 of Capricornis sumatraensis. NCBI lineage: Eukaryota > Metazoa > Chordata > Mammalia > Artiodactyla > Bovidae > Capricornis > Capricornis sumatraensis. Next base: position 120,429,322 of record NC_091070.1, on the reverse strand, counting down.
CTGCAACCTGTGACAGTTCTATTAAGTTGATGAAACAGTAATTGCAGTTATGCATTGTTGAACTTTACTGCTTGAGATTGGAATACGTTCTTAAAGAAATGTGGTCATGTTGTCCATCATGTTAATGTGCATTTCTTGCTGTGTGTTTTTTTTCTGATGGCTTAATATTAGCTGTGTATTTTATATTTATTTCAGACTATAGAAATGATGTTAGACAAAAAGCAAATTCAAGCGATTTTCTTATTTGAGTTCAAAATGGGTCATAAAGCAGCAGAGACAACTTGTAACATCTACAACACATTTGGCCCAGAAACTGCTAATAAACTTTCAGTGCAGCGTTGCTTCAACAAGTTTTCACAGGGGACGAGAGCCTTGAAGATGAGGAGCGTATTGGCTGGCCACTGGAAGTCGACAGTGACCAACTGAAAGTAACATCAGAGCTGATCCTCTTACAACTACATGAGAAGTTGCTGAAGAACTCAACATTGACCATTCTATAGTTAGCCAGCATTTGAAGCAAATTGAAAAGGTGAAGAAGTTCAATAAATGGGTACCTCATGGGCTGACTGAAAATCAAAACACTCATTTTGAAGTATTGGCTTCTCTTATTCTACGCAACAACAGTGAACCATTTCTCAATCGAATTGTGACTTGAGATGAAAAATGGATTTTCTATGACTGTAGGTGACAACCAGCTCTGTAGTTGGATTGCAAAGATGCTCCAAAGTGCTTCCCAAAGCCAGACTTGCACCAAAAAAGGGTCATGGTCACTGTTTGGTGGTCTGCTGCCCGTCTGATCCACTACAACTTTCTGAATCCCAGTGAAACCATTACATCTGTAAAGTCTGCTCAACAGATCAATGAGATGCACCGACAACTGCAATCCCAACAGCTGGTGTTGGTCAAAAGAAAGGGCCCAGTTCTCCTCCATGACAATGCCTGACTGCCCATTGCACAACCAACACTTCAGAAGTTGAGCGAATTGGGCTAGGAAGTTTTGCCTCATCCACCATGTTCACCTGACCTCTCGACAACCGACTGCTGCTCCTTCAAGCATCTCGACAACTTTTATGCAGAAAATGCTTCCACAACCACCAGGAGGCAGAACATGCTTTTTGAGAGTTTGTTGAACTGGGAGGAATGGATTTTTACATTACAGGAATAAACAAACATTTCTCATTGGCAAAAATGTGTTGATTGTAATGGTTTTTGTTTTGATTAATAAAGATATGTTTGAGCCTAGTTATAATGCTTTAAAATTCACAGTTCGAAACCTCAGTTATGTTTGCACCAACCTAATACTTCTTAATATGCTAGCAAAGTAAGGCTCAAAATTCTCCAAGCCAGGCTTCAACAGTATGTGAACCATGGACTTCCAGGTGTTCAAGCTGGATTTAGAGAAGGCAGAGGAACCAGAGATCAAATTGTCAACATCCATTGGATCATCGAAAAAACAACAGAGTTCCAGAAAAACATCTATTTCTGCTTTATTGACTACACCAAAGCCTTTCACTGTGTGGATCACAACAAACTGTGGAAAATTCTTCAAGAGATGGGGATAGCAGACCTCCTTACCTGCCTCCTGAGAAATCTGTATGCAGGTCAAGAAGCAACAGTTAGAACTGGACATAGACCAATAGACTGGTTCCAAATCGGGAAAGGAGTATATCAAAGCTGTATATTGTCACCCTGCTTATTTAACTTATATGCAGAGTACATCTTGCGAAATGCTGGGCTGGATGAAGCACAAGCTGGAGTCAAGATTGCTGGGAGAAATATCAATAACCTCAGATATGCAGATACCACCACCCTTATGGCAGAAAACAAAGAAGAAGTAAAGAGCCTCTTGATAAAAATGAAAGAGGAGAGTGAAAAAGTTGGCTTAAAACTCACCATTCAGAAAACTAAGATCATGGCATCCAGTCCCATCACTTTATGGCAAATAGATGGGGAAACAATGGAAACAGTGACAGACTTTAATTTTGGGGGCTCCAAAATCACTGCAGATGGTGATTGCAGCCATGAAATTAAAAGATGCTTGCTCCTTGGAAGAAAAGCTGTGACCAACCTAGACAGCCTATTAAAAAGCAGAGATATTACTTTACCAACAAAGGTCTGTCTAGTCAAAGCTGTGGTTTTTCCAGTGGTCATGTATGGATGTGAGAGTTGGACTATAAAGAAAGCTGAGTGCTGAAGAATTGATACTTTTGAACTGTGGTGTTGGAGTAGACTCTTGAGATTCCCTTGGACTGCAAGGAAATCAAACCAGTCAATCATAAAGGAAGTTAGTCCTGTATATTCATTGGAAGGACTGATGCTGAAGCTGAAACTCCAATCCTTTGGCCACCTGATGTGAAGAACTGATTCATTGGAAAAGACCCTGATGCTGGGAAAGATTGAAGGCAGGAGGAGAAGGGGGCGACAGAGGATGAGATGGTTAGATGGCATCACTGACTCGATGGACATGAGTTTGAAAAAGCTCCAGGAGTTGGTGATGGACAGGGAAGTCTGGCGTGCTGCAGTCTGTGGGGTCGCTAAGAGTCAGAAATGACTACTGAATACTTCTTCTCCAGTTTGGATTCCTTTTGTTTCTTTTTGTCTCTGATTTGCTTTTGGCTAGGGCTTCTAAAACTGTTGAATAAAAGTGACAAGAGTAGGTATCCTTGTCTTATTCCTGATCTTATAGGAAATGCTTTCTTTCAGCCTTTCACTGTTGAGTATAATGTTAGCTGTGGATTTGTGATACATGGCTTTTATTATGTAGAAGTATGTTCTGTCTGTGCCCACTTTCTGAAGAGTTTTTATCATAAACGGGTGTTGAATTTTATCAGAAGCTTTTTCTGTGGTTTTTATTATTCAGTTTGTTAATGTGGTGTATCACATTGATTGATTTGTGAGTATTGAAAAATCCTTGCATCCCTGGAATGAATCCCACTTGGTCATGGCTTATGATCCTTTCCATGGATTGTTGGAGTTGGTTTGCTAGTATTTTGTTGAGGATTTTTATATCTGCCTGTAATTCTGTGCGTGTGTGATATCTTCTTTTGGTTTTGGTATCAGGGTGATGATGACCTCATAGAGTGAGTTCGGATGTGTTCCTTCCCCTGCAGTTTTTTAGAATGCTTTCAGAAGGATAGCTGTTAACTCCTCTCTAAATGTTTGGTAGAATTCACTGTCTAAGCCGTCTGGTCTTGGACTTTTGTTTGTTGGGAGTTTTTAAATTCCTAATTTAATTTCAGTACTAGTAATTGGTCCGTTCATATTTTCTATTTCTTCCCTGTTCAGTTTTGGGAGATTATACTAGTCTAAGAATTTGTCCATTTCTTCTAGGTTGTCCATTTTATGGGCACATAGTTGCTCTTAGTAGTCTCTTGGGATCCTTTGTAGAGGCACTTTCAATTGTAAGACACGTAAGAAGTAGAAATCAAGGTCAGGTTCTAAAAATGGATCACAGTGGATGCTGGCACCTTTGGGGAATTGCCTAAGACTTTGAGAACCTCTGTAGACTTAGAAAAGGAATGAAACTACTAATTGTTCTTTTTAAAAAATAAACTTCATTAAGCATAATATATTTGCATTAACATTCATCACTGTTAAATGTCCAGTTTTGTGAGTTTTAATTAATGTACATAGTTTTATAATCACCACAGTCAATATAGAACATTTTCATTGTCCCAGAAAGTTGCCTCACACCCCTTTGCAGTCATCTTCACTCCCTCCCACTGCTTTTATCAACCACTGATCACCTTTCTGTCACTGTATTTTGTGTTTTCTTAAATGTAAACTAAATGAATAAGCAGGGTGACAGTACACAGCCTTGACGTACTCCTTTTCCTATTTGGAACCAGTCTGTTGTTCCATGTCCACTTCTAACTGTTGCTTCCTGACCTGTATACAGGTTTCTCAAGAGGCAGGTCAGGTGGTCTGGTATTCCCATCTCTTTCAGAATTTTCCACAGTTTATTGTGATCCACACAGTCAAAGGCTTTGACATAGTCAATAAAGCAGAAATAGATGTTTTTCTGGAACTCTCTTGCTTTTTCGATGATCCATCGGATGTTGGCAATTTGATCTCTGGTTCCTCTGCCTTTTCTAAAACCAGCTTGAACATCTGGAAGTTCACGGTTCACGTATTGTTGAAGCCTGGCTTGGAGAATTTTGAGCATTGCTTTACTACGCGTGAGATGAGTGCAATTGTGCGGTAGTTTGAGCATTCTTTGGCATTGCCTTTCTTTGGGATTGGAATGAAAACTGACCTTTTCCAGTCCTGTGGCCACTGCTGAGTTTTCCAAATTTGCTGGCTTATTGAGTGCAGCATTTTCACAGCATCATCTTTCAGGATTTGAAATAGCTCAACTAGAATTCCATTGCCTCCACTAGCTTTGTTCTTAGTGATGCTTCCTAAGGCCCACCTGACTTCACATTCCAGGATGTCTGGCTCTAGGTGAGTGTGAGTGATCACACCTTCCAGATTATCTGGGTTGTGAAGATCTTTTTTGTACAGTTCTTCCGTGTATTCTTGCCCCCTCTTCTTAATATCTTCTGCTTCTGTTAGGTCCATACCATTTTTGTCCTTTATCGAGCCCATCTTTGCATGAAATGTTCCCTTGGTATCCCTTATTTTCTTGAAGAGATCGCTAGTCTTTCCCATTCTATTGTTTCCTCTATTTCTTTGCATTGATCCCCGAGAAAGGCTTTCTTATCTCTCCTTGCTATTCCTTGGAACTCTGCATTCAGATGCTTATATCTTTCCTTTTCTCCTTTGCTGTTCACTTCTCTTCTTTTCACAGCTATTTGTAAGGCCTCCTCAGACAGCCATTTTGCTTTTTTGCATTTCTTTTTCTTGGGGATGATCATGCTCCCTGTCTCCTGTACAATGTCATGAACCTCTGTCCATAGTTCATCAGGCTCTTTGTCTATCAGATCTAGTCTGTTAAATCTTTTTCTCACTTCCACTGTATAGTCATAAGGAATTTGATTGAGGTCATACCTGAATGGCCTAGTGGTTTTCCCCACTTTCTTCAATTTAAGTCTGAATTTGGCAATAAGGAGTTCATGATCTGAGCCACAGACAGCTCCTGGTCTTGTTTTTGCTGACTGTATAGAGCTTCTCCATCTTTGGCTGCAAAGGGTATAATCAGTCTGATTTCAGTGTTGACCATCTGGTGATGTCCATGTGTAGAGTCTTATCCTGTGTTGTTGGAAGAGGGTGTTGGCTATGACCAGTGCGTTCTCTTGGCAGAACTCTGTTAGCCTTTGCCCTGCTTCATTCTGTACCCCAAGCCCAGATTTGCCTGTTACTCCAGGTATTTCTTGACTTCCTACTTTTGCATTCCAGTTCCCTATAATGAAAAAGACATCTTTTTTGGGTGTTAGTTCTAGCAGGTCTTGTAGATCTTCATAGAACCATTCAACTTCAGCTTCTTCAGCGTTACTGATCAGGGCATAGACTTGGATTACCGTGATATGCAGAGTACATCATGAGAAACACTGGGCTGGAGGAAGCACAAGCTGGAATCAAGATTGCCGGGAGAAATATCAATAACCTCAGATATGCAGATGACACCACCCTTATGGCAGAAAGTGAAGAACTAAAGAGCCTTTTGATGAAAGTGAAAGAAGAGAGTGAAAGAGTTGCCTTAAAGCTCAGCATTCAGAAAACTGAGATCATGGCATCTGGGTCCATCACTTCATGGCAAATAGATGGGGAAACTGTGGAAATAGTGGCTGACTATATTTTTCTGGGCTCCAAAATCACTGCAGATTGCAGCCATGAAATTAAAAGATGCTTATTCCTTGGAAGGAAAGTTATGACTGACTAGACAGCATATTAAAAAGCAGAGACATTACTTTGCCAACAAAGTTATGTCTATTCAAGGCTGTGGTTTTTCCAGTAGTCATGTATGGATGTGAGAGTTGGAGTATAAATAAAGCTGAGTGCAGAATTGATGCTTTTGAACTGTGGTGTTGGAGTAGACTCTTGAGAGTCCCTTGGACTGCAAGGAGATCCAACCATCCTAAAGGAGATCAGTCCTGGGTGTTCATTGGAGGGACTAATGTTGAAGCTGAAACTCCAGTACTTTGGCCACCTGATGCAAAGAGCTGACTCAATTGCAAAAACCTGATGCTGGGAAAGATTGAGGGCAGGAGGAGAAGGGGACAACAGAGGATGAGATGGTTGGATGGCATCACCGACACAATGGATGTAGGTTTGGGTGGACTCTGGGAGTTGGTGAAGGCCAGGAAGGCCTGGCGTCCTGCGGTTCATGGGTCGCAAAGAGTCGGACACGACTGAGCGACTAAACTGAACCGAACTGAAAATAAATGAAACCATACAGTATATAGTCTTTCATGGCTAGGTTTGTTCGCTTAGTGTAGTTCTTCTAAGATTGATGCATGTGGTTGCATAGACCAATAGATTATTGCATTTAATTACTGATAGTATTCCATTGGATGAATTTGTTACAATTTATTTATCCATCCACTTCTTGTTGCCCATTTGTGTTTTTTCCAGTTTGGGCTATTATTACTGAAGCTGCCGTGAAATAACATTAATGTACAGGTTTTATGTAGATTTATGTTTTCATTTCCCTTGAATATATGTATAGCTAGAAATGGAATTGCAGGGTCAAATGCTAAGTGTAAGGAACCTTATAAACTGTTTTTCAAAGAGGCTGTACTATTTTTTTTTCTCATCTGTAATGGAGTGTTCCAGTTGCTCCATAACCTCTTGAACACTTCACATTTTCAGTTTTTAAATTCTGGTCATTCTGAGTATAATGGTAGCTTAGTCTGATTTTAATTTGCGTTTGCCTAATGACTCATGGTGAGTGTATTTTCATGTGCTTACTGGCTTTTCTTATATCTTCATTGTTGACGTAGCTATTCTACTCTTGCCCATTTAAAAAATTGGGCTGTTTGTCTTGTTGTTTTGTGTAAGAGTTCTTTATATATTTTGTATATGTCTTCTATCAGATAGAAGCCTTGTAAAATATTTCTCTCAGTCTGTGGCTTGCCTTTTTATTTTATTTTTACCTGCCTTTGAAAAAAAAAAACAACCATAAAGTCTGATGAAGTCTGGTTTGTCAATTTCTTTCTATTACGGATATTCCTTTTTTGTGTTCTAAGAAATCTGCCTGCCCCAAGGATGCAAATCTTTTATGTTTTCTTAAGAAAGTTTTATAGTTTTACCTTTCTGTTTTTGCGATTACTTTATTTTGAGGTTTGAGTCACATATCATAAATTCACCCATTTAAAGTATACAGTTCAGTGGTTCTTGGTATGCTCAGCATTGTGCAACTATCACCACAATTTTAGAACATTTTCATCCTCTCAAAAAGAAACTTTGTACCCTTTAGCTGTCACTCTTCAAACCTCCTATCCCGGTTAGTCCTAGACATCTACTTTCTATCTCTTTAGATTTGCCCATTCTGGATGTTTCATATAAATGAAGCCATGTGTGTTTTCAAGGTTTATCCATGTTGTAGCATGTATCAACCAAATGGCATTCCATTTTATGAATATACCACATTTAACTTATCTGTTGTTCAGTTGATGGACATTTGGGTTTTTTTCTACTTTTTGCTTCTTATGTATAATGCTGGATTGAGCATGTGTATACAAGTTTTTGTGTGGATACCTGTTTTCATTTCTCTTGGAAAGAAAGACTCAGGAGTACAATTGCTGGATTATATGATAACTTTTATGATGAACTTTTTGAGGAAATGCCAAACTGTTTTCCAAAGTGGGTAGATCCTGGTTTTCTTGTTTGTTGTTTTTTTTCTGTCTGCGCCATGCTTGACATGCAGGATCTTAGTTCCCTGACCAGGGATCAAACCCACTTAGAAGTGTGGAGTTTTAACCACTGGACTGCCAGAGAAATCCCAGTTTTATTCTTATGTTTAGGTCTGTGATCCATTTTGAGTTGACTGTTTTATATGTATGATCTAGGGGTCAAGGTTATTTCCCCCTCCATCCCCATGTGGACATCTTGTTTCAACAGTTGTGTTGAAAAGACCATTTTTTCCCCATTGAAACGTCTTGACATTATTGTTGAAAATCAGTGGAACATGTATGTGTGTTTTTATTTTTGTATTCATTGAGTATATGTCTGAACATTTTAATATTTATGTCATTTTGAGTTTGTCCTCTGTTTAGTGTTTTTGTTTTCCTTGAGAATGGCTCATAACTTCTGAATTCTTTGTATAGTGAGTAATTTTGGACTGTGTCCTGGGTATTATGAATGTTACAATTGTGTAGGCTCTGGATTCTGTGATATTCCTCTGAGGAATGTTGATGTCTTTATTTTACCTGGCAGTTAACTGAGTAAGCTGTCAGCTTCTGTGAGTTGTACAAGTCTCATTACAATTCTTTAAGCTTTTGCTGTGCTGCTTTTGAGTCTGTCTTGTGTGTCTGTCATTTAGGGAGGAATCAGCCTGAGGAGTATGTGATGTTTGTTCACAGAGTTAAGGCATCTCTTTCTCTGATTCTCTCTCCTTTGTAAATCTCCACTCATTTTGGTGGCATCTGTGATTGCCCAGAACCTCTCTCTCTTTCCTCCAGCCAGAAAGAGGTCTATTGGAGTTTTAGTTGCTTAAGTTATGCTACTTTGTGACTGATGTCCACTATGAAAGCAAAACTCCCCAAAGTAGGGAACTCCCCAACTCTTTGTCAGTTGCTTCATGTTTTGACTTCAGTCAACAATTTTAGAGTACTATTCAGAATCATCAAGTAATTGGGTTTTGTATTTTTTTCCAGAGTTTGTGGTTGTTCACTGTGAGGGTTGGTCTATAGTGAGTTTACCTGAAGCATAATCTTCAGTTCTACCCATTTTTAATGTGTAATGAAGCTATTATGTCGTTTTGATGAATTGATCCCTTAAACATTCTCTCTTGTAATGTTCTTTGTTCCGAAGTCTTTCTCTAATGTTAACATATAGCCACTAATAGTCACTTCAGCCTTCTTTTGATTATTGTTTTCATTGGATATCTTTTCCATCCTTTTTAACCTATCTGTATAATTATATTTGAAATGAGTTTATTGGAGATAGCATATAATTGTGTCTTGCTTTTTTATGCAGTGTGGCAATCTTGGTCTTTTATTTACAGTGTGTAGTCTGCTTCCTTAGTGTAATTATTGATATAGTTAAAATTAAATCTGCCATCTTATTTTTTGTTACCTGTATCTCATCTGCTCTTTATTCCTCCTTTTTGGCTCTTTTCAATTAATAGAATATTTTTAATGATACCATGTTATCTCTATATAATTTGTTTAATTTTGTTAGTGGCTGTTTTAGGTTTACAGTATGCATCTTTATAAATAGTATCTTTAATACATTATTGCTTCTCAGTGTAAGAATTTACTAATGGTATATTTCATTTTTACCTTTTATCCTTTGTGCTGTTGTTACACATTTTTCTTCTATATGTATGGTAAATTTTATGAGATTTTGTTGTTGTCTTTGCTTTAAGTAATTAAAGAGATTGAAAATGAGAAGAGTTTCTTTATATTTAAGCACATATTTCCATTTCTTGTGTTTTTCATTCCTTTGTGTAATTGTAGTTTCAATTTCCATCTGGTATCATATTCCTTCTGCCTGAAGAAATTCCATTAATATTCTTGTAGTGTAGATCTGCTGGCAGTGATATCTCTTAGCTTTTGTTGATCTGAAGAAGTCTTTATTTCACCCTTATGTTTGAAAGGCGTAAAATTCAGGGATGAGGATTTTTTTCTTTCAATACATTAGAAATGTCATGCCAAAGGAACAGCTCTCAGTTTCACCAGTCTTTTCTATTCTCCTGTTGTTATTTAGTCTCTGTTTCATTTATTTCTGCTCTGATCTTTATGGTCTCTTTCCTTCTACTAACTAGGTTTTGTTTGTGTGTTTTTCTAGTAACTTTAGGTGTAGGTTTACTTGTTTATTGGAGATTTTTCTTGTTTCCTAAAGTAGACTTATATTGTTATAAACATCTCTTAGAACTGCTTTTGTTGTTTGCATAGGTTTTGGATCATTGTGTTTTCATTTGTCTCCATGTATTTTTAAATTTCCTCTTTGATTTCTTCACCCATTGTTTGTTGAGTAGCATATTGTTTAGCCTCCATGTGTTTGTGGTTTTTGCAGTTTTTTTCTTGTAATTAATTTCTAGTCTCATAGCATTGTGGTCAGAAAAGATGTTTGATATGATTTCAGTCTTAAATTTCATGAGACTTGTTTTGTAGTCTAGTATGTGATCTGTTCTGAAGACTTCTATGTGCACTTGAAAAGAATGAATAATTTGCCTCTTTTGGGTGGGATGTTATACCTGCTAGCAAAGTACTGCTCAGAATCTTTCAAGCTAGGCTTCAACAGTATGTGAACCAAGAACTTCCAGATGTACAAGCTGGATTTGGAAAAGGCAGAGGAACCAGAGATCAAATTGCTGACATCTATTGAATCATAGGAAAAGCTAGAGAATTCCAGAAAAAGCAACTACTTCTGCTTCATTAACTATGCTAAAGCCTTTGACTGTGTAGATCACAACAAACTGGAAAATTCTTAAAGAGATGGGACTACCAGACCACCTGACCTGCCTTCTGAGAAACCTGTATGCAGGTCAAGAGGCAACAGTTAAAACTGGACATGGAACAACGGACTGGTTCAAATTGGGAATAGAATACGATAGGGCTGTATATTGTCACACTGCTTATTCAACCTATATGCAGAGTACATCATGTGAAATGCCAGGCTGGATGAAGCACAAGTTGGAATCAAGATTGTGGGAAGAAATATCAGGTATGCAGATGACACCACCTTTATGGCCGAGAGCAAAGAAGAACTAAAGAGCCTCTTGATGAGAGTGCAAAGTTGTCTTAAAACTCAACATTCAAAATATGAAGGTCATGGCATCTAGTCCCATCACTCCATGGCAGATAAATGGGGAAACAGTGACAGACTTTATTTTCTTGAGCTCCAGAATCTCTGTGGATGGTGACTGCAGTCATGAAATTAAAGGCACTTGTTCCTTGGAAGAAAGGGAATGATAAACCTAGACGGGATATTAAAAAGCAGACACATTATTTTGCCTCCATATAGTTAAAGCTATGGTTTTTCCAGTAGTCATGTATGGATGTGAGAACTGGACAATAAATAAGCTGAGTGCTGAAGAACTGATGCTTTAAAACTGTGGTGCTGGAAAGGACTCTTGAGAGTCCCCTGGACTGCAAGAAGATCAAACTAGTCAATCCTAAAGGAAATCAGTCCTGAATATTCATTGGAAGGATTGATGCTGAAGCTGAAGCTCCAATCCTTTGGCCACCTGATGGGAAAAGCTGACTCATTGGAAAAGACCCTGATGCTAGGAAATACTGAAGGCAGGAGGAGAAGGGGGTAACAGAGGATGAGATGGTTGGATGGCATCACCAACTTAATGGATATGAGTTTGAGCAAACTCCAGTAGATGGTGAAGGACAGGGAAGGCTGGCGTGCTACAGTCCATGGGGTTGCAAACAGTCGGATATAACTGAGTGACTGAATAGCAACAACAATAACGATATATATATATAGTTGTCCATCTGGTCTGATGTGTCATTTAAGGCTAGTGTTAATTATTGATTTTCTTCTTTTTTTTGGCCATAGCACTTGGCATGTGGAGTTTCCCCCCCAGGGATTGAACCCACAACCCCTGCATTGGCAGTGCAGAGTCTTAACCACTGGAATGCTAGGACTATCCCTCATTATTGATTTTCTGTTTGGATTATCTCTCCATTGATGTAGGTGTGGTGTTAAAGTCCTGTACTATCATTGTGTTACTGCCAACTTGTCCCCTTTATATTTATTAATATTTGCTTTATTTATTTAGGTGCTCCTGTGTTGGGTGCACGGGCTTCCCTGGTGGCTCAGATGGTAAAGCATCTGCCTGCAATGCAGGAGACCTGGGTTTGATCCCTGGGTTGGGAAGATCCCCTGGAGAAGGGAATGGCAACCCACTCCAGTATTCTTGCTTGGAGAACTCCATGGACAGAGGAGCCTGGCGGGCTATAGTCCATGAGGTGTCAAAGAGTTGGACATGACTGAGTGACTAACACAGCAGCAACAGCATGTTGGGTGCATACATATTTACAGTTGTTATATCTTACTGGATTGATCCATTGATTGTTATGTAATTTTCTTCTTTATCTCTTATTACAGACCTTGTTTTAAAGTGTATTTGGTTTGATATAACTATTGTTACCCTGGCTTTCTTTACATTTCATTCATACGGCCTACCTTTTTCCATTCCCTCCTTTTCTGCCTGTGTGTCTCTAGATCTGAAGTGAGTTTCTCTTAGGCAACATATATATGGTTCTTGTTTGTATATCCATTCAGCAGCTCTGTGTCTTTTGATTGGAGTACCTAGTCGATTTATATTTAAAGCAATTGGATAGATTTGTACTTATTGCCATTTTATTAATTGTTTTGGGGTTGTTTTTATGACCCTTTTTTGTTCTTTTCTTTGTCTTTTGCTTTTTACCGTGTCTTTAGCATTATGTTTGGATTCCTTTGTCTTCTTTGTGTGTATATCTTGTGCAGACATTTGGTTTGTGATTACCATGAAGTTTATATATAGCAGTCTGTCACTCTGTATGATCGTTTTAAGTTTCTGACCCCTTAATTTTGAATGCATTTTAACAATCCTGTGTTTTTACTCTTCACCATGTTTATTGTTTTTAACATCATATTTTACACCCTTTTTTGACATGTATATCTCTTAACTGCTTATTATGATATTGATGATTTTGATACTTTTGTCTTTTAACCTCCCTACTAGCTTTATAATTGACTGATCAACTAACTACCTTTACTGTATGTTTGTCTTTAACAATGAGATTTTCCCTTTGCTAATTTCTTATTTGTAGTTGTGGCCTTTTTTGCATAGAGAAGTCCCTTTAGTGTTTCTTGTAAAGTTGGTTTCATAGGGCTAAACTCTTTTAGCTTTTGCTTGTCTGTAAACCTTTTTTGATTTTCTCCCTCAAATCTGAAGAATACCCTTTCCAGGTAGAGTGTTCTGGGTTGTGGGTGTTTTCCTTTCATCACTGTAGTATATTGTGTCACTCCCTACTGGTCTGCGGTTTCTGCTGAAAAGTCGACTGATAGCCTGATGGGAGTTAGTTCCCTAGTGCATAACTAGTTGCTTTTCCTTCATTGCTTTTAATATTCTCTCTTTATCTTTAATTTTTGCTGTTTTAATGACAGCGTGTCTTGGTGTGGTCCTCTTTGGGTTGGTCTGTTGGGACTCACTGTGCTTCCCAGATCTGGATGTCTGGTTTCTTTCCTAAGTTAGGAAAGTTTTTAGTTACTACATCTTCAAATATGCTCTCAGCACCTTTTATTTCTTTTCTCCTTCTGGGACCCCTGTTAAATGAATGTTATATGCTTGATGTTGTCCTAAAGGTCTCATTTTTAAAAAATTATTTTTCCTTTTTTCTGTTCAGTTTGAGTTATTTTTTTTACTCTGTCTTCCAGTTTTCTAATTCATTCCTCTGTATCATCTAATCTCTTATTGAATCCTTCTAGTGTATTTTTTATTTTAGTTACTGTATTTTTCATCTGTTTGGGTCTACTTTATATTTTCTAACTCTCTGTTAGAAAAAGTCTGACTTCTCACTGTGTTCATCTAGTCTTCTCCAAAGTTCTTTGAACATTTTTATGATCATTACCTTGAAATCTTGGTTGTATAAATTGCTTATCTCCATTTCACTTAGTTCTTTTTCTGGGGTTTTGTCTTGTTCCTTTGTTTGGAACATATTCCTCTGTAGCCTAATTTTGCCTAATTCTGTGTTTTTATTCCTATGTATTTGGTAGGTTGGAATGTTTCCTTATCATGGAGAAGTGGCCTTAAGTAGGAAATGCCTATGGGCCAGCAGCATACTTGCTTCTGGTCTCCACACCTTTATGCTTTAGGGGTGCCATCTATATGGGCTGCATGAGCCCTTCTGTTGTGGCAGGCTGACTGCTGTGAGGCACATTGGTAAGCATGGCTGGCTTCTGATTGGGTTGGTTGCCAAGCCTTGCCTAATGCAGAAGCTGTTAGCCACTGGTGGGTGGGGCCATGTCCTGGGAGGGTTCTGGGTCAGATATCAGACTGCTGGTAAGTGGGGCCAGTTCCTGACTCAGCTGGCTAAGGGGTCTGGAGTTTTCCACAGTTGATGTTGGCCCACTGGTGGGTGAGCCTTGATCCCTGGGCAGCTGGCCAATAAATACATATGGAGAGACGATGATCAACATCATTAATAATCTTGGAACTGTAAATTAGGACCAGAGCAAGAAATCTTTTCATACCCATTCCATTTGCAAAAATTAAGAGGACCTTTTTATATTATTACTGAAAAGGAGTGTAAGGAGTATAAATTTATGTAACTGCTTTAGCTTATAAGTTGGCATTGTCTCCTTAGGTTGAATATTCACATACCTTATAATTCTGAAGTTCCTCACATAGAGTGTATCCAGGAGAATCTCTTATATTAATGTATGTACTACAGGCGGCGCCTGCACAAATGTTCACAGTAACATTGTTCATAATAGCTAAAACCAAGAAATATTAAAACCCAGAAACAACCTAAATGTATGTCAACAGAACAGACTTTTCTTAAAATGCAAAACAACAAAGTGCTATGTACAGTGGAATAAACCACAAAGATATATAGCATTGTGGATGAGACTATGTGAGAAAATAAGTGCCAGAAGTCTTATTCTGCATGATAGACTTTTTATAAAACTGAAATACCTTTCGAAAATTAAAATGAGGACTTCCTTGACGGTCCAGTGGTTAAGAATCTGCCTGCCAATGCAGAGGACACAGGTTCGATCCCTAGTCTGGGAAGATTCCATGTACCCTGAGGCAGCTAAACCCATGCACCACAACTGCTGAGCCCACATGTCACAACTGCTGAAACCTGTGTGCTCTAGAGCCTGTGCTGTGCAACAAGAGAAGCTGCTGCAGTGAGAAACCCATGCACCACAACTAGAGAAAGGCTGCACACAACAACAAAGACCCAGGGAAGCCAAAAAAATTAACATAAAAAATAAAAATGTAAAGATTACATGTAAATGTAGTTTGTGCTTTTGTGAGAATTTATCAGTTACCACCTTCTGGCATTCATTCCACAGAATTAAGTCATGAGGATAAAGTAAAATGGTATGGCATGGATTGTCAACATTTACATATAGAGAAATTTAGAAATTATTTCAAAGCTGAATTTTGAAACTTTTATTTGCAGAATCCAGAGAGACAAAATCAGATCACTGATCAGATAAGTTTTACACTTTCCCCACTCATAATTCATTCCTTTTCCCTCAGTGGGGTCGAACTCAGCAAAGAGTATCTCAAGAGGGCAATAACTTGGTACCCTTGGAAGCTGGCTTTGCAATCTGAAGATTCCAACTTTTGAAGTTTTGTAGGATATGGTCAGTTGGAGAAGACAGTGATCAGTGATAGTTAAATTCAACATGTTCTCGCAAGCTAGACAAACTGTCTAATTCCATATATGAGCCAGCCAGTCCGGGGTTTACATTAAGATGGAAAGATCCTAGAAGTACTACCTGCCTGCCTATATCTTTAGTCCCTATTTTATGATAATCTCCTTCATGTCTGGCAAATATATTTTTTGACGGACCATTCTCATTTGTAATGAGACCATGGTCATTTCTCATGGACCATGGACCTTCACAAGTTGATTCACCAGGGAATCCGTCATTTTCTTTGCAAATGAGTGTGTCCAAATCAGCGAAATGAATACTAATGGATCATAGGTTAATTTTAAGGACAAATGAAAAACAAAGCATCACTGTTGTAATATCTTTTTGTATGTTTTTCATTTGCTAAGCACCGCTAATTTAAAAATGGTTTAGCTCTTGTGGAAGCCATTCCTACCTGCATGAATGTATTACTGAACTGTCGGGCATCCTATTTATAGTTCTGTTCCCTTTGACTTTACGTTTAAGTGGGAAGAGGTGGGTGGTGAGAGGCTATTTGATGTTACTGTTCTCACCTTATGAGAAACTGAAATTTTAGGGTTGAAATTGTCACAGAGGCCTCTTAAGTTTTAGGGTTCTTTCTACCCTGAGAAATGTTTTGTTAGACTTGAGATCACTCAAGTGATCATCACTGGGGAAATGTAGTCATAGTCTTTAGAAGGCAGTGATGGAAATACTTGGTATTACATGTGATTCATTACAATCAGTGACAAATTTGCATGATAATTATAAGAAGAAAACTCATTGATCAGGATCGTATTCATTCCCTGGACACTGATAGTAGTTAGAGGCTTTGCTTAGGGGAGGATCATAGGAGGAGAGCTGTGAGAGAGGAGTTTTGAATGACTAATTATTGTTACATTTAATTTATACTTCTTAAATCATAGAAGCATGGAAAAGATTCTTCTTGAGACTGAAGGAAATGCTTTGGTGTATACATTCTCAGTGACAAAGTCTTTGTTTATTTATTAAATTGAAGTATAGTTGATTTAGAGTAATTGTGTTAACTGTATCTGTACAACAAAGTGATTCAGTTATATATATATATTCTTTTAAAAGAATGTATATACTTTTTTGTATACATTCATACATATATATACACACTTTCTTTTTTATATTCTTTTCCATTATGGTTAATCATAGGATATTGAATATAGTTCTCTATGCTGTACAGTAGGACCTTGGTGTTCATCCATTCTGTATATAAAAGTCTGGTAACCCCAGCCTGCTACTCCCATCCCTCCCCCAACCCCTTCTCTCTTGGCAACCACCAGTCTGTTCTGTGTTCAGTGACTAAGTCTTGATTACCTGAGTAGATGACCTGTTTTGTGCACATTTAAATTTGTGAGTGATTTTTGCTAATCCAGTAAGTGTGATTTGGGGCTAATTTTCCCATCTCCGTGTAATTTGATATGTTCTGAGACTACTAAGTTACTTACTTGATGTTTCTGGATCATATATCCCACCACTTTCCTTTATGAGGACACATATCTAAGAATTGCACATATATACATTCGTTTCTCTATCAAATATTTACTGAGTGCCTACCGTGTGCCAGGCCCTAATCTGTCTACTTTTTTATGAGTATTATTAACTGTTTATTATTATGAGGAGGTCCTTAGAGTACTTTATTCTTCAGCTTTTTGTTAACTCTGTTTTAATGTTGGAAAGGAGAAGACCAAAACTAGGGACATCTGATTTTAAAAAGGAGCTTTGGCAAAAACGATCTTTTTGGTAGCAAAAATACCAGTATTGCTTACATCATTTTTTAGACCTTTTCTTTGGAAATGTGGTTCACACACAAATGTCAGTCACTTTGCCTTATGATCAATTCTAACTTTTTACATCTCTCTCCAAATTTGCTTGCTTGTTCATTCACATTGGCTTTGAATGATTTTTAATTTTCTGAAAATAAAAATTGATAATTGGCTCCAAAGATATCTAAAACAGTGTGCTGGAGTTTAATTGTAATAGCAAAAATAAGATCATGGGCCCCTTGAAGGCAGCATCTGTCTTTTTTACATACAATTTCTGGCACGTTTATTAAAAGTAAATTTTGTTTCATGGTGACCTTGAACATAAATTCTCTGTTAAGTGTATAGAGAAATATACCTGCTGCTGCTGCTAAGTCACATCAGTCATGTCCGACTCTGCAACCCCATAGACGGCAGCCCACCAGGCTCCCCTGTCCCTGGGATTCTCCAGGCAAGAACACTGGAGTGGGTTGCCATTTCCTTCTCCAGTGCATGAAAGTGAAAAGTGAAAGTGAAGTCACTCAGTTGTGTCTGACTCTTCGTGACCCCATGGACTGCAGTCTACCAGGCTCCTTCGTCCATGGGATTTTCCAGGCGAGAGTACTGGAGTGGGGTGGCATTGCCTTCTCTGACCTAACCAGTGTCAATCTGAGCCTGACTCTAGGTGATTCTGTGATTTAATATGTAGTAAGTAGGTTTTTTTTGTTGTTGTTGTTCTTCCCCCTCACCAGGTCTACAATGTTTACATGGCAGGGAGGCAGCTGTGTTCTAAGCGGTACCGGGAGTTTGCCATCTTACACCAGAACCTGAAGAGAGAGTTTGCCAACTTTACATTTCCCCGACTTCCAGGGAAGTGGCCATTCTCTTTATCAGAACAGCAATTAGATGCCCGACGTCGGGGGCTGGAAGAATATCTAGAAAAAGGTAAGCCAGCCTATTAAACTCTATTATCTTGAGTAAACATCGGGTCGAGATAGTATGCTGTGGCTCCTAAGCTGCATAGCTGTTTCTAGAAACTCAATAGTGAAAGTCACATTTCTGACTATAGATGTTGATTGATCTGAGTGTTAAAGCCCAACACTGAACTGTTCAGTACAGCAGTTAATAGCCTATGTTATTGACTCACTGAACACTTAACAACAATAGAAAAATGCATAATTATTTTGTTATGCATTAAGGACCTTTATTTATAGGGTTATATTGTTTGCCAGCAAACACATACACACTCAACATGCTAAATTTATTTGGAAGCTAGGTATTTAAGACATTTTAATGAAAGTGATTCTTAGTTTACTGACATAGCCTACTTGAAAATTCCTTATTCCTTTTGGACAGGTTTGCTGAGTTGTAAGTGAGCTAAAGTCCCCTTGTTCTTAGCAGGTTATAGGTAGAAATATTAAAACTAACTTGTTATTAGTATCTCAGAACTTGCAAACAAGACATTAGGAATCTTTGGATGTGGAAGCTGAGACATTCATTTGTCTAGAAGGGCAGGGAGAAATGACAAAGATCTCCTAAATATGATGGTTCAGTTTGTGGCTCAGAGAAGAGACCTTGCTTTGATATAGAGTTATATAATTTGCTAGGCATGCAAATTTTTTCTTTAAAATACTCATTTAATAGAATAATGGTCTTATGTGGTATTTAGTAATTCTGTGTCCTTGTAGAAGAACTAATTGACCTACTTGAATTTTTAAAAACTTTGGTGGAGAGCTTTCCCTGAAGAAAAACCATTTCCTCCATAGAAGGTAGTTAAACTTTATCTATTTTTAACTTCTCTAACGTGGAATGGCCTCTAAACACAGCCCTTGGGAAATGAAAAAGAGTACAGGTTTTCTTTTTAATAAAATGAAGTAAAATCAGCAGTGTAATTTATTTTCCCCATGAGAATGTTAGGAAATTGACTCTCTTAGATGATTACCTACCTACCTGCCTGTTTTCCTTTCCTTCCTTTTCCCTTTCTCTCTCTCTCTTTTTTTCAGTTGTAGTTGTTTTGAAGTTAAACTTAGTGAGATGAGAAGAGGTACTCAGCTTAATACTTGATTACCCCTTTTTTCCCAAAGTGGCTTTAAATGTTAATGATTCTCTTACTGACCTTCTCCTATGCCAAATAGATATTTTCTTTGTATTTTAATTGTGTGTTTGATACATTCCTAATTGTCTGTACTTTTGCTCTATTCTCTGGCTTATTAACATAAGCCAGCAAAGTTGGATTTACTGAACTTTTATTTCTCTTTTATGAGTGACTTCCTTTGTGTATGTTTAATGTTTTTAGCAAGCTGTATCTTTGTACACCCTATTATTCCTCAGTTCTACTTCATATATAAATGTTTGTTGTGCCTTAAAATACTGTGTGTCATGGATGGCATACTACTTCAGCATTGCCTGCTACTGATGATTTATATTTAAATCTTGATATGTTCTTGACTATATATTCTTAATTTTAGGGCCTCATGCCAGATTCTATCTTTGTTTTCTATAGTGTGCTCAATACGAGTCATTGGCGAAAGTGACATCATGCAGGAATTTCTGTCAGAATCAGATGAGGTAGGTGAATACCCACTACAGTGACTATTTCCCTCTTGGCTTCTTGTGGGGAAGATTGAAGTTATTGATTCTGGGTTGAATTGCCGTAAATTCTCCAAATGACTAATTTTTCAACTTTCTTTTTTTACGTGTTCTGCTTATCCTTCAGGTCCTAGTGCTAGGTCTGCCTTCTCTTTGACCCCTTCCCTGATGCTCAAGTCATTAATTTTCTATTCCACCAAGAACTTCTGCAGTCAGTACCACTTAATTATCACTTTGTTGCTATCTCATTCTCTAATTTTTTATACATATAGTCAGGTTATCACTTTATAATTTTACTTTACTAGAGTATGAGCTACATGTAGGTAAGAGCTAAATCTTAATTATTTTCTTTTCAGCTTTTTGACATATAATTGTCAGATAGGAATTGTATATATTTAGGTATGTGATTTGATGTTTTGATATCTGTATAAATTGTGAAATGATCACCATAGTCAAGTTAACATATTTATCACCTCATTACTATTTCCTCCCTTCTTTCTTGTTGTTTTCTTCCTTCCATCCTTCCATCTTCCCTTCCTTCCTTTCTTCACTTCTGATCTGCCCCTTAGCAAATTTCAGTATTGCCCCTTAACAAAATAGTATTGTTAACTATGGTCACCATGCTGTACATTCGATCTTCAGAACAAGAGCTAAATCTTGATCATCTCTATATTCCCAGTGCCTTAGCACAATGTTAAACATATTGTAGGTGCTTAATAAATACTAATTGAATAGACAAATGACTGTGTAATGCTATTGTACTAGTATGTTATTCACTGATTATTTTATATGTATATATTTTATTTTCCCAACTGGATTAAAAGTTCTTGCAGACAAGGGCTTATAACAAAGTAATGCTTAGGATGATTTTAGGCAATTTTACTCTTTTAAAAGTGGATTTGTTCCTAAATAGTTGTTTCTCTGTAGTAAAAATTACAAGGTCACAGTTTGTTGGAGGAATGTGTAAATTTATCAAAAGCAGTAAGAGAAAAGGACTTCTTTTGAATTAAGGAGGATAAGAATTGTTTACTCTTTGTTTGAAGAAAATTATACATGTACCAGACTAATGCAGATTCCTGAGTTTCATCAGTTTTTCCTTTCAGAGGTGTGGTGATTATTTCAGAGTCTGGAAAGGAACTTAGAATTCCACTTCAGCCAGTCTGATATTGTTGTTCAGTTGCTAAGTTGTGTCCAACTCTTTGTGACCCCATGGACTGTAGTCCCCCAGGCTCCACTATCCATGGGATTTCCCAAGCAAGAATACTGGAGTGGGTTGCCATTTCCTCCTCCAGGGAATCTTCCCAACCCAGGATCAAACCTGTGTCTCCTGCATTGGCAGGTGGATTCTTCACCACTGAGCAGCTACCAGGGAAGCCCATGCCGGACCACTTAAAACCAGAGAATAGTTGTTGAAACTTCTGCTTTCAGTTGTTTTCTTTTCTCATTTGTGAGTTCTGAATGTTTGAAAGTAAGCCAAAATCTCATCTGTGTTTGACCTAGAGTGCTTCACACAAGTTTTCTGTTTTGGATGTGAACACAACACACTGAGTTTAATGTATTTCTTTCCTTCCTGTTCCTCTTAAAGGTTAACTTTTGCTACAGCCGAAAGTCAGCTTTATGACTGACTTGTAAAATGTAAATGTATTGGTTTATAAGATGTCTTTTTTTCCCCTTTTCACTGAAACTCATTTTCTTTCTGTCACAAGTTTAGGTTGTTGTTGAGCGTGTTGCAAGGAGAGTGAAGATATACTGGGTCATAATTTTTTTTTTAATTCTTCAAATAATTTTATTTATTTATTTACTTTATTTTTCTGTACAATACTGCATTGGTTTTGCCATACATCAACATGAATCCTCCACGGGTGTACACGTGTTCCCAATCCTGAACCCCCCTCCCACCTCCCTCCCCATACCATCTCTCTGGGTCATCCCAGTGCACCAGCCCCAAGCATCCTGTATGCTGCATCGAACCTAGACTGGCAATTCGTTTCTTATATGATATTGTACATGTTAATTTTTTTTTAACTAATTCTTTTTCTGTCTTTTCCCCAGAATTACAATGGTGTGTCCGATGTAGAGCTGAGAGTAGCATTACCAGATGGAACAACAGTTACAGTCAGGGTTAAAAAGAACAGTACTACAGACCAAGTATATCAGGTAAATTCAACTTGAACAAGTAGACTTACATTGGTTGGTTTAAAACTGAGAGAGATAGATTAAATGAGTTAACACATATGAAGTGCTTGGAGTATCTGGCATGTAATAAATGTATTAAATATTAGCTGCTACTGTTGATGTTAATTATTATTAGTACTTTGTCTTTCTTAAAAGAAAGGCAATAAATATCTTAGGTTGTATTGGTTGTGATTAGTACCCCCTCTTTTTAATTGTAAAAACTTTATAATGTACATTAAAATAGAATAGTACCATGAAGTTCCATGTTCTCATCACTCATATTTAATAATCCTCAAGATTTTGCCACATTTGTGTTAAAGATACAGTTTTCCTTTTCCTTTGTTTAAATATTTTAAGACAAATTCCATGTTATTGGACCTGTATGCATTTCTGTATGCATCTGTGAAAAATACAGACATTTTTTTATATAATCACAAAATTATTATCAAACCTAAAAAATTAACTACTTGCTTGGTATTAACTAATAACAAATCCATAGTCAAGTTTTCCCAGTTGTCTAAAAATGATTCTTTACAGTTGGTTGTTAAAATCTGGATCTAAACAAGGTCCTCATGTGACATTTGGTTTTTATGTTCATTTTAATATAGGGCCGGCTCCCTTTCCTTCCCTTCCCCAACTTTTTTCCCCAGATTATTTGCTTTATTGCAGAAATTGGGTCTGTGTCCTGTGGAATGTTCCACATTCTGAATTTACCCATTTGTTTCTTTTGCCTATTTATGTCATTTAATATGTCTTTCTGTTTCCTTATATTTTCTATAAATGGAATTTTGCTCTAGAGGCTCGATTAGGTTCTGCTTTTCTGTTAAGAATACTTCATAATCTATGCTATATACTTCATATTACTTCTCAACAGGAGGAACACAATATCTGGTTATCCACTTTTAGTGATTAATTAGTAGCTTTAGGTGGTAATAACTTGATATCTCCATTGTTTACTCCACTGATTTTTTTATTCATTGAGTTTTTCATTGATAATTACTGTTGTAACCAGTGATTTTATTAAGGGTTGCAAAAATGCTGATTTTCCAATTCTCTCATGTCTTCACATTTATTAACTAGAATTCTTCTATAAGAATGTTCCCTTATCAACTAAGGCTATTTGGTATCCTGAAATACAGTTTGTAGGGAAGGGTGGATAAATATGTAATTCTTCCCTTTTATTGCCAGTTCGTGGCGTAAAGAAATGGTGCCCTTATTGATTCCAGTGATATCCAGTGAGATTTTTTTTTTTTAGTATTATGTGGGTTTTTAGATACTCAGTATGATTTAATCAAAAGCAGTATTCTTTTTGGTGTTCACATTGTTCTGTCTTTGGTCACTGGAAGCTCCTTCATGTCTGCTCCTGTGGGGTTTTTTGGTGCAACTCATTTGTTTATGATAGCATCCATGCTTTTTGGTACAACAAGATGCTCGGGGCTCATCTTCGTATATTTCCCATACTAGATCTAGAATCAGCCATTTTCCCAAGGAGTCCTGTTTCCTTTCAGTAAGGAATGGTATTTAAAGATCGTGATCTGGGTGCTGGGTATAATTGTTTCTTTTAGGCCTTTTCTTTGGTCGTTAATCTTGATTTGATAAAGAGAGACTAGCAGATGCCTGGATATTAGTGCTTATTTCTACTTTGTAGCAAATAAATTATCCCCCAAATATTTACTGTATACCATGGCAAAGGGTATGTACAGATCTGAGGTATTTCAGAAATTATAAAATGGTAGATTGATTACAAGGAAAACATTAATTTTATATAGCTTACTGATGTTTTGTTTTCAGTATTTCTCTACAAAGGTGTAACTTTTTTTTCAGTTCTCTCCTTACCCGATTACTGAGACTTCTAGCTATAAGCCATTTTCCAGACCCTGAGGAGATACCAGTTTCTGTCTGGTGCAGTATAGGATTGTAACTCAGAACTCTTACAGTCTCCAGTCTCTGCCTCACTTCAGGGATGACCCTAGGTCTGCTTCGTGAGCAGATCTGGGAAGAAGGAAGGATATACTTATGTTTGGCTTACCGAGACACTAATACTCAACAGTTTTTTCTTGTTTAATTAACACCTCATTTATACATTTTGGGATTGACCTTGGAAAGGAATTTTGATACTACTAGTTTGTGTTTTTTGCTTTGTGTTTTGTTGCTGTTTGCATGTAATTTCGGTTTTCTTTTATCTGTATATGGATCTTTCAGTTTCTTTTTATTTGTCATGTTAGGACCTTGGTTTCTAGAGAGAAGGACTGATACTTGTTCAAAGTGTCTTTGTTGTTCCAACAGTTTGCTTTTTTCATGTGGATAAGAATGACAGTAATTCTTAGGAAATGGAAGTACTGAACATGAGACATGGATTATCTGAAAAGTAAACAAGAATAATTTGTGAAGTATGAAAAAAATTGGTAACCACTGTTTTAAGCTCAAGAACCAAAGATGTAGATCTTGTATGGTAACGGCCTGTATTAAAATGTAGGCTGAATGTGTAAGACTAGATATTTATAAGAATTTATTTTCCTCTTAAAATCTGTCCTTGTGAAGCACATGTCTTGCTGCTGCTGCTGCTGCTGCTGCTAAGTTGCTTCAGTTAAGTGCTGTGAAAAAAGACCCTTATGAGATGAAGTTATATTTCAGAGAGCAAAGCTGGTATTTAAGGAGAGACTATTAATCAGCTTTAAAATTTGTATTGAGAGGTCATAGCTATTTGGGTCAAATACTATAGGTACTTTTACTCTTTTATTTATTTGATGCATGTATATGCATGTGTGTGTACATACATACAAAGAAGAGCAGCTGTAGACCATGCATTTCATTTATATGAAGCCAAGATAGTCAGGCCCTTTCCTTCTCCCTGCTTCTCATGCACACACCTATCTTTTCCCAGCCTCGTGAAACTGTGCTTAGTTTCCCTAAAACTAATCTATTTCGTTTACACTTTAGGCAATTGCAGCAAAGGTTGGCATGGACAGTACGACAGTGAACTACTTTGCCTTATTTGAAGTGATCAATCATTCCTTTGGTAAGTGCCAGTGACTAATATTAAGTTTGGTAATATTTTATTCTAATACTAATGTACTGAATTTCCCAGAAACTGTCAGATTGAAACTGTTGGCCTAGAGAAGAAGTTATTGAAGACACGGGGCAGTCCCACTAATTGGACCTGTTTCTAACAAGCAGAAAGGACAAATCCCATTAAGCCCAAGTCTAGGTATCTGATAGCCTTTTTCCTCTTCTGTCAGTGTTGATTACTTGCACCCAGCACTGAAGCAGATATTTTCATGAGATTTTTAAAAATCAGAGATTCAAAATTAATACATTCTAATGAAACCACCTTAAAAAGAGGAGATTTTATTTAACTACAACTTGTTTTAGTGTTCTTTATGCTTTTTGTAGATTTTTAAGAATAGCTTTCTCTTTTCAGGAGTTAGAAAGAGATACACTAATTAAAAGGCTTTGTTTTAATGCATGTATTTAAGTTTTTGTGTAAGCAAGTATCCTTTTTCTAGGAAGTTTTATTGCATGGTGACAGAGATTTTCTCTTACATATTATTTTATAAAAGCTAGGGACAGTTTCATTGAGACCACAAAAGCGGGGAAGTCAGAAGGCTTCCTCTGACTTCCAGTGGTTTTGGAAGATTGACAGATTTCCAATGGTTTATGGGTTTTTCCCCATCATACATATATAGGGGTAAGGGCAGAAACAACAGATCTATAGATCAGAATTTCCCCATTCTGGAAAGGGAGAGAGTTTGGGAGATTTGAATTGCCCTGTCATCCCAGGTCAAGGTAAAACACTTTGATTCCCCCTAAAGCAGCTATTTCTCAGTTATTTATTGTCTTCCCAACTCTCTGTAGTCTACTAGGCAGACATAAATGTTGCAAAGGATTGTTAAGGAACCAGGACACTTGGATTCAAATCTTATCCTTCTTTTCTAAGCTTTTCAATTCAGTTCAGTTGCTTAGTCGTGTCCGACTCTTTGCGACCCCATGAACTTTAGCACGCCAGGTCTCCCTGTCCATCACCAACTCCCGGAGTTTACTCAAACTCAAGCCCATTGAGTCGGTGATACCATCCAACCATCTCATCCTCTGTCGTCTCCTTCACCTACTGCCTTTAATCTTTTCCAGCATCAGGGTCTTTTCCAATGGGTCAGTTCCTTACATTAGGTGGCCAAAGTATTGGAGTTTCAGAATCAGTCCTTCCAATGAATATTCAGGATTGATTTCCTTTAGGATGGACTGGTTGGATCTCCTTGCAGTCCAAGGGACTCTCAAGAGTCTTCACTACCACCACAGTTGAAAAGCATCAATTCTTTGGTGCTCAGCTTTCTTTATAGTCCAACTCTCAGATCCATCCATGACTACTGGAAAAACCATAGCTTTGACTAGATGGACCTTGGTTGGCAAAGTAATGTCTCTGCTTTTTAATAAGCTGTCTAGGTTGGTCATAGCTTTTCTTCCAGGGAGTAAGTGTTTTTTAATTTCATGGCTGCAATCACCATCTGCAGTGATTTTGGAGCCCAACAAAATAAAGTCTGTCACTGTTTCCATTGTTTCCCCATCTATTTACCATGAAGTGATGGGACCAGATGCCATGATCTTGGTTTTCTCAATGTTGAGTTTTAAGCCAACTTTTTCACTCTCCTCTTTCACTTTCATCAAGAGGCTCTTTAGATCTTCTTTGCTTTCTGCCATAAGCGTGGTGGTATCTGCATATCTGAGGTTATTGATATTTATCCTGGCAAAAATCTTGATTCCAGCTTGTGTTTCATCCAGTCCAGCATTTCTCATGATATATTCTGCATATAAGTTAAATAAGCAGGGTGACAATAGAGAGCCTTGATGTACTTCTTTCCTGATTTGGAACCAGTCTGTTGTTGTTCCATGTCCAGTTCTAGCTGTTGCTTCTTGACCTGCATACAGATTTCTCAGGAGGTAGTCAGGTGGTCTGAAATTCCCATCTCTTTCAGAATGTTCCACATTTTGTTGTGATCCACATAGTCAAAGGCTTTGACATAGTCAGTAAAGCAAAAGTAGATGTTTTCCTGGAACTCTCCCACTTTTTTGATGATCCACTGGCTGCTGGCAATTTGATCTCTGGTTCGTCTGCCTTTTCTAAACCCAGCTTGAATATCTGGAAGTTCATGGTTCACATACTGTTGAAGCCTGGCTTGGAGAATTTTGAGCATTACTTTGCTAGCATATGAGATGAGTGCAATTGTGTGGTAGTTTGAGCATTCTTTGGCATTGCCTTTTGCCGGGGTCCAGCCCCGGTGGATCCAGGGTGATTCGAAGGTGGGAGGATGGTGTCGGTGTCTTTGGAAAAATACATATTTAATTACAGATATATAGAGAGATAGTGTAGAATAAGAGGCTGAATAACTTGGTTTACGTGGAATAGCATCCATGCTCCAGATGGGAATTCAGCCAGAAAAACGGGAGCAAGAAAGAAGTGACATGGGGGAATCAGTCTTTCCGGAAGCTGATCCAATTTCATCATTTTTGTGTTTGCTTATATACCTTTTCTTACATATAGGGATGAATACAGAGTCATGCGGGGGTTAGCAGTCCTGACCTTTATCAAAATCAGGTGCTTCACATAAATGTATAAAAAAAAGGTCTTAGGTATATTACATCATCTTCTGGCCATGAGTGAGACCTGCTGACATTTTATGATCCTTTCTTTCTGATAACCAAAAAACTTATTTCTTCCAAGGGTGTTTTTTCTTAAACCAGGCACCACCCTCCAAATAAAGTTACATTCCTATAGGATGAGGGTGTAGTGAGTTACAATCAAGACAGAAATTTATTTAACCCAAGGTTAACATGATTAATCTTAAAGGTTAATACTTATTTCTCCTATATGCTTAAAGGTTAATGCTTATTTCTCCTATTTGCTAGTTATATTCATTATAAGGGCAGGGAGCATGGAGATTTAGCAGCAAACATCAGCTCAACAAATGAAAATTCTTTCACCAATGTCCCCCTTAAGATCTATTTAGTCTTAAGATAGTGATAAAGTTACATTTTTACATAGCAAGGACACAGTGACTTATAACAAAGTACAGTGATCTATTACAAAAGAGAAAATTCATTAACTCAAAAAGTCTAGTATTGCTAACATCAAAAACTACTATATTTCCTTATCTATATTCCAAATACATTGATTAATATATTCCCAGGTGCCTAAGGATATGGAGGCCTGGTGGCAATCATTGACTCAACAAGAAGAAAAAGCCCTATGCTAATTAAGACTCTCAAAATACTCCAAAGCTCTCTGTGCTGTTTATGGTTAAGAGGTAGTAAACAATCATGTGGCAGGAGTATGGACAATCCTGTCACACAAGCTAGTCTGTCAGCAAAGAGGTTTGACCTGAGACATCCTTGTCCCACCCAGAGCAGGGAATTAGCAGCAGTTATTGACACAACAAATGAAAAAACCCTTCACCAATATAATTCCTAACGAACCCACTATACTAATAGTTTCCAACTCCCCAAAAGAATTTGCCTTTAGTAAGTCTAAAACATCTCATGCCTCTCAGATTGGGAGGCTGTAAACAATCACATGTGGCCAGACGAACCTATGCAGGTGAGCTAGATAACCTTCAGAGGAGTCCGTAATCTGAAACACTCTTGTCATGCCCAAGGAATTTTTATTGCCTTGGAGCTGCACGTTTACTCCTTCTCCGAGAGAAATGGTGATGGGGGAGAGCCCCCCGTAAAGTCAGAGGTGTAGGTGAGAGCATAAAACAGACTCTGGTTTTGGGGTAGATGCTCGGGAACAGGGTGTTTCCTGAGGCTTGATCACGCCTTTGCATATGCCAAACCTCCTTCCTCATGACCTTTGCCATGGGCGGCGTTCCTCACACTGGCCCCCGGCAGCCTTTCTTTGGGATTGGAATGAAAATGGACCTTTTCCAGTCCTGTGGCCACTGCTGAGTTTCCAAATGTGCTGGCATATTGCATGCAGCACTTTCACAGCATCATCTTTCAGGATTTGAAATAGCTCAACTGGAATTCCATCACCTCCACCAGCTTTGTTCATAGTGATACTTCCTAAGGTCCACTTGACTTCACATTCCAGGATGTCTGGCTCTAGGTGAGTGATCACACCATCATGATTATCTGGGTCATGAAGATCTTTTTTGTATAGTTCTGTGTATTGTTGCCACCTCTTCTTAATATCTTCTGCTTCTGTTAGGTCCTTACCATTTCTGTCCTTTATTGTGCCCATCTTTGGATGAAATGTTCCCTTGGTAGCTCTAATTTCTCTAGTGTTTCCCATTCTATTGTTTTCCTCTATTTCTTTGCATTGATCGCTGGGGAAGGCTTTCTTATCTCTCCTTGCTATTCTTTGGAACTCTGCATTCAAATGGGCATATTTTTCCTGTTCTCCTTTTCCTTTCCCTTCTCTTCTTTTCATAGCTGTTTGTAAGGCCTCCTCAGACAACCATTTTGCCTTTTTGCATTTATATTTTTGGGGGATTGTCTTGATCCCTGTCTCCTATACAATGTCATGAGCCTCCATCCATAGTTCTTCAAACATTCTATCAGATCTGATCCCTTGAATCTATTTGTCACTTCCGCTGTATAAGCTTTAGTTAGCAAATAAAATGAAAAATACAAAATCTTTCTTTTGCAATGTTATAAAGACAGTAACACTGGCTTCCCTGGTGGCTCAGAGGTTAAAGCATCTGCCTGCAATGTAGGAGACCTGGGTTTGATCCCTGGGTCAGGAAATTCCCCTGGCGAAGGAAATGGCAACCCAGTCCAGTATTCTTGCCTGGAGAATCCCATGGACGGAGGAGCCTGGTGGGCTACAGTACACAGGGTCGCAAAGAGTCGGACATGACCGAGCAACTTCACTTCCTTCAAAAACAGTAAACATCAAGAGAAAGAACTCAGCCTTTTTCAAGAGAAACAGTATAGAAATTAAAAGTGGTGGTGTTTTATCTTGCTTGAGCATTGTTGCTGCTGCTGCTAAGTCACTTCAGTTATGTCCGACTCTGTGCGACCCCACAGACGGCAGCCCACCAGGCTCCCCTGTCCCTGGGATTCTCCAGGCAAGAACACTGGAGTGGGTTGCCATTTCCTTCTCCAATGCATGTGAAAAGTGAAAGGGATGTTGCTCAGTCATGTCTGACTCTTCGCGACCCCATGGACCGCAGCCTACCAGGCTCCTCTGTCCATGGAATTTTCCAGGCAAGAGTACTGGGGTGGGGTGCCATCGCCTTCTCCGTGAGCACTGTTAGGAAGAGGAAATAATGCTACCCAGAAGACACTTTTCACTTTGATGAATGTCTTATATTTGTGGAGGGATAGGGAGAGCCTTTCAGTTTTACGAATAAAAGCACCATAAGTAAATAAAATGCACTGTAGCTGATAAAAGGGGAGACTTGCTTTAAAGAGGTTCAGTGGTCATTGGCATAGTGAGTGAAGTCACGCAGTCGTGTCCAACTCTTTGCGACCCCATGGACTGTAGCCTACCAGGCTTCTCCGTCCATGGGATTCTTCAGGCAAGAATACTGGAGTGCGTTACCATTTCCTTCTCCAGGGGATCTTCCCGACCCAGGGATCGAGCCCAGGTCTCCCGCATTGGAGGCAGACACTTTAACCTCTGAGCCACCAGGGAAGCATAACTTTCCCAATAATGGATCAGATATTTTAACTGACTTTGGAGTAGGTGCTGTCCACAGAGTCAGCATGTTAATTGAAGGGCGTGTCATTCAGGTGATAGATTTCAGTTAGCTTGAGGCTCAACTGGCCAGCCATATTAGAAGGCATAGATTTGGCTAGACAAATTGGATATTTTGTGGTCCCAAGACAGAGCTCCTTGAAGGTCTAAGCTGATGTCCTGGTTAATGATCAACTCCATTCTTGTCTGCTTTACACAGTTCATACTAAGGAAATGCCTTATATGTCTTCTCACTCTGGCTTGCTTTGTTTTGTCTTCTCTCTAGTGCGTAAGCTGGCACCTAATGAATTTCCCCATAAACTCTACGTCCAGAATTACACATCAGCTGTGCCAGGTACCTGCTTGACCATTCGAAAGTGGCTTTTTACGACAGAAGAGGAAATCCTCTTAAATGACAATGACCTTGCTGTTACGTACTTCTTTCATCAGGTAGGTAAACTGATCTCCCTGGAGAGTCCTAATTTCTTTTTCTGTTTGTATATAGTGGTCATTTGCCAATCCTGTGTGAATCCTTGAGTAAGCTGTTTTGCCTCCTAGATTTTAATTAAGTTTGTAAAATGTTCTTTTTTGTGAAATTCATAAAATTTCACAAAAGATAAGTTTAAGAAAGGGGTATCCTGGAATTCAAAATGTATTTATTATTATTTTTTAAAGCAATAGGAAAGGAAGATAATGGGGCTGTATACTTTTTGAAAAAGATCTTCATCAGACAGTATGGAGATTCCTTTAAAAACTAGGAATAAAACTACCATATGACCCAAGAATCCCACTACCCTGAGAAAAACCATAATTGAAAAAGGCATGTGTCCCCCAGTGTTCATTGCAGCACTATTTGCAATAGCTAGGACATGGAAGCAGCCTAGATGTCCATCAACAGATGGATGGATAAAGAAGCTGTGCTACATATATACAACGGAATATTACTCAGCCATGGAAAGGAACTTATTTGAGTCAGTGCTAATGAGGCAGATGAATCTAGAGCCTATTATACAGAGTGAAGTAAGTCAGAAAGAAAAACAAGTATCGTATATTAATGTATATATATGGAATCTAGAAAGATGGTACTGATGAACCTAATTGCAGGGCAGCAGTGGAGATGCAGACATAGCGAACAGACTTATGGGCATGGGAGGCAGAAGGAGAAAAAAAGGGTGGGATGACTGAAGAGAGTGGCATGGAGACATATACACTACCATATGTAAAATAGATAGCCAGTAGGAATTTGCTCTATGACTCAGGAACTCAAACTGGGGCTCTGTGACAACCTAGAGGACTGGAATGGGGTGGGAGATGGGAGGGAGGTTCAAGAGGGAGGAGACATAGGTATTACCTATGGTTGATTCACGCTGATGTATGGCAGAGACTAACACAATAAAGCAATTATCCTTCAATTAAAAATAATAAGTTTAAAAAGTTTTTCATCAAAACTGTATATCCATAGAGCTTAAAGCATCAAATAGTTCTGCACAGGTTATTATGAAAAATATTAGTTATTCCTGCTTCTTTCCTCTCATAGGCAACCACTTTCACCTCTTTTTAGCTTTGTTTTTCTGTTGTTATTTATTCCATCTTTTAAAAAAAAATTTATTGAAGTATAGTTGATTTACAATGTTGTATTAGTTCCTGGTGTACAGCAGAGTGATTCAGCTATACACATATATATTCTTTTTCATAGTCTTTTCTATTATTGCATCTTGCAATAAACCATAATAGAAAAGACTATGAAACATTGTTATAAATAGTACTACAGTGAACATTGGGGTTCTTGTATCTTTTTGAATTAGTTTTCTCCATATATATGCCCAGGAGTGGAATTTTTTGATTGTATGGTAACTCTGCTCTACTTTCAGTTTTATGAGGATCCTCCATACTGGTTTCCACAGTTCAGTTCAGTTCAGTTCATTTGCTCAGTCATGTCCGACTCTTTGCGACCTCATGAACTGCAGCACACCAGGCCTCCCTGTCCATCACCAACTCCCGGAGTTTACTCAGACTCATGCCCATTGAGTTGGTAATGTCATCCAACCGTTTCATCCTCTGTCGTCCCCTTTTCCTCCTGCCTTCAATCTCTTCCACCATCAGGGTCTTTTCCAGTGAGTCAGTTCTTTGCATCAGGTAGCCAAAGTATTGGAGTTTCAGCTTCAGCATCAGTCCTTCCCATGAATATTCAGGACTGATTTCCTTTAGGTTGGACTGGTTGGATCTCCTTGCAATCCAAGGGACTCTCAAGAGTCTTCACCACCACCACAGTTGAAAAGCATCAATTCTTTGGTGCTCAACTTTCTTTATAGTCCAACTCTCAGATCCATCCATGACTACTGGAAAAACCATAGCTTTGACTAGATGGACCTTTGTTGGCAAAATAATGTCTCTGCTTTTTAATAAGCTGTCTAGGTTGGTCACAGCTTTTCTTCCAAGGAGTAAGCATCTTTTAATTTCATGGCTGCAATCACCATCTGCAGTGATTTTGGAGCCCCCCCCCAAAATTGGTATAGCTGCTTTCCTCAGTAGCTGCACCAATTTACATTCCTACCAACAGTGTAGGAGGGTTTGTTTTTCTCCACACCCTCTCCAGCATTTCTTATTTGTAGACTTTTTAATGATGGTTATTCGGACCATTGTGAAGTGATACCTCATTGCAGTTTTGATTTGCATTTCTCTAATAATGAGTGATATTGAGCATATTTTTTAAAAATTCATTTTATTGAAGTGTTGACTTATAATTGTGTTAATTTCTACTGTACAACAAAGTGATTCAGTTGCACATATGTATACACATGTTCTTTTCCATATTCTTTCCCATTATGGTTTATCACAGGATATTAAATATAGATCCCATTGCTATATAATATGACTTTGTTATCTATTCATCCTATATATGATAGTTTGCATCTGCTAATCCCAAACTCACAATCCTTCCTCCCCTGTGGTGACTGCAGATCTGTTCTCTATGTCTGTGAGTGTGTTTTTTGTTTCACAGATATGTTTATTTGTGTCATATTTTAGATTCTGCATACAAGTGATGTCATATGGCATTTGTCTTTTTCTGACTGACTTTTCTTAGTATCATAATCTCTAGGTCCGCCTATGTTGCTGAAAATGTCACCATTTCAGTCTTTTTTATGGCTCAGTAATATTTCACTGTGTGTGTAAGTTATTTTCTAGAAGTCAGACTATCTGGTTTAAGTACAAGCTCTCCATTGGGTAAATACTTAACATAGCTTTGTTAAGATCTGTTTTCTGGAAAACAAGAGGCGGAGGATTGTGATAGTGACGAACCAGTTCACGCCGGAGCCAGGGCAGCAGCGTAGCGGTCAGACGCAGCGGCTGCGCGGAACTCTGAGGAAAATCTTTGGCCAGGCGGACACACCGCCTCCGCCGCCACAGCAGCATGGGGAAGGGCGACCCCAACAAGCCACGGGGCAAGATGTCTTCGTATGCCTTCTTCGTGCAGACGTGCCGCGAGGAGCACAAGAAGAAGCACCCCGACTCCTCAGTCAGTTTCGCAGAGTTTTCCAAGAAATGTTCCGAGAGATGGAAGACCATGTCGGCCAAGGAAAAGTCCGAGTTCGAAGACATGGCAAAAAGTGACAAAGCTCGCTACAATAGGGAGATGAAAAATTATGTCCCTTATGTGACAAGAAGGGAAAGAAAAAAGATCCCAACGCTCCGAAAAGGCCTCCATCTGCCTTCTTCCTCTTTTGCTCTGAACATTGCCCAAAGACCAAAAGCGAACACCCTGGCTTATCCATTGGGGATACTGCAAAAAAATTGGGTGAAATGTGGTCTTAACAGTCAGCCAAAGATAAACAGCCTTATGAACAGAAAGCGGCTAAGCTAAAGGAGAAATACCAAAAGGATATTGCTGCGTACCGTGCCAAGGGCAAGAGTGAAGCGCGGGAGAAAAGGGCCCTGGCAGGCCGACAGGCTCCAAGAAGAAGAATGAACCAGAGGATGAGGAGGAAGAAGATGAAGATGAGGAGGAGAAGGAAGATGAGGAATAAATGGCTATCTTGTAATGATGTGTGTGGAGCGTGCATGTGTGCTCAGGCAGTTGTTTTGCTAAGAATGTGAATTCAAGTGCAGCTCAATATTAGCTTCAATATAAAAACTACAGATTTTTGTATAGCTGGTAAGATTCTTTGTAGAGAAAATACCTTTTTAAAAATGCAAGTTGTGGCTTTTTGAGGGGCTACTACATACAGTTAGAGTTTCAAGCTTCTGATGTTAAATGTTTCTAAATATTTAATGGTTTCTTTAATTTCTTGACTTGTGTATGGTAGCACAGCAAACTCATAGAAATTAGCATCAATAACACCTTTTGGGTTTTCTAGAACTAGAATGTTGTGTTTTGTTTTGTTTTTAAATTTTGTAATAAAATTATATATATTATTCCTATTGTTCTTGTCTTATAAGCTAAATTAGCTTTTACTTTCATGGTCTGGAGCCATATCACTTTTTTTGTCTTTCTGCCTAATAGTTCTTTTTTTTTTTTTTTGGATTCTTTTTTTTTTTTTTTTTTAATTAAATTTTAAAATCTTTAATTCTTACATGTGTTCCCAAACATGAAACCCCCTCCCACCTCCCTCCCCATAACATCTCTGTGGGTGATCCCCATGCACCAGCCCCAAGCATGCTGTATCCTGCGTCAGACATAGACTGGCGATTCAATTCTTACATGATAGTATACATGATAGAATGCCATTCTCCCAAATCATCCCGCCCTCTCCCTCTCTCTCTGAGTCCAAAAGTCCGTTATACACAGCTGTGTCTTTTTTCCTGTCTTGCATACAGGGTCATCATTGCCATCTTTCTAAATTCCATATATATGTGTTAGTATACTGTATTGGTGTTTTTCTTTCTGGCTTACTTCACTCTGTATAATCGGCTCCAGTTTCATCCATCTCATCAGAACTGATTCAAATGAATTCTTTTTAACGGCTGAGTAATACTCCATTGTGTACATGTACCAAAGCTTTCTTATCCATTCATCTGCTGATGGACATCTAGGTTGTTTCCATGTCCTGGCTATTATAAACAGTGCTGCGATGAACATTGGGGTACATGTGTCTCTTTCAATTCTGGTTTCCTCGGTGTGTATACCCAGCAGTGGGATTGCTGGGTCATAAGGTAGTTCTATTTGCAATTTTTTAGGGAATCTCCACACTGTTCTCCATAGTGGCTGTACTAGTTTGCATTCCCACCAACAGTGTAGGAGGGTTCCCTTTTCTCCACACCCTCTCCAGCATTTATTGCTTGCAGATTTTCTAATAGTTCTTAGACATGGTTGATTTAGTAAAATGTTTTGTTAAAGTCAAACGTGCCAATATTCATATTTACACAGAGAATTCTTTAAAAATCAATTCTGGAATTTAATGAACTTTAAAAATTAAAAAAAAAATCTGTTTTCCGATCTGTTAAAGGGTAATAGTAGTACTTCACTTTTTTTAAAAAATCAGTATCAAACTTTAAACAAAGCAGAGCTTGTGAAATTACTTTTTGAATTATAAAACTGTAAAACAAAAGTAGGGCTGGCTTCCCTGGTGGCTCAGTGGTAAAAAATCCACCTGCCAATATAGACAGAGGTTTGATCCCTGGGTCGGGAAAATTCCCTGGAGAAGGAAGTGGTAACCCCTACTCCAGTATTCTTGGCTCGGAAATCCCATGGACAGAGAAGCCTGGTGGGCTGTATATATGGGGTTGCAAAGAATTGGACACAACTTAGCAACTAAACAACAACAGACCGAAACATTTAGGTGGAAAAGTTTTAGATAGAAAAGCTTTTATTTTTGTATCAGTGTCTCATACCCCAGAACTTTTTGAACTCTCCTGTTTCTTCAGTTTTTTAAACAGCTTTATTGAGGTGTAGCTGACACAATAGACTGTATATATTTATGATTTGGTAAGGTTTTGTTTTTGTTTTTTTTTACTCTCAACCGTTTAAAAATGTGCAGTTCAGTAGTGTTAAATTCACTTCATTATGCAATAGATCTCCAGAACTTTTTCCTCTGCGAAACAAATTCTACCCATTAAACAACTCATTTTCCTCTCCCCGACTTATGGCAACTCCCATTCTACTTTCTGTGAACTTGACTACTTTAGTTATCTCATGTAAGTGGAATGATACATTATTTGTCTTTTGTGACTTGCTTATTTTATTTAGCATAATGTCTTTAAGGCTTATTCATGTTATTAATGACTGAAGCGACTTAGCAACAGCAGCAGCAGCATGTTATTAAGGCTGAATAATAATGTGCCATTATATGTGTATATCACATTTTGTTTATTCATTTGTGGATGGACATTTGGGTTGCTTTTACCTCTTGGCTATTATGAATAATGCTGTTATGAACAGGGTTATGTAAATGTCTCTTCAAAATTCTGCTTTTAATATCCCCAGAACCATGGTCAATGGCTGGATCATAGGGAAATTCTATTTTTAATTTTTTGAGGAACCGCCTCACTGTTTTCCATAGCAGCTGTACCATTTTACATTCCCAGCAGTACACAGCAGCTCAAATGATTTTATGATTGACTAGGTAAACAATTGTGCCTTTTGGAAAATAATACTGAAAATTTTCCCTCACTTAATTTTAGTTGATTTTTTGTATCATATTTGGATGGTGGGACTGTCTCATGCATCTCATCAATTCTAAGATACCATCAGTTGTAAGATGCACTAGTATGTTATGTACTGCTAAGAGAAAAAAGCTACCAATTAAACAACATATATCATTGATTATAAGATGTGTCCCAATTATAGGAATGATAAAATGTGAGAAAACTATGCACCTTAGAATTGATGAAATAGTAGATAATAATGATAGTAATGTGCCTTTTCCTTAAAAAATAAAGTCAAAATCCATAGTAGGATATATTTAATTTCTGGCTAAACCTAGCAGATTAAACACACATTTAAACTACTTTTTGAAAGCTTATTAGAATAATCATAGTGGATTTTAAGAGGCGTAAACCTTGTGAAGAGAATAGGCGGAGACGTAATAGATGAGAATGGTCAACAGTTTTTAGAAAATGAATGTTTGAATGAGTCAATAGGCGTTTAGTGTTTGGTTATTGTGGAAGAATTGGTAAGAGGCATGTGGAAAGTTACAAACATAAGGCGGTTAACCTAAAAGGAGAACAAAATGTATAAGAAAGGAAGCCCTGGTAACAGCACGTGATTTAGTTGTGAACAATGTTTACATGCTTATAATAATGTATTGAGTACAGTATTCAATACTGATTACTGATTTAATTTTTATTGAGATGTTAGAGGAAGAAGAGAGTGCAGGAGTGGTATATGAAAGCTAAAACGTTACTGTTTTTGGCTGTACATTATGGTATGCGGGATCCTAGTTCTCCAACCAGGGATTGAACCCATGCCCTCTGCAGTGGAAGCATGGATGCTCAACCACTGGACCACCAGGGTAGTCCCTAAAACTTCTTTTTTTTAACTCTTTATATTTATTTTAAAAAATAATTTGTTTATTTATGGCTATGCTGGGTCTTCATTGCTGTGCGAGGAGTCTCTCTAGTTAGGTGAGCAGGAGGCTACTCTCTAGTTGTATTGCGGTGACTTCTTTTTTTGTGGAGCATGGCCTCTAGGGCACGCAGGCTTCAGTAGCTGTGGCATGTGGATTCAGTAGTTGCAGCTCCTGGGCTCTAGAGCACAGGCTCAGTAGTTGTGGCACACGGGCTTAGTTGCTCCGAGGCATGTGAGCTCTTCTGGGGTCAAGGGTTAAACCCATGTCTTCTACATTGGCAAGAGGATTCTTCACCACTGGGCCACTAGGGAAGCCCAAAACTTATTATTTTTAACACGAAAGTCAACATTGTCTAAAATTGACAATTTAAGGAATTAGCATAAGCATGACATTTAGAATTATGAAAGGAATATCACAAAAAACTGCTTACAGTGCTTAACAATATCTGGAATGAGGCTGTGTGATCAAACTTGTTTTGGTTAGGCACCTCTTAGTAATACATATTTTAAAAAACTATGTTATCTCTTTTATTTCATAAATTTTTTTCAATGAAGAGAAAAAGGAATCTAGTGTCCTGATACTTATGTTTTCCACTCAGCTAGTCAAGCAGTATAATCTTGGTTAGAAATGAGTGAGGAGAGAACATTTTTACTGCCCCACACGAAAATAGTTCACTTAGAGTTGCTGGAGTAGATGTTCACTCTGGCCCACCTCTGCCCAGGGGAAATGGTCATCAGTAAGTGCTTAAGTGCTGTTACCAGTCGGACAGTTCTAGGTATTAGAGATACTGAATTGATAAACCAGTATTTGTTTGTTTTCCCTCTTTACTTCTCTCACAACTTTTTCAGTCTAACTGATTTAAATTTGATCTAGCTGGAGCACCAGGTCTTTTGGTGATAGCGTTCAGGTTCTGCAGGACGTTGGTGGCAATTCTCGTTGAGCATCCCCTCTGTGAATATAATCTCTCTGCCTAAGTGAATCCTCGCTTGTGTTGGCTAGGACCGGGGAGACACTGGGATACTCTTTCCAGTGGCAGTCCTAGGGAGGATATATCCTTGTGTGGTTCTTAGAACAGGCAAATGATGCCAGTATCAATGATAGTAATAATAACTATTTATATATATTTCACAAAGCTATTAACATCTTTTATCTTGTTGTCTACCTTCAAGATGGATTTTATTCTTGTTTTGCAGACTGAGAGGGTTTAAGTGACTTACTCAAATATGGGTAGGTGACAGCTAGAATTTGAACTCGTCTCTTGACTTCAATCCTGAATTCATTCTAATTGGCAAATGTTTTCCTATAAAAGACTTGGGGAATGATTTCTACCTGAAGGAAATCTGCAGTTTTCTGATGAAGATTCAGGTGGTTCCCTGCCTGGTGTCTGCGTAGGGTTGTCTTTGGAGTAACTCACTGAGGGTAGATCCTGAATGCTCTGGACAAATGATTCTGTTTGTTCTTTTTCTTTTTTTTTCCTCCCAAAGATCAGTTTTCCCTTCCATTGGATTTTTAAAGTTTTTCTTAGAGTGGAGGAGAGGTGGAGTAAGGTTGGGAAGGGGATGTATGTTTCATACAGCTGAACCAGGAATAGTTTAGTATATTATATCTGGATGCCTTCATTTCTATATCAGATCCTTGCTGGAAGCTTTTCTGTTTATGGTCTCAGATTTATCACTTCTCTCTTCCAGTTGCTACCCCGCTGGACTAAGGTCTTGTTTCACTTCATGCTTAAAGTACCACAGTATCATTGCTCTTCCTTGTTTCATTCTCTTCTTAGCTTAAGTCATTTGGCAGTCGTGTAGAGATCAATCTTTCTGAAACAACAACTTTTTACTATTTATTTTAGCTCTCTACTGTCCTTAAGTCTAAATTCCTATGCCTGCTCTTTGGGATCCTTCATGTTCTGTTAACCTGTGCATCCAGAGTTATTTTTCATTGTCCACTAACATGTATCCTTTATTCTGACCAGGCAGGTCTGTCTCCTGAATATATTTAAATTCAAACCCGTTTCTGTTTCCTGACTTTAGCCTGAAGTTTCTCCTATTCAGCCTGTCCTGTGGGGTCCAGCCAAGACTTCTTGATGACTACAGTCAGCAATAAGCTTTCCTGTTCTAGCTGCATGCATCACTTACTGTTTATGTCACACATTTTTGCTACTCCATCGTTATCTTTAACACAGTATTGTGAACTAGCTTTCAGTGTTCTGTAATTATTTCACGTGTATAAATTAACCGGAATTTAAATCTCTTAACAGGACAGACCTAGAATAAGAGTTGCAGAGTTCACAGGCAGTGATGATGATGGTCCAGATGGATAGGAATTATTGTGAAATTATTGTGAATCCGTATCCCTTTATTTTTATCAAGAATGTACTTGACAATAACTTTTACATTTCTTTCTTCCTTGCCTTTGTTTTGGTGACAGGCTGTTGATGATGTGAAAAAAGGTTACATCAAAGCAGAGGAAAAATCCTACCAATTACAGAAGCTGTATGAACAAAGGAAAATGGTCATGGTAGGTTTATGTTCCATAATCTCTTTATAAAATACCCCTTATCCCTTTTTAAATTTAATTTAATTTTATATTGGCGAATAGGTGATTTACAATGTTGTGTTAGTTTCAGGTATACAGCAAAGTGATTCAGTTGTACATATATCCATTCTTTTTCAGATTGTTTTCCCATATAGGTTTATTACAGAATATTGAGTACAGTTCTCTGTGCTATACAGTAGGTCTTTGTTGATTATCTGTTTTATATATAGTAGTTTCTATATATTAATCCCAAACTCCTAATTTTTCCTCCCCACCCCCACCTTTCCCCTTTGAAAATTATAAGTTTGTTTATTGAAGTCTGTGAGTCTGTTTTCTGTATGTATTCATTTGTATTATTTTTTATATTCCACATATAAGTAGTTGTGATAAGTCCATTTGTAGCCTTTTTTTAGATTCCACATGTAAATGAAATCATATGGTATTTGTCTTTCTCCTTCTGACTTACTTCACTTAGTATGATGATCTCTTTTTGAATTATAGTTTTGTCTGGATATATGCCCAGGAATGGGATTGCTGGATCATATGGGAATTCTATTTTTAGTGTTATGAGGCATCTGCATACTCTTTTCCATAGTGGCTGCATTGGCTTACATTCCCACCAACAGTGTTGGAGGGTTACCTTTTCCCTACACCCTCTCCAGCATTTGTTATTTGTAGACTTTTTGATAGCCATTCTGACTGGTATGAGGTGATGCCTCATTATAGTTTTGATTTGCATATCTAATAATTAAAAATGTTGAGCATCTTTTCATGTGTCTTTTGAAAATTTCTCTTCTTATCTTTTAAATGTTGTTCTAGTCATTTTTGAAAGATGTTGCAACCTGGTCAGTGACTTAACTGATTTAAAAAGGAGTGGGGTACTTACCCAGTAGTCCAGTAGTTAAGACTCTTCACTCCCAAGGCAGCGGCATGGATTCAGTCCCAGGTCGGGGAACTAAGATTCTGAGTGCCACATGGTGCAGCCAGAGAAACAAAAAAGGAGGGGGATATAGAGCTTGATATAAAGTCTGTTGTGTTCCTCTATTTAGCACACAAAGAGCTTATTGTTTTATATATGGGTATATAACTTTATTATTAGTGATTACTAAACAATATTCTTTTTTATAATAAAAAGGCCTAAAAGAAGTACAGACATTTAATATGATAAAAAATAAAATTCTGTGAGAATTAATAGTTAGGTGTTTAATATTAGAAATTATTTTAGTTGTGGTTTAGCAGTGGCGAAGTCATTTGTTTTCACAGCTCCCATCTCTGCAGTTGCTCATTGATGCTCAGTAGTAGTGCTCTTGGTTAGTGTGATATCCTAGAGCTGTGCGGTTTGATTCCATAGCTACTAGCCTCGTGTGGCTACTTGAATTTAATTTTAAATTTATTTAACTTAAATAAAATTTAAAATTCAATTCCTCAGATGCATTAGCACATTTCAGGTATTGAGTGAGTTGCTAGTAGCTACTGTATTGGACAACTCAGATATGGAACATTTTCATCACCACAGAAAGTTCTGTGTGAATATCTGTGGAGGGCTACTATGATATTCTTAGAATATTTCAAAAATAGTTTTGAATTTATATCTATCATAAATGGAAAGATGAAACTTCTCAAAAATAAAATGTATAAAGAACATTTATAAAGACTCTACTCATATCATTTTAAAACTTCTTTCCTTGCCAGTTCATATAGTTGAAAATTTTCCAATTATAGTTTTTCCTAATAGTTTTTACACAATGGAGTAGGAAATCACAGTTCACTCCAGTATTCTTGCCTGGAAAATTCCATGGTTAGAGGAGCCTGGTGGGCTACAGTGCATGGAGTTGCAAAGAATCAGATACAGCTGAGCAGTTGAGCACAGTTTTTACAGAACGCAGTAATTGCATTGGTAATAATTCTAATAGGCCACTTGAGTTTCTTTTGTACTTTCTGAGAAGTTTTTAGGAGGGAATGTTTGAAATAAGAATACAAACAAGTTAGCCACTGAACTTATTTAGCTCCTAGTCTTATATCTAGATGGGATATTTATTTTATCACTCATATGACAAAGAGGGAACCATCTACCAGTGTTCTGCATACCAACAGGCTAAAATAGACATTCCCCAAATCTTTTAAATGGAATTAAGTCTTGGCAGAATTTTGGTTAAGGAGATTTCGCTGTGTGGGAGACAAGATTTTAAAACTCAGCTTCCACCTCTTATTTAATGGTATTGTCTTCTATATATTAATGCATAATTCTGACCAAAACGTCTGCATCTTTTGGTGAAAAGGCCTGTTAACCCCTGCAGTAGTTGTTTGCCTTTGTCAAAACCAACAGAATCAAAGTAATTTCATAAAAGCTTCTGAACGTGGAATACATACTGTTTCTTTGTACATATAGCACTCTAAAGGCACTATCTTCCATTTATACATTTACAAAAAATATTTGTTGAGCACCAAGTGTGTGCCAGGCACAATGCAAGGTGCTAGAGAAATAAATAAGTTTGAGTTGTTCTGTGGCAAAATATAGCAAGTCTGAGTTTAATAAACATAGTAATCTGTTATGAAGTTATTTCTTAGACTCAAG
This sequence comes from Capricornis sumatraensis, assembly GCF_032405125.1. Lineage (NCBI taxonomy): Eukaryota > Metazoa > Chordata > Mammalia > Artiodactyla > Bovidae > Capricornis > Capricornis sumatraensis. The sequence continues at coordinate 120,386,050 of NC_091070.1, read as the reverse complement.
TTTGTATCTTGTCATACAAGGTGAAGAACTCAAGTGCAGTCCGTGCGTCGCTCTTCCCCTGGGTCGTCTTAACTGAGTATCCATATAAGCATGCATAAACATTTATGGGATGTGTTCTCCTGAAAGCCTGGTGCCTGTGTACAGTTTGTACTGGCCATGTAATATTGCAACCTGAGACTGTAAAGACCTCCTGCTGCTGCTGCTGCTAAGTCGCTTCAGTCGTGTCCGACTCTGCGACCCCATAGACGGCAGCCCACCAGGCTCTCCCGTCCCTGGGATTCTCCAGGCAGGAACACTGGAGTGGGTTGCCATCTCCTTCTCCAGTGCATGAAAGTGAAAAGGGAAAGTGAGGTCACTCAGTCGTGTCCAACTCTTCGCGACCCCATGGACTGCAGCCTACCAGGCTCCTCCATCCATGGGATTTTCCAGGCAAGAGTACAGGAGTGGGGTGCCATTGCCTTCTCCTACGCCCCCCAAAAAGTTTGGATTTTACTCAGGTGTTAGTGTTCAGAGACGTTAGCCTAGACGGTGGTCGTGGTCAGCACACTGACACTTGCGCCTCAGATGGACCTCTCAGAGCCTGCGGGGCTTGACACCATTATGTGTAATAGCTTAGCATGTTGAGAGGCCTAAGATTGGGCCCGATCACTACGATGTTTTGCCAGATAACTGTGAGACTTTCAGCCATTCACAAACTTCTCACTTTCAGTTTCTTTTTTGTAAATTGAGGATGTTAGGATTGCTTGCTATCAAGTAGAGTCTTGACGAAACATCACAAAGTTCTTAACAGATAAATAAGCTTTGTGGAAGTTCCTTTGCTCCCCACATACAGAGGATAGCTCATACCTTTGCCATAGTTTGTAATACCCAGGATGATCAAAATGATTTTGTTTCTTACTTATTTACAAAGTTAGATTGAATCTCAAATTTGGATGGTTGAGAATAGAATGTATGCAAGACTTGTTTTTTCTTTTTTCTCTGTGTCTTTTTTTACTCTCTTTCAAACAGTGAATGTGTATAACTTATGTCTTGCCATTATTGAACTGACAAATAGAAGTTTCTGAGTTTGTGTTTGTCAATGTAATTTTTAATAATTTCACACAAAGTGGTATATGTGGAGGTCACTGTTTCTCAAAGTGTAGTCCCCAGCTCAGTTACACAGGAATCACTTGTGAAGCCTGCTTCAAGTGCATAGTTCTGGACTCTACCTCACATATACTAAGCTGGAATCTCTAGGGGCAAGATCTAGAAATCTTTGTGAAGATTTTTACAGAAGCACCCTAATGAATCTGAAACTTCAGGTGCTTGAGAATTGCTGCCCTTGAAATTTGGGAGAGTTGGTTCTCATGGTTCCTCTCAGGCCTTGATTTCAATGTTAGATCTGGTTTGACCCTCCGCAGGAAGTTTGGGAGAACGGAGAGTTCTCCAGAATGGATCTCCATCCCTGCCCCGAAAGTGTTTGCTCTGTTAAGTACTTTGTCTCTGCCTTAATAACTGCCCTATTTTGGTATTTACCTATCTTGCTGTACAGTGAATGTTTATAAAATGTCCCAGGCCATACCTGTCCTCTTCTCTTGCCTAATGTGGGGCCATCATCTAAGTGGTATGCAAATCAGAGAAGCTAATTGAGGATACACATTTATTAAACATTTAATATGAAAGGAGAATGGACAGGGTAATTTTTGTTTGAAATTCAAACAGATACATAGTTATACCTTTAAGTAAATATGTTTGAAAACAAAGGTTAACTTCCCTTTTGGAAATTTTGATACATGTAAAATTTTAAATATTTCTTCTCTGTACTTTCTACAAATCCTGGAATATAGAGATTGCCCTCTTAAAGCTGAGAAATACTATCTGACCTGATAATTTGGGGAAAATCTTAAGTTTCCCAGTGATACTTTACCTTAATGGAGCCTTTAAAATTATTTTTTGTAGCTGTCATATATTGGATACCTAATTATGTACTAAGTACTATGCTTATGTACTAAGTACTTTCAAAGATTACAAATAGCTGTATGGTATAGATGCTATTTAATATTATTATTTCTGTTTCTCTGGAGGAGGAAACTAAGGCTCCTAGGTTTAGTAATTTGCTTGAGTTCAAATAACTTGCCCAAGATTGCGCATTTAGGAAGTGATGGGGCCAGGATTCAAGCCCAGGGCCTCTGGGCCCAGGAGCTGGCTCACTCTTCGGTGCACTGTCTCCTGTCTTGTCATAACCCCAGAAGAGTTCTTTCCTGTATCATCCACTGCCTGTCATATTTGCCAGAATGAAGTAGCCAGAGATTTCTTTTGATCATAGTGCCAGTAGAAGGGCTAGGCAGTTTATCGCTGCCTCAGGGAGGCTGATGATAAAGCGTGATCAGTGGGGTAATGGAAGGAAGGAGACAGAGGGAGAATGACGCAAACGAGGATTTTGGCATTTCTGAACGGACACTGACCCCGTGTTCCTGCGCCCCTTTTGTAAGTTTCCACCTTTAAAGTGGTGGTGATTTTACCTGAGCAGACGTAACTGCAGAGTAGGGAAGGGAGCCTGTGGTGTGACTCCTTCCTGCCCCGGCCCTCAGGCCTCCTCAGACAGTCCCTGGTGGCAGCAGAGAAAGTGCTGGGCGCCGCCCCTCGGCAGTTGCGTAGTCTTTTTTGTGCCTGTGTCTCTTCTCTTGGTGAGGCAGAAGGCAGCTCTCCAGCGTGTTCTAACTTCCTTACCCGTCTAGTTGAAATCAGCTAGGGGGCTCCACCTTTGTCTTCTCTCTAACTCTCTCTGCACACATTCCCACTATGCCTGTTCTTCCTGGGTGACATGCGGATGGTGGTGTCACACAGATGCAAGACTGTTTGCTTGTGTCCCGGCAGTCTGTGAGGAAACCAGGTCAGAGTCCATGCGTCGTCTTTTGTTCTTACCATCTTCCCTCTGTTTCTCTCCCTCTTTCCTTGCCGCTCCTTCTCTTTTATGCTGTCCCCGCTCAATTCCAAGTGGTGTTAAGGAAGAGAGAGGCTAGCCTTAACTGTGGAGGAAAAGAGTCAAAAGAGTTCAGAGACCTCTCTGGGGAGCGTTGCACCTGTGAGGGTCACATAGGTCACTTGATTCGGATCCAGATGCTTTTTAAGGAGACATGTATGCTGGAGACCCAGGGGACAGTGGGGCTGAAGGGGACTAGTTGGTAATAGAGAAAAAGGATCAGAGGCCTACAAATTAAACCTGATTTGTAACCCTGGTTGTACCACTTATTATTGCGTGTAACATTAAGCAAGTCTCATTATTCTGGGTTCCTATAAAGTGACTAACTTTTAAGTTTCCCTCAGCTTAAACCTTTTATGAATATGAGATTTGGGTGGTTTAATCCTCATCACTGAGATCACTCTTAACTTTTGATTGGAGAGGGCACGAGAAACATTAGTTCTCAGATTTTATTTTGTCGCTTAGGTACAGTGAAAATAGAGGGCTGGACTGAGTGGCATTATGAGTTCCCTCCTCAGAGTCTTGGTTGCAGTCTCTCTTCTGGCTTCATTTATTTATCTTCTTTAAGTAGAGAAAGAGACAAGGGTTGAAGTATGGAGGTGGAAGTTAGAAGGAGGCTGAAAGATCATCCAGGAGTTCTGTCCCAGCTTAACAATGAATGTGAGCCCAGAGGCACGGTCTATAGGTTGTGAGGGTTTTCTTGGTTCTTATGTACCTTCTCAGCAGCTCTTGAGGATGGTATAGTTCCAGAGTAGCACTGTTTCTCTTTCCCTTTTTTTTCCCCCTAGTACCTCAACATGCTAAGGACTTGTGAGGGCTACAATGAAATTATCTTCCCCCACTGTGCCTGCGACTCCAGGAGGAAGGGGCATGTTATCACAGCCATCAGCATCACGCACTTTAAATTGCATGCCTGCACTGAAGAAGGACAGCTGGAGGTGAGAGCCCACTGAGCATGCACCAGGAGGCCAGGGGGCAGGACCAGGAACACCGGGAATGCTTGGATGCTCACTTGCTATGTTTTAGTTCCTACTTGGGGTGGAGGAGAGTGAAATCAGAACTGTTCTGACTGGGATACCTAGGCTCTGGGTGCACACTGCTCCTCACCTTCACTGGCTGTTTACGTTGACTTTTATTCTTCTGTCCGTCTTTTCCATGAAATGCTATAGACATCTCTACATTTCTTTTCTGCTGCCTGGTTCAGAACCATCTTACCTAAGCTCCCCAGCATTCTCAAACTTATGCTCTCGATTGTTCAGAACCAGGTAATAGCATTTGAATGGGATGAGATGCAGCGATGGGATACAGATGAAGAAGGAATGGCCTTCTGTTTTGAATATGCACGAGGAGAGAAGAAGCCTCGATGGGTTAAAATCTTCACACCATATGTGAGTGATGGTTGGGGAAACATGCTTGGGGAAGGTAGATTGGGTTTAAAGTTCTCCAAAAGCTAAATGCATAAATGGAGCTGTAGGGATAACAGTAGAGATCTGAACCTGTTTAAATCATAGATCCCCAGGTTCTTCTGTCTTTCCTTTAAGCCCTAGTAGGATTAGCAGTTTCACTTTCCTCTTGACTCACAGTTACCACTAGAAGGAGCCAGAGAATAGCAGATGAGCCAGGCCTGGGTTTTATGGAGTCTCTTAAGGTTTTTCTCAGGCTGAGCAAGTTTGGAAGGTGACTCTGGGTAGGAGTTCAAAGGGTGGTTTTGTGATGCCTGGTCTGGAGAAGGCAGTGAATGTTGCTTTGTCTTTTTTCAGTTTAATTACATGCATGAATGCTTCGAGAGGGTGTTCTGCGAGCTCAAGTGGAGAAAAGAGGTAATTCTAAACAATCTTGAATTGACCTTTTCATCTTTGTTTGTTTGTTTAAAATGTACACTCCTTTATCCAAATACCTGGGGCCCTCATTTCCATCTTTCTAGGAACATTGGTTAGAGACTGGTTATCCCACATGAGCCAGGATGCTCTTCTAGGAGTATTAGTTAGAGACTGGTCATCCCACGTGAGCCAGGGCACTCTTCTAGGAGTATTAGTTAGAGATCAGTCATCCCACATGAGCCAGGACACTCCTCCAGGAGGATTAGTTAGAGACCGATCATCCCACATGAGCCAGGACACTTTCTAGGAATATTAGTTACAGACTTGTCATCCCACTTGAGCCAGGATTCTCTTTTAGGAGTATTAGTTAGAGACCAGTCATCCCACATGAGCCAGGACACTCTTCTAGGAGTATTAGTTAGAGACCAGTCATCCCACATGAGCCAGGATACTTTTCCAGTGAGGTCATTAGCCTTGGATGCTAAACCAGACTGTGCAAAAAAGCCCTGTTTCCCTTGTCAAGAGGGTGGCTGTTGGCCACAGGCTGTTCATCTCCTGTGACTTCATGGACCCTCCTCTGCCTGCCTTTTTATCAGTTGCCCTCCATGTTGTTCTGATGCAGAAGGGCAGTTGTACTTAGCTTTAGTCCTGACTCGATGAGATGTTAAAGCGCGTGTAGGGTAACCGAGTGTGTGTGTGTGTGTGTGTGTGTGTGTGTGTGTCGCTGCTGCTTTCCTGCTGTCTGTACCTGCTAGTGATGGAACAGAATTTAAAAGAGAGGTTCAGAAAGTAAAGTAAGGAATATGAACATTTATATTCTTGGTTTTGTAGGAGGCACACAGGGCTCTGGGGATCAGATCTGGATTCTCTCCTAGCCATTTTTCTCTCTGTGATTCTGTTCAAATTGGCCTCCCTGGATGTCAGTTTTCTCATCTTTTCTTATCTGTGAGACTGAAAGACTGAGCCAGATAAGTAACATCCTGGGTCCCTTCCAGCTCTAAAAGGCTGTGACTCTTGGTGGAAAGTTGTGTCCAGTGAAGAGGCCCATCGTGTCGAGTCGAGTCATCCAGTCGTACATTTTCTGTGTGAGGGATTGTCTCTGGATGGGAGGAGGTGAAGACGCCTGAGGCTTCCCAGTAACTCTTGTCTTTTTTTCCTTTCAGAACATTTTCCAGATGGCGAGGTCACAGCAGAGGGATGTGGCCACCTAGCCTCTCATTACCCTGTTCCTTCTCTTCACCCTCATCCTCTTATCCCTTTCATCTCCCATGTCAGACAGAGTAACCATTAACACAAAAGAAGAGAAAAAGGAAAAAAGTCATTATATTCAAAAGCCCTAAACTAAGTGTCATTAATAATCCCTCTGAGTTTCATATCTCTGTAATTGAGCTGGTAGAGAACAATAGATGGGTCAGCACCAGGAGTCAGCTGAGTTAAGACAGGAAAAGAAACAAGCCCAACCAATTCGCCAAAGGGATCTTTGTCCTTTCCTCTGGGCCTCATACCAACAGACTCTCCTTGTACCATATTTTTAGAACTGGAACTATGAACTCCATCCATTTGCACTGTTCAGACATATATATGTATGTATGTAAAAATTATATATACGCAAATTAGCTGCACGTATATACATATATATATTTCTTTTTAAATTTCATATTGATGGCAGTACCTTTTTTAGCTTGTGTTTTTACACACCTTTCACTAGAACTCATGATTTCTCTCTTGCTCTCTTTATTTTGAAACAAACTTTAAAAAGGAAAAAAAAAATTTTACAGGGAAAAATACCTCTCCTCATGAAGGACTCGAAAAGTTTACAACCTGCTTGGGTTTTCCCCCTTTTTTGTATTGAATGAAGATTTTGGACCATGGGTTGCCATAGAGTCTGAGGAGCAAGGAGCATAGTTTCTTTTATCTTCAAGAGGCTGCTGGGGAGGAGAAAGAAGTGTGTTTTTCAAGGGCAGTGGGGCTGCAGACCTGCAGGGAGCATCTGAAGACTTGGTGTGGTCTCTCTTGATTCCAAGACAACGTTCTTGGTCCGTTTCTTTCTCTTTCACTCATGGCTCTTAGCCACATTCCACATCTTCCTGCTTCCCATGGGCCCCCTGTGTGCTTCTCCTCAGCAGGCCAAGAATGAAGGGGAAGTGGGGCTCAGGAGGTTGATGCCCAGACCCCTGAAACACCTCATGGTCATGATTGCCCATTTCTCTGCTGTTTGTAAAGCAGGGATTGTGCTCGGGACCAGAGTCAAAGCTGATACCTTTAGGCACAAAGATTGGACTTAGGTAGGGGAGGAAAGAAGAAAGGCGGTGTGTATGTAAGCTTCTTCCTACTCCGTTCCTGACCGGTAACACCGTAACTTAGGTTCTCTGTGACTTCCTTAAACAACCATGTTGGGGAAGGATCTGACCATATCCCCAAAGCCTTGAGCCAAGCAAAACCATAACCCGTCTAAGCCAGCTGAGGACCCAGGAAGGAACAGTAGGAATATGGTTAATTTGGGTTGGATCTCAACTTTTAATTAAAAGGAGATTGAAGGAAAATATTTTTGCCCCTTAAAAGATCTCCTCATCTGACCTTGCAGTTAGACCTTTTGAGACCTAAGAACTGCATTCCTGGGTCTGGGGCCAGGGCTGACTGGGGGTTGAGAATGGCGCTCTCGCAAAGGCTGCCCTCCTGACGTGAGAGCAGCAGGAGCAACATTCTCAACCCCCAGGCTCCAAAGAGATGGTGTTGAGAGCTCTTAGTCAGGCTCTGCTGCGTCTGAAACACATCTTTGAGCCTCTTTTACTTTTTTCTTTGCCTTCTGCACAAAAGCCTTCACAGAGTGGCATCTTTTGCTTTGTCTAACTGGGAGGCAACCATAGTTGGCTGTAGTCACTGAGCGGTGTTGGGGTGGTTTGAAGTTTCTTTCTCTGTAACTTGTTTCTGCAGGTGGTTGTGAGGTGCTTTACTTTCTCTCTCACTCTGTTACCCTGGCACGCACTTGCCCCGGGGGGTGTGGTATTATGTAGGACATCCTATCTTTCCTCGCCTTCTCCAAACCAGGCGGGAACGCAGAGTGCAAACTGTAAGGAAGCTGTGTTTAAAGTCGCAGAGAGTGAGCCCTGCTTTGGAGGCTTTGGCACAGAATTTACTTCTTCTGGCATAAATGAATTTAATAATGAGCCAGAGGACCATGGGAAGAAGATACGTTGATTGCCCACTCCAAGGAGCTGAAGAGGTTTTTGGCCCCAGCTCTGTTCACACTTTAAAAATAGCAGTTTGCTCCTATTCTGTCAGAGTGGGAAAGGAATGAACAAATCCTGGAGTCCAGATGTGAGAGCAGCGGGGGTGCTCGTAGTGTGTGTTGTTCCCTCCCTCCTGCCCTGACCTGGCACTCATTTGGCACTTGGAGATGGGGTGGGGCCCATTGGATGGTTAGCCTGTTGGGAGAATATGTTAAGGGCCAGCGCCTACTTGAGGCTGCCCCAGCTTGGGGAGAAGGGGAAGGAGGGAAGGCCCAGAGGAAGGCTTTCTCGGCTCTCCCGCTCACAGCAGGTGTCCTGCGATGGAGGCAGAGGTCTCGGGGGCTGTGCAGCTCCTAGGGTCAAGCTCTTCTTTGCATGAAGTAGTGTTTGTGTGATACCCTTTCCCTCTTAACTCGGCATTTCCTTTCTCGAATCCCTACTATCTTTCTCAGTCCTGGGTTCTGCTCAGGGAGGCTTCTCCACAGTCTTTTTTTTTTGCAAATTGTCTCCAGGAAATGGAGAGGTCCCCCTGCACCTTGCTTTGCCTGCAGCAAAGCCAGCAGGATCGCCCTGGTCTTCTCCCCTTTCACCCCCACAGAGAGTTCCCATCCTCTTTGATAAAAGCTCAGAGCTGTCATGGGTCAGGAGAAAATGCAGGCCCTGAGAAGCCTATCTCTGTAGGAAGTTTACCTTGGCCTGTGCTTCGGGTTTTCTGCTCTTCATAGTTTGATTTTACTCCCCATTTTTCTCCCCTCCCCTTGCTCTAGGTCTAAGCTCAGCACAGGTGCGTGCTCAGGGCAGCTTCTAGGCCTGGACAGCTCTCAGGGAGGAATTAGGTAAATGTTCCGCATCCCCATACCTGGCCCATCTGGTTTCATCCTTTGCCCAGGCCAGTAGCTTTGGGTCACTCCCTCTTGTACCTCCAAATCCAGTGCTTGGAGCAGCAGGATAGGGCTCTGATGGGAGGTGACACCTCTGTCTCTCATTTCAGAATTTGCCAACTCGGGGACCTGGCTCTGGAAGGCAGTTTTCTTAAAGGGGATGGCATCCTGGGTGACCCGAAGTCTCCAAACCTAGAGGGACAGCGGTGCCCTCCCTTCTGTTCTTGGTGTTCTCTGGATTGATTCAGCAGTAGAAACCACTTGGTCTGTTGGGCCCCAGCATACCCACTATGTTCCTTCCAGATTCACGGTGTCACATTAGCTTCCCTTTGGAAGGGTGATGTGGTTGAATACTCAGAGAGGAGAGGTGGTGGGTGTGCGTCGTTAGTCCCCCACCTTCCGGTTTCACCTCCTGCCTCCTTCTTCCTCTAAACCTGAGCACGTCATGCCAAGGCTCACTCATATACACAGTGGCGTCAGCTCACTCCTCAGGAGTCATCTAGGATGTGTGGGAAGCTTAGGGTTGTGGGGAGGAACAGAATCGAAGAGGGGAGTGATGTGGGTGGAGGCACTGGCCAACTGCTAAACTTGGACACCAGTTTTTTATCACGCCCCCTTTGTAAGCCAGTGAGCTGGGCTTCAGTTTTCCCCAAACCATGCACACTTTTAATTTATTTGAGAGAAACTCTAATTGTATTTTCACTGCAGTATCTTGTATTTTTTATTTGTGATTTAGGAAATGTGAAGAGAAAATACACAGACACGTAATGGCTAACAGTGTTTCTTTCATTCCTTGTTATAGAGCTAACCACTCTAAAATTGTTTGGTAATGTCACTTAGTGTAATTAATTGTAACATATTCTTTTAAATAAATTGATTTATTGATGAAACTATTCTCTGGTGTTCTTGACTACAATCCTTTGGGTTGTGTGGGAAGAGGTGAGGAAGAATGTTTGAGGTTTGAGTTTGGGTGATGCATCTGAAGATGGGGAGGAACGTGTAACTGGCTCTCCTGCGCAACTAGTGAGGCGGATGTTTGAGAGCAGGAGTTGGGGAGAGGCGGAAGAAGGAGAAGGAGAAAGGAGAAGCTGGGAGGCCCCTGGTCCACAGTTCAGTTTCCAGAAAGCTCCTTCTCCAGCTCTCAGGATTGGTTGTGCCAGTCCACTCGAGCTCCACGCTGACTCACAGGACGTCTCTCCCTCAGCCTGATGTAGAGTCTGGCAGAGCCCTTGGGACAGGTTTTAGCACTGTCCCCCTGGCCCAGCAACATGTATTTTCTTTTTCGCTTTTCAAGTAACAGGAAACTTCCCTCTGGAATCTGAACTGAAAGGTACATATCACCTCTCCTGAGTGCCAGCTCAGTCCTGTGTACTCCGGGTGATTGGAGTCCCTCACACATGTGGTCTTGCTTGTTTTTTGCTCTTGCAGAAGAATCTCAGGTGCTATGGACTGAGTACCTATACTTTAGAATCCCTGTTCTACTCTGTGTGTTAGTTTCTGGGCTGAATCTGTTCTGAAAATTTCAGTGTTTTTGTTTGGTTGGATGTTTTAAATTATTTTTATAAGCCCTTCTGTTTTATTTTTATAATCCTGAGCCACATGCTTTTGCTCCTTGATTAGAGTGCATGAGAGCAAGAAGTAGTTTGACATTTTGTTTGGCAGTTCGGGCAGAGACATTGCATGGGTCTCTCACTCAGCCGCCAGTACTAAATAATTGAAATTTGGTACATATTAAAGTCCTTGATGCTGGGAAAGATTGAGGGCAGAAGGAGAAGAGGGCGTCAGAGGATAAGATGGCTGGCTGGCATCACCAATGCAATGGACATGAACTTAGGCAAACTTCTGAAAATGGTGAGGGACAGGGAGGCCTGGCGTGCTGCAGTCCATGGGGTCTCAGAGAGTCGGACACAACTGGGCAACTGAACAACAACAAATACTACTGTGTTAATTGGGAAAAGCAATTTTTTTATTTAATGAGGAACAGAGAGGTCGAAGTGGAACTCCAGAGTTAGAATAACAGAAGGTAAAGTCAAACATTTACTGATTATCTGCTTTGTGCAGAGTGTTGTGTTAGATGCTGCAATAGATACAAAAGCGAAGTGAGGAACTCTACCAACTTTGAGGCTCCTGGAGGAATGGGCGTGATCCCCAGCTGCGGAAGGGTTCAGTGGCAAAAGGACTAGAAAAGATGGGAGAAAGAGCTCTGGATGAAAGCAGTTAAATCTTGGTGAAGAAAATGGTGTTTTAAGTGAACTGTTTAGAAGGAGCAGGATTTCAACAAGAAGGCATTCAGCGAACCTCGTTGAGCTGTTATGTGCCAACACTAGTAATTGGGAATGAAAATACATGGGTTGGAGCATTAAATACTTGTCTAGACAACAACAAACAGTTCTATTTGATTAGAATTTAAGGTGTGTATAGGACTAAAATGGAAGATAAGCCTCTGAAGAGCCTTGAATCCCAGGTAAAATCTCTACATTTTTTAAAAAAAAGAGAATTTCCCCAGTGATCCCCCGGTTAGGACTCCATGCTCTCATTGCTGAGGACCCAGGTTCAGACCCTGATTGGAGAACTAACAAACACCCCAGAAACCGCACAGCATGGCCAAAAAATAAAAAAGAGAAGTTTCATCTTTCATCAGCTACAGTTGAGAAACTTTGATGTTGCAGAATACATACAGAGGGATCAGTTAGTAGGAGACTCTCTTGATTAGTAAGTGGATGCAGTAATAACTTGAAATGAGGGAAATGAATATGAAAAAACTATGGAAGGAAAATCATTTATGATTTAGCATTAAACATTGAGTATACTTGAGAGTAGTAAAAGATTCTCAAGGTTTCATGGCTCAGTGGCAAATGGATATATTTAAGATGTGAAACTTTGGGAAAGAAAATATTTTAGCTTTGGACCTGTTACAATTTAGGTGTGTGTGAGAAATCTAGATACAGGTGTCTGGCAGCTATTTCCTATTTACCGAGCACCTCCTAATGTTCTGGGCACTGATTAGGATGGTGGGGACATGGCAGATGAACAAGGCAGAGTAGATATCTGTGAATGAATTTGTAGAAGATGGATGACTTCTCTGGAGAACAGGAGGGGAGATGTGGAGATGGGTGGGGAGGAAACTAGATCTCCGGTGGGTGAGGAGAACCTGGACAGTGCTGATGGTGGTGAGATGGAGAAAGACGTAAGTGAGAGCGAGCTGGTAGAGCTTTGCAGTTGGGTTGGATCTGAGACATGAGAGCAACGGTGTGATTGCAGTTTGGGCCGGGCCAGTTCACAGTGAGGCTCTACTGGTAAGGAGGACGGAGGGAGGAAAGGCACCACCGAAACGGAGTTAAGGAGAAACAGCAGGTTAGAAACATGTATCTGGCCGTCATCATCTTTGAGTAAAGAGAAGAAGCAACCCCATTTATGAGGAGCAAGAGGAAGCCGACTACTCAGGAAGATAGACTGAAAGAGGAGCCAGAGAGGGGAGAATCTAACAGCTGGGAGCTTGAGCCAGGGCTGCTCAAGTTCTCAAATTTGGAAAAGGGAATGAAGTTTGCTTGGCCAAGAGTGAGAATTGCTTCAGTCACAAACTCAGGTGGCCAAGGCTGTGAAAGCCTTGGAAATTTTAGCAGGAGAATGAAAAGACATTGGAGAGCCTGAAAATCATAGAGGGACTCAAGCTACTGAAGAGTCCAACCCTAAAGAAGCGAGACACCTTGTATTACATTCATATATTTTAAAGATCTGAAAATATAGACGGGATGGGAATGCACTGAAGGAATGGTGGGACTTTTCCCTTACCACATACCACAGGCCCCTCCCAACTGAGGATATTTTCCTAAATGTCTTTTTATCTCTAAAACTAGAAGGCTTCCCCAATCCCTGCTATTAACCTGTCTGCTCCACTCTTCTGCCTTATTTTCCTTCTCTCTTCTCTTCATGCTGCCATAAACATTTGAACAGTAACTTGATGATTTTAGAAGAAACTAATGCTGTTTCCTCTTGTTTGGCTTGAAGGTAAGTGATCCTGTTATCATTTCCTGTTCCTTATTTTATTACTGAGGCCTCTTCTGCTCAGAAGAGAGGTTAGTGAACTTCATTAGCTAACAGAACTACCTCTTCTTTAGACCTTTCCTGCTATGTTTGAAGCAGTATGATGTCTGAAAAATCTGTGTTCATACAAGTTAGGAGCCCCCTTTTCGGTTTCAGGTGGCCTCCTTTGTTTTGCCATCAAAGGGCCTGGAGAATCTTGGTCCAGATGTTCTGATTCCTCAGAAGAACCCTGTGTCTTCTTCATCCCCATCATTCAACCTGACTTGCCTAATGCTTCTCTGGAGAAAAACTGGCTGCAGCCTTGAGGGAGGCAGGACAGCACCAAGCAGTGACAAGCAATGAATGCTGCCTTCCCTGTTTGTGTGAAGGGAAAGATGCCAGGAAGGGGACCTTCCTAGTCCCCCCAGTCCCCAAATCTCAGGAGATCCCAGCTGTCAGTAAATCACTCTGGAGGTGCCTTTTGGTTTAAACCCAACCTTCCATCTTTCTGTCCTGACCCAGAAACTTGCAAAGCCACAGGGAGCAGCTCAGGGGAAAATTCACAATGTTAATTCCAACTCTGGTGATCCTCCTTGTGCACACCTCATCCCATCTCTGACCACACACACACACCTATGTCTCTGTTTGAGATTTCATATGCTGAGGACTTGGCTCAGAATCCTGAGTAAGTCCCATCCCTGATGTCTTACCAAGCCAAGAGACGTGTTTTTTCCTTGAAACAGTGTCCACAGATAGTCCCTCCAGTGCCACACATGTTACTTCTCTTTCTGCCTCTTCTTAGTTTGGGGCAGTTTAAGAAAAGGCAGAAGTATGGAGGCATAGATGGGGGGTGAGTTGTGGGGATTCACTCATCCTTGTCCTCTCACGGAACAGCTCTGGCCTGAGGCCAGATCTAGGTTGGAAAGTGAGCAAGTTTATAAGTAGAATGCCATGAGGGTGAGGTTGCAGGTAGCCGCCTAGAACCAAATGGCCCATATGTTGTGAAGTTAAAGACAACACCTGTGTGAACCCCAGCAGGAAAGCAGTTTACAGGGTGGAATCTAGACAAGCGAGAGACCTAGGGCTAATGCATCCATTTTCTGCTTGATAGGAGTCACTGCTCTGGCCTGCTAGATACTTCTTGGGATCTTTGCCTCAGGTCACAGGTAGTTGAAGGTGTGAAACAAGTGCGTCTTGGGCTTTGGGGCCTGGGTTCCATTGCTGCACCATCCCTTCATCACTGTGACGCTGGGTAAGCGAGCTCACCTCCACATCCTCCATTTCCCTGTCTAAAATTATATCCTGCCTCATGTCATCAACTCAATGGACATGAGTTTGAGCTGAGCAAACTCCAGGAGATAGTGAAGGACAGGAAAGCCTGGCATGCTGCAGTCCATGGGGTAGCAAAGAGTTGGACACGACTGAGCAACTGAACAGCAAGAACATAGGGTTGTTGAAATGAGGAAATGCACATTAAGGGCCTAGAAGAGAACCAGGTAGGTACAGAGCAATTGCATTATAAACGGAGGTGGCACACTCCGCTCCCAGCATCCCACAGCTCCCCCATGTGAACGAGGGACGGAGGTCTGAAGTGTGAGGCCGCATGTCCTCAGCCTTCAGATGGACAGGTCTGGCTATGGGAAAGAGGCCTTGCTGACCTGCTTTCTCCCTTCTGTGCCTGCTCTGTAGAGCATTCCAGAACTAAGCCCAAAAGAAGGGCAGAGGAACAAGATCATGAAGGCATGGTCAAGGCCTAGACTGTGCTCAAAGGACTTCCTATGAGGACGTCTGGGCCTTCCTCGTGGAGTTTTCTCTCCCCAACCTCACCCTCTATCTCCTTCTCCCCCCACCCCCTGTGGGCACCAGATACCCTACCTCCATCCTTCCAAGACACTTATTTGAAGCTTTTAAACTTTTTTCTTTATTTAGACAGAAAAGACCAACTCTTTAAAAGTAAAATGCAATAAATAAATAAGTTAAGCATAGAGAAGTGTCTGAAACTGACTCCCCACTCTTCCCTTACCACTCCCCCCCTACCCCATTTCTGTTCCCTAAAACCTCTTTCTAAAGAAAATGATCAGGTAATAAACCCTTTGAGCCCGCCCCACACCCCTCCTCCCAAATACCCAGTTACCCCCCAAAGCAAAGGGAGAAATCAAGAGAGAGAAAAAATCCAAGGGAAATATTGTCTAAACTCCCAGAAAGAGAGATGGCAGCGTCCGGGCTGGGCCGGGCTGGATAACGCACGGGTGGTAGTGGTATTTACACGGAGGGGACCAGCAGAGACTGTAAACATTTTTAGGGGTTTGGGGGAGGTCTTTTCCTCATGAAAGGAGGAGGGTCTCTGTGGCTGACTGGCGGAGAGGCAGCCCTCAGGGCTCCCCAACACCCTCCTTAGGGGGGCCCTCAGGGGAGGCAGTGTTTTAGGGCTGGGAGCCCAGGGTTAAGGGTTATCCTACCTCAAGCTGAGGGTGGCAGGGAGTGTGAGAACCAGCTTCTGAGAAACCCCTAATGTGGGGAAGAGGCTGGGGTGAGGTGGGTGGGGAGCGTGTCGGAGGCCCCCGCTGCCCTCCCGGGCCACACAGGTAGACGAGGCCCACTGGTCGGGGAGGCAGGTGCGAAAGCTGGGCACAGGAGGCCTGTCACAGGAGCCTCAGCAGAAGGCAGATAGCCCCGAGCCTTCGCGCCTGGTCCACGCTCCCTCACAAAAGGCCAAAAGGGCACCTGGCAGGAAAAGGCCCTTTGGGGGAAGCGGGGTGATGGGAGTGGGCCGGTGTCCTGTGCCCCCGGGGCCACGAAGCAGCGTTTGCCCCAGAGCCCAGACAAGGCCCAGGGCGGATGTGCAGAGAGGGCCGGGGCCAGCCGTGGGGAGAGGGGTGAGGCGCCCCTTCCTCTGGTGTCTCCAGACCTGTGAAGGAAGGAAACACAGGTGAGGCTGGGGGGAAGACGGCAGCGGATGCAGGTCACAGGCCCTGGGGTCAGAGGGAGCCGGGGGCGCTGAGGAAGGCAGGTCATCAGGAAGGCCTCGGTCCAAACTGAACCGTCTGGCGCCCCAGCCATTCGACAAGGGGCCAGGGTGGAGGAGAGGAGATGGGAGGGGTGGGGCAGATGATACAGGAAACGGAAGGATGTTAGGAAGGAAATACTCAAACAGCCCGTGAGAAGAAAGGCTGGAGGGTGTGGAGACAGGGGCCAGAGGAGGAGAGGCAAAGACACAAGGTGACACACAGGCAGGCAGAGGGGACTCAGAGGAAGGAGGGCGAGGTATAGGGACAGACACCTGGAAAAGAGCAAGGGGGCGTCCGCAAAAGGGCGGCAGAGCAGGCCGGGGCGGAGCCGGGGCTGCGGTCTCATGGGGTGAGACCCGCCCCAGCCCCTAGGGGGTGCTCTCATTCCTTTTAGAAAAGGAACAAAGAAAGCCAGAGAGAAATGCACGGAACACAGACCACAGTCACCAACCACTGTTGACCAAGCACGTCCCGCGAGCTGCCCCCGGCCCTGACCCTGGGCTGGGGGGCGCTTCCCTCCGCGGCCCCCTCCCCAAATAACAAACAATCGGCTCCAAAGACAACACGCTCGTTCCATGCAACTTACAGGGGCCCGGAGCAGGGGTCCGGGGATGGGGGCTTCGGCCGACAATGGACACGGGCCCTGGGCTGGGGGGCCCCCAGGGTGGGGGGGAGTTAAGCAGCCAGGATTGGGGGGAAAGGGGGAAAAACAGAAAATGTGGGTATTGTTCTTGGGTTGTGTTTTTTTCAGGGGTTTGGTCCAAAAGAGATTAAACAACACAAAAGTAATCAAAGCTCACAGCTCTGTGGCCATGAGGTTGGGGTGGTGGCGGGCAATGGGGAGGAGGGGGCCTGTTATGTAAAATTCACAGGCAGTCCAGCATTCCAGCCACCTCACCTGAACCAAAGGTACTTCCCAGAGGCCTGACACTCAGACTCCCCCCAACCTGTTCTGTCACTCTCCCCTGTCCCATGGGTCTACTGCTACCACTTGGGGTCCAGGGCACCAGGACCTGATGTCCCCACTTCTCAGGACAACAGATATTCTAGGAGCCAGTGATTTTAGGACCCTCCAGTACCCTAAACCAGTCCCCCTAGTCCCCAAACCCTACTCCCCTAATTCTACTCCATCCCAAAGGAAAACCAGAAAGAGAAACACATAGACACATGGACACTGACCAGACAAACGAGACCAGATACTGGGGAAGTTCTAGGGAGTGGACACAGATAGATACAGACTTGGCTCTCTCTGGGGTCACAGTGTGTGCGTGTGTGTGTGTGTGTGTGTGTGTGTGTGTGTGTGTGAAAGAGAAAGTGAAAGAGAGAGACCTGGGTGATTGAAAGCAGCTGAGGAAGCTGCTCCAGGTCCCTGAAGTGCCCAGAGCCAGGGGTGGGCATCCCTGAGGGGGCTGGGAAAAGGGGTGGGGGCCCTGGCTGCAGTGTGAGGGGCTAGAGAGCTGACAGGACGGGAGCGGGACCCACCTGGGTGCCCTCAGTAGGGCCGATTGGCATCCTTAGGCCGCTTTAACTGGACTTTGAGGCGCTTCATGCCAATCTGGAAACCGTTCATGGCCTGGATGGCAGCCTGGGCGCTGGCTGGATTGTCGAAACTCACAAAGCCTAAGGTGAGAGGGTCATAAGGCCTGGCCTAGCCCCCCTCATTCCCCTGAGCTTAGGCCAAGGCCTACCCTTTGCTTTCCTGTAATCACCCTACTTTTTCCATGTCTCCCAAATGCCCAGAAACTGCCCAGCACACCGGAGGCTTTCAGTAAGTAGTAGTTGAGTGGATGAGTCCAGTCCACCCTCTTGTGTACCCCAGGACCTTCCTTTCTGCATTCTTTGAGGGGAAGCTCCCTCCTTGGCCTGGATAGCTCAGAACCTGCCTTTTGAAACTTCCGCTCCAGACCCTAAATGACATCTGAAGCCCAGAGGACAAGTACACCCCCTTTCTACCCTGAAGCAGCCTTTCAAAGAATAAAGACAACTAAACCCTGCTCCCTAAGCCTTCCTTTTGAAAACTGAACTACCCCAGCTTCTGAGCCTCTTCCAGTCCTCTTGGAGCATGGATTTGACCAGCTCTTAAAGGAGGAAAGATGTGGTTTCTGGAGGAGGGGATGGGCTTGGGCAGCAGCTGGTATGGGATATCAGGAGTGGAAAAAATGATTCTTTCAGACTCCTAGATGATCTGGATTTCGAATACTGGGCCCATTGCAACCACATGTGCATGTGTGCACGCTAAGTCGCTCAGTCGTGTCTGACTCTGTGCGACCCTAAGGACAGTAGCCTGGCAGGCTCCTCTGTTCACAGGATTTGTCAGTCAAGAATACTGGAGTGGGTTGCCATGCCTTCCTCCAAGGGATCTTCCCATCCAGGGATCGAACCCATGTCTCTCACAGTCTCCTGCATTGGCAGGCACATTCTTTACCACTAGCGCCATCTGGGAAGACCCACTGCAACCCAAAGTGCCTTCAAACGCATCAGACCTTGTCCTCATCTGGCCAAAAAGCGCCCTATTTTCTCTTTTGGATCGTCGTGTACTTACCAAAGCACTTGCTCTGATTGGTGGCTCTGTCAACAAAGACTTTGGCTGAGATGACATGGCCGAAGGGGACAAACATCTGGAGGATCTCCGAGTCCGTGAACTCCTGGGGCAGGTGGTAGATGAAGATGTTGCAGCCGTCGGGGCCTGGGTGGCAGTAGAGACGGAAGGAGGCGCTCAGTGATGGGGAGACAGACTGCGAGGGGCCGGGGAAGGCAGCCCCCAACGTGTAGGCCAGGGTGCCAGCCACCGCATCTGTCCCCTACCCACTCATCTCCACGCACAGGGCCAGAGGTGGCCTTGGAGCCCAAGACAAGGGCACCCCCCTGAAAGCTCTTAGCGGGGATCCCCCCACCCCAGGCCATACCACACCTTCCCGTTGCTGCTGTTGCTGTTGCTGCTGCTGCTGCTGCTGTGGGGGTGGCGGGGGCTGCTGGGCCACCAGAGCAGGAGGCTGTGGGAACGCAGGTGCCACCAGGCTGTAGGCTGCTGGGTAAGCTGCTGGGGGCGGGGGGAGTTGTGGAGAACAGACAGAGTTGAGGGGGTTCCTGAGATGCCCCTGCCCCTGGCCCTCCTAACCAACACTGCCCCTCTGCCCATAGGCTGGCAGATGGAGCTGACAGGGATGAGAGGTGTCAGGGGAGGGCTGCCTCAGACCATGCCCATAAAGGTGTGTCCTTGCAGGTATGGCCTGAGGTAAGTCTGAGGGGGCGACTGGCAGAAAGCAGGAAGCCCAGGCCTCTTTCCCTCTCGTCAACCCTTCCACCCTGGCTGAGGCCGGGGCTCCTCACCTGTATAGTGCTGCATCCCCGCGTAGGCCTGCTGCAGGGGGTCCACGGGGGCCGCGGGGCTCTGGGCTGGGGAGAGCAGTGCTGACCATGAGGGGGGCTCAGGCAGCGGGGGGCCCCACCTGTGCTTCTGGGAGCCAAGGCCAGGCAGGCATGGGGGGGAGAACCTCATGGGAGGGCATGGGGGTGAACTGAGAGGGTGGACATGCACTGAGTCATGGGCAGAAGGGAGAGCCTGGCATCAGCGAGACTTGAGTCGTGGCTGGCCATGCTACCCTGGACAAGTTGCCTCGCCTCTGTATGCCTCAGCTTCCCTGGCCAAGACAGGGAAGGAACATCCCTGCCCTGGGTGACAAAGCAGGAGAAAGCGCCTTGTCACCTCGGAGGCTGGAGAGGAAAGAGGGGTCCTGACTGCCCACAGTGAGAGTGGTAGGGGGGATGGTTGCTGAGGAGAGCAGTGGGCAGGCGGGCAGAGAACCCCACCTGGGTAGGGGTGAACCCCGTTGGGATATAGAGCGTCAGGGGCAGGCTGCCCAGTGGGCTGGGTGGGCACTGGGCTGTAGCCGTTGACGCCCAGGGCAGCAGGGATGGCAGAGACGGGTGTGGCAGCGATGGCAGGAGGCGTGCTGGTTCCTGGGGAGGAGAAAGCAGCACAGACAGGGCAGAAAAGCAGATACAGAGAGATGCAGAGAGATGGTCAGCAAGTCTGGAGGCGGAGGGGAGGAGCAGGCTACTGTCTGACCCCTGACCCCTCCCAGACCCCACGCTTCCCTGAGCGATGCTCGATGCCCTGGGCCCCCCTCCCCACCTGCACCATGTGGAAGCTCCCATGAGCTGCCTCCGGCACCCCAGCCCAGCCCAGCCCAGCCCAGCCCAGCCCTGCCTGGACCTTACCTGGGAGGGGGTGATGGAGGTCCCTGTGTCCCCCTCCCCACCTGCACCCTGTCCCCCTCCCCGTGCCCTGCCTGGGCTTTACCTGGGAGGGGGTGATGGGGGTGCCTGTGTCCCTCCCCACCTGCACCCTGTCCCCTCCCCGTGCCCTGCCTGCGCCTCACCTGAGGAGGGGGTGATGGGGGTGGCGATGAGGCCGTTGGCATTGACGGCGGCCATGTGCTGCATCTGCACGGCGGCCATGGTGGCCACGGGGCTGAGGTAGGCACTGTGAGCCGCCACCAGGGCCGCCTGCTGCTGCATTAGCTGGGAACAGAGGAAGGGAGGAGACTGGGGCCCTGCACCCTGATCCGGCTCCCCTCTCCACCCTGGGCCTTGCCACTGGGAGGTGGGGGCAGGACCCTGGAGGGAGATGCTCACGGCCTGGGTGTAGGCGCTGTAGGCGCCGAACTGGAGAGCGATGGGGCTGAACATGCCCAGCTGGGTGGCCACCTGCTGCATTCGGCGGAGACCGCGCTCCTTCTCCGTGTCGGCAAACTTCACCACCAGGCTGGATGAGGCACCCTGAGCACCGGCCCAACACGTGGTCAGAGGGATGGAGTCAGCGTCTCTCCTCCCCAGAGCCTTGAGGACCTGGCCTCAGTTCCACCACCCTGGCTTGGCCTCGTTCAGAGGGCAGCCATCATAGTGCCAATGTCAAATGGGGAGGCTTTCATCCTGCCCTCCCCCCATGACAGGTCGTGCAAGAGACCAGGAAAAGTCGAGGAATATGAAGCCATGTTCTGGAAAGGGGAAGATGCTCCCAGAATGCAAAGGGAACTCCTGGCCTCTCCATGCAGATCCTGAGCCGGAAATCATCCCCAGGGTGGATCAGCTACAGCAAATGTTTAACCTCAAGCTTGTCTTGCTTTGTAGCTGCTCCCTGGGGTCCCAGTCCTCACGGTGTGCTCAGTGGACACAGCTCGACATTGAACACCAGCCTACGCTATTAGTAAATAAAAACTAGCCTGGAACATTTGCAAGGATCCTTGTAGAATCCTGGGCTCTGGAACACATTTCTCTATCTGATGCTGTATCCTCTCGCCCAGGTCCCTGCTAAGTGCCTGCTTGTCCAGCCTCTGTTAGAGAACCTGATGGAGTTTGAGGAAACCAAACTCCAAACTTCCTTGGGAGCTAGCTAGTTCCTTTTGGGGGGGTTGCTCTGCTGGGGAGCCCTCTGTGAGAGCAGTCAGCTAGCTGCTGCTGCTGCTGCTGCTATGTCACTTCAGTCGTGTCCGACTCTGTGCGACCTCATATACGGCAGCCCACCAGGCTCCCCCATCCCTGAGATTCTCCAGGCAAGAATACTGGAGTGGGTTGCCATTTCCTTCTCCAGTGCATGAAAGTGAAAAGTGAAAGTGAAGTTGCTCAGTTGTGTCCGACTCTCAGTGACCCCATGGACTGCAGTGCATCAGGCTCCTCCGTCCATGGGATTTTCCAGGCAAGAGTACTGGAGTGAGGAGTCAGCTAGCTAATCCACTGCCAATGTGAGGGGAGGGGGTGGGGCAGCAGGGTGAAGGTGTAGAGGGCACGTGGGGCCGCTAAGCAAGCATCCCGATGCCTAGCCAGTGGGGGCGGGGGCTGTGGGGGGGAGGAGGGAGAAGAGGTGAAAAGTGAAGAGGGCTGACGGCTGGAGAAGGCTGGAGAAGAGGGCAAGGACTTTTGGACTGAAGATGGGGGATGGGCATGGGGACAAGGGGCAGAGCGATGGTCTTTCCAAGGGGAAGCGGTCCCTAAGAGGTTTGATTCTTCTGCTAGAAAATTCTTTTTTAATAAATCCAAAGATCCTATCCAGAACAGACTGCCCCCTTTGAGCCAGGGTCTGGTTTGGGCCCAGTGAGGCTGGAAGAGGCCTGAGGGCTAGGGCAGCGGTGACACTTACCGGCAGGGTCCGGCTGCTGTGAAGGGTGTTGATGGCCGCCTGGGCCTCCGCGTGGGTCTGGAACTTCACGAAGGCGCAGCCTGAAGAGTTCAAGAGGGAGGAGGAAGGGGTGAGTGCCCACCCTGGAGGGTGCCCCGGGGTCCCCATTGCCCACGGAAGCAGGGGGGGAGGGTCCGGTGGGGGGCGTGCCAGCGGGCTACCTTTGCTGGTGCCGTCTGGGCCCCGGAGCACAGTGCACTCGTCTATGGTGCCGAAGGGCTCGAACATCTTCCGGACGTCCTCATCTGTCTGCTGCTTCCCTAGCATCCCCACAAAGAGCTTCCGGTCTTCTGGCGGGGAGCGCATAGGAGGAGGGGCAGATGCAGGGCCTTGGGGGCACCTCCCTGCCCTGCTCCAGCCTGGGACAGGCAGAGACCCCTCCCCTTCTCCCCTTCACCTCCGCTCTTCCGTGGGACTCCCCTCACCCTGGGGACCACTGGCTCTAGAGAGTGAAACGGGGATGGTTGGGGGATAGGCTACAGTTACAGAGAGAGGACACCCCGGTTCTGAAGGGCTGACTTACACTCCCCTGTGGGCCTCAGTTTTGCCATCTCAGCAGTGGGCTGGATCACATCCCCTCTGGCCACCCTGACTCATGCCCACCTTTCCAAAGGTACAGAACCTACCTCCTCGGCTCTCGCTGTCGGCTGGCTTGACCTGGATTGGCCTGTTCATCTAAAGGAAAGAAGAGAAAGAACTGCTGGGGACCACTGCTGACTGCCCCAGGTGCCCTCCCCAGGCCAGGATCTGCAGAGAGGCTGGAGGGAGTAAGCCCCAGGCCCAGCCCTCTAAACTCTTGGTGGGAAGGAAGGGATGGGGTTCAGGCTTGTTTGGGATTAGAGGGAGAGGAAGGAGAGGAAGGAGAGGAGGGTGCTCGTGGGGCAGGACTCCAAGCTCAGGTAGGGCCCCAGATGATTCGGCCAAGGAGAGGTGCTGCTCTCCTTAGGGGGAGAGTCGGGCTGCCCACAGGACCCGGGTCCTGGGATAGAGCCCAACCAAGGGCTATTCAGCAAGGCTGCCTCAGTTCTACAAAGTAGGAGCAGCAGAGGCCACCCCATCAAGCAAGCCCCAAGGAAGACTCTAGACTGAAGGAGACCCCACAGATGCTCCGACTTCCGTCTGACCCCTGGAGGTGTGGCTGCCTCTTTTTCTGCCCCCCTACACCCCTTGACCCCAGGGGGAAGGCACTCGGGCAGCACAAAGGGAGCAGATGCCCAGTCTCCGTGGCAACGGGAGAATGCGCGCCATGGCAACCGCCCACTCAGCCTGATTTATCCGTCCCCGTCGCCCTGGCGACCGTGGTGACGTCATCACTTCTGCTGCTCCACACACCCGGAGAAGGAGTGGGGAGCGGGGTGGGAACAGAGTATGTTGGGGGTGGAGGATTTAGTGGGGGCTGAAAGGTGGGGGAGGGGCCCAGGAGAGCTTCCTGATTCTGGAGGGAGGCGCTGAGTAGGCTCTACAGAAGCCATACTGTCCAAGCTCCTGTCTTCCTCTTCCAGATCAAATCCTTGGTGTCTCACTGTCAAGACAGCTCTAGGGGGGGAACGGCTGTCCCGTGCTCCTTTGAGATTCTCTGGGCACCCAGAAGTCCTCCTGAGCTCTCCCTACCCCTGCAGCATCTCCCTTTGTTCAGCTTCCGGTGGAAATGCAGACAGTTCCCTTCTCTGTGTTCCTGTCTGGTGAGAGGACTTGGGAATGACTCCTGCAGGTTGATTTCCTTCACCAGGGTGGGGAGCATCTTAGCAACTGGAGAGGCAGGAGAGGACTCAGTATTTCAGGTCTGAATATATTTTGCTGTTGAAGACTTTGACTGTTGGGGCCACACCTGGTCACCCCACTCACCTGCTGGTGGAGCTGCCCTTGTTCTAGTGGCCAAAAAATAAACAGAAGTAACCATTCATCCACGTTCCAAGGGTGGGACCAAAGTTACTCTCAGGAAAAGCACTAGATAGACTTTGAGGGCTGGCCCTGCCACTCACTAGCTGGGTGACCTTGGACATTTCTCTCCTCTAAGCCTCAGCTTCCTCATCTGTGAAATGGGCTGGATCTGGCAGTCTAGAGTCAGGTTCCCCGCAGCCCTAGTGTTCTAACCTTGAGACTTCATGTGTCAGCACATCACCCTGAGACGCGCAGGAATGATAGTTGTCCCTGCCCACTTCTCACATGCGCCTTGTTCCCAGGTGGCAGATCATGCCAGTCTGTCCAGCTGGACTCTGCAGGTGAGGTATCTCAGCTCCAGATCCAATCTAGGCCCTGCCTCAACCAATGCCTTCTCCCTGTCCACCCCTCCCCCTAGTCTCTGGATCTGAGAGCAGCTGGCAGGGGTGGGTGGTAACAGACACAAAAATCCTCTGGCCAATCTGCCCCAGCTTTATCCTTCAGCAATCTGGGATTATCCCATCGGAGGCTCAATCTCCTCAAGGGCGTGTGTGTGTGTGTGTGTGCGTGGATGCAGCAAGGGGTAGTGGTCAGCCACTCAGGCCTCTCGCTCTTTCACTCTCCTCTTCTGTTCTCTGGTCTAAGTGACCAGGAAGTCCCCTCATGGGCATCTCAGCAGCCAACTTCTCAACCCCACTACAGGAGCAGTAGGACCTGAGCCACAGTGCTGGAGTCACAGCTTTGGGGAATTCTTAGGCTTGGCACTAACCCTTCCCAACAGGACCCTGGGGATTTGCTGTTCTGGTTGAGGATGGGGAACCTGGGATCCAGAGAGAGAGAATGGTGTTCCTGCCCTGCAAGGCTCCCAGGCACAAAAATAGCATATCAATAAATATCCACAGCTGATATAGATTCGCACAAAAACACCCAAGTGCACAGACCACAGCACAGACCACGGTGACAGAAGGCTCTCCCCACTCCCCCGCAGACAGCCTTCTCCCTTGATGGCCCCCAGTGCCCCATTCCCAGCCTCTCCTTCTTGGCCTGGCACTTCCTGTGGGAAGCTCAGCCTTTGTTAGCTCAGCTCGGGCACACCTGCCCCCTCCCCTGAGTCCAGCTGGGCCCTGTTTACCTGGCAACCAGGTGCCGGGTGCCTCTCTTCCCTAGCTACTACCCGCCAGGTGATAAGTCCTCCCCAGGGCCTCCCAAAGAAGAAGGGGCTATTTATACTCCAACCAAGTATCTATAAGACCCCCACCAACATGGTCACTTGTAAGTAAGTCCTTCTCACCAATAGCAAAGACCCCACTTCCATGCCCACAGATCTAATTTTTCTGAAGGCAGAGGCCTGGTGCCCTGCCACTCCCAGCTTCAGACTCAAGCCTGGTGTCCCAGGTCACACACAGGCCCTCTCTGTGGAGTCATAATCCTCCTGCCCAACGGCAAGGTGAAGGGGGGACTCATGTCCCCGCCGTGGGATTTTGGCCCAAGTAGAGCAGGAAAGGCAGGCCAGATAAAAGGAGTCCTTCATGCTACCACCTCGAGGAGGCCACAGGGAGAATGCTCACGGAGAGAATTCAGGGTCCTGTGACAGAGCCTCTCCTGGGAACTCTTAGGGAGGAGAGAAGGAAATGGGGTTCCATGGCCATAGGTCCAGCTCCCATTCTTTAACTCTGTAGCATTGAGCATCACCCAAATATGGCAGTGCCTTCCAGATTCTGGGGTGACAAAGATGTGGGAAAGGAGAGAGAGTCAACGCCCCCATTAAAGAAAGAACCTGCAGAAGGAAGCATGGAGATTAGACAGTAGGGGGAACTTCCCAACACAATTGTGCCAGAGCTGGAGACTGGACACACACATACATTCACACACACACACACACACACTTGCACACTCATCTGAAGGAAAACACTGCTGCCAGAAAGGCAGGTGGCTGAGAAAAGACCTGGGGCACACAGGATCAGGCCGAGCTTGGCTCTCCTAGGCTGCCCTGGTCTGCTCCCCAAAAACCCCAACACGGGCCCCCCATTAGAGGACAGAATCCCTCATTCCCTACTGAAAGCTCTGTGAGGTGCGTCTGGATCCTGTCATCTGGGGCAGGGGCCAGAGTGAGAACTCAGCATCACCTGGGCGCTTGAGGCAGGGCTGGACAATTATTCACTGGGGTGCCCTCCTCACTCACCTCTGAGCCCAGGCCTTACTTCCTCAGGAAGAGGAGGCAGCACCTTTCCATACCCAGGATGGAGCCATGCCCGAGCCACACAGGCGGCTGGAGGGGGACAGGGCCAGGGAGGAAGCCCCCTGCTGGCATAGATGGCCCAGGGGCTCCTGCCCATCCCTGCCGTCTCTCTCAGCCATGACCCCCCAACCCTGCTTTCTACCACCTCCCTTGGCCCTCCCCACTCCTCTTTTCACAGGAATTCTGAGATGGGAGACAACAGAAAAAGAGAAAGAGCAACGGAAATGAAAACTGTTGATCTGTGCGGGGCTTCCACAGAAGAAAGAGAAAAAGGAGGAACGTGAGGTCATGCAATGGAAACCAGGCTTCCTGGAGATGCTTGTGCCCAAACACAAACACACACAGACACACATGAGCACACACACACACACACACGTGCTTCTTAGAAGCCGAGCCTGCTCACACATGCCCAGACCCTTCACGTCATGGGCCGTGGACGGGAGGAGAGTGGGTGCAGGCGGGGCCTGGTGGTGGATCTGCTTCCCTAGGGACACTGAGGGTCGAGGGCCACAGAGGGTCACTGAGCCGCGGAGGGTGTGAAGTTGGGAGTGATGGAGACAGTTCTGTTTTCCTGGATTCCCCCCAACCCTCTTCCCATCTGTTTTGTCTATTTCCCTCCCTGGCAGAGCTGGAAAAACAGGCTGCATCTCCATTTCCCACACAAGGGAAGGAGAAGGGGATATGACAGGTGTGTCTCCAGCACTCAGACTGTTCAGCAAATATTGGCTGGAGGGAAGGATGGAGTTAGCTCTCAAGAGGCACTTTCCAGGGGAGACTGCAGAAGCCGAGAGATACGGAAAAGAAATGGCACATCCTTTCCCCCCAGGATGAATAACTGGGGGCGCAGTCTGAGAGTCGTTATTCTTGTCTTCATCCTCCCCCTACCCAGGCCTGGGACGAGCTGCAAGGATGGCTGAGAGGAAGACAAAGAGCTCTGACCTTGCAGGAGGGAGGCCACATTAGAGGCCACCCTGCCTCCCTAGGCACGCTCGGTGGGGTCAGACCGGATCCTCCATGCTGATGGCTGCCTGCTCTTGCCTGCTGCCCCTTGCCCCACTCCTCAGGGCTTACTCCCAGCCCAGGCCCACCAGGCCCTGATCCACCCTGATGCCCTGTGACGCTGTTCCTGTGGTTTTTCCTAGGAGATACGAGGTGAGCTTGTTCGACCTCAGAAGTAGCTCAGAGATGCCCATCCAGTGGGCACCAGCTGCTCATCTCAGGGTGCAAGCACCCTTCCCCCATCTCACAGTCAGATTTCCTCCCCAGAGCCAGAAAGAGTGCCTGAGCGCCTCCTGCCCCGCTCTGCCCTGCACTTGGTGCCCACAGTCTTCTCCCCACACCACCCAGCCAGCCGAGTCCTCCCTCTACATGTGGCCCCAGGGGCGGGTGGGTGGGTGGCGAAGGGGCTGCCTCTGCTGCTGGCAAAGGTTGTGTTTACTCCACTCATTGCTGTTTTCCTTCCATATGGGTGGGAAGAAATGCATGCATCTTCAGCAAGGAGGAGGGGAGCTACCAGGAGGAAGTGACCTCCTAGTGACCAGAGGAGGCGGAAGATATGTTCAGTGTCTTGGGAAGGTGGTGCCCCTTCTACGGCCCTTCTCAGCCCTCTGGCCCTGGAGTGGGACTCACCCCTGGAAGCGTCTTCTGTTCGTGCAGGGCGCTCTGGGCCTTCAGGGCTGAATCGCGGGCACAGTATGTCAGGAAGGCACATCCTGAGGAGGGGCAGGGGCAGAGAGGCCGGGTAGGGGTGAGTTCCCATCTCCCCTCCCTAAAAGGCTCTCCTTCCCCATGAGCCTGAGGACTGGGGAGCTGCTCCCTTCTTGCTACCTTCTGCCTGCTGGGGCGGGGGGGTGTCTGAGAGGGGGTGCATGTTCTCCCCAGGAGTCTCTGGGCTGAGGAGGACGGGGCAGAGACCCCGAGACCGGGAGTCTTCCATGGTGAGGTGATGGAAGAGAGAGAAGCCTGGGCTGTTGGAAGCTGGGGCTTTGTGTGGGGGGAGGAGAAGGGGCATGTGATCTCCAGACAAGCACGTGTCTGTGGTTTCCTCTCTTCCTTAGCTGGTCTTCTTTCCCCTTCCTCCTTCGCCTCCACCTCCCTCCATCTTGGTCATCACCCCTCCCCTCTCTCATTTTCCCTATTTCTTCCTTTCTTTCCAACTCCGAGGGCGGAGAGCAGGCTAGAGATGGAAGGGAAGAGGGGGGCACAGGAGTCCCTGGGCTGGTGGACGGGGAGGCAGTGTGGCCCCTTTGAGCTCCACCACCAGGGGCTCTCCAAAGCCTGACCCCGGACCAGACTGACCCTGGGCCTGACCCTGCTTAGCGGCACAGCCCTGAGGCCTCTCTTCTCCCCCAGCTCCCTTAACTTCCCAGTCCCTACACTTCCCACATCTTCACCAGCCCCTGTCATTCTACAGTCACTCCAGGCCCCTCTCTAGTTCTGGAGCTGCCCTGCCCAGTCCATGAACATCTGTCCACTCTCTCCAGGTTGAGCACATGACCCCAGGTCCATACTTCTGTCCCAGTAGTATCTGAGGCTACTAAGACTCTCCTCTTGTGCGTGACACCTCCCTCACACACACACCCCTGCCCACCTTCTGTCCCTCAAACCAGCTCTCTCATTCCTCCACCCTTCCTTGTGTACACATCCACATCGTCCGCCTCAGCTCGGGGAGCCACACCTCTGCAGCCCCTTGACAACTCTTCCCCCAAAGAGGCTCTTCTGAGTCCTCCACCTGGAGTCCCCTGATCACCCTAGCTGAGTTCTCTTCTAGCTCTTCCATCTACACTCCCCATCCCAGGAACTCTTTTTCCTTCCAGATCAGCCTTTTCCAGCCACTCCATCCCTCCAGCCTGTCCTGTCCCCTCCACCCAGCCTCCCAGCCCACTCCCTGAAGCCTCTCCAGCCTGGCCTGACCCCTCACCCTTGTGCAGCCCAGTGTACTTGTCCTTGATGACAGTCAGCTCGAAGATCCGACCGAACTGTTCGAAGATGGGTTTCAGGTCCTTTTCCTCCAGGTGCCTCGGGATCTGCCCCACAAACAGCTTGATGGCATCCGGTTCCTTCATCAGGGCGGCCCAGGAGAAGGGGCCGAGGGGAGCAGGGAGAGGCCCGAAGGCCAGGGGGAGCTGCCCAGCAAGGAGGCAAGTGGCCGGGGCTGGGGCCCAGCCGAGGCTGGCTTTCCCTGTGGCCCCAACCACAGTGATAGCAGAGGGGCAGCTCTTCACACAAAGGAGGCCCAGGGAGTTGAAGGCTAGGGGTCAGGGGTCTAGGCAGACACTGTCATGCCACCAGGGGGCATAGCCCAAACAAATGATCTCCCTCCCAGAGAGCTGGCAGAGATCCCAGGATGGGGGGCAGTGTGGCCAAGACCTGGAGGGTCAAGGTGGTAGCAGAGGCACTGGGAACTGGGGGTTGAGATGAGAGCTGGAGGTGGAGGGCAGGGGGGGCCTGAGGAGGGTGACGGGGATGGGAGCTGAGGGCTGAGGATCCTGGTATGGTGGCCAGCAGCGCTGGGAGGGGGGCACTCCTGATGTGGGGCAGGTGGAGTTCTCCTTGGCTTTCCTGGAGGACACCTCCCCTGTGGCTGGTCCTTCTGCTGGGTCCGAAGATCCCTGATGCCAGATGCTTGGTCTCTGATGGCAGCAGGGCTCCGGGGGTCCCTTTGGCCCTGTCGCCCCCCTTCAGGTCCTCCCCTCAGCCCCCCTCCCACCCCCACCCCGGTCCCCGGGCCTGGGCTGCTGCTGGCTGCTCCCGCCGCTGGGGCTGCCTGCTTTCCCGGTCACCTGGGTCCCGGAGCTCTGCTCTCCGGCCGCGCTCTCCTCAACAAAAACCTCCCCCCTCCACACCCCCTCCCCACTCCCACCTCCTTTCCCCTGACATCAGTGATGTCAGTCTCAGGGGTGGAATACAAATTCTCTACCCTGGAGAGGGACGCACAATCCAGACAAGAGCCACGCCCTCTTTCTATCTCCTTCCTCCCTGACTCCCTTCCCACCCCCAGAAGAGCAGCTGGTCCTGTTGATAATAACCCTTCCCCCATCTTACTCCCCAATCACGAGTTGGGCAAGGCACTAAGATGGAGAATTTACAGAGGAGCCCTTAGGTGGGGTCCATTGTTCCGGGGGCTGGAGCTGTCCCCGGTGCTGGAAGAGAAGACCCAGGAGAGGGGAGCAAGGGGGGAGGAAGAGAGGGGAACCGGCGTCTGGGGAGACTGAGAGTGGGGAGCCAAGGAAAGAAATCAGGGGAAAGAAGAGGGCATAGAGACAGTTGGGCAGGTTAGGGGCGGGTGAGGAGAAGGGTGTAGCTGGGGAGGGAAGCAGGTCACGGAGCCTGGGGGAAAGGGCAGAAGGGACCCAGAGAGAAATATAGAAACGGGGTTGTGGAAGAGAGAGCAGGGTGAGAAGAGTACAGAGAGGGAATTATATGTTTTCCAGAAAAGAAAGCAAGGAAAACTCGATCTTGCTGGCATTTGCTGACGCCCCCTTCTTGCCCTCTGGGGGGTTTGTGTGTAATGCGTGCGTGGGCAGCGAGGCAGCGGCGGCGGTGACAGCCGGTGGTGACAATGTCACGGGTGGTGACAGCTTTCTAGCTGGGAAGCTCCTTGAAGACCAGAACCCCGTTTAATTCAGCATTTTACCGTCCACAGTGTCTAGCACGATGTCTTGTTCACACATAGTAGGAGCTTAACAAATATTTCTTGAAGAAATAGTCAACGCAAAGAACCTCTGAGGAGAGTAGATTCCTGCTTGCTTCAGTGGGCAGAATCACAATGGTCAAGCTCCCCTTTAGTGCAGAGGAGACCCAAACACTCCTTCCTTCTCCGCCCCCTGCCCCAGTTAGGTTCCTTGAGTGGGACTCTGAGACCAAGTCAGGTCGTACACTTGGGGGCCAGGGCTCCCCTAGGCAGCCCTACTGTAGATCAGTCTGCTGGATGATGTCGAAGGAGCTTGACCCCTCCATGCACTGGGCTTGCTCACCGCTCCCCCTCAATGCTGAGAGTATCTGCTGACCTCAAACCTCCTGGACGGGGGCAGCCCTTGCCTGCCATCTGGTGCTCACCTACCAGGGCTCACAGCTTTTGTGGGACACCCTGCCTCCTTCACCCTTTCGTCACCCCAGAATGAGGCTGATGTCTCCACACCTGAAATCTGTCCCGCCTGAATCCCAGCACCCGCTTTCCTAGGCTCTCTGGGCAGGCCAGCTTCTATTCTGGAAAGGGAAGTGATAGTAACACCGCTTACAGGGCTCTTGTGTTGGTTCACGTTCTAGGCATTGTTCAAGTGCTTTATACTGACTAACTTGTTTAACCCTCGGCACCACCCTGTGATGTAGGCTCTATCATTATCTTCCAGTAAAGATGAGGAAATCAAGGCACAGAGAGATTAAATGAATTGCCTAAGGTCGTGCATTAGAAAGAGATATAGCTAGCTGAGAGTGGAGGCTGGTCAGTCTGGTTCCAAATCCACGGGTTTAACTCCCCTATCACATCTCCTAGTGGGAATGCAGGGAGTGGTTGAGCCTGGCTTTTCTTCCTCTGGTGTCTTCATCTGAGCCCTGGGTGAGATATATCCTTCCTTCTACTGCTCAATCCTTCATTAACCCCCTTCCACCCTTCCCTCCTGTGGCCTGAAGTCACATTCTGCCAGGTGTGTATGTTTGAGAGAGAGAGAGAGAAAGTGTGTGTGTGTGTGTGTGTGTACAGACATGATTATACTTCACTGTATGAATGTCCAGGTCCTCCCTGTAGGGTCCTCTAAAATGGGTGGGTGGTGGGAGATGGTAGAGGACCACCTGACCACCATTCTGACCAGAGTGGTCAGAATACGAGGTGGCAGTGCCAGTGAGTCAAGAGTGCAAACACAGCTGAAAAGTAACTTTCCACTCACCTCCCCACCCCCACTGCTCCTTCCCTTGCCTCCTAATCTGATCTTGGTATTTATGGAGATGCTAAACAGATCTCGCCCTCTGAGGACAGAGCCTAGGAAGACCCCATGGCCCTGTTGATCTCATTACTCTGTGTCTTGTCAGCAGACCTGCCGCCCTGCTGCTCATTCAGGCTTGGGGCTAATCATATTAATTGGAATATTAAACATTCACAAAAGCGAATTATAATGAACTCCCCTCACTCCTCCTCCCAGTCAGCAATTGAGGAGACAGCTGCAGGCAGCAAAATGTCTTCAATCCTTCGTGTAGTTTGTGCTCCTCACATGGCAGGTTTCCGTCTGAGAGGAGGCAGGGTTTAGGGGAAAAGAGGTGGGAGCTCTCTCTAGGCCCTCGTTGCTAGGTCACTTTGGGCACACCTCTGTGTTCTTTCCAGCCATGGGGAAGGGTATCCCTATGAGGTAAATGCTGGGGTGGGGGGTGTGTGTGGGGAAATGACCCAGAAGCCTATACTGGGGAATTGCTCTCCTGGAGGAAACGAGGCTTCCAGCTCCTAGTTCCTCCAAGGTACTTTCTCTTCCCACCATCTCAAGCTCATCCTCTTTCTTGTGCTTTTGCGCTCAACATTAAGCTGTCCTACATTAAAAGATTATTGACTTTATAAAGGGAAAGCACACTCCTGGTTTTAGAGTCTTAGGAACTAAGAAGTGCTAAATAACTGGGATGCTTTTCAGAAAGGACAAAATGTAGTGATGGCATGTGTGGGCAGAGTGACTGGTCACCAAACACTTGCTGGCCTCACTAATTGAAAACAAGAGTGAAGACTTCTGCAGCAGACTCTATAAGAATGTACAGAGAGAATTGATGCTATAACCTTCCTTCCCGCAAGTGGGGAGGTAACGCAATTTACAATAGTGAGAACTGGCCCTTCACTCGCGTGCACGCTCAGTCGTATCTGACTCCTTGGGACACCACGGCTTCTCTGTCCATGGAATTCTCCAGGCAAGAATACTGGAGTGGGCTGCCATTTCCTACTCCAGGAAATCCTCCTGACCCAGGGATCGAACCCAAGTCTTAGGCATCTGCATTGTCAGGTGGATTCTGTACCATTGTGCCACCTGGGAAGCTGTTTGAAAAAATGAAAGTAGCTTCTCTCATTTCCACGTATGTGTATTTGGGGTTTAGGTCATGGGATGTGGTCAGTCAAGAAAGGCTTGATTGATTCTCAAAGCACAAGAAGATCATAGCCTAGAAGGAGGACATTAATCATTTTATGCACGAGGGTGGGGGGCGTGGAGGGAATTCTGCATGTATATGCCTATTATGTGTGTGTGTGTGTAGATTTTCCAGTCCAGACCAGCACTGTTTATTATAATGCAAGCTATATATATATATATATATATAAATAATTTAAAAATTTCTAGTAGCCACATTAAAGAAAGTAAAAATGAAAAGTCTTTTCATAATATATTTTATTTAACTGATATATTCAAAATATTATTCAATGAGATTATATGATATATCCAAAATATTCAACATGTAATCAACATAAGGATTAATAATGAGATATTTTACATTTTAAAAATACAAAGTCGGACTTCCCTGGTGGTCCAGTGGTTGAGAGTCTGCCTGCCAGTGCAGGGGACGTGGGTTCAGTTCCTGGTCCAGGAAGATTCCACATGCTGCAGGGCAACTGAGTCCTCAAGCCACAGCTATGGAGGCCCTTGCACTCTAGAGCCCATGCTTTGCAACAAGAGAAACCACTGCAATGAGAAGCCAGAACACTGCAAACAGAGAGTAGCCCCCACCCTCAGCAATTAGAGAAAGCCCACGCACAGCAACAAAAACGCGGTGCAGCCCAAAATAAATAAACAAAAGATTAAAAGAAATAAAGTCTTCAAAATCCAGTAGGCACTTCGCACTTACAGCTCATCTGACGCAGCGGATTTCAGCCACAGGTGTCTGGCGATGACCACAGCGGACGGAACCAATCTAGAGGCTTTACTACTAACTCCTCTGGGGAGTGGAGGGGTGGGCAGAGACAGGTCTTGGCCAGGAGAAGTATCCCCTCTGATGAACCTCTGCTTCGGCCTAAAAGAATCACTTCCAACAGATGGCAGCTTATCTACCTCTCACTATAATTCACGCTCCTAAAAAACAACCCAAATGATTACTAACCCAGATGGGGTTTCTGGGAAGAAGCTTTTAGGCCACTATTTAATCTACCTCTGGAGGTTTTCTCCTGGCTTGAGAACTGCCAACATTTTCACTTCTTTTCCTCAGTCTTTTTTTTTTTTTTTGTCCACACTGCAGCTTGCGATATCTTACTTCCCTGATGGGGATTGAACCTGGCCCCAGCAGTAAAAGCACCAAGTCCTGACCACTGGTCCACCAGGGAATTCCCTCCTGAGTCTTTTCTGAGAAGCAGATGGCAGAGAGCGCCCTCCCAGGCCATGGCCTGATATTGGGTTTGTTAAGCTCTTTCCTTGCTCCTTGGGTGTATGTGCCACGTGATGCAGTTGTTCATAAATCTGAAAAGACTGCTTCCTTTTGCGCTCTCTTCCCTGCCTCTCAGGCAGTCTGCTGGGCATGATCTCTGTGGGTGTAGAAACTCAGCACTTGTGTGTACTGTCAGACAGCCTCCAGCCCTTTCTAGGTGCTACTTTCAGCTCTCTGACTTTTTGTCTCACTTTCTCTTCTTAATTATCTAGTATAAGAACACATTTTGAAGACCAACTGCCTTTCCCCTCCTGTGTATCATTGGGAGTGGGAGACATGGTTTAGAATTTATAAGGAGCAGTTAATCTACATAAGAAAGTCAGTCCAAGATGAGAAACTTTTGGCAAGATGTCCTCAGGTCCCATCCAGCATTTTTAGTCTGAGAATGTTCCTTCCTTTGTAGAACTCGGTTCATTCCTTGCTACAGGGTGCTTTCATGTTTTGTTAAGAACCCAAGACTTCAGTGTCAAGTGTCTACAGGACAGATGGAGAGGTTTGACTTCTGGGCCAGTGGAAAGGGAAGAAGCCTAGATTCTCCTATACTACTACTAAGGCTTTAAGTGAGAGGGTCAGGAACCAAATTCTGGGAGATTCTGCCTTGAGGAATCCCTTTTCCAGTTTCGCTCTTTTTTTGTTCAGTCACTCAGTCTTGCCCAACTCTTTGTGACCCCATAGACAGCAGCACGCCAGGTTTCCCTGTCCTTCACCATTTCCAAGAGCTTGCTCAAACTGATGTCCATTGAGTTGGTGATGCCATCCAACCATCTCATCCTCTGTCATGCCCTTCTCTTCCTGCCTTCAATCTTTCCCAGCATCAGGGTCTTTCCCAATGAGTTAGTTCTTCCAATCAGGTGGCCAGAGTATCAGAGCTTCAGCTACAGCATCAGTCCTCCCAGTGAATATTCAGGACCGATTTCTTTTACGATTGACTGGTTTGATCTTGCAGTTCAAGGGACTCTGAAGAGTCTTCTCCAACACCACAGTTCAAAAGCATCAATTCTTTGGTGCTCAGCCTTCTTTATGGTCCAGCTCTCACATCCATACATGACTACGGAAAAACCATAGCTTTGACTAGATGGACCTTTGTCAGCAAAGTAACGTCTCTGCTTTTTAAGGTTTGTCATAGCTTTTCTTCCAAGGAGCAAGCATCTTTTACTTTCATGGCTGCAGTCACCATCTGCAGTGATTTTGGAACTCAAGGAAATAAAGCCTGTCACTGTTTCCATTGTTTCCCCATCTATTTGCCATGAAGTGTTGGGACCGGATGCCATGATCTTAGTTTTTTGAATGTTGAGTTTTAAGCCAGCTTTTTCACTCTTCTCTTTTACCTTCATCAAGAGTCTTTAGTTCTTTTTTGCCATAAGGGTGGTGTCATCTGCATATCTGAGGTTATTGATATTTCTCCCAGCAATCTTGATTCCAGCTTGTGCTTCATCTAGTCCAGCATTTCTCATGATGTACTCTGCATATAAGCAGGGTGACAATATATAGCCTTGAGGTACTCCTTTCCCAGTTTGGAACCCATCCGTTGTTCCATGTCCGGTTCTAACTGTTGCTTCTCGACCTGCATACAAGTTTCACAGGAGGCAGGTAAGGTGGTCTGGTATTCCCATCTCTTTTAAGAATTTTCCACAGTTGTCTTTCCAGCTTTGCCCTCAAGCTAAAGAAAAAACTATTTGAGGTTGGGTGGGGTCAAGAAGAAGGGCTCATTTTCACACAGAGTCAAGCTGGAAATCCAGTCTCCAAATCTGGGGAAGGGGTTCCTTTAGAGTCCCTCCAGAGCTTACTCCGTGACTTCAGAATGGCCCCCTCATTGCTTCTCTCAGCCCCGCCCCCTGCTGGAGAGGGCCGGGCTTGAGGGCGGGGCCAGGCTGTGGGCGGGTCCTCACCTGCTGTGCCGCCCGTCTCCTTGACGACCGCGACAAGATGGCGAACCTGACGGGTGCGATTAAGGGGCTGTACCCCGAAACACTGAGCCCAGAGCAGCTGGAGAAGCTGCGCGGCTTCAAGGTGGGTGCGGTTCCAACTCCCGCCTCCATCGGAGTGCAGCTCCTCCTCGGGTGAGGGCCGGGCCCCAGAGAGAAGGGACTCGGGAGCCTGTGCCCAGATAAAGGGGCGGAAGGCTGGGAGATGGGGACACCTCCGGCGGACCCCTGGCTTCTAGGTCCTTGAACAGATCCTGGCAGGAGCTTGAAAGTGCAAAAAGAACTAAAATAGGAATGAACCAGAAAAATGGACCGAATTGACTGCCAGATACTTTAACTTAGATACAAACAAGAACTTCCCAACGGTAGAGACCCGACTTTAGTTAAGGCGCCTAAGCCTGAGCCTGAGACAGCACTGGAGATGTTATAATCTGTAAGAAGAGAGAAGGCTTAACTGTTCAAAATATCCTGGGAAGAAACCCGCGTTAAGGGAACCCCTTGTTTCCCCCAGCCCTCTGCACCTCCACCTGGAACCCTGAAATCTTTCTCTTCAAGGAGGGTGAACTTTTGCTCTTGTCCCCCAGATTCAAACTCGGATTACTAATGAAAAGTACCTTAGGACCCACAAAGAAGTGGAATTGCTCATAAGTGGTTTCTTCAGGTAGGTGGTTTTCCAAACTGGCCTTGAGTAAATAGGGTTAATTTTTACCAAATCTCATTGGGGATACACGAGTGTGAGTCACCTCCTCTTTGTTTAAACACTGCTTGTTGCTTCCTTTAGGGTCTGAAGATTAGAAAATATCCTAAGGTCGAATGTTTTCTAATGCTGGGGCCTGTGACACCCAGGATTTTCTTGTTATTTCTAGAGGCTTCCTTCAGTTATCTCAAAAATATTAATATGCATTCATTTTAGCTGTGAGGATAAATATGTACCTTCTGACACTTGGAAGAAGGAATTTGGCATTGAGAAACTCAGCAGACAGCTACTGGGTGTAGAACACTATTCTCCACAGTGGTATTAAACAAGATCATTAGAACTTAAAAAAAAAAAAAATTACAGATGTCTGGCCTTTCAGATGTACCAGAGAACATTGTTGTAGAAAGACTCCAAGGGTTGGAAGCCACTCCCCTGTAAGTCCTGGGGAAAAGAAAACCATTTTCCACCATATCTTGGAGACCTTTTCCCTTCCCCCACACTGCTTTTCAGCGTGGCATTTGCTTGAATGGAAAATTTTCCTAATGGGATGAAAAGCAAGGAACTGAGGTGGGGTGGAAATCATGGTGCATCAATGGATGGAAACAATAGAGCTATCTTAGAAATACTGTTTGGTTACAGACAGACAAGATTTAAATAATAATGGCTTCCATATCCAGGCACTGCGTTGGTTTCCTCCATTAGCAGTTATCACACTGTAGTGTAATTGCATTGTCCATCTTTTGTCTCTCTCCCTGAACCAAAGCTTGAAGCTGGTGGAGCCATGGTTTTGTCCCCAGGGCCCACACAGTGTATGGCAAATTGGTACATTTGTGCTGATTCTCCCAGCAGGTCTACAAAGATAGTTTATTATCAGTTCCATTTTACACATGAAGTACTTTCCCCAGGTGCGGAACCAGG
The DNA here is from genome assembly GCF_032405125.1 of Capricornis sumatraensis. Taxonomy (NCBI): domain Eukaryota; kingdom Metazoa; phylum Chordata; class Mammalia; order Artiodactyla; family Bovidae; genus Capricornis; species Capricornis sumatraensis. Next base: position 120,347,909 of record NC_091070.1, on the reverse strand, counting down.
ATCCAAACCCCTGGTTTTTGCACTGTGTTTCACTGGAAGCACACAGGAGCTGGGAGCCAGAAGTTGTGCTCTCCTTTGTCTTTTTAAAGATTTTTTTTTTTTTGCTCATACTGGAGTGCATGCAGGATCTTAAGTTCCCTGACTAGGAATCGAACTCAAACTTGAGCCCCCTTTTGCAGAAGTGTGGTAACCATTGGATTACCAGGAAAGTCCCTGTGTTTTTAAAAGTAGGCCTAGATGGGTGTCTGGAGAAGGCAACAGCAACCCACTCCACTACTCTTGCCTGGAAAATCCCATGGACAGAGGAGCCTGGTGGGCTGCCGTCTATGGGGTCACACAGAGTCGGACATGACTGAAGCGACTTAGCAGCAGCAGCACCAGAGGGGTGTCTTTCTTCATGCTTCATTGTTCTTCATATTTTAGCCATTTCTCCAAATGGCAGTGGAGTCTCAGAGGGCAGATAGGGGAAGGGGAACGGGCAAATGGAAACCTATCTGTAAAGTTTGGTTTTATTTGGGCTAGGGGTAAGGCTTGGCCAAAAGATCGATTAGGGGTCCTCTGGCAGTGTGAGCCCTGGGGATCAGGCCATCACTTTCTGTACCTTTTCTTCCAAAGGGAGATAAAGGAAGACATCTATCCTGTCCTGGGGAGCTCACAATCCAAGTTAGAAATGATTCCAGCATGGAGATTGGGAATAGATGGTAAAACCTGAAATATCTCACTATTTGCAATGTTCACAGACAAAAGGATTAAAAGCAGCGGGGGTGGTGAGTGAAGAGGGCATTGTTTTAATCACATGGCAGGAATGGCCCTCCTTCTCTGCCCAGGAACAGTTTCCAGGAGTAGCCTGGCGTCTGCAAGGACAGCCCCAGGCAATTTTCCCTCTCCTTCCTTATCATCCCCCTCTTGGGCCAGGTAGGCCACAAGGCCTCTCCTTTTGCTGTCCCTCAAGCTCCTCTCATGAAATTCTCCTGGCCCCTTTTAGGCCTTTCTCTTTCTGGGATGGAGGTGGGAGGAAAGGAGAAGTGTTTGAAGTTTGAGGGTTTGTTTTCAGGGCTTTCATGTGTGTGTGTGTGTGTGTGTGTGTGTGTGATTGTTATTTCCTTTGGATGGTACCAGAATGAATGAGAATTAGCCTGTCATCGGCCCTGGATGCTTCTGATGGTCCTTCCTATAAGAAAAGAGGAAGGGAGAAGAGGGGACAGAGTCCCGGGCGGCGTGCCTGTCCTCACCTGTCTGCAGGTCTCTGCTGTAGGCTCACTGCAAGCCGTGAGAAGCCCTACAGTGTTTTTGCTGGGAAACTGGCTCCCCAGATCCTAACAATTTATGGCCATTCAGCCACAGCTTTCTGGTCTGTACTTATATATACAGTGTACGGAACTCTTCCTACCTTGAATTTGGGAACTGAAAAATGGAAGGAGTAGGGATCTAACCTATTTTTAGGAACCCAGAGATCTCAGGTTTTAGGCTGGAGACAGGAAACAAAGTGTGACATTGTAGGAAGGCTTTACTAGGTGTTTCTGTAAACAGCCAGGCAGATGAATCTTCCAAAACCATGGCACCAATCATATCATTTCTTGGCTGGAAAAATCTGCAGTGGATCCACAATATCGCCTTAAAAAATTCTATTGAAATATAAAATACAAAAAAAGTGGCATGAACTTTCACAAGCTGAGAATACACATGGTGCTAGTGTCCAGATTAAGAACTAGAATCTGACCAGCACCTCAGACCCTTTGTGGCCCCTTCCAGTCACTTCCTCCAAAAAATTAGTCAGTATCCTGACTTCTGGAGAAGGCAATGGCACCCCACTCCAGTACTCCTGCCTGGAAAATCCCATGGACAGAGGAGCCTGGTAGGCTGCAGTCCATGGGGTCGCTAGGAGTCAGACACGACTGAAGTGACTTAGCAGCAGCATCCTGACTTCTAATTGCTCAGATTCATATTGCCTTTCTAGGAGAAGGTAATGGCACCCCACTCCAGTACTCCTGCCTGGAAAATCCCATGGACGGAGGAGCCTGGTAGGCTGTAGTCCATGGGGTCGCTGAGGGTCGGACACGACTTAGCGACTTCACTTTGATTTTTCACTTTCATGCATTGGAGAAGGAAATGGCAACCCACTCCAATGTTCTTGCCCGGAGAATCCCAGGGACGGGGGAGCCTGGTGGGCTGCCGTCTGTGGGGTCGCACAGTTGGACACGACTGAAGTGACTTAGCAGTGACTTAGCATATTGCCTTTCTGTGTCCTTTGAAAGTGAAATGAAAGTCGCTCAGTCGTGTCTGACTCTGTGCGACCCCATGGACTATATAGGGATTCTCCAGGCCAGAATACTGAAGTGGGTAGCCTTTCCCTTCTCCAGGGAGTCTTTCCAACCCAGGGATTGAACCCAGGTCTCCCACATTGCAGGTGGATTCTTTACCAGCTGAGCCACAAGGGAAGCAAAAGAATGCTGGAGTGGGTAGCCTATCCCTTCTCCAGGGGATCTTCCTGACCCAGGAATCGAACCAGGTTCTCCTGCATTGCAGGTGGATTCTTTACCACCTGAGATATGAGGGAAGTCCTCTGTGTCCTTTATATAAATGGAATTCCACAGTATGTGCTCCTTTGTGCCTGGTTCTTTTGCTCAGCAATATCTTATAGCCCCTCCATTCTCCTTGCTATATAGTGTTCCACGGTGGCACTTTACCACACTTTGTTTATCCATTCCCATCATCTCTTTTGGGCTTCCCTGGTGGCTCAGACGGTAAAGAATCTGCCTGCAATATAGGAGACCCAGGTTCAATCCCTGGATCAGGAAGATCCCCTGGAGAAGGAAATGGCAACCCACTCCAGTGTTCTTGCCTGGAGAATCCCCAGGAGCAGAGGAGCCTGGCAGGCTGTGGTCCACGGGGTCATAAGGAGTTGGACATGATGAGTGACTAACAACATCATCTCTTGAACTGAGTAGAAATGTCTCTCCCTGGCCTTTAAGGCCCTCCATACCAGGCCCTCCTTCACTTTCCACTATTTCCTGCATGTGCCCCGACTCTAGCCAGACTGGACCCCTCTGGTTGCTTCACTGAGTGCTCTTCTAGACACTGGGGAAACAAAAGTGGAGATGGCCCGGCTCCTACCCTAGAGGAGCTCAGTGCCCGTAGAATGTGAGCTGCTCCCTTGACTTTCCAGACCTTTGCTCCTGCTGCTTCCTTGTTCTGGAAGGCTCTTGTCCCTCAGCCTTTGTCCCATGTGTACCTCAAGGGTTCTCAAACGCCAGATGCTGTGTGATGACTTGGGGGGTCTTGTTTGAGGAGGCTGCCCTCTCTCCTCTGATCGTTCAGCACACTATTCTGAACCCTCCTGTAGCACTACCTGGAGGTTACTTGGCATTTTGGGAACTTACCCGTTTCCTTGTGCTTGACTGTCCTTTTTTTGAGATGGGGCTGTATTTATCTTTTTAAAATCAATCCCTCATATCTTATATAGTGACTTACACCTAATTTGTGCTCAGCAGTTCTCAAGTTGAATTGAAGGAAAAGAAGGGAAGCAAAATTGTTGAAACTTGGAAGGCAGGGGCCTCCTGGGCAGGCAGGGCAGCTGTGGCCACGAGGCTATGTTGCAGAACCCTGGCCTTGGAGCCACACGACCCGGGGCTCCTCTCCTTTATTTACTCACTTTATGAACTTGGGCAGTGGTCAACCTTTTGAAAGCTAGGCTCCTTCCTGTGTAAAACGGGGCACAGTCATTGCTGTTTCACGGGGTTGGAGAGTGAGGTAATATTTGTGGACCGGCTTTATGAGCCATAAAACTCCGTGGGATGTGAGGCAGTTTCAGCTTCCCAGTGGACCGGCGCTGCGGGTGTCGTCACAGCGTCCACGGGCCTGCCGGACCAGCAGCTGCCTCACGTCTGTCTGCTCAGCTTTGTTTCCCGTGCTCTCTCGCCCCACCCGTGGCAATTTCTGGTTGCTCTTCCTCAGAAGGTTGTGGGTGGCACACCTGTCCCCCCACACGTGAGAACCTCAGGGACGAGGCAGCGAGCTCTTCAGCCCTGGCCTGGCCTTGGTTTTGTGAAATGATTGTCGAGTGAATGGCAAGCTTCACTTGGCTACAGCACTCGCTGTCTCGTGAGCTGAGCATTCCCTAGACTCCTTGCTTCTGACCCCGGATCCTGACTTGAAGGAGAATCACACTGGAAAGGGTCCTTGGCAGGAGGCCTCTGGCTCTCTGCCCGCGACGACAGGTGTGTCTCAGGCCAGCAGCTGACAGACAGGTCAGGACCTGCTTTACCTCCACCCCATACCCCTTGTTGTTTTCCAGAGAAATATTTTTGAAAAGACCAGACAACATTCCCGAATTTGCCGCAGGTGAGTAAGGCAGCATCCATTTTGGGTGAGTGATCAACGCGCACCAGGAGTGTTCCTGTGAACTGCGACTTGGACAAGGCAGAGCCTGGGCTACCACATCACCTGATGTCTCCCAAGGGAGCTTTCTTCAAAACGCTCTTTCCTCCATCATTTCCTCAGAATGAGGACAGATAAGAAATGAGGCAGAACTTCCTCGTGGTAAAGATGGTTAAGAATGTTGCGATTCCCAAAGGGACAGACAGGCAGCTCTTTTCCCGGGAATCTTAAAGCAGGGTTCTCAGCCCAGTCTGTGCATTAAAGTCACCTGGGGAGCTTTTAAAAAATACTGATGCCCGGGCACCCCTCCCCCGGGTTTTATTTAATTAGTCTGGGGCGGGGCCTGGCATTCACTGTTTTAAAGGCTCCCCAGGTGATTCTAATGGGCTCCACTGCCCTGAGAGGGCTTGAGGTCAATGGTATTTAAAGGGAAGGGGCTAGGCCGACTGATTTCTCGGGTCCTTTTAGCCCTGGGAGTCCGTTACAGCCTCACAAGGTTTCTGATTGAGTCTAAGTATGTCTTTGCTGCCACAGCAGATGCTGCCTCTGATTCACATTATGCCGGGTGTATAAAAATCCTCCTTTGTCGTCATCCTGCGAGAGCCTAGCCCTCCTTGGAGAGGATATTCTCAGAGAGGGCGTGATGTCTCAGACAGGAGCCGGCAGGCCGAGTGGAGACAAGAATAACACTTGGTATTTATTTGGGCCCCAAGATGGGCCTGGAGCAGAAAGCCAGAGACTCATCAACCCTCTGACGGCTTCCTGTGCGTCAGCAAGCTGATAAGCCAGTGGCAGGGTGGTGTGGTGGGGACCGGGGCCACCCCATGTCCCCCTTCCCGGGAACGCTGGAGCTGGAGGCTCAGAAGTGCTGGGGGTCAGGGCAGTGCTGATGGTGACCCTGGAATTTGCTGAGACATCTCATATCACATCGTAAAGCTGGACCACAGGAACAGTCCTGCCAAGACAGAGCCGTCCTAACTTTTTAGCAGAGTGAGCTGTCTCTCTCCTCATCTGCTTCCCCTTGGGTTTAGATGATTTCTTCTTTTTGATTCTCATCCCAGACTATTTCACGGATCCAAGACTTCCCAACAAGATTCACATGCAGCTAATTAAGGAGAAGAAAGCGGCTTAATTAGCAAAATCACGATGCTCAGCTGTTGAGAGAGACCAGAAAGAATCCAGCCTCTGGTGGGTGTTAACCTCACTTACAGACAGAGGCTTCTTCACTCCTGTGAAAATAAGCACTGGCTCCTCGGCCTGGGGTGTGAAAGAAACCAAACAGTCTGCAGAGAAGTTTGTGCAAGTGTTGAGTTTTCCTGACACTACCTTGGGGAATTAGGGGCTGTGAAGAGAGGCCCAGGGTTTGTCTGGCATATCTGTGGCAGAGACATCCATCTTCTTAATCTAGTGACGTGGTTGAGGAGAGTGGAAGTTGGAGTAGTTCTGGAGGAAAGAGGGAGGCAGGGAAGCGGGGGTGGGATCTGTTGCCACAGGCTTCCTGCGAGCTCGTGTAGTGGCCTTTTCCTTGTGTCCTTGGTGGTGGGAGTGGAAGGGCTTCCCCACTGCTTCTGGAAGGGGTGGAGCCGCTTCCCTCGCAGCATTTGGATAAAATGAGATCACCCCCGCCTGTCAAACCATGCTACCCTGTGAGGGCCAGCACACATTTTCCAGGCAGGCTTTCTGCAATGATGTGGAAGGTTGGGATTTTTAAATGTGAGGTGGGACGAAGCCGCACTCCTGATTTAGCAGCACCATTTCTTTTTTTTGCAGGGTCACCTGAAAGCCAGAGAGCTCTGCTGCCCTCAGTGTGGGTTTCCAGGCTGCCCTGGGCTGCGCCTGCTGTTGCAAAGGCTTTTAAAGATACTCATTAAAAGCAGACCTTCCTGTGCTCTCTGCTTTATTTCAATCAGGAGGAGGAAGACATCCTCCATGGGAGGCTGCTCTACCCCTCCTCTGACCCGGGAGGTAGCAGGGCCTCTTTCTGTGTCCATGGCAGAGGCCTCTCAGCTCAGCCAGTGGGCCGGTTCATGTGCCTTAGCCCCGTGTGGTCCCTGCCCGTCCAGACCCTCCCTCCCAGGGCCAAGACTGGAAAAAAGGACAGTGGCGAGTATCTGGAGAGGACCACAGCTGGCCGTGGTGGTACTCAAACAAGCGGAGTCCACGCTTCTGAGTTGGCTTTTGTTTTTTATCTCACCTCCGGGGTTACTGTACCGAGAGTACAGGTGATGATTAACTTTTATTTCCATAGAAGCAATAATCAGGAATTGGGTTGGAAGAACAGCAAGAGTGAATGAGATTAAACATAGAAAACCCACTCAGGCTTATGCATAATAGTGAGGGACTCAGAGGTGGTGGACTTTGTTTTGGGGGATTTTTAGGAACAAGCTGCCCAGCCATTTCGTTTTGAGTGTTAGAGGCAGGAGAGCGGGCCAGCTGCCCCTGTGGAGTCCTTTCTAGGCCCAGAAGGTGGCAAAGTTTTGCATGTATGTGTCTATGTCTCTGGCCTCCAAACATACTAGCTCCCCTGTAGGAAGGACCTCTCACTTGTGTGACACGTGTCAGCTTCACCACGGTTACAGAAACACCAAATATTAATAATACAGACAGAAGCAGGGGCTGCATTTTTATTTGCCTTGTCTCTGCTGTCTTGTCCCCAGCTACTATCACCTGAAGTAGTAGCAAAGGCAACCAAATGGGGCAGTTAGAGAACTGTTGGTCTTCCCTGGTGGCTTAGAGGGTAAAGAATCTGCCTGTAAGGCGAGAGACCTGGATTTGATCCCTGCTTGGAAAGATCCTCTGGAGAAGGGAATGGCTACCCACTCCAGTATTCTTGTGTGGAGAATTCCGTAGAGGAGCCTGGGCTACAGACCATGGGGTCACAAAGAGTTGGACATGACTGACGGACTAACACAGAACTATTAAAACTGCAGATAATAGGCTATGTGATAGGAACCTGAGGAGTTATTTTAAGTGCTTTCAGAATCACAGTTCAGCAGCCATAGATCTGATAATGAGCTATCCCTGTTTAGAAAATCCAAACGAAGCCATCAGCCAAACACACATCCACTAAGGACCCCTGATGTGAAGTGTTCCATCAGACATTCTTGGAGCCTTCTGTGGGAGAAGAGACGTGCAGCAATGTGAAGAGAAAGCAGAGTGTTTTGCAGGGTGCTCGAATGCATGATTTAATACTGTGACAGTACAACGGCCCCTGCTTGGGGAGTTTCCTGGTAAGAAGAAATGCATTCCACTGAAAATACATTTGAAAGCCTTTCTGAGTGAAGAATGCACTTAACACAGGTCTTCGTGTGAGACTGTGTCTAAGTCCTGGGGGTAAGGCGGCAAGTGTCCCTCCCTGCAACGGCTCAGGGCCTGGGAGACTGGCCGCTTTACTCCCCAAACCTCAGCTGTCTACATATCTCACCTTTTAGATCGAAAACTCCACCAGGGCAGAGGGACCACACCTAAAAGGCGATCTTGTTCACTGTTGAGCTTCTGACTTCCTATCACTGTGTCTGAATACAGCAGGTGTTCAGTGTCCGTTTGTGGAGAGAATGAATGCTTGTATAATTGAGTGACCAATCCCTTTGTGTACCTATGATGGTAAGCAGGGGCGTCATGCCCGAGGCGGCAGAAGAAAGAACACCCAGCCTGCCTGTGGAGTGAGGGAGGCCTCAGGGAAGCTGGCCTGTGATGGGTAAGAAGGGGTTTGCCAGGCAGACGTGAGGGAAGAGGCCTGGGGCAGTCAGGGTATCTCGGCGCTTCTGTCCTGCTCAGCAGGGTGCTGGGGCCTGCTGATGCTCATCAGCCCTTCCTTCCTTGCTTCCAAAGCAGAAGAGGCCAAAAGAGGAAGGGAGGGGAGTAGCTTTGGCTCAGTCCCAAAGCAGTGTCTTCTGGCCCTTTCCTCCCTGACTCATTCTCCACACATTGCAGCTAGAATGATCTTTAAGAAACGTAAATTAAGTGTTACTTTCTTGCCTAAAACCCTTTGGTGGTCTTCCATGCACTTAAAATCCAGATGCGTTTCCCAGGACTACAAAGCTTCACAAGTCCCTCCACCTTCTAACACGTCTCCCCTCTGCTCCCCTCCTCCTGCCTCACTGGGCTCCAGCCACACCAATCGTTCCTCTCCTCCTCGAACACGCCAAGGTTGTTCCCACTGTAAGGCCTTTGACCTCTGCCTGGATTTCTCTCCCCCAGAACCTCATAGAGCTAGTGATGCAAGCTGGGGTGCTTTGTGCTGGAGGGAAGAGTCTGCTAAACAGGGAGGCCATGCTTTCCTCATGGAGGGCAGCTGCCAGAGCTGGCTCAGGGGCCACCCCTCTGCGGCTCCCCCCACGGTCACAGGAAAAGCAGGAGGACCTGGAAGGGACTTGCTGGTGGTACTTGCCTGTCTTTTCAGAAAAGCTCCCTCTCGAAGGATGGCTGGGAAACGGTTTAGCTAGTGAACACTGCCCTCAGTAGCTTCTTGTCACTTCCTCAGAGAGCCTTCTCCTGGGGATCCAACTGAAGTAGCCTCCCCCAGACATTGAAAAGTCTTTAATTAAGAAAGTATCACATCACTTAGTTTTCTTTTCAGCACCTTCCACTGTCTGATATTATCTTGATGGCTCATTTTCTTGCTATTGTTTGTGGCCCAGGAATGTGAGCCCCAGGGGAGCAGGCCTTGTCTGTTGTGCTCCTCACTCCAAGGCCAGTACCCGCAGCACTTGCTTGGATGGGTGGATGGTGGTTAGAAGCCTGACTACCATGAAGGCTTGACTGAGGCAGTGACATGAAAAGAAATGAATCCTAGTTGTCTTTAGGGGGAGGAGTTGCCTGGGGTTGTGATTTGAATGGGGTGGAGTTATAAGGGAGGGTGGTGGATTCTAGACTGCATCTAGAATTTACTTATGCCAAAGGGCTGTTATAAGGGGCAAAGGAAATGGGGAGATGGATTTATTTTTTGGCTGTGCCGCGTGGCTTATGGGATCTCAGTTCCCTTGCTAGGGATTGAACTCAGGCCATGGCAGAGAAAGTGCTGAATCCTAACTGTTAGACCACCATGGAACTCCCCAGGAGATGAATTAAGACCAAAAGGTTTCCACCGATGTGTAACTGGGTCATGGGTAATACTGATGGTTAGCTTCAGATGGGGTTGACAGGAGTTTGACTGCAGTGGACATAGTAGCGACTGTGAGCTGAGGATGTGGAAGTGGATGCATGCTCCCTATGGACACGACCTTCTAGGAACGTGGCCGGGAGGAGAATGGAGGAAGCGCAGTAGGTGGAGAGGCAGCGTCAAGAATGGGCTTTTGTTACAGGAGATGCTGAGCATCCAGGGATCTGACGTCTTTTGTTGCTGCAGGTCTGTTTTAGGCTAAAAAATGTTTGGAGCATCTTGGAAACGTCAGATGGGCCCTGACATCCAGAAGTAATGGGGACTAATGGGCAGGCCTGACTTTGCCATCATGTGACCCAGAGCGAACTCCGTGTCTGTTTTCTCATCCTCATAATTGGAGCAGAAGCTCTCATGGGCTTGCTCTCCTCACTGGCTGGGCCCAAAAGCCTGGGCTCTCATCTCATTGGATGGGCCTCTGCTGCCCTCTCCTGGGTGAGACGCCACTCTGAGAATCCCCGCTCCAGGCCCAAGTAGTGAGCAAGAGGAAGAGGAACTGGGCTAGGAGTTGGGAGCGTGTTCACACATTCCAAGATCCCTATAATAGAAAGTTTTTCAGAAGTTGCAAAATCCAGGGCCTTATCTCCAGCAGAGATGCTTCATGAGCTCCTTTGACATCTCCTTAAAAGTGTCAGAATGAAAGGTTGCAAGTTTGATTATTCATTTATTTGTTCACTTATTCACTATTCTACAAATATTGCTGCTGCTGCTGCTAAGTCGCTTCAGTCGTGTCTGACTCTGTGCAACCCCACAGATGGCAGCCCACCAGGCTCCCCCATCCCTGGGATTCTCCAGGCAAGAACACTGGAGTGGGTTCAACAAATACTAGGGTATATTATCAGGATGCAAAGTTTTGGAAATAAGACACACTGTTTCCTCAAGGAACCCATAGTCTAGAGAGTGTCCATGGATTCGTGGATAATTAGAATCCGTTTCAAAAGTGAAATGATAAGAGAAAAGGGCAAGCTGTTGCAAGGGCACAGGAAGGGGTACCTTGGCCAGAAAACATTTCCCAGCATGTGGAGCTAAATGCTGACATGATCAGGAATCGACAGGCACCAAGTTGCTGCCCAATATCACATCTCCCCCGTATTAAATCTGAAGGGCAAGTCTTGTGTCTTCCAAGCAGACTTCTTCCTGAGTTCTTTCCTCACTCTTATCTCTGTGCTTAACAGTCTTGTGAGCCCTCAGTTTTCCACGTCTGTAAACAGTGGGACGTGCTACTAGATTTGACCTCTGAGCACCGTTGTCATCATGAATCTGAGTCCTATGGATGCTAACACTTGCTTTCTAAAAACAACTTGGGAGCATGCTAGCACATTCATAATAGACATACAAACCCAGAAAATTTTCAGCATCCTTGGGAGGCTTCTGCTTTACCAGAAAGAACCACACGTGCTTTGCATACAGTAGCTTTTTACTAAATGCTTGTTGAAAAAAAACAGGCTGTTGGCACTGATAAAGTGTTCCTGTTGTCCCCTTGGGTTGCTGAGTTGCTTCATCTATAAGGGGGATAACATGCCTCTTGTGGACTTGTGTGGGGTGCTGTTACACTTGCGGGCAGCATGCCCATGGTGGGGCTCTGTAGATAGCAGTGCTTGTTGCAGTGAGGTGGTAAATTTAACCTGGGTCAGGGCATAGTTACTGAGAAGAGTCTCCATGGGAAGAGGGAGTCAACTAAAATTAAATGCAAGTTGATATGCTGGCGTTTAGGGCTATTTGTGGGAGACTGAAGACTCACGGCTTTCTGGAGAAAGCTTCTTCAAGGCCCAACACAACAGCAGTAGTCATACTTTGGACCCATCTCACACAGTCCCCAGGTGGCCTGGAAGCTAAGACAGGTCCTTCCGGAGCAGGACTTCACAAAGTAGCCTATACTTTGGTCATTGAGCTGGAGAAGTGACAGCACAGAGCACTCAAAGAATTACAGCAATAAGTGCATCTCTGGGAACTGGAAGAACAAAATCCCAATAGTTGTCTGGTAGCTGTACTCAGTTCAATTGCTTAGTTGTAGCCAACTCTTTGCGACCCCATGAACTGCGGCATGACAGGGTTCCCTCTCCATCAACAACTCCCGGAGCTTGCTCAAACTCATGTCCATCCAGTCAGTGGCCATGCAGTCATCTCATCCTCTGTCGTCCCCTTCTCCTCCTGCCTTCAATCTTTCCCAGCATCAGGCTCTTTTCCAATGAGTCAGTTCTTCACATCAGTTGGCCAAAGTATTGCAGTTTCAGCTTCAGCATCAGTCCTTCCAAAGAATATTCAGGACTGATTTCCTTTACAACTGCCTGGCTTGATCTTGCACTCCAAGGGACTCTCAAGAGTCTTCTCCAATGCCACAGTTCAAAAGCATCAGTTTTTCAGTGCTCAACTTTCTTTTATAGTCCAACTCTTCACCTCCTTACATGACTACTGGAAGAACCATAGCTTTGACTAGATAGACCTTTGTTGGTAAAGTAATATCTCTGCTTTTTAATATGCTCTCTAGGTTGATCATAGCTTTTCTTCCAAGGAGCAAGCATCTTTTAATTTCATGGCTGCAGTCACCATCTGCAGTGATTTTGGAGCTCAAGGAAATAAAGTCTGTCACTGTTTCCATTGTTTCCCCATCTATTGGCCATGAAGTGATGGGACCGGATGCCATGATATTAGTTTTCCAATTGTTGAGTTTTAAGCCAACTTTTTCACTCTCCTCTTTCACTTTCATCAAGAAGCTCTTCAGTTGCTCTTCGCTTTCTACCATTAGGGTGGTGTCATCTGCATATCTGAGGTTATTGATAGTTCTCCTGTCAATCTTGATTTCAGCTTGTGCTTCATACAGCCCAGCATTTCACATGATATACTCTGCATATAAGTTAAATAAGGTTTATTGACTACCCCAAAGCCTTTGACTGTGTAGATCACAAGAAACTGGAAAATTCTTCAAGAGATGGGAATACCAGACTACCTAACCTGCCTTCTGAGAAATCTGTATGCAGGTCAAGAAGCAACAGTTAGAACTGGACATGGAATAACAGACTCGTTCAAAACTGGGAATGGAGTACGACAAGGCTGTATATTGTCACCCTGCGTATTCAACTTATATGCAGAATACATCATGTGAAATGCCAGGCTGGATGAAGCACAAGCTGGAATCAAGATTGACAGGAGAAATATCAATAACCTCAGATATGCAGATGACACTACCCTTATGGCAGAAAGCAAAGAAGAACTAAAGAGCTTCTTGATGAAAGTGAAAGAGAGTGAAAAAGTTGGCTTCAAACTCAACAATCAGAAAACAAAGATCATGGCATCTGGTCCCATCAGTTCATGGCAAGTAGATGGGGGAACAATGGAAACAGTGACAGACTTTATTTTGTTGGGCTCCAAAATCACTGCAGATGGTGACTGCAGCCATGAAATTAAAAGATACTTGCTCCTTGGAAGAAAAGCTATGACCAACCTAGAAAGCATATTAAAAAGTAGAGGCATTACTTTGCAAACAAGGGTCTATCTAGTCAAAGCTATGGTTTTTCCAGTAGTCATCTATGGATGTGAGAGTTGGACTGTGATGAAAGCTGAGTGCCGAAGAACTGATGCTTTTGACCTGTGGTGTTGGAGAAGACTCTTGAGAGTCCCTTGGACTTCAAGGAGATCCAACCAGTCCATCCTAAAGGAAATCAGTCCTGAATATTCATTGGAAAGACTGATGCTGAAGCTGAAACTCCAATACTTTGGCCAACTGATGTGAAGAACTGACTCATTGGAAAAGAGTCTGATGCTAGGAAAGATTGAAGGCAGGAGGAGAAGGAGACGACAGAGGATGAGTGGTTGGATGGCATCACTGATCCAATGGAGATGAGTTTGAGTAAATTCCAGGAGTTGGTGATGGACAGGGAGGCCTGGTGTGCTGTAGTCCATGGGGTCGCAATGAGTCGGACACGACTGAGTGACTGCACTGAACTGATGTACTCTTTTCCCAATTTGGAACCAGTCTGTTGTTCCAAGTCCAGTTGTAACTGTTGCTTCTTGACCTGCATACAGATTTCTCAGGAGGCAGGTCAGGTGGTCTGGTATTCCCATCTCTTTCAGAATTTTCCACAGTTTCTTGTGATCCACACAGTCAAAGTTTTTGGCATAGTCAATAAAGCAGAAATAGATGTTTTTCTGGAACTCTTGCTTTTTTGATGATCCAGCAGATGTTAGCAATTTGATCTCTGGTTCCTCTGCCTTTTCTAAAACCAGCTTGAACATCTGGAAGTTTATGGTTCACGTATTGGTGAAGCCTGGCTTGGAGAATTTTGAGCATGACTTTACTAGCATGTGAGATGAGTGCAATTGTGCGGGTAGTTTGAGCATTCTTTGGCATTGCCTTTCTTTGGAATTTGAATGAAAACTGACCTTTTCCAGTCCTGTGGCTACTACTGACTTTTCCAAATTTGCTAGCATATTGAGTGAAGCACTTTCACAGCATCATCTTTCAGGATTTGAAATAGCTCAACTGGAATTCCATCACCTCCACTAGCTTTGTTCGTAGTGATGCTTCCTAAGGCCCACCTGACTTCACATTCCAGGATGTCTGGCTCTAGGTGAGTGATCACACCGTTATGGTTATCTGGGTCTTGAAGATCTTTTTTGTATGGTTCTTCTGTGTATTCTTGCCACCTCTTCTTAATATCTTCTGCTTCTGTTAGGTCCATACCATTTCTGTCCTTTATCGAGCCCATCTTTGCATGAAATGTTCCCTTGGTATCTCTAATTTTCTTGAAGAGATCTCTAGTCTTTCCCATTCTATTGTTTTCCTCTATTTCTTTGCATTGATCTCTGAGGAAGGCTTTCTTATCTCTCCTTGCTATTCTTTGGAACTCTGCATTCAGATGGGTATGTTTCCTGTCAACAGTGAGGAAAGCTAGCTGTAGGGTACCTCTGGTAAGATGCACCTGAGAACGAAAGCTGATGGAAAGAGGCTAAATGGGTTACTGTGTTTTGTTTCCACACTTCAGAGAAATGAAAACTAGATGCCAAAGGGAAGGACTGAATCATAGAATTTCTTCAAGTAGAAATTGCTTTGGAGATCAGCCAGTCCAGTGTTATTTCACAGATGGAGAGACTTATCCCCACACGACAGTGTGGCACAGGGGGCTGGCCCTCTGCTGATTTAAAATCGAATGTGATTTCAGTATTTCACACTGGAAAAAACTACCTAGACTTGTTTAGCTTGGAGAACAATAACTAGATGATCGTTCAGGAGCAAGGACATGCTGTGTGTCCATGGATAATTAACTTACTCTAACTGTAGGTGAGGTCAAAATCCATTCATTTATCAACAGACATTTTGAGCGTGTGCCAGCTCTCTCTCTCATTCAAGGTCACTTCCATCTCCATGCTTTTCATTTTTCAGTTCTGTCTATCATCTTGCACTAGATGTTATGGGAAGACCTATCAAGTGTAAAGAAAGGTAGCTCACCCCTTAGAGAGAAGGCAAGATTCACAGTGTATTCTTTTTTTTTTTTTTGGCTGAGGCACGTGGAATTAGTTCTCTAACCAGGGAGCAAACCTGCTCCCCATGCAGTAGAAGCATGGAGGCTTAACCATTGAACCACCAGGGGAGTCCCCAGCATGTAGTCTTCTGTGTCCAGCTTATTTCGTGTAGCCTATATTTAAATCTATCTGTATTCATTCGTTTGTTCCTTTATCTGCTGGATAGTAGTCCCTTCTTTATGCCCAGTTGATGGCCATTTGGGTTACTTCCATTTGGGGAAATAAAGCTTTGATGAACATTAAATTAATATTATTAATAACTTTTCATTTCTCCTTAGTAAATATCTAAGAATGGGACTGCTGAGTTAAATGGTAAGTGTATATTTAACATAGTAAAGAATTGCCAAGTTCTTTTTCATAGTGGCTACCCCATATATATTGTGGCTCAGCGGGTAAAGAATCTGGTGCAATGCAGGAGGCCTGGATTTGATCCTTGGGTTGGGAAGATCCCCTGGAGAGGGGAAAGGCTACCCACTGCAGTATTCTGGCCTGGAGAATGCCATGGACTGTATAGTCCATGGGGTCGCAAAGAGTCAGACACGACTGAGTGACTTCACTTACCCTGTTTTGCATTCCTACCAGCACTGTATGACCAGTTTCTCTGTATCCTCACCAGCATTTGGTATTCTCACAATTTTTCACTTGAACCATTCTGATAGGTGCATGGTAATATTTCCTGGCGGTTTTCATTTGCATTTCTCTGGCTGACTGTGTTGAACAGCTTTTCATGTGCTTCCTGTCCCTCATTATTTCCTTTCTAGTTTAGTGAAATACATGTTTATGTCTTGCCCATTTTCTGACTGGGTGCCTGTGTCCTTTTTTTAACGGAGAGCTAGTTTATTTAGATATGCAGATAGATGGCTTGCAAACATTGTTTCCTGGTAGTCTGTCTTTTCATTCTCTTCACATGACCTGTCAGAGGAGCACACATTTTTAACATTGATGAGATCCAAATTCTTGATTTTCCCTTTTATAGAGCATGTTTTTGTTATCAAATTTAAGAACTCTTTGTCTAATCCTAGATCTTAAAGATTTTTCTCCTTTAAAAAAAGTTCTATAATTTTACAATTTACATTTAAGTCTGTGGCCATTTTGAGTTGATGTTTGAATAAGGCGTTACACTTAGGTTGAATTTCGTTTTGGGCCTATGCCTGTGTAATTGCTCCAGCATCATTTGCTGAAAAAGCTATCTTTCCTCCATTGAGTTGCTTTGGTATCTTTGTCAAAAAAAAGGGAGTAGAACATATCTGTGTGTGTCTGTTTCTGAGAGCTTCATTTTTTTCCTCTTTTTGATATGTCTGTCTCTCCACCTGCAATACATAGCATTGATTATTGTCGCTATATATTAATAATAAAGTTGGATAGATGATTTATTACACTTCATTGGTTTTGTCTCTAAAATTATTTTAGTTCTAGTTCCTTTGCATTCCATATAAATTTTGAAACAATACAATATTTGTCAACAAAAAATGTTAGGATTTTGATAGTAAATTTCATTAAACCTGCATATCAATTTGGGGGGAAGAACTGACACCTTTACTTAGTTGAGTCTTCTGATCCATGAACATAGAATGTCTCCATTTATTTAGATCTTTATTTCAATGACATTGTATAGTTTGTATTTGTATTCGTTTTGTTATTTATACCTAAGCATGTTTTGAGCAATGATAAATAGTATTTTTAATTTTGGTGTCCACATGGGGGTGTGTGTGTATTAATGCATTGTTGATCAGAGACATTAATACATCTTATGTTACCCAAATGTTATTGACTGGAGACATCTCAATATTCACTTACAGGATAATTTGCTGGCCACAGGCATTAGTTTCTGAAGAAATCCCCCAGTCAATAATGTGTTAATTTGCTTCTAGGAGGTTTTTTGTAGGTTCACTAAGATTTTCTATGTAGAAAACTTGGCATCTGCAAATGGGGACAGTTTTACTTTTTCTTTGCAAATCTGTATGCCTTTTATTGCCCTTTCTTGCCTTATTGCACTGTCTAGAACCACTAGCACAATTTTGAATAAGAGGGATGAGAGCAGATATACTTGCTTTGTTCCCGATGTT
Source organism: Capricornis sumatraensis (assembly GCF_032405125.1). NCBI lineage: Eukaryota > Metazoa > Chordata > Mammalia > Artiodactyla > Bovidae > Capricornis > Capricornis sumatraensis. The sequence goes on along the minus strand of NC_091070.1, from coordinate 120,330,788 downwards.
AGGAGAAAAGCACGCACTGAGACGTTCAGCATTGAGTGTAGTGTTAGCTGTAGGCTTTGTAGGTGTTCTTGTCAAGCTTTAGAGATTTCCGAATTCCTATTTTCCTGAGTCTTTCTTTTTTTTTGTAATCACGAGTGGGTGTTGAATTTTGTCAAATTGATTCTTTGAATCAATTGATATAATCATGTGACTTTCTTCTTCAGAGTCTTAATATGGTGGAATACATGGGTTGATTTTTGAAGAGTGAGCCATACTTGTCTCCCAGGAATAAACTCCACTTGGGCATGGTATATAAATGTCTCCATACATTGCTAAACTCTATTTGCTAACACTTGGTTAAGGATTTTTCGATTTATATTCATGAGAGATATTTGTCTGTACTTATCTTTTTTTTTGTACAGTTGTAGTCTGTCCCCTCTCCCCACCCCTGGGTAATATAGCTTCATAAAACGAATTGGGAAGTATTCTCTCCTCTTCTACTTTGTGAAAATGATTACATAGAATTGGTGTTAATTCTTCTTTAAACATTTTGTAGAATTCTCCAGAGAAAATATATGGGCCTCAAAAGGTTTTTGCTTTTTTGGTGGTGGGGGAGAAGGGGACACTTTAAAATTACTTCAGTTCAGTTCAGTCGCTCAATCGTGTCCGACTCTTTGCGACCCCATGAACTGCAGCAGGCCAGGCCTCCCTGTTCATCACCATCTCCCGGAGTTCACTCAGACTCACGTCCATCGAGTCAGTGATGCCATCCAGCCATCTCATCCTCAGTCGTCCCCTTCTCCTCCTGCCCCCAATCCCTCCCAGCATCAGAGTCTTTTCCAATGAGTCAGCTCTTCTCATGAGGTGGCCAAAGTACTGGAGTTTCAGCTTTAGCATCATTCCTTCCAAAGAAATCCCAGGGCTGATCTCCTTCAGAATGGACTGGTTGGATCTCCTTGCAGTCCAAGGGACTCTCTAGAGTCTTCTCCAACACCACAGTTCAAAAGCATCAATTCTTCGGCACTCAGCCTTCTTCACAGTCCAACTCTCACATCCATACACGACCACTGGAAAAACCATAGCCTTGACTAGATGGACCTCAGTCGGCAAAGTAATGTCTCTGCTTTTGAATATACTATCTAGGTTGGTCATAACTTTTCTTCCAAGGAGTAAGCATCTTTTAATTTCATGGCTGCAATCACCATCTGCAGTGATTTTGGAGCCCCAAAAAATAAAGTCAGCCACTATTTCCACTGTTTCCCCATCTATTTGCCATGAAGTGATGGGACTGGATGCCATGATCTTCGTTTTCTGAATGCTGAGCTTTAAGCCAACTTTTTCACTCTCCTCTTTCACTTTCATCAAGAGGCTTCTTAGGTCCTCTTCACTTTCAGCCATAAGGGTGGTGTCATCTGCATATCTGAGGTTATTGATATTTCTCCCAGCAATCTGGATTCCAGCTTGTGTTTCTTCCAGTCCAGCGTTTCTCATGATGTACTCTGCATAGAAGTTAAATAAGCAGGGTGACAATATACAGCCTTGATGTACTCCTTTTCCTATTTGGAACCAGTCAGTTTTTCCATGTCCAGTTTTAACTGTTGCTTCCTGACCTGCATACAGGTTTCTCAAGAGGCAGGTCAGGTGGTCTGGTATTCCCATCTCTTTCAGAATTTTCCAGTTTCTTGTGATCCACACAGTCAAAGGCTTTGGCATAGTCAATAAAGCGGAAATAGATGTTTTTCTGGAAATCTCTTGCTTTTTCGATGATCCAGCGGATGTTGGCAATTTGATCTCTAGTCCCTCTGCCTTTTCTAAAACCAGCTTGAACGTCAGGGAGTTCATGGTTCACGTATTGCTGAAGCCTGGCTTGGAGAATTTTGAGCATGACTTTACTAGCATGTGAGATGAGTGCGATTGTGCGGTAGTTTGAGCATTCTTTGGCATCGCCTTTCTTTGGAATTGGAATGAAAACTGACCTTTGAGGGGGGCGGTCCTAAGATGGCGGAGGAATAGGACGGGAAGAGCACTTTCTCCCTCACAAATTCCTCAAAAGAACATTTCAACGCTGAGCAAACTCCACAAAACAACTTCTGTAGGCTGGCAGAGGACATCAGGCAACCAGAAAAGCAGACCATTGTCTTCAAAAACAGGTAGGAAAAAATATAAAAGACGAAAAAGGAGACAAAGGAGGTGGGGAGGGAGCTCCGTCCCGGGGAGGGAGCTCCGTCCCGGGAAGGGAAGCCCGTCCCGGGAAGGGAATTTTAAGAAGAGAGGTTTCCAAACACCAGGAAACACTCTCCCTGCCGAGTCTGTGGCGAGCCTTGGAAACACAGAGGGCAACATAACAGGAAGGGAAAAATAAAGAAATAATTAAAACCAAGAGACTACAAGCCCAACAGTAACTCCCCCAGAGGAAAAACAGCACAGACGCCTGCATCTGCCACTAGGAAGTGGGGGCAGAGCAGGGAAGCGGGGGAGGCGCAGGCTGCAGTGCTTTGTAAGAATCAGGCAGGAACGCCCCACGCGCAACCAGAATGATCTAACTTGGGCTAGCAAACCAGACTGTGGGATAGCTACCATGCAAAAAGCTCGAACATAAGACACCGCCAGGACTGAGCACAGAACAAAGGACGGAACGGAAAAAGCCGGCTGCAGACCATCCCCCGCGGGGGACAGGCAGCCAGAGCCGTAAGAGCTGGAAAGGGGCAATTGCAGACCTGGAGAGACTTTACTTACCTAACTGCAAGCAGGCTTCTTTGCTAAGACTTCTGTGGGTGCTGGACAGTCACCATCTGCCTCACAAGGGGCGCCAGCGGTCCACCCAGAAAACTGAGCAGCAGAGGCAGAAAAGGCGACAAGTCGCAGCGATCGCGCTCACCAAACTCCTGAGCTACTCGGTCCAGGGAAGGGCACAAAACGCAGTCCCAACCGAATCTGTGCCTCTGAAGGCTACCTGAGCGCCGAACCTGAGAGGCTTAGACCGGGGAAGTGCACGCAGCCTAGGGCCGGCCTCAGACGGTTCCCGGCTGAGCATCATAGAGCCGGAGCGGTTTGTACGCTGCGAGAAGGGACAGGTCCAGCGGGGCTGAGACACTGTGTGCACACGACAGCGCTATTTGTTTGCAGCATCCCCCCTCCCCACAGCGCGACTGAACTAGTGAGCCTAAAAAACCAGCATAAAGAAGAAGTTAAACAGAGGGAACCGCCTTGGAAGTGACCCTACACTGCCCACAACATCAGAGAAGGGCCAGATATATTTTTACTATTTTTAAAATCATTCTTTTTCTAACCTTTTTTTCAATAGTTAAGTCTTCTATTTCTCCTCTAATTTTTATTTTTATAACCTATTATTACTATTCAAAAAAGAAAAAAACAACTCTTTTTTTTTTTTTAAGGCAAACACCATATATAGTCTTTGGGTGGTTACTGGTGTTTTTTTTGTTTTTGTTTTTTTTAAAATAATTCTTGTGGCTTTTTTTTTCTTTTCTTTTTATTTCTTTTTTCCTTTTTCCTTCTGCTTCTTTTCTTTAATATTGTATTTTTGAAAATCCAACCTCTACTCTAGATTTTTAATCTTTGCTCTTTGGTTTTTGTTGTCAGTTTTGTACATTTAAAAACCCAAACTTCACTACCCAATTTTACCTGAGAGCGAGATTACTGGCTTGACCACTCTCTCCTCCTTTGGACTCTCCTTTTTCTCCACCAGGTGGCCTCTGTCTCTTTTCTCCCCATCTCTTCTCTATCCAACTCTGTGAATCTCTGTGTGTTCCAGACGGTGGAGAACACCTAAGGAACTGGTTACTGGCAGGATTTGTCTCTCTCCTTCTCATTCCTCTCTCTTATCTTCCTGGCCACCGCTGTCTACTTCCTCCCTCTCCTCTTCCCTGTATAACTCCGTAAATACCTCTGAGTGGTCCAGACTATGGAACGCACATAAGGAAGTGACTACTGGCTAGCTTGCTCTCTCCTCTTTTGATCTCACTGCATCTCATTCCAGTCACCTCTAACTACCCCCTCCCTCTTCTCTTCTCCTTGTAACTCAGTGAACCTCTCTGAGTGTCCCTCAATGTGGAGAAACTTTTCATCTTTAACCTAGATGTTTTATCATCGGTGCTGTATAGATGGAGAAGTCTAGAGGCTACTGTAAAAATAAAACTGAAAACCAGAAGCAGGAGGCTTAAGTCCAAAGCCTGAAAACATCAGAGAACTCCTGAATTCAGGGAACATTAAGCAATAGGAGCTCATCAAATGCCTCCATACCTACACTGAAACCAAGCTCCACCCAAGGACCAACAAGTTCCAGAACAAGACATACCACGCAAATTCTCCAGCAACACAGGAACACACCCCTGAGCTTCAATATACAGGCAGCTCAAAGTTACTCCAAAACCTTTGACGTCTCATAACCCATTACTGGTCACTCCACTGCACTCCAGAGAGAAGAAACCCAGCTCCACCCACCAGAACTCCAACACAAGCCTCCCTAACCAGGAAACCTTGACAAGCCACTGATAGAACCCCACCCACAGTGAGGAAGCTCCATAATAAAGAGAACTCCACAAATTACCAGAATATAAAAAGGCCACCCCAAACGCAGCAATATAATCAAGATGAAGAGACAGAGGAATACTCAGCAGGTAAAGGAACAGGAGAGTTGCCCACCAAATGAAACAAAAGAGGAAGAGGTAGGGAATCTACCTGAGAAAGAATTCCGAATATTGATAGTGAAAATGATCCAAAATCTTGAAATCAAAATGGAATCACAGATAAATAGCCTAGAGACAAGGATTGAGAAGATGCAAGAAAGGTTTAACAAGGACCTAGAAGAAATAAAAAAAGAGTCAATATATAATGAATAATGCAATAAATGAGATCAGAAACACTCTGGAGGCAACAAATAGCAGAACAACGGAGGAAGAAGATAGGATTAGTGAAATAGAAGATAGAATGGTAGAAATAAATGAATCAGAGAGGAAACAAGAAAAACGAATGAAAAGAAATGAGGACCATCTCAGAGACCTCCAGGACGATATGAAACGCTCCAACATTCGAATTATAGGAGTCCCAGAAGAAGACAGAAAGAAAGATCATGAGAAAACTCTTGAGGAGATAATAGTTGAAAACTTCCCTAAAATGGGGAAGGAAATAATCACCCAAGCCCAAGAAACACAGAGAGTTCCAAATAGGATAAACCCAAGGTGAAACACCCCAAGACACATATTAATCAAATTAACAAAGATCAAACACAAAGAACAAATATTAAAAGCAGCAAGGGAAAAACAACAAACAACACACAAGGGGATTCCCATAAGGATAACAGTTGATCTTTCAATAGAAACTCTTCAGGCCAGGAGGGAATGGCAAGACATACTTAAAGTGATGAAAGAAAATAACCTACAGCCCAGATTACTGTACCCAGCAAGGATCTCATTCAAATACGAAGGAGAAATCAAAAGCTTTACAGACAAGCAAAAGCTGAGAGAATTCAGCACCACCAAACCAGCTCTCCAACAAATTCTAAAGGATATTCTCTAGACAGGAAATACAAAAAGGGTGTATAAACCCAAACCCAAAACAATAAAGTAAATGGTAACAGGATCATACTTATCAATAATTACCTTAAACGTAAATGGGTTGAATGCCCCAACCAAAAGGCAAAGACTGGCCGAATGGATACAAAAACAAGACCCCTCTATATGCTGCTTACAAGAGACCCACCTCAAAACAAGGGACACATACAGACTGAAAGTGAAGGGCTGGAAAAAGATATACCATGCAAATAGAGACCAAAAGAAAGCAGGAGTGGCAATACTCATATCCGATAAAATAGACTTTAAAACGAAGGCTGTGAAAAGAGACAAAGAAGGCCACTACATAATGATCAAAGGATCAATCCAAGAAGAAGATATAACAATTATAAATATATATGCACCCAATATAGGAGCACCGCAATATGTAAGACAAATGCTAAAAAGTATGAAAGGGGAAATCAACAATAACACAATAATAGTGGGAGACTTTAATACCCCACTCACACCTATGGACAGATCAACTAAACAGAAAATCAACAAAGAAACACAAACTTTAAATGATACATTAGACCAGTTAGACCTAATTGATATCTATAGGACATTTCACCCCAAAACAATGAATTTCACCTTTTTCTCAAGTGCTCATGGAACATTCTCCAGGATGGATCACATCCTGGGCCATAAATCTAAACTTGATAAATTCAAAAAAACTGAAATCATTCCAAGCATCTTTTCTGACCATAATGCATTAAGATTAGATCTCAATTACAGGAGAAAAACTATTAAAAATTCCAACATATGGAGGTTGAACAACACACTTCTGAATAACCAACAAATCACAGAAGAAATCAAAAAAAGAAATCAAAATATGCATAGAAACTAATGAAAATGAAAACACAACAACCCAAAACCTGTGGGACACTATAAAAGCAGTGCTAAGAGGAAAGTTCATAGCAATACAGGCATACCTCAAGAAACAAGAAAAAAGTCAAATAAATAACCTAACTCTACACCTAAAGCAACTAGAAAAGGAAGAATTGGAGAACCCCAGAGTTAGTAGAAGGAAAGAAATCTTAAAAATTAGGGCAGAAATAAATGCAAAAGAAACAAAAGAGACCATAGCAAAAATCAACAAAGCCAAAAGCTGGTTCTTTGAAAGGATAAATAAAATTGACAAACCATTAGCCAGACTCATCAAGAAGCAAAGAGAGAAAAATCAAATCAATAAAATTAGAAATGAAAATGGAGAGATCACAACAGACAACACAGAAATACAAATGATCATAAGAGACTACTATCAGCAGTTATATGCCAATAAAATAGACAACGAGGAAGAAATGGACAAATTCCTAGAAAAGTACAATTTTCCAAAACTGAACCAGGAAGAAATAGAAAATCTTAACAGACCCATCATAAGCAAGGAAATTGAAACTGTAATCAGAAATCTTCCAGCAAACAAAAGCCCAGGTCCAGACGGCTTCACAGCTGAATTCTACCAAAAATTTCGAGAAGAGCTAACACCTATCCTCCTCAAACTCTTCCAGAAAATTGCAGAGGAAGGTAAACTTCCAAACTCATTCTATGAGGCCACCATCACCCTAATACCAAAACCTGACAAAGATACTACAAAAAAAGAAAACTACAGGCCAATATCACTGATGAACATAGATGCAAAAATCCTCAACAAAATTCTAGCAATCAGAATCCAACAACACATTAAAAAGATCATACACCATGACCAAGTGGGCTTTATCCCAGGGATGCAAGGATTCTTCAATATCCGCAAATCAATCAATGTAATTCACCACATTAACAAATTGAAAAATAAAAGCCATATGATTATCTCAATAGATGGAGAGAAGGCCTTTGACAAAATTCAACATCCATTTATGATAAAAACTCTCCAGAAAGCAGGAATAGAAGGAACATACCTCAACATAATAAAAGCTATATATGACAAACCCACAGCAAACATTATCCTCAATGGTGAAAAATTGAAAGCATTTCCCCTAAAGTCAGGAACAAGACAAGGGTGCCCACTTTCACCGCTACTATTCAACATACTTCTGGAAGTTTTGGCCACAGCAATCAGAGCAGAAAAAAAAATAAAAGGAATCCAAATTGGAAAAGAAGAAGTAAAACTTTCACTGTTTGCAGATGACATGATCCTCTACATAGAAAACCCTAAAGACTCCACCAGAAAATTACTAGAGCTAATCAATGAATATAGTAAAGTTGCAGGATATAAAATCAACACACAGAAATCCCTTGCATTCCCATACACAAATAATGAGAAAGTAGAAAAAGAAATTAAGCAAACAATTCCATTCACCATTGCAACGAAAAGAATAAAATACTTAGGAATATATCTACCTAAAGAAACTAAAGACCTATATATAGAAAACTATAAAACACTGATGAAAGAAATCAAAGAGGACACTAATAGATGGAGAAATATACCATGTTCATGGATTGGAAGAATCAATATAGTGAAAATGAGTATACTACCCAAAGCAATTTACAAATTCAATGCAATCCCTATCAAGCTACCAGCCATATTTTTCACAGAACTGGAACAAATAATTTCAAGATTTGTATGAAAATACAAAAAACCTCGAATAGCCAAAGCAATCTTGAGAAAGAAGAATGGAACTGGAGGAATCAACTTGCCTGACTTCAGGCTCTACTACAAAGCCACAGTCATCAAGACAGTATGGTACTGGCACAAAGACAGAAATATAGATAAATGGAACAAAATAGAAAGCCTGGAGATAAATCCACACACATATGGACACCTTATCTTTGACAAAGGAGGCAAGAATATACAATGGAGTAAAGACAATCTCTTTAACAAGTGGTGCTGGGAAAACTGGTCAACCACTTGTTAAAGAATGAAATTAGATCACTTTCCAACACCGCACACAAAAATAAACTCAAAATGGATTAAAGATCTAAATGTAAGACCAGAAACTATAAAACTCCTAGAGGAGAATATAGGCAAAACACTCTCCGACATAAATCACAGCAGGATCCTCTATGATCCACCTCCCAGAATTCTGGAAATAAAAGCAAAAATAAACAAATGGGATCTAATTAAAATTAAAAGCTTCTGCACAACAAAGGAAACTATAAGCAAGGTGAAAAGACAGCCTTCTGAATGGGAGAAAATAATAGCAAATGAAGCAACTGACAAACAACTAATCTCTAAAATATACAAGCAACTTATGCAGCTCAATTCCAGAAAAATAAACGACCCAATCAAAAAATGGGCCAAAGAACTAAATAGACATTTCTCCAAAGAAGACATACGGATGGCTAACAAACACATGAAAAGATGCTCAACATCACTCATTATCAGAGAAATGCAAATCAAAACCACAATGAGGTACCACTTCACACCAGTCAGAATGGCTGCGATCCAAAAATCTGCAAGCAATAAATGTTGGAGAGGGTGTGGAGAAAAGGGAACCCTCCTACACTGTTGGTGGGAATGCAAACTAGTACAGCCACTTTGGAGAACAGTGTGGAGATTCCTTAAAAAATTGCAAATAGAACTACCTTATGACCCAGCAATCCCACTGCTGGGCATACACACCGAGGAAACCAGAATTGAAAGAGATACATGTACCCCAATGTTCATCGCAGCACTGTTTATAATAGCCAGGACATGGAAACAACCTAGATGTCCATCAGCAGATGAATGGATAAGAAAGCTGTGGTACATATACACAATGGAGTATTACTCAGCCGTTAAAAAGAATTCATTTGAATCAGTTCTGATGAGATGGATGAAACTGGAGCCGATTATACAGAGTGAAGTAAGCCAGAAAGAAAAACACCAATACAGTATACTAACACATATATATGGAATTTAGAAAGATGGCAATGACGACCCTGTATGCAAGACAGCAAAAAAGACACAAATGTGTATAATGGACTTTTGGACTCAGAGGGAGAGGGAGAGGGTGGGATGATTTGGGAGAATGGCATTGTAACATGTATACTATCATGTAAGAATCGAATCACCAGTCTGTGTCCGACGCAGGATACAGCATGCTTGGGGCTGGTGCATGGTGATGACCCAGAGAGATGTCATGGGGAGGGAGGTGGGAGGGCGGTTCATGTTTGGGAACGCATGTACACCCGTGGTGGATTCATGTCAATGTATGGCAAAACCAATACAGTACTGTAAAGTAAAATAAAGTAAAAATAAAAATTAAAAAAAATAAATAAAGTTAATACAAAAAAAAAAGATGCAATAATGATTAATGATGGGAAAAAAAAAAAAAGAAAAAGAAAACTGACCTTTTCCAGTCCTGTGGCCACTGCTGAGTTTTCCAAATTTGCTGGCATATTGAGTGCAGCACTTTCACAGCATCGTCTTTCAGGATTTGAAACAGCTCAACTGGAATTCCATCACCTCCACTAGCTTTGTTCATAGTGATGCTTTCTAAGGCCCACTTGACTTCACTTTCCAAGATGTCTGGCTCTAGATTAGTGATCACATCATCATGATTATCTGGGTCGTGAAGATCTTTTTTGTACAGTTCTTCTGTGTTTTCTTGCCACCTCTTCTTAATATCTTCTGCTTCTGTTAGGTCCATACCATTTCTGTCCTTTATCGAGCCTATCTTTGCATGAAATGTTCCCTTGGTATCTCTAATTTTCTTGAAGAGATCTCTAGTCTTTCCCATTCTGTTGTTTTCCTCTATTTCTTTGCATTGATCTCTGAGGAAGGCTTTCTTATCTCTTCTTGCTATTCTTTGGAACTCTGCATTCAGATGCTTATATCTTTCCTTTTCTCCTTTGCTTTTTGCTTCTCTTCTTTTCACAGCTATTTGCAAGGCCTCCCCAGACAGCCATTTTGCTTTTTTGCATTTCTTTTCCATGGGGATGGTCTTGATCCCTGTCTCCTGTACAATGTCACGAACCTCATTCCATAGTTCATCAGGCATTCTATCTATCAGATCTAGGCCCTTAAATCTATTTCTCACTTCCACTGTATCATCATAAGGGATTTAAGTCATACCTGAATGGTCTAGCGGTTTTCCCTACTTTCTTCAATTTCAGTCTGAATTTGGCAATAAGGAGTTCATGATCTGAGCCACAGTCAGCTCCTGGTCTTGTTCTTGTTGACTGTACAGAGCCTCTCCATCTTGGCTGCATAGAATATAGTCAGTCTGATTTCGGTGTTGACCATCTGGTGATGTCCATGTGTACAGTCTTCTCTTGTGTTGTTGGAAGAGGGTGTTTGCTATGACCAGTGCATTTTCTTGGCAAAACTCTATTAGTCTTTGCCCTGCTTCATTCCACATTCCAAGGCCAAATTTTCTTGTTACTCCAGGTGTTTCTTGACTTCCTACTTTTGCATTCCAGTCCCCTATAATGAAAAGGACATTTTTTTTTGGGTGTTAGTTCTAAAAGGTCTTGTAGGTCTTCATAAAACCGTTCAACTTCAGCTTCTTCAGCGTTACTGGTTGGGGCATAGACTTGGATAACTGTGATATTGAACGGTTTGCCTTGGAGACGAACAGAGATCATTCTGTCATTTTTGAGACTGCATCCAAGTACTGCATTTTGGACTCTTTTGTTGACCATGATGGCTACGCCATTTCTTCTGAGGGATTCCTGCCCGCAGTAGTAGATATAATGGTCATCAGAGTTAAATTCACCCATTCCAGTCCATTTTAGTTCTCTGATTCCTAGAATGTCGACGTTCACCCTTGCCATCTCTTGTTTGACCATTTCCAATTTGCCTTGATTCATGGACCTGACATTCCAGGTTCCTATGCAATATTGCTCTTTACAGCATTGGATCTTGCTTCTATCACCAGTCACATCCACAACTGGGTATTGTTTTTGCTTTGGCTCCATCCCTTCATTCTTTCTGGAGTTATTTCTCTACTGATCTCCAGTAGCATACTGGGCACCTAATAACCTGAGGAGTTCCTCTTTTGGTATCCTATCATTTTGCCTTTTCATACTGTTCATGGGGTTCTTAAGGCAAGAATACTGAAGTGGCTTGCCATTCCCTTCTCCAGTGGACCACATTCTGTCAGACCTCTATTGTTATCAGTTCAGTTCAGTTCAGCCCCTCAGTCATGTCCGACTCTTTGCGACCCCATAGACTGCAGGCCTCCGTGTCCATCACCTGGAGTTTACTCAAACTCATGTCCATTGGGTCGGTGACGCCATCTAACCATCTCATCCTCTGTCATCCCCTTCTCCTCCTGCCTTCAATCATTCCCAGCATCAGGGTCTTTTCAAATGAGTCAGCTCTTCGCATCAGGTGGCCAAAGTATTGGGGTTTCAGCCTCAACATCAGTCCTTCCAATGCACATTCAGGACTGATGCCTTTAGGATGGACTGGTTGGATCTCCTTGCAGTCCAAGGGACTCTCAAGAGTCTTCTCCAATACCACAGGTCAAAAGCATCAATTCTTTGGCGCTCAGCTTTCTCTATAGTCCAACTCTCACATCCATACATGACTACTGGAAAAACCATAGCCTTGACTAGATGGACCTTTATTGGGAAAGTAATGTCTCTACTTTTTAATATGCTGTCTAGGTTGGTCATAACTTTCCTTCCAAGGAGTAAACATCTTTTAATTTCATAGCTGCAGTCACCATCTGCAGTGATTTTGGAGCCCCCTAAAATAAAGTCTGTCACTGATTCCATTGTTTCACCATCTATTTGCCATGAAGTGATGGGACCGGATGCCATGATCTTAGTTTTCTGAATGTTGAGCTTTAAGCCAACTTTTTCACTCTCCTCTTTCACTTTCATCAAGAGGCTCTTTTCTTCACTTTCAGCCATAAGGGTGGTGTCATCTGCATATCTGAGGTTATTGATATTTCTCCCAGCAATCTGGATTCCAGCTTGTGCTTCATCCAGTCCAGCGTTTCTCATGATGTTCTGCATATAAGTTAAATAAACACGGTGATAATATACAGCCTTGATGTACTCCTTTTCCTATTTGGATCCAGTCTGTTGTTTGTGTCCAGTTCTAGCTATTGCTTCCTGACCTGCATACAGGTTTCTCAAGAGGCAGATCAGGTGGTCTGATATTCCCATCTCTTTCAGAATTTTCCACAGTTTCTTGTGATCCACACAGTCAAAGTTTTTGGCATAGTCAATAAAGCAGAAATAGATGTTTTTCTGGAACTCTCTTGCCTTTTCAGTGATCCAGCGGATGTTGGCAATTTGATCTCTGGTCCCTCTGCCTTTTCTAAAACCAGCTTGAACATCTGGAAGTTTATGGTTCACGTATTGTTGAAGCCTGGCTTGGAGAATTTTGAGCATTACTTTACTAGCATGTGAGATGAGTGCAATTGTGCAGTAGGTTGAGCATTCTTTGGCATTGTCCTTCTTTGTGATTGGAATGAAAACTGACCTTTTCCAGTCCTGTGGCCACTGCTGAGTGTTCCAAATTTGCTAGCATATTGAGTGCAACACTTTCACAGCATCATCTTTTAGGATTTGAAATAGCTCAACTGGAATTCCATCACCTCCTCTAGCTTTGTTCTTAGTGATGCTTCCTAAGGCCCACTTGACTTCACATTCCAGAATATCTGGCTCTGGGTGAGTGATCACACTATCATGATTATCTGGGTCGTGAAGATCTTTTTTGTATGGTTCTGTGTATTCTTGCCACCTCTTCTTTTATCTTCTGCTTCCGTTAGGTCCATACCATTTCTGTCCTTTATTGAGCCTATCTTTGCATGAAATGTTTGCTTGGTATCTCTAATTTTCTTGAAGAGATCTCTAGTCTTTCCCATTCTATTGTTTTCCTCTGTTTCTTTGCACTGATCATTGAAGAAGGCTTTCTTATCTCTCCTTGCTATTCTTTGGAACTGTGCATTCAGATGGGTATATCTTTCCTTTTCTCCTTGTTATAGATTTGTTCAAATGATATATTTCATATTGGGTTGTTTGTAATTTTTTTTCCCAAAGATTTAATCTGTTTTGTCCAAGTTCTCAATTTTAATTGTATAGAGTTCATAGTATTCCCTTATCTTTTTAGTATTTGCGGGGTTTTTAGAGATATGCCATCCATGTTTCATTCCTATGTTTGTAATTTTGTCTTTTTCTTGTCACTCTTCCTAGGGGTTTGTCAATTTTATTGATTTTTTTTCCTCTCAAAGAACCAGCTCTTTGTTTCATTAATATTCTCTATTGTCTTTCTTTTATAAGTTTCATTGATTTCTCTTCTGTTTCCTTATCTTTTTTTATATCCTTGTTCATTCTTGTTATGGGTTTAGTTTGATCTTTTTCTAGGTTCTTGTGGTGAGAGTTTAGATGACTGATTTTAGACCTTTCTCTTCTAATGTATGCATTTAGAGCTATAATTTCCCCTCAGTACTGCTTTAGCTGTGTACCACAAAATTTTTTTTTATTTTACTTTATTTTACAATACTGTATTGGTTTTGCCATACATCAACATGAATCCACCATGGGTGTACATGAGTTCCTAATTCTGAACCCCCCTCCCACCTCCCTCCCCATACCATCTCTCTGGGTCATCCCAGTGCACCAGCCCCAAGCATCCTGCCACAAATTTTAATATGTTGCATTTTCATTTTTATTTAGTTCGATGTATTAGAAATTTTTTTTTTCCTTGAGACTTCATTAAGTCATAAGTCAGTTTCCAAGTATTTGGAGATTTTCTTCTTATCCTGCAATTATTGATTTCTAGTTTGATTTCAGTTCTTTTTAACTGGTTGAGACTGGTTTTATAGTCCAGGATATGGCCTATGTTGGGAGAATTAAAAAATATGTATTCTGCTTTTGTTGGGTAGAGTGTTCTATAAATGTTGATAAAGTCCTGTTGGTTGATGGTGGTGTTGAATTTTTCTGTATCTTTGCTGAATTTCTGGTTGTTCTATCAGTTACTGAGTTACTGAAGTCTCCAGATATAATTCTGGATTTGTCTACTTTTTAGTTCAGTTCATTTTTGCTTCACTTGTTTTTCACCCATTTGTTTGGGGCATGTACATTTTGGATTGCCACATTTTTCTTGCTGGACTGGTCTTTGTGTTGTTATATAGTGATCTTCTTGGTCTCTGGTAAGTCTTTGTTCTGAAGTTTACTCTTTCTGATATTAATACAACCACTCCCACTTCCTATTGTTTAATATTTGCATGGTATAACTTTTCCTATCCTTTTACTTTTAACTTGACTATATCATTATATCCCACTCCAGTATTCTTGCCTGGAGAATCCCATGGACGGAGAAGCCTGGTGGGCTACAGTTCACGGGGTCGCAAAGAGTCGGACATGACTGAGCGACTTATATATCATTATATATATATATATATAATATATATATAGGGCTTCGGTAGTTCAGACAGTAAAGAATCTGCCTGCAATACAGAAGACCCAGGTTTGATCCCTGGGTCAGGAAGATCCCCTGGAGAAGGGAATGGCAACCCATTTCAGTATTCTTGCCTGGAGAATCCCACGGACAGAGGAGCCTGGCAGGCTTCAGTCCATGGGCACAGAGTTGGACACAGCTGAGAAATTAACCAGTTAACACTTTTACTTTCATATATACACACACACACACATATATATATCTTCTGGTTTTATTGAGATATAATTGACATACAGCACTGTGTAAGTATAAAGTGTACAGCATAGAGATTTGACTTACATACATCACGAAGTGATTATAACAATAAATTTAGTGACAATCCATTATCTCATATACAAAATTAAAGTAATAGATACATTTTTCCTTGTGATAAGAATTCTTAGAATTTGCTCTTAACTTTTATTTATAACGTACAGCAGTGTTAATTATGTTTATCATGTACATTACATCCCTAGTACTTATTTATAACTGGAAGTTTGTACCTTTTGACTGTTTTCATCCAGTTCCTCTTCTGCTCATTGTATCATTATATTTCCAGTGAGTTTTCCGTAGACAGTATCTATTTGGGTCATTTTTTTTTTTTTTCACCAACACTGTTGATTTCTGTCTTTAATTGATGTATTTAGACTGTTGCATTTAATATATTTATTGGTATGTTTAGAGCTTATGGAGAAGGCAATGGCAACCCACTCCAGTACTCTTGCCTTGAAAATCCCATGGATGGAGGAGCCTGGTAGGCTGCAGTCCATGGGATCGCTAAGAGTTGGGCACGACTGAGCGACTTCACATTCACTTTCACTTTAGAGCTTAAGGTTGCCATTTTATTTTTTGTTTTTATTCTGTTTCTGTATTCTTTTTCCTGCCTTCCTGAGGATTACTTGGACATTTTTTAGAATTCCATTTTGTTATCTCTTTGTATAGGTTTTTAAAAAGTTGACTGCTGCAGGTATTATATATACATAATTTATCATAGCCTACTGTTATCCTTTACCAGTTTGAGTGAAGTATGGAAACCCTACATCTGTATAATACCCTATTCTCTCTCGTTTATAATTTTTTAAAATATTTCCTCTACGTATCGTTAGGAGCTTCCCTGGTGGCTCAGATGGTAAAGAATCTGCCTGCTAATGCAGGAGACCTGGGTTTGATCTGTGGATCAGGAAGATTTCCTTGGAGAAGGGCATAGCAACCCACTCCAGTATTCTTTCCTGGAGAATTCCATGGACAGAGTAGCTTGGTGGGCTACAGTCCATAGGGTCGCAGAGTCAAACACTAGTGAGTGACTAACACACACACACACATATTGATAGAACCAGATCAGACGATGTTATAATTTTTTCATCAACTGTCAGACATAATTTATAAAACTCAAGAGATCTATTGACTTTACCCATATTTTCAGTAACCCTGCTGTTTCTTTCTTCCTGATATTCCAAGTTGTTTTTTTTTTTATTGTTTCCTTTCTGTTTAGAGAATTTCCTTTAGGCATTCTTTTTTGTTGTTGTTTTGATTCCCCATGGACAAAGGAACCTGTCAGGCTACAGTCCATAGCATTGCAGAGTCGGACATGACTGAAGCGACTTAGCACACATGCACGATTTTTTTTTTTTAATTCATTTATCTACTTTACTTGGAGGCTAATTACAGTATTGTAGTGGTTTGTGCCATACGTTGACATGGATCAGCCATGGGTGTACATGTGTCCCCCATCCTGAACCCCCCTCCCACCTCCCTCCCCATCCCATCCCTCAGGGTCGTCCCAGTGCACCAGCCCTGAGCACCCTGTCTCATGCATTGAACCTGGACTGGTGCTCTGTTTCACATATGATTATACATGTTTCAATGCTATTCTGTCACATCATCCCACCCTCGCCTTCTCCCACAGAGTCCTAAAGTCTGTTCTTTACATCTGTGTCTCTTTTGCTGTCTCGCATATAGGGTCATCATTATCATCTTTCTAAATTACATCAGTTCAGTTTCAGTTCAGTTGCTCAGTCGTGTCTGACTCTTTGCAACCCCATGAATTGCAGCACGCCAGGCCTCCCTGTCCATCACCAACCACCAGAGTTCACTCAAACTCATGTCTGTATTGGTGTTTTTTCTTTCCGATTTACTTCACTCTGTATAATAGGCTCCAGTTTCATCCATCTCATTAGAACTGATTCAAATGCATTCTTTTTAATAGCTGAGTAATATTCCATTGTGTATAAGTACCACAGCTTTCTTATCCATTCGTCTGCCGATGGACATCTAGGTTGCTTCCATGTCCTAGCTGTTGTAAACAGTGCTGCGATGAACATTGGGGTACACATGTCTCTTTCACTTCTGGTTTCCTTGGTGTGTACGCCCAGCAGTGGGATTGCTGGGTCATATGGCAGTTCTATTTCCACTTTTTAAAGGAATTTCCACACTGTTCTCCATAGTTAGTCATTCTTTTTAGAGTCAGTTTACTGGTGACAAACTTTTAGTTTTCCTTTGTCTTAGACTGTCTTAATTTCCCTGTCATTCCTGAAGAATATATATTTTTTCTAGGTATAGAATTCTGGGTCAACAGTCCAACATTTGAAAAATATGGTATCAACTCCTTCCTGCTTCCATGGTTTCTGATGAGAAGTCTGCTGTCATTTGAAGTGGGTTGTTTTTCCCTTAGCAGCAGTGTCATTTTTTTTCTAGCTGTTTTAAAGACTTCTTGTCTTTAGATTTCAGAAGTTTAGTCCTGATATGTCTTGGCATGGATTTCTTTGAGTTTATCTTGTTTGGGGTTTGCTTAGTTTTCTGAATCAATAAGTTTATGTCTCTTAACAAATTTGGAAGGTTTTCAGCCATTACTCTGTTGTATATATATATATTTTAGCCCTGCTTTCTTTCTCCTCTCCTTCTGGGACTCCAGTGACAGAAATATTAAGTCTTCTGTTATAGTCTCACAGGCTTCTGAGGCTCCGTTCTTCTCCCCACCCCCCCCCCCCCACCCCGCCCCGCCAGTTCTCTTTTCTCTGTGTTGTTCATAGTGGGGAGTTTCTGTTGTTTTTTCAGCCCTTTCCTCTGTTCTCTTCGTTCTGCTGCTGAGTCCATCCACTGAACTTTTCATTTTCAGTATTACATTTTATAGTTTTAATATTTCCACTTAATTCTTCTTGGTATCGTCTGTTTCTCTAAAAGCTATTTTAATCCTGTTTGTTTAAAGCATATTCATAACTGTTGAAGCATTTTTCTCATGGCTGCTTTAAAACATGCCAGGTAATTCTAATATCTCTGTCATCTCAGTACTGGCATAGATTTTCTTGTTTCATTGATTGAAATCATTTTGGTTCATGGTATGAGGACAGATTTTTAAAAATTGGAATCTGGACATTTTTGTATTATGAGACTCTGAATCTTAAAACTTACTTCTGTTTTAACTGACTTTCTCTTATACTGCTTTGGCACAGAAAGGGGAAATAGGTCATTACTGCCAAGTATAGTTTCAGATTTTACCCCTTACCTTCACTGACACCAAGGCACATGGAGCTTCTCTTTCCTGTTAGGTGGGGATGTGAGTTCCAGCTTCCTACATGGTCTCCACTGATACTATGGTGAATGAGGCCTCATTACTGCTGGGCAATGGTGAAAGTGCAAACTCTCCACTAGGCCTCCTTTGACTCAACCCTGTAGGAAGGCAGAAGCATGCCTCTTTTCTGCCAGGTGGGAGTGAATTCCAGGTTCCCTGCTGACACCAGGGAGGGACAGGACTCATTACTGGCTGGTGGAGGGGCAGCTTGTAGTTTCTTATTTGGGCTTCTCTGGCACCACCCTGGCAGGGGTGCTGGCCCAGGCGTTATCACCTTTATAGAGAATGGAAGGCTAGATTCCCCTCTCAGCCTCGGCATGGTGGTGGCAGGGCTACAGTGCTATCTGTGGTGTTTGGCTAGAGTAGCGCAGTTAATTGTCTAAAAGATTTTTTGCTAAGGCTGCTCCTTTGCTTTGACTAGGAGCAGGCTTTTACTGATGCTTATTATTTGTACTTTTATTTGTACCCCAATTTGGCCTTTCCAGGTTTCTTGGATAAATGAGGCAAAAAGAAAATCCAAGGGATTCACTGCAGTGTTGTTCCTTGGGCCCCACCATTCCTAGGCAGTATGCTTGCTTCTTTCCACTTCTCAGCCGTCTGTGTTTCATGTATAATTTCTAGGATTTATAGTTGTACCAGGAATGGTGAAAGTGTATCTACTCTACCTTCCCCTGAAGTAGAAGTTCTACCAGTGTATTTTTCACGTTAGGTATTGTATTCTTCATCTCTGAAAGTCAAAGTCACTCAGTTGTGTCCAACTCTTTGCGACCCCATGGACTATACAGTCCATGGAATTCTCCAGGCCAGAATACTGGAGTGGGTAGCTGTCCCCTTCTCCAGGGGACCTTCCCGAGCCAGGAATTGAGCTGGGGTCTCCTGCACTGCAGGCAGTTTCTTTACCAGCTATCAGGGAAGCCCCAGTAGAAATATGTTCTATCAATGTATTTTTCATGTCAGGTATTGTATTCTTCATTTTTAGAAGTTCCATTTGGGTCTTATATTCTCTCTCTCATTATAGTTTTGTTTGCCTTTACAGCCGTAAATGTCTGAAGCATGTTTATAGCTGTTTTAATTCCACCATCACTGTCATTTCTAGGAAAATTTCTCTTGGTTGGGATAATATTTTCCTGACTCACTGTCTTTTTTTATGGTAATATTTGACTGGCTGGCTCTATGGTAAAGAATCCACCTGCCAGTCCAGGAGGTGCAAGAGACGTGAGTTTGATCCCTGTGTTGGGAATATCCCCTGGAGTAGAAAATGGCAACCCACTCCAGTATTCTTGCCTGGAAAGTTCCATGGACAGAGAAGAGAAGCCTAGCAGGCTACAGTCCATGGGGTCGCAGTCACACGACTGAGCATGCATGCGTACTGATCGGGCATCTGACATTGGGAATTTTGCTTAGTGTTGTTTGCTGCATTTTCTTCCATGAGTGTTGGTCTTGGTTCTGGCATGCATGGTTATCAGTTTGATCCTTTCTAGGCTTGCTTTCAGGCTTTGCATGGTGGGTCCAGGGTAGCCTTTATCCTAATGGCCTTTTGAAGACTCCACCCAGTGCTCTATGTATTGTAAGATCTACCCACACTGTCAGGAATACAAACAGAACATTCCCAGTATTGTGTGTGGGAGCTCGGAGAACTGTTTGGCTTACTGTCCATTTGGTGTTTCCCACCCCCCAGCCTCATGGTTTCACCCCACACATCCACAGATCAGTATTCAGACCAAGGTTGGAGGGGACCCTTCTGCAGATCTTCAAAACTAGTCACTCCCTCATCTTCAGTGTTCTGTTTCTCAATCTCTAGTCAGTTTATCTTCCATCAACCCTGAGACCCCTATTATAGCAAGGAGGTACAGCACTGGTACATGACCACGGGATCCATGGTCTGATCACACAGCATTCTATCTAGCAACACAGTGTTCAGCTTGGAGACACCTGTAAAGATGAGATACCATCCTCCAGGATACAGTTTATACCCTGGATCAAGACAGCCTGGAGTGCTGTCCCTAGCTAAAACATATGGGTCTGGGAAATGGGGGTTGGGTGTAGGAGCAGCCCTTTACTCTCAGTGACCCACCTGGAGGAAATCGTGTCTCCAGCTCAGGGCTCTGAATATTTAGAAGTCCTGCTTCACAGAAGGGGAATATTTTCACTAGTGGACACACTAAAAATCTCATCACATTTTAAGTTAGGGCTGTCACCAGATTTACTTCAGATCACTACCAAAAGACAGTGAGGTTAAGGGAAGGAATCATTAACCTGGCAGGAGTAACTCGTAACCATCAGGAGGTAGGGCTGCTATTACATAATGGGGACAAGGGAGCGTGTATTTGGCACCTAATTCATCCACTCTTGCTCCTCTCTTGCCTAATTTTTATTATAAATGGAGGAGTGTAGTCATAGCCTGAGAAGGTAACCCGTTTAGGCCAACAGAAGTATAAACTGAGGGGATGTGGGGGAGAATCTAGAATGGGTAGTCCAAGAGGAAATAGGTATCAGTTGTAGACTTAAGCTACAGCAGCAGGGGCTATAGTCTGTCCCAGGTCTTCCTCTTATTTCCCCAGAACCTGAAGGATCATTTTGGGACTTGAAGCAAATGGGTCTGAAGAGCGCAATAAGTGGACTTTAGTGGACACTATGCCGTGCTGCCCAGACTCCTGGCTTCAGCACTGAGGCACTCACTTCCCAGGCTGCTGAGAATGCATACAGCTCTCATCTATGTTCCCCCTGGGAACTGCCTGTGCCTGAAATCAGTCACCACACCCAAGACCCTCTCCTGGTCAGTGTCGGGTTCTATAGGTCTCTGTAGAGCCATCCCTAGCTTCAGCCTGCTGTGGGACTATAAGGCCTTTGCTGAAACTGCATCAGCTCAACTTCTGTCTCTACCTAATCTTGCTTCCTTCATTCCCCAACAGGTGTTAATCTAGAGGACTCCCCCCGCAGTAAACCTCACCACATCATGGTTTCCCCAAGAACTCACCTTATGACAAGTATTTAAACACTTTTTGAGATTAGCTGTGTGGAATGTTGTCTGTTGCCCAATTTCAGAGAGCTTCAATGTGGTGATGGTGGTAGTGTGGAATGATGCGGTGTTAAATGACCTTTCCATTTCAGGGACAGCAGGGATTGATGGCAAATTTGACAGTGGAACAGCAAATTTCAAAGAATACTAGTGCTCGACCTGAGTTATGGAATTCTGGAAAGTGACGTTGGATACAGCTAAGAGTGCTGCAACCACTGATGAAAGAACTCTCATTTTCAAGGATGGCTACATGTGGATGAAAGTAGTTAACTGGCTTGACAAGGCAGGTGAGCTGCTGCTGCTGCAAAGTCGCTTCAGTCGTGTCTGACTCTGTGCGACCCCATAGACGGCAGCCCACCAGGCTCCCCCGTCCCTGGGATTCTCCAGGCAAGAACACTGGAGTGGGTTACCATTTCCTCTCCAGTGCATGAAAGTGAAAAGTGAAAGCGAAGTCGCTCAGTCGTGTCCAACTCTTAGCGACCTCATGGACTGCAGCCTACCAGGCTCCTCTGTCCATGGGATTTGCCAGGCAAGAGTACTGGAGTGGGGTGCCATTGCTTTCTCCAGGCAGGTGAGCTCAAACAGGATAAATCAATTTTTCTGAGCTGCTGATAAGGGTAGCAAAGCGTCAATGGTCTCATCTTTATCCTTCCTAAAAATCTCCCATTTGAGTGACTCTGGCACAACCCACTTAACAAGAGTTGGTCTTTCTTCCAGGAATGAACCTTGAACTTATGCAGAACTATCTACTTGCCTCATCTCCCAATCCACAATTACCTATGAACTAGCCCCACATCTTAACCTTTGTCTGGAAACCAGACAAATTCTTTTTCAAAATTTCAAGAGTTCCCCTTTTAAACTTCTTTCATCCCAGCTTTATTTTCTCCAACAACTGCCCTTAGACCTTATTCAGATCTCAGAAAAGTAGAATCCATTGTGCTTATTTGTATTGAGGACTTTATTAGTATACTTAATAAGTTTTAAGACCATAAGGCATATCAGCTTGTTGAGTAATTTGTCCATACCAACTGTGGGCTGTAGCCCAAAAAATGTTTTCTCTTTTTCCCCCTTTAGCAGCAAACTCCAGGGGCTTTCCAAGAGGACATTCCACTTGGAAGTCCTGTCCCCAGTCTACTCAAGTCAGTAAACAACACCTAAAAAGAACACAACCTTTTTATTTTTTCTGAGATACAATGTTCAGTTTGGATGATGAGAATAAGCTAGCTAGCTCTACCATTTATTCCAGTGAATTCCAATGAAGGAAGAGGCTAAATAGGATCTAGACTGTTTTGGTCTATTAATATTTAGCTTATCAAATCCACAGCCTGTACTTCTGGAGCAGGCCTCCCCAATAAGGCCAAACGTGATAACTGTTGAAGGTGGCAAATATGGACGATTCAACACATACATGCAGTCCGGTCTGCTGTTGCTGCCTCCATACGCTCTCCAAGATTCCGTGTTTGGTTAGAGCTAGGAGCGGTATCACAGTGCTGCTCCATCTTTGCTCCACCGTTCCTCTGATTCTGCTTCGCTGCTTTCGAGGGAGAACAGGTTCAGATCTGGAAGCTGGTGGAGGCCACTCCCTTGGCAGCTTGCTGGGCTAACCAATACTTGTATCTTTTGGTTTTGGGCCTCTCAAAGTTCACCACGGACATAGGTACCCTCACAGTGTCAAGTCCATTTACCTGCCCACAGAACAATAGGAATGCTTAGGTCAGGTGGGCAAATAAGGCTAACACCACCCAATCCCAGCTTTCTACCCAGTCAGAAAAAGGAGAGCGCATGTGTGACACTCACCGTCACCTCGCACCAGTACTCACCCCTCTGGGTGATGGGCTCTTCGGGCAACTTTAATGCATGTGGGGCAACCACAACGCCAAGCTGCAGAAAAATTACAGCCAAAAGGAGCTCTGTTTACATGGCTGCCACTCTGGGCAATCTCCAGAGGATTCTAGACTTCCCTGTAGGGATGAGTAAAACTGGGGCGTTTACCCTGGCTGATCCCACGGAAAGGCACAAACCTCCCTAAACAGTGGCAGAGAAACTCAGTCCTGATTTCTCAGGGAGGTGGTTTCACAAGAGAAACAGGGTTTGAGATCAAAGTCACTTCATCCACATAAGTAAAAATTCTCCAGTGTCACAATTCCCCAGCTTTTCCTATCTAGAGAAAATCAATGTTCCCATCTTCTCCTGTCAGTTTTCAATTTCTTTGTGACCATCCTTAGTCACTTCCCTTCTACACTTCTGCAAACCAATCAAGAACACTTTGCCCAAGATGGACAGCCACATGTGAATTAATGAAGCTAGAACACACCCTCACACCATACACAAAATTAAACTCAAAATGGCGTAAAGACTTAAACACAAAACGTAACACCACAAAACTAGAAGAGAACACAGCAAAACATTCTGACATACACTGTACCAATGATTTCCTAGGTTAGTCTCCCAAGGCAACAGAAATAAAAGCAAAAGTAAACAATGAGACCTAACCAAGCTTACAAGCTTTTGCACAGGACATAAAATAAAAAGACAACCTGCAGACTGGGAGAAAATATTTGCAAATGATGCCACTGACAAGGGCTTAAAATTCCAAAATATACTAACAACTCATATACAACTCAACAACAAAAAAATCAACCCAACTGGACTTCCCTGGTGGTCCAGTGGTTAAGAATCCTGTCTGCCAATGCAGGGGGCATGGGGTGAATCCCTGAAGATTTCATGTGCTGTGGGGCAACCCAGCCCAGGCACCCTGGAGCCCCTGCTCTGAGACGGGCGGCCACAGTGAGAAGCCTGTGCACTGCAGCTAGAGAGCAGCTCCTGTGCACAGCAGTGAAGGCCAAGTGCAGCCAGAAACAAAGAAGACCTGAAAGAAAAGAAGCCACCCCATCAGAAAATGGGCAGGTGACCCAAACAGACATTTCTCCAAAGAAGATATACAGTGGCTAGCAGACACGGAAAAGATGCGGGAAATGCAAATCCAAAGTAAATGAGGTACCGTCTCACACCGGTCAGAACAGCCATCAATAAAAAGTCTACACGGACCTCCCTAGTGGTCCAGTGGTAAAGAATTCACCTGCCAGCGCAGGGGACATGGGTTGAATGCCCTGGTCCGAGAAGATCTCACATGCCGAGGGGCAACTGAGCTTGCCACCTGCACCCACAGAGGCCACACACCACAACCACTGAAGCCCACGCTCTGCAGTAAGAGAAGTCACTGCAGTGAGAAGCCCATGTACTGCAAGTATAGAGTAGCCCCAACTCACCACAACTGAAAAAGCCCACATGAAGCAAGGAAGGCCAGTGCACCCAAAAGTGAAACAGAAGTCTACAGATAATGCTGAAGCGGGGTGGAGAAGAGGGGGTCCTCTCACACTACTGGTGAGAAGGTAAACTGGTACAGCCAGTACAGAAAACAATATGGAGCTTCCTCAAAACAATAAAACTAGAGTTGCCATATGATCCAGCAATACCATTCCTAGGTATGCATCTAGTTGTTCAGTTGTGCTGGACTCTGCAACCCCAGGAACTGCAGCCCACCAGGCTCCTCTGTCCATGGGGATTCTCCAGGCAAGAATACTGGAGTGGGTTGCCATGCCCTCCTCCAGGGGATCTTCCCAACCCAGGGGTTGAACCCAGTCTCCTGCATTGCAGGCAAATTCTTTACCGTCTGAGACACCAGGGAAGCCCATTCCTGGGTTTATATCTGGACAAAACTATAATTCAAAAAGATACACGTGGGACCTCCCTGGTGGTCCAGTGGTTAAGAATCCGCCTGCCAATGCGGGGGCATGGGATTGATCCCTGGTCCGGGAAGCTCCCACATGTTGCAGAGCAACTAAGCCCCTGTGCCACAGCTACTGAAGCCCCCACACCTAAAGCCCACGCTATGCAACAAGAGAAGCCACCCCAATGAGAAGCCTGCACACCACAACAGACAGTAGCCCATGCTCGCAGCAACTAGAGAAAGCCTGTGTGAAGCAGCAAAGACCCATCGCAGTCAAGACGTGGAAACAGCCTAAATGTCCATCAGCACATGAATGGGTGAAGAAACTGCGGTCCATATATACAACGGAACACTACTCAGCCATAAAAAAGAATGAAACCATGCCATCTGCAGCAACAGGGATGGATCCAGAGATGACCATACTAAGTGAACTAAGAAAGACAAAGGCCATATGCTGTCACTTATATGTGGAATCTAAAACATGACCCAAATGATCTATGAAACAGAAACAGAGAGAGAACAACGTAGAGAACAGACTTCTGACTGCCGAGGAGGAGGGTGCATTGATTTACATACGGCTGTCCAACTTAGGGAAAGCATTCCTGACTGGCTTGCACAGCTGTGGGAGGGAAATGACTTGTGGTTGCCAGACTGGGGAGCGATGGATTCAGAGTCTGGGATTAGCAGACTATATATTACGACAATATAGGATGGATAAACAGCAAGGTCCTACTGTATACAACAGGGAACTATATTCAATATCATGTGACAAACCATAATAGAATATGAAAAAGGATACATAGATATAAAACAATCATTTTGCTGCATAGTAGAAATTAATATGTTTTAAATCAACTATAATTAAAAAAAAAAAAAAAAAAGCTTTCCCTAACTTCAACTGGATGATCACACCCTTTCCTAACAGAGGGATCAATCCTGGAGTAGCTGCTTCTTCCCAGGGGTAGCTTCCATCTTAGGGCTATAGTGGTGTTTGGGAGTACTCACATTTCTGAGAAAGTGGCGGGCAACTATTTCAGGGTTTAGCTCCCATTTGACATTGTTCTTCATTCCTACCTCCAGGTGGCAACTCTTCAGAAATTTCACTGTCTGAGAGGAATTATAAACAGAGGATAGGTTAGAGTTAGAATCAAGGAGAGGAAACATGTTAGCAAGAGGCCAAGAGGCATAAAGTTCAAGAGTTCAGGCAAAGCACAATTCCTGCCTCGTAGCCAAGAGAGGTGAGATGATGAATAGGAAAGATAAAAACTCCTATTGTCTCAAGACTGACATTATGGAAAGATGTTTTAGCAATGCTCAGGAGGGGAATGCTGCCTATACTTGGCTATCCCTAAGCAAGGAGACACAGGCCATGTCAAAGTTGGGCTCATCGACTGTTCATCTCAGGAAAGACTTTCATAGACTGTTTTAACCCAATATTCTGGCCCTTCAATCCTACCAATACACCATTAATGATTCCTCCTTGCTTACAGAATGAAGTATAAATTCATTAGCTGAGGGTTAAAGATGTTTTATAAATCATGCCCACCCCACTTTCCAGTCATATATTTCCTAATATACTATTCAAGTCTTCTGCTTTAACTAGACTGGTCTACTTTCTATTTTAAAACATGCTTTAACTGAGCTATCACTTCACACTTGACATAATGGCAATCATCAAAAGAATACAAGTAAATGCTGGCAAGGATGTGGAGAAAAGGGAATCCTTGTACACTGTTGGTGGGAAGTTAAATTTGTGTAGCCACTGTGGAAAACAGTATAGCAGTTTCTCAAAAAACTAAAAATATCAGAACTACCATATTATCCAGAAATTCCACTCCTGGGTATATATATCCAACTCCCCCAAAACACTAATTCAAAAAGATATACGCACCCCAATGTTCATAGCCATGTTATGGACGCAACCTAAGTGTCTATTATGAATGGATAAAGATATGGTATACGCAAACACACACATACACACACAATGGAATACTATGCAGCCATTTAAAAGAATGAAATTTTGCCATTTGCGGCAACAAGGATGGACCTGGAGGGCATTATGCTAGTTGAAATAAGTCAGAGAAACAAAAATACTGTATGATATCACTTATATATGTGGAATCTAAAAAATACAAATCAGTGAATATGAGACAAAAACAGATGCACAGATATAGAATGTAAGGTTACAAGGATGTACTGTACAGCCTGGGGAATATAGCCAACATTTTGTAATAACTATAAATGAAGTGTAACCTTAAAACATGCCTTAATTATCTACTGAGACTTTGTCTCCCTTAATACCTTTCCTACCTTCCTGGTCTATCCAAAGCCTATTAATCCCACAAGGCCTACTTCAATCCTCCTCAATCACCCTAATCCATTCTAGTCCATGTCACTTATAATTTATGGTCTTGAGTTTATGTATAACTTTTTCTTGTGTCTGTGTTCTCCCGACCTTGTCTGTCAACACCCCGGAAGCCAGAGTCCTCATCTCACATTCTTCCATAGGTACCCTGGTGCCCAGGATGGGGCCTCCCTCAATAAGCCAGAGCACTTAACCCAACATGTAAGATCTCCTAGGAGGTCTTAATATTAGTATCAGTTACAGTAGCCACAATACTTTCCCTTGCCCCTTCCTTGTGCCGGAAATCAAGAGACTTCAAGGAAATCAAGAAGCCTTTTAGGGAGAGGTTGGTGATTTCTGTAGGTGACCAATAAATAAAGATTTTCTATGTTTCTACTTACCGCCTCACCTGCCTTGGTCTGGATCTTGTCTAGTTTTCCTTCTTGTCTCAGCTAGAAAATAAAGTTACAGATTGAAAAAAAAAGAGAATCCATAGTAAATTCTTACTATGCTGGGCATAGTCTGGGCTTCTGAATTCCTGTTCTTCTAGTCCCTACCTCATTTTCAAATTAAATATCAAAGGGAAAGAAGTTGTTAGAAGTAATGTTCAGGTTTTAATATCTCTTGAGTCCCTCTGCTTTCTTTTTTGGGCTCACCAATTTCTCCTCTTCAAACAGCTTCTTGTTTTCAGGAGATGCGTACACAGCCAGTCCTTCAGGAAGTAGTCGATTACGGCCCACAGATTTTTTCACTGAGACCAGGTCACCTCGGACTCCAAGTTCTGCCAACAGAGAACAGAGGCAGAGGATCAGAGTTATCTAGCAGTCCCTAAAGAGGAGATGACCAAAGAAAAAGAGACCTCTTATTCTCTCAGTGCTTATTCCTCCCAGAAGAAATATTAGTATTCACTAGGAACAACACGATTTCGAATTCATTTCTTTAGGGCCTGATTGAGAAACTCAATATTCCATGTACAAAGTGAAGCACTGTCCCATCACGGAGATTTCAGTATGTGGTGCCTACTGTCAGGCCTGTCTCCCCACACACTGTTAAAGATGCTGTGCTAAGTGGCTTCAGCCCTGTCCAACTCTTTGCGACCATGTGGACTGTAGCCCGCCAGCTCCTCTCTCCATGGGGAGGATACTGGAGTATTCTCAGGCAAGAATACTGGAGTGGGTTGCAAAGATCCCAGGGGATATTCCGGATCCAGGGATCAAACCAGTGTCTCTTAAGTCTCCCGCATTGGCAGGAGGGTTCCTTACCACTAGCGCCACCTGGGAAGCCCATGCAAAGGGAAACAGTCAAAATGAGGCCTTCCAAGACTCTGGAACATAAAATTAGATGATGCTGCATTCATATTCCAATTTTCTATGTAGGAAACCAATGTCACAATCACAGTACTTTTTACCGCTTCTTCTTCTCAAACAGACAGCTGATCATTCACCCAAAGTAGTGAAAGGGCAGAAAAAATTTGATGCCGAACAGAACCAGCCTGAGAGAAGTACCTCTCCCCGGGCCTTACCGTCCACCGACTGGGTGAGGATGAGCTCCAGGTTGTCTTTGGGCCGGTGTTTCGTATCTTCCACGAGCTTGTAGACGCGGTGTCGCCGGTGCAGGCGCGGTTTCCGGCCTTCTCCCGCTAGCGGCACCTTCCACCAGCGCTCTACAATGACCGTGCCCTGGCGGCCGGGGTAGCGAGAGTGAGCGAGTATTCAAGGAGAAGCCTCCTCCACTGGCCGCCGGCACCTCAGGGAGAGCCCACCACCCTCGATTTGGGGCCCACCCGGTCTCAGCGCGCTTCTCAAAAGAAGCCTCGGCCATAACTAGCTCCACCAGAGGCAAGGAGCCCCAGCACTCAGACCCGGCCCTCACCCGACTGTGAGACAGGCTGAAGTCGCGCTCCGAGCCGGGGGTGCTCCCTGAAAATCGCGGCCGGAGGAGCTCCCGGACCCCTCCTCGCAG
Source organism: Capricornis sumatraensis (assembly GCF_032405125.1). NCBI lineage: Eukaryota > Metazoa > Chordata > Mammalia > Artiodactyla > Bovidae > Capricornis > Capricornis sumatraensis. The sequence continues at coordinate 120,301,303 of NC_091070.1, read as the reverse complement.
CAGCCACTCAGTGGACACCCGCAGCTGAATTGCCCGCAGGACCGCGAAACCGGCTGCCGCCATGTTCTCGGGCGCAGAGGAAGGTCCGCAAGGCGCAGGCGGCGGGAAAGGCCCCCACGGGCTGCCCGCGGCGCGCCTGAGCCGGCGCGGCTCTGTGCGCGCCGAGCTTCCAGGAAAGCCTGGCGTGGATTGAGCTGCGACGTGGGTGTCTGGAGACCAGAGATCTGGCTGGGATGGGTGCTCCACGATTCAGCATTTCCGCCACTCCCTTTCCCCAATTTCTTCTTAGCCACTGACTGATAGTGGAATGACTGTTAGCTGCACTGACACCGGGAGGCACCCGCTCCCTCCCTTGGCTTCACTTGTCTTTATTAGTCTTTATTACTGGGGCTTTTTATTTAGCTCCAGTCGCTGAGGTCGCTTCCAGTTCTGACGTTCTGTGATAGCTGGATGCTTTTCCTTACTTCAAATCTATCTAAAAGTGGTGGAAGGATGGAATCCTCTGGAAAACTGCCAACCTCAGGATCGTCTCTAATCGTTACACTACAGTGTTTAGTCCTCCCATCCTGGAATAAGATACTATCTTCCTTCAGGATTACTGCACTGCTGCTGCTGTTGCTAAGTCGCTTCAGTCGTGTCCGACTCTGTGCGACCCCATAGACGGCAGCCCACTAGGCTCCTCTGTCTCTGGGATTCTCCAGGCAAGAATACTGGAGTGGGTTGCCATTTCCTTCTCCAATTACTGCACTAGTCTCCTAACAAATATTTAAGTAAACGTAAATCACGAGACAGACAGTTCCCTCTGTGGAGGGTCTCAGTACTGGGGAGTAAACCACATAAAATGGAATGAATAGGCCTGCTTGGCATGAGGTTTATGGAAAGATGCTCTGAGCATCATGTTATTCGACCTGTAAACAGCCTTTGGCCAGTAGTCCCTCGTAATTACATTTTCTTTAGGTAGCTTCCAGGACACCGATTTACTTTTCTCCTTCTGGTCTCAACATGCTCCCAGAAACAAGCGGGGAGCATTTCAGTCTCCTTGGCTGATTTCTCCTTTATTCTTCATCTCTTAGAATGCCCCCAGGCCTCAGTCTTTGGGTCTTTACTCTTCTCAATGCCAGTCTTGACTCATATGCCAATGACTTCAAATTTCTGTCTTCACCCTAGACTTCTAAACTCCACACATGACTATCCAGCTGCTTACTTCATCTTCCCCTTACACAACTGTGGACAATTCAAAGTTAACATGCTCCAAACTAAACCCATCTCTATCCTCTGCCCCATTCTGCCTCATTTGCAGCCTTTCTTCTCTGTCAATGGTAACTCCCTTCTTTCAGTTCTTGGACTCACCTCTCCTACTTCAGGAAATCCAGAAGCCAACCATATCCCATCACTCCAGTTCTCCACCATGGTATAAGATACTATCTTTCTCCAAGATAACTGCAATAGTCTCCTAACAAATAATCCTTTAGAGCTCTAGTTTATTTGCGGTACACCAGTCAGAATCTTTTGAAAAACATGTCAGATCATGTCTCATCTGTCCAAAACTTGCAAAGACTTCCCCCTTTAGTCAAAGAAAAAGGCCATACAATGGTCTACAAGGCCCTGTATGACCCGGTTCCATTAGCTTTCTTCTTCTACTCCCCCTATAGCTTACAGGGCTTCCCAGGTAGCAGTAGTGGTGAAGAACCTGCCTGCCAGTGCAGGAGACATAAGAGATGCGGGTTCAATCCCTGGGTTTGGAAAATCCCCTGGAAGAGGAAATGGCAACCCCCAGTATTCTTGCCTGGAGAATCCCATGGACAGGAGGCTGTCAGGCTAAGGGTCAGACATGACCGGAGCAACTTAGCACGTAGCTTGTAGTCAACCCACAGTGGACTCCCTGTTTCCTGAAAAAATTTGACCCATTCTCCTTAGGGATTTGCACTAGCTGTTGCTTTCACACAGAAGCTGTTTCCCTCAGACGCTGGCTTGGCATAACTCCCTCAACCCCTTTGAGTAGACCTCCTTGCTGCTAAGTCACTTCAGTTGTGTCCGACTCTGTGCGACCCCATGGACTGCAGCCTACCAGGCTCCTCTGTCCATGGGATTTTCCAGGCAAGAGTACTGGAGTGGGTTGCCATTGCCTTCTCCTAGACCTCCTTAGATCACCCTATTTATTACTGCCACTGTCCCACCCCCTTCACACTCCTGATCCTTCTTTCTACTCTATCATCTTCTAACACGTGAAATAGTTCTCTTATGTTTAGGTTTGTTCTTTCAGTGTTAGACGCTCCATGGGGCAGGGATATTTGGTTTGTTTACTGGTGTATCTCAAGCTCACAGTAGGCCCCCAGTAAGTATTTGTAAATGGATGAATGAAGAACGTACAGAGGTCTCAGACTGGTGGCGCCAGCTCCAAATTTTGCACGCAATGTTGATTTTTTTAATCAATAATTTTTATTTTTTGTTAGTAGTAAAATTTCTGAAGATTAAAAAAAAATCTTTTTGAGAAACTTACCACAAAAATCTCTTTCCAGTTTCTGTTGAAAACTGTATGATCTGGTCTGCATTCCTGCACGGAAACTTGGAGCTGAGCTGCGTCTCCCCCCACCCCGACCCTTTTTTTAAGAGTGTGTGAGCTTTTCATTTTGCTACAGTCCCACCCAGCAGCTCCACTAATTTCCCCTAGCTGTCCAGGTCCCTGGAGGCATTGAGTTTGCAGTTCCTACCCCATAAGGCACTGAGAAAGTTCAACAACATGTAGAATCATTGGGTTATTAAAGGTAGGGATAATAAAAATATTGAACTGATAGGAACAGGGAACCAACCAATCAAGTCAGATACTGGATCAGGGCCTTAGAAGCCTCCTGCAGTATCAGACCCCAATCTGTTACTGAAGTGTGTGTTTGCCACATGCACACGCCACAGGGGAGCCCATGTTCCATGAGCACAAGTGGTCAGCCAGGGCTGTTTACCAACCATACAGAAACAAAAAGTATTTTAATTTCTGGTACAGCCGTGAAGTCCATACTAGTTGAACAAGCACTCTGGGGGCTACCTAAGTGGGCAGGGTCGGGTAGGGAGCACAGAGAGGAACACTGAAGTGACTGAAGGGCTGGCCCTTTGCCATGTCACAGTGCTCACCGTGTCACAATGGCACCAGAGGCCTGAACCCCTGCCACCAGCCCCTGAACCTCACTTTGCCGCAGGGAGGCACTGAACTAAGAAACTGCCTTGTTACAGGTCACGCCCCTCTTTCTACTCCCTTTCTTATATCAAGAGGGGAAAAACACGGAACTACCTCTACCCATTCTGGTCACCATACGCCTATTACCTTTACTGTTACAAGTACCGGATCACCCTCCGGGAGAAGATGCTGCCTTGCTGTAAAAGGTACTTGTTTTAATCTCTACCTGTAGTTGTTTATATAAACTGTAAAGAAAAATAAAAGAATTTGAAAGGACTCCCTAAGTGGCAAAAGAGAATGGCAAAATAGGGTGGAAGGCTGGCATGGAACTTTGTAAACCTTTCTATCTGGCTGGCCTGGGGAAATGGAAATAGATAGGCTGGTTCACATAAGATACAGAAGACAGTGCCAGAGCCTGGCCCAGTGTACCTGGAAGGTAAGTCTCTCCTCATCTCAGATTCAGAGATCAACTAATTGGGGCCTCTTTTTCCTCATCAGCATCACCACTTATAAGGAAGTGGAGGACTTGACACTCCGGCCCCGTTGCTGTCTTCAGTGCTCCTGAGTCCCTAGTAGGTCTTCAGGGGGGCAGACGCACCGAGCAGGGTGATCAAGACCAGCTTAAAGAATTATATTCGGTAAGTGGACTGGGAGCTGGTGCTGGGACATGGCAGCCCACTGCTTGCTGTAATATGATAACTTACAAAGGGACATGGACTAGTTGGAAACTAAATCATAGAAAGCTAGCTCATGTGAGCTCCTGTGTAAAACGGACTTGCTTTATGGACAAGGATTCTGGTCCAGAGAACTTAAGGCAGGGTCCTAGGGCTGGTGTTGAAAAGCAGGATGGGAAAGGAGAAATTGAAAACAAAGACAGACTATATTAAGACACAAAGCTGTATTCTGGGACATAAAGCTGTTTAGATGCTAAGTTTTGGGTCTAGAATCCCGAACTCCTGCACGTGCCTTTGTATCATCATGCCTAGGTATGAGCTATGCATTTTTAGAATGCATAAGAAGTGGCAGAATTTAGGGAAAACATATGATGGGAAAAAGTACAAGAGTGTTATTAGTGAGACAGTAAACAGATGATACAGCTTTGTTTAAATAAGCTGTTTGATGATGTAAATACAAGTTTCTGAACCGTTAGTGCACCCCTCAGTGGAGTCAGCAGGTAGTATTGACTCGATTCCAAATTTTTATCAAGGAAAACGCCATGATAGGGACAGAGTTAGGTCTTAGGACTAGGAGATATTGAGTACGGCCTGGCTCCACTTCACCTAGGCTCTCCATCAGCCCCCTCCTTGCTTCCACAGACACACCTGAACAGGTCTGAGATCTGATCTGAGGGTTAGGTGAGCACAGAAACAGGAGGCTGTTACTCTCATTTTTACTCCTTTTCTAGGCTGGGAACCTGACGGTGCTGTCTACTGACGCCCTGCTTCACAAGGGCCCAGTGCAGTTAGACTTCCACTTCCGCCTCACCCCCCAGACCTCCGCCCACTGGCACGGCCTTCTATGTGACCATAGGCTCTTCCTGGACATCCCGTATCGGGCCTTGGATCAAGGCAACCGGGAAAGGTGACTGAGTCTGGATGAGGGGAGGGGGAGGTGAAGGGAAGAGGTAGGGGTTTCACTCTGATGTCACACTCAAGTAACGGGCATGCTAGCCAGCGAGGGCTTATTCAGGGGCTGGATACATTCAAATCACTGAACCAGCCAGTGAGTTGAGCCAGGATCTGGATTCAAGAGATAACAGTCCATAGGAGGTTGCTAAACTGATTCAGAATCACAAGGTGGAATCCATAAATAGTTGAAAGGAAGTGATCTCCAGCTGTTTGTCTTTATAGAGTGGCCCTTTTTCCCCCAAGCCCCTTCCATGGCAGGGGTATCAGGCCATAGTGTATAAACCCTTAGCTTCAGAGAAAAATCCATCAAAACCAGTTTGGAACTTTCACTTCCTTGGGTCAGGAAACACTGAGCAATAAAATACCTTCTGTTGCAAATAGGCACCTTTGTTGATTTTGAGTTTGTGAAACATGCCATTAACCATTTTCCTTCTGGTCCCTAGTTTGACTGCAGCACTGGAGTATGTGGAGGAGAAGACCAATGTGGATTCCGTGTTTGTAAACTTCCAAAACAACCGGAATGACAGAGGTGGGGAATCTGCTCTATCCTTCCTGGCCCTTTGTGCTGAAGCAGCTGACAGTGATTTCCCCTTTATAGGAGATCTTCCTCCCTTCACTCTAAAGGGCATGTTCAGGCAGTTCAGGGATTCAACACCCATCCCCTTCTCCCCACCAAGGAAATTAAGGCACCTAGTATTCTGTTCATTGAAGTCATAACTGAACTGTCAGGAAGGCCCTGCACACAAATTTCAGAAGCTAGACTGAAGAAGCACTGGTGAAATTACACAGAAGCCATTCAAGGGATGTGGCTGGTAGGACAGAAAGCGTCTCAAATGTATTAAGCACCCATAGTGTGAGAGGGTCAGGTGTAAGGCCAGATGCGAGGTGCACATTACAGAAACCCTTGCTCCCTCGGGGAGCTTACACTCTGTTGGATATGAGAGACAAGTAAGAGTTTATTATACCATCATTGTGTTAGGCACTTTGTAAACATCTCATTTAAATTGTGTGATCCTCATTTGACAAACATGTAGAGCACTGAAGCCAGGTTAGAGTCCAGCTCTGTTTGACTCCAAAGCACATCATCCCTGTGCCTGCACCACACTGCTCCCTGCCCAGTCATTCCGCAGTGGAAGAAGCCAAATCTAGGGGAATGGCTGCATGCAGTCTCAGAGTATTCTAATTTTGTTCTCTTTTCACAGGTGCTCTGCTACATGCCTTCAGCTACATGGGCTTTGAGGTGGTCAGACCAGACCACCCAGCCCTTCCTCCCTGGGACAATGTCATCTTTATGGTGTATCCCCTTGAAAGGGATGTTGGCCACCTGCCCAGTGAACCTCCCTGAACATGCTTATTCCTACTCTGCGAGGGGCTGGGAGCCGTGTTAAGTGAGAACCAAGCTTCCAGGATGTGACAAAACACCTTCCATCTAGGAGTAAAGGGTAGTGCAATCCTCATGCGTTTCCCTTTTCTTTGCAGGGGGGAGTGGGGGAGAGGGTTGGCTGGAGCGAAAAATGAGCCTTACAGAGCTGAATTCACTGTAGGATAGACAGACATTTGATGACTGAAAAGCTCAAAGGGGTCTGAGCAAGATAGGGAAAGGACCCAAGGATTTTAAGCTTTTGCCTCGCCCCTGTCCCAAAACTCTTCCCTTATTTATTTTAACCATCTGAGCACCTGCCAGGAGCAGGAACCAAGCACCAGGGAATTCAGAAAGACTTAAGCTTTACTGGGATATTTTATCCTTATACTTAGGTTCAAACTGGAGACAAGCGAAGGAAATCAGAGAAGGTACATGGTTCCTGTGGCACTAGTTTAAGGGCAGGAACATTCCAGGAGGCTGCAAAAGTAGTGTTGTTAAGAATAGGGAACCCATCAGAATGGGTTAAAAGGTCTTAAAAGCCATGTTAAAGGAAAAGGCTTTCATACACAGTAACAAACTGTAGCTAAGGATGAGATACCCCTCATCTTTCAGAGAAGTCCTGTGAACAATTTATATCAGGAGACTTCTTTTTAGAGTAAAGGCTGATAAACAACAAGGTCCTACTGTATGCACAGGGAATTATACGCAATATCCTGGGATAAACCATAATGAAAAAGAATACAAAAAAATAAAAATGCCTGTATGTGTGTAACTGAGTCACTTCGCTGGACTTTGCAGTGTTGGCTGTCAAACACTGTAAGTCAACTATACTTCAATTAAATAAAATTTTTAAAAAAGAGTAAAGGCTGAGGAAACTGGGGACTAACTGGCCCCATGATCCTGTCGTAGAGTAGCTCCAATTCCAGGGCCGAGCCTGCTCCGTGAGCAAGTGCAGCCAAGGTCTGAAATACCAAATCAACGGCACGCTTTCATTGATTCCTGTGGGACCACCCAAGCTACCTAGAGATGCTCCTTTACTGAAGTCTTTCTGCTAATTGGTACTGAGGTTTTTCTAAGACAATAAAATTTGAAAATTGTGTTTCTGGGGAAATATAGTTGCTATGTAGTACATGGGTAGACTTCATTAACTCCTAGATTAAAAAGTCCTGCATAGCAGAGTCTTATATACGAGTTTTAAGTCTTCTACTTTACCTTGCTGATCTTTAAAAAAAAAAAAAAAGGTTAATTTACCGTTATTCTCCCACCCACTTTCAAACGCCTTCACAGTTCTCACTGGATCCTCGCAATACTGTCAGAAATGGAGAGATGCTACGTAAGGAAATAGGCTCCATAAGTTTACAGCAAAGATCTATTCCTAGAACCCAGGTTTCTGTAATTCTAATCTACCTCTTTTAGGTGAGGTTTTAGTGAATGATTAATTCTGAAGTCGCTTTAAGGAAAGAATATGATCTGCACATTAGAGGGATAGCTGTTTCATAGGTGGTGTGAGGTGTTAGGCAATCTTACCAGATTTCAGTACCGAGGATACCCATAGGCTTGTTTCCACCTTGTGATTCAACCAGCATTTAGTTTTAGATAACTTTCTTAAGAACTTTATTCAGCAAAGAACACCCCAAATGATCTAAACAGCTCTACAAGTTCTCTATGGCTCTGTGTATATACATATATTGATATAGATACTATACCAGCAATATAGCAATATTTCCTGAGTTACCTTTCTCCTTGTCTACTTGTATTTTAACCAAAGTTTACTGGGAAATAGCTGGAGCACTGTTAAAAATCTTGTCTCCAATAACACATCAGCAGTTGAGGCTGGGAGGCAGTATTCTCTTCTCACTTCCTGAGGCTTTTAATTATGCTGATTTTTCCCTTTGCTGCCTGACTTAACTGCAATCTTTGAGTTTACCACTCAAAAGATTTCCCCTTAACCAGAGTCACCTGATGTGGTGAGTTAGTCTGCAGAATCATCATTTCCAATAACCAAACCCTGGCTGTTTCCCAGCCTCAAAGAGGACACTGCCTAGCAGTACTGTGCATTATGACTGGCAGAGGGGAACAAGCTGGATACTACGCAGCCTGAAAGTCGTGTGGCAGTACTCACACTGCACAGGGCACAGGGGGTGGTGGTGAAGTTAGGGGCATGCTCTTGGGTAGTCCAGTGGAAGAAGAAAATGCATTTGGTTCACAGAAAGCCAGGTCATGTACATAACGAAGGAAGAACTGCATAGATCTCTTATTATAGGCTCTTCTCTCCAGGCACCGAGTCTTATGCCAAACCTGCCAAAGACACACACACAGAGACACAAAAAGCTTGAAAGGGCTCAAACGGAAAGTAAAGCTGCAGGAAGGCAGCTGCAGAGAAGTAGAAATAAGATGGGATACAGGGAAGAGGCAAGGCCCTGTGGTCACCCTCACTACTCTCTGGCTGCTACAGAGAGAGGACAGTTCTACTCACAGCAAAGCAGATGGCCGAGGCAACTGGAGGGGACTTCAGAGTAAGTAGTCGTCTTCAAGATTATCATCACCAGACAGAGAGGCAGCTTCTATTCAGACACGAGGGTAAAGTTAGATGCTGCCCTACTGTAGCAGGCACTGCCACTCAGGGTCAGAGAAAAAAAATAGGCTTTTTGGCGTTCAGTGACCACTCTGGTTAGGAGATAAATCTTGACACAACTTCCCTAGTTTGGAGAGGCTGACTAAGAATTGGTAACTTCCAGAGATGCTCGAGGGAACAAATGCTGTTTGTACCTGATAAACTGAGGCAGGACAGGGTGTTTGCTATCTCTCCAGGGCTCTTCTTGGTCTCAGTGAGCATGCTCAGTGAGACATCTATTTCTGTGGCCTGAGGGCACAAACAGGAGAAAAAGGAAGAACGTGTTTGGCTGGTGGGAAAGGAGAAGCGACCCCATCATTTTGCTCACAGAGTCCGGTGTGGCTGCTGAGGGACACAGTGCTTCCTTTGATCAACTAGTGGAGCAACTCAAGAGTACTTAAGGGTGTTCTACAGACTGCATGAGTGACTAGAGGCCCTCCTGTCTTGAGGCACAAGGTTTGTCCCAAAGCAGCACCGCAAATGACGATAATGGCTCACTTACTAGGTCATCCAACATTAGTGGGACAGCTCTGTTTTTTTCCGTGTCTTCTGCAAGCTCAATTGCGTATCCTTTACGAACTAATTCTAGCCCAATATCAAGTTTCTGAGAAAAGAAATGAAAAGGCTTCTTGGGTTCAAAGAAGGGCAAATCAGAAGAAGGGCAGAAGAGCTGGGATTGATACTTTAAAAAATTCCTTTGGTGGTTCAGTTAAGCAGGAGCTTATGAAGCAGGACTATCATCAAATAAGGATTTCTGGGAAAGGAAAAGAAGATGAGCCTGCAAATATACTGAAGAGACAGTGAGCAACAAGTGAACCTCAGTCTTACCTTCCCGTCGCTAGTATCATATAAATAGATCTTGGGCCAAGTTGAGAGCCCAGACTGGACGTAGCTAGAGATCTTGGCCACCAGGGGCTTCCAGTCAGCACAGTGAGTGAGTCTGTCAAACTCATCCAAAGCTTCCTCTTCCCATTGTTCACCTGGTTAAAAAAAATTGTAGACAGAGCCTAAGAAGAAGGGGTCAGTGCTGACAGGGGTGGGATTATGCCCTGGAGGGAAGCTGGAACTACCTCTGTCTACTTCAGAAGGTACCTATGTCTGACTGCCAGGCAGGTTTCTGGCTGTTGCTGTCTGGCACTGGTGATGAAAAGGCGCCTGAGCCCCCAGAACTCAAAAAGCCTGGGAATGTGAGAATCCCCACCACATGCCCTATGAAAGTTATTCTATTTGGACGCATAGTCAATAGGTAATAGGACCAATTTACCTGAGGGGGCAATCCGTGCCAGACTACACTCTATTGCTTGAAATGGAAGGCTTAGGAAGTCACTCCTAAAGTGAAAGAAACTGAAATTAGAATCCTAGCGCTAGGAGGGCCTTCTTATATTCGTTGCTTCTAGACAGCACTAGTTAACCCAGCAGCGGAAGATAATTAACTGATCTCTGTAAAGAGGTTCTCTTCCAACCCTCCCCGCCGGCCTCCTCCCCAGTGAGAAGTGCCAACAGCTCACCACCTTATGGCCAGGACTGAGTCAACAGATGGGACTCCAGCCTGACTCCACACTGACCTGAGCACCCTGAGATCCCTCAGTGGGCAATCTCCATTATCTCCAAAGTCAACAAAGTAAAGGTCCAGGTTCCCATTCTCCAAGGTACCAAGGACCCGGGCTCGATACCAGGAACCATTTGTAGGTAAAGGTGCTGCGACAATGTCTCCTACATGTACAGTCAAGTCTTCAGGCTACACAAGAAATGAGGAGCCAGGAGAGGGCAGAGTTAGGAAGGGATGGGCTAAAAAACTGAATACCAGAAGGAAGAAAGAACAAGCCATTGCTCCACAGGAAAGGGAAGAGAATACATCACGACTTTCATCAAACCCCAGCCCTGTCCCTATAGCAACTCACCAGACTATTTTCATAGTGCTGGGTCATCTCATTGACAAGCTTATCCAGTTGCAGGCTGCGGGAGCCAATGATTTGGATCCAGAAGTGGTTGGGATGTTCAGAGGCAGAGACATACACTTCTAGGAATTCATCAGCATGGAAACTGAAGTCCGGACTGGGAACTAACCACAGGCATAAGCAAGTTAAGCTACAGAATTATTATCTAATATGATGACCATTATCAGAATCATCTCTGGTTGAAACGGGAAGACTGCATCGGTGGGGTGAGAGGTACAAATACCAAGTGGCTAATAACACTTAAAAATGGCTGGAGGGACAAGTGGATGAATCATACAAGAACATCCTGAAGGAAAGGTACTATAAGCTATGTTCTGTTCTTTCTATGTAATTGAGTACTTAGAGTTCATTCACATTCTTTGTCATCTGCCATGTATTCAAATCAGCACCAATTATAATGAAGGGAAATCCCCATATGCTAGCTGCAGCAGGACCAGGGAGAAGATATGCAGACAGATGTGGGCTGCTCCAGACTGTATTCCACCACCGACTCATTACAGACCTGGACACGCCTATGACCCTCTTAAGGACTCTGGTCTGCCCTGCCCATCCCAGTACCTATGCATAGAAGAAAAAGCCCACAGCCTTTTCATTCTTCTTGAATGGTGAAGATTTTTAAGAACAGTAATGAGACAGGAAAAAATATTGGACTCAAAAGTATTTTACTTATTTGTGTATGTTTTTAGAAAGAATACCATGTAATTCAATTATTTGATGTATTACTTGCAGACCAGTTTCCTGTGAACAAGCATATTTCTATATTGTTCTCTAATTATTAGCTGGTTTGTATTCAGAAAAAAATTTGTGTTCAGTATTAACCCAAGGAAAATATTACCAGAAAGTCCCATCTGTAATTAAAGAACTGTAAATGTAGTCAAGAAAATAGAAATTATTTTTTTATTGTTTCCTTATTCTGGGTTATCTGAGCCAGTATTTCTGGCTTTCCAGGTAGCAGTAGTAAAGAACCCACCTGCCAATGCAGGATTGGCAGAGGGCTCGATCCCTCGGTTGGGAAGATACCCTGGAGAAGGAAATGGCAACTTGCTAGAGTATTCTTCCTGGGAAATCTCATGAACAGAGGAGATTGGCAGGCAACAGTCCATGGGGTTGCAAACTGGCAGACACAACTGAGCATACACACATAGCCAGTATGTCTATCTTCCATATGGCTAAGGGGGTCCCCTTTGTTACATACTTTCAAACATGGACATCTCTGGACTGGTCTGGACACCAGACCTCTGAAAGCTGTCATCAGTGGGTTTCTCCCAGGAACCCTCTTCTGGTCCTACAACAGCCACGTCACCATCTCCTTTGTGGGGAGGAACTGCCAGAGGTGCAGCCTGTTTTAAGCTAGTGCCAGTGTTTCTCCATAAAGCTGGCTCTCTGGCTCCACCTGGCTCTGTCACTTCCTCTCTTCTTACGCTGATTGGCTGCTTCCGTCGAACTCTGGTTTCTGCAGAATGAGCAATTCTCTTCCTAAGTTCTTCATCTTCTGAAACTTTCTCTAGTATCAAATGCTGTGGAAAATAAGAGAAGGGATGATATCTACATGGTCAGATACTGACCCAGGATGGAGTAAAGGGTTCTTCTTACTCTCAGATACAATTCAGGTTAGCTACTTGCCTTAGCTGCTGCCACTTCCTTCTGCGTTCCTGAGATTTTTATAAGTCTTGATAGTAGCAATGTTCCTTCTGATTCTTTATCACAGGTTATTTTGGCTCCTGAGGCCTTACAGATAGAACGAATTGTCTCGCCGCCTCTCCCTGTATTGAATAATACATAAAACCCTGTCTTTTCCTCTACTACAACTTGTGATGCCACTATCTTGTATACACTATGAGGTGAGAGTCAGGGCTCATTTTCAAACAATGTAGGATAGCGAATGGAAAACAGGAGCTACTGAGATCCTTACTATAATAAGGGGGGTACTAGATTATTTGCTCTATCCATTTTATTTAAATTCTACACACTGGCTAAGTTAATGTGGTCATGTCACTTTCATCATCTGGCCACTGAGCAGACTTCACAGCCTCACTTCATTAGAAGATATCCTACATGAAACCACTGGACCAAGGACAGGACATTTCTCTGCCTCTCACAGCAGCATGAGGGATGCTCTAGGAGAAGGCATAAAAAGTGCTTTCTAGAGCACGGTCTTGAGAGATTTAGGATAAAATGAGCATCCTTAGCTGCCCTTTAAAAGTCTTAATATGAGGTAAATACATTTACCTGAACCCGTGTGGAACCTATTTGTAAGGTTCAGGTCATACTTTAAAAATTTTTTATTATTTATTTTTGTCTGTGTTGGGTCTTAGCTGTAGCATGCAGGCATCTCTTCAGTGTGGCACACAGGCTTAGCTTCCCTGAGGCTTGTGGGATCTTAGTTCCCCGACCAGGGATCGAACCCATGTTCCCTGCATTGGAAGGCAAATTCTTAACCACCGAACCACCAGGGAAGTTCTCTTACAGCTTCTTGAGGTAATGAGTTTTGCTTTACCATTGGCTCTATAAAAAAGTAAAGCTCTGCTCTCAGTTTCCCTCAGCAAGGTGAAGGGGAAGTAGGCCAGCAAAAGCCCGCCAGAAGGTGTGAAAGAAAGGAAGGCAAAGGGAACGAAAAAGGAAACAGCAGAGAAAGTTGTCCGGTGGTACCTATGATTCTGCCCACGGATCTCTGGGGGACTGAGAGCTGCTCAGACACTGGCGTATTCTCTGTCAGGATCTGATGAATCGCTGCTTTGGCCTTGCACACCTGAACAGGAAAACCACTGATAAGCAGCACCCGCTCATCTCCTATATCCTCCGTGTCCACATCGATCCGAGCACCTGTCTTCTTTCTTAGCTGCAGAGAAAATGATACGTGGCAGCGTGTTCTGGAAGAGCTCTCACTTGGGTCAGCTGAGGATACTCTAAACCTAACCCTGGAGGTGGATGGAACTGGACACAGTAATCAGTGAAATCGGGTTTTATAAGCAGTCCTCAATTCCATGTACTTATGGAAGGAGAGACAAAGGCAACCCTAAACAGCAGTTAACCCAAAACAGTTTTTCTGTGTTTAGACTGGTCTTTCCCCAGATTTGGATTATAGAATCAATTATTTAGTTTTCTTGACATTCCAACTGAATAATGGAAGATGGTAAAAAGAATTAAGAGAGCAATAAATTTATTGCTGCCAATTAATAAGAGTTCGTAATTCCATAGCAGAAAGGAATGATTCAAACTATACCAAGATGAGAACCATCCAATTAAAAATCCCCATTTCAAGCTAAGTCACCCATTCTATAAGGAGTAGAAGTACTCATCTCCGACAGGAAAATAGCAGCTAGAAACTTCCTATTTTTGTTTTGTTTGTTTAAAATATACATGGTGTAAGTGGGTTTTACAGAATGGGGGCAGAGGATGGACAGCAGAAATCAATCCCGGGAAAGCTGCCGCCTGCTCACACACTTACTTGTTTAATATTGGCTCCTTGCCGGCCAATGATGAGCTTTACAGCCTCCTGGGGGACTCGCATCTCTATCTCGATGTCATCTTCCCCAACAAATGTCAGCCGTTCTTCTGCACAGATCATCAGATCAGATTTAGACAATACCCAAAGCTATTACTTCCCCTCCCCTGAATCAAAGCTGTCAAAGAGACATTGATGTAAAAGATAAACTGACGATTTCAATCACAAAGAGAAGGAGAAGCAGCATCTGAGCGGGAACTAAAGGGTCCTGAAAGACCAGAAGATGGGCATTCTCTCTGGGATACCGTTTTCAAATGTTAAAATGGGAAAAGCCATTGGCTTCTGGGCAGACTACTTCTCCCAAGACATGACTCCTGGAGAAGAATGAAGGCCAGAAGTTGCCTGAGGAGTCCATTAGGCTCAGAACTTCCCTTGTTTATACACAGATCATTTTTCTAAGTCCTACTCTCTAGGTCCAGCTTGTGGGGAAACTGGACCCAGCAGTTAGCAGAATCCCTTACAGTGCTGGTGTTGCTGAAGGGAACAAATCAACAGAATTATAAAATGAGCTCTTTATTTCACAGACTAGCTTCACATTAACATAGAAAAGAAAAACTCTATTTCAAAGGTCCCTCACAGAGAGCCAATTACATCCCAACAAATGATAACTTGAAAGAAGTTTCAAGTTAACAGTGCCAGAACATAGTCTAACCATTTCTGTATGTACAGCCATGGTTTCACATACCTCTGCTTTCCCTATATCTGCGGTATAGGATATAGGCAACTGTCGCACTGGCAGGGATCCCAAGGCCCAGTGCTATTTTTTGAATAGTGGACAAACTTGTCCAAGAAGTCCGTTCAGTGGACATTTTCGGCCGCCTCCTGAAATAAGCAAATGAAGAGAAAGGACCTTTCATACAACTTTTACGCCAGAGAGAATGGAACACATTACAATATTACAAAGAATACTACAGCCTAATTTCCCATTTCAAGAGCTTGAGCAGTCTCGAGGTGTGCTTCATGTGAAAGGTCACAGGGTTATTTTTCCTGAAAGTTAGCTGAGGGACACACACACATGACTAAATAGAGGAGTACTACTCCCTGCTCAGCCCCTGCCAAGAGGGCTGTATATTGATCAGCTTTAAAAGACAAAGGAACAAGGAATTAACTGAATCAAATATTCTTTAAAATTTACATTTCATATCAAACGATTTAAAATCCCTTATATGTGCACTTCTATGCCTTCTGGCCTTTCCAGATGCTGTTGTCTCTGAAAGGAATGGCACTCCAGGCCCAGGTTTATGTTTTGCTGCTTTACTTCTCTTTCTTGGAAGTGTGGTCTATTTATTCTCTGTACTCCTTATTTCTACTTACTCCTCAACTAACAGTGAATGGGGACTTTCTCCTGGTCCTTCATCAAAACTAAAACTTTCCAGGTAATTAACCTAGATGGCATATATAAGCCTTATCTAATCTCACCTCTCTTCCCTCTTTCCCATGGTTTCTATTTATCTGGAGGAGTCTTCTGAGTTTTGAGCTGGTCTTCCAGTGGCCTCTATCCATTGCTATTGTCACTCTGCTCTCTTTGGACAATTTTATCCATACTTGAAGCCTGAACTACTATCTATATGCTAATGACCCCAACACTGTACCTGAACTGATTGCTCATCAAATCTCAGACCACTGTAACGGTCTTCTTGCTATTAGTCTCTCTCTGACACTGTATCTTCATTTCCTTACCAAGCATATCTTAATATGTCCCTCACTCTATTTCTTTATTTCATGTATCAATACTTGCTCACCTTCCCAATTATTTTATACCATCTCTTCTCAAACCTCTAGTGCTTCCTTCTTCATTCTCCCTCTCAAGTGATGTCTGCTTCCTATTTCACTGAGAAAGTAAGGCATTTGGAGAAAATATTAACTGACTTCCAAACTGATCCACCCACCTCCACCTCCTAGTATTTTATCTTCCTTCCTGTGGTCATGGATGAACTACCTTGGCTCTAGCACTGAGTCTTTCATGTAAGTGTTGCTCTCCTTCTTTGTCCTGCATCATTAGTGTTTTCCTCTCTACCAAGTCTTTCCATGAGCAGACAAACACGCCATTATTTCTTTCTTAAAGAAAATTCTTTCTCAATTCCACTTATTCCTCCAAATACTACTCATTTCTTTCCTTCCTTTTACAAGAAAACTCAGTGTCAATGCTTCTGCGCTAGATTTCCCTCCTTGAATTCACCCTTGCTGCTCTAGTGAAGGTCACCAGTGACTTGGATTTGCTACATCCAACGATCAAGTCTCAGTCCTCCCTTTACCTCGCCCACCACCAGAGTCTGGCACAGCTGGTGACTCCCTCTTCTCTGACACTTTCTACACTTGGCTTCACAGTACTGCTTCCTGGTTTTCCTTCTCCCTTTCTGGCTGCTCCATCAGTCACCTTTGTTGGTTCTTGCTCCATTTTTTAACCTCTGAACACTGGAGTGACCCAGGGCTCTGTCCTTTGCCCTCTTTATTCAAGAATCATTCCATCTTGGCTTTAAGCCACATCTATTTGCTGATGTTTAACTCCCAAATTCATAGATCTTGTGAGGACTGTTCTGAACTCCAGGTTTGTACATCCAACTTCTTATGAAATATCTCCATTTGATGTTTAATAGGTATCTCAAGCTTAGCAAATGCAAGTTTGCTAAGTACTCCAGATCTCACTCCTTTCTTCTTTGCCCTATCAGTTAGTGGCAACTCCATTCTCTTCAGTTCCTCAGGCTAAAAATCTTACTCTTCTTCCCCTCAAACAGCACATCTATCCTGGAAGCAAATCCTTTTTGTTTTACATTGATTATCCAGAATCTGACCACTTTTTAACATCTCTATTGCTATGACCAACATCTGCTCAAAACCACCATTATCTCTTGTCTAGATTATTAAAAAGCTTAATTACCTCCCTGCTTTTTATCATTGTCCAATTTATTCCCCATATAATAGCTGGAATAAGTGAAAAGTGTTATCCATCTGCTCAAATCCTTCCACGGTTTTCCATTTCACTGTGATTAAAAGCCACAGTCATTATAATGACCTGCAAGGTGTTCATTTTGATTGTTTCCCCATTGGAAAGTTAACTCCCCAGAGGCAGGAATTTTTTTGTTCCTCAGTACTTAGTACATAGTAGCCACTTAACAGGTATTTGGTCAATAATCATCTTTGAATGAACACACTTCCTCTTATTCTTCAGCAACTCTCTTGCCTACATGTAAGCTCAGTGGTTTGAAAGGTACTTTATAACCTAATCTCTGCCCATCATCTCCACAGCCTTATATTCTAACACTTCTACTAGGGGAACAGGATGTGCTTTCTCAAGTATTCTTGCTCTGTCACATGTCACTTCTGTCTTCACAGTCTTATTCCTTAGCCCATCAATACACTTACAACCATTCTGCTTTTTACTTTAACAAATTCAGTTCAGTTGAGTCACTCAGTCGTGTCCGACTCTTTGCGACCCCATGAATTGCAGCACGCCAGGCCTCCCTGTCCATCACCAACTCCCAGAGCTCACTCAAACTCACGTCCATTGAGTTGGTGATGCCATCCAGCCATCTCATCCTCTGTCGTCCCCTTCTCCTCCTGCCCCCAATCCCTCCCAGCACCAGAGTCTTTTCCAATGAGTCAACTCTTGGCATGAAGTGGCCAAGTACTGGAGTTTCAGCTTCAGCATCATTCTCTCCAAAGAACACCTAGGACTGATCTTTAGAATGCACTGGTTGGATCTCCTTGAAGTCCAACGGACTCGAGTCTTCTCTAACATCACAGTTCAAAAGCATCAATTCTTTGGCACTCAGCTTTCTTCAGAGTCCAACTCTCACATCCATACATGACCAGTGGAAAAACCATAGCCTTGACTAGATGAACCTTTGTTGGCAAAGTAATGTCTCTGCTTTTGAATATGCCATCTAGGTTGGTCATAACTTTCCTTCCAAGGAGTAAGCGTCTTTTTAATTTCATGGCTGCAATCACCATCTGCAGTGATTTTGGAGCCCCAAAAAGTAACAGTTTTGAGACTGTTTCCCCATCTATTTCCCATGAAGTGATGGGACCAGATGCCATGATCTTAGTTTTCTGAATGTTGAGCTTTAAGCCAACTTTTTCATTCTGCACTTTCACTTTCATCAAGAGGCTTTTTAGTTCCTCTTCACTTTCTGCCATAATGGTGGTGTCATCTGCATATGAGGTGAACATTAATAACATTCTATTTTGTTTTTCCCCTGTAGGAGAGTATTTCAACCCACTCCAATATTCTTACCTGGAGAATCCTGTGGACTAAAGCGCCTGGTGGGCTACAGTCCATAGTCTCAAGGAGTCAGACACTACTGAAGCAACTTAACACACACTGCATTTTGTTTTACATATAAAATGCAAATATTCTATCAGGTGAAAGAACTGACTGTTGGATATTAAGCTCTCTAATAGGTCACAGAAGGTGACAGGAAACTAAAATCTGCTAAATTTTTAGTAATGGACTTGCTGTCAGATGTTAAAAAGAGTAATTTGAGGATGATTTTTCCCTTCTTTCTTTCTTTCCTCCACTTATATCTCTCTGATCCTTTCCAGAACTTATTTCAGAGCTTTTTGTTTTTGTTTTTTAATACAGTTCTATCTTGGGGGCTAAGAAAGTACCATTTGTGCAACAAAAATTAGAGAGAAAACTTTAAATAATAGTTTAACTAGTACATTTCACCCAGACTTTTCCTGTCCTAAGGAAATTAGGTTGGGGTCATAATTTCATATTACGCGTGATGAAATAAAAATTCATATTCTAAAGCAAGTTGAGGATAATTTAAAAATTAAAAACATTTCCCCTGCCCTTTGGCCTTCTCTCTCCTCTCCAGTGTGTATCTGCACCATGCATCGACCAAACTGGCCCACTGGCCAGAAGCCTGCTCGAACCATAAAGCATAACATTCTTGGGGAGCTAGACTCAGAAGCAGCCACATTCGATCCACTATACTGCCCTTACAATGTTGCTCAGACTGTATGTATCTCATATCTGAATTAGGTTGCCAAGTTAATAATGGGAAATTGCGCCTCGAAGGCCCAAACTCTTGTGCAGACAGATAGCCACCTACGGAATACCAGCTGGGTTATATATGCTTGCAAATATTTAACTAAAAATTAGAGGAAACCCCACCCTGAAATGGCCAAGACTGGGTTCTCTTTTTGGCATTCCAAAACTGATTTTCTGAATGCAGTTAAAAGCTGGCAGTCTCCTGAAACTCTGCCTGCAGGGTCTACTAGAAATAGTGGAAAGAATTTTTCTCTTTAAAAAATTAGGTTAGCAGGGAGAAATATTTGTACAGGGCTAGCTTTTTAAAGCTTTGGATTCTGTGAACTGAAAAACTTCCAAGTTAAAATTTTAGACAGCTCTCATCTTAAACTACTGTACCTATTTTAACTGATATGCAGAAGGCTCAAAACACTTCAAAATTTCAAAATAGCCTCATTGAAAGATTTGTTGTAGAAGGCTAATGAAAGATTAATGATAGGTACCTAAAAACTGCTCCCCTCTATCTTTGAATACTCATTCTAATAATCCTCTCTCTGACTTGCCTTTCCACTCTGGAGATACTATTAAATGGTTACCTTTAGAAATGGGACCACCTGAGGAGTGCAAGTTGGTACAGCCACTATGGAAAACAGTATGGAGGTTCCTCAGAAAACCAGAGGTATCATATGATCCAGCAATCTCACTCCTGGGCATACACCCAGACAAAACTATAATTCAAAAAGATACATGCCCCCTTATGTTCACAGCAGCACTATTCACAAAAGCCAAGACATGGAAATAACCTAGACGTCCACCGACAGATGAATGGACAAAGAAGATGATATATATATATATATATATACACACACACACACATACAATGGACTACTACTTAGCCACAAAGAACAACAAAATAATGTCATTTGCAGCAACATGGATGCAACTAGAGATTATCACACCAAGTGAAGTCAGAAAGAGAAAGACAGATCCATACTTATATGTAGAAACTAAAACACAGCGCAAACGAACCTATACAAACAGAAACAGACTCACAGACATGGAGATCAGACTTGTGGCTGCCAAGCGGGAGGGAGAGGAGGGGCCAGCTGGGAATTGGCTGGTAGATGCAAACATTTAGAATGGATGAACAAGGTGCTACTATACATAGTGCAGGAAACCATAATGGAAAAGAATATCAAAAAAATATATATATGTGTAAAACTAAGTCACTCTGCTGTAAAGCAGAGACTGGCACAGTATTGTAAATCAACTACACTTCAATTAAAAAAAAAAAGAAATGGGACACCTGAGGCTGTAGACCATAGCTAAATAATTTCTTAAGCCCAGGAAGAATCCTTACAAGTGTTTGTAAATGGATTGCCAAGATGGGTTATCACTGGCCTGACTAAACTAATCATAGCTGATATTCAGAACCTGAGAGGAATTTTACTGGGGGGAGGTGGGGTCTCTGTTCCCCAAGCTAAATGAGGGAACATAAAATTCCAGCATTAGTGAATGCATATGTCAGTCCTTGCACTGAGGTGGCTACTCAGTTTTATGAGGAATTAAAAAACACTGTCCTTGTGTTGCAGGAAGGGGGACCCCTTCCAGGGCCCCAAAATGGGCTCCTCTCTAACACTCAGAAATGAACTGTCTGAGCAGACACATGTGCTAACCAAGCAAGAAATATTACTGGAAAAGGCTCCTGGGCAGAGAGTTGTAGGGTAAGGGAACCCAAGAAAACAGCTCTGACACATGGCTCACAGTCTCAGGTTTTGTGGTGATGGGATTAGCTTCCAGGTTGTCTTTGGCCAGTCATCCTGGCTCAGAGTCCTTCCTGGTGGCACATGCATTACTCACCCAAGAAGGATGCTAACGAGAAGGATTATGGAAGGTGACTGGACACATGGTGTCTCCTTTTGTTCTTTCCCGAACTCTTCCAGTTAGTGGTGGCTTATGAGTTCCGTGTTTCTTACCTGGACCTCCGGTCATAAAGTAACTCATGCAAATAGTTACTATGGTGCCTGGCCAGGGTGGGCGGTTTTCAGTCAGTGTGCTTCCCCTAACACTTGTTCTAAATCTAGTCTTTATAGGACCAGAGGTGTGGCCTCCAGAAATAATACAAAACTCACAGGTGGCGCCAGTGGTAAAGAACCTGCCTGCCAATGCCAGAGACTCAAGAGATAAGAGTTCCCTTCCAGGGGTTGGGAAGATCCCCTGGAGAAGGAAATGGCAACCACTCCCGTATTCTTGCCTGGGAGATCCCATGGACAGAGGAGCCTGGCAGGCTACAGTCCACAGGCTCACAAGGAGTTGGACATGACTTAAGTGACTAAACAACAACAAAACCTCACTTATTAAGAGGCTTGCAAGTACTGAAGAACAAATATCTAGCCCTTAAGGAACAAAGTATCCAAGGAGGAACTTGTGTTTTTCTTCCTATGCCTTTGAGAAGCAAATATTCTATTTGGTCTTTTCCAGGAGCTCTTATCTGGACCATCTTTTTTTTTTTTTTTTTGCTGCACTGTGTGGCTTGTGGAATCTACGGTCCCCAGGGATTGAACCTGGGCCCCCTGCAGTGGGAGTGCAGACCACCAGGAAATTCCCTGGACTATTTTTTTAAAATACAAATTTCATGCAAATCAAAACTACAATGATGTACTAACTCACACTGTGCAAAATGTCCATCATGAAAAAGTCTACCAGATACTGAAGAGATAAGATGGTGGAGTAGAGAGACTTAAGCTTACCTCCTCTCACGAAAACAACAAAATCACAACTAACTGCTGAACAATCATTGACAAAAAGACTTAAGCCAATAAAAAAAGGTATTCTACATCCAAAGACAAAGAAGAAACCACAACAAGACAGAGGGGCTCTTTCATGATTTAATCAAATCCTATACCCATTGGGTAGGCAATTGACAAACTGGAAAATAATTATATTGCAGAGGTTCTCCCACAGGAGTGAGAGTTCTGAGCCCCAAGTCAGGCTCCTCAACCTGGGGATCTGGCATCAGAAGCAGGAGTTCCCAAAGCATTTGGCTTTGAGGCCAGTGGGGCTTGAGTGCAGGAGCACCACAGGACTGGGGGAAACAGACTCTACTCTTAGAAAGCACATACAAGGTTTTACGTGTGTTGGGACCCAGGGCAGTGACTCCACAGAAGCCTGAGCCAGACCTACTTGGAGGTCTTGAAGGTTCTCCTGGGAGACAGGTTGGCTGTGGCTCACAGTGGGGGCAAGGACAGGTGGCAGGGGACCCAGTGAATATTCAGTGTGAGCTCTCCAGGAGATCACCATTTTGGCATTGAGACCTGGCCCCGCTCAAAAGCTTACAGGTTCCAGTGCTGAGATGCCTCAGGTCAAACAACCAACAGGGACTCCCTGGTGGTACAGCGGATAGGAATCCACCTGCTAATGCAGGGGACGTGGGCGGATCCCTGGTCCGAGAAGATTCCATATGCCGTGGAGCAACGAAAGCCCATGTGCCACAACTACTGAGCTGACAAGCTGCAACCACTGAAGCCTATGCTCTGCGACAAGACAAGCCACTGCAACGAGAAGCTCATGTGCTGCAACGAAGAGTAGCCTGTGTGCAGCAACAAAAGAGCCAGTAATGAAGACCCAGTGCAACAACAACAACAAAACTACCAAGGTGGGAAAGAGCCCCATCCATCAGCAGACAGACTGCTTACAGTTGTCCCACAGCCACCTCTAAACACGCTCCTGCTTACCAGAGGGACAAGACCCAGCTCTACTCACCAGTGGGCAGGCACCAGTCTCTCCTTCCAGGAGGCCTGCAGAAGCCCCTGGACCAACCTCACCTACAAGGGGACAGAGAACAGAAGCAAGAAGCTACAATCCAGCAGGCCGAAAAACAGAGGCTACAAACATAGAAAGTTAGACAAAAGAGAGTAATGATAGTAAACAAATTATATCAAGCATCTTTTCCAACCACAACAAGCACAACACTATGAGATCAGAAGTCAACTACAAGAAAAAAAAAAAGGTAAGAAACAAACAACATGGAAGCTAAACGATATGTTACTAAACCAATGGATTACTGAAGAAATCAAAGATGAAATAAAAATACCTAGAGACAAATGAAAATGAAAACAGTGATCCAAAACCCATGGGACACAGCAGCAGTTCTGAGAGTTTATAGCAATACAATCTTACTTCAAGAGACAAGAAAAATCTCAAACAACCTAACCTTACAACTAAAACAACTAGAGAAAGAAAAACAAAATCCAAAGTTAGTAGAAGAAATCATAATGGTCAGAGCAGAAATAAATGAAATAGAGATGAAGAAAACAAAAAAGATCAATGAAACTAAAAGCTGGTTCTTTGAAAAGATAAAATTGATAAATCCTTAGTCAGACTCATCATGGAAAAAAGAGGGTGCAAATCAATAAAATTAGAAATGAAAAACTGATACCACAGAAACACAAAGGAGCATAAGAGACTACTACAAGCAACTATACAGCAATAAGACGGACAACCTAGAAGAAATGGAAAAATTCTTAGAAAGGTACAGTCTCCTTTCTCAGAAGAAAGGAAAGAAAACCAGGAAGAAAATAGAAAATATGAACAGACCAATCACAAGTACTGAAATTGAAACTGCAATTTAAAAACTTTTAACAAACAAAAGTCCAGGACCAGATGGCTTCACAAGTAAATTCTATCAAACATTTATAGTAAACACCTATCCTTTTGAAACTGTTCCAAAACACTGCAGAGGAAGGAACACTCCAAACTCATTCTATGACACCACCATCATCCTGATGCCAAAGCCACACAAAGATACCACTAAAAAAGAAAATTACAGGTGAAATCACTAGTGAACGTAGATGCAAAAATTCTCAAATACTAACCATGTGAATAAACATACACCGTGATCAAGTGGGATTTATTCCAGAGATGCAAGGATGTTTCAATATCTTCAAATTGATCAGTATGATACACCACATTAACAAACAGAAGAGTAAAAATCATATGATCCCCTCAATAGACGCAGAAAATGCTTTTGATAAAAATTCAATACCAATTTATGATTTTTAAAAAACTCTCCAGAAACGGGGCATAGAGGGAACCTATGTCAACTTAATAAAGGCTATATATGACAAACTCACAGGTAATATCATACTCAATGGTGAAAAGCTGAAAATGTTTCCTAGGGAATCAGGAACAAGACAAGGGATGTCTGCTCCTGCCAATTTTATTCAACATAGTTCTGGAAGTCCTAGCCATGGCAATCAGAGAATAAATAAAAGGAATCCAAACTGGAAAAGAAAAGAACTGTCACTGTTTGCAGATGACATGATATTATACACAGAAAATCCTAAAGATACTATCAGAAAACTACTAGAGCTCAGTGAGTCTGGTAAACTTGCAAGACACAAAATTCATAACTCTTGCATTTCTATGGGGCTTCCCAGGTGGCGCTAGTGGTAAAGAACCCTCCTGCCAATGCAAGAGATTTAAGAGATCTTCCCTGGGTCAGGAATATCCCCTGGAGGAGGGCATGGCAACCCACTCTAGTATTCTTGCCTGGAGAATTTCATGGACAGAGGAGACTGGTGGTCTACAGTCCATGGGATCGCAAACAGCCGGACATGACTGAAGCATGAAAGATTAGAAAGAGAAATTAAAGAGACAATCCCATTTATCATCAAAAAGAATAAAATATCAACACTTAGAAATAAATCTATCCATGGAGGCAAAAGACCTGTATTCTGAAAACTATAAAATGCTGATGAAGAAAATCAAAGATGACAAACAGATTCAATACAACCCCTATTAACTTACCAATGACACTTAACAGCAAAAATTAACAGAATTAACAGCAAAAATTTTTTAAATTTTTATGGAAACACAAAAGACACTGAATAGGCAAAGTAATTCTAAGAAAGAAAAGAGCTGGAGGAATCAGGCTCCCTGACTTCAAATTATACCACAAATAGCTCATGCAACTCAATTAAAGAAACAAAACAACCCTATCAAAAACTGGGGAAAAGATCTAAATAGACTTTTCTCCAAAGACGACAGATGGTCAAAAAACACATGAAAATATGCTCAACACACTGTTAATTATTAGAGAAATGCAAATCAAAACTACTATGAGTTATCATCTCACACTGGTTAGAATGGCCATTACCAAGAAGTCTACAAACAATAAATGCTAGAGGAGGTGTAGAGAAAATGGAACCTGCCTACACTGTTGGTGGGAACGTAAATTGATACAGGCACTATGGAGAACAGAATGGGGGTTCCTTAAAAAAAGAAAAGTACAACTACCATATGATTCAGCAATCCCATTCCTGCGCATACATTTGAGAAAACCATATTCAAAAAGATACGTGCACCTCTGTGTTCATGGAAGCACTATTCACATTAGCCAAGACATGGAAACAACTTACGTGTCAGAGGAGTAGTGAAAGAAGATGTGGTACAAGTATTACTCTACTACAAATGTTACTCAGCCATAAAAAAGACCGTAATTTGCAGGAACATGTATGGATTTACAGATCTTACTAAATAAGTCAGAAAGACAAATACCATATGATATCACTTACATGCAGAATCTAAAATATGACACAAATGAATTTATTTACGAAACAAACAGACTCACAGACAATGGAAAACAAACCCATGGTTACCTAAGGGGAAAGGGAATGGAGAAGGGATAAATTAGGAGTTTGGGATTAGCAGATACAAACTACTGTATATAAAGTAGATAAACATCCTACTGTATAGCACAGGGAACTATATTCAATATCCTGTAATAAACCATAATGGAAAATATGAAAAATAATACGTGTATATATGAATAGCAGAATCACTCTGCTGTACACCAGCAACTAACTTAACATTGTAAATCAATTACACTTCAATTTAAAAAATAAAATGCAAATTTCAGGAAGCGTGTAGGTAATTTAGAATTTGTCAATGACAAAATCTTAACTATCTTCTCCATTAAGTACTAGTAGAAAGGGTTTAGCCATCTAGAAAGGTGACTGACTTGTTCCATCTTCCAGAAACCCAATTTGAATTTGCTTGTAACTGATGGGTTTAATATTACTGTCCCTGATTCATGGCTGAAATTTTGGAATGAAAACTATAGGGTGTCTGTTATGTATCTGTGTTGTAGCTGTGCTGCTGCTGCTAAGTCGCTTCAGTCGTGTCCGACTCTTAGCGACCCCATAGACGGCAGCCTACCAGGCTCCTCTGTCCATGGGATTTTCCAGGCAAGAGTACTGGAGTGGGGTGCCATTGCCTTCTCTGGTAGATGTGCTGTATTGCCAAAATTAATTTGTAAAAGAACTCTATATATTGGCTTAAAGGAAATAAAACATCTATATAAATACTCAGAAATTTCACATGATCTTGTAAGCAGATAGGATAAGAGGTCCCTGGACACTGTTTTCTTGACAGTAGAGAAGCCATTTTTAGCCTAAGTCATTTTGTGACCTAAGCCTGGCCACAGTGCTTGTCCTTGAACAGGTCTCATGACAGTAAGTAATGATTTTAAGGGAACAAAGAATCCAGAAAACAACGGCTTATCAGGCAACAGAAGTAACAACAGCAAAGATATTATTATTAGTTGTTAACAAAACTCCAGGGTCTATTTCAGTCTTAAAGATTAGCTTGAAGCACTGAACCACTAGATCAACTGACATCTAAGGGATGATACTGTCTTTTCCTGACTCTCCTGACTTCAATTAACTCAAGAGAGGAGTCTCAATCACTCAAGACCCTTCACGAATATGCATGTGCCCTTACACAGACCCACCAGTTTTGCTATTTGAGGAGACACTGTTTTGGGAAAGATCCTCAGTGTTCTCCTTACTTGCTGCAAGTAATGAATCCTTTTTTCTCCCAGTCTTTGACTTGGTTTTATGGCTTGACACCCACCAAGAGGTGAAGCCAATTTTCTGGTAACACCTGGGAAATACTCAATAGTGAATCAATATCTGGTATTAAAGTTAGCTTAAGTTTGCTGAATTAATAATATGTATCTCTTTAGAATCATCAACACAATGGATGATATTTTTATTGTACCTAGATTTACTAGAAATCAAACAAGACCTTAAATCTGTTGCAAAATTTGCTGGCAAGAAAATAACTTGATATGATGAAACTTTTAAGTAAATAGAGGTAAATGAAATAAGGGCCTTTAGGTAAACTCTTTCAGACTAATTATGTTTTGGGAATGTCTATCCAAAATGCTCTCCATATTTTGGTAATTTGAAATTTTAGCATTTTGCTAAATTAAGTTAAATGCTGAAAGTCTACTGAATAGATAATTACCAAATAAAGTGAGATACTGTAGCATTAGTGAATATAGGTTTCCTTTTACAAAGAAACTAAAGATATTTGGAACTATTTAATAGGTTTGGTGCCATGCTAAGACATTTTCTATTAAAAAGCACATGTTAGCCACAGTCATCAAGACAGTATGGTACTGGCACAAAGACAGACATATAGATCAATGGAACAAAATAGAAAGCCCAGAGATAAATCCACACACATATGGACACCTTATCTTTGACAAAGGAGGCAAGAATATACAATGGAGTAAAGACAATCTCTTTAACAAGTGGTGCTGGGAAAACTGGTCAACCACTTGTAAAAGAATGAAACTAGATCACTTTCTAACACCACACACAAAAATAAACTCAAAATGGATTAAAGATCTAAATGTAAGACTAGAAACTATAAAACTCCTAGAGGAGAACGTAGGCAAAACACTCTCCGACATAAATCACAGCAGGATCCTCTATGATCCACCTCCCAGAATTCTGGAAATAAAAGCAAAAATAAACAAATGGGATCTAATTAAAATTAAAAGCTTCTGCACAACAAAGGAAACTATAAGCAAGGTGAAAAGACAGCCTTCTGAATGGGAGAAAATAATAGCAAATGAAGCAACTGACAAACAACTAATCTCAAAAATATACAAGCAACTTATGCAGCTCAATTCCAGAAAAATAAACGACCCAATCAAAAAATGGGCCAAAGAACTAAATAGACATTTCTCCAAAGAAGACATACGGATGGCTAACAAACACATGAAAAGATGCTCAACATCACTCATTATCAGAGAAATGCAAATCAAAACCACAATGAGGTACCATTTCACACCAGTCAGAATGGCTGCGATCCAAAAATCTGCAAGCAATAAATGCTGGAGAGGGTGTGGAGAAAAGGGAACCCTCCTACACTGTTGGTGGGAATGCAAACTAGTACAGCCACTTTGGAGAACAGTGTGGAGATTCCTTAAAAAATTGCAAATAGAACTACCTTATGACCCAGCAATCCCACTGCTGGGCATACACACCGAGGAAACCAGAATTGAAAGAGACACATGTACCCCAATGTTCATCACAGCACTGTTTATAATAGCCAGGACATGGAAACAACCTAGATGTCCATCAGCAGATGAATGGATAAGCAAGCTGTGGTACATATACACAATGGAGTATTACTCAGCCGTTAAAAAGAATTCATTTGAATCAGTTCTGATGAGATGGATGAAACTGGAGCCGATTATACAGAGTGAAGTAAGCCAGAAAGAAAAACACCAATACAGTATACTAACACATAGATATGGAATTTAGAAAGATGGCAATGACAACCCTGTATGCAAGACAGCAAAAAAGACACAGATGGGTATAACGGACTTTTGGACTCAGAGGGAGAGGGAGAGGGTGGGATGATTTGGTAGAATGGCATTGTAACAGGTATACTATCATGTAAGAATCGAATCACCAGTCTATGTCCGACGCAGGATACAGCATGCTTGGGGCTGGTGCACGGTGATGACCCAGAGAGATGTTATGGGGAGGGAGGTGGGAGGGGGGTTCATGTTTGGGATCGCATGTACACCCGTGGTGGATTCATGTCAATGTATGGCAAAACCAATACAGTATTGTAAAGTAAAATAAAGTAAAAATAAAAATTTAAAAAATAAAAAAAAACTAAAAAGCACATGTTTTCTAGAAACCATAAATAGCATTGATGTACTATTTATAAGCATAAATAGTATATAAATATTACATACTATATATAAGCTTGCCAATCTACAGAATGCTAATGTAAAACAGTTAATAATTGCTTACTTGTTAGTTTTCATTAAAAATTAGAGTTTTAAGAACTGAGAATTCTAAATATACACAATTTAAGCTACTAGAATAAGGGAAACATTGAAGTATACAAGGAAAGAAAAATGTTTTCAGAAAAAAGATATGAGAAACAGAAATACATTTCTATATTTGCCTTTGAGATCTTTTATTGTCACTTTGGTTCGGTGACTAAGAATTGTTCCACATATAATCCTATTTGACTAAGCGTTTTAAAGCTTTTTGATATGTTTAAATTTTTATTTTTTTAAATTTTTGGCCACACAGTGGCATATGGGATCCTAGTTCCCAGACCAGGGATGGAACTGGCACTCCCTGTGTTGGAAGCTCCGTCTTAATCACTGACAGGGAAGTCTCAAAACTTTTTGATATTTTTGACAAACTTCCCAAAGTTCAAATTCTAAATAAAGTTCATTTTACCTCTAATTAACTTTGAGGTTTTCCAAAGGGTCTCTAGAACACCTCAAAATGTTTTTCTCTGTCTCAGAGAGGACAGAATGACCCTAGTATGACTCTGTACTAAGCTGGGTTTTATTGCTATGGGTTTCCATAGTACTCCAAACATCCCTTCATAGCCCTTGCATTGCTTATAATCATTGATTAATGGCTACGTCTGTAGTGAGAATGAACTGAAGGCAGCAACAGCCGGTGTAGGGAGACCAATTCAGAGGCTAGTCCAGGTGTCACTGATGGAGATGGAGAGATGCAGACAGACGGTTCAGAGGGCTTTCAAAGGAAGAATACACAAGGCCCAGCAATTGATTTATGGAAAAGTCAGAGGGTGAGCCAAGGAGCTGACTATCACATTTCTCATTTGAGCACCTGGTAGATGGTAGTGTCTGATAGAATACTGATGATCTGTTGTGGGGGGGAGGGGTGGGGAATGAATGTCTGTGACATGGATGAATTTACTGGGTGACTTCCATTTGAAACAAAACCTAAATTTTACTAACATCTCTTCAGATACTACGAATGAGGTTTGTGCTAAAATATCAGCTGATATCTCAAAAAATATCTACTTGATTAATACTAATCAAGTATAGTTTACAACATACATATCCTTTCACATTGCTAAGTTTCTCTTAAAAATTAAAAGTGGAAAATATGATGGAAATGAGAATAATTCTACAGTGAAAAAAAGAAAGTGAAAGTGAAGTCGCGTCAGGCTCCTCAGTCCATGGGATTTTCCAGGCAAGAATACTGCAGTGGGTTGCCATTTCCTTCACTAGGGGATCTTCCTGACCCAGGGATCAAACACCGGGTCTCCCGCATTGTAGGCAGACGCTTTACCATCTGAGCTACCAGGGATTGTGCCAGTTCTACAGTACTAAATGCTAACTTGTGTTTGATTTTATTACTTCAAGTTGAATGTAAGGAGGAGACTAGACCTTAAGATCATAGAAAGTGAAAGACAGTGAAGTCGCTCAGTCGTGTCCGACTCTTTTCGACTCCATGGATTGTAGCCTACCAGGCTTCTCAGTCCACGGGATTTTCCAGGCAAGAACACTGGAGTGGGTTGCCATTTCCTTCTCCAGGGGATCTTCCTGACCCAGGGATCGAACACCGAGTCTCCAGCATTGTAGGCAGACGCTTTACCATCTGAGCTACACATAAGACATATGGGTCATCTCAAGGTTGAGAAATATAGGTAGGCAATGCTTTTCGGTAAAAGCTAACTTTGACATTTCCTGATATTTGTATTAAAACAGTTGCTAACAACTATCTGATATGCATTTCAAAACACAAAGTGAACTCCATCACATCAGCCAGAATCTGATATATCACCCCAGTATCTCCTAACAACCAGAACCTGCAAGGTACCTAAAACATGGTGATTGGTTTGTCGAACTGAAGCAACTCATTCAATGTTCTCATTCTTGCTACATTTATTTTTAAACCAGTGAGTGAAAAAAGCCTCCACCCATTTCTCTCAGCTGAGGAAAGAGTAGCTGTGACACAGGAGTCTTAAGCCAAAACCCACGATTCTATCTGCATTAAAAACTAAAGAGGGAAAAACAAATACTGAAGACCATTAAAGAAAAAGCTTTGGGAAATAGGCAAACTGATAATCACTGGCTTGGGGCAAACCCTCTCGCACGGTGCAAGGGTCCGCTGATGACTACCTTGGGACGAGCGCACTTGCTCTGGAAACAGTTACTAGCCCCGGGGTGGGAGAAAGCTGCCCCCACATAGCGCCTCACCACCCCAGGCTCAGAAGCTAGCTCCCGGGCCCCACACCCTCGCCTCGCCCGGGGGCACCTTTCTTCTCTCAGCCCCACATTCCCCGCCTTCTTGTTGCTAGTGGTGTCCCTGGCTCAGCCTCCCCCACTCCCCAAACCTCCGCTCCTGGTCCCTGCCTTTACCGCTCCTGGAGTCAGCCGTCGTGCGCTTTGCCTCGCACCTCGCCCCTGGGGCCGTAGCCGCCTCTCAGCAGCAGCGCCACTCCGAGGCCCGCCAGCCTCGCTTCAGCCGCCACTTCCCCGCCCCCTCAGCGCCCGCACCAATCAATGCCCGGCTTGCAAGCCCGACCAATCAACCTCCTTCTCAAAACCAATCCTCGCGGGAGCTGCCCCTGAGCGACGGCGCAGCGCTGCGTGCTGGTACCCAATTACCCGGATGGAAATCAGAGCCCGGCCCACCAGGTCAGCCAATAGACTCCAGGGAAAGCCGACGAGGTTGAGATTGCACCTGCTGAGTATTAAACAGCCAATTAGAGGCTCAAGGAGTACGCCCAGCGCATCTCCAGGCCAATTACCTAGGAGGCTTCCACTGAGGTGGAGGTGGGGGTGGGGTTGTAAATCAGCGCTCCGGAGGTTCAGGGGGGTGGAATCACTCAACCGCATCAGTGTTCGCACAAAATTAGTGCCTTTGTACAAAGCCAGTGCCACTCTACAACCCAGTGACCATTGGGGAAGCCGCCTCCTGACGGGCGATCCTTTGCCTCGATCGTTTCGCATACTATGACAGAGACTCAGGAGACATGAAAAACGTCCCCCCGCCTCATCCCACGGGAAAACATTAAAAAGGCTTTGTAGAGATGAAGAAAAAGCCAAGCGGAAGGAATTGCGCCGCAGAGCGTCAGCAGCTGTTTCTCTATTTCTCCGTCGAGGAGTGAACAGACGAGGAGGACTGACACCACACAGCAGGAGAGATGAAGGACCCAAGTTCGGAGCAACCCGTGGTAAAGGAGCTGTTCGGGCATCAGGGGCCCACCCTTCCCTGGGGATTAAAGGGAGACCGGTCAAGGCTACTGGCTCGAAGGCACAAGCTGCGGGTAGGGGGGCCGTTTCTGTGGGGGCGAGGAAGGGGAGGCAAACGGCGGTTTGGTTTGGAAGCGTGTATTCCAGTCGCCGTCTGGGTACTTGGACCGTTATGGACGGTTGGGCCCTGCTACCCACTCAGAGCGGCGGAGAGCCTCGCGAGGTGGCCCCGATCTTTCCCCGCCTCCAGTCCCCTCCCCGCACTAGGGGCTCACCCTGCGGGCAGGGGTTGAGCGCTCCATGTAATGTGGGAATCGTGCGCACCAGGATCTGTCACAATGCCTGGCACATGATAAGCATGCAGTAAATGTTTGTAAAATAAATGCAAGATTATATGTTTAGTCAACTAAGGAGATGCCATTGAGCCTCAGTTTTCCGTTTTGTATTAATTTAAAAAATATATGTGTTTTGAATAAGTAATACATGTACATTCTACCAAGGAATGAACAGATTTCTCATCCTTAAAGAAGCAATCGGTTTTACCAGATTCTTGTGGATTTCCCGCAAGATTTCTATAATATGCATACATTAAATTTATATATATTATCTAGTTGGTAACATGTTATATATGACTATTTTGCAATTTCTTTTTGCATGGTCCCGATATCTTTCTGTAGCAGTACACATGTATCTGCCTAATAGTTAAGTTTCACAGTAAGCTTGAGGCATGTATTAAGGTTTATTCAATCAGTCCTTTAACATTATATTGACACCCAAGTATATTTTGTTTGTCTCTTGTATATCTGTACAGTAAACATTTAGGGCTGCAAACATTTAAGTCTGACCAGTGTGTGTATTTTTTTTTTTTTTGGCTATATACAGTTTCACAAATTCTCTTTCTTCCATAAAGATTTTTCTCATTTGCATTCCACCAACAACATTTGAAAAGGATTTTGGTAAGTATAGTATTGCCAAGTTGCCTTCCACAGAAGTTTTACCAGTTTTCTCTGCCATCAGCAAGCTTATACAGCCTGTTATAAAACTTTTGGATTTTTGACAATCTGATAGTGTAAATGGCATCTCACTGCAATTTTAATTTTCATTTCTCTTATAAGGTTGAGCATCTCTTAGTATGTTTAAGTGGCAATTATATTTTTCTGTAAATTGTCTGTTCGTATACTTTGGATATCTGATAAGGGTAGGATAAAAGCTTCCCAGGTGGCACTAGTGGTAAAGAACCCCTCTGCCAGTGTAGGACAGGTAAGAGGTGTGAGTTGATCCCTGGGTTCAGGAAGATCCCCCGATCCCCCAGAGAACAGAATGGCTACCCACTCCAGTATTGTTGCCTGGAGAATTCCATGGACAGAGGAACTTGGGTGGGCTACAGTCCATAGGGCCATAACGAGTTGGACACAACTGAGGTGACTTAGCACACAAAACAAAATTGGATCTCTATTTCACACCTTAACACCAAAATAAATTCCAGGTGAACTAAATACTTACGTATAAAAAAAGGACATTTTTAAAGTATTTAAAGAAAACATAGGGTGATTTTTAAATAAGCTTAGATAGTAGGAGGCTTTTCTAAATATGATGTGAAACCTAGAAGTTATCAAAGAAAATGCTGACAAATTCAGATCCATAAAAATAAAAAATACTTGCATAACAAAAAAAAGTCACAATAAAAAGAAGACGACATAGGACAAATTGGGCTTGGGTGAATTGCGATTTCTTTATTCTTATCTCCAGTTCTAGAGAGTCCATTTTATTTCCTTGAAGAGTATTCTGAACAAGGTGTAGGTGGCAGCAGGTGAAACTAGTTAAAGTGTGGGTGGCCCAGAATTCAGTGGGCAGCTGTTTCTACTCTACAAGGCAAAGCAGGGAAGTAGACTGTAGCTAGAGGGCTGGACAGGGAGGGATTCTCAACACAGTAATTCCAGAGCCTGCTGCTTACAGAGTTCCCTTCTTGGACAACATGCAAACCATTCAAATGATGCTCCATCTGAGGTTTTGGAAACCAACACAGTGGCTCTGCCCATTGTAGGATTCGCCCCATCACTCAAGGGTCTTCACCAGAAAGCAGCAACTGGGAGCGTGGGTCTTAGTATCAGAAATTATGCTGGTGCTAGTCTTCTGTCTTTAGGTCAGATTAATGAGTTGTGGCAGGCGTCCTAGGAGAGAGACACTCTCCTCAGCCTCTTTGGCCACCGCCGTCCAACTCGAAGTCTTTCTCCTTAATCCCCCTTTACAAAGCAGTTTGGAGGAAGAGGACTCAGGAGTTCCTTATCTCACACACTCCAGCCTACATCACCACCACACTGACTTCTTAGAGCAAAAGTCCTACCCAAAGCCTCCTGCATCTCGCTGAGAGATGGATGCTACAGGGAGAATGGTGGCAGGGAGGGCAGCAGAGTGGCTGGAGGCAACAGTATGTTTTCTTATAGGATCTGTCCTATCACTTGCTCTTACTTATGCAATTAGCTACTTCACACCATAGCCCTTCTTAGCCTTTACTCTGTGCCTCTAATGGACCTGGAGAGCCCAGGAAGCCTAAGCCTTCACCTTTCTCCCTGCCACCTGAGGCTTCTCCCAGCAGAGGTTCTCTAAGCATTTCTGTCCATTGCGTGCACCGGGTATTCTCACAGGGGTCTGTAACTCTCAAAGTTAAGGATCATTGCCTTGCAGCATGCTCTTCTTTTGAATCAGGGAAACAGCCCAGCAAAGGACGTAGGGAAATTAGAGTATCTCAGGAACCAAAATAGGGAGTGTGGAAGTGCTGCCAGAATGTCTGTGGGTCCAGATTTCTCTCAGCTTAGATGAGATCGTGTCTGAAATGAAAGAGAGGAGGGGTAGAGAGAGGATTGGGCAGGATGATCTCAGGAAGGTTCTCTAAAGCAGGAGTAGGCAGGTGAATAGAGCTGAATTCTTCTCGAGAGTAAAGCAGTTCACCAATCACCCCACCACAGTGGAAATTCCTGAGCCACCGCTCTATAACCTAAGAGGTTGTTAAGGTTAGAACTCTGAAAAGCACCTATGAAATCTGAAGCCTCCATTTTTAATCACAAGAGGCTATGTTGCTGGCATCCAGGCATTTCATCTGATTTCTGGAATTTCTGCTTCTTTCTGCTGGTCCCTGGGGCAGAGGCAAGGGCATTGGGAGAGGAGACTGAGAAAAAAAGATTAAAAACCAACAACTGATCCTCTGCGTCCTGAATCAGGTGCATTAGAGTTACTGAGAGAAGGTGAGGATCAACAGCTGACCTCAGTTTTCCTTAAGAGTTGGGCAGAGTAGGTGGGGCGGAGGATGTCCCCTGGATTTTACCTTTCTCACAGGTCAGTTCCTGCAGCCGAGACACCCTGGGGAAGCGGGTAATGAGAGCAGACAGTGACTGGAGCTGTACGACAATGTCGTGGAAAGCATTTGGCTTTTGAGTCAGACAGCCCTAAGTTCAGAAGCAGCTCCCTTACTAATTAGCTCTGTGTACTTGAGCATGTTACTTAATCTACCTGACCTTTAGTTCCATCAGCCAAGATTCCCTATCTTATAGGCTTGATGTGAGGATTAAATTAGAAATCCTACATATAACCACTGACATAAAATAAGTGTTATTTCTTTTCTATCTCCACGGCTGTCGCCCCAGGGGAGAGCTGGCATTGGATTGCCTGTGATGCGGACCATAACATTCCTACACATACACACATACCACTTGCCCAGGTCTTTGCTTGTCGTTACACACTTGTCCACACACAGACACATACCACCCCTGCCCCCCAGCTAAAGCAGCCTTTCCAGACAGGTGAGGTAAGCAGTTGGCTTACTGATGATGGTACAAGCTGTGGTACAAGTGCTCATCCCAGTAACCTTGTTACAGTAATTAGTGTCGCTCATTGACGGTGTTCTGGAAAGGCTGTATCAGGAGAGCAAGGGGTGGTAGTGGGGGTGGGGGAGCCCCACAGGCATTTCCTCTAGGTTGAATGTGTTTTTTGGGGGGATACTTTTCTCACCTGTGCTGGGGAGGCCCTAGTCTACACCTAGAGTTATAACATCTGGAGCTGTGTTGTCTAATACAGTAGCCACTGGCTACATGTAGCTATTGAACACTCGGAAGATAGCTGGTGTGACTGAGGAGTGGAATTTAAAATTTGTTTCATTTCAGTTAATTTAAGTGTTAAAACCAATATTTAGTTATGGAAAACTTTTTTTGGCTACACCGAGCTACATGTGGGATCTTAGTTCCCTAACCAGGAATTGGAACCATGCACCCCTACAGGGGAAGCACAGAGTCTTAACCACTGGCCTACCAGGGAAGTCCCTAGAAGACTTTTAATATAGTTGGAAAAACTTGGATGTATGAGTTGATTTTTTCAACAGTGAATTTTATGAAACCTAAATACAGATCAGGTATTTCTGGCGAAAATTTAGTTACCAAACTGGAATGTGCCGTAAGTGTAAAGGATATACCAAGTTTCAAAGGCCTAGTATGAAAAAGTAATGTGAAATATTTCATCACTCATTTTTATATTGATAACATGTTGAAATGATCATAGTTTGGGTACACTGGGTTAAATAAACTATAGTCTTAAAATTAATTGTATCTGTTGCCTTTTTTTTTTTTTCAATGTGATACCAGAAAATTTGAAATCACCTAAGTGACTCACGGGATTTCCCTGGTAGCTCAACTGGTAAAGAATCCACCTGCAATGCAGGAGACCTGGGTTGGGAAGATCCCCTGGAGGAGGACATGGCAACCCACTCCAGTATTCTTGTCTGGAGAATCCCCATGGACATAGCAGCCTGCGGGGCTACAGTCCCTGGGGTTGAAAAGAGTTGGACATGACTGAGCGACTAAGCACAGCACTGCACAAGTGACTCGCAGTCTGTCTCTCCTGGGCTGCTCTGGAGGCCGTGGGGCGCAGGCAGCAGCAGCTCCTGATCTAGACACATGTCGTCTGTTCCGCACTGCCTCAGGGAGGGGCTGCTTCCCAGAGCAGATTTCCCAGAACCGCAGTGCTGCTTCTGCCCTTCTCTGCATTGCAATGTGCACAATTGAAACGAGAACTTCTGGCACCTGTCCCCCAAGTCCCCGTCTAACAAGCAGCTGGTGGAAGATTTTGGAGATGGGGGAAGAGGGGCGTGCCCCAGGGGAACCTTTCCAGTGTCTTACAACCTGGAGAGGAGAGGTTGCTGCAAGGCTAAGAGAGCTGTCTGTGCATGGTAGGGGGCAGGGTTGGAGGCTCCAGGGTACTCAAGATTGCCTGATTCCCCAGCCTCACTCTCCAAACTGCTGGGTTTCACAGTCACCTCTGCGTCCTCTCCACCCCACCCCCACATCCCCACCTCGGCCCCGCTGAAGTGTTTGCCTTCTGGTGAAGTCTGGCTGCCTCCATACGGTGACAGCTTCTCTCACCTGTCAGGGATAGTTTGGGCTGGGAGTCTTCTAATGCGTAGAGTCTCCCCAGAGCAAGGACTATGACTTCAGGAATGGCTTGGAACCTGATGATGCTTGCAGATTGTTGGGTGAGGGATGGGTGGGGGCCCAGAAGATGGAGGGGAACTGAGGATGCCGTGCAGATGCTGCTGCAGAGAGAGAGGGAGGGAGGGAGAAAGAGAGGCTCCCCGGGACCTCGTGACTCTCCACTTCTCGGTCCCTCCTCCCGGCTCCTTTCCTCTCCTTTCACTCCTCCCCTTGCTATGATGCTGAGGCTGCTTCTATCTCTCTTGAGCTCTCAGCATCTCCACTTTTTCTGACACTGCTTTGCCCTCTCTTTGAAGCACACTCAGAGGCAGTCAGCATCTTCTCCTCCCACTCCACCTCAGCATCTGGGGTCTCCGTAAGGACAGCGGAAAGGCGTGCAGTTCCTGCTGCTCCTTCTTCCCTCCACTTTTTTCACTAGAGCTCACAGTGCCCCTCCCACCTTGCTCCTCCAAACCTAGTCCTGTTGTGTTCTGGGTCTCTCTCCTTTGACAGCTGCAGATTCTCGTTTTGTGGAGGTTCTCTTGCTTTCCACCAAGGGCACTAGGGATTTGCACAACAGGAACGGTCGGGAGATTGAACCAGAATGAGAAAGAAAGGGGAGGAGCTGGGTGTCCTGGGTTGGAATTTTTGCAGAAGGATCCTTTGGAAGGCAGAGACTCTCTCCTCCAACTCTGGAAATGGAGCACACAGAGGAAAGGGCTGACATGGAAATGGCCTGAGGGTGCTGATCTTTTCAGGCATGGCGGGCAACGTTTTGCATAAACCTTTGGCTGTCAGGCTCGTTAGATTCAGGCAAGGTCATTGTTACAGGCTTAATAGGCAGGCAGAAGGGTAGGAAGCGGGATCCTGACAGAAAGAAGGGGTGGAAAAGACTGAAGTAAAGAAAACTTGAGCGATCACATTTAGTTGTGGCTGCCACTGTCTTGGCCTTTAGATAGCAGGTTTAATGATGTGACAGCAGCTTTAATGATATGACGGGGGTGGGGGGCTCATGCAGACCCAGTGCCAGTGTGTAGTCTGTGCCCCCCCCCATCCCCAGTACCCCGTCACATCCTCTTCTCTCTAGCTTGAGGTCATTGGCCCTAGTTCCTTGTGCCTAGAGAGGGGACAGAGCAGCGGGAGGGAGAGAGGGACACCACCTGGGGAAGGAGCAGACTCCAAGAAGCAGTTGCACTTTCCAGCCCCACCCCTGAAGTAGCCTTATCACTGTGGCTGGCAATTGGCGTTGGTTATTCAGGGTATGTGTAAGTGTGTGTGGAGTTTAGGCTGGCAGACTGGAGGGTTATAGTCCCTGCTTTGTATGTGGTGTGCGGGGAGGGCTGGGCTGACTGCAGGATCTACACCTTCCGTTTCCTGGGACTCTCAGGGAAGAGATGACAATGCTATCCTTAAACTGCAAAAGCCTGAGGAGACAGGCTATGAGGAGGCAGCATCTGCTGCTGGCGTGGTGTGGGCAGAAAGGGGAAAATCTGGGCCGTTTGGGATGAATGTCCACTCCAAGCAGCCTTGGTTCTCTCCCACTGTGATATCTGAAGCTGGCCTAGATGAGGCCCCACTGTGGAAGGAAAGGTCAGAAGAGCTTGGCAGTGACCCGGTTACCCCCAGAGTTCTTATCCCCAGAGGTCCGAGGTGCCACAAAGTCGAAGGTCACGTGATGTTTGACCCGGCCTTTGCCTTTGCTCCAGAGGGCGATGAGGCCAAAACAGAGGGTCACCGAGGTGAGGAAGGGGAGGAAGCCAACTGCCAGCACCATAGCTATCCCTCTGCTGTCCAAGAAGAACGGCCCTGGGATCCCTGGCGAGGTGATGTTGGGGTCAGAGAGAGTGCCATTCGGTGGTTCAACTTGGATCACTTCCAGCCAGGTCCTCAGGGAGTCATTCCCTGCCACATTGCTGACCACACAGACATAGGCCCCTCTATCCCGGAGTTGCACAGAGCGGATCTCCAGCGTCCCATCCTGTAGGACCCTCACTCTCCCAGCCTTCCCCAGCCGAACCCCCTGAGGCCTCATCCAGGAGACAGTGGGGGCTGGGTCCCCATCTCCAGAGCAGGAGAAAACGGCATGCCCCCCCTCCTCGGCCATGACCCAGCGCGGCCCGGATTTTCGGATCAGGGCTGGTCGGCAGGTGAAGTGCCCTGGAGGTAGGATGTCTGAAAACTCCCTCAAGCTCTTCCCCTGGACGTGCTGGGGGCCAGCACAGGCAGGTGGGGTTGAGCCAAAGTCCAGGCGGCGGCGGAGCCGGAGCAGCCAGAGGAGGCGGCAGTCGCAGGTCAGGGGGTTACCTGACAGCCTCAGGGTGACCAGTTTGTCTGGAGAAGGGAAGGCTGTTTCCTCCAGTGTCTGGAGGGCGTTGTCTGCCACATCCAGGAGGTGGAAGGCCGTCAAGCCATGGAAGGCATGGGCCGCGATGGAGGTGAGGCAGGCACCCGACAGTCGGAGCTCCTGGAGCCGCACCAGGGAACTGAGCCTGCGGGCTGGGATGGCTGAGATGGGGTTCCGAGAAAGATCCAAGGCCCTGAGGAAGCTCAGGTGGTGCAGTGCTTGGAAGGGCACCGAGCTCAGGTTGCAGTGGGTGATGGCCAGGGTGCTGAGATTGAGCCCGCCCAGGCTCCCTGGCTCTAGAGCCTCCAGAGCTGGCCAGTGGCGGATCTCCAGCTCCCTTAGCTGCCCCAGCCCCCGCAGCGCCCCCGCTGGCAGCCTCCCGATGTCCAGTTCTCGGAGCCTTAGGGCCCCCAGTGCTGGGAGGCGGGCCAGGGCCGGGCCAGGCACAGTGCTGAGGTTGCAGCGCTCCAGGGTGAGGGTGCTCAGTTTGGCCAGCCCAGCAAAGGCTCCCGGAGCCACAAACACCAGGTGGTTGTCCCCAACCTCCAGCTGCTGGAGGCTGCCTAGCTCCCTGAAAGCGCCGTCAAGGAAGAGGACGATCTGGTTGAGGCGAAGGTCCAGCAGTGTGAGGGAAGACAGGCCCGCGAAGACCCCAGGCCCCATGATTCGCAGCCGGTTGCCCTGCAGCCTCAGGGTGAGTAGGCTGCGCAGGCCGTGGAAGGCCCCTGGCTCCAGGGTGGACAGCTGGTTGTAGCTCAGGTCCAGTTCCCGGAGCTGGCCCAGGCGGGAGAGCATTCCCTGCTGAAGCCCCCATAGGCGGTTCCCACTCAGGTCCAGGAGCTCAGTGTCTAGCGGGAGTCCCCCCGGGACAGCCTCCAGTCGCCGGTGGGCGCAAAGCACTGCCTGGGGTTGGGAGGTGCAGTCACACACAGCAGGGCAGTTGCCACTGCTTTCCATTGCCGGCAGGAGGAGCAGGAGAAAGACGGGGGGCCATGGGGGCCAGGCTTGCTTTGGAGCTGTGGCCACAGCCATGCCCTCTTTGCTCCTGGAACAGAGGATGACATGGCCCTTTTTGGAAAGTGGCTCAGATGATGGGTACTATGGATTTCCCTGAGCCTCCGTAGAGGAGAGGGATTGAGCTACCTGTCCTAGTGTGGCCGGGTAGTGTGCAGTACACTCCCTGGAGCCTCCTGTCTGGGGACTCTCTGCTCCCCTCCACCACCCCTGGGTAACAGGCCGAGTGCTTACTAGCTCTTGGAACCCTAGCCCAGTGGGGAAGATTTTATGGGAACAGGACAGAAAGAAGCAGGGAAGTAACTTTTGAGTTTCCCTCCGTCTCAGAGATCCAGAAATACCCAGGTCCCTTCTCTCGACAGCTGCTCTCCTAGTCTCTGCCCTGTCCCTCTCTGCCCACCCTTCTCTCATTCATCTGCCCACAGCTTTGTCTAAGGCTTACGGGGGTCATACCCCTGGATCCTGATCAGAGAGAGGCCTCACCTTGACTAAGTCATCCAAGCCTGGGAAGCATGTGGGCCTCAATTCGGCCCCCCAAGCTCCACTCACTGCCTCTCTGCCTTCCTCCAGCCTGGCCCAGGGCCCGAGGCCCCAGACTAACACGAGGCAATCTCCCCAGAACGCCTTATGGATGACAGCCAAGCTACACATTAAATGTGGCAGAGGATGCAGGGCACACGTGAATCCCTCACCAGAGCCCCAAGGGCAGCCCACCTCCTCTGTAGATGACATTGGGTATAAGGGACCCAAGAGAGGCCGAGCATTGTTTGCTTGGTCCTCAGACTTAGGCTTCTCTCATGCCCCTCTGTGGTGTTTTGATTCAAACCCCGTGTGGGAGTCTGAGAGAGATCTCTTGTTGCCTTTGGCCTCTGCTGCCTGAGAAAGGCACAAGAGACACAATGGGAGCCAAGGAGGCCCAGACGAGTGAGGAGGGACAGTGTCTGACCAGATACTGTGGTGGGAGTAAGCAGGCCCTTGGCTGGCATAGGAGATCTTGGCACAGGCTGTGTGCCCAGTCTGTCAACTTAAAGTAAGTTTCTGGGTGCCAGGTGCCTGGGAAAAATTAGGAAGATGGTGACTGTGATGACCACTGGCGGCTGAATGAGGTGACAGAGGAGAAGAGATGCCGTGGACCCACCCTGTTCAATGACCACTGGGACCCCAAGAGAGGGGAAGTACTGGAATTGGTAAGGGATGGCTGCAGAGACAGGATGAGAGTGAATTAATGCTCCCTGGGAGGCAGGCTGCCTGGGTTTCTTTCTAGAGGCAGATCCCAGTCACCTTTGACCTTTCAGACTTCTGACTTTCTGGGCCCTATGAGGTCAGCTTTCTACCACATGGGCCATTTTCTCCCAGCTGGAACTTAGGAAAGACAGTTTAAGAGTTAGTGTGATTTTTTTCCCCCTTTATTTCCCACACTATCCCCCCTCCCACAAGGATCATTCAGGTGGCTACCCTACAGCTATTTCAGAGGACCATAGTAGTTCAGGAAAGAGGAAAGAGGCCGAAAGAGCAAGGGACGTGGGACACTGTTCTGAGGCTTGGGCATGAGAAAGAATGGCCCAGCTGGGGCTACTGAGCAGGCTCCTCTGTTCCCTATCCCAAACTAACAGGTATGGATGGCATGCTAAGAATTCTCCAGGGAGCAATGTCCCAGCTTCCCTCATCCCTGGCCTCCCTCCCCCAGTGCCTGTCCTGGGTAGTCCGCCTGACAGCTAGCTCTTTATCACTACTGCTGCAGTTCCTGCTCTTCCTTCTTTCCTGCATTCAGCAAAAGTGCAGTGAAGCGTGTAACCCAGCTTTCCCCCTTCCCACTCTTGTGAGCATCTTCTTAGTCTCCAGAGTCTGCCAGACCAGGGGCTGGCAGGTCCGGCCCCATTCTCTTTAAAGGTGGCTAATGTAATCACAAGCTTCCTTTGCTAAGCTCCGTGGGTATGGGACTGGCTCCCAGCCACTTTGCAGGAAGAGATAGGTGTCAGAACCACTTC
This sequence comes from Capricornis sumatraensis, assembly GCF_032405125.1. Classification (NCBI taxonomy): domain Eukaryota; kingdom Metazoa; phylum Chordata; class Mammalia; order Artiodactyla; family Bovidae; genus Capricornis; species Capricornis sumatraensis. The sequence goes on along the minus strand of NC_091070.1, from coordinate 120,257,947 downwards.
TTTCTCTCCTCATGTGGGTTGGGGTCCAGGGGCATCACCCTCAAGAAGGAGGGGTCTTTCTTCTTGTCTCTGTGTGCCAGTCCAGGGACACATTTGATACTGGACAGCCTCTTTAAAGCAGACCTGAGTGAAGCATGGGGAACTACACCGGGGACAGGGGGGCTCCTGGAGGAAAGATCTCTGGAATATCCACACTGACTGCAAAATAATCCTTCCCAGAGGTAGAGCGCCTGGGAAATGGAGGGAGAGCTCCTTGGAGTCCTTTTGCCCAGGGGCACCTGGGACATCTTACTTTTCCCATCAAAGTCCTAAAGGGCCAAGATCAATGGTGGACTGGGGGCAGAGTGGGCACAAACCCTCTAGCCCTCGTGGGTCTGGCCTTGTCTCTGAGCATGTTATGGAGAAGGGCAGCCGCAGCTCCAGGACAGGAGGTGGGGGCACTTACCAGAGAAGCCGGAGGGTGGCATCAAGTTGGGCACCGCATCTGTCCAGGGCTGGGGGCCCGTCCCATTCAAGCTGCCCCTCGGCCCGCACCTCCCCGTGTGCCTCACTCCCCGCCTGCCCGCCTGCCCGCCTGCCGGGCGCTGCTGCTATTGCTGCTGCGGCCGCTTGCTGCCAAGACCGAGGTAGAGAGAAGAGCCAGAGAGCATTTCTCCTTTTTTTTTTTCCTCTCTCTCTTTTAAACCGGGCGAGAATGAGTCTGCAGCAACCCTGTTGGTGCAAAATAAATAAATAAAGCAACCAGGGAGGGCTGCAGCAGTCGCCACTACAGGCTGGCAGTGGAGGGGAGGGAGCGCAGGGAGAGGGTTGGAGCCCCAGGGGTGGGAGGGTTGGCAGCTCCACAGAGTCTCTCGGACATCCTGACTCCCCCTGGGGAGCTCTGGGGCTGGCCAGGCATTCTCCATAGGGTTGTCTTTCAGTCTCCCAAATGCCGGGAGATTCTGTGCCACCTCTCATTCTAAATGTCCCCTGTGGGTATCATTTGTGGGGAAAGTTCTCAGTCCAGAACACCCACTGTGGTGCTTGGTCTGAGATTGCTTCAGTGGGGAGAGGGGGCGTTCCTGATAGCTCCCTCACCTCTATGGGGGATGGCTCAGGGTAGGGGGCTAGCATCCTTACAGTGTTGATGGCTGCCTGGGCTAGGAACCTGGGTCCTCATGCAGAAATGAGATTTCAGAGCAGCGCTAGGATAACCTTCATTAAGGCTCCTCCCACCTGACACACACACCTCTTGCCTTTGAAATCATTTTATAAAGAATGGCACAGGTTGGAGTTTATGTTTACACTCCCCTGAGAGGAAAAAAAAAAAGAAAAACCAAACCTCCTGACCACCTGCTGTTTCCCTCCAAGCAGGGCACACAGCTATTTATAAAACCAAGAGAAGTTCTCGGGCAAGATCACGGTCTTCTCCACCTTGCTGGACCCAGCGGTATCCACGGAGAGAGTGCTGGAATTGCATCTGCTTCCTTTCTCATCGCAAGAGCAGGGCTGCAGGGTGGGGACCAGACAACTAGTACTCCAAGGGTCTGTTCTTGGCCCTGTGACTGATCAGTGTCCAGCTACCTCTTCTTTTAGCATTTCTTGCAACCAAAGACAGCTGGGGCTGGCGTACAGTTTGGGCCACCCCTGGCCTAAGCCTGGTGAACTAGGGCACCAGGTGAAATGTTCTGGGCTCCCTCAGGATTGGGACTCTGCCCTGGGGCCGCTAAATTCCTTTGAGCTGTGACCTCAAGGAAGACAGATTGTGTCAGATTAAATGTGTCTATAGAGCCGCATGACTGCAGGTTGAGTGTGTGAGTATGTTTCACCTGTCTGTGGATATGTCTCTGATAGATTTGGGTAACCCCTAAAGTCTATTTTTAAAGTGCACATAAGAAGTCTGAGTTCTAACTGTCTGTCTGTGATGTTCTTGGTCTTCATCATACCCTATCCCTATGTGCAAATCCCATAAAATTATCATCCCCAGCCCCTCCCTTACTCCCATCCCATCCTTACCCTTCACATATCCAGTTTTTGTTTTTTTTTTAAGACCCCAGAGTGCCTAACCATCTCCTTGCTGAGCTGGAAGGAAGGGGGCAGGCAGCAAACCTAGTGATGCAGATTCATGTTATATGCAGGTCCTTCTGGGCTCCGGCCGCCAGTCTCCAAGCTTGTTGCACCACCCCAGCCAAAGCCCCAGGGAAATGCAATGAGGTATTTCAAAGTCCTATTCTTAGCTTCTGAGTCCAGAGTTGAGTTCCATTCATCCAGGGTGTCCTGGAACCCCCTATTGTCCTGAGGATACCTAGGTCCTCTGAGAGGTCCTTGTATCCCACCCCAGGCCTCCCAGAAGCTGGGGGTGACAGGGCATGGGAAAGGAGCCCAGACAAAGCTGAGGCTGGGGACAGAGTCCCTTCATCCCGACCCTCTGGCTCTTAGCCTGCTGCCAGGCAGGCCGGTGGGCTGAAACCCAGTCTCAGCGTTTGTTCACCCATCCCCCCAAACAGTCAGAGACCACCCTCCAGGGGCCACAGGAAAGGAAAAGACCAAGGGAAAGGTGAGCCAGCAGGCTCTAGGAAAGGCAACGGAGTCCCTCCTCCAGGTCACTTGGACAGTCCCTCGGGTGACTCGATTTCAGTGCTGAAGAGTTCCTTGTAGAGTGGAGGGAAAGCAGCTTGGACCACGATAGGGTGGAGATGCTGGAAGGTTTGCAGCTTTTCCACGTGCTGGCTACACAGGCTCCGCAGCTTCCCCTTGGGTGGCAGCTGGAGGTGGGTTCATGGGGAAGGAGGGTGAGTGGTGCAGCTCTGTCCCCAGGTCAGAGCAGTCCTCCCATCCTTCCTGGGCTGCGACAACCCTCTGTACTCTCTCCCTGCACACTCAGCACTTGTGGGTCATCCAGATCCCATTGGTAGGGGTAGGTCTGTATTCAAGGAACTGGAGGCACATGAGAACCGCAATGGGACAGGAACATGATTTCTGGCTGAGCCCCCAAATGGTGTTCCTGATACTCCTTAAATGAGCCCTGTTCAAGACTCTCTCACTCTCTTACGCTTTTTTAAAACATCTTTTTGCCATGCCACGTGGCATGTGGACTCTTAATTCCCTGACCAGGGATCGAACCCATGTCCTCTGCACCGGAAGCCTGAAGTCTTAATCGCTGGACCACCAGCGATTATAAAACCCATGCTTTGATAATAGCGAAAGTCTGTGCCTCTTTTACACACTGTTAGGCGCCTGCTTGCCTTCGTTGATGCTGTTCCCCTTACCTGGAATGCCTTTTCAATTCTTCGGTGCTTGGCTAATTCTTACTCACCTTCAGTGTTACCTCCTCTAGGACTATTTCCCTGGATTTAAAGGTCCCTTCCTTTGGGCTTCCCTCTGTGGAGCACTTAAATCCCATTTTAGGAAAATGATCCAATTTATCTATCTCTCCAGCCTAGATTTAAGCTCCTTGAGTCTCTCTCCCTCCCTCTCCTCCCCCACTCTCTCTGTATCCTCGGTACCTATCATACTGCTTGCACACGGCAAATGCTCAATAACTGTTTCTTTGGACTAAGCAATTTCCAAACAGATACCCAACACTGCAAATAGTAAACCACCATTGCCAGCACTCAGCCAGTGGAGGGGAATGAAAAAGGCCCAGAGATCCATGAGGAGACAGAGGCAGAGAGACCTCACCGGAGAAAAACTGAGAAAACCATTTAACTTCTGCAGTTCCCTGTATCACCAAGTGAGGCTTAAAAGCACCTCTCACCAGCCACCATCCCTCTCTCCCCAGGCTAGTTATCTAGGAAAGGGACAGTCAGGGAAGAGCAGGCAGCATGGGATCCCTTGATACCTCTTGAATTCCTCCTCTTTTCATTCCTCCTGCTTTACCTTGCATTTGTTTGGGCTATTGCAACAGGGTCGTTCATTCATCCTTTCATTCATTCTCATTATATGTGTTGAGAACCTTCTGGCTGGGCACTGTGATGGGCTGTGGTGATGCGTCGGTGAATGAAATAAAATCTCTACCTTTATTAAATGTATATTCTAGTGAGGGAGCTAGACAATAAATATTAGAAAACTTCTTCAAAAAAACAATAAAGCAGGCTGATGGGTAGAAAGCTTTTTGGATGGGGTAGTCTGGGAAAACCTCTCCAGAATAAAGGGATGGAGCAGGTTGTTTGGAAAACTAGGGGAAGAAGCATCCAGGCACTTGGAACAGCAGGTGCAAAAGCCCTGAGAAGCAACTTGATGTGTTCAAGGGATAGCAAGGAGGCCAGTGCTGCTGGAATGGGTGACTGAGAGGGCAGCGGAAGGAGACGAGGTGAGCAAAGAAGTTGGGGGTCATGCCATGAGGCCAGTTGGCCACGACAGAGACTCTGGATTTGATTCTCAGCGTGACGGCAGCTACAGGAGCACCGAGGACTGCCGTGTGGCTGCAGTAGGACAGACGTGTGGAGCAGGGGTCCAGCTGGAGGCCTCTCTAATGGTCCAAGTGAGCGCTGACAGCAAGAGGGTGACTGTGGGGAGGTGATGTATTCCGAAGGTGGATTCCACCAGATTTGCTTTCCAACTGCCCTCCCAGGTGCTGCTCCTCCTGAACTATTCTACCAGACTTGAGGTTTATGTAGGGCAGAGACTGTCCTTTAAGTAATTTCTGTATTCTCAGCACCCAGCACAGTGCCTGGCACACAGCAAGCGTCCATTGCTTGAACCATTCCATAAATGGTCCCCTTACATTGGTTCCAAATTAAATTGCCTAAAAAATAGCTCTGATGATATCATTCCTCTAGCCTTTGGTGCTCTCCATTGCCTGGAAATAAAGTCTTAATTCTTTAATATGGCATTGAAGGTCCTCTCTGATTTGCTCCCTGACCTAATTTTTAAGGCTGTCTTCTGCTACTTTCCTGCTCCCATCAATCTATCCCAGCTTCCCATCTTAACATGTAGTCAAAATGTTCCACCAACTATTCTCCACATACACATTATCTTTCCTCCTTATTTTTGCTCATATGGTTCCCTAAGCCTGGAATGCCTATCCCACCCCTCAATGCCTGTTAAAATAAATATTTCATGGCCTAGTTTAAATGCCACCTTCACTAGGAAGCATTTATGAGCCTCTCCTTTTTCCCTCAAGTTATTTTTAACCCCTATTCCATGCTGTCACATTTCCCCAATATTAGTAATATATCAGGGGCACAGAGATGTGGTAGAAAGAGCCCCGGGACTTGCATTTATCACCCACGATTGTGTAGACTTGAACAAGTCATTCAGGTCTCCTTATCACTACAGGGAGATTTGAACATCTCTCTTACTGACTGGGTTGTCACAAAGATGAGTATATCTGGGAAAGCACGTTGTTAATCACATTATTATTTTATCCCGTATCACATCTTATTCTGCTTTAGAGTCATTGGTATACAAATCTCTTCTTCACAGCAGGTTAAAAACTCTTGGTGGGGGTAAGGACGGCATCTCTGTCTCTTTCCACTCACAGTACAAGCAGGTGCTGGTAAGCGGTGGCTCTATTAAATTGAATTGTTCCCTGGAGGTCCCTCCCAATTTCAGGCTCCCTAACTTTTCATCTGTACCCACAGAGAAGTGACTGCTCAGTCCCCGTGTCCTGTGCTGTTGCAAGCTCTCTCGTACAACTTAGCTCTCAGGCACTTCCTCCTCTGGACCCTCAGACCCTGGTCCTCGCAAACCCTGAGGTCACAGATCTGGCGCCGGGCCTGACCTCTGTCCCAGGGACTGCTCCTACCTTTGCCAGGATGCCTTGGCGATGAGTCTTGCAGAGATGATGATGAAAGGCCAGCTCCAGATTGCACTGCAGCTGTTCTACTTTCCTTTTCTCTTGGAGCCCCGGCCGGTCTGAAGGAGGGGATGGGACCACAGCAAAAACAAGAAAGAACATGGACGTTAACTTCTCCCAAAAGGTGTGTCATTCTGGACATCTGTGCTGAACGGAGATCTTCTTAGCTGAGTGAGAGACAGTGTAGGGGGTGTGGGTGTGTGTTGTTTTGGAGTTAGTAAGCTGTGGGGCCTTGGGTACCTCTATAAGGAAAACTGGGGAGAGATGAAAGAGATGAGACATTCTGATCTCCCAGTTCCAGGCTGCCTTCTCCCTGGTACCTAGATATTTCACATAGCTAATTCAGTGCTCTCCACTAAAACTCTGCTGTGGGGAAGAAAAGATCTCCCCCTTCACCCCGACTTGGCAAAGATGGTCCCAAAGAGGAGATGGGCCTTGTGTAGCCACCTGGGTCAGCACTGGGCCTTCTGTAGCACTCTGTGGCTAACTTCAAGAGACAAACCACCTTTTGTCCTGACTCCATAAAATAACCAGAAGTCATCTTTTCAGTCTTTACTTCCAGCTCAAGGGGCATGTTTTGGGCTCTACTCATTGGCAGAGCCAGTGGACTGGTAACTTGGTCTATAAACTCAGGTTAGTAGCACAATCCACTTCCCCAGGTTCTCGGAATCCTTGGCATTCGGCTGGGCTCACCCAGCCCACTCCATTCTGTGGAGTGGACATCCAGAGTCCTGCCCTGAAGGCAGGTAGCCTTTTGTTTCTATTTTTGGCTCTGTCCTAGGACTCATGGGATCTTAGTTTGTCCACCAGGGGCTGAACCTGCACCCTCAGCAGTGAAAGCGTGGAGTCCTAACCACTGGGCCGTCAGGGAATTCCTGGTGGCGTGTTGCCTTAAAACGAGTTCACACAGAGCAGCAATTCTCAAGCTTGGTGGCATGTCACAATAACCTACAAGAGGCTATGCAAAGTTCTGGTGTCCGGCTGCACCTGAGATCCACGTCAGAGTCGCAGCACTCGTTTTCTAAAGCTCCACAGGCGGCTCCAGAGTGGGGCCACGGTGGGGTCCCTGGCAGGGGCTCACATGCAGCCCAACTGCTCTCACCTCCTCTCTTCCTCATGCCTCCCCACTTCTCCAGCCCCACCTGAGCTTCTCTCTTCCCTCTCTCAGGCTCCTCTGGATCTTTCTTTTGACTCATCTTATTTTACAGCAACATTGGGTGGGCTTCTTCTGCTTTATAAAGCACCTTCCCAGATTTAACCACAGCAAAGGTCCACACCCTTCAGTATCTGTCACGCCCCCACCACCTGCTTGTGGGTTGCAATTTCTTCGTCCAGGGGATCTTCCCGACCCAGGGATGGAAACCCACATGTCTTAGGTCGCCTGCACTGGCCGGCGGGTTCTTTTCCACTAGCGCCACCTGCGAAGGCTGCTTGAGCACAGCGCACAGGTCCAGACTCTTCAATACCTTTCGTGCCCCCACCGCCTGACTGTCCTTTGCCCAAGCCCAGTGACACTCACTGGCATTGATGAGGACGAGGGCTGTGTAGAGGGCGATCTCATCCTCTGAAAAGCGCAAGGCACTCAGGGAGCGGGAGAAGTCAAAGATGGAGCTGATGAGTTCACTGCAGCCTGGGAGGGTGGAAACGAAATAGTGAGCAAGGTGGCTGAGGCCACAGTGCCCGAGGACACCCGCCCCCCTTGGTGTCTGGAGCAGAGAGGGCAGTCTGTCATGAAAAGAGGGCGCCCTGGGTCTGGAAGCCTCGGATGGGGTTGGCATCGGACTCCTCTTGCTCATCTCCCCCTGCCCCTCACCCAAGGCTCGGAACAGCTCCACGCCACCGTATTTGCCTTCAAAAAAGACTGTGTCATTGTCAGCATTGTAGGCCCGGCACATCCTGACCAGCACCACTTCCATGGCTCCTGGGGAGTGGGGAGACAGGCAGGCGCGTTGTCACACAGAGCCAGGAATCTGTCTCTGTCCCCCTTCAGTGTCCTGGGCCCCTTGAGGCACCTCCCTCCACGCAGCCCCGCCCATTCCACACTGGTCCCCCCACCCCGCAGCCCGCCCGCTCTCCCCAGGCACCTGCTTTGAGCAGCACGATCTGGTCATTCTGGCAGAGCTCCATAAAGCCCGGGAGCCTCTTAGCGAACTCCACCACATACTGAATGGCCTCGGTGAGTCGGTGGGCACAGCGTCCCCACATCTCCCACATCGACTGCAGGGGGAAGGGAGGTCCCACTGGAGCTGTCTTTTAGGACCCCCGGGACCCCACTGAGGCCCTGGGAGCCCAGACAGAACTGCAAGTACCCCCCACATCCTCAGCACTTGTGTTTTTAGCCTATTCTTAGCACAATGTGCTTTGGGGCCCAATGGATCTAAATTTGCCTTTGGCTCCACTACCTTGTGGCGTGGAGTATGTCTACGAACTCCTCTGTGCTCAGTTTCTCAGTCCATGAAAAACAGGAATGGCAACCTCATGGGGTGGTTGTTGTAAGGGTCAAGGATAATTTATGTAAAGTGTTCAGCACAGTGCCTGGTAGAGAAAGAATGTTGAAACAGATGCTAATGAGGGGTCTGACTATTGTTGATAGAGGAGGAGGAAGGAGAGTATGCTAAGGTCTGTACTGCTAGGTCTGGGTGGTGAAGGACATAGGGTGTGCGTGTGTATGTGTGTGTGTGTGTGTGTGTGAGTCACTCAGTGGTGGTCGACTGTTTGCGACCCTACGGGCTACAGCCCTCCAGGCTCTTCTGTCCATGAGATCGAAAATACTGGAGTAGGTTGCCATTGCCTTCTCCAGGGGATCTTTCTGACCCAGGGATCGAACCCAGGTCTCCTACATTGCAGGCAAATTCTTTACCAATGAAGACCAGGTAAAACAACCATAGGCAGGAGCTAAGGAGAAGCTCTCACCCATCTGCGAGGGTGCATACTTAAAAGCAGGTGCACACTGTGTTTCTCTGGGATACCCTGCCTCGCCCCAAGCCCACTCATGTGTGCAGGTTGCCGTCTCTGGACTCCCTGGGTAGTGGCAGGAGTCTTTCCTCCCCGGTACGGTGTCCTGGCCTCACCTTCCTCTGGTAGCCAGCCACCTCCTCTCTCGAGAAGATGTTGGAGCGCTGACGGAGCAGGTCCTCCAGCCGCAGCTGACACGTCTCCCGGTAGGACTTGCAAACGTTCTGCACCAGGTGCTCTGGGGCCAGGGGAGGAAGGCAGAGGTTCCATCTCAGCCAGCTCCTACCTTTCGCATACCAAGGGCACTCCTCTGCCTGGCCTAGTCCTGCTCTGCCTCCCTCAAGACCCTTGTGTATGCTTGGTTTACATGGGATGCTGACTAGGGCCCCCCACCCCATGTTTTTTTGCTGCACTGCACAGTATGTGGGATCTTAGTTCCCTGACCACGGATAGAACCCATGTCCCTGCAGTGGAAACGTGGACTCTTAACCACTGGATCACCAGGGAAGTCCCACAGGGCCCTTTCTTGGAAGCTCCTCCCTCATCTTTCTACGCTCTCCGCCTCCCCAGCCGCTTACCAGTCTCCGTCAGGGAAGCATAAGGCACCTCTGGGGTGCTGTGGAAACTGGGGGTGAAGTAGCTGTCCAGGCCCCGTCCTGGCTCCCCAAGCCCAGGACGCCTGGGGTCCTCAGAGTGAAGTCCACCCCTGTCCGGGGCCAGCTGGCTGTCTGTGCCATAGAAGTTCTCCCTGCCCTCAGCTTTGCCCCGCTCAGGGCTGTATTCCAGGTGGTACGAGGCCCCATTGAGCCCGGCCTTGGCCAGGCTGTTGGAGTAGGAGGGCCCGCAGCCTGGAGCTCTCAGGAGACTGGGGGGACAGGCTGAGGCCTCTGGCAGGTCAGGCGAGGAGCCCAGGGGTAGCTGCCCATCCGGGAGCCCCAAGGTGCAGGCGAGGGGTTCTGCTCCTTGGGCTCCCACAGGAGGGGTTTTGGCCGCTTGTTCCCGTTGCTGCTGTTGCCGCTGCTGCAGCTGTTTCTGCACCTCTGCATGCAGGCTGTCCCTTTGCTTCTTGGACATGCGGCCAAACTTGACAGCTGAAAGAGGTCGGGGGCTCAGGAGTTTTGGAGGCGGGAAGACACGGCACAGGGCAGAGTTATAGGCACTGTGACCATTACAGGATTAACTTGCTGCTCCTTGAAGAGCTCACTCCGAGCAGACCTTCTCCAGTCTGGCTGAGAGCCTGCCTTCCAGGCATTTCTGTTCAAGACCCACTCCCCCCGACTCCTGTCTGCTTCTGGGCTCTGTCCAGCCCAGATGTATCAGCAGATGTATCAGTCTTCTGAGTAAACTCTCCCTGCTTGAAACCAGCTTCGACTAAGTGGCAGAATTTGAGCAATGAGTCTGGGCTGGGGAGCCTGGCCTCCTGCTATGGGGCTGGGGATGGCTGAAGGGGGAGCCTCAAGCTGTATCGGGGTCACCTCGCCCATCTAGGAGGGTCAGAGGAAGAGGAGAGCCGAGAACACAGGTCTCCCTGTGGTCAGGCCTACAGGCTCCCTGGTGACCTAGATACTCACCACAGCCCAACCCAGGCTCCGCGGCTTGTTTCTGAACATCCTCTTCTGCTCTCTCTTTCCTGCCTTTTCACTCACCCCACCGCCCCTCCCAGGTGTGGGGGCACAGCCCCTCACCCCGCCTGCCCCTTTGCAACCCTTCGTGTTTCCTTTCACTTTGTTATTTTGGGCGCGAAAAGTGCTGACAGGCTCCTTCTGGCTCCCCATCACCTCATGCCTCCCCCAGCCCCACCCTGGGCTCCTTCTGTGGTGTTGGTGGGGGGAGCAGTTTGGGGGCTGCACGGGGGCAGTGGCTGAGAAAGATGGAGAAAGGCACCAGGAACAGCCGCCCTCGCCAACCTCAGCCTTCTGGGCTGTTCTCAGGGTAACTGTGTCCCATTCATAGTTGCAGCCCTTTGTCCCAAGCTGTGGATGGGGGTGCGGAGAGCCAGGTGGAGCTGGAGCCAGGGGAAGCTGGGGAAAGATGTGGACTGTGGATGGGGATGGGATCTGGGCTGGAGGCGAGTCGGATGAGGAGAGTCCCTCCCGAGGAATGGGAAAAGGGTCTAGGAGTTTGAGGAAACAAGGGTTTTTGTTGCAGAGCCTGAAGCTGGGGACTGTGAAGACCTCTGATGAGGGCAGCCCGCCCACCCCAACGCTGGACAGTGGAAGAGACCAGGGCCTGCCAGAGGGAAGGATGGAGGGCGGAGACCCAGAAGGCTGTCGAACCCCTGTCTGGTGCCGCTGGTCAGGCCGCCGCTCTGGCGACTGAAGCCCTGGGGGGGCTGCCCACTTGGCCTCACCATCTCGGGACATGCCCAGGGCCAGGCACTTCTGCAGGCGGCAGTGCTGGCATCGGTTGCGGCTCGTGCGGTCAATGGGGCAGTTCTGCTGACGGGTGCAGGAGTAGGCCACGTTGCACTGCTGGCTCCGGCGGAAGAAGCCCTGGGGAAGGCGAGCGAAGATCATGGCTGCTGACCCTGGCCAGGCCTACGTCACTCTGAAGGCCTCCGGATCATAGGACCCCTCAGTTTTCTCTCCTCCATTATAATCTGTCCTGCAGTCACTTCCCTAGTGGAAGACAAGGCCCTCCATGCACAGGGCTCTCCAGGCAAGGCGCCAGCGGGCAGCTCCCTAGCTGTCTCAGGAGACCAGCCCTGCCGGCGGTACGAAGCCCGCCGAGCCCCGTCTATCCTCTGAAGAGACTGTGTGTGAGCGAGCACTCACCTTGCACCCCTCACAGGTGATAACCCCGTAGTGGATCCCAGATGACTTGTCCCCACAGATTTTGCACGGAATCACTTCAATTTGTGCTGGAAGAAGGAAAGAGCAGAGGTCAGCCTGGGAGCCTTCGGTGCATCCTACCCCAGCACCTGGGAGGCAGATACAGGGACGTGGTGTATCCTCTGCTGCCCTACCCCAGTCCATCTCGCTTTATCTCTCTTGTAAGATGGAACACCAGGCTTCCCTGGTGGCTCAGTGGTAAAGAACCCACCTGCCAAGCAGGAGACGTGCGTTCAATCCCTGGGTTGGGAAGATCCCCTGAAGATGAAAATGGCAACCCACTCCGGTATTCTTACCTGGAGAATCCCATGGACAGAGGAGCCTGGCGGGCTACATACAGTCCATGAGGTTGCAAAGAGTGGGACAGGACTTAGCGACTGAACAACAACAATCAGATGGAAGAAGGAGTGAAGCCAAATGCCACTCAGCAGAGGGTCTGTGGAGGCTGTTTTAGTTTTGCGGAGCGGCTGGGGTTGTATCAGTTCTACGGGGGCAGAGAAAGCAGCTGCAGAGAGGCCACCTGCTCAGCCCGTCAAGATGAAAAGCTCTAGTTGCCTCCCTCCCGCCTGGGGACCTAGGAGTCCTCACTACTTCACAACACCTGCTTCCCGCCCAGGGGGCTTCCTCTGAGCTGCCCTCCCCCCACTGGGGCTTGGCCCCCAGGGCAGAGTGTGGGGCCTGGTGGGAAGATGTGGTGCACCAGGCGGGAGGCACCTGGGGGCCAGGTAGAGCTGCCTGCCATCCTCAGCAGGGCTGTGAAGGCTCAGAGAGGGGCTGTGCAGAGGCTGGGGGGCCAAGAGGGCAGGGTCACAGGGTGGGGCCCAGAGAGGGTAGAGAGAAGCCAGATGGAGCCCAGGAAAGTGGGGGCAGCAAGCCAGCACTTCTGGATGTCTGAGAGCCAGGGAGCGGATCAAACAGAGCGCCGAGGTTCCTGGCCCAGAGCAGAGGGTGGCTGTGTATGGATGCTTACGTGTGTGTACGCGGGCCTCTGCCTCCAGCTGTATGAGCCCAAATCATGAATGTTAACACTGGCTGGGACTAGAGACCATCGGATCATTCAGACCTCTTGTTTTCCCCTTTACCGAGGAAGGAATAGGCCAGATGAGATCAGATGGTTGGCCCAGGTTCACACAGCTAGCTTACTCAGGAGCTGGGTCTCTATCCCAGTTCCCCATAGCTTTCCATTCTGCTGGTCCATGTCTGTGATTTCAGGGGCACACACATCAGTGGGCATGTTGCCTGCTTGAAGGGGTGCTCGTGTGTGCGTGTGTGTGTGTACATGAAAGGTATATGTGATTCATGAGGCAGCAGGCATAGCTGCTTGAGCCAGTGTGTACACTGTGCATATTTGTGTGCTAGCGTTTGTTCACTGGCTGCCAGGACCCTCCCCTTCTCCCATGAAGCTCACTGTAACCTACCTCCCTGGTGCCTTCGCTGTGGTTGGTTACTGGCCCCAGGTTCATTTCTACTTTGCCCATCCTTGTCAATGCCCACAGCTCCCTGCTAAGTTTCAGGGATGAGCCGCCGGCCTCCCCACCAGCCAATCTTTGGAGGGACTGGGCAGGGATGGGTTCTCTTTCAGGTCTTTTCATCACTCCTAAGGGCATGCGCGTCTCTCCTCTGCCATTGCTGACCTGCTGCCTCCCCTCTGAGGGAGAATGCCTGGGATGGCTGCTGCTGCTGCTAAGTCACTTCAATCGTGTCCGACTGTGCGACCCCATAGACGGCCCCCCACCAGGCTCCTCCATCCCTGGGATTCTCCAGGCAAGAACACTGGAGTGGGTTGCCATTTCCTTCTCCAATGCATGAAAGTGAAAAGTGAAAGTGAAGTCGCTCAGTCATGTCTGACTCTTTGTGACCCCATGGACTGCAGCCCATCAGGCTCCTCCACCAATGGGATTTTCCAGGCAAGAGTACTGGAGTGGGGTGCCATTGCCTTCTCCTGCCTGGGATGGAGCAGGATGTGAAACTGGTCTAGGACTGCAGCCCCTCCTCATCTCTGATTCCAAGGGTCAGAAGAAGCAGCAGCCGCCTGGGGGGCAAAGCCGCAGTGCTATGGACTCTCTTCTGGCCTCAGCCTGGACTCTGGTTGTGGTGTAGGGCCTGCTGATGTGAGGTGGGGAGGGGGGGCCAGGGCTTGCCCACTACTCCCCCAAATATTGTTTTCGTCACCCTTAAGCCATCATCCCCTCAGGTTAGCCTAGACCTGAGTCAGAGTAAGCAGCTGTCTCTCATGGGGGACAGGGTGTCTGAAATCCCTCCATTAGAACTCGAGTCTCTCCTAACTCGAGTTCTCAGGCAGTCCACTATCCTGCCCAGCACCCACCCAGTAGGCTGTCCTGATCATCTAGGACAGATGGCAAGAGAGCTTTCAGATTCTTTCCAGTAAATTAAGAGCAGATGGGAATGAATGGAGGGAAGAGAGAACAAGGGAGGACTGGATACCTGGAAAAGGGGCAGAGAATGCAGGGACACCTGCACATCTTAGCCACTGGATTCTCTAGGTCTCAGTGCCCTTGTCAGTAAAATCAGGGTAAGCACAGCCTGCGTTGCCAGTGCAGGGGGTGACGGGTGTTAGCATAGGGGGTACATGGAATCACCTGAGCAAAGTGCCTTGCAGCTGGAAACACTGGGTGTGCCATTGAGCACAGCGGCGGGAACAGAACCCTGAAGGCGTTTGAGGCCTAAGAGAAGTACTTGTCTCCTGTGGAGTCAGCTCCTGCCTCTCCCCGACCAGTTCCCCTCCAGCATTGTGGGATCTCACTCCTCAGTGGCCTTAAGCCCGGAGAGGGCAGAAACCATCGTGGGTCACCCAAAAAGTAAGCGGGAGGGAGACTAGGCCAAGCCACAGTAGGAACTTGGGCTCCAGCCCAGCGCTCAACCACAGGCCTCCCTGCCTCTTCCCTTCTCCAAGAGCCACATCCGTGTGCGTGTGTGCGCTGACCACACGGCTGACCCAGACGCATCTCTCGGCCCCACCGCCTGACCCACTGCTGGTCCCAGCCCCAGGAACCTCACAACAGTGTCACCGAGACCTTGCCCTTTTCATAGGACGATGTGGCCAGCCACAGACCAGATTCACAAATACCCGTGTTTGGGGGAGACCAGAGTTTGGACCCCAGCCACTGGGCCAGCCAACCATAGTCCCACACTCCCCAGCCACAGTCCGAGACAGAGGTACAGAGTGAGACAGGCACGCAGGGTCAGGGGTTTGGGGCTAGACTGTCCAGCCTCTCAGCTAGAGAGACCAAGAGGTTCGGGACCAGGAGACGACAGAGACAGATGCAGAGATGGAGAGAGAGCCCCGGAAACACAGAAAAAACCCACACTCATGTCCTGGCCCCATGCCCAAGGCCTGGCCCTGTCAGCACGGTCAGGCCCTCTTATCCTGCTCCTCCCTCCTGGCCCTGCCACCTGTACCCCGGCCATGCCATCTACCCAAAACCTCAAAGAGAAAGTACCGGTGCACACGACTGTGACTTGTGGAGGAGGGGCGGGGAGAGGACGGGAAAAGGACCGGCAGAGGTGGCGGTGGGGTGAGCTGGAGCTGAAAAACACCTTGAATACCTCACCTTTGCAACCTCCCCCCATGAGCCCTGTCCCTGAAGCAGCAGCTGGTGGGAACCCAGGTTGGGGAGGGGAGCTGAGTAATCACAGGATTACTCAAGCTGTTTCCCAGGAGCCTGGCCTGCCAGGAACTTACCACCTAAGGGCCTAACAGTGCCAGGAACTAGAACTAAGCAGAGGTCAGGAGCCTCGAGGTCAACCCTTGCAGCATGGCTCCCACAACAGCCCTCACTCTATCCGCCCTCGCCTGCTGCTTCAGGAAGATCGGTGTAGCACACTGCGGTTCTCTCCCAGGGCCTGTCAATTCCAAGGAGGGAGCAACGTGCCCACGTACACATGATACCTCCTGAAAGCACCTAGTGATTGCATGACCCTAGACCTCTGAGTAGCCAACAAGATCCCCTGGGGAGCTAGTTAAGATGCAGGTCCCTACTCAGGAAGTTGGAGGGGCCCAGGTTCTGCATTTGAACAAGCTCTTGGTTGGTGCCCAAGCTTGCTGGTCCTCACCCTACATTTCTGAGTAGCAAGAATGTAGTCCCTCTTCCTGCTTCTGCCTCCTCCTGGGGCATAAGGGTGGGGCTGGTGGTCTCCTCCCCAGCTCATTCTTTTATCTTCTTTTATCTGCCAACCGGTGTGACTTCTAAAACTTCATTCCGACACAGTACTAGGAAAAGAAAATGAATCTCTTCTGGACTGCTTTGGGGATTGAAGGATCCCCAGGGAGCCTCCTCTGAGCACCTCCTATGTGGGGAAATACGGTAGAGACAAAGTAGGCTGTCCCCCTCCCTCCAGCCTCCTCTAATCTCACCCTTCTCACAGCTGCAAGATTCATTGATAGCGCTCTTTGAATGCATCCCGAGCTTGGCCCTGTGCCACCTTAGAAAGCCAGCCCTGGGCCCTGTCCAGGTGCCCTATGCCACAGAGAGGAAGTGGTAGGAGCAAAGGAGGGGCTGCAACCCAAGGGGATCTTTCCCCTCAAACCCCAGAACCACCCCAGCTCTGGCAGAGAAAGATGCAGGCAGAGGCACCCTGAGGTCCTCATCTTCCCCTGGTGCTCTATCTGCCCAAGGCTAGGCTTTTCCTCTCTCCTCTTTCTCTCTCTTTTTCTCCAAAGGACATTGATTAAGGATGATGATGACAGGTGGCACCTTCCCAGGTGGCAGAGTGGTCCAGAATCCTCCTGCCAATGCAGGAGACACAAGAGACGTGGGCTCGATCCCTGGGTCAGGAAGATCCCCTGGAGAAAGAAATGGCAACCTACTCTAGTATTTTTGATCCCATGGACAGAAAAGCCTGGAGGCTACCCAGCCCAGTATTCTTGCCTGGGAAATTCCACGGACAGTGGAGCCCAGCAGGCAACAGTTCATGGGGTCGCAAAGAGTCAGACATGACTGAGCGGCTGAGCACACACAAGCATGATAGACATAAGCGTTGGCTGAATTCTTACTCTGTGCCAGGCTTTACATACATTTTTCATTTAATGACCACAATAATCCCGTGAAGTAGGTACTCTTTGTATCGTCCGCATTTTAAGAATGAGAAAACTGAGCCCAGGGGAGAGTAAGTGGCTTGACTAAGGTTGCACAAGCTTGCTGGTCCTCACCAGAAGTGGGAGATCGGGTACGTAAGCCCAGGTCTCTGTGACCTGAGAGCCAGGGTCCCCAGCCATTGAGCCTTTCACTCTAGAAGGATGAGACACCCAAATGCACTAGGCAGCTTGTGGGTGGGGGCATGTTTACCGGCTGCAGCGGAAGTGCAAAGTGAGGGGGGGGCTAGGACCAGAATTCAGGGAGGACACCCACGGCACTGAAGCCGGGCCTCACGTCTAGGCTAAAGATCCAGACATTCGTTATTCCCTCTGCCCCATACCTTCTCCCGTGGTGTCAGCCCCCTCCTGCCTTTAACCATGGTTCGCCCACCCCAGCCGAGCTCCTGACTTAGGACTCCTCGCAGGCCCACAGCTCCGCTGGCGTATGGTCTGGCTTTCAGGTCAGGCATGCTGGTAGGCCTCTTTGCAGAAACCAGTGAGTGAGTGAGTGAGAAAGGACTGTATCTCTTTTCTTAGCTCAGGGGCCCCCACCCCCCAGCTCCAACTCAGTCCCTCTCCCCACAGAGACCACACCTCTGGCCAGGGGATCCCTGTGTACCCCAGCCGGTCACCAGCCTCCCTCCTTTCTCAGCTCTCAGTTCCCGCAGCTTCTGCAAAGCTGGAAACCACGGCTGGAGGTGGGCTCCCCGCGCCACAAACAGCAGGAAGGGGAGGGCAGGGTGGGGGTCAGAACAGAAGCTGCTGTACCTGGCGAACGCTCCTGCCTGCACTTGGTGAAAATTTTCTGCTGATACACCCAGGTCCCAGGGCTGAGAAAGTAGTGAAGCTAAAACTCAGGTGGGCGAGGGAGAGTCTGGGGTTTTGAAAAGCTACGAAAGACAGCCAGCCACCTGAAACCCCCCTCCTGGTGCCCCCGCCGCCCCCGCAGTCTGGGACAGGAGAAAGAAGGGGAAACAAAAGAATTGAGTGAAAACAACCAGGGGATGGGGGGAGGGGATGAATCACCAGGAGGAAGCAGTAAGGAGCAGGAGCCCAGACGCACCGCCAGCGGCCTTCCCGAGGCTCGAGTCTCCTTTCCAGAGGGCCTCTGCTGCTGTGGGAAGGCCAGGGCCCCCAGGAAGACCCAGGCTCTGGCCCCGCGCCCCTGCCATGTTGCTGTCCCTCCTCCTAGATGGATATCTCCATCCTTTCTGAGCCTGGAGTCCCATGGAGGGGTCAGCTGGAGGAGTGGAGATGAGATCTCAGAAAGGACTCGTCATTGGAGGAGACCCCAGGGCTGCCTCTCTAGGAGAGCTCTCAGCATGGGAAAGTCCCTGTTCCCCATCTGAATCAGGGGACAGAGGAAGGGGAGGGGAGGGAGCCCCTGGGAGGGGCAGCCACACCAATACCCATGTTTCATGGTGATGGGACAGGCTGGGGTGCTCCCACCTTCTAGAGCCCTGAGCTGGAGGTGTTTGGGAGTCCTGTTAGGAATGGGCAGAGAGAAAAAGCCAAAGGTACAAGAGTGACTCGAGGAAGGAGGGGGCCCTTTGTATGGCCCTGAGCTCTCTGGGTGAGGTCTGTGGCTCCCTGGGACTTGGACTTCTTTCTGGTTCACAGGTCCTCCTCATCATAACCAGACTTGAGGAAGATCAGGGCACAACAAAGACAAGAATGCAACCTCATAGCCCGTGCCCTCCCACCTCCCCATCCAGGCCTAACGCCAGGGCCTTATGTCCGTCTCCACTCCAGCCATGCCCTGGAGTGAGGTGATGGGGCCACCCTCCCTCTGTCTGGCTGGGAAGTTCTTCTGGCTAATGGATGTTTCCTCTCTACTCGGCAGCAGGTCATGATGGCAGAGTCCCTGTCATTCTTTCGGAACTTCTATAAACTCCCTCCCTCCCACTTCTGCCTTCCTGCACCTGACCTATCCTCAGTGTCTCCCCTCTCCTGCCCACCTTCTCTTCTCTCTGTCACCCCCTGGGTCTGTGTGCCTTCCCATCCTCGGCGCTTCAGTCCTGCCTCAGGCTGCACGTTGTCATGCTCTGGCTCCCCTGGCATTTCTCCAGCTGCAGCTCTATCTAGACACCACTCTCTCCCCGTGTATTTATAGATCTTCTGTCATTTGAGTTTGGCCTCTGCATCTCTCTTTATTTCTTGGTCTGGTTTCTTTCTTCTTCTTCTTTTTTAAAAAAATTTATTTGGCTGCACTGGGTCTTAGCTACAGCATGCAGAATCTTCTGTTTTCAACAGGTGGGATCTAGTGCCCCTACCAGGGATCGAACCTGGGCTGCATTGGGAGCACGGAGTCCTAGCCCCTGGACCACCAGGGAAGTGCCACTGGTCCGTTTTCTACTCCCAGTGTGTCTGGACCTTGGTCTTTGTGTGGGTCACAGTTCCAAGCCCCCAGTGCTCTGCCTGCCCCAGAGAAGGTCAGAGGACAGGGAGGTAGCGGGAACTCACGAGGGGCTATGCGGTGCCCAGAGACGTCCAAGTGAGAAGGACCGGTGGCACCAACCCCGGATGGGAGGAGACCCTCTCCAGCCTACCAGCTTGGTGGGGGGTGGGTTTGTCACGCAGAGCTGCTCTATTCAGTGTCTCCCCGTTCAGTCCCGGGCTCTCCTGCTCTCCTGCCAGGCTCTAAAGCACATCTGACCGTTGCTTCTTCCCAAAGTGGACTGGCTGATTTGAGACCATTTCTGGCAAGACTAACCTTTGCTAACCTTTCCTGCTAACATTTGCTGTTACTGGGAAGAAGCTAGAAACTGAAGTTTGGGTCTCCTCACCCCTCCTGGCCGCCACCACTCGGACGCCTGCACGGGAGTCTCCACCCCAAGTGTGGAGGTGAGGCTCTTTCCTTCCCTTGGCTACCTCTCCGTGTCTCCTCTGAGTTTCTTCCACTACCGTGGGGGATGCTTTACTTGGAGATCATTGCTCTCTGCTTGCTCAGAACGGGAGCTTCTCCAAAGTTAGTTTTGTTTTTAAATTCAGCTTTTTTTTTTTTTTTTTTTTTAAACAAGAGACAGGGGCGCAATGACTTGCCTAAGGACAAGGCTAGTCAGGGACAGAGGTGGCTCAGAACCTGGTATTTAGACTCAGCCAGTGGGTTTTTCCAGTACACAATATGGACTCTCTTTTGTGGGTTGTGGGAAGACCCCCAGTTGAGGCTGGGGGTGCTTCCTGCCTCAGGCCACAGGGGTCCAGGGCTTCCCTTTTCGTCCTTCACCCTATGCTCTGGGAGGTTCTCTGGCTCCCTACATGAGGGCGATTTGCCCACCGCTGCTCTGCTGGAAGGCACAGGGACCCCAGACATCTGCCCACCAGCTGTTGGCCCATGGCTTTGGGCCAGGAAGCCAGTAAAGTTGAAGGCTTTTTGCTCTCATCTCTACCGCCTGATCCTACTCATCAAACGGCCGTCTGAACCTGGGATGAGGGGTCTCTTTCTCACACATGCACACACACACACACACACACACACACACACACACACACACCCTGGCTGGATTCCGCTTGGTCCTCATGATCCTGCAGTGGGCAGGGAGTATGATGGCTCAGAGGCCTGGATGCTGGGGTTCTGACCCCCTCCGCCAGCTGCCCTCTCTTTACCCTCGCCAACCCGCTGCCTCGGCACAGCGGCTCCTCCGGCCTCCTTTCTCACCCTCCCACAGGCAGTTTGGAGGCGTGGAGGGAAACACTGCAGTGGCTGCCTGCTAATTGCCAGCCTCCACCTACTACAGCTATGTGATCTAGGGGTGAAGCACTGGGCCCCTCTGGGTCTCAGTTTCTTTTTGTAAAACAAGGTGCGGGGCACCTCACCTGCTCTGGGAGATCCTTGCCAGAGCCCACGACAGAGGAGTTCCTCAACAGACCCTTTACTGCGACTGCTGTAAGAGAACCGCTTGAGGAACGAGACTCCACGGCTACTCCGCCCGACAGACCCTAGCCTTGACCAGGACACACCCTGCCAGGGAAGAGCGCTCGGCTTCTGCCCACACTGTCCCCTCCTTTTCAGAAGGCCCGGGAATGATGATGGGCCCCAGGCTTCCCCGCTCCCAGGAGGCCCATTCACTTACTTCTCATGACTGAGTCCTGGGCTTTGCCGCCTGGGCTCCCTGTCCTTCTCAGCCGGGGTGGTCCAGGGATGGGGCGCAGCTGACAGCAGGGGTGGGGGCCAGGCCCTGCTGGCAGAGCCTCAGTCCGCAGCTCTGCACCTAGCTCTCCCCCAATGCTTCTGGGCCGGGGGGTTTAAGATCTGCACCACACAGGTGGCCGAGTGACACCCCCCCCCAACTCCACCCCCCACCCCCCCTGGGGTGCAGCGGGTAGGATGACAGGCGCCCCATGTGGCCAATCTGGGCCTGGGGCAGAGTGTGAGGGGCGGGGCAGCCAATCGCAGGGGGCGTTGGAAAATTCCAAAACCACAGGCGACAGCCACACGCGTAAAAGCTGTTTCCACCCGCCAGGGTAGTTCTGGCTGGGGAGCCGGAATGGAGCTCACACGAGCCTGGGGCCAGGTCCTTACTCCCCCTCCCCCCGAGGATCCCCGAGAGCCTGACCCTCTTTGCCAGGTGACTCCAGGGACGGGGCTATTTCTAGAGGTAAGTCACAGAATGTCTGCCTGGGGCCACCTGCGACGCTATGGACTGCCAACAGCCGTGCTCCACCACCCACCATGCTCATGCCCTCCCTGCACACAGTGCATGCCCTGGGCTAGGGCATAAGTGATTATAGTAGCAGTAATAACCATCAGACAAATGCCACTATCTGTAGGAGGGATTAGTCTGTCAGAAATTTCCTCAGGAGCAAAACTGCTGAACTCGGAATGAAGATGATGTTAATAATAATGCTTAACCATGTGCCGGAAATGGTTCTTAAGGCTTTATGTGGATGATCTAATCCTCCCAGAAAGCTTTATGTTGTAGGTACCATTATCCCTACTTCAAAGATGAGGACAGTGAGACGCAGAGAGGTTAAGTAACTTGTCTGAGGTCACACAGCTAGCAAAGTGGTGGAGTCAGGACTCAAAATCAGGGTGTTTGACCCCAGATTACACTTGAGAAATGGGAAGCTTTCTCTGCTTCAGGTCTGCTTAGGAGGGTCTCCTGCTGTGTGAGTCTGTAGAGTTTCTTGCTCTTGGAGTCCTTCTCTGGGGTCCATCAACCTCAGAGGCCCTCTCAGCCTCATATCTGCTCTATGGGCACCTCAGCCTCGGGGTTCCCTCTTCAGGACCCCTTAGTAATCAGGTGCCCCTCTCAGTCTGGGAGTCCCTGTCGGGCTTCTCCCTTCCTGGGGTTGTCTTGGAGCCCCCTTTTATGACTGTCTACACTCCAGAGCCCACTTTTCAGAGTCTCTGGGCCTGGGGGAGGCATTAATCTTTCCTGGATTCTCTGGGCCAAACCTCCCAAGAGGCCTCTGATCTTGCCGGGACTCCAATGGCGCCTGGCACAGGCCTTTCCCCGCTGGCCTTCCTTGGGCACTCAGGAGCTGGCAGTGGGTTGGGGGAGGGGTTGTCAGCCCATGTTCTCCTGAGGACCCTCACGGGTGGGGGTGGGGTGGAGGTGGTTGCACAGGGCCAGTGGGTTGGAAGGGGATGAGGGGGTGTGGTCCTGGCCGAGGTTTCTGTGGTAAGGGGTTGGGGGTAGGAATGGCGTTTAGCCTCTTCCAGTTCCAGATGCTCCGAAAGTCCCCCTTCTCCCCCCCACCCACATATGGTCCCTGGCCCCCACCTCCCCCAGCTCACCCGCGTCACTCCTTGACCCGCTTTCCTCCCAGGGCCCTGCTCAGCATTTCCGTGGGGCCCTGTGGCTAGGGGCAGGCGAGGCACTGATCAGGATTGTGCTGAGCAAAGCAACCCCCCACTCAGAAGGATGTAGCCTCCTGGTGGCCCCCCAGCCCCTATCTGACCAGCTCAGGGAGGAGGGTGATGCTTGGGCCCTCTGAGAGTCTCTGCTTGGAACAGGGAGCTCTAGGCAATGATGGCAGCAGAAAGAACTGGAGTGAGCTCTCAGGAGGAACTGGTCGGCAGTCCAAGGGAGGGCCGTGGAGAAAGGCAGGTGACCTCTCATGCCCTGGAGTGGTCCTCCTCAGTTCAAGGATTCTGAGAAAGCATCCTGGGGCTGGAAGGGCACGTTGATGGGACATGAGCTTTGAGACCAAGGTGCAATGGGTGCATTTTCTGGGGGTGTAGCCTGTCTTATGAACTAGGAAGATAGATCTGATGAATTGAGAGTTCCCAAGAGAAGGTATTCCTTGCTAGTATCCATTGGTAAGTCCTTCCTGAGCTCTAATCCCTTCCTCACAGGTTGCAGCCTCAGTCTTTCAATGTCCCCAGGACCCAGAGTGTTTTTCTCCACGTGTTTCCTACCAAGATGAAGGCTTTCCTGTTCTCCTGCTCTGCACAGGCTGGCCCCAGGCTTGTTTATGCCTTGGGATGTGTTAACCACAGAGATGCACAGCAAACCTGACTCTGCCGCCACAAAGCCTGGTGCAGGCTCCCTGAGTCCCTGAGGCCACCCTGCCTCAGCAGCTCCCTGCCTGACCTAGCAATCTGCGCCACTGCCCACGCCCCGCCCCCCACCGCCCCACCCGGCATCTCCTGTGCCTCTGTCCAGCCGCTCCTCCTTCCTGTGGCTCCCTTTTACTGTCGTCTCCTTACTTCTTTGCGACATTCCCTCGCACTTTTCAGGCTTCTCCCTTATCTCCTCCCTTTGCCCCCCAATCTTGAGGTTTCATCACTCCTCCTCCTCATCTCCCCGTCCCCCTGGTTTTTCAGCTCCACCTCCTTTCAGACCTGGCCACCTCTGCCTGGTTGCTCCAGCTCCGTACATGGACCTCCTGGCGCCCTTGCTGAATTCTTTGCCATCTCTCCACACCCCAGCACCAGTTCCTGCCCCAGTCCTCTACTCACAGGTGTGGGTCTTCTTTGCAGCCAGCAGCTCTGTAAGGAGAAGAGAGGGGGTCAGGGCCAAAAGTTGAGGGCCATGGAGGATCAAGAGATCCTCCCCAAAGCTCAGGCCCTCACCCCCACCCCAGTCCTTCCTGGAAGAACCTGGCGTCTGGGGAGAAGGTGGGACCACCTCCACTGCACTGCTCTCTTCCCTCTGCCCTACAGTCACGCGAAGCCTCTTCAAATCCTGAAATGTGCCAGGCTCCTCACCACTCTGGGACTTCCCCACATTATTCTTTCTGCCTGGAAGGCCCTTCCCTGGCCCCTCTTCAATCTAGACAACTTTTCAGCCCCCAAGTTCCCAAGCAGGTCTTTTCCTGAGAGAAGCCTTCCTGCCCCTGTGCTGACACACTCAGCACCAGTTGATTTCCTGGCACTCATCACATCATCTCACTGCTATAACTGTTCATGATCTAAGAACAGGGAGCTTTCCTGCTGGACAGTAAGCCCTATGGAGGCAGGGACTGTGTCTGCCTTGTTCATGTTGTTATTTTGTAGTGCCTCCCCCTTAGAGATACACAGTAAATATTCTGCTGGCTGCACAAGCATGCTCAGCCGTGTTCAACTCTGCAACCCTACTACTGTAGCCTGCCAGGCTCCTCTGTCCATGGGATTTTCCTGGCAAGAATATTGGAGTGTGTTGTCATTTCTTCCTCCAGGGAAATCTTCCTGACTCAGGGATCAAACCTGTGTCTCCTGCATCGTCAGGAGAATCCGTTACTAACTGAGCCAAGCGGCCAGAGTTAAAACTCTTGGTTGCTTGTTTGTGCCCGCAAGCATCTGGAAATTTCTAGGTGTAGGAGTTGAGGGTAGGGTAGTGAAGATGTTAGAAGGAAGAAGGGAGAGCTGCAAGCACAGACACCCCCACCACACACACTGCCTCCTGCAGGTTCTGGCTCCATTGGCCCCGCAGCCTGCAGAAGAAGGAATGCCTCGTGCTGTGTGTGGCTGGTCCAGGTGAAGAGAAGGCTGTAGGGAGCACAGATGTGTTGATGTGGGAGGAAGGCAGGGAGGCACAGACCTCCAGAGGGGCAGCTGCTGAGGGGGAAGCCTTTAGCTAGAGCCTGGTTGGAGCAGGGAAGAGCATGTCATTCACTCATATGGTTAACTTTTATTAAACACCTATCAAAGGAGTCCCTGCGAAGAAGCTTTCCCTGCCAGACCTTACTGCATTTTGTACATCCACACAGCAGCTCCTCACAGAGCACAAGGACAGTCTTTCATTTCAGTAAATGCTGCAGGCCTGCCTTAAGCCCCCTGTATTTCCCCTGACCTCTGACTTGGCTCTCCTGTTACTTTTTCCTTCTACTTGCCCAGTGGGCTTCCCTGGTGACTCAGATGGGAAAGAATCCAGGAGACCTGCAATGCCAGAGACCTGGGTTGGATCCCTGGGTAGGAAGATCCCCTGGAGGAGGGAACGGCTACCCCCTCTAGTGTTCTTGCCTGGAGAATCCCCATGGAAGAGGAGCCTGGCGGGCTACAGTTTATGGGGTCGCAAAGAGTCGGACACCACCAAGCGACTAAGCATAGCACTTGTCCAATGCTCAGCATCTTTCCCTTCTGCCCACCCTCCCGGCTCACACACTGTCCCTCTGCCCAGGAGGTGCCCCCTACACGCCAGTTCCTCCACTGGACTGGGTGGGAGTGATGGACTTGAAGGTCTGGGCTCAGCTGGGGTGGGGTCGGGGGAGGACTGCGCAGAGAGGGAGGGGCTCCATCCGGCCCCTCCCTCTGGCCGCCAATCCTGCCTGGCCCCACCCAGCTTCCTCCCTGACGTGGCACCCTCTTCCCTAGCCTCTAGCCTTGAACCTCACAGCAGGCCTGGGGTGGGGGAGCTCCCCTTGCTTGCCCCGGCAGTGGAGTTCTTCCTCCACCAGGTGGCCCCACCACTTTTTGCCTCAGGGCTCACACCTGACTGAGCATGTGGCCATGGGATCCCGCTGAGCGGTTTGAGTTAGACCCTCCGTGGGGCCAAGGACTGCCTGACTCTCCACACCCCCCGGCCCCCCTGCCCCGCTACCCCTGGCCGAGCGTCCCACATTTTCTGCAGAAATGAAACCGCATCCTCCACCCCCACCCCTGAGCCAGTGGGGAGCAAAGTGCTGGGGGTGGGCGTGGGCAGCGGACAGGGCTCTATTGCTTGCTCCCCTGACCTTTGTCATCTTTAGAGGCAGGACGGCTTCTTCCGTCGCTGAATGAACAGAAGGTGGAGTGGTCGGCCTCTTACTGCTGCCTGGGGTCCCAGCCAGATGAGCAGTGTCCGCCCCTCCTCCCAGGGGGCGCTCTCACTTGAAACCAGACCCTGCCCACATGCTGGCCCTTCCTCCCTCCAGCTTCCCTGACTCTCTTCTCTCCTCTCCTCCCCCAGCCCACCTGTCTCTTCCTTCTTCACGGCTGCCTTTCTTTCCCCTCCACGTGCTTCCTGCTGCTTCCTCCTCCTCTTTCTCTCCTCTGTCTGGCCCCTAGCCCTTCCTCCCATGTCTCCTTCAGTCTCTATCAAGACCTGTTCTGTCTCACCGGCCTACCCTCCCCTGCCAACTCATCTTTCTCTCCTTCTCTCTTCTCTTGCCCCAACCCTCTCACGTCCCGACCAGCCCCTTCCCATCTCTCCTCTGCACCTCCTGGGAGCCCCTTCCACCTGCCTGTAAGGCTGCAGGGCCTCTTACCCTGCGAGGCTCGGTGGTGTCTCTGTGGGGCCCTGTCCATGGGGCAACTCCCTTGGTGCCGTCCTTGCTGCCCTGGCTGCCCAGGAGGGCAGGGAGCAGGGCCCAGGGGAGGGAAGAGGGAGGAGGAGGGAGCACCTGGCCCGACAGCAGGCAGGGGAAAGGAGTGGCTGGCAGAGCGTCCCGGCATCAGGAGGGGACACAGGGAGAGATGGGAGGAACAGAGTCTGGGGCCTTGAGGAGAGACAGGATAGGTGACGGGAGGGGCACTGGCCTTTCTGCATCACCTACTGTGTGCTGGGTCCTTTGCCAGTCACTTTCTGTAAATCCATGATTTTCTCCAATCCTCCCAATGTCCACCATGGAGCAAGCATAGTTGCTTCAGATACCTATGTGATGCTCAAAGCTAGCTGATGCGCGAAGATAGTCACAGCTCGCCCAGGGATTGTACAAGGACAGTAAGTGGTTGAGCTGTGATTTGAACCCAGGTCTTTGTGACTCTAGAATCATGCGCTTTCTATTTGACCAAGACATGCGTGCTCAGTCACTCAGTTGTGTCTGACTTTTTGCAGCCCCACGGGCTGCAGCCTGCCAGGCTCCACTGTCACTGGGATTTTCTTGGGAAGAATACTGGAGTGGATTGCCATTTCCTCCTCCAGGGGATCTTCCTAACCCAGGGATCCAACCTGTGTCTCCTGCATTAGCAGGTGGATTCTTTACCACTGAGCCACCAAGACAGGTGACTGGTGAAGGGGAGGTGGGGAGGGGAGAGATGAAGATGGGGTGGCATATTTGGTGGATGGTGCCTCTTCTACAGGGTGAGGTCGGGTTCATCCCAGCAGTTCTTGGTTTCCTTGAGGCCTCTGCCTACTTAGCGTCTGCACTTTGCTGACCTTCCCTAGGACTCCCCGGCTCCGTGATGCCTTCACAGCCTCCTGGTCTGCTGGGTGCTGGGGGCAGGCCTGGAGGTGTGTGCTGAGGCAGAGGAGCAATGGGAGAGGAGTGTAGAGGAGACATGCTTCATGCAGTAGTTGCAGGAAGGAGATTCTCGCCCCCCCCCCCCGCCCCAGTCTGGCAGCCCCCACGGAGGAAGGGCTCTGGGGAGGCCACAGGATACAGCTTCTGAGGATCCTGGGTGCCACTGATCTCCTGCACAGCCTCGGCCCAGAGTTTGATTAGCTGGGCCTGGCTCTCCTGGTTACCCAACAGGCTGGCTGGCCAGGGGCCAGGCTGCAGTGGGGAGGCTCCCTGGCACCTCCTCCTGCTCTCACTCCCAGCTGGTAAACAGCAGAGCAGGAGCCAGACACGCCTCAGCCTCATGACTGCAGCCCACTCCCCCCGACGTGGTGCACGTGGCACCTGGCGTGGAGAGGCGGGTACCTGTCCCCTCCCAGGCCTGCCCAACCATCTTGCCATCCTCCACTCGTGCCCCACCCTGGAGCTTCATGCTCAGCTCCCAGCGGCACCTCCATTCCCAGGTAGCTCCCAGAGTCTCCCAGGGCTGCAGCTCACAGAACAGAGGTTAGAAGTAGAGAAGGACTTTCCAGCTCCCAGGATGGTTGACAAGGGGGTAGGGAGTGAGGAAGAGTGAAGTGGAAACTTTTGGGGACCTTCTCGTACCGAGAGTCTGAGGGCGTGTGTCTGTGTCTCTGAGACTCTGATTATCCCCGTGTCCTTTTGGTAAATGCGTGGCCCACGCATCTATGTACACTTCTCTGCACAGAACAGGATGTTGGTCTGTTTTGGGGTGCAGCCCTTTGGGCAGGCTTCAGTAAGCAAAGCTCTCTGAAGAACCCCCAGGCAGATCAATAGAGCCAGTGAGAGGCAGGGGGGCAGGGCCACCAGGAGTGCTGCTCTGCTAGCCCCTCCCCACCCACAGTTGGCTTTGCTTCCACTCAGGACCCTGTCTCTGTGTTTCCCCCTGCCAACCCCCCATGCCTATGGCTCTTCTGTTTTTTGTGCCTCATCTCTCTCTTTTCTTCTCTTTAACCCTCCCTTCCTCTGTGACTCTGGGTCTCTCAGGATCCTTCCTGACCTCCCAAGCATGGGCACAGAGCAGAGGCCATGCAGAGCACCTGGCAATGGACACTTGGCCCCAGCATGGTGCCAGGCAGCCCTGCCTGCCCCAGATACCACAGGTCTGGTTGCCTCTCTCAGCCCTGCCACTTCGGGTCACTGTGTAAGGTGGGGGAGGAAGTGACTGGTGGTTGGGAAGACAGGGTCCTCCTAGACCTAAGCTAGTTACACACTTCCTGGACATTTCTACCCCTTCCTTGCCCTAAGCATGGATGGCTGGTGTTCTCCCTGGGGCAAGAAGGTAACTCATCCTTTTGGGAAGTCCCCTCCTGCCTACCCTTCCTCTCTTCTGCTCCAATCGCAGCCCCCTTTCTGGAGGAATCAGTCCTTTCAGAGCAGGGCATTGGTTATTTCCTCCTCACATTTTTATGCAAGGAAGAGGCTGATAGGGATCAGAGAATCATTTCACCCCCCACGTGCCCAAGTTCCCTTATCAGGGGAATCTGAAAGTGAGGGGCAAGCAGCCTAGAGGGGGTGGAGGGTGGTGGTGGCGGCTTGGAACTGGGGAACAACTTCTCTTTCCCTTCTTCCCCACCCCTAAACCACAGAAACCACTTAAAGCTCAGGGCAGGCCTGCCCTCCTGGGGGGGCCTGGGGTGGAAAGGTGGAAAGTACGGGGACCTGGGCAGCCTGCATGCCACATACTACCTCAGCTCCATCCTTCGAGGCCCACCCGCTCTGGGAAGCCTGACCCAGAGATTAGGAACACTTTCCTTTAGGTCCTCCCTAAGAGGTCCATGCCTGGGGAGACCTCAACCCACTGGAGTGACTCAGGAAGGGGGCCCAGGCCCCTCAACCATGAAAGAAAAGACATCCTGCTTCTATAAACACCTCAGTCACCAGCTCTCCCCTTTCCTGTCACAAAGGCCACTGTGGGTGGAGGGACAGTAGAAATTTGACCCTAGTTCCTGGCCCGAACATTCCATGTCCCCTTGTCTGTCAGTTAACATTTGTGGTCATTTAAGCTTGGATGCGGAGAAGGCAATGGCACCCCACTCCAGCACTCTTGCCTGGAAAATCCCATGGACGGAGGAGCCTGGTAGGCTGCAATCCATGGGGTCGCTAAGAGTCAGACACGACTGAGTGACTTCACTTTCACTTTTCACTTTCCTGCATTGGAGAAGGAAATGGCAACCCACTCCAGTGTTCTTGCCTGGAGAATCCCAGGGACGGGGGAGCCTGGTGGGCTGCTGTCTATGGGGTTGCACAGAGTCGGACACGACGGAAGCGACTTAGCAGCAGCAGCAGCAGGCTTGGATGCAGCAAGGAGCGTTGAAAAGCAGGAGCTCTGATTTTTGGAGCCAAAAGACAGATAAAAATGCAGCCTACTATTTTCAGGCCTCAATTACCACATCATTAAAAGGGGGACAATAGGTTCAGGATGGGGGACACATGGTCACCCATGGCTGATTCATGTCAATGTATGGCAAAAACCACTACAATATTATAAAGTAATTAGCCTCCAATTAAAATAAATAAATTAATTAAAAAAAAAAAAAGAGGGACAATAATAACAGTCCAGACTTGTGTCTGAACATACTTTGAGGCCAGAGCAGTTTGCACACTGGAGGGATTAGTCTGACCTTATTAGCCCCAGGGCATGCTTTTGTGGCTTTAGCTCGCCAGGAAGTTCCTCCTGAGACACTGTGGTCCCCATGGTGTGGGAAGGGGAAGGTCGCAGCTGTGGACGCTGAGTGAACTGCTCCTGACCGGAATGGACTTGAATTCCCACCTCTCAGCCACCTCTGAGCAGCAGTAGGAGGTGTGGAGGAAGCCACAGTCCTGAAATTTCTCTGCAGCCAGGGCTGCTCCTCAGACAGGTTTACTTAACCTCTCCAATCTATCGGCTCGGTCAAATGGGAACAGAACCCACCTTGCTGAGTGGTTGCAATGATTAACTGGCATAATGAGTAAAATACAGGACCTACGGGTACAAAGTACTGCGGTTAAAAAGAAATGTTTCAGTCTCTCTCTCTCTCTTTCCATTCCTCCCTTCTTCTCTCTGTCTGACTTCCTTCCTTTGCCCCTTTCCTGCTTCAATTTTCTCTAAAACAGATTACCAAGTAACATTTTTACATTTTGCTTATTCATTTTGTAACTTATCTGATTCCCATTTCTGTTTTTTTTTCCAGTGTTTATTTATTAATTGGAGTATAATTGCTTTCAATATTGGGTTGGTTTCTGCCACACATCAACATGAATCGGCCATAGGTATACATATGTCCCCTCCCTCTTGAACCTCCCTCCCACCCCTCTAGGTTGTTACAGAGCGCAGGTTCAGCCCTCTGTGTCATATAGCAACTACCCATTAGCTAGCTATTTTACATGTGGTAATGTGTATGTTTCAATGCTACCCTCTCAATTCACCGCACCCTCTCCTTTCCTTCCCTGCGTCCACAAGCTTGTCCTTTATGCTGTGTTTCTATTGTGCCTGCATGCTGCTGCGGCTGCTAAGTCGCTTCAGTTGTGTCTGACTCTGTATGACCCCACCTGCATGCTGCTACTGCTACTGCTAAGTCACTTCAGTCGTGTCCGACTCTGTGCGGCCCCATAGATGGCAGCCCACCAGGCTCCCCTGTCCCTGGGATTCTCCAGGCAAGAACGCTGGAGTGGGTTGCCAGTTCCTTCTCCAATGCAGGAAAGTGAAAAGTGAAAGTGAAGTCGCTCAGTCGTGCCCGATCCTCAGCGACCCTATGGACTGCAGCCTTCCAGGCTCCTCCGTCCATGGGATTTTCCAGGCAAGAGTACTGGAGTGGGGGTGCCATTGCCTTCTCCGCATCTGCATGCTAAGTCACTTCAATTGCATTAGACTCTTCGCGACGCTATGGACTGTAGCCCCTAAGGCTCCTCTGTCCAAGGGATTCTTTAGGGTTCTTTACCAATAGCTCCACCTGGGAAGCCCCGAGTCTCTATTGCTGCCCTGCAAATAAGTCCATCGCCACCATTTTTCCGGATTCCATATATGTGTTGATATCAATATTTATCTTTCTCTTTTGGACTGACTCCATTCTGTGTAACAGGCTCCCGTTTCTATTCTGATCACTGCTGTATCCAAAGCTCAGCACCTGCCGTGTGTGTATGTGCTAAGTCGCTCAGTCGTGTCTGACTCTGTGCGACCCCATGGACTGCAGCCCGCCAGGCTCCTCTGTCCATGGGATTCTCCAGGCAAGAATACTGGAGTGGGTTGCCATGCCCTTCTCCAGGGGATCTTCCCGACCCAGGAGTCAAACCCAGGTCTCCTGCACTGCAGGCGGATTCTGTACTGACTGAGCCACCAGGGCAGCCCCTGCTGGCCCTCCCTAAGTATCTGTTGAAGGACTGCAGGAATGAAAGGTGACTGACTTCTTCTTTTCTTTCTCCTTTGAAAGAGGCATCAAATACAGCTGTTCACCGAACGTTGTTAGGGGAGGATTTCGGGTTGAAGAAGGACAGTACTAGGGATAGAACTGGACCTATGGGTGGACTTCACAGGCTGAAAAGATTGGAGAGCTATCATCTTAGGGAAGGAAGTGACCTGATTGGGAGGTGGCAGCTGGTTGTTGTTCAGTTACCAAGTGGTGTCTGACTCTTTGCGACCCCATGGACTGCGGCACTCCAGGCTTCCCTGTCCATTACCAACTCCCGGAGCTTGCTCAAACTCATGTCCATCGAGTTGGTGATGCCATCCAACTATCTCATCCTCTGTCATCCCCTTCTCCTACCTTCAATCTTTCCCAGCATCAGGGTGTTTGCTAATGAGTCAGCCCTTCCTATCAGGTGGCCAAAGTGTTGGAACTTCAGCATCAGTCTTTCCAATGAATACTCAGGACTGATTTCCTTTAGGATGGACTGGTTGAATCTCCTTGCAGTCCAAGGGATTCTCAAGAGTCTTCTCCAACACTACAGTTCAAAAGCATCAGTTCTTTGGCACTCACCCTTCTTTATGGTCCAACTCTCACATCCAGAGGTGACTACTGGAAAACCCATAGTTTAGTTTGGACTAGACCTTTGTTGGCAAAGTAGTCTCTGCTTTTTAATATGCTGTCTAGGTTTGTCATGAAAGGAGCAAGCCTCTTTTAATTTCATGGCTGCAGTCATCATCTACAGTGGTTTTGGAGCCCAAGAAAATAAAGTCTATCATGGCATCCAGTCCCATCAGTCAGTCAGTTCACTTAGTCGTGTCTGACTCTTTGCGACCCCATGGACTGCAGCATGCCAGGCTTCCCTGTCCATCACCAACTCCCAGAGCCTACTCAAACTCATGTCCATCGCATCAGTGATGCCATTCAACCATCTCATCCTCTGTTGTCCCCTTTTCCTCCCATCACTTCATGGCAAATAGATGGGGAAACAATGGAAACAGTGACAGACTTTATTTTCTTGGGCTCCAAAATCACTGCAGATGGTGACTGCAACCATAAAATTAAAAGACACTTGCTCCTTGGAAGAAAAGCTATGACCAACCTAGACAGCATATTAAAAAGCAGAGACATTACTTTGCCAACAAAGGTCTAGTCAAAACTAAACTCTGGACTTGCCAGTAGTCACGTATGGATGTGAGAGTTGGACTATAATGAAGGCTGAGCACTGAAGAACTGATGCTTTTGAACTGTAGTGTTGGAGAAGACTCTTGAGAGTCCCTTGGACTGCAAGGAGATTAAATCAGTCAATCCTAAAGGAAATCCTGAATAGTCCTGAATACGCATTGGAAGGACTGATGCTGAGGCTGAAGCTCCAATACTTTGGCCACATGATGGGAAGAAATGACTCATCAGAAAAGACCCTGATGCTGGGAAAGATTGAAGGCAGGAGGAGAAGGGGACAACAGAGGATGAGATGGTCAGATGGCATCACCAGCTTGATGGACATGAGTTTGAGCAGGCTCTGGAGTTTTTGATGGACAGGGAAAGCTGGCGTGCTGCAGTCCTTGGGGTCAAAAAGAGTTGGACACGACTGAGTGAACTCAATGGACCAGATGCCATGATCTTCTTTTTTTGAATGTTGAGTTTTAAGCCAGCTTTATCACTCTCCTCTTTAACTTGCACCAAGAGGCTATTTCCTCTTCACTTTCTGCCATAAGATGGTGTCATTTGCAATGAATATTAAGGGTTGATTTCCTGTAGGATTGACTGGTTTGATCTTGCTGTCCAAGGGACTCTCAAGAGTCTTCTCCGGCACCACTATAGTGAGGTGACTGAGAGCTCAGACTCTAAGACCAGACTGTGGTTTAAATCCTAGTTCTATCCCTCACTGGATTAGTAAAACTTGAGGTCACACTGGATAACAATATTAACAGTAGTACTTAACTCTCATGGGAGTTGCTGACAAGTTGTTGGATAAGATTCCTTGCATGCTGCTGCTGCTGCTGCTGTCGCTTCAGTCGTGTCCGACTCTGTGCGACCCCATAGACAGCAGCCCACCAGGCTCCTCTGTCCACAGGATTCTCCAGGCAAGAATACTGGAGTGGGTTGCCATTTCATGGCGATCATATTTTTTGTAGCTGTTAGTGCTTAGTATTAGTTGATCAATGCTACCACCTGGTGGACATCTGGAGCAAGATTTTCCCTGGCCTGGGGATTGGAGAGGGACCTAATCAGGGGAGGGAGAAGGAATGGAGGAGCATGGGGTGTGTGGGGGTGGGGGTGTGTGTGGGTAATGCTAGCATTATATATGCTGAGGTTTATCTAGGTAACAAAGGCTTGGCTCTGGTTACGGGCACTTGGCAAAATGAGAAATGGCCCAAGGGGGTGGGAAAAAGAAGCTGGGTTGGCACGGTGTCTCCCTCCCTCCTTCTCTCCCTCCCTCTCCTCCTCCCTGTTTTCCTCTTCCAAGCCTGCCCTGAGCCAAGAGGAACCAGCTTCAGAGAAGGAGGGGTGAGAGAGAAGAAGGTCACTGCTGACGTCAGGGACATTCAGGTAGGAGGTAAATATACTGTGACCTACATGTATCCATCTTCCACATTCTGCCCCTACTCACCTGGGTAGCCTTTTCTGAGCAAAACCATGAGAATAGCTCTCACAGTCCAGTGGGACCCCCTCTGCCCCTAGGACCTCAATCCCTGTGACCTTATATCTTGGTCTTTCAGCACTCAAGTACTGCTTTACTCCCCAGGGAGGCCTAGGTATGGCAGGAACAGGCAGGAGCGAGGATCCCTAAAGGCATAGTGTGCTAGTCTGACATCCTCTGACTCACTCCCAAGACCCAGAAATTTCATCTCTCTCTTCAGATCAGAAGGTTGGACTTCCCTGGTGGCTCAGATGGTAAAGATCTGCCTACAATGCGGGAGACCCAGGTTCAATCCCTGGGTCGGGAAGATCCCCTGGAGAAGGAAATGGCAACCCACTCCAGTACTCTTGCCTGGAAAATCCCATGGATGGAGGAGCCTGGTAGGCTACAGTCCATCGGGTCGCAAACAGTCGGACACGACTGAGCGACTTCACTTCACTTCTTCAGATCAGATGTGGGTGTGAGTGGGGTGCTAGATGGGTGGGGGGTGTTGATTTCCCCTGTGCAGCCCCCAGGAACCCCCCAGGGGAAGGTGAGTTATGCTGGAGCTTCAGTCACAGAGCTTTACAGTGATTGGAGGGCCCCCTGAAGGGATAGGCGCTGTGTTGAGCAGGGAACTTCGGACCCACTCAGCTCAGACCTAGTAAACTAGTGTCTGAGTCTCTCAGGAACAGAGCTCAGGATTCTTTCCCTATGTTTAACGAGCTCATCCAGCATTTCTGATGTCTGGTAATTGTGATACTCAATTCAAGTTTGAGAACCACTTCTTAAAGTCTGCTCCAAATCAGAAAACCTGAATGAGCTTCCTCCATCCCTTGTAGGGCCAGCGCAGAGGGAGGAGGGCAGGCTGCAGATCTGAGAACGCAATGTGCAAACAAGGGGAGACAGATATTTTATTTGCAAAAATAAATACATGTTGGGCAGATGGAAAGAATGGAGACTGTAGACCCGGTGGAGCCCTCCTGAGGAAGAGACCTTCTCTCAGGCTACAGGCTGAGATGGGCAGGCACCAGGGAGGCCCCGGGACATAGCCCACCACCCAAGGGCGGCAGCAGGGCAATCAGGGGCGTCTCACACTCCCCCAGCAACACGTCCCTGCGGAATCCTGCGCCCCTGTCCAGCACCTTGGCCCTCAGACTGTGGGCGGTCAGGTCAGGCGGGCCGAGCCCATCGAAGAAAAAGTCCTCATTGAAGATGGGGTTGGTGCTGCATTTGACCACTCGGCTCCTCTGGCCCCGTGGCCGGGAGCGCGGCCGCAGCCTCAGCACCACGCAGCAGCCACCGCCGCCGCTCCCGGGGCCAGCCCGCGACCGCGGCAGGCCCTCGGCGCTCACCAGGCGCAGCCGCAGCCGCCCGGGCCCGGCCGGGTACTCGGCGGAGAGCCGCAGCTGCCCTCCCCGGGGCTCGAGGTGCAGCACGCTCTCCTGGGTCGGCCGCAGTTGGCAGCACAAGAAGTCGAGGTGGAAGAGGGGCGGCGTGGGCGGTCCCGCGCGGCGCGCGGCGTGCGGGCTGGTGGCCGCCGAGCTCGCCTGCAGCCGGGACAGCGAGCTCGGCCGGGGCGGCCGGGGCCGGTCGGGGCCTGGCCGCGGCGAGCCGAAGGGCGACGAATCCGGCGACGAGGCCGTGTCGCTGTCGGGGGCCCGGCAGAGGCGCAGGTCCGGGGCGGAGACGTGCAGGCGGGACGGCGCGGGGGGCAGCCCGCCGGCGGGGGTGGCCGGTGGCCAGTGGAACAGGGACTCGCGCCGGCGCGTGTGCGGACTCTCGGGCAGGAAGGCCCAGCCTTCGCGGCCCGCCAGGTGTGGCAGCGAACAGGTCGCGGGGAGGCCGCGCCCGCCGCTGTGGGGCAGCGCGCCTCCTGGGTCCTGGAGCCGAGGCGGGATGAAGAACTGCGGGATGCGATCCGGGGTGAGGACGTTGGGGCACGGGCGAGACGGGGTGCGGCGCTTAGGAAACAAACTGGAGGGCGCCCACCGGGCCCTGGGCTCCGCGGCCCCTACCCGGTAGCCAGCTTTCTCCAAGAGCCACATGAGGCGGCGGCGGCCGTGGTGGGGTGCTGAAAGCCCGAATTCCACGAGGCCGAGAGGATCCGAGTCCAGCGTGGAGGCCTGGGCAAGGAAAGAAGGGGAGCCCAAGGTGAATGACGCTGCAATCGTACACCGGGCGATCTGCCGCCGCTCCCTTCTTTGGGGGCCCAACCCGCGCAGTAGGCCCTTTTTGAGCAGCAAAAACAAAGGGCGGCAAAGTCTGAGGGTCCGGAGAGAAATGGAGTCCAGGGCTAGGCAGGCCTCGGACATACGAGCACAGACTCTCCCACTGCTTTCACGGCCACTTCAGAGTGAGAAGGCCGCACACACCTACTGGAACCCTAGGCTCCTATTAGAAGAATCGAGTCACACCGCATTATCGAAAGGTCTGTAGTCAAAAACACTGACCCAGAGCTGAAACTCCCTCATAGTCACTCTCCTCCTCAAGAGACACCGCGGCCCTAGGGGAGGGGGGGTCACCCCCTTCTCCCATGCCCATTCCGGAACACTGGGGCGCTCCTCCAGGGTCTGATCTGGCGCCGCTTGGGACTCCCGCCACTCCCCTCCCCACCCCCACCTCTTGGCTCCCGTCCCCTGCGGCTGCGCAAGTTTCTGCAGGCTGAGCCATCCTTCGTCCCTCGCCCCACTTGTATCCTCTTGCTCCTCCCTCGCCTTCCGGGGCCGTTCCAGGCCAGAAACGAACTGCCTGCACATTTGACTGCTGCCCCGAGAGCACCCACGGCCTGCTCAAGAAGAGCACCTCTCGGGGACACAGAATGCCGCCCCCCACTTAAGCCCTGGCTGTCCGGCTCCCTACCTCCCAGTCCTACCGCATCCCGAGTCTGCAGCGGACCGAGTAGTTGGGCCGCCCCTCCCACTCTCCACTCCTTTTCCCCTAGGAAACCGCTGAGCACAAAGACAGCATTGATTCTCCGTCACCTTCTGACCTGATTCCGGGAGGCCCTCCGCGGCGCGCTTACCGCACCCGCTCGCCGCACTCCCAGGGAGCGCGATGTTCCGACTTTCTGTCTGGGAGTCTGAGCTCCAAGGCAGTGGGCTCGGCCTGGCGCCCAGAGTTCAGGCCTCACCTGTGGGCCGCCTCTGGGTCCTGGCCTCGGGCCAGGAGCCGTTCGAAGCCGGGAGGGGAACAACTTCCTCTCCAGCTTGCTCCCGCAGCCCAGTCCCGGGAGGAGCTGGCAGGGGCCTCCGTTGCCTACGTACGACCTCTTTTCCTGGATAAACACAGCTCTGTCTTTAAGTCCATCAGCCCGGCCTTCTTAACTCCTTCCTTCAGGTTTCTAGCAGCAAGCCAGCCCTGTGCCCTGGAGCCTTCTCTGCTGGGAGTTGGGGAGGGCTGCTGTGAAAAGGGAGACAGCCATTCGTTTGCAGTGGCCTCCATCCCTTAATGCTACCCGGGCCCCACCCAACCCTCCTAGGTGAAACCCACAGCCCTGACCACACAAACGGTAACTTCTGCAAAGCCCTCCCTGCTGGAATCCTGCCTTGGCCCCCATTGTTTAGTTCTGGAGACATCCCAGTTGCTCCCAAACACAGTGACTGCAGTGACTGGTTCTTTGAATTACACTGGACCAGGGAAAAGTGACCAAGCTGGAAATATCTGGACACAGAGACACTGAGGACAGAGCTGTTTCCATCAGTGAGTAGAGGTCAGGCTTGCCAGATGTGTGTTAAACTGTAAATACAGTGTCTCCCCCTTCCGTCCTGTCCTTGAAGGCAGATTCTAGGAAACACAGGCCCATCAGCTGTACTTCAGGAACACTCACCATCCTTCATTCCCTCCTTAGGACATTCGTCTTCGAGGACCACTTCCCCTTCACCCTTCAGATCTGGAGGTCCTCACTGACATTTTCCCACTGAAATTAAGATGTTGTGTTGTCTGATTTCATAGTACCCCATACTTCTCCCTTATGGCCCTGTTCACAGTTTCTTTTTTTGTGTGTGTGATTTATTTCTGTGACTGTTTAATATCCTCTTCTCTTAGTAGGCTGTAAGCATCACAAAGACAGTGCTTAGAACAAGTCAGATGCTTAAGCAGGTTTGTGAATGAATGAATGATATTTAGCAGGTGGCTCAGCCAGTAAAGAGTCTGCCTGTAATGCAGGAGACCGGGGTTCCACCCCTGGGTCGGGAAGATTCTCTGGAGAAGGGAAAGGCTACCCATCCCAGTATTCTTGCCTGGAGAATTCCATGGACAAGGAGCCTGGCGGGCTACAGTCCATGGGATCTCAAAGAGTCAGTCACCACTGAGTGACTAACATTTTCACTTCAAGCAGAATTGTATCTGAATTAGTTCCTTTATCCTTCATTGTGTTAAATGCTGGGGATACCTAGAAGGGGGAAGCAGACAGACAATAATGACAGCAACAAGGCAAACTGTGAAGTTCAGGAAATGAACAAGATTATTATTTTGACATCTGATACTCAAGAGTCTTCAGGGAGCAAATGTTTCCTTTATGGAGATGACTGGCAGCACCCAGACCCTCCAATCCAAAGGCTTCTGACTTAGCTCAGCCTTGGTGTCATTTCTGGGGACAGTGGTCTGTGTGGAGTGCTGCAGCCAAGAACTCGCAGCTGTGGCATCAGTCAGGTTGGGGATTTGAGCCCTGGGATTTACTAACTGTATGACCTCTGGCATGTAACTTAATCTCTCAGAAGTTCTCCTTTCCCATCTGAAAAATGGAGAGAAACTATCTAAACTTCAGAGTTAGCATGAAGATTAAGATCATACATAGAGGTTTTCCTGGTGGTCCAGTGGTTAAGAACCCACTGGCCAATGCAGGGGACATGGGTTCCATCCCTGGTACGGGAAGAGCCCACACGCATGGGGCAGCTAAGCCCATGTGCCACAACTGCCGAACGCTTGTGTTGCAGCTGCTGAAACCCACGCGCTTGGAGCCTGTGCTCTGCAACAAGAGAAGCCCGCGCCGTGCAACGAGTGGCCCCCATTTGCTGCAGCTAGAGGAAGTTCACGCATAGCAACGAAGACCCAGGGAACTGCACAGAAATTAAAAAAAAACCAACAACCAAAAGAGTGAAAAAGATCACACTTGCGTATCAGTTAGACTGACTTCTGCTACAAGTACACAAAAACAGAGACCCTAATTCAATCTTACTTGACAATAAGGACGTTTTTGTCTTCTGTGATTAGAAGTCCAGAGGAAGGGTAGGCTTCAGGGAAGTTTGATTCTTTAGTTTCATTCATTCAACCATCTATAGTTATTGACTACCCACCACATGCCAGGCACTGTGTACTAGACTCTGAGGATATAGAAGTGAGAAAACACAGAAATCTTCTGGCCAAATGGAATCTCTACTTTCGTGGGAGAAGAAAGACCATAGACAAAAATAAATTAGTAAAAAGTACAGCTTGTCAGATGAAAATCAGTGTTGGGGAGAACATTAAAGTAGGGGAGGATCATAGAGGGTATGAGGAGAGCGTACAATTTTAAATAGCGGGGTCAAGGATGGCCATCTTGAGAATGTAACATTTCAGTAATGATATGAAGGAAGGAGAAAGGAAAGCATTCTAAGCAGAAGGAATTGAAATGCAAAGTCCTGAAGCAGAAGCATGCCTGGAATGTTTAAGGAGGCAGAGTCCATTGTAGCTGGAACAGAACGAATGATGGGAAGATGACCTTAGAGAGATAGTAAGGCCAGAATCTTATGGGGCTTGAAGCCGCTGTAACAATTTTAGCTTTTCCTTGTGGTGAGCTAAGGAGTGACACCACCTGACTTATGCATTAAAAGGGTTGCTCTGGCGGCTGTGCTGACAGTAGAATGAGAGGGATAAGGGCATAAGTAGGGAAAACAGATAAAAGGATATTGAGATAATTTTTGCACAAGTTGATTGGGGCGTGGATCAGCATTGTAGTAGTCAGTTTCTGGCCGTATTCTGAAGATAGAATCAACAGGATTTCATGATGGATCCATCCTTATCCAAAGAGAAAGAATTATCCAAGGTTTTTGGCTCTAACAGTTAAAAGAATGGAGTTGCCATTTGCTGAGGGGGAAAATATGAGGAGCTCAATTTTAGATCTGAAGCTGAAGCTCCAATACTGTGGCCACCTGATGCGAAGAGCTGACTCATTAGAAAAGACCCTGGTGCTGGGAAAGATTGAAGGTGGGAGGAGAAGGGGATGACAGAGGATGAGATGGTTGCATGGCATCACTGACATGAGTTTGAGCAAACTCTGGGCAATGGTGAAGGATAGGGAAGCCTGGCATGCTGCAATCCATGGAGTCAGGAGAGCGAATGATCTACAAAACTGCAGGGTGATTGCTGGACAGTATTATGGGCCCACTTTATATCCCTGTGGCTCAGATGGTAAAGAATCTGCCTACAATGCAGGAGACCTGGGTTCGATCCCTAGGTTGGGAAGATCCCCTGGAGAAGGAAATGGCTACACACTCTAGAACTCTTGCCTGGAGAATTCCATGGTCAGAGGAGCCCAGCAGGATACAGTCCATGGGGTTGCAAGCAGTTATTAGATGGTTCAACAGAGGGCATTTATCACAGGGAACCTGTCACCAAGGTGGTGGAAGAACAAAAATGGCAAAATAGGAAGGTGAGGGCTGTCTAGTAGGATCTGTAATCTTGTAGGATCTACGCCACTACTTGAGTTGCCTCTCAAAACAGAAAAGGGCGAGAAATACCCTTACATCTCCCGACTTCCCGCTTTCCAGTCTGCCACCAGAGCCTTTCAAAGCTGATGACAGAGGAGACTGGGAAATGTAGATTGCAGGCACTGGGACTCTGCAGTCCGAGGCAGAGTAGGACAAGGGTGGGGATGTGAGAGCAATCACTCAAATGACCGGCACACCAGGGAGCTGAAAGCTGACTTAATTAGAACAATAAGACATCAGACCTGGAACTTGGAGGTCACCTCATCTACTCTTTAATTTTTATAGAGCAGGAAACAGACCTCAAAAGAAATGATGTGCCAAAGAGTAGCAGAGTTGAGACTAGAACCCAGATCTACTATCCTAAAGAACCTCTGTTCTTTCTTGTACTCCAGGGGTCTTCATTATTAAGCAGAGCTTCTTCGTTGAATGAGGACCCACAGTGTGGCTTCCCCCAACTTCCAGCACCATTGCTGCCACTCAAGAACTTTATAGGTGACCTGGGGCCTTGACCTCCTTTTTCTTCCAGTGCCACTGTAGAAGGACACTTAGAGGACTGGGCAGGACAGAGTGCTTTCCTGGGTTCAAGCCAGAAGAACAGACACAGAGGGGAGAGACTTTTCCTCTGGGTCAGCAGACAACTACTAGACTCCCTGGGCTTTTGGGCTAAATTGTCCCTTGTCCTTGAGCAGTGGCCTCAGGCAGCATAACTTGGCCAGCGCGCTCACTGCAGGTACTGGCAGGTGATAGGATTGGTGATATACTATGTCTTGCATCTCTGGCTCCTCACCCAGGACCCTTGATGAATGACCTAACTCTCTGATCTTAGTTTCAGGAAGACCTTAGGGGGAGCTGATATGAACTATTGATAGCCCTTGCTCTCTGAACTGGTTAGTCCTATAATTGCTTTATTCACTCTTTGGCTTCTCTTGGCCCTTGATTCAGATATTTGGAGAACACATATCCTTTGCTTCAAGCAAAATAAGCTAGCACATTTGCCTGGATGGCCTGTTGGATTCCACCCAATCTACCTGAGTAGTAGTTGCATTCCAGATGAACGCACTACACATGGAATTGGCTTTTAAATTGTGGAGGTAGCACCTCTCATTGTTTCTGCCTAGAAAGCTGCAATGCTTGGCCCTCTGTGAGAAGAGAGGCATCTGTCGACGCTCTTAATGCTAGAGAAGCATTCCAGCAGCTGGCGATCTTATTTCCATTCTGGAGATCCCTGCCTGCCCCCCAGGCCTTTTCCAGTCAAGGCTGTCACTCCCGGCCTGGCTGTGGGTCTTGCCTGAGACCCTCCTACTTCTGAATGTTTTTTGGCTTATGCTTATTTTCTGCTAGAAACTGGTCCCAGTGGAGAAGTGACAGGGCATATCAAACCTCTGCCATCCTCAGCACTTGGCTTCCAAAGTCATCCTGAGTGTTGACATCCAGTTGCCAAGTGAGAAAAGAAAGAAGCAAGTTGTATTTGAGTTTCCAAATACAACTGTTTTGGTTTTATTCTTTTTCTTGACTGTATGGGAAAGATGGAATATATTTCCCTTCTTCTCTTGGAAATGTTTAAATGACACAAAGACAGAACTATAGATCAATGGAACAAAATAGAAAGCCCAGAGATAAATCCACACACCTGTGGACACCTTATCTTTGACAATGGAGGCAAGAATATACAATGGAGAAAAGACAATCTCTTTAACAAGTTGTGCTGGGAAAACTGGTCAACCACTTGTAAAAGAATGAAACTAGAACACTTTCTAACAGCATACACAAAAATAAACTCAAAATGGATTAAAGATCTAAACATAAGACCAGAAACTATAAAACTCCTAGAGGAGAACACAGGCAAAACACTCTCTGACATAAATCACAGCAGGATCCTCTATGACCCACCTCCCAAAATATTGTAAATAAAAGCAAAAATAAACAAATGGGATCTAATTAAAATTAAAAGCTTCTGCACAACAAAGGAAACTATAAGCAAGGTGAAAAGATAGCCCTCAGAATGGGAGAAAATAATAGCAAATGAAGCAACTGACAAAGGATTAATCTCAAAAATATACAGGCAACTCCTGCAGCTCAATTCCAGAAAAATAAACGACCCAATCAAAAAATGGGCCAAAGAACTAAATAGACATTTCTCCAGAGAAGACATACAGATGGCTAACAAACACATGAAAAGACGCTCAACATCACTCATTATCAGAGAAATGCAAATCAAAACCACAATGAGGTACCATATCTTGCCAGTCAGAATGGCTGCTATCCAAAAATCTGCAAGCAATAAATGCTGGAGAGGGGGTGGAGAAAAGGGAACCCTCTTACACTGTTGGTGGGAATGCAAACTAGTACAGCCACTATGGAGAACAATGTGGAGATTCCTTGAAAAACTGGAAATAGAATTGCCATACAACCCAGCAATCCCACTGCTGGGCATACACACTGCGGAAACCAGAATTGAAAGAGACACGTGTGCCCCAATGTTCATCGCAGCACTGTTTATAATAGCCAGGCCATGGAAGCAACCTAGACATCCATCAGCAGATGAATGGACAAGAAAGCTGTGGTACATATACACAATGGAGTATTACTCAGCCATTAAAAAGAATACATTTGAATCAGTTCTAATGAGGTGGATGAAACTGGAGCCTATTATACAGAGTGAAGTAAGCCAGAAAGAAAAACACCAATACAGTATACTAACGCATATATATGGAATTTAGAAAGATGGTAACAATAATCCTGTATGCGAGACAGCAAAAGAGACACAGATGTATAGAACAGTCTTTGGACTCTGTGGGAGAGGGAGACGGTGGGATGATTTGGGAGAATGGCATTGAAACATGTATACTATCATATGTGAAACGAATCGCCATTCCAGGTTCGATGCATGATACAGGATGCTCAGGACTGGTGCACTGGGATGACCCAGAGGGATGTGATGGGGAGGGAGGTGGGAGGGGAGTTCAGGATGGGGAACACGTGTACACTCGTGGCAGATTTATGTTGATGTATGGCAAAACCAATACAATGTTGTAAAGTAATTAGCCTCTAATTAAAATAAATAAATTTATATTAAAATAAATAAATAAATAAATGAAGATTAGCCCTAGATGGTTGGATGGCATCACTGACTCAATAGACATGAGTTTGGGTAAACTCCGGGAGTTGTCGATGGACAGGAAGGCCTGGCATGTTACAGTCCATGGGATCTCTAAGAGTCAGACACAACTGAGTGATTGAACTGAACTGAACTGACCATGATAAAGGACAATAGGTTTTTGGTGTACACTGATTTAGACTCTGGGTTTAATTGGTTTTCAAAGGCAACTGTGAAAGCACAAGAGAAAGGTGTTTTTTGTTTTGTTTGTTGCTGTGCCATGCAGCATGTGGGATCTTAGTTCCCCGACTGGGGGTCAAATCCATGCCCCCTGCATTGGAAGTGCAGAGTTTTAACCCTGGACCACTAAGGAAGTCCTTGAGAAAGGATTTTTATGTGAGTATGTGGGGGAGGGAATAGCTGCCACAAGGTTTCTGGCTGTGGCTTCTAGTAAATCTCCAGTTTTTGGAAGGCACTGGATCAAGTCCCTTCAAATCCATGTCAACTGATCTTTTGCTTGTCATTCAAGACTGATGGCTTAGGAAGTATGTGCTCTAGTTACTAGAAAGAGAGCCTGATCCACCCACCACTGCTGAATTTGTGTCCAACTCTCTGACCCTGTTCCATGCCACAAAAACCTCATTTTCTCTGAACCCCCTGAATTTGAATTCTTTACTTGGCAGGATGAGAGTTTGGACACAGACTCACCCTCCTCTGCTGATTCTCCTTTCAAACTGAGGCAGTGGTGGCTAGCTACTTACCAACCCCATTTCCCTTACTTCCACAACATGGAGTTAGA
This sequence comes from Capricornis sumatraensis, assembly GCF_032405125.1. Taxonomy (NCBI): domain Eukaryota; kingdom Metazoa; phylum Chordata; class Mammalia; order Artiodactyla; family Bovidae; genus Capricornis; species Capricornis sumatraensis. The sequence goes on along the minus strand of NC_091070.1, from coordinate 120,213,053 downwards.
CCATATTTTCTAGCCAAACTTCCTTTCAGTTTGGCGGAGTCTTGTGACTGAGGAAACACATTGAGGCTTGGTTCTGAAAACCTCCCTGTGATTCTCTCTTCTTTCGTTTGGCAACTAGGCATCAACCCAGGATGACTTTGGAAATTGCATGTTGAAGATGACAGAGCTTTTGTCAGTCAGGTTACTGAATGACTGCTAAAAACCAAACACTAGACCTAACCTGAATGAAAACTAGTCTATTTATGAAAAGGGTTAGACTACAGAGATGCAAAGCTTTATCTGTTTCAGCATTTGGCATCACCATACCTAATAAAGGGTGTCCCAGGTGGCTCAGTGGTAAGGATCTGCCTGCCAATGCAGGAGACGGGGTTTTGATCCCTGGGTCAGAAAGATCCCCTGGAGAAGGAAATGGCAACCCACTCTAGTATTCTTGCCTGGGAAATCCCATGCACGGAGAAGCCTGGCGGGCTATAGTCCATGGGGTTGCAAAGAGTTGGACATGACTTACCGGAGAAATATCAATAACCTCAGATAGGCAACTGACACCGCTCTTATGGCAGAAAGCAAAGAGGAATTAAAGAGCCTCTTGATGAAGGTGAAAGAGGAGAGTGAAAAAGCTGGCTTAAAACTCAGCATTCAAAAAACTAAGATCATGGCATCCAGTCCCATCACTTCATGGCAAATAGATGGGGAAACAATGGAAACAATGACCAACTTTATTTTCTTGGGCCCCAAGTCACTGTGGACAGTGACTACAGCCACAAAATTAAAAGACACTTGCTCCTTGAAATTAGACAGCATATTAAAAAGCAGAGACATTACTTTGTCGACAAAGGTCCATATAGTCAAAGCTATGGTTTTTCCAGTAGTCATGTATGGATGTGAGAGTTGGACTATAAAAAAGTTGAGTGCCAAGGAATTGATGCTTTTGAACTGTGGTGTTGGAGAAGACTCTTGAGATTCCTTTGGACTGCAAGGAGATCCAACCAGTCCATCCTAAAGGAAATCAATCCTGATATTCATTGGAAGAACTGATGCTGAAGCTCCAATATTCTGGCCACCTCATGCAAAGAGCTGACTCATTGGAAAAGACCCTGATGCTGGGAAAGATTGGAGGCAGGAGGAGAAGGGGATGACAGAAAGTGAGATAGTTGGATGGCATCACCGACTCAATGGACATGAGTTTGAGCAAACTCTGGGAGTTGGTGATGGACAGGGAGGCCTGGCATGCTGCAGTCCATGGGGTCACAAAGAGTTGGACACCAATGAGCGACTGAAAAATGACATAGCTGTTCTCACATCAAACCTTTCCTCCCTGGAAATGTGCACCAGCCATATCAGTCTTTTTCCCCCTTTGCCATTGTTCTCACCTGATGTGTCTGCCATGGCCCTTGGTTTTGCCGGCTGCTTCACATCTTCCTTTCACTCCAGGATGGTGCCACTCCAGAGGCCTGCCTTTCACCAGTAGCTGGGCCTTCAGCATGCCTTAGCCCCCATGTATTTGTTTTCCTGATCCTCACTGTGGCTTATGCACATCATTGCCCTTCCTCCAGACCTCGTTCTGCACCGGTGGCCTTGCCTCCTATCTCACTGAGGAAGTCAAGGTGCTCCTGTCAACTTCTACCTCCTCTCTGTACCACCCTCCAACTCCTTCCTTTTGGTCTCAGAGTCACGGTGATGTTCTTCTGCCTCCACTTGTGTCCACTTGTGGCCTTCAGAGTTTTAGTAGTTGTGGCCCACAGGCTCAGTTGCCCCTCAGCACGTGGGATCTTCCAGGGCCAGGGATCAAATCCATGTCCCCTGCACTGGCAGGTGGATTCTCGGTTAAGAATCCCTTGGACCTCCAGGGAAGCCCACCATTTGTGCTCTTGATCTAGCTCTAAGACCAGATGGCTGTTCTACGAGATGACACCTCTCTCCTCAATACACTTAAATCTCTTTCTTTAAATCACATAATAACAACAACAACATTCCTAGAAAGACTCATCTCGATTCACTTTGTCATCCCCATTCCTTTTTTCGTCTACCACAATCTAGAATTTGCTCCTACCTCCTGGCAAAAAAGACCACCATCTTCCTTACTGCCAAGTCCAAAGGCCTCTTTTTAATTCTTGTCTGCTTCCTCTATAGCATTTGATACTGCTGATCTAATGATGGTCCCACCTGTCCCGTTCTTGGCCTCCTTAGTGGGTGTTTGATGCTCTGTCCCAGCGTTAAGCCCCATTGTGGCCACATGTTCTGTCACTGACCCTTTTCCCTGCCTTTCCTTCCTCTCTCATCTTGTCACTCTCATGCTCTCTGGCTCCTCCTCACTTTCATTCTGCATAATCCACTCCGTGGGATTCCATGCCAGTTTTTATATTGGTGACTTACTGATTGAGTCAGTATGTAATCAATTCTGAGTTCCAAATGATAATATCCAGGGCCCCTGCTGCTGCTCGCCCTATGGTTGAGGTTCCATGGGTACTTCAAGCTCAATTCGTGTGAAGTTAACCTCAGTGTCTCCCTCCACCTCACGCCTGCTCCCCTGTATGCCCAGTGATGCCACCTGGAACCATCAAGCCAGAAACCGTACTCTTTGCAACATTTTCATATTTCTCATCTTCATTGCTTTGAACCCTGTTAGGTCCTTACTGTCTCTTGTTTGGAGCCCCACAGGGATCTCCTAACCAGTGCTCCCAACTTCAGTCTTGCTGACCTCTTATTGTCACCAGAGTCATCTTTCCAAAAAACAAAACTTTATGCCATGCCCCAGCCAAAACCCTTTAAAGCATCCCTGTTGCCTACAAGACACTGTTCAAGCTGCACTGCAAGGTTTAAGGCACCTTCCATGGCCTGCACCTGCCCTGCTCCCTTCTCTTTCCCTAAACTCCTTCCCACTCAACACCTTGCTGTTCTCCAAAGTCACCGTGCCTTTGCCCGGACTAGCCCCCTGTTCAGAATGTCCTCTTATTCCCTGCCTGCCTGCCAGGTGGACACCACTTAACTTTTGAGACTCAGTTCAAGCACAGCTTCCTCTAGAAAACCTCTGATTGCTTTCCTAGAGCAATCCCCCCTCCCTTTGTGGCATAACTGGGGCCTCCGGGTGGGAGGGGTGGACAGGGTGCTCTGCTCCCCGCCCTGCGCTGTGCATGCTGAGGCCAAGGGCCTCGTCTTTCATCACTGTGCGCCTGGTGCCTCACCCGGTGCCCGGCAGGCCTCAGTACGCCTCTTCTCTTGGTGCTGAATGGGAAAGTGGGTATGTGGGAGGCCCTGGGAGAATCTTGAGTTTCAACAATAGGAGCGTCTTGGACTGAGAACAGGGCTGTGAGACTTTATTTATGCAAGGAAAGCACCCTCTCCCTCACTTCACCCGCTACTTTTTGGGCACCCCTCCCTGCCCCACGGTGGGTCCCCGGTAGGCAAGGTGGTGGTTGGTAGGCTCTCCTGAAGGCACTGTGTCTATTGTTGAGATGACTCCTCTTCCAGCTGCATCTGGAGGAAAGTGCCTGCAAGAGAAGGGTGAGCCAAATGGCAGGGGCCAAAGCATGGATCGCAGGAGCTGATGGGGTGCTCAGAGCTTTGGTACCCAGTTACTAAGTACCTGGGTCCTGTCTTTGTGAGACATGCTGGGCCACTCATATACAGAAAAAAAAAAAAAAAAGTCCTAATTCAGTTTTTCCTCACTTTGCCTGTGTGTACAGCAGGTCCCAATCCCACTCTAAAAAGCTAGAGCCCACCTTGTGCTTGGATCCTTAGCATTCCCCCTCCTGTTTGTTCTGGGCATAGCGCCAGCAGGACAGGGCCAGGGGTTGGAGCTGAGGTCCTCTTTACCTGAGGCTTTAGCGTAAACTGTCTGCTGATCTCTGCTCTGGGTGACACAGGACAGGTACATCTTCTGGTCCTCGATCTTTTCCACATTGACGTTCAGCACAGCCAGAGAGCCCAGGGGAATCAAGCTGGGAGAGGAGGTGGCTTAGCCCCGCTCATGTAAGCCCCTGGGCCCTGCCCCTCAACTCTCTGTCCTCCCCCATACTTCTCTTCATCTTACCTTGTCCAAGGACTTAAGTGGCTCCCGGCTCAGGGCCCATCTGCCAGCAACCAGAGTTGCATGGCAGAGATTCTGATCTGGCCAGGGGACCAAGGGACTGTGTGGCTGGGGAAGGAGCATGACAGGTCTTCTGCACCCCAACTGTCCCCTCAATGGCCAACACCCCAAAGATCTGTACTTACTTAAAAAAAAATAATCTGATTTTTTGTTTGTTTAATTTTTTGGCCACACCATGTAGCACGTGGGGTCTTAGTTCTCTGACCAGGGATTGAACCCAGATCCTCTGCATTGGAAGCGAGGTGTATTAACCACTGGATTGCCAGGGAAGTACCCCATACTTACTTTTTGAACCTGATGTTGAAATTTACTGTTAATAGCCCCTCTCCAGACAGGTAAGCAGTTTTAGAAAAGGTCTCATCTATCAAGGCTGCCAGGGACCCTCCGTGGGCAAACCTGGGGGAGGAAGCAAGGAGTAAGGCCAGGGACAGAAACCCCACACCCCCCATTCCATCTTCCCCCCGCCAAAAAAAGGAAACAGATCTGGATCCTGTCTGATCAAACCAGTCAAAATCAGCTGGTTTTTCTTCCATGTTACTACAGCCTGTGTTAGCAACCACTGATACCATTATTGTATTTCACCAGGAAAAAATTTTTTTTCTGATAGAATGAATGGAAGAAGCTTTTTTTTTTGATTAATCACCTAATTGCTGGTAGCAATTACTGTAGTTTGGAAAGGTGCACTCCTTCAGGGGATGGAAAAATCCCTGAACTTTTGGGCTTTAGTCTCTAAACTGTGACCTTGGGCAGCTCTCACCTCACCAGTCACTATGGCCAGTGTTGAGCCCACATTTTCAAGACCAGTAACCATGAGACTTGACCTAGGACCTATTCAGTGATAACAAGATGGACTCCCGAGCGGCGCTGCCTGTGGAAAGCTGAGAGCCAGCTTCAGCAGATGCTGCAAACACTTGCTTTATTTAAAGGGTGCAAATTCTCGTTCTCACTTGTGTAACCTGACTTTCTTCATGCCAAAACTCCATTGCTGGTTAAGTTGGGGAAAATAGAGAGGCACCGAGTTTTAGAAAGCGGATAACTTGAAAAGAGATTCCAGTTTCTGACTTTCAGCAGTGTGACCCCGATTCTCCACAGACCAGGTCGGCTTCCCTGCTGTGCTATCACGGGTCACCCTGCTGTGCCTGCCACCAGCGGGCTTCCCACACCCCTGCTTCTGCTCCCTTTGGTGGAAAGTACTGGGGGCCATGCAACCACACCCGCCTGGTTTGACTCCTTGCTCCACCCTCACTACCTGTTTGATCTTGTGCAAGTTGCTAAACCTTTCTGAGCCTTAGTTTTCTCACTGTGAGTTGTGAATAAAAATAATTTGTGTCCCATCAAATCCAATGAGGTAATGTTTATAAAACTTTACATACACCTCTAGCCACTTCCCTTCCCACATGGCTTGAAATAGGGGAAGAGTTGTAGCCAAAGAACAGTAAGCCTGCTCTTCCCTCTTTGTTCAGGGCCCAGGACCCAGTGGCAAGTGTGAAGATGCTTCAGGGTAGCTCTGGGTCAGTTATTCTACCCTGCCTCGTTGCCTTGGGGCTGGACAGGTACTTGTAAGATAATATAATATATATGTATGCTGTGCTGTGCTTAGTCGCTTAGTCATGCCAGACTCTTTGCGACCCCATGCACTGTAGCCCACCAGGCTCCTCTGTTCATGGGGATTCTCCAGGCAAGAATACTGGAGTGAGTTGCCGTGCCCTCCTCCAGGGGATCTTCCCAACCCAGGGATTGAACCCAGGTCTACTGCTTTGCAGGCAGATTCTTTTAAGGGAAGCCCAGGAATACTGGAGTGGGTAGCCTATGCCTTCTCCAGGGGACCTTGGTCTCTGCCCCTGGGTCCTGGCACAGAGCTCCCAAAACCCTCATAATTTCCTGTGTGATAGGAACATCCTTGTTCTAACAAGGTGACTCTGGGTGGGCTCCTGGTTGAGGGCTGTTTACCAGAAAGACCAAGCCATGATTAGAAGCTGGGAATTTTCAGTCCTGCCCCCACAACTTCTAGTTCTGTTGAGAAAGGAGAAGGGCTGAAAATGAAGTTAACGATGGATCATACCTATATGTTGAAGCCTCCATAGTAATTCCAGTTAGTATGGGTAGGTGAACGCATCCACACTAGGAGGTTGTCCACAAGGACAGAAGCTCTTACACTCAGGATGTGTTCTCAGACCTTCTCCAGATGGACTTCTTCCATCTGGATATTCATCCTTTGGTGGTGGTTTAGTTGCTCAGTTGTGTCTGACTCTTTGTGACTCCATGGACTATAGACCGCCAGGCTCCTCTGTCCACAGAATTTCCCAGGCAAGTATACTGGAGTGGATTGCCATTTCCTTCTCCAGGGGATCTTCCCTATGCAGGGATTGAAGCTGGGTCTCCTGTACTGCAGGCAGATTCTTTACTGACTGAGCTACTAGGGAAGCCTGTTCATCCTTTACCATATCTTTAATAAACTGGTAAACATAAGTAAGTGTTTCTTTGAGTTCTGTGAATGGTTTTAGTAAATTTATCCAACCAGAGGAAAGGATCCTGGGAACCACCAGTTACTGCCAGGTCAGAAATTGTGGGTGACCTGTGCACCTACACTTGCAGTTGGCATCTAAAGAAGGGTGGAAGCAGTCTCGTGGGGCTGAGCCTTTAACCTGCGGGGCCTGACACTATCTCCGGGTAGACAGTGTCAGAATGGAGTTCTGATGTAGGACCTCCCCCCTCCCCAAGTGGTGTCACAGAGAATTGCCTGGTGTTGGGGGAGCTTCCAGCCATTTGGTGACTGAAGTGTCAGAAGTGAAGTGTTTTGTGTGAGAGTGAAGGAGGCTCACAGGAAAGAAAGACAGCAGAAAGTACAAGATTTTTCCTTACGCAGGAGATAGACTGACCTGGGTGTTTCTAATTCAGTGCTGACCCCTTTTTGGATCCCCTCAATCTTCTAGCCTCAGTGTTGAGTAATCCTCTTCTGCCTTTCCAGCCCCACCTCCATGAGCCCCTAAATAAAAGGCCCACTTTCCACCCTATCCCTGCCTCTTTGGGGGGGTTTTCATCTTCATAAGGGAGGGGACCCGTGGTCTGGGTAGAGTTCTGACCTCGTCCCCCAGTGTCTGGACGCACTCGTGTGGAAGTCCCCTGAAGATACCTTCAGGATGGCCAAGGTGATGAAAGGGCTGCAGTTGGAATCCGTGGCCCGTAGAGGTGCTGACATCTAATAATCTCTTTGAATTCTGTTTAACTGCAACTCAGTCTCTCTCAGGTCTTGCGACCCTTATGTTTCTCCTTCCCTCCCCTCTCTCCTCTCCCTTGCAAGAACTCTGACTCCACAGTTAGCCTTCAGTGACTGTCTAAAGCAGAAACAGGGGTCAAGAAGGCAGCAAAGGTGGACCTGGTGACCCAGTGCCCTTAAGCAAGAGGCTCAGGGCCCATCTGAATGTGTTTTTATGTCCAGCATGAACGTATTTACGTCCAGTGTGAGTTCTTTCCTGGGTCTTTTCCCAGTTTGGAGGCAGCGGAGTACAGAAGAAGCAATGGATTTGGAGTCCCGCCTCCTGGGTTAGAATCCTGGATCTGACTTTAACTGCCTGTGCTACCTTGGGCAAGATCAATTACCTCTGTGCACCTCAGTTTGCCCACTGGGCAAAGGTGAAGTTTGAAGAGATAGCCTGATAGCTGTATTGTCCTTTATGGTTTATGAGTACGTACACACAGGCCCTTGTTATCTCTTAGCTGTTCTGGGAGGTAGATATTACTGCCCCAAGATTTAGGTAAGGAGACTGAAGTGCATGCATGCTAAGTCATTTCAGTCGTGTCCAATTCTTTGTGACCCCATGGACTGTAGCCCACCAGGCTCCTCTGTCCATGGGATTTTCCAGGCAAGAGTACTGGAGTGGGCTGCCATTGCCTTTTCCAGGAGACTGAAGGCCAGGAGACAGAGGTTAAATGGCTTGCTTGGGGTCTTCATACAAGCAGTGGCGGAGCAGGACTGCAAGCCCAGCCCTTAACTCCAGATCTTATCATCTTCTGAGTCTACTACACCCTTCTCAGAGTGGCTTCTAAGGCCCCTTCTTACTGAAAAATTCCCAGGCCTGGAATAAGGAAACTGTCTCTCATCTGCCCAGTGGGGACTGAACCAGATGACAGAATATCCTTCCACATCTGACACTGCGCCCAGTGCCTCCCACTCTCCACCCAGCTCCTTAGAGAGAGGTACAGAGCCTAGAGGCTGGCCAAGCCTAATGCACCCCTTGGCCAAGCCCAGAAAGCAGCCAAAGATGTCCCTCCCTGGGCTAGCCCGTTATCTTACCCTGGGACCCCCTCCAAGCAGGGGCCTGGCTGGAAAAGACAGACGGACTTCTTCTCAGATGGTTGGAAAAAGATGACATACTCGTAGCCTTGTCCCTCCCTTTCAATACACCTGGTGAAGAGGCGCCAGTCACTCTTATCTGGGGAGAGATGGGCAGTGACACAGCTGAAGGAGGGAGTGTGTAAGGGCAGGGGGGCCGGTCAGCAGCGGAGATGGAGCTGGCCTCTGGCACACCATTGAGGAGAGAACCAGAGGACACGTGGGCTCTGCTCTTGGGGACTCTTCAACTGGAGAGTGAGGCACCGACCTGTCCTCAAGGTCTTCGGTCTGAGGGGACACAGCTCTGTCCTCTGGGAGCCCTGAATCTTGAGGAAGAAACACATATGAAGTTCCCTGGCTGAGAGTAGATGTAGGGTCAGAGACAAGTCAGAGACCTTAAACATTGAAAATTAAAATGTAAGGCATTTAATTCACATGTAGTTCAAAATAAAAATACAGAACAGAAAAATAGTGGATATGAATCCCCTGAAGTTCTGACTTTTTTTTTCCTCAAGGCAACTATAAGAACCATATCCTTCTTGGATGATAACCAAAGTCTTCAAAAATTTTTGATGCAACTTTGTTTTTTCCATAAACTGAATGGACCATCCAGTCAGCACTTGGTTGGAAGAACAGTTATGTTAGTGAGAGAGACATGTTAACCCGTCCAAGTCCATGCACACGCAGAGAGATCAAAGTGGAAAGCTCTATTGCTCTGACCTGTGGGTGTTTCAGGAGTCTCTGAGCCTAGCAGAACAGGGATGGTGTGGAAGGTCTGCAGTGGGCACGGGGGAATCCTCAGACCTTTGTGCGGTGGGGAGGAGGACTTGGGATAAGGCTTGACAGTAAAGCAAGCATCCCTGGTGAGAAGGCAGATGGGTAGAGGGCTGAGTCAGCGGTTCTCCAGTGGGTGCACTCTGGGCTGGGAGCAGAGGCGGTTGCTAGGGCATGCTCTCATCCCCAGGAGGAGGGGAGGAGGGGGCGGGGGCTGAGAGGACGTTTTCCTCATCCATGTGCCTGGGGCTGCATCGTGAGGGGTGGACTTGTCAGAAAGAACTTCTGGCTGAGAACTGGCAGAGAGCTTGTTAATTTCCTCCCAACAAGTCTCTGGCCGTAGGAAAAGGGGCTGGCTAAACTGATTCTTATGGGCTGGGGCATGTGCGTGCCAAGGGCCGCTCTCAGGCCAGGTCTTACCTGAGTTAGCTGATAACTCTAGTGGGAGCTTGAACCCCTGGATGTGTTCTCTGTTGGACCTGAAGGAAGGCACTCTGACCCAGCCATCGGTCTTGGTCTTCTCCAGAAATTCATGATACAGGCTCAGCATGTCTGGACCCCAGCTGGCATTGGGGAGGGCGTAATTCTTAGTCTTTGTCCTCTCCTGACAGAATCTTGAGACCTGGGCAGGAAAGATTGGGGAGACTAGATGGCTTTCTAGAAGGTGGGCTGTGGTTTGGGCTGTGGTACCTGTACCTGATGTAACCCAGCTCCTGGGTTCTTGGGCTTCTCAATCTCTTCTGTCAGTGTTGAGGAAAATGGCCCTTGGGGACTCCTCAGAGTGACCAGTCAAGGGGAAAAGTGAAAATCACTCAGTCATGTCCGACTCTTTGGGACCCCATGTCCATGGAATTCTCCAGGCCAGAATACTGGAGTGGGTAACCTTTCCTTTCTCCAGGGGATCTTCCCAACTCAGGGATCAAACTCAGGTCTCCCACATAGCAGGCGGATTCTTTACCGGCTGAGTCGCAAGGGAAGCCCATGAATACTGGAGTGGGTAGCCTATCCCTTCTCCAGTGGATCTTCCCGACCTAGGAATCGAACCTGGGTCTCCTGCATTGCAGGTGGATTCTTTACCAACTGAGCTATCAGGCTAGGGGACACTAATGTGCAAAGGAAGGGAAGGAAAGGCATTGGGGCTGACAATTAGAGGCAGCAGCTCTGTGATGGTGCAGTATAATTGCTCTGTTTTGAAACCTGAGAAGGGACTTCCATGCTGGTCCAGTGATTAAGAATCCACCTTGCAATGGAGGGATTGAAGGTTCAATCCCTGGTCAGGGAACTAAAATCCCACATGCTGAGGAACAACTAAGCCTGTGTGCCGCAGTACTGAGCCTGCGCCAAAACTAGAGAGTCGGAGTGCCAGAATGAAAGATCCTGCATGTCGCAAAGAAGATCCCATGTGCCGCAACTGACACCCAGTGCAGCCAAACAAGAACAAAAACGAGACCACCTGGAGCTGTTCTTTGAGGCTGAGAATGGCTAGGATTAGTCCCACTGGGAAAACTGAGGAAATACGGCTGAGGCTGCCAAACTTATAAGCATGTGAGCTGATGGCTGGACTAGAGCCCTTTCTGCATGTGCTAAGTTGCTGCAGTTGTGTCCGACTCTTGCAACCCCATGGCCCGCAGCCCGCCAGGCTCCTCCGTCCATGGAATTCTCCAGGCAAGAACACTGGGGTGGGTTGCTGTGCCATCCTCCAGGGGATCTTCCCAACCCAGGGATCGAACCTGTGTCTTTTTTGCCTCCTGCATGGCGGGTGGATTCTTCACCACTAATGCCACCTGGGAAGCTCAGAGCTCATTTTGAACAACCGTCTACCTCAGGGGTGGGGGCGGGAGTGGGACCACAGGTGAGGACCATCGTTACTCATCTCAGGGGCTACTTGGGCTCTGTCCACAGCTGTCCTCACTCTGAAGTGAGTAACAATGGGGAAGTGGGGAGTGGGGGCTCTTTTGAAACGTGTTTTGGGCACCACAGTGGTGCAGTACCTTCTATGGGATGAAGAGGAGTCCTCTGCGGCACCAGATGCTCAGGCACCAACTGCAATCATGGGCAACACACCAGCTGTTTGCTAAGGCCACACAAAGCATCCTTCGTCTGGGGATGTCCCAACAGTCTGAGCCCCGTAGGAGGAAAGTGATTGGTGGCCACACAAGGTTCAGATCAGGAGGAAAGTAACCTGGTGGTCTTAGTTTGGGATCTGGGCTACTTGGTTTCCTTTGCCAAATCAAATAGCTCCCAGCAAGCTGCTCACCTGCCCTGGCCATGACCTATGAAGAGGAGATTTGGGTTGGGCCCCATGGTGTCTCAGATGGTAAAGAGTCCACCTGCAATGAAGAACACTTGGGTTCAATCCTTGGGTCGAGAAGATCCTTGGAGAAGGAAATGGCAGCTTGCTTCAGTTTTCTTGCCTGAAGAGTCCCATAGACAGAGGAACCTGGCAGGCTACAGTCCATGGGGTTATAAAGAATCACAACTTAGCGACAGAACAAAAACAGCAACAACAACAAATATATCCTTGGGCTCCAGAAGGACTGTGCATTTGGTTGAACTGAGAACTCACTCACCAGGGACTCCGTGGAGGATCCGAAGGCTGAGGCAGGGTTGAATCTGGGCAGGAGGTGGGTGGCACCAGGAAGAGTTCCATGGTGGCCAAGTATCACTGCCATCTGGAAGCCTCTCCGTAGCATGGCTGAATGCTGAACTTCAGGGCTGTAGCAGTGAGGCCAGTGAAAGCCTTCCAGCTGTTTCTTGGAGCTGTTGGTGCAACTGCCTCTCAGACGAGCCTCTCTCCTGTCTCGGGCTCCTATTAGCAAGCTCCCACCACAGATGACGAGGCAAGGCTGGGCTCGTTTGATGCAACACCTGTAGATGCTTGGGGCTTCTAGCTGGTGCAGAGTCCCATCCAGCCCTTGGGGAGAGGCAGGTGCTGCCTGGGCATGAATGCAGAGCAGGGCTAGCCTCAGTTCAGAAATATTTCTTAAAGGAGCAAAAGAATACTTAATGAAAATAGTAGAGTGTATATGAAACTTCAGAGAGTTGCCCTGGAGCTTTTCTGGGAAGAACCCAATAATACTCCCAGAAAGGAGAGGGAGGTCTGATCCTTGATGGGAGGTTGTTGATGGAAGATCTGTGTATGTTGGTGGAGTTTTGGCAGCAGGCAGTTTTGGGAGTGAGAAGCGGAGCAGGGCAGCAGAGGTTTTGTCAAAGACAAGTCTAGGAAAGAGCCAGCTTTGGGTGGGGATGGGGGTGGGGAAGAAGCACTCAGTCTGCTAGGGTGTGAACTCTTTTTGGTGGTGGTATTTCTTCTACTGAATTAAAACTGCCAATTTTCAACTAAAAGTCCCAGAATTTAATTCACCAGAATAAACACGGAAATTTAAAGATTTTGTCCCACCTTCTGTAGTTAGCTGCCCTACAAGACTAGAATATAAGTATTTTCCTCACTCTTGTCAATGTTTGAAATGAAACTTCTTCAAGAACTGGGGGAACTCAGTTTTTTGATTGATTCAGTTTCTGGGCCTAACCATAAATATTTGAACTAGTTGCCAATATTTAAAAACAAGGAGTTTAATAGAGAGCAGAAGGCCTCAGACCTCCAGATAAGTGGAAAGATCTGGCAACAGGGCATCTTCATTCCTGTCTGCCCTTTGGCTTGCCCCAGGCCTCGGCGATCCTGAACATTCCTTCACTCTGTCTGCCAGTCTCTATGTTCAGTTCTGTTCAGTTCAGTTCAGTCGCTCAGTTGTGTCTGACTCTTTGAGACCCCCATGGACTGCAGCACGCCAAGCTTCCCTGTCCATCACCAGTTCCCAAAGCTCGCTCAAACTCATGTTCATTGAGTCGATGATTCCATCCAACCATTTTATCCTCTGTCATCTCCTTCTCCAGCCTTCAATCTTTCCCAGCATCTGGGTCTTTTCCAATGAGTCAGTTCTTTGCATCAGGTGGTCAAAATATTGGAATTTCAGCTTCATCATCAGTCCTTCCAAGGAATATTCAGGTTGATTTCCTTCAAGATTGCCTGGTTTTATCTCCCTGCAGTTCAAGGGACTCTCAGGAGTCTTGTCCAAAACCACAGTTCAAAAACATCAATTCTTCTGCACTTAGGTTTCTTTATGGTCCAACTCCCACATCCATACATGGCTACTGGAAAAACGACCAACCTAGACAGCATATTGAAAAGCAGAGATGTTACTTTGCCAACAAAGGTCCATCAAAGCAGCCAGCAGCTTTGCAAGTATGTGCAATACTTGATTTGGAAGATGAGACTTGAGCAGGAGACAGGAGAGAAAAGAGGAATCTTAGAAAGGTTAGACTTCCTTCCCTGGTGCCCCATGGCTAGGACTCTGCTCTTGATGCAGGGGGACTGGGTTCAATCCCTGGTCAGGGAACCAGATCCCACATGCTGCAACTAAGACCTGGAGGAACCAAATAAATCCTTAAAAAAAAAAAAAAATAGACTGAAGAGGAGGCAGAGGAAAAGGGAGCAAGGAGGAGAACGATTCATGGTGGGGACAGTGTTGGAGGCTGGGAGCTGAGCCCAGGAAGGTTGCCCTGAGAGAAGGCAGGGGCTGTCGTCCCAAGAAGAATCAGTAGCTGAATCTGGGAAAGGAAATCCTTGTTTCATTGCTTGGGTTCACTGTCTGGTTCCTGACACAGAGCTCCTAAATCCCTTGAAATTTCCTGGGTGATAGGAGAATCTTTTGTTTTGATGAGGTGACTCTGAGTGGGCTCCAGAGAGCCTCAAGATGGGGGCTGGTTACCGGAAAGACCAAGCCTTGGTTAGAAGCTTGGAATTTTCAGTCTCACCTCCCGTCTTTCAGGAAGGGGAGGAGGTTGGAGAGTGAATTAATGATTCATCATCCTTACGTGATGAAAGTGAAAGTTGCTCAGTCGCGTCTGACTCTTTGTGGCCCCATAGACTATACAGCCCATGGAATTCTCCAGGCCGCAATACTGGAGTGGGTAGCTATTCCCTTCTCCATGGGATCTTCCCAACCCAGGGATCGAACCCAGGTCTCTCTCATTGCAGGTGGATTCTTTACCAATTGAGAGCCCTCCATAAAAACCCCAGGAGTGTAGGGTTTGGAGAGCTTCCAGGATGGCACACACCAACTTCTATGATCAGTTCAGTTCAGTTGCTCAGCCGTGTCCGACTCTTTGCAGGATCTTTCCAAATCTTGCTCTACATATCTCTTCATCTGACTGTTCATGTATATCTTTCATAATACCCTTTAATAAATCATAAGCCAAAAAATGTAAAACTGTTTCTGAATTTGACCAACTGTTCTAGCCAATGATCAAATCTAAGGAGAGGTGTGGTCATGGGAAGATCTGATTTGTAGCCAAGTCTGACAGAAGTTGTGAGTAACGTGGTGACCGGCATTTGAGGTGGGGCACAGTCTTGTGGGACTGAGCCTTTAACCCATGGGGTCTGTGCTAACTTTGGTTAGTGTCAGAATTAAATTATGGAGCATCCATCTGGTGTCATATAGAGAATTGCTTGGTGGGGAGGAAAACCCCACACATTGGACATTAGAGTGTGTGTGTGAGAGCAAGGGGAGTGTGTGTGTGTGTGTGTGTGTGTGTGAGCAAAGGGAAAACACAGGAAAATTTTCCTATAAGTACCCTCCTACTTTAGTTGTTTTGCAGCTTTTGATTAAATTAACTTTCAAAACCTGACATCACTATGATTATGTAAATTTTGTTCTCAGCCTTGCCATATGCTATAGTTTCATTTTATTTCTTGTATAAGTTTTATTTTCTGTGAATGGATAATTTCCAAGGTTCAACTAGACAATGTGGTCCAGGGGAATACAGGGAATTTGGAGGACAGTGGTTGAGATGCTTAGCTTTCATTTCCCAGCTGAGAGGGAGGAGAGAGAAAATTTTTTTAAAAAATGAAGATCTTGCAATGGCTGTGATAGTTAAGAGAAGATATAATGAGATCAATGTTATGACAGATGGAGAGTAACTAGAAAGAAAGATATCTGAGGAGAATATCTATGGTGATGGCAAAATTGTACATGGGGTGTTGAATTCTGACGGCTCGTGTAGGATGGAGGATGTTGTTGTCCAAGGCCATCTAGGAAGAGAAAAATTAAGATTGTGGAGAAAGCACTCTTCTCCTCCCTTTGAACTCCTTTCCCACTATTTCATACATCTTGTGGATTCTTTCTGCTACACAGAGCACTTCCCACATGTGGGCTGGGAATTCAGCTATCCAGCGAGGTGGAAAGGTGCTAGACTAGTGCCTTGAACGTGGGGTCTGGCCACAACCCTTCTTCTTTTGTGTGAACTCAGCTCAGAGAACAAAGAACACTCAGTGCAGAGAAAAAGCTTTTTTCCAGACCTGGAGTCTCAGGATACGCAATTAGAAAAGAGAGGGAAGTCAGTGAAGGTTCAGCATAATTCAGAACTCCTGTTGGATTCATATTTGGCTTTCGATCTGCCTCCTGCATTTCCTGTTTGGGATCTTGTAGGGGAATGTTGAGTTTGGAGGCTTTTCTGACTGAGATATGACATGTCCCCAGAAGCATAGAGGAGGCCTGATCTGTGCACAGAAGAACCAGCTGTGGTGTGCTAGTAAGTTGTAAGGGATTAACACCTCTTAGAAGAACTTCGAAACCCAGGAATCAAACTGGGGTCTTCTGTATTGCAGGCAGATTCTTTATCAGCTGAGCTACCCAGCAAGCCCCTCTCCTCCAGCAGCAGCAGCAAAGAGGAGAGGGGCTTGCTGGGTCGCTCAGCTGATAAAGAATCTGCCTGCAATACAGGAGACCCCAGTTTGATCCCTGGGTTTCGAAGTTCCTCTGGAGAAGGGAATGGCTACCCACTCCAGTATTCTTGGGCTTCCCTGGTGGCTCAGCCAGTAAAGAATCTGCCTGCAATGTGGGAGACCTGGGTTCGATCCCTGGGTTGTGAAGATGCCCTGGAGAAGGGAATGGCTACCCACTCCAGTATTCTTGCCTGGAGAATCCCATGGACAGAGGAGCCTAGCAGGCTACAGTCAATGGGGTTGCAAAGAGTCGGACATGACTGAGTGACTAAGAACAGCATAGCAGAGAGGAGAACTATAATTAGCATTTGCTAGCTTCTGTTGTGGAAAAGGCAATGGCATCCCACTCCAGCACCCTTGCCTGGAAAATCCCATGGACGGAGGAGCCTGGTGGGCTGCAGTCTGTGGGGTCGCTAAGAGTCGGACACGACTGAGCGACTTCACTTTCACTTTTCACTTTCATACACTGGAGAAGGAAATGGCAACCCACTCCAGCGTTCTTGCCTGGAGAATCCCAGGGACGGGGGAGCCTGGTGGGCTGCCGTCTCTGGGGTCTCACAGAGTCGGACACGACTGAAGCAACTTAGCAGCAGCTTCTGTTGTATAAATGAAACTGGCAAATACTACCAATTAGAGTCCCCTCCCATTTGGAAAACTCGGCAGTGGCCACAGGCCTGGAAAAGGTCAGTTTTCACTCCAACCCCAAAGAAAGGCAATGCCCCCAAATGTTCAAACTACCACATAATTGCATTCATCTCACAATATCAGTAACCTCAGATATGCAGATGACACCACCCTTATGGCAGTAAGCAAAGAGGAACTGAAGACCCTCTTGATGAAAGTGAAAGAGGAGAGTGAAAAAGGTGGCTTAAACCTTAACATTCAAAAAACTGAGATCATGGCATCTGGTCCCATCACTTCATGGGAAATAGATGGGGGAGACAATGGAAACAGTGAGAGACTTTATTTTGGGCTCCAAAATCACTGCAGATGGTGATTGCAGCCATGAAATTAAAAGACGCTTGCTCCTTGGAACAAAAGCTATGACCAACCTAGACAGCATATTAAAAAGCAGAGACATTACTTTGCCAACAAAGGTCCATCTAGTCAAGGCTATGGTTTTTCCAGTAATCATGTGTAGATATGAGAGTTGAAACATAACGAAAGCTGAGGGCCAAAGAATTGATGCTTCTGAACTGTGGTATTGGAGAAGACTCTTGAGAGTCTCCTGGACTGCAAGGAGATCTAACCAGTCCATCCTAAAAGAAATCAGTCCTGAATATTCATTGGAACGACTGATGCTGAAGCTGTAGGTCTAATACTTTGGCCACCTGACGGGAAGAGCTGACTCACTGGAAAAGACCCTGATGCTGGGAAAGACTGAAGGCGGGAGGAGAAGGGGACAACAGAGGACGAGATGGTTGGATGGCGTCACCGACTCGATGGACATGAATTTGAGCAGGCTCCGGGAGTTGGTGATGGACAGGGAAGCCTGGCATGCTGCAGTCCATGGGGTTGCAAAGAGTCAGACATGACTGAGTGACTGAACTGAACTCCCTGCTAGGGGGCTTCCCTGGTGGCTCAGATGGTACAGAATCTGCCTGCAGTGCAGGAGACCCAGGTTCAGTCCCTGGGTTGGAAAGATCCCATGGAGAAGGGAATGGCTACCTACTCCAGTGTTCTTTCCTGGAGAATCCCATGGACAGAGGAGCCTGGTGGGCTACAGTCCATGGGGTTGCTAAGAGTCAGACGTGACTGAGCAACTAACACTTCCACACACTCTCTGCTGGGAGTTGTTGATCCCTTTCCGCTTACTGGCACACCACAGTTGGTTCTCCTGTGCAACCCGTGTCAGGTCAGGCCCAGGCTATGCTTCTGGGGCCATGTCACGTGTCAATATTCCTGTGGTGGCTGATCTCAAGCTACCAATATGAGGCCACTGACCCCGACTATGAAGTTGGGAAAAGGTGTGCTCAGTCGGTTCTCGGAAGCTGGTAAGCCCTGGCTCCAGCACATCACTGAACCAGAAATTTCTTTGGCTTGGGGTAAAGCAACACAGGTAACCAAGTCTGAGGTAGGTTGATTAGATCCCTTCTTGGCCCTGAGTCCTCCCAAATGTAAACCTGCAACCACTTGCCTCTTTTCCGGTTCCCTTCCCTCAAAAGACCAATAGTACTTCATTTCCCCAGCCTGCCTTCCTTCCTTGCTGCCTGGCAAGCAAGTTCATAGGACATGTTTTTTCATTTGTTTGTTTGTTAAAGATTTTTGTGTTGTTTCAAGATATTTAAGAGGAAAATTGTAACATTTCTAGAAATCTTACAAAGTCTTCCTCATCTTGAGGGGCACTGGAAGCCTTCTCAGATCATTCGGGACAGGCTGTGGACCTCTCCTGATAGCCCGCAGGGCTCCCTGCCAGGATGGGGGGTTCCCAGCACTTTGGAAGGGTTCTGTCTGAGATAACCCCCTGTTGGCCTTTCTAGATGAGGAAAGAACTTCCCTAACAGCCTTTCTAGATGCCACTGCTATTTCATCCACTGCGAACTCAAATCCCTCCTGAAGACTTGGCCCTGTAGGCTCACACAGGGCACCTCCTGGAGGGCTGCACATCTCCCTATCAGTTCATGGTTTATCTCCAGACTCTTTCCCAGGCTGGCCCTGCCCTCAGAGATGTTGGTTTCTTGACCTTCTCATGAGTTAAGCCTCAAGGGGCAGGCTGGGCAGGAACCATTGTGCACAGCAAAAAGTCATGGGCAAACTCAAGAGACCCTAGAGGGGGCTGCCCTGGCCATGTTCCATTCGAGGATTGCCATAATAGAACCCTTCACTTTCCTGAACTGGAGAAGGAAATGGCAACCCACTCCAGTGTTCTTGCCTGGAGAATCCCAGGGACGGGGGAGCCTGGTGGGTTGCCATCTAAGGGGTCGCGCAGAGTCGGACACGACTGTAGCGACTTAGCATCAGTAGCAGCATAATAGAACCCAGGCCTGGTTGCCAGCTTTTCACATTTTCCCAAGAAGCCAGCACAAATCCAGACCTGTTAAGTAGCTTTTAGAAAACTAATTTAGTTTTGGCTGCCCTGGGTCTTCGTTGCTTTGCTCAGGCTTTCTCTAGTTGTGGCCAGTGGGGGCTACTCTTGGCTGTGGTGCACAGACTTCTCCTGGCGGTGGCTTCTCTTGCTGCTGAGCACAGGCTGTAGGTGCGTGGGCTTCAGGAGTTGCAGCACACCGGTGCAGGGGTTCTGGCGCGCGGTCTCAGCTGCTGTGGCTCTCGGGCTCTAGGACATTGGCTCAGTAGCTGTGGCACATGGGCTTAGTTGCTCTGCAGCACGAGGAGTCTTCCCAGACCAGGGATCGAACCCGTATCCCCTGAATTGGCAGGCGAATTCTTGCCTGTTGTGCCACCAGGGAATTCTGCAAATCCAGACTTTTATTATATTAAACCTTATACTATTGCAACTAATGTATAAAAGGCTGAGCGCCGAAGAATTGATGCTTTTGAAGTGTGGTGTTGGAGAAGACTCTTGAGAGTCCCTTGGACTGCAAGGAGATCCAACCAGTCCATTCTGAAGGAGATCAACCCTGGGATTTCTTTGGAGGGAATGATGCTAAAGCTGAAACTCCAGTACTCTGGCCACCTCATGCGAAGAGTTGACTCATTAGAAAAGACTCTGATGCTGGGAGGGATTGGGGGCAGGAGGAGAAGGGGACGACAGAGGATGAGATGGCTGGATGGCATCATGGACTCGATGGATGTGAGTCTGAGTGAACTCCGGGAGTTGGTGATGGACAGGGAGGCCTGGCGTGCTGTGATTCATGGGGTCGCAAAGAGTCAGGCATGACTGAGCGACTGAACTGAACTGAATGTATAAAAATTTTCAGGAGCCACTGTGACAATCTATAGGGGTGGGAGGGAGGTTCAGGGGGGAGGTGACATATGTTCACCTGTGGCTCATTCATATTGATGTATGGCAGAAACCAACACAATATTGTAAAGCAAATTATCCTTCAATTAATAATAAATAAATCTTAAAAAAATTTGCATGAGCCAAACTTGACATCTCTGATCGGATCTTGGCCTGCAGGCTGCTGATCATGCCATCTGATTCTCAGCTCACTCCTGAGCCTTTCTTACCTCGCTCTCCCAGAAGCTTCTTGTTTGTCTGCTCCAGCTTTCTTCTCTCTGAGTATTCCTAGGTCAGCCATCTTTTCCTGGCTTCCTCTCAGAGAGGCCTTCCTGAGATTCATTTTATACTCTGGGTGCCCCCGGTGGGCCCTTTGGGGAGGAAAATAACTGTCACATATTGAAACTGATGAGTCCTTTGGCTCTATGCTGCTTCAGGATTTTGCTTTATCCAGTTTCTAAGGTTCTTGGTTTTTTGCTCTGGGTGCAAAGTGTTACAGGGAAGGTCAGCTTCAGACTGGCCAAGACAGGAGAAAAGCCTGTTTTCCCCAAGCCTGGGGCCCTGGGTGGAGGTAAAAGCAGTGGTTGCTAAGTCCTCTGTCCAGAGGGAACTTGGGTGGTGGGCTGGTGGGATGTCCTCCTGGTAGAAGAATAACACAGGTAAGGCAGGGCCTGTGGCAGGGGACCTGGTGTCCAGGTGAGCTGATCGGCAGGCTCTGGCTCCAAATGCTGCCGCCTGGTATGGTCTCTGGGCTGAAGGAGGGGGTCCTGGAAGAGTATAGGGTCAGGGAACTAGGCCCGTGGAGGGGAACCTAAACTCCTCCCAGAAATGTGAGTGCTCCCCCTTGTTGCTCAGCTGGGGCTGCGAAATGCATAGAGGCAGAGAGAGGCAGGACCGCTAAGCTCAGAAAGTGACAAATCCTGCAGGTGTGTGTGTGCACACATGTGCTCATGCTCAGGGTGGGCTCAGAGGCATGGCCAGGCCAGCACCTGGAACCCCCTCTTTCCCCAATCCAGACAGTTTCTTGAGTGGTGGTTCTTTCAAAACCAATGGACAGTCACATCTGCTTTCCGAGCTTTGGGCACAAAGTAAGATCACATTCCTTTTAAAAAGTACGTTAAATGTCTAACACCCATTCCTGGGATACCTGAGCCCTTTCTCCCCTGAAAACTCTGAAACAGGGTTTCGCTAACTGTTGAACTGACTCAGGGGCCAATTTCATGGGCCCTCAGAGTATAGGCGATGGTGGCATCACCAGCAGCTGCTAGGTGCCAGGACTCCTGTCCTCAGGGCCACGGGCATCCTTAGGTTGGAGTGTGTCCACACAGAATAATCAGATGGTTATGGAATCATGTCCTTTGGCCCTGGTGGGTATCGCTCCAGCTGCTCGGTCATGAAGGAGTGAGGGTGGGGTGAGTGCCATGAGGGCAAGTCCTTTTTAGTCCCCAGGACGAACTACTGACAGGCCTTGGGGGCAGGGGGTGCTTTGGTGCCGGGGTCCAGCCCCGGTGGATCCAGGGTAATTTGAAGTGGGGACGGTGTGGGCGAGGAAAAACTTATTTATTTATTTAATTAGAAATATAAGATTAGATTAGGAAGAAATAGTGTAGTAGGAAAACTAAGTGGAGAAAAGAGGCTGAATAACTTGGTTTACGTGGAAAGCCAACAAAGTTCCAGACAAGGAGCTTGCACCATCTACGTTAGGCCACCGGTGTCCTCTTGAATAGCGGGGGGTGCCCCACCTTGGGCTCCCTCTCACGTGGATCTTAGAAGCCGGGGCAAGTAAGTAGACATGGCGAGCCTCCATGCCCCAGATGGGAATTCAGCCAGAAATTAGAGAGGAGACACGGGGGAAACCAGTCCAGAGACTGGCCCGGCCTCTATTGTCTAGAAAGGTCTTTTATACCTTTTTGATTGTATATAGAGATCAATGGGTAATACAAAATTATGCAGCATCAGCAGCCCTGACTCTTATCAAAACCAGGCTTTCTCTCTGCATACCTAATTGTATACACAAGTGTTAGGTGATTTACATCATCTTCTGGCCAGAGGGCCAATTAACATTTTACGGCCTTTTTCTGATAAGGGTTTGTCAACCAGAAGACTTATTTGTGTTGATCTTCCCAAAGTCTGGTGCCACTCTCAGAAAGCACTAAAGTTACATTCTTACATAGCAAAGATACAACAATTTGTAACAAGTAAAAGGAGTACAGTGATTTATAACAAAGAAAAGTAATTAACTCAAAAGTCTAGTGTTGCTAACATCAAAACTACTATATTCCTATTTCTATATCCCAATTACATTGATTAATATCCTTCAGGTGCCTAAAAGATAAAGAATATGGAGGCCTGGCAGCAGTCATTGAGTCAACAGTGAAAACCTGTCACCAATATAATTTTTAGCTCTTTCGAAAAGGCTCTGTATCTTTAAGATGCTTTAAGCTTTGTGCCTCTCGCGGTTGGGGGGCTGTAAACAATTCACAAATTGTAAAAAGTCCAGGGGAACCTGTCAGGCAAGTTAGAGAGCCATCAAAGGGGTCTGAGCTGATGCAGGAGACTGAAGCCCTGAATTAACTTTTTTCCAGAGAATAGTGGTGGTGTGCAGGCACACTCTGGTTTTTTTGGGGTAGATGTTCAGGAAAACTCAGGGGGAACCCCTGACGCTAGATCATGCCTTTGTGCTCTGTCTGGCTTCCTTCCTCATGACCATTGCCACGGGCGGGATTCCTCAGGCTGGCTCCCGGCACTTCAGCTCCTGAGTGGCTCCCAGAGGAGGCCTTGAACACTGTCCCTCACAGGGAAGCCTCTGCCAAGACTCTCCCGCCTCCGCCCCCAACCTTGGTGCTTCCCAAAAGTTTCTCTTGCCACCCACTATCCCTTATCCACCCTCTCTACCATAGCCACCTTCTCCACCTCCCCTCTTCCTAGTTAGTCCTCAGACCTAGTTGGCAGGTCTTCTGAATTCTTTGTCTTCTTTGTCTGAATTCTTCCCTCTTTTCTCAGAGTTCTCTGTCAGAATGGTTAGCATCTAAAAAAATTGGTTCTTCCTTTCCTGGGGGCTGATCTGGCTCTATCATCATACTTCTGGAGGGCTGAGGGGGAACACTGGTATTCCATTCTTTGAGTGCTGTAAAAAGAGTAAGTTTCATATTAAACTGGCCTGACCATGGATTCCATCTTTGAAGTCAGGTGGTCCAGGCAGTTCTGCCATAGGTTCTGTCTATTAAGACAAAGAGCCCATTGGGAGGTCCCTTCCTTCCTGCTGCTGTAGTTCCTGGCCCTTCCTTGGGAGCTTGAGACGTGGTCTCCTCTCTTATCCACAGCTGGGTACTGGGCAGTGGACACCCGGCATGACCACTGTGCTTTGGTGGCCCTGTTAAAAAAGAACAGTGTTGTAATGGTTTTGGTGTAGAGTTCCTCGGTGCAGAGAAAGACTTGCTTCCTTCACAGCGCCCTCTGCTAGGCTAGGTTGGCCTGGCTCCTGCTGCTGCTGCTGCTGCTGCTAAGTTGCTTCAGTCATGTCCGATTCCATGTGACCCCATAGATGGCAGCCCACCAAGCTTCCCCGTCCCTGGGATTCTCCAGGTAAGAACACTGGAGTGGGTTGCCATTTCCTTCTCCAATGCATGAAAGTGAAAAGTGAAAGTGAAGTCACTGAGTCACGTTCAATTCTCAGCGACCCCATGGACTGCAGCCTACCAGGCTCCTCTGTCCGTGGGATTTTCCAGGCAAGAGTGCTGGAGTGGGGCACCATCGCCTTCTTCAGGCCTGGCTCCCAGACACCGTGAATCCCTGTGCTTTACTCCCCACCCCCATTCCTGGGAACTATAGTACCAGAGTTACCTGGCTCTTTAGTGCCTGCAGAGGCATGCAAACACATACACACAGGGGAACGTGCATATACGCAAGCATACTAGGCATGTCCCCCCGCCTCACATTCACATGCACACTCACACTCATACATGCATGCACACTCATAAACATGTCTATACAATGCACACACAGGGGACTGAGGCTGGTCAAGTGCCTGCCCCAGTGCCAGAGGTGTGATTGGTCCCCTCCCCCATAGAATCACATGTAACCCAGAAGGGCTGTCTGCCAAGTCAGCAGCATTCCTTTACCAGAAGACAAGGGAGGAAGGAAAGATGGGCAGACAAAAAAGCAACTGACATCTATGGCTGTATCTTAACAATAGTCCAGAAGCCTGAATCCCAGTCTAGACCTGGCACTTGGAGGAGACTTGTAGCCAGTTGTTTGGTTTCATCCAAGTAGGTTTTAACCTTTGATGTGGTATTAACCCGTAAACCAAAGCAGTTGTCACTGTTAATAATTTTAGTATTTCTCTGGGTATGAGAAGATGCAAGAATTTGGGCTCCTAAAAATCCTTACCTAAAAATATCTAACTATCTGAAGGCTCGCTCTGTCAGTTTTTTTCAGGGTACAGAGGGTCTCATTCCTGATCTCTACTCTGAATTCCTTTCGGGGGGTGTTGAAGGTTAGCAGCTGCAGCCGTTCCTGATTTAATCTTCGCAGAAGCAGACGGCAAGTGTTAGTTTTCGGTCAGCAGGGTTCTGTCATGGCTGTAAATTTGACCGTGGTTTGGGTGATGCATTTTATGTTCATTTCGTCCCATGGTGCTAGGAATGTTCATGCCCAGGTGTGACGAAGATTTTGCCAAGGGGCCACTCAATATGCTATTATTGGACTAGGGCTTGTTAGCAGTACCCAGAAATCTCTGGACCACCTATCTTATTAGTCTCTTAAGGTCCAGGAAAATATTCCCTCTTGTTGCTTCTTCCGATATCTATAGTTATACTATTACAATAATTGATTTTGTACAGAACTATAGACCATCATTTTATTAGAGGCGCAGTCACATATTTGGTAATGTAAGAAATAATAATTGTGTAAAACAGGCCAAAAAAAAGAAACAATATAGCTAGCAGTATTAGTAAGGTCATAAGTATGACTTTAAGATCTTTCATTAGGTGCAGCCTAGTATATCCCCTCATGTGAAGAGTCGACTCATTGGAAAAGACGCTGATGCTGGGAGGGATTGGGGGCAGGAGGAAAAGGGGATGACAGAGGATGAGATGGCTGGATGGCATCACTGACTCGATGGACGTGAGTCTGAGTGAACTCTGGGAATTGGTGATGGACAGGGAGGCCTGGCGTGCTGCGATTCATGGGGTCGCAAAGAGTCGGACACGACTGAGCGACTGAACTGAACTGAGTATATCCCCAGTTTGTCTGGCTTAGTCTGTTTCATACTAGTCCTTATCTTTAAGGGAAAGTGTGTACATTGGCATCGTTCATAAGGCATTTACCCCAATTTCCTAATGTTACTAGATTAGTTATCCTTGGTACAGTCTTGAATGTTCCTTTGCATTTAAATGGTCATACCCCAGTGTTAATCTCCTGGTTGTAGCTCATGGAGTATCTGAAATTACCCCAAAAGTTAGGCTTTAGAAACAGACTTAGAATGTTCCTTTAATGATTTAATTAAATCTTGTAACAGTATAACATCATAGCAAGGAACTATCGAGAAGTGAGTCTTACTAACACAGACTTTAATTAATAAAACTAGAATTTAATATTCAGTGAAACACATTTTTTTTTTCCTAAAATTATCCCACTTTTTTTTTTTTAACCAAACCCAGCCAAGGCGAATTTGTTTTTAAAATAAGTTTGGTCTATTGACTGCATAGGCTCTTCTATGCTGATTCTGGTGTAATTCCTCAGGAGTCTCAGACTAAATTCCTAAGGGCAAGAAAGCCATGTCAAAGGCCTGCCATCAGATTTTGTCTAGGTGGATTTCTCTCTTTCAGAGAGGACCTGTTTTAGAGGTTTTCAAAATATTTTGAGATTCCTGTACATACCAGGAGACAGTCTTTTTTTATTTACCTGATAACCAAAATAACAAAAAATTTTAAAGCAAGCATAAATTACTTAAAGGCAAAGAAATTCATGCAGCCTGGTATCAAAAGCAGCATCCCAAGAAAACTTTGTTCTCTTAACAGAGAGAAAGCCAAATTTAAGTCTGGTACCAGCTTACTATTAATTACAAGCAATGGCAGCCCACTCCAATACGCTTGCCTGGAAAATCCCATGGATGGAGGAGCCTGGTAGGCTGCAGTCCATGGGGTCGCTGAGGGTCGGGTATGACTGAGCGACTTCACTTTCACTTTTCACTTTCATGCTTTGGAGAAGGAAATGGCAACCCACGCCAGTGTTCTTGCCTGGAGAATCCCAGGGACGGGGGAGCCTGGTGGGCTGCTGTCTATGGGGTCGCACAGGGTCGGACACGACTGAAGCGACTTAGCAGTAGCAGTAGCAGCAGCAATTAAATTCAATCTAGTCCCAATTAATCTTAGAAAGTCCTGAGCACATACAAAATTCTTTTCCCAATGCTCCTTTTGTGCAAACCCTTTATCACTTTCTGGATCTATATTAACTTGTCCTATTTTTTTTCCCATCATATACAGTTGGCTCTAGAACAAAATTATTCTCATTTCCTTCAACAAGATATCTCCAGATATACCAAAAACATATATCTTACCTGCTTTGCACTCTGAAATGCTTCCCTTGTCACTTCAGTGGCTTTGATTACATATTATAATTTTTAACCCTTAAAAAACCTTAATTTCTAGTGAAAACCAATATAAAAGCAATTATGAACTATTTGTCATATTGGCAATTTTTGATTAGCACACTCAAGAACATATTCTATAACCTCAAAAAACATGCATTTTCCCAAGGCACAACTTCTTTTCTCAATGTAATACAAAGCATGTGTCTAACAAGTCCAAGCATTTTCAGTTTCTCTATTGTATTTAGAATTGCTTGATTTGTGAGTGCTTTCTTTTCTTTTAAGCCAATTGAACAGGGCTTATTTACAAATTAACCTCAGCAATATTATCCAAAGGCAAAGACACATACTAAGACACACATAAATACAGAGAGAGATATCATAGTTTTCTAGTTGAAATTTAAAATATCTCTTTTCCTCTCTCCCCTACCCCCTACTGCCTCCTTGACTTGAGGTTTCACTAAATAACCAAAGGCTGAAGTCTCAGGCAAAGTGGGCTATGTTTGTATCTCAAGGACATGTAGGAGTTAACTCTTCCAGGGGATCTTCTCGACCCAGAAATTGAACTTATGTCTCCTGCGTCTCAACCTGCAACTGAAAGCAAAGAGTGCTTCTAGAAATGTAATCCAGTGCCCTAAACACGTTTAGGAGGCACATGAAATGGACTCAGAGTGTCTCCTGAATTCCCTTCGACCTTATAGCTTAACAGGACTTGGAGTACCCGCTATAACCCCTGCTGATTTCTAACCTGATTATCTCAGGTTGTTCTTGGTGCCTTGCACAGGGTATCCTCCTCTCACATCTGGAGAGGACATTCAGAGCAGTGCAGAGCGGTTGCAAAGTTTTCCTTTAAGTTTTTTTATAGACAACATATAATGCCTTAGAGGCAGGCTGCTTGGCAGTGGCCAGCCCAGTAAGTAGTCTGTTACAGTGTACAGGCTGCCAAGTCCTGGAGTGAAGGGGGGAACTCTGGAGTAATTGGAGTTGGCGGCAATGGAAAATACCACGGAAGTCAAGGCCAATTATTTGATATTGACAATAATGGGTTTGGCAGTAGCAACAGTACAGAGACTCTTTCCCCAGAGGGTATTAAAGCATTGGGTAAAGCGATTAGAAGCCCAGCTGTGCAAGTAAAGTGGGAAAGAAAATCACAGAAGCACGGGAGAGAGAAAGTTAAGAGTATCCAGCCAACAGTTTGGGAAGACCTGCAGTTTAACTTGAACTCCTAGGTTTCAGCACCAAATGATCTTGGAGAGATGCAGTGAGTGGTCCTGAAAAGAGGTCTTATTTCCCTGCCCAGGAATTGGACATGGGTACCCTGGATCTGTATAGTCAAAGCTATGGTTTTTCCAGTAGTTATGCATGGATGTGAGGGTTGGGCCATAAAGAGGACTGAGTGCAGCAAAATTGATGCTTTCTAGCTGTGGAGCTGGAGAAGACTCTTGAGAGTCCCTTGGACTGCAAGGAGATCAAAGCAGTCCATCCTGAAGGAAATCAACCCTGAATATTCATTGAAAGGACTGATGCTGAAGCTCCAATACTTTGGCCACCTGATGCAAAGAGCTGACTCACAGGAAAAGACCCTGATGCTGGGAAAGATTGAAGGCAGGAGGAGAAGGGGATGACAGAAGATGAGATGGTTGGATGGCATCACTGACTCAATGGACATGAGTTTGAGCAAACTCAGGGCAATGGTGAAGAACAGGGAAGCCTGGCATGCTGCAATCCATGGAGTCACAAAGAGTTGAGCATGACTGAGCGACTAAATAACAACAACTACCAGGATGAAAACCAGGAATCCTAGCTACTAGGCCGCCAGGGGCTAGAGGCCAGAAGCAAAGTGGCCCTGGCTCTTTCTCCCACTTGAAAGCAAGAGTGTTTCAAGGAGGCCAACACTGTAAAAGCAGGTACAAAGTTTATTTTTTAGAGATACAGCATAACATGCAGGAGAGCAGAGAACCAGTTTGTTTAAGACAGAAGCAAAGCAGAGAGAAAGCTGTGGGCATTCTCATGAGGAGGAGGAGTGCAGTAAAGAGGTGATTTTAATCACTTATATAGGACAGTCCTTCTGGAGCCTCTGTTTACATTTGGCCAGTTATCTTGTTTCTTTTTTCACACCCGACTGGTCCTAAGACCCACCCCAAGATGCACGTGCAACTGTTTACTAAGATGAATCCCATACAGAGGTCTGTGGGTGCATGTCCACACTTACAACAGGGTGGTGTCCTCTTGACCCCTAAGGAGCCTTCTTGGGACTGTGCAGACAGGAACGTTTTCTTGACCTCCAGAGTGGTCATCTTATCTCTTTACTTCAGCATCTTATCTCTTTACTTCATCTTATCTCTTTACTCAGCTTCTGCCATTAGCTTCCTCTTTGGAGTGGAGAATAAAGCTTCACTTTTACTCCACTTGACAAACAGCAGCTGTCCAGCGCAGATGCCCATCTATCTCCTACCTCATCGCTATCGAGCCACTGCCATGGTATCATAGTTCTTGTGTTCCAGTAACTCTTATTTTATTTATGAATATCCCCAAAGCACACCATGGGGGAGGAAATGGCAACCCACTGCAGTATTCTTGCCTGAAAAAATCCCATGGACAGAGGAGGCTGGTGGGCTCTATATAGTCCATGTGGTCGCAAAGAGTTGGACATGACTGAGCCCAGAGCACAAGAGTGGTGATACCGGCAATTCAAATATGTCCAAGAGAATTCCCAAAGAGACAGTGCCTCCTTTAAGTGGAAAGGTGAGAGTTCTCAACTTAAAAAGGAGAGAAAAAAAAATCATATGCTGAGGTTGCTAAGAAGGATGGTAAGGATGAATCTTCTATGCATGAAGGAACTTCATCTTCTGTCATGAAGTTGTGAAGAAGGAAAGGGAACTTTGTGCTAGTTGGCTGTTGCACCTCAGACTGTGAAAGTTACGGCCAGAGCGCAAGGGACGTGCTTTTTCAGATGGGAAAGGCATTAAGTTTGTACAATGAGCTATTGTGAGAGAGGGCTATCACATTCACAAAACTCTTGCAGTATATTGTTACAGTTGTTCTGTTTTATTGTTAGTTATTATTGTTCTCTTACTGTGCCTAATTTATAAGGTAAGCTTTATCATAGTGAAGTGAGTGAAGGCCGCTCAGTCATGTCCAGCTCTGTGGCCCAGTGGATGTAGCCTGCCAGGCTCCTCTGTCCATGAAATTCTCCAGGCAAGAATACTGGAATGGATAGCCTATGCAGGCAATCTTCCTGACCCAGGAATCGAACTGGGGCTTCCTGTGTTGCTGGTGGACTCTTTACCAGCTAATCTGTCGGGGAAGCCCCAACTTTATCACAAGTATATATGTAGAGGAGGAAAGGTAGTATATATAGGGTTCCGTGCTGTCCGAGGTTTCAGGCATCTACTGGGGGTCTTTGAAAGTATCCCCTATGGATAAGGGAGGCTACTTTTATTATCTGTAACTGCTTTGGAGCTACAATGTCACAGCTAAGTAGCTGTGACAGATTGTATGACCAAGGAGCCTAAAATATTTACCCTCTGGTTCTTTTGGATAAAATTTGCTGACCTCTGTCCTGTTTACATAACAGAATTGACTAAATAGTGTTGCGTAAAGGTGTTACAGGAGGAAAAAAAAAAAGACCAGTTTGTATCTATTTCATAATACTTTTCCTTCAGGGAAAAAGGTTAGGTAGTTTTATTAAGATTTTGAGATTAAGACACGAGTGGGAAAACTTTCTGGTTTCTAATCACTTTGTCAGATTATTAGGCAGTTTGGTAAGATTCAGATCATTGTACTGAAAGGTTTTTGAGGGTCAAAGATAAGTTGAATGAGTTTGAAAATGTTCTGCTCTTGAGAATGACTGTAGCCTAGGAAGAACCTGGCTGAGAAGGAGTAGAAGAAAATGAAAACTTCAAAGACTCTTGCTTGGGCAAGTTTGATTTCCTCAGAGTAATAAGTTAAAGAAGATTTGCAAAATAAACACAGCGTAAACACAAAATTGATACATTTTCCAGCCCCCTTAATTTTTAAACAATTAAAATAATTTATTTGGTATCAATACAAATCATATTTTTGCTTTTACTAGAAACACCTTATTGTAATAGTATTTTAAGGGAGTTCAACAAAACCGAATACATCGTTTCACTCTTGTAATGTGACTGACAAAGGACTCCTGGTAATATGAGTGATGGCTCTGTTGTTTTCTTTTGTTTGCTTTTGAAAAATTTGCTTTACTCAACTTTGATTTTACAAAAGACCTATATTAGTACTTGTTTTCACTAACTGAAAGAAATCTGAAGAGGAGTTTTGCTTTTATGAAAAAAGTTGAAAAGCAAAAATAGCATTCAGCATTTGTTTTGCAATGAGCCTTTTAGAGGCAGCAGGTACCCCGAGACACCCCGAGTGGCACCATCAACTCCTTCCCAGGGAATTTCAGCATCTTCAGCATCTTAGTTAGCATCAAGCCGCCGCACCTTTGAATTGTGTCTGTGAGCATCTGTGCTTTGTCTCAGCTTACCAGCAAGATGTGTCCTTAGGAAACTGTTTCTTCCCTTTAACTTATTTCAGCTTATGAAAGGTTTCATAGGAATGCTATACTTTGGGATAGTGGGGGGGAACATGTGCTTGCATTGTTAGTATTACCTCTTTTTTTTAAACAGCTTTATTGATATAACATTTATTTAACATACAATTCACATAGCAAAGTGTATAATTCAAGGCTTTCTATATGTTATGTTAAACTTTAAAAGTTGTAGTATATATATATTATATATCACATAAACTAGCCATTTTAATCACTTTCAAGTGTACATCTCATGGCATTAATTACATCCACAATATTGTGTAACTATCACCACTATTTCCAAAATGTTTTGATTGTCCCAAACAGAAAGTCTGTACCTATTAAACAATGACTCCCTATTCCTCACTCCCTCCAGCCCTCTTTTAACCTCTCATCTGTTTTCGGTCTCTATGAATTTGCCTACTCTAGATAACTCATACAAGTGGAATCATATAATATTTGTCCTCTTGTGTCTGGGGTATTTTCTTAGCATGTTTTCAAGATTCATTCACATTGTAGCATGTGTCAGAGTTTCCTTCTTTTTATGCCTGAATAATATTATGTTTTATGGATTTTGTTTACCCATTTATCTGCTGATGGGCACTTGGTTTTCTTCCTTTTGGCGATTTGAAAAATACTGCAGTGGAGGACTTCCCTGGAGGTCCAGTGGTTAAGAATCTGCCTTCCAGTGTGGGGGATTCGGGTTGGATCCCTGGTCAGGGAACTAAGATCCCACATGCTGTGGGGCAACTCTGCCCGTGTGCCACAAGTAGTGAGCCCACGGGCCACAGCTGGAGAGAAGCCTGCACACTGAAGCTCAGACCTGATGCAGCTGAAAATAATGATAATATTAATAAAATTTAAAAATATCGCAATGAACAATAAGTCCTGTTAGAGTCTCTCTTTTTTAAAATTAAATTTTTTTTTTGCAGTCTTTTGTATTAAACTGGAGGATAATTACTTTATAATATTGTAATGGTTTCTGCCATACATCAACATGAATCAGCCATAGGTATATGTATGTCCCTTCCCTCTTGAACCTCCATCCCACCTCCCTCCCCATCCCACTCCGCTAGGTTGTCACAGGCTTTGGATTCCCTGTGTTATTCTGTATTTTCCCACTGGCTATCTACTGGACATATGGTAAATAATATGTTTCAATGATACTTTCTCAAATATCCCATCTTCTCTTTCTCCCACTGTGTCCAAAAGTCTCTTCTCTATGTCTGCATCTCCATTGCTGCCCTGTAGATGGGTTTATCAGTACAGTCTTTCTAGATTCCATACATCAGTTCAGTTCAGTTCAGTCGATCGGTCATGTCTGACTCTTTGCGACACCATGAATCCCAGCACGCTAGGCCTCCGTGTCCATCACCGACTCCTGGAGTTCACCCAAACTTATGTGCATCGAGTCGATCATGCCATCCAGCCATCTCATCCTCTGTTGTCCCCTTCTCCTCCTGCCCCCAATCCCTCCCAGCATCAGAGTCTTTTCCAATGAGTCAGCTCTTCACATCAGGTGGCCAAAGTATTGGAGTTTCAGCCTCAGCATCAGTCCTTCCAATGAACACCCAGGACTGGTCTCCTTTAGGATAGACTGGTTGGATCTCCTTGCAGTCCAAGGGACTCTCAAGACTCTTTCCCAACACCACAGTTCGAGGCATCAATTCTTCGGTGCTCAGCTTTTTCACAGTCCAACTCTCGCATCCATACATGACCACAGGAAAAACCATAGGCTTGACTAGATGGACCTTTGTTGGCAAAGTAATGTCTCTGCTTTTCAATATGCTATCTAGGTTGGTCATACCTTTCCTTCCAAGGAGTATGCGTCTTTTAATTTCATGGGTGCAATCACCATCTTCAGTGATTTTGGAGCCTCCCCAAATAAAGTCTGACACTGTTTCCACTGTTTCCCCATCTATTTACCATGAAGTGATGGGACCAGATGCCATGATCTTTGTTTTCTGAATGTTGAGCTTTAAGCCAACTTTTTCACTCTCCTCCTTCACTTTCATCAAGGGATTTTAGTTCCTCTTCACTTTCTGCCATAAGGGTGGTGTCATCTGCATATCTGAGGTTATTGATATTCTCCCAGCAATCTTGATTCCAGCTTGTGCTTCTTCCAGTCCAGTGTTTCTCATGATGTACTCTGCATAGAAGTTAAATAAGCAGGGTGACAATACACAGCCTTGACGTACTCCTTTTCCTATTTGGAACCAATCTGTTGTTCCATGTCCAGTTCCAACTGTTGCTTCCTGACCTGCATACAGGTTTCTCAAGAGGCAGGTCAGGTGGTCTGATATTCCCATATCTTTCAGTATTTTCCACAGTTTATTGTGATTTACACAGCCAAAGGCTTTTGCATAGTCAATAAAGCAGAAATAGATGTTTTTCTGGAACTCTGGATTCAAGGGACTAGGTCTGATAGACAGAGTGCCTGATGAACTATGGACAGAGGTTCATGACATTGTACAGAAGACAGGGATCAAGACCATCCCCATGGAAAAGAAATACAAAAAAGCAAAATGGCTGTCTGAGGAGGCCTTACAAATAGCTGTGAAAAGAAGAGAAGTGAAAGGCAAAGGAGAAAAGGAAAGATATAAGCATCTGAATGCAGAGTTCCAAAGAATAGCAAGGAGAGATAAGAAAGCCTTCCTCAGAGATCAATGCAAAGAAATAGAGGAAAAGAACAGAATGGGAAAGACTAGAGATCTCTTCAAGAAAATTAGAGATACCAAGGGAACATTTCATGCAAAGATGGGCTCGATAAAGGACAGAAATGATATGGACCTAACAGAAGCAGAAGATATTAAGAAGAGGTGGCAAGAATACACAGAACTGTACAAAAAAGATCTTCAAAACCCAGATAATCATGATGATGTGATCACTCACCTAGAGCCAGACATCCTAGAATGTGAAGTCAAGTGGGCCTTAAGAAGCATCACTATAAACAAAGCTAGTGGAGGTGATGGAATTCCAGTTGAGCTATTTCAAATCCTGAAAGATGATGCTGTGAAATTGCTACATTCAATATGCCAGCAAATTTGAAAAACTCAGCAGTGGCTACAGGACTGGAAAAGGTCAGTTTACATTCCAATACCAAAGAAAAGCAATGCCAAAGAATGCTCAAACTACCATACATTTGCACTCATCTCACACGTAGTAAAGCGATGCTCAAAATTCTCCAAGCCAGGCTTCAGCAATACGTGAACCCTGAACTTCCAGGTGTTCAAGCTGGTTTTAGAAAATGTAGAGGAACCAGAGATCAAATTGCCAACATCCTCTGGATCACTGAAAAAGCAAGAGATTCCATATATATATATATATATATATATATATATATATATATATATATATATATATATATATATATGAGATACTTATTTTTCTCTTTCTGACTTATGTCACTTTGTATAATAGGCTTTAGGTTCATCCACCTCACTAGAACCAATTCAAATGCATTCATTTTTTATAGCTGAGTAATATTCCATTGTGTATATGTATCACAACTTCTTTTTTTTTACTGCTACATTTTGTACAAAATGAAGATAACCAACTGACTAAGCAGTTCCAGAACCATTAGTGTTCACTAATTAAGAAGTAAACGAGGAGAGTGAAAAAGCTTGCTTAAAACTCAACATTCAAAAAACTAAGATCATGCCATTCAATCTCATCACATCATGGCAAATAGATAGGGAAACAATGGAAACTGTGACAGACTTTATTTTCTTGGGCTCCAAAATCACTGCAGATGGTGACTGCAGCCATGAAATTAAGACACTTGCTCCTTGGAAGAAAAGCTATGATAAACCTAGACGGCATATTAAAAAGCAGAGACATTACTTTGCCAACAAAGGTCCATCTAGTCAAGGCTATGGTTTTTCCAGTGGTCATGTATGGATGCGAGAGTTGGACTGTGAAGAAAGCTGAGCACCAAAGAATTGATGCTTTCGAACTGTGGTGTTGGAAAAGAGTCTTGAGAGTCTCTTGGACTGCAAGGAGATCCAACCAGTCCATCCTAAAGGAGACCAGTCCTGGGTGTTCATTGGAAGGACTGATGTTGAAGCTGAAACAGCAATACTTTGGCCACTTGATTTGAAGAGCTGACTCATTTGAAAAGACCCTGATGCTGGGAAAGATTGAGGGCAAGAGGAGAAGGGGACGACAGAGGATGAGATGGTTGGATGGCATCACCAACTCAATGGACACAAGTTTGGGTAAACTCTGGGAGTTGGTGATGGACAGGAAGGCCTGGTGTGCTGCAGTTCATGGGGTCATACAGAGTTGGACACGACTGAACAACTGAACTGAACTGAACTTTCGTCTCTTCGGGTAAGTTTATTCTAAATATTTTATTCTTTTTGTTGCAATGGCAAATGAGATTGTTTCCTTAATTTTGCTTTCCAGTTTTTCATTGTTTAGTTCAGTTCAATTCAGTTCAGTTGCTCAGTCGTGTCCGAGTCTTTGCGACCCCATGAATCACACTCACCTAGAGCCAGACATCCTGAATGTGAAGTCAAGTGGGCCTTAGTAAGCATCACTATGAACAAAGCTAGTGGAGGTGATGGAATTCCAGTTGAGCTATTTCAAATCCTGAAAGATGATGCTGTGAAAGTGCTGCACTCAATATGCCAGCAAATTTGGGAAACTCAGCAGTGGCCACAGGACTGAAAAAGGTCAGTTTTCATTCCAATCCCAAAGAAAGGCAATGCCAAAGAATGCTCAAACTACCACACAGTTGCACTCATCTCACATGCTAGTAAAGTAATGCTCAAAATTCTCCAAGCCAGGCTTCAGCAATACGTGAACTGTGAACTTCCTGATGTTCAAGCTGGTTTTAGAAAAGGCAGAGGAACCACAGATCAAATTGTCAACATCTGCTGGATCATCAAAAAAGGAAGAGAGTTCCAGAAAAACATTTATTTCTGCTTTATTGACTATGCCAAAGCCTTTGACTGTGTGGATCACAATAAACTGTGGAAAATTCTGAAAGAGATGGGAATTTTCATTGTTAGTGTATAAAAATACAAGAAATTTCTGTGTATTAATTTTATGTCCTGCAACTTTAATTCATTGATTAAAACTAATAATTTTTTGGTGGCACCTTTAGAGGTTTCTGTGTAAGGAATCATGTCTTCACAAAAAGTGAGAGCTTTACTTCTTTTCCAGTCATGATTTTATTTCTTTTTCTTCTCTGATGGCTGTAGAGTGTCTCTTTTCAATTCCTTTGGAAATGCTGTGTCATATGGTAATTTATATGTTTAGCTTTTTGATGAACTGCCAAACTGTTTTCCAAAGTGGCTGCATTATTTTATTTTCCCACTAGCATCATATGAGGGTTAGAATTTCTCCATGTCCTTGCCAACATTTGTTATTTTCCATTTGGGTTTTTTTTTTTTCCCACCTTTTGGCTATTATGAATAATGTGGCTATAAACTTTTGTGTACAAGTTTGTGTGGACATGTTTCTATTTTTCTTGAACATACACCTAAGATAGAATTGCTGGGTCATTCTGTGCTTAACATTTTTTTAAAATATAAATTTATTTATTTTAATTGGAGGCTAATTACTTTACAATATTGTATTTTGCTATACATCGAGATGAATCTGCCACGGGTGTAAACGTGTTCCCCATCCTGAACTCCCCTCCCACCCCCCTCCCCATCCCATCCCTCTGGGTCATCCCAGTGCACCAGCCCCGAGCATCCTGTACCATGCATTAAACCTGGACTGGCAATTCATTTCACATATGATATTATACATGTTTCAATGCCATTCTCCCAAATCATCCCACCCTCTCCCTCTCCCACAGAGTCCAAAGACTGTTCTATACATCTGTGTCTCTTTCGCTGTCTTGCATACAGGGTTATCATTACCATCTTTCTAAATTCCATATATATGCATTAATATACTGTATTGGTGTTTTTCTTTCTGGCTTACCTCTGTATAATCGGCTCCAGTTTCATCCACCTCATTAGAACTGATTCAAATGTATTCTTTTTAATGGCTGAGTAATACTCCATTGGGTATATGTACCACAGCTTTCTTATCCATTCATCTGCTGATGGACATCTAGGTTGTTTCCATGTCCTGGCTATTATAAACAGTGCTGTGATGAACATTGGGGTACACGTGTCTCTTTCAATTCTGGTTTCCTCAGTGTGTATGCCAGCAGTGGGATTGCTGGGTCATATGGCAGTTCTGTTTCCAATTTTTTAAGGAATCTCCACACTGTTCTCCATAGTGGCTGTACTAGTTTGCATTCCCACCAACAGTGTAAGAGGGTTCCCTTTTCTCCACACCCTCTCCAGCCCTTATTGCTTGTAGACTTTTGGATCGCAGCCATTCTGACTGGTGTGAAATGGTACCTCATTGTGGTTTTGATTTTCATTTCTCTGATAATGAGTGATGTTGAACATCTTTTCATGTGTTTGTTAGCCATCTGTATGTCTTCTTTGGAGAAATGTCTGTTTAGTTCTTTGGCCCATTTTTTGATTGGGTCATTTATTTTTTTGGAATTGAGCTGCAGGAGTTGCTTGTATACTTTTTGAGATTAATCCTTTGTCAGTTGCTTTGCTATTATTTTCTCCCATTCTGAAGGCTGTCTTTTCACCTTGCTTATAGTTTCCTTTGTTGTGCAGAAGCTTTTAATTTCAATTAGATCCCATTTGTTTATTTTTGCTTTTATTTCCAATATTCTGGGAGGTGGGTCATAGAGAATCCTGCTGTGATTTATGTCAAAGAATGTTTTGCCTATGTTCTCCTCTAGGAGTTTTTGAAGAACCACCAAACTTCCATAATAGCAGCACCCTTTTATATTCTGACCAACAATGTAGGAGGGTTCCCATTTCTTCATATTCTGCTTGACACATTTCCCATTAAAAAATTATAGTCATCTTAGTGAGTATGAAGTGCAGTTTTGATATGAAACTCCCTAATGACCAATTATATTGAACATCTTTCTTGTGTTTGTTAGCAATTTGTATTCCTTCTTTGGAGAAATGTTAATTCAAGTGCTTTGCTGATTTTTAAACTGTGGGCCTTTGGGGTGGAGTTTTAAGAATTCTTTATATATTCTGGGTACTAAACCCTTATTAGATACATAATTTATAAATATTTTCTCCCATTCTATAGGTTGCCTTTCCACTTTCTTGATAATGTCTTTTGATGCACAAAAGTTTAAAATTTATATGAAGTCTTGTATGCTGTATCTTTGCTGAATTCATGTATTAGCTATAGCTTGTTTTTTGGTAGATTCTTTGGCATTGTCTATGTATAAACCCATATCATCTAAAAATAGCTTTACTTCTTCCTTTCCAATTTGGATGCCTTTTATTTCTCTTGTTCAATTACTGTCTAGGACTTTGGTTTTACTTAGAATAGCAGTAGTAAAAGTATGAATCCTTTTTTGTTTGTTTCTGAGTTAAAGGGGAAAGCTTTCAGTCTTTCACTATTCAGTATGATAGCTGTGGATTTTTCATAGGTGCCCTTTACTATGTTAATGAAGTTATTTTCTATTTCTACTTTTTGGTATATTTTTCATGAAAAGATATTGAATTTTGTCAAATGACTTCTGCATCTATTGAGATGATCATGTAGTTTTATGCCTTTGTTCTATTACTGATTTTCTTATGTTGAACTATTGTTGGGTTTCTGGGATCAACCCCCGTGGTCATGGTGTATATAATCTTTTAAATGTGCTGTTGAAATTCAGTTTACTTCTGTCTTGTTGAGAATGTTTGTAACCATATTCAAAAAGGATATTAATCTTTTGGCGTTTTTCTTTTTCTTGTGGTACCTTTGTCTGCAGTCCACTTAATTTTAAATCTACACTTAAGAAGAATGAGCCAATTCTGCAATTCTGTGTTGACCATAGAAGTGCAAGACCAAGAATACTATCAGAATAAATTTGAACCCTTCCCGAGAAGAAAAGTCCATGGTTTATTTTCAGTGATATAAATTTGAAAGAGATTACCTTGTTCCTACCATTATAGTTGGCACTGAAATGTTTTGCTAGGGCTCCATGATGGCTGGTTATTAGTAGAACACCAATTTGACTTTACAGCTCCCTAGGGTAGAGGGAATGTCAGGGTCCTGAGAAGGTAATGGGGTGGGCAACACAGGAGACAGGAAGTTGCTTAATAAAGAGTAAGTTTTTCTTGACTTCTCTTTGTTTCCATCCACTTTC
This sequence comes from Capricornis sumatraensis, assembly GCF_032405125.1. Classification (NCBI taxonomy): domain Eukaryota; kingdom Metazoa; phylum Chordata; class Mammalia; order Artiodactyla; family Bovidae; genus Capricornis; species Capricornis sumatraensis. The sequence goes on along the minus strand of NC_091070.1, from coordinate 120,173,845 downwards.
CAATTAGAGGAAAAAAGTTACCTTTATTTTCCATTATTTTTTATTTCTCCAATAATGCTTCTTAAACATTTAGATGCATGGGGTTAAGAGCAAAAACTCACTGCCTTGTTATGTTTGCACTGATAGTTCAAGGATATTTTAACACTGACCAGCATCTATTCCTAATCTTCATTCAAAATGTTATTTTCCATCCAGTGTAGAGGGGAAATGGGCAGTGAGGAACAACTGCATGGGTTACACAGCAAGCTAGTAATGGAGTGACGGTTGCAACAGTTGTGCTCTTATCTCCTTTCTGTTTAGCCACCTTTTGCTAATCTTATGTATTTATCAAAGTAAAAATCTGGTAAGGGCAGGAATGCCAGGGCTTGGTCAAGCCTAGGAACAGTCTGTTGCAAAACAGGGAACCCATTTTGGCCTCACTGGCTATGGGGGAAACCCTGTGTTAACAGCTACTGAGCTTTTCCTTTAGTTATTTGGTGTAGTTTCACTCATATGTTGCCATGTACCTTGGACATAGACAAAGTAGAGTCAGAACTAAAACTGCACAATGGCTAGAAATGGAGATATGAGCATATCTGATAGAAAGAAGAGAAACCAGTCGTTTGGCATTCTTCCTGTGTTTCTTTTCCCTTGGCTGAAGGTCTGGAGTGTTGTAGCAGTTTCTTGTGTGCATGCTAAGTCGCTTCAGTTGTGTTGACTCTAGTGACCCTATGGACTGTAGCCCACCAGGCTCCTCTGTATACAGGATTCTCCAGGAAAGAACACTGGAGTGGATTGCCAAGCCCTCCTCCAGGGGATCTTCCTGACCCAGGGATCCAACTCTCATTTCCTATGTTTTCTGCATTGGCAGGTGGGTTCTTTACCAAAGCTTTGTAAGTCTGACCAAATGATTAAGTACTTTCACTGTCTAAATTGTACTAATTAAGTGAGAATAGATGGCAGTGCTGGCTTGTTCTTTCAGCTTCACATTTTTAACATGCCTAGTGTCCTTGAAAGCAAGCTGTGAGACAGAGCTGTCATAAAAGCCCTGTCTCTGTAGGCCTAGGATTGGATGGAAGGAAGACTGGGAAGAAAGGGTGGTTGTTGCCAGACATGTAAACTGCAGAGCTGAAAGCCCAGGCACTTCCCGGACACGTTCGCAAGGCCTCTCTGAGTTTCCAGGGAGATGAAACTGCCAGCCTCGCCTCCGCAGTGAGTCATCTGCTCGGGCTTTTCTTGGAGTTTGGGAACTTCAGGTGGGCCCTAGAGACAGAAATTCTAGGACAGGAGACTTGGCCATCCCAGGATCAGTCGGCCCTGGAAGTAGAGGAGTCCAGCTGATCTCGTACCTGTGGAAGGATGACTGGCTAGGGTACCACAAGGATATTTCTTTTTTTCAAAACTTTTATTTACTTATTTCTTTTTGGTTATGCTGGGTCTTCATTGGTGTGAGGACTTTCTCTAGTTGTGGTGAGCGGGAGCTACTCTTCCTTTCAATGTGCTGACTTCTCTTGTTGTGGAACATGGGCTGTAGGTGTGGGCTGCAGTAGCTGCAGTGTGTTGACTCAATAACTGCAGCTCTTGGGCTCTAGAGCACAGGCTCAATGGTCGTGGCACACGGCCTTAACTGCTCTGAGGAATGCGGGATCAAACCCATATCTCCTGCATTGGCAGGCAGATTCTGCATGACTGAGCCGCCAGGAAGCCACTGGGGAAGCCCCCACAGATATTTCGAAGTTATTAGGTTAAGCCATAGGAAATTGTCAATACTGAACCAGTTTGACCTTTGAAAATGGTGATCTCAGTTCAGCCTAAACTTTCTTTTTTTAAATTTTATTTTCCTTTATTTTAATTTACAATACTGTATTGGTTTTGCCATACATTGACATGAATCAACCACGGATGTATATGCGTTCCCAAACATGAACCCCCCACCCACCTCCCTCCCCATAACGTCTCTCTGGGTCATCACCGTGCACCAGCCCCAAGCATGCTGTATCCTGCGTCGGACATAGACTGGCGATTCGATTCTTACATGATAGTATACATGTTACAATGCCATTCTCCCAAATCATCCCACCCTCTCCCTCTCCCTCTGAGTCCAAAAGTCCGTTATACACATCTGTGTCTTTTTTGCTGTCTTGCATACAGGGTCGTCATTGCCATCTTTCTAAATTCCATATCTATGTGTTAGTATACTGTATTGGTGTTTTTCTTTCTGGCTTACTTCACTCTGTATAATCGGCTCCAGTTTCATCCATCTCATCAGAACTGATTCAAATGAATTCTTTTTAACGGCTGAGTAATACTCCATTGTGTATATGTACCACAGCTTTCTTATCCATTCATCTGCTGATGGACATCTAGGTTGTTTCCATGTCCTGGCTATTATAAACAGTGCTGCGATGAACATTGGGGTACATGTGTCTCTTTCAATTCTGGTTTCCTCGGTGTGTATGCCCAGCAGTGGGATTGCTGGGTCATAAGGTAGTTCTATTTGCAATTTTTTAAGGAATCTCCACACTGTTCTCCAAAGTGGCTGTACTAGTTTGCATTCCCACCAACAGTGTAGGAGGGTTCCCTTTTCTCCACACCCTCTCCAGCATTTATTGCTTGCAGATTTTTGGATCGCAGCCATTCTGACTGGTGTGAAGTGGTACCTCATTGTGGTTTTGATTTGCATTTCTCTAATAATGAGTGATGTTGAGCATCTTTTCATGTGTTTGTTAGCCATCCGTATGTCTTCTTTGGAGAAATGTCTATTTAGTTCTTTGGCCCATTTTTTGATTGGGTCGTTTATTTTTCTGGAATTGAGCTGCATAAGTTGCTTGTATATTTTTGAGATTAGTTTGTCAGTTGCTTCATTTACTATTATTTTCTCCCATTCAGAAGGCAGCCTAAACTTTCAATAAGGAGAAAACAAGCAAGAAACTGAAGCCCAAAGAATCCATTGCCTGCAATAGATTCAACTCAATCTACTGGAAGCAGAATATATTTTCTAGAACATTAGTTTCTCAGTTTACTTTTATTCTTGTCTAAAGTTCTGTTATGGTTTGAATTGTGTCCCCTGCCCCTAAAAAGGTATGGTGAAGTCCTAACCCTCCCAGTACCTTATAATGTGACCTTATTTGAAAATATGGTCTTTATAGAGGTTCAGTTCAGTCACTCAGTAGTGTCTGACTCTTTGCGACCCCATGAATCGCAGCACACCAGGCCTCCCTGTCCATCACCAACTCCCGGAGTTCACCCAGACTCACATCCATCGAGTCGGTGATGCCATCCAGCCATCTCATCCTCTGTCATCCACTTCTCCTCCTGCCCCTAATCCCTGCCAGCATCAGAGTCTTTTCCAGTAAGTCAACACTTCGCATGAGGTGGCCAAAGTATTGGAGTTTCAGCTTTAGCATTATTCCTTCCAAAGAACACCCAGGACTGATCTCCTTTAGAATGGACTTGTTGGATCTCCTTGCAGTCTAAGGGACTCTCAAGAGTCTTCTCCAACACCACAGTTGAAAAGCATCAGTTTTTCGGTGCTCAGCTTTTTCACAGTCCAACTCGCGCATCCACACATGACCACTGGAAAAACCATAGCCTTGACTAGATGGACCTTTGTTGGCAAAGTAATGTCTCTGCTTTTCAATATGCTGTCTAGGTTGGTCATACTTTTCCTTCCAAGGAGTAAGCGTCTTGTAATTTCATGGCTGCAGTCACCATCTGCAGTGATTTTGGAGCCCCCCAAAATAAAGTCTGACACTGTTTCCACTGTTCCCCATCTATTTACCATAAAGTGATGGGATCACATGTCATGATCTTAGTTTTCTGAATGTTGAGCTTTAAGCCAACTTTTTCACTCTCCTCTTTCACTTTCATCAAGAGGCTTTTTAGTTCCTCTTCACTTTCTGCCGTAAGGGTGGTGTCATCTGCATATCTGAGGTTATTGATATTTCTGCCGGCAATCTTGATTCCAGCCTGTGCTTCTTCCAGCCCAGTGTTTCTCATATGTACTCTGCATAGAAGTTAAATAAGCAGGGTGACAATATACAGCCTTAACGTACTCCTTTTCCTATTTGGAACCAGTCTGTTGTTCCATGTCCAGTTTTAACTGTTGCTTCCTGACCTGCACATAGGTTTCTCAAGAGGCAGGTCAGGTGGTCTGATATTCCCATCTCCTTCAGAATTTTCCACAGTTTATTGTGATTTACACAGCTAAAGGCTTTGGCATAGTCAATAAAGCAGAAATAGATGTTTTTTGGAACTCTCTTGCTTTTTCGATGATCCAGCGGATGTTGGCAATTTGATCCCTGGTTCTTCTGCCTTTTCTAAAATCAGCTTGAACATCTGGAAGTTCACGGTTCACGTATTGCTGAAGCCTGGCTTGGAGAATTTTGAGCATTACTTTACTAGCGTGTGAGATGAGTGCAATTGTGTGGTAGTTTGAGCATTCTTTGGCATTGCCTTTCTTTGGGATTGGAATGAAAACTGACCTTTTTCAGTCCTGTGGCCACTGCTGAGTTTTCCAAATGTGCTGGCATATTGAGTGCAGCACTTTCACATCATCTTCCAGGATTTGAAATAGCTGAACTGGAATTCCATCACCTCCACTAGCTTTGTTCGTAGTGATGCTTTCTAAAGTCCACTTGACTTCACATTCCAGGATGTCTGGCTCTAGATGAGTGATGACATCATCATGATTATCTGGGTTTTGAAGATCTTTTTTGTACAGTTCTGTGTATTCTTGCCACCTCTTGTTAGTATCTTCTGCTTCTGTTAGGTCCATACCATTTCTGTCCTTTATCGAGCCCATCTTTGCATGAAATGTTCCCTTGGTATCTCTAATTTTCTTGAAGAGATCTCTAGTCTTTCCCATTCTGTTCTTTTCCTCTATTTCTTTGCATTGATCTCTAAGGAAGGCTTTCTTATCTCTTCTTGCTATTCTTTGGAACTCTGCATTCAGATGCTTATTTATATCTTTCCTTTTCTCCTTTGCTTTTCTCTTCTCTTCTTTTTACAGCTATTTGTAAGGTGTCACCAGACAGCCATTTTGCTTTTTTGTATTTCTTTTCCATGGGGATGGTCTTGATTCCTGTCTCCCATACAATGTCACGAACCTCATTCCATAGTTCATCAGGCACTCTATCTATCAGATCTAGGCCCTTAAATCTATTTCTCACTTTCACTGTTTAATCATAAGGGATTTGATTTAGGTCATACCTGAATGGTCTAGTGGTTTTCCCCACTTTCTTCAATTTAAGTCTGAATTTGGCATAAGGAGTTCATGATCTGAGCCACAGTCAGCTCCTGGTCTTGTTTTTGCTGACTGTATAGAGCTTCTCCATCTTTGGCTGCATAGAATATAATCAATCTGATTTCACTGTTGACCATCTGGTGATGTCCATGTGTAGAGTCTTCTCTTGTGTTGTTGGAAGAGGGTGTTTGCTATGACCAGTGCGTTCTCTTGGCAAAACTCTATTAGCCTTTGTCCTGCCTCATTCCATATTCCAAGGCCAAATTTGCCTGTTAACTCAGGTGTTTTATGACTTCCTATGTTTGCATTCCAGTCCCCTATAACGAAAAGGACATCTTTTGTGGGTGTTAGTTCTAAAAGGTCTTGTAGGTGTTCATAGAACTGTTCACCTTCAGCTTCTTCAGCATTACTGGTTGGGGCATAGACTTGGATTACTGTGATATTAAATGGTTTGCCTTGGAAACGAACGGAGATCATTCTGTCGTTTTTGAGATTTCATCTAAGTACTGCATTTCGGACTCTTTTGTTGACCATGATGGCTACTCCATTTCTTCTAAGGGATTCCTGCCCACAGTAGTAGATATAATGTCATCTGAGTTAGATTCACCCATTCCAGTCCATTTTAGTTTGCTGATTCCTAGAATGTCGACGTTCACTCTTGCCATCTCTTGTTTGACCACTTCCAATTTGCCTTGATTCATGGACCTAACATTCCAGGTTCCTATGCAATATTTCTTTTTACAGCATCGGATCTTGCTTCTATCACCAGTCACACCCACAACTGGGTATTGTTTTTGCTTTGGCTCCATCCCTTCATTCTTTCTAGAGTTATTTCTCCACTGATCTCCAGTAGCATATTGGGCACCAACTGACCTGGGGAGTTCCTCTTTCAGTATCCTATCATTTTGCCTTTTCATACTGTTCATGGTGTTCTCAAGGCAAGAATACTGAAGTGGTCCTTCTCCAGTGGACCATTCTGTCCCACCTCTCCACCATGACCCACCTATCTTTGGTAATCAATTATAGAGGTAATCAAATTAAAACTAGGTTGTTAAGGTGGACCCTCCCAATATGACTGGTATCCTTATAAAGAGGGGAAACATGGACAGAGGGAAAATGATACAAAGACACACATGAGAATGCCATTTGAAGGTGGGTTGATGCACCTACAAGCCAAAGGCTGCATGAGGCAACCAGAAGCTAGGAGAGAGCGTGGAATCGTCCCTTCCCTAGACCTTCAGAGGGAGCACAGCCTTGCTGATACCTCGACTTTGGATTTAAAGTCTCCAGACCCATGAGACAATGAGTTTCTGTTGTTCTAAGCCACCTAGTGCACGGTACTTCATGATGGCAGCCTTAATGTTATGGTCTGAATGTTTGGGTTGCCTCACCCTGGGCTGGCCCAATTCATGTGTTGAAATCCTAATGCCCAATATGATGGTATCAGTAGGCAGGGCTTTTGGGAAGTGCTTAAAGTGAAGCCTTCAAGAATGTGATTAGTGTCCTTATAAAAAGATCCAGAGAGATCTCTAGCTCCTTCCACCATGTAAGGACACAGTGAGAAGGTACCAAATATGAACTAGTAAGTGGGCCCACATCAGAAGGTGAACATACTGGCATCCTGATCTTGGGGCTTTCCATTTTAACTCATTTTAACTGTGAGCAATAAATTTCTGTTTTTTACAAGCTACCTGACCTGTGGTATTTTGTTATAGAAGTCCAAATGGATTAAGACACTTAGGAAATGAATACAGGCTCCTTCCAGTGATGATAAACCATGCTACTGGTGAGAGACAATAACACGGTCTATGTTAAAATGGTACAAGTTTAATCCCTAGACTCCAAGACAACAGAGGTGAAGGGTCTGATTCTGTAGAAACTGGTTGTTTCCTACTGTAGCCTAGAAGATTCGTTTAGATACAACAAAGCTAGTTTTGTAATTTATAATGCATACACACCACACACACACACACACACACACACTCATGTACCCACATATTCATTCCTTTCTTCAGTTTTCTGGCATTTCCAAGTTTGTGGTAAAAGTTTCAGTATGAATTTTTCCTCTTGTCTGCAATGGATCAGACATCACACTCGAGCAAGCTTAAGGAGCCCATTCAAATTTTAGGAGAACCAGACACTCATCCTAAGGAGACAGAAAGAATTGCTGATACTCTCACAGGGAGTGTCTCTGTGTTAAAAAAAGTTTGGAAGGTGGAAATGGAGCTCCTGGAATGGAATTCAAAAGACTTATTTAGGAAGGTCCGTGTTAGCAAGTTTTGCCTGATGGGGAGTCAACAGTGGATGACAAGAGCAGGACTGGAGACAACTGCTTCTTCTGGAGGAGGGGCAGCCTTACACAGACTGCTATGGAATTCTTTTATGTTGAACTTTTTTTAGGATCCAGCTTTATAAATAAACCTAAACAAAACAGAAGGAGATGATTATAAGTCAACTGACTTTAACCTGATGAAACTTCTACAAGTAGAAATACGTAAATACACGCAAAGAAAAGCACTTTGATTCATATTGGTAATCTCAGGATATTTGCATACTCTCATTTTTCAGCTAAATTAAGAATCAACTTTTGACTATCACAATACCGTATTAGCAACTCCTGGGTAACCAAGTCGTCTACCTCTTGGTCATTTCATGGTTCTTTACCACTTCCATTAGACATAGTCAAGAAGGTGAAAGGATGTAAAATTACAACTGAGCCATCTGGTACCTTTATGATACTGAAAGGTTTAGTGAGACAGGAAGCACAAACCACAGCCTGGAATGGGGTTTAAATTAACTGTGGATTCAAATTATTCATGATCTTCCTCCTCCTTCTTTTATCCATCATTCCTGCAAAAGCTGATACTTAAGGGAAAAATGAATTTCTTAAACAAGACACAAAAGCATTAACTGTAAAGGAAAAAATTTAATAAGTGTGAATACATTTACATCAAAAACTTCTGTTCATAAAAAGATAACATAGCAAATAAAAGGCAACTTACATATTCTAGGAGATATGTGCAGCTTATATAGTCAACAAAAAGATTAGTTTAATAAAAATATAGATAAAGAATTTCTATACCAATTAAAAAAGTGAGAAAAAACAATAGAGGCTGAACAAATAGGAATTTTGCAGAATGGGAGACAAATATGATTAATAAATATATCAGGAAAATGCAACTTAAGATCACACTGATATACCATTTTACAACCATTTGATTGGCAAAAATCAAGAAGTTTGATTTTATCAATTGCTGGAAAAAATAGAGATCAAGAGAATCTTATCTATTGCTGGTGGGAATGTAATTTGCTACAGCTTGAGAAAATAATCTGGCATTCCTCTGTAAGGCTGAACACTCTTACACCCCACAACCCAGAAATTTCACTCCTAAGTATAGGCCAAGCTCTTGCCCATATATACTAGCAGAAGACATGAATAAGAATGTTCATAGTAGCCCCATTCATAATAGTCAGACTTCCACCATTTAAGGGGGAGATAAATTCATTGTGGTATAGTCACACAATGGAATATTATACTGTAGTAAAGAACAAGCTACAGAACCAACATGTGTGAACTTCAGTTATATGAAGCTGAGTGGGAAAAAAAAAAATCAAATCCCAGAAAGGCACATACAGTACAATCTCTTTTCTACAAAGTTCAAAAACAAACACCTAAACAATATATTACTTAGACACACATATATTCTTAATAAAACTTAACAAAATAAGATATAAAGGAATGAAAACCACAAAATTCAAGATCATACTTACTTCTGAAGGAAAAATAGAAGGATGAGATGGGGAAAAGTAATTAGGTAGGGATATAACATTATTTAGAGTCTGGTTCTTGTTTGATTGAAAATTTCAAGATGTTTGTTATTAAATTAGAAAAAATAAACACATTAGTGAATGAGTAAGTAAAAGATTGCCTTTCATGTCAATACGAATAATGACTGTATATATCCTACATCAAGGATTCTGACTAACCCAAACATGTGAATCTGAGCTCCATTAAAATAAAAAGAAAAAAAAAAAACAGATAAAAAGTATTGGGTATCTAAATTAACTTTTCTAAGTCTGAAGCTACTGAAGATGAGGCTTCCAGGACCCATCACTTGCAAAGACCCTGTGAGAGCTGACAATATACAAAGTTACTGATTACAACAGTATTTGCAAGAGCAAAAGACAGAAAATATCCATGTCCAATATCTCCAACTCCAATCCAGGACCAAAGGGTTCATTCTCATTTGCACTTTTTCCATATCTGGAACTCCTCTGATGTGAGAAACCTGGTTCCCAGCCTGTGCAGATGCTACTCTTTCCCTGTGGGCTTCGACACCCATGCTGCTCCCCATGTGAACTCTACCCTTTCCCTACTTGGACTCTGACATCCTGTGCTGGGCCACTGCCCTGTGCCGACATCCTTTACTCCACTCAGGTTCCTAGACAGCGACAGGCTGTTGTAACCATCCCTCCCCACGGCCCTGCCCTCACCCCTGAACCTACCACGCCCCACCCCGACTCTCCCTCCTAGCCTTAGAAATATTTAAGAAGAAAGGAATGGGTGAAATGGAAGGAAGAAGAAAAAGGGAAGAGAATGGGAAGAACCTCTCTATTTTTTCTGCGCTAATGATAGCACAACTACAGTCACTGTCCTGTATCCTGTATTTTTCGTTCAGTATATAGTAATGACATATAGCTCCGTATCAGACCAAAAGAGTTCCCTTATTCTTATTTGTTGTTTAATTGCTCAGTTGTGTCCGACTCTTTGTGACCCCATGGACTGTAGCCTGCCAGGTTTCTCGGTCCATGGGATTTCCCAGGCAAGAATGCTGGAGTTGCTTGCCATTTCCTTCCACAATAATTTTTTTTTCCCCACACACAATATAGTATATGGATGAACTGTGGTCTCTTTACCTAGTCTCCTATTGATAGACATCTATGTTTGGCCAGTCTTCGGCCAGGTCAAATGACACTGCACGAGCAGCACGAATACTAGAGCTCTAGAGCAACCTTAGGGGCTTCCCAGGTGGCTCAGTGGTAAAGGATCTGCCTGCCAAGCAGGAGATGTGAGTTCAGTCCCTGGGTCAGGAAGATCCCCTAGAGAAGGAAACGGCAACCTATTCCAGGATCCTTGCCCGGAGAATCCCATGGACAGAGGAGCCTGGCAGGGGGTCCGTGGGGTCGCAATTGAGTCAGATAAGACTTAGCAACTAAAGAACAACAGAGCAACCTTACACACGTTGTAATGTTGAACACATGTTAGTACACCTTTGGAATAAAACCCTGAAGATGGGTCACGAGGCTCATGACTATAATTTTGAGAGATACTGGCAAACAATGAATAAGAATAGCTTGTTCTCAGAATTAAGAATTTCTAGGCATGCATGGGTTAAAAAACCAAACCAAACCAAACCAACCCCACCCCTCCCCAAACAAAAACACCCCAAACAGCTGAAACCAAACTTAAAATAGCAAGTGGCAGCTTCTTACCTGTTGCCTCTGAGTATAGAGTCTTCTCATCAACACTTCGAACATCACAGGAAGCAAACAGTTTCCTCCCCTCAACTTTATCAAGTTGGCAATTTATCACAACAACAGAACAAAGAGGGACAGGTCTGCAGAACAAAAAAGGAAAAAAAAATCCGTTTTTATCAGATTTATGTAACACTGAGAGATGATCAAGTGCATGACAGGGGTGGAAATTTATGACATTTGGGTATCAATGGGTACTGACTGTCTTAGATAAACTGCTCCTAAAGTGGGGCTGACATCACTAGCCACTCACACTCCCTTGCTCCCAAGCACAACTGCGCTCAGGTGGCTCTTGGGCATCCAGTCCCAGCCTGCTGTTGTGGGTTATGTTCAAAGAGATCACCAGGGATTCCAGCTCTGTGATGGCAGGGACTGTCCCATCTGAAGGGAGCTGAAATCCTTTAAAGAAATGAAAATAGGACCATGGAATGGTCCTAGTCAGCGTCTCTCATTTTCTCTGTCATAATCAAAATTTCTCACCCAGTCTGCTTTAGAGTAACTGTCACTAGAAAGACACTGAATAACAAATTGCTGGTATTGGCTTAATGTGCTAAGTCAGAGCTGTCCAACAGAACTGTAAGTGATGACAGAAACGATGGGCCACAGCTGAGCTGTCCAACATGGTTGCCAGAGATGGCTACTGAGCATTCAAAATATGGCTATTGTGAATGAGAAAATAAATCTTTAAACTAGTTTAGTTTCAATTCAGTTCAGTCGCTCAGTAGTGTCTGACTCTTTGTGACCCCATGAACTGCAGCATGCCAGACCTCACTGTCCATCACCAACTCCCGGAGTTCACCCAAACCCATGTCCATTGAGTCAGTGATGCCATCCAACCATCTCATCCTCTGTCGTCCTCTTCTCTTCCTGCCCTCAATCTGTCCCAGCATCAAGATCTTTTCAAATGAGTCAGCTCTTCGCATCAGGTAGCCAAAGTATTGGAGTTTCAGCTTCAGCATCAGTCCTTCCAATGAATATTCAGGACCGACTTCCTTTAGGACGGACTGGTTGGATCTCTTTGCAGTCCAAGGGACTCTCAAGAGTCTTCTCCAACACCATAGTTCAAAAGCATCAATTCTTTGGCACTCAACTTTCTTTGTAGTCCAACTCTCACATCCATACATGCCCACTGGAAAAACCATAGCCTTGACTAGATGGACCTTTGTTGGCAAAGTACTGTCACTGCTTTTCAATATGCTCTATAGGTTGGTCATAACTTTCCTTCCAAGGAGTAAGCGTCTTTTAGTTTCAATTAATTTATATTTAAATTTATATAGCTATATGTGTCTACTGGCTATATGTGTCTATAGTCAATTCTGGGAATCTTAGAGAAAGTGCTGTAGTGAAAAACATTATCTCTTTAAAGGTAAAATTTTAGTTAATAGAAACACAAAGTAGAGCAGGGAGATGTGTTTTACGTTCCTGTAGTACCATCATGTGGATGAAGGAACTACTCCATGTGGAAAGGAAATGAACATTCTGATTACCCTTCTGTCCAGTTTTTGCTCCCATTAGCTTTTCCTGAACTTCTTGATGAAAAAACTGAGCTTTGCCAACCCAGTATTTACTAAGACCCAGGGGACATTAGGTGTCCTTGCCTGCTCAGCATCTTCCTTTCCTACTAACATCACTCCTTTCATTTATCCATCTGTTCTACCTCTCACCACTCATCCACACACCAACACTCCCTTTTCTTTGGGGAATCAGCCCCATTTTTAACCCACGTATGTTGACTAGGGTTGACAGCTGACTTTTATCCCCCACACCCCCTGACCACCGCCCCCCCCCCCCAACAGTGACTGGTTGTGCATATGAGCATGAGCTGAGACTATCAACCCTGGAACTTGTGCTGGAGCCCTTGGGGCTGGGTTCTTTTTCTGCTTGAGTTGCTAGGCTTGCAAGATACAAGCCTGCCTGTTAGCTGTGGCACTAAATTGGGAAAGGCTACCCAAGGATGGAGAAGGTTTAAAGGAAAGTGTGGCTGAGACACAGGCACAGATTCCTAATGGCATCATTGAATGCCTGCATCCAGACATATCTGTCTTCTCCACCATGCAAGCCAATACGTTCCTTTTTTCCTTGCACTATTGTGAATTAAGAGGTCTGTCCCTTAGAATGAAAAGTTCCTTGTTTAATAAGAGAGAGTAAGAGAAAGGAGAAATACAAAATAATATAACTGTTTATAGAATATAATTTTCTTAGTGCAACTAATATTTAGGCACAGATAAGCTTGATTGGCATAAAAAACAGGCTTCATATAATTTTATTTATTCAGTTTTATTAGACAACTTACTTAGATGTGTGTTAGAAGCAAAAAGAAAGATAATAGAGATACAAGCAAATTTTAAAAGTAAAAGGGAAAACACACGTATACAACAGAGAGGCTTAAAAAGTTAAATGGTGAATCTGACAAACAGATCAAGAAAACAGAGAGAGCATAAATAAATAAAGCAGAAAAATATCTACTGCTTTATTGACAAGCCAAAGCCTTTGACTGTGTGGATCACAATAAACTGTGGAAAATTCTTAAAGAGATGGGAATGCCAGACCACCTGATGCCTCCTGAGAAATCTGTATGCAGGTCAGGAAGCAACAGTTAGAACTGAACATGGAACAACAGACTGGTTCCAAATTGGGAAAGAAGTACATCAAGGCTGTATATTATCTCCCTGCTTATTTAACTTATACGCAGAATACATCATCAGAAACACTGGGCTGGATGAAGCACAAGCTGAAATCAAGATAGCTGAGAGAAATATCAAAAACCTCAGATATGCAGATGACACCACCCTTATGGCAGAAAGCAAAGAAGAAGTAAAGTGCCTCTTGATGAAAGTGAGAGAGGAGAGTGAAAAAGTTGGCTTAAAGCTCAACATTCAGAAAACTAAGATCATGGCATCTGGTCCCATCACTTCATGGGAAATAGATGGGGGAGACAATGGAAACAGTGAGAGACTTTATTTTGGGCTCCAAAATCACTGCAGATGGTGACTGCAGCCGTGAAATTAAAAGACACTTGCTCCTTGGAACAAAAGATATGACCAACCTAGATAGCATTATTAAAAAGCAGAGACATTACTTTGCCAACAAAGGTCCATCTAGTCAAAGCTATGGTTTTTCCACTGGTCGTATATGGATGTGACTATAAAGAAAGCTGAGTGCTGATGCTTTTGAACTGTGGTGTTGGAGAAGACTCTTGCGAGTCCCTTGGACTGCAAGGAGATCCAACCAGTCCATCCTAAAGGAAATCAGTCCTGAATATTCATTGGAAGGACTGATGCTGAAGCTGAAGGTCCAATATTTTGGCCACCTGATGGGAAGAGCCAATTCATGGGAAAAGATCCTGATGCTGGGAAAGATTGAAGGCAGGAGGAGAAGGGGATGACAGAGGATGAGATGGTTGGACGGCATCACCAACTTGATGGACATGAGTTTGAGTAAGCTCCGGGAGTTGGGGATGGACAGGGAGGCCTGGCGTGCTGCAGTACATGGGGTCGCAAAGAGTCAGACACGACTGACTGACTGAACTCAACTGGCTGAACTGGGACCAAAAAAGACATAACTAAGTACTTAACTGAGGTAAGAAAAATTGAGAACCCTATTAATAATTTCATGTTAATAAATTTAAAAACTCAGATGAAATGGAAAAAGTTGCAAAAAAAAAAGTTATTGAAGTTGACCAAAAAAAAAAAAAAGGGTTAGAAAGCCTGAATAATTGAACAAAGAAGTCATTGAGGCCAGAGGATAGAGAAGCCACACCCAGGAAGGATCCAGGTCTTTGAATCATTTCAGGGGTGGGTCCTTTACTAACTTTCACACATAAGACAATGCAAACAAAAAGTCTATTGATTTAATCAAGCAAAACGTTAAAGGTTATAAATGTACCTAGTGCTATCCCAACTAATTTACTACATTAAAAAAAAAAAGTCTGTATTTTTGACTTCTAGTTTAATGTACAGAGAACTTGGCCTATAATATCTTGATTCTTTACAATATATTGAGATTTAATCTATGGACTAATCCTGACTGTTTTTTGTAAATTTTCCAAGACTGCCTAAGCAGAAAGTATATTTTTCTCTAATTACTGAATATAGGGTTCAACATATGTCCAATAAATCATACTTGTTATTTTGAGGTATTCAAATTTTTTTCTTTTTTTTGTCTGCTTGATTAATTATTGAGAACAGCTTGCTGGAATCTCCCACTATGAAAATAGATTAATTTATTCCTAAGAATCTACTAACTTTAAAGTTATTTTATTATATACATACTGGATTAGAATTGTTACTATCCACTACTGAATTGAATCTCATTATTATGAAGTAGTCTCCTCTATCCCCAATATTAATTTTTGATAATTTATTTTTTTCCATGGCTACTCCACTTTCTTTTGCCTAGCATATTTTCCCTTCCATTTTCTGTGTCATGTTTTAGATATGTCTCATATAAACAGTTTATAGCTTTTTGTATTGTAAAAGTCAATTTTATAATTTCTTTCTTTGAACTGATGGTTTGGTCCATTTATAGTTAGTGTACTTCGTGTTTCATTAAGAGTTATTTCTACCATCTTATTTTGGTATTCTATTTGACTCTAATGATGCTTCCTCTCCCTTTCTTGGATTTCAAAAAATTAAAAATTTCTATTTATTTATATAGTTATTTGGTTTTGACTCTTCTACTGGTTAGGCTTTAACTATATACACTCATTTTTTCATTATTATTTTAATCACTTTTGCCACTGAAAAATACAAAGATTAATTATGTTTACCTATGTTTACCCCATCCCCAAACTACATACTATTTTTTTTAATGTTTTTTAAATTTTATTTATTTATTGGACAAAGCATGTGGGATCTTAGTTCCCCTCCACTGGGAGCTCAAATCTCAAACACTGGACCATCAAGGAAGTCCCCATACTATTTTTGTTCAGTCTTTTAGCTGTCCTTTTTTGAAATCCCCAAAATATAGCCATTATTACTACTTATATATAGATTTTGTGGAGATGTATATTATCAACATATTTATTGATATATTTGCTCATTATTCTTTCTTTCATCCTCCTGTCTGGTGGTATTACTTTTCTTCTTTCTGAAGTATATTCCTTAGAAGTTCCCTAGGTATTGTCCTGTTTGTAAACGTTTCCCATTTTTGTTTAAGTAAAAATGGCTTTATTTTGTCCTCATTTTTGAAGTTTAGTTTTGCCAAGAGCATGATTCTAAGTTACATGTTTCTTTTAGCACTCTGAAGATATTTTATATCTTCTCACATACACTGTTGCTGAAAAGAAGTACACTGTTTCTAAGAGGCAAGACTACTGTTATGAGAATCCTGTCTTTTATCTCTGACTGCTTTTAGATCACTTTGCCTTTAGCATTCTGTAATTTCTGAAGATACAGATTTATTTTTATTTATATTTCTTGATATGACCAACCTAGATAGCATTATTAAAAAGCAGAGACATTACTTTGCCAACAAAGGTCCATCTAGTCAAAGCTATGGTTTTGGTCTTGATATAAGTTGTACTTTCTGTATCTATGGCTCATGATTTTCTTTAGTTCTAGAATATACTCACTCATTATCTCTTCAAATATTAGATCTTTTCCATCACTCTGCTGTCTTCTGGAACTGCAACCACAGCTGCTGCTGCTGCTGCTGCTGCTAAGTCACTTCAGTTGTGTCTGACTCTGTGCGACCCCATAGACAGCAGCCCGCCAGGCTCCCCCGTCCCTGGGATTCTCCAGGCAAGAACACTGGAGTGGGTTGCTGTTTCCTTCTCCAATGCATGAAAGTGAAAAGTGAAAGTGAAGTCGCTCAGTCATGTCCGACCCTCAGCGACCCCATGGGCTACAGCCTACCAGGCTCCTCCGTCTATGGGATTTTCCAGGCAAGAGTACTGGAGTGGGGCGCCACAGCACATTAAGACTTTTCACTTGTCCTCTTAGCTTAACCTCTCTTGTTTTTCACTTCTTTTTCTATTTGCTCTGAATTCAGTTTGATTTTTTCAGTTCTTTATTTCTGTTCACTTTCAGCTGTGTTTAGATAGCCCTTTAATCTATCTGCTGAGATACTTCTGTTTTTAAACAATGATGTTTTCATTTCTATAGGTTTTAGGTTCTGTGGCAAACCTGTTAATTTTTATAGCTTTGTGTTGCTTTCTCTTTGTGATTTCATCTTTTATTTCTTTAAACATCTCATATATAATTATTTTATACTATATATCTAATTATCATGCTATCTTAAGCCCCTGAGGGTCCAAGTCCATTGTTTATTGTTTCTGCTGATTCTCACTTATGGTGGTTTATTTCCCTACATTTTGGCACAGGATCTAGCTGTTCTCAATGAGGAATGTCCTTCAGAATTTCTGGTCTGCTCTGTTGCGTGAATAAGTCTAATCTAGAACTTCCCAACCAATATACCATGAATGGATTATAGAAATGTTGAGACCTTAATCCTTTTGGCTGCCTAGTCAGCCCTACTCATTAGCTTCTTTGTCTAGTTATCTTAATGTACTAAGCACAAGGAAATAAACCAAGTGTGACATTTGGACCAGGAGCTTGAAAAGTATTTGGGATGAATAAGAAGCAGGTTTGCAAGTTCCCCTGGTGTCTCAGTGGTAAAGAATCCACCTGCCAATATAGGAGACATGGGTTCAATTCTGGATATCAGGAAGATCCCACATGTCGTGGAGCAACTCAGCCTGTGCGCCACAACTATTGGGCCAGTGCTTTAGGGCCTGGAAACCACAACTACTGAGCCCGTGTGCCCTAGAACCTGTGCTCAGCAACAAGAGAAGCCACTGTGATGAGAAGCCTGCACACTACAGCTAGAGTGCGGCCCCAGCTCACCACAGCTAGAGGAAAGCCCACACATCAGTGAAGGCCAGAACCAGTATAAAAAGAAGGAAGTAGCTTTGCTTGTTAGAAGCAGAAGGGTAGATTAAGACACCCGAAACTGACACTATAAATTATCTTCAATTAAATTTTAATCCCAGGTGGTTGTCTCTAGCATCCCAGAGGGCCATCAATTGATTAAGCATGTTTTTTTTATTGTTACTATTATTATTATGAATCTAACAACTTCATACAAAATACAGGATCTGATAAATATTAACTTCTAGACTACTTATATAATCTAATGCTTTATTCTGATCTTTAATCATCAGAAGAGAATGGAGGTTGTACATTGTAGTGTCAAGTACCAGACTTAGAAGACTTGAGTTCTAACCCTGGCTGGATTCTCTCTATCCATGTGATTTCAGGTAAAACTTATTTTCAGTACATTTTCCAATTGTGAATAACAAATAAATAACAAATTAACTGATTTATGTGAATAGTTTGTTGGATGAGACAAGGACTAGGTATAAGACCTGCCAGGTTGCGTGTGCTCAACACACAAACACTTGTTGTGCTAAACTGTAATCCAAATAAATACTCTGCTGAACTTGTTTCCAGATGAAACCCCCCTTTTTTTGACAGGTGAGGTTGTACTGTATTCTTCACCTGTATGTAAACATAGAAAAATATTTTAAAAACTGTGAAGCAAGGAAAAACACTAAAAATTTAATTTAAAATATATTATATCTCATGTTAGGAAAGCCATTTCTAGGATCTAATTTTTAGTCATAAATGATATAAAATATTGACTACATGTAAGGATGACAATTTCTCCCAAATTAATCTTTAAAGTCAACATAATTGCTATCAAAATCACATTTTGCTTTTGGGTAGAATTCGACAAATTTATTCTAACTTTAATTTGGTTCACTCAAGTGAGACAGAGAATTGGTTGATGAGACACAGGGTTAAACAAGAGAATGAGGTACAGTGACAATCTGGGTGAGGGGTTAAAAATCTAAGGTACAACTAGGAATAAGAAGAAACTATCTCAACATCATAAAGGCCACATATGAAAAGCCTATCGCTAATACCATACACAATAGTTTAAAGACTGATACTTTTCCTCTAAGATTTGGAAGAAGACAAAGATGTCTACTTTTGCCATTTCTATTTAACAAAGTACTAGAAATCTAGCCTCAGTAGTTAGGCAAGAAAAAGAAAGGAAAGGCAGACAAATCAGAAACGAAGAAGTACATAATCTTTGTTCACAGGTGAAATGGTCTTATCTATAGAAACGCCCAAAGATTCCAAAGAAGAACTGTTAGAACTAATGAACAAATTCAGCAAAGTTGCAGGATATAAAATCAACATAAAAAATCAATTGCATTTTTATACATGAACCATGAACAATCTAAAAAGGAAACTGAGAAAACACTTTCATTAAAAACAACATCAATAAGAATAAAATACTTAGAAATAACCTTAATCAAGGAGACAGAAGACTAAGAAATTAAAGACACAAATAAATGGAAAGACATCTTGTGTTCATTAGTTAGAAGACTCTCTCTCTCTCTCTCTCTCTCTCTCTCTCTATATATATATATATATATATATATATATATATTTATTTATTTAATTGGAGGCTAATTACTTTACAATATTGTGGTGGTTTTTGACATACATTCAATGAATCAGCCATGGGTATACATGTGTTCCCCATCCTGACCTTCCCTCCCACCTTCCTCCCCATCCTATCCCTCAGGGTCATCCCAGTGCACCAGCGCTGAGCACCCTGTCTCATGCATGGAACTTGGACTGGTGATCTTTTTCACATATGATAATACACATGTTTCAATGCTATTCTCTCAAATCATCCCACCCTCGCCTCCTCCCACAGAGCCCAAAAATCTGTTCTTTACATCTGTGTCTCTTTTGCTGTCTCACATATAGGGTCATCGTTACCATCTTTCTAAATTCCATATATATGTGTTAGTATACTGTATTGGTGTTTTTCTTTCTGGCTTACTTCGCTCTGTATAATAGGCTTCAGTCTCATTCACCTCATTAGAACTGATTCAAATGCATTCTTTTTAATAGCTGAATAATATTCCATTGTGTATGTGTATCACAGCTTTCTTATCCATTTTTCTGCCAATGGACATCTAGGTTGCTTCCATGTCCTGGCTATTATAAACAGTGCTGCGATGAACATTGGGGTACACGTGTCTCTTTCAATCCTGGTTTCCTCAGTGTGTATGCCCAGCAGTGGGATTGCTGGGTTGTATGGCAGTTCTATTTCCAGTTTTTTAAGGAATCTCCACACTGTTCTCCATAGTGGCTACACTAGTTTGCATTCCCACCAACAGTGTAAGAGGGTTCCTTTTTCCCCACACCCTCTCCAGCATTTATTGTTTCTAGACTTTTGGATAGCAGCCATTCTGACTGGCGTGAGATGGTACCTCATTGTGGTTTTGATTTGCATTTCTCTGATAATGAAGACTCAATATTTTTAAGATGTCATTACTACCCCAAGCAATCTTCAGATTCCGGGCAATCCCCATTAAAATGTCAATGGCATTTTTCTCCACTGTGTTTTTAAGGTTTTTGAACACCTTTACTATCATTATTCTGAATTCTTTTTCTGGTATTTTGACTATTTCTTCTTCATTTATTTGGACTTTGTGTTTCTACTTTTTCCTTCATTTGTATAGTATTTCTGTGCCTTTTCACTATTTTTTTTGTGTGTGTGTGTTTGAGGTCTCCTTTACCCAGGCTTCAACGCTGAATTCTTCCTTCCTTTTGGTTTCTCCCTTCCTAAGTTTGGTCCAATGCTTTGTGTAAGCTTTGTACAGGGTGAGATTTGTGCTGAGTTTTTTGTTTGTTTGTTTTTCCTCTGCTGGGCAAGGTTGAGTGAGGTGGTGATCCTGTCTACTGATCATTGGGCTTATATTTTTGTTTTGTTTGTTGTTTAGATGAGGCATCCTGCACAGGGTGCTACTGGTGGTTGGGTGATGCTGGGTCTTGTATTTAAGTGGTTTCCTTTGTGTGAGCTTTCACTATTTGATACTCCCTAGGGTTAGTTCTCTGGGAGTCTAGGGTCTTGGAGTCAGTGCTCCCACTCCAAAGGCACAGGGTTTGATCTCTGGTCAGGAATGAAGATTCCACAAGTGGCTTGCTATGGCACTAAGTAAGATTGAAACAAATACCCCAAAATGAGAAAGCAAAGATGCTGCTAAGTCGTTTCAGT
The DNA here is from genome assembly GCF_032405125.1 of Capricornis sumatraensis. Lineage (NCBI taxonomy): Eukaryota > Metazoa > Chordata > Mammalia > Artiodactyla > Bovidae > Capricornis > Capricornis sumatraensis. The sequence goes on along the minus strand of NC_091070.1, from coordinate 120,153,003 downwards.
CGTGTCTGACTCTGTGTGACCCCATAGACGGCAGCCCACCAGGCTCCCCCGTCCCTGGGATTCTCCAGGCAAGAACACTGGAGTCGGTTGCCATTTCCTTCTCCAATGCATGAAAGTGAAAAGTGCAAGTGCAGTCACTCAGTCGTGTCCAGCTCTTTGCGACCCTACGGACTGCAGCCTACCAGGCTCCTCCATCCATGGAATTTTCCAGGCAAGAGTACTGGAGTCGGGTGCCATCGCCTTCTCCGAAGCAAAGATGAACCCCAGACAAATGGCAGTTACAAAATCAGGCAAATGATAATTAAAATAATGGAGTATACATATATACCCAAAAGCGAAGTCAAAACAGTCCATGAAAATACAGTACAGTTATCTGACCTGGAGAACAAATGAAATAAAAAAATGTATTTACCTGTTAAGAACAAAACTAACTAAAGCACAAACTGGAAGATAAAACTAAAGCAAGGTGCCAAGTGGGGAATAAAGAAATGAAAACAAAACTAACAAATATGTTGAGAGGAAAGGAAAGAAAGGAAAAAATAAGAAAGAATAGACATGTAAAGTTAAACAGAGGTAGATGAAGAAGATTTATATACATTAAAGATTAACTGCAAGGGGAAAAGACTAGTAGGAAAGGCAAACAAAGGAATAAACATAGAAAAAATATAATAGGTTTAAAAAAATTAGAGTTATAAAAGAGAGAGAGAAAAAAAAAAGGAAAACTCCACAGAACTGCAAAAGCCCAACATAGAGACAGAGGTTTATAACAACAATAAAAAGTGTGACTGAATATACACATATACATATACGCCCATCAGTTCAGTTCAGTCACTCAGTCGTGTCCGACTCTTTGTGACCCCATGAATTGCAGCACGCCAGGCCTCCCTGACCATCACGAACTCCCGGTGTTCACTCAAACTCATGTCCATCGAGTCGGTGATGCCATTCAGCCATCTCATCCTCTGTCGTCCCCTTCTCCTCCGGCCCCCAATCCTTCCCAGCATCAGTCTTTTGCAATGAGTCAACTCTTCACAGGAGGTGGCCAAAGTATTGGAGTTTCAGCTTCAGCATCAATCCTTCCAAAGAACATCCAGGACTCATCTCCTTTAGGATGGACTGGTTGGACCTCCTTGCAGTCCAAGGGACTCTCAAGAGTTCTCCAACACCACAGTTGAAAAGCATCAATTCTTCAGCGCTCAGCTTTCTTTATAGTCCAGCTCTCTCATCCATACATGACCACAGGAAAAACCATAGCCGTGACTAGATGGACCTTTGTTGGCAAAGTAATGTCTCTCCTTTTCAATATGCTATCTAGGTTGGTCATAACTTTCCTTCCAAGGAGTAAGCGTCTTGTAATTTCATGGCTGCAATCACCATCTGCAGTGATTTTGGAGCCCCCCAAAATAAAGTCTGAAACTGTTTCCACTGTTACCCCATTTATATCCCATGAAGTGATGGGACCAGATGCCATGATCTTAATTTTCTGAATGTTGAGTTTTAAGCCAACTTTTTCACTCTCCACTTTCACTTTCATCAAGAGGCTTTTTAGATCTTCTTCACTTTCTGCCATAAGGGTGGTGTCATCTGCATATCTGAGGTTATTGATATTTCTCCCAGCAATCTTGATTCCAGCTTGTGCTTCTTCCAGCTCAGCATTTATATACCCATAAGCAAAATCAAAACAGTCTAACAGAAATAAAGTCAGTAGATTGACCCAGTGAACAAAGAAAACCAAAAATTATATCTACCAGTTAAGAACAAAACTAACTATTGCACATCTATTCTTTCTTTTCTTTCTTTCCTTTCCTCTCAACATATTTGTTAGTTTTATTTTCATTGCTTTATTTCCCATTTGGCACCTTACTTTAGTTTTGTTTTCCAGTTTGTGTTTTAGTTTTGTTCTTAATTGGTAGATATAATTTTTGGTTTCCTTTATTCAGATGAACTATGGATGGAGGTTTGTGACATTGTACAGGAGACAGGGATCAAGACCATTCCCAAGAAAAAGAAATGCAAAAAAGCAAAATGGCTGCCTGAGGAGGCCTTACAAATAGCTGTGAAAAGAAGAGAACGGAAAAGCAAAGGAGAAAAGGAAAGATATACCCATTTAAGTGCAGAGTTCCATAGAATAGCAAGGAGAGACAAGAAAGTCTTCCTCAGTGATCAGTGCAAAGAAATAGAGGAAAACAATAGAATGGGAAAGACTAGCGATCTCTTCAAGAAAATTAGACATACCAAAGTAACACTTCATGCAAAGATGGGCTCAGAAGGACAGAAATGGTATGGATCTAACAGAAGCAGAAAATGTCAAAAGAGGTGGTACGAATACAGACCCAGATAACCATGACGGTGTGATCACTCAACTAGGGCCAGACATCCTGGAATGAGATGTCAAGATGTGTTAGGAAGCATCACTACGAACAAAGCTAGTGGAGGTGATGGAATTCCAGTTGAGCTATTTCAAATCCTGAAAGATGATGTTGTGAAAGTGCTGCATTCAATATGCCAGCAAATTTGGAAAACTCAGCAGTGGACACAGGACTAGAAAAGGTCAGTGTTTATTCCAGTCCCAAAGAAAGGCAATGCCAAAGAATGCTCAAACTACCACACAATTGCACTTATCTCACATGCTAGTAAAGTAATGCTCAAAATTCTCCAAGCCAGGCTTCAACAGTACGTGACCCTGAACTTCCAGATGTTCAAGCTAGATTTCAAAAAGGCAGAGGAACCAGAGATCAAACTGCCAACATCCATTGGATTATCAAAAAAGCAAGAGAGTTCCAGAAAAACATCTATTTCTGCTTTATTGACTATGCCAAAGCCTTTGACTGTGTGGATCACCACAAACTATGGAAAATTCTGAAAGAGATGGGAATACCAGACCACCTGACCTGCCTCTTGAGAAATCTGTATGCAGGTCAGGAAGCAACAGTTAGAATTGGACATGCAACTAACTGATTGGTTCCAAATCGGGAAAGGAGTATGTCAAGGCTGTATATTGTCACCCTGCTTATTTAACTTCTATGCAGAGTACATCATGAGAAACGCTGGACTGGAAGAAGCACAAGCTGGAATCAAGATTGCCAGGAGAAATATCAATAACCTCAGATATGCAGATGACACCACCCTTATGGCAGAAAGTGAATAGGACCTAAGAAGCCTCTTGATGAAAGTGAAAGAGGAGAGTGAAAAAGTTGGCTTAAAGCTCAACATTCAGAAAACGAAGATCATGGCATCCAGTCCCATCACTTCATGGGAAATAGATGGGGAAACAGTGGAAACAGTTTCAGACTTAATTTTGGGGGGCTCCAAAATCACTGCAGATGGTGACTGCAGCCATGAAATTAAGAGATGCTTACTCCTTGGAAGAAAAGTTATGACCAACCTAGACAGCATATTAAAAAGCAGAGACATTACTTTGCCAACAAAGGTCCATGTAGTCAAGCCTATGGTTTTTCCTGTGGTCATGTATGGATGTGAGAGCTGGACTATAAAGAAAGCTGAGCGCTGAAGAATTGATGCTTTTCAACTGTGGTGTTGGAGAAGACTCTTGAGAGTCCCTTGGACTGCAAGGAGATCAAACCAGGCAATCTTAAAGGAAATCAGTCCTGAATATTCATTGGAAGGATTGATGTTGAAGCTAAAACTCCAATACTTTGGCCATGTGATGAGAAGAGCTGACTCATTTGAAAAGACCCTGATACTGGGAAGATTGAAGGCAGGAGGCAACGAGGATGACAGAGGATGAGATGGTTGGATGGCATCACCGACTCAATGGACATGAGTTTGAGTAAACTCTGGGAGTTGGTGATGGACAGTGAGGCCTGGCGTGCTGCAGTCCATGGGGTCACAAAGAGCTGGACACGACTGAGTGACTGAACTGAACTTAACTGCAAGGGGAAAAGAACAGTAGGAAAAGGAAACAAAGGAATAAATGTAGAAAAATAGTAATAGGTTTAAAAAATAAAAAATTGAAATTAAAAAAAAAGAGAAAAGAAAAAAAAAAAAAGGAAAACTCCCCAGAACTGCAAAAGCCCCACACAGAGGCAGAGGTTTAAAACAACAATAAAAAATGTGACTGAGGAAAAAAAAGCTCAGAAGCTTAATTAGATTTCATAATGCCAATAAAATTGACAACTATAAAAGGGAGAAAAAATATCCAAAAGAATCTACAGAACAAGTCAAAACATAAGAATAATAAATGTTTTGCTTGAGTCACTGGTGTCAGGGTCCTTTCCCCCTTTGGGAGTCACAGTCCACCTCACCTAGGATGCCCTCCAACACTGTGCTGGTCTTGGGACCTGCTGTAGGGGCAGCTCAGATTCTAATTTGGTCCTACTCCTGTGTGTTCTTGTCTCCAATGTCCACAGCTATCAGAACTAGTGCGTTTTCTTTTGTGGGAGCTCTCAGTGTCCTTTTATATATTTCATAGACACAGAGTCTGCCTAGTTGATTGTGTAGATTTAATCTGCAGCTTGTACATCTGGTGGGAAGGTTTTGGGTCTTCTTCTGTAGCCACACTGCCTCTGGGTTTCAACTGTGGTTTTATTTCCACCTCTACATGTGGGTTGTCCACTGGGGTTTGCTCCTGAGGCTGCCCTGGAGGACTTGGGTTTGCCCCTGTGAGGGCCAGGTGTAAAGATGGTGCAGCTGCTTGGGTCACAGGGGTTCTGGCAGCACCGGATACTCAGGGGAGTTGGCGGCTAGGGCAGCAGGAAATACAGTGCTCTAGAAGGGTATGGCAACCAGTATTGGCCAATATGCTCCAGTATTCTTTGTTGGAGAACCCCCCTGACAGAGAAGCCTGGCAGGCCACAGTCCACAGGGGTGCAAAGAGTTGGACAGGACCAAAGCAACCCTGTGCACATAGATGCAAGACTTTTTTGGTCTGTGGCAGCTCTGCCCCGGTAAGAGTTGAGCATGAAGGTGGTGTAGCTGCTTGGCTTGCGGGGACCCTGGCAGCACCAAGTGTGCAGGGACATGAACTGCCTCCACCATAGGAGTTATGGCACTCTCAGAGTTTTTTTCGAGTCTCTTATAGCTGGCGATCAGAAGGCCTCTTTAGCCAGTCTTTCTCTGTAGCTCCATCCATTCAGGCACTTAGAGTGCTTGCTCCCTTGCCTGGGGCCCTTCTCTGTGGTTCGGCGCATCAGGCACATAGAGGGCCCCCTTGGCTGGGGTCCTACTCTGTAGTTTGGTGTATCAGTCACTTAAAGGAGCACCCAGGGTGGGGTCCTACTCTGGAGTTCAGTGTGTCAGGCGTTTGATGGGCCAGCCTCTCTATTGTTCAGCTGCCAATGCTGACGTATGGGGAGAGAGAGGCGACAGTGATGGCTCCACCTGCCACGTGTGACTCAGCAGTATCGCCTGGCTTCCATGGCTGCCCGGCTTTCCTCCACAGGTATTTCCCACCACAGTCTCCTTCCTCACCTCCCCTTGGTCTCTCCACAGTCAACAGCAGCCCTCGCCCTGGGATTGCTCCACAACTCCAGCTCCCAGCCTCTGCGCCTTCCAGGGGACCTGCATCCCTGTCTGGGGTGCGTATGGTAGTGGCAAGGACTGTCTGATTCTCATTCCATTTAGGCCGCTACAAAGCAGCTGCCTTACTCTCAGCCTTAAACGTTTCTCCTCTGACTCAGACAATTGCCCAAGTGTGGGGATCGGACACCTGCCTCAGTTCTGCCACCCGCCGAGGGCAGGTCCAGTCCTACTTCCCCTAGTTCCTTCATCCTACCAAGTTTTGCGTGGTTCTATATATTCTTTTCTGCTGGTCAAGTACTCCCATCTGCTCTCAGCTGGTGTGCTGCATGCACTTCTGTGTCTGAAGGTGTATTCCTGATGTATCTGTGAGAGAGATGTTCTTCACGTCCACCTGCTTCTCTGCCATCTTGTTCTCTCAATGACATTTTTCGTAGAAAAAGAAAAATCCACCTAAAGTTTACGTGAATCTCAAGGGACTCCAAAGAGCCAAAACAATCTTGAAAAAGAAGGAAAAAGTTGGAAATCTCACACTTCTTGATTTCAAAACACATTATCAGTTCAGTTCAGTCGCTCAGTAGTGTCCGACTCTTTGTGACGCCATGAATCACAGCACACCAGGCCTCCCTGTCCATCGCCAACTCCCAGAGTTCACTCAGACCCACGTCCATCGAGTCAGTGATGCCATCCAGCCATCTCATCCTCTGTCATCCCCTTCTCCTCCTGCCCCCAATCCTTCCCAGCATCAGAGTCTTTTCCAGTGAGTCAACTCTTCGCATGAGGTGGCCAAAGTATTGGAGTTTCAGCTTTAGCATCATTCCTTCCAAAGAAATGCCAGGGCTGATCTCCTTCAGAATGGACTGGCTGGACCTCCTTGCAGTCCAAGGGACTCTCAAGAGTCTTCTCCAACATCACAGTTCAAATGCATCAATTCTTCGGTGCTCAGCCTTCTTCGCAGTCCAACTCTCACATCCATACATGACCACTGGAAAAACCATAGCCTTGACTAGACGGACCTTAGTTGGCAAAGTAAGGTCTCTGCTTTTGAATATACTATCTAGGTTGGTCATAACTTTTCTTCCAAGGAGTAAGAGTCTTTTAATTTCATGGCTGCAGTCACCATCTGCAGTGATTTTGGAGCCCCCCAAAATAAAAGTCTGACACTGTTTCCACTGTTTCCCCATCTATTTCCCATGGAGTGATGGGACCGGATGCCATGATCTTTGTTTTCTGAATGTTGAGGTTTAAGCCAACTTTTTCACTCTCCTCTTTCACTTTCATCAAGAGGCTTTTTAGCTCCTCTTCACTTTCTGCCATAACCATGGTGTCATCTGCATATCTGAGGTTATTGATATTTCTCCTGGCAATCTTGATTCCAGCTTGTGTTTCTTCCAGTCCAGCATTTCTCATGATGTACTCTGCATATAAGTTAAATAAGCAGGGTGACAATATACAGCCTTGATGTACTCCTTTTCCTATATGAAACCAGTCTGTTGTTCCATGTCCAGTTCTAACTGTTGCTTCCTGACCTGCATACAGATTTCTCAACAGGCAGGTCAGGTGGTCTGATATTCCCATCTCTTTCAGAATTTTCCACAGTTTATTGTGATCCACACAGTCAAAGGCTTTGGCATAGTCAATAAGGCAGAAATAGATGTTTTTCTGGAACTCTCTTGCTTTTTCCATGATCCAGCAGATGTTGGCAATTTGATCTCTGGTTCCTCTGCCTTTTCTAAAACCAGCTTGAACATCAGGGAGTTCACGGTTCATGTATTGCTGAAGCCTGGCTTGGAGAATTTTGAGCATGACTTTACTAGCATGTGAGATGAGTGCAATTGTACGGTAGTTTGAGCTACAATAATCAAGATAGTGTGGTACTGGCTAAAGACAGACTATATAGATCAATGGAATAGCACAGAAAGCCTAAAAATAAACCCTCACGTATATGGTCAAATGATTTTCTACAAGTGACCAAAAGAACTCAATGTGGAAAGGACAGTCTCTTAAAAAAATAGTGCTGGGAAAACTGGATATCCACGAGCAGAAGAATGAAGCTGGACTCTTACCTTAAACCACATATAAAAAAAATAATGTGAAAAGGACTGAAGACCTATATGAAAGACCTAAAACTATAAAACTCCTAAAAGAAAACATTGGAGAAAAGCTTCATGATGTTGGTTCAGCAATGATTTCTTGGATATGACACCAAAGACAGAGACAACAAAATTAAAAAAAAAAGGGGAATACATCAAACTTAAAAAATTCTGTGCAAATGGGAATGTGCATGTGTGCTAAGTTACTTCAGTTTTGTCCAACTCTTTGCAACCCTACGGACCGCAGCCTGCCAGCCTCCTCTGTCCATGGGATTCTCTAGGCGTGAATACTGGAGTGAGTTACCATGCCCTCCTCCAGGGGTCCTTCCCAATCCAGGAATCGAACCCAAGTCTTTTATGTCTCCTGCATTGGTAGACAGGTTCTTTACCTTAGTGCCACCTGGGAAATGCAAGGTTAAGTGTAGATGAAATAATAAGATTTGTAATCACTGAGATAATTTGATAATTAGAAGAAACTAATTTGATGTTTAGTTAAATCCAATTATGTTTTTAATTAGTGCTTTAGTATTTAAAATGATTTATATTGTATTATTTATGTGTGGATTTATTAACATGTCTATAGTTGTGGACTTTCAGGTGGTCCAGTGGTTAAGAATCTACCTGCCAATGCAAAGGACATGGATTTGATACCTGGTCTGGGAAGATTCCACTTGCTGCCAGGGCAGCTAAGCTCATAAGCCACAACTTACTGAAGCCTGTGTGGCCCACAGCCCATGCTCTGCAACAAGAGAAGCCACTGCAATGAGAGGCCTGCATATTGCAACTAAAGAGTAGCCCCCGCTGCTTGCCGCAACAAGAGAAAGCCCTTGTGCAGCAACCAAGACAAAAAATAAATAAAAATTTTAAAAATGTCTGTAGTTGTGTTAGTTGATGACACTGAGTTTAACTGGGGTGACAGTGACAGCAGTTAAGGAACCACTTTCCCAATCTCCTTTAATGCTAATGAGATTAAATGGGTGTGTTCCGCAGTACTTACAGGAAGTCTCTTGGAAAGAGAGAAGACAGCTCTATCCTTATTACTCAATCCTGGACATGTGATGACAGCTCTTATTGCCACTCTGAACTGTGAAAAGATGAGCTTGGAAGAGCCTGCATCTCTGGAGCTGCCATACTAGATTTCTTTCACATAAGTTTCTATCTTGTTTAAGTTATTTTTATTTTGAAGTTACTATTACTGGAAGTTGGGGAGGAGGAAGTTAAAGCAGCTGGCCTCCAATTTTTTGGTGTGTGTGTGTTGTGGGAAGCAAAGAGAAACACTCCCAGGAGGCAAATGGCCCTGCATGTGTGTGTGTGTGTATTGTGGGGAGCAAAGAGAAACATTCCCAGGAGGCAAGTGACTCTGACTAATTTTTTCCCCTGGGCCTGCAGGTAATTAGACCAGGAGTTGGCAAAGTATGTCTCATTGGCCAGCTACCTGTTTTAAAACTAAAATTTTATTGGAACACAGCTATACCCATTTATTTATGTATTGTCTGTGGTTGCTTTTGTGCTACGCTGGCAGAGTTGAGTAGCTGCCGAGACTGTATGGCCCATAAAGCATAAAAGATTTGTAGAAAAAGTTATGCTGACCCCTGAAATAAACTAATGATACATGCTAGGGGGAAGAGTCTTTTTCTATAGAATGCCCTGAGTAGGACATACCTGGATAAGTATTACTTCAAGTAAATAAACCCATAATCTATGAGGCATGGCTCCCTGATGACTGCCACAGAAGCCATCCAACTCTCTGGTATATAATATGGAGATGTTTTGTTACCTACATGCTTCCTACTGTGTGAAATAATAACCCTCAGAACCTTGTTTGGAGCTCGTCTCTACTAACCTCTGTTTTTAAACTCTGTTCTGCCCCATTGGTCTCCTTCTCTATGCTTATGCCAATATCCATAATATTTGATTAACTGTAGAGGTATAGCTGCATAATTGAAGAATTAAGATCATGCTGAGCTTTGTTTTTGATGGATATCAAACTTTTCTTGCTGCCCTTTTATTTCTTTGTGTAATGTTATATAAAACTTATGTTTTGTTATGTAGTGGTATTTCGTGCTTCACTCAGATTCCTTTCAATCCTTTTTTCCCTTTGCTTTTTGGATACTTTTCTGAGAACCTGCTCTGCTCAAAGACTGTGAGCAAGAAGTACTTGGGAATTTATGGTCCCAGGGTAGTTCTTTTCTTATGATGAATGTGTGAGAGAATATGAAGACTCCAGCTCCCTTGCCTGAGGTAGGGACAATCCCAAGGTACACATTTCACTCTGGAATTCTTTGCATGTTCAGGATGAAGCTACCCTTTGCAGGACTGAGAGCCTAACCTTGGGTGACTTCCTTGCCTGTCTTTCTCCCATGCCCTAGCTAGTTTCCTCTCGGAGTACTTTCTTTCTTGCATAGAAATCCTTTTCTCAGGGTCTGCTGCTGGGGAATCCAACTTATGACACCTAAGAAGTAAAGAATACCCATGAATTTACCTTTTAAAATTGATGTTGAGATTTGCAGTCATGACAGCTCCTTCTGGTGTAACTGCACACGAACCAAGAGCAACATCTATGATTGTTGCTATGGCACCTCCATGAAGGAATCTAGGTACAACAGGAGGAAATGAGAAAGGTATTCAGAAGTTCTGAGAACAGCCCTTTCAGAGACAAAAATTATCCAAGCATCCAATATAATTTATTTCTGAAAGTTCCACTTATTTAATAGTTCAGGTTCAAGGTACTAAATATCAAATTATGTTCATGTTCTTCACACCTTTGTTTTGTTCATAGCACAATACTGTAGTATTTGTAACAAAGCTAGAACCTAATAATAATCAGGTCACAAGTAAGCAAAAAGCTAAAATGCAATTTAGGAAATTTATGTTTTTATCAAACTAACTATATATATCATTGTTTAGAAATTTAGGAAATGCAGACAAACAGAAGAAAAAGAAACTAAAGATTATAAGGCCATCTGCTGCTGTTGCTAGGTCAGAGAAGGGAACTCTCCTATACTGTTGGGGGGAATGCAAGTTGGTACAGCCACTGAGGAGAACAGTATGGAGGATCCTTAGAAAACTAAAAATAGAGTTACCATATGATCCAGCAATCCTACTCCTGGGCATATATCTAGATGAAAGTGTGCTAAGTCACTCAGTCGTGTCTGACTCTTTGTGACTCCATGGACTGTAGCCCACCAGGCTCCTCTATCCATGGGATTCTCCAGACAAGAATACTAGAGTGGGTTGCCATGCCCTCCTCCAGGGGATCTTCCTGACCCAGGGATCAAGCCCATATCACTTGCATTGCAGGTGGATTCTTTACTGCTGAGCCACCTTCAGGAAAGCCTATAAGGCCATCTAATGACAAACCATTATTAACATGTTAATGATACTCTCTAAAATTATATGCTTGCACTATGTCCTATGCTTTTGTCATTCAATAATTTACATCTCTCTCTCTCTCTCTATATATATATATATATATATATATATCCATGTCAGTAAATATATATATATGTCTATATTACCACTTGAATGCCTTTATTGTAGTCCATTGATACAAGGTGATACTGTAAGATACTCTCTTAGATCCACATTTCTAGGCTATCATTCTTACCCAGGTAGTCCTTGCAGATAATGACCTCCTTGAAACAAGCAAACTGTCTTTTTCTCATCATTATTATTGAATATCACATATTCAAAGCCCAGGCCATCCTCAAAGCCTCTGGTGAAGAGCTGGGCCTGTGATAATCCTTCTCCTTCCACAAGCTGTGGGTCTGCAGGGCAACCAGATGGATGCACACATGAGAAACAGGTATGAGAAAAACACCATGTCAGAGGCAAATATCTGTTCCCTGCGAGAATTACCGGTCAGCGGATGATTGATTAAAATGCCAGCCAGGTGCAAAATCGAAGGGGATGGGAGAGTTCCAAAGAAACAGAATACAGGATATTTGCTCCTGTGGAATTGGTCTAAGTGGGGACACAGTAAAAAATAAATGAAATCAAAACAAAGTACTAACACATGGCAATCAGGAAATACAGTACATAAATGTGAAGGGAATATGGAATAATATAATAAAATACAGACAGAAATCCTTCTGCAAATAAGTGCAGTTTAAATGGGATTTAAAGAAAGTGAGGAATGTAATAGTAGAGAAGTTTTCCTTGCAGACATGAGTTTAACCTGAGCAGAAGATAGATATCATACTGAATCAGAAACTGAGCCAGTTCAACCCAATATTCAATGTGATTATGATGCTTGAGTCTGAAACTCAGGGTCAGAACAATTATGGTTCATGAAATCAAGTTAGTGGGTTGTAAGACTTTAAAAAGAAACTTTCCTCATGCTTCACATATATCCTGGATAAGTACTAGTGTACTCATTTAGATATGTTTTCTCAGTTATACAACTGTGCACAAGTTGTGTGTTCTGGGTTGTGAGTCAAAATGTAGGTAACTTCAAAATAAAGACTAAAAACTACTGCTCTGAGGGAAGGGCATATTTTTTCTTTCATATCCATTTTAAGATTTAATTCCCCAAACTCTCAGCTTTGTTTTACAGCTCATCATGATTTGCTATGTATAATGTTGTTTCCTTTATTGCTACAAGATTTACATTTACAAACTTGGAAAAGGATATGAGATGAGAAGATCTGGGAGAAGTGGGGAAGACAAGAAAGGATGCCTGTTATTTATGCCTTGAGCATTTGGTGGCAGACACCCTGTCTTTTGGACTCCATGTGCTCAACAACTGGCACATAGGCACACAATATGTTCATTCTAGCAGTTGTTGAGAAATTGAATGATTTGAAGAGCCAAAGAAACTTAAAACTGATAATCAGTCTCACAGCACAGTAGAAAGAGTCTTGTCCTGGGAGTCAGAAAATTTTCTGTGACTTAGCTTTGGCCTAGAATTTGCTCCTTTCTCCATACTTTATCCATACAGCAAGTAGATAAATCTAAATGACCCCTAACGTTTGTTCCAACTCTGACATTCTGGGACTTCAGGATAAGATAAGCATCTGTTCGATTCGGTTCAGTCACTCAGTCGTGTCCGACTCTGCGACCCCGTGAATTGCAGCACACCAGGCCTCCCTGTCCATCAACAATTCCCGGAGTTCACTCAGACTCACGTCCATCAAGTCAGTGATGCCATCCAGCCATCTCGTCCTCTGTCGTCCCCTTCTCCTCCTGCCCCCAATCCCTCCCAGCATCAGAGTCTTTTCCAATGAGTCAACTCCTCACATGAGATGGCCCAAGTACTCAAGTCTTTCTAATTTTTGACTTAGGATTTCAAAACTTCTGGTCTAGGTTACTAAACATTGAGGTTACCTCATAAAAATGGGGGAAAAAAAAGATGGTGGGAAGGTCTGTTAGAAATGCAGGCTCTTGGGCTCTATTCCTGACCTACTGAAGCTGAAACTACAGTTTAACAAGATTCCCAGCTGCTTCATATTCATGTTAAAATCTGAGAAGAACCGGTCTTTTAATACATGAGATAACACTGAAGGTAGCAGAGGAGTAACATGATAAAAATTTGCATTCAGAATCTCTGCCAGCGGGATGAAAGGAGGCCGATAAGAAAGATGAGTGAGGGGCTTCCCTGGTGGCTCACTGGTAAAAGAATCCACCTGCCAATGCAGGGCACACAGGTGTGATCCCTGCTGGGGAAGATCCCACATGCCAAGGAGCAACTAAGCCCGTGTGCCACCTGAGCCTGTGATCTAGAGCCCACACTCTGCAACTAGTGAACCCTGTGGGCCATAGAGCTCGTGCTCTGCAACAAGAGAAGCCTGTGTACTGCAACAAAGAGTAGCCCCTGCTTGCTGCAACTAGAGAAAAGCCCACACCTCAACTAGAGAAAAGCACACACAGCAACGAAGACCCAGCATAACCAAAACTGAATAAATAAATAAAAATTTAAAAAAAGAGAGCATATTAAAAAAAAAGATGAGTGAGAAGATCACAGAAACACTATCAAATCACAACCACCAAAATTTTCTGAGTCGAGGGGTGATTTTCTCCAGCTATGTGAGGGCCTGTGGAAGTAAGTGGTGGCAGATGGCTGGATTCATCGAGGGCTGGGGTTATCCCACACAAGTACGCTAAAGGAGTTCAGATAAAAGAGGGCTATGGAGATAGTGAGAAAGTAGAGGACTCGATGAGATGACAGTCTTAATGAGGCTAAATAATTTTTTCTGTAGGGCCTTTGCACAAGTAAGCTGGTAGGAAAAAGGTTGCAGTAAAAAAAAGGATGTCTAAATGTGTGAATTTGGAGGTTGTGCCATTTTCTGAAGATGAAAAGGCTCAAGATGTCTGTGGGAGTGTGTTGCTGGGGCTGTGCAAAAGAAAGTTTCTGAGGAGGTAAATAAAGCGAGTAGCCATGATGTGGATGTTGGGTTGCCGAGGATGGTGTATGGAACTGGGTAGAGAGGAAGACAGTTAACCAGGCGCTGAAATGCTCAACATATGAGGGAGAGGCTGGATGACAGCTACAAGAAGAGGAAGTTGAGGGTGATAAAGTCAGAAGGTATAAACCTCAAAAGGAATGGGGGTTTTCTAAGAAGCAGAGGAAGTAATGATTTGAAAGCAAGTGTGAGTAGAAGAGAGGACCTCAAACTCCTCCCTAGTCTGAGAGGGTCAAGTTTCAGGCAAGAGAGGGTAGTTAGGTTGGATGAAAGGATGAGCAGAAACATGTGGGAACTGAACCCCGGAAACCACTGATATTTACGGAGTGGATAGAAGGAGAAAGGGAAAATTGCTCAGAGAAGTTTGTGAAAGCCGACAGACAAAACATTTCAAGGAGAATGAAATTAATAGCTAGATCGAGCACAGTAAGGACTGAAAAATGTCCATCAAATTTGACAATTAGGTTGCTAGTGGCTTAAGTGAAGAAATTGAAGTAGAGCTATTAGCATAGAAGCCAAACTGCACTGGTTAAGTATATTCAGTTAATTGTGTGAGGTGTTCAATAGTTAGAATGGAATTAGTACTACAAACTGCTAAATTTCCCCCTCATTTGTAAAATAGTTAATTCTTATTTCTCTCTATACTGGTAGTTCTATAAAGAAACTTGTAAATTACCATTTTTATTGGTAAAGGTGGTTTTATTTTTGTTTCATTCCTTCAGCAAATACTGAAGTACTCAGCAAATGCCATGAGGAAACTGAGGCAAGGAAAGGTAAAGTAACTTGCCCAAGGTAACCCAGCTTTAAATTGTGGAAGCAAAATTTGAACCCACTCACTAAATTTCAACCATTAGATTAGGAAGCTATCTTTTGAATAGCCTCTAAAGCCATGTGACTGAATGAGATTACCAACAGAGTATAGTGAAGCAAGGAGTACTAAGGTTGGAGACATGGGGCATCCTAACACCAAGTTTGAGGACAAGAAGGAACTGGCAAAAGAAACTAAAAGGCAAGAGGCAGTGAAGTAGAAGAATGTGGTGTCTTGGAAGCCACGTTCAAGGAGAAAAGAGTCGTCAGCTGTGCCAAAAGCTAAGTGAGGTCATTGGTTAGCAACATGAAGGTCATGGGTGACAGCAGTTCTGATGGAGTGGTGTGAGTGAGAGTCTGCCTGGAGAGGGTTTAAGAGAGACTAGGAAGAAAGAAACTGAGATGTGGCATGTCTGCACGCTGATGAGAAAGATGTAGCAGAGAAGGGATGCCCTTAAGTAGGCCAAAGGGATACAGTGCACACATCGACAGCTTGACCTCTCGTTGGAGTATGGCTACTTCATTCACCACAGGACAAAGCAGAACATCAGGCACAGATACAGGGAAGAAGCAGGGGTTGTTTGGAAATTATCTTCTGACTGCTTTGATTCTATGAAACAGGAGACAAGAGCAGCTAAGAGTAAGGCTTGAGAAAAAGAAGGTAGGAAACAGTCATCCAGGAGAGCAGGAGAGTGAGGAGACAAGGGGAAAATGAAATACGGTGGCCAGGCAACATTAAGGGCCTACTTGGGGTCCTTAAACAAACAAACAAGCATCATGGGAAGTCCCTGGCTGCCCAGTGGTTTGGGCTCTCTGTTCCCACTGCAGGCGGCATGGGTTCTAATCCTGGCTGGAAAACTAAGATACAGCAAGTTGCACAGCATGGCCAAAAGAAAAAAGAAAACAACCTCAAAACATCACAATCCCCAAATGCCTCCCTAAAGATACGTTTACATGATTGAAAGGTAATGAATAAACTGAGAAATATTTGTAAAAACTTCATGAAGTCAGGAACCCTATCTGTGCACTCAGGCTTGTTTCAGGAATATGCTTTGTACAGCACAGATCCTCAACAGATAGTTGCTGAATGAACATACAAAGGGTGTTGCAAATAAGAAACCCAAAAGGCTGACTCTAAAAATAAAGAATGTATACATTTTAGGCATATATATATATACATACACACACACACACGCACATATACCCAATATGCTACTGGAGATCAGTGGAGAAATAACTCCAGAAAGAATGAACAGATGGAGCCAAAGCAAAAACCACACCCAGCTGTGGATGTGACTGGTGATGGAGGTAGAGTCCTATGCTGTAAATAGCAATATTGCAAAGGAACCTGGAATGTTAGGTTCATCAATCAAGGCAAATTGGAAGTGGTCAAACAGGAGATGGTAAGAGCGAACATCGACATTTTAGGAATCAGCAAACCAAAATGGACTGTAATGGGTCTATTTAACTCAGATGACCATTATATCTACTACTGTGGGCAAGAATCCCTTAGAAGAAATGGACTAACCATCATAGTAAACAAAAGAGTCCAGAATGCAGTACTTGGATGCAATCTCAAAAACGACACAATGATCTCTGTTCATTTCCAAGGCAAACCATTTGATATCACAGTAATCCAAGTCTATGCCCCAACCAGTAATATTGAAGAAGCAGAAGCTGAACAGTTCTATGAAGAGCTACAAGACCTTCTAGAACTAACAACCAAAAAAAGATGTCCTTTTCATTATAGGGGACTGGAATGCAAAAGTAGAAAGAAAAGAAACACCTGGAGTAACACACAAATTTGGCCTTGGAGTATAGAATGAAGCAGGACAAAGGCTAATAGAGTTTTGCCAAGAGAACACATTGGTCATAGCAAATACCCTCTTCCAATAACACAAGAGAAGACTCTACACATGGACATCACCAGATGGTCAATACTGAAATCACACTGACTATATTCTTTGCAGCCAAAGATGAAGAAGCTCTATACAGTCAGCAAAAACAAGACCAGGAGCTGACTGTGGCTCAGATTATGAGCTCCTTATTGCCAAATTCAGACTTAAATTGAAGAAAGTAGGGAAAACCACTAGATCATTCAGGTATGACCTAAATGAAATCCCTTACGATTATACAGTGGAAGTGACAAATAGATTCAAGGGACTCGATCTGATAGACAGTGTGCCTGAAGAACTATGGACAGAGGTTCGTGACATTGTACATGAGGCAGTGATCAAGACCATCCCCAAGAAACAGAAATGCAAAAAGGCAAAATGGTTGTCTAAGGAGGCCTTACAAATAGCTATGAAAAGAAGGGAAGTGAAAGGCAAAGGAGAACGGGTATACCCTGTTGAAAAGGGTATACCCATTTGAATGCAGAGTTCCAAAGAATAGCAAGGAGAGATAAGAAAGCCTTCCTCTGTGGTCAATGCAAAGAAATAGAGGAAAACAATAGGATGGGAAAGAGTAGAGATCTCTTCAAGAAAATTAGAGATACCAAGGGAACTTTTCATGCAAAGACGAGCACAGTAAAGGAAATAAATGGTATGACATAACAGAAACAGAAATATTAAGAACAGGTGGTAAGAATACACAGAACTATACAAAAAAGATCTTCACAACCCAGATAATCACGATGGTGTGATCACTCAACTAGGGCCAGACATCCTGGAATGAAAGTGAAGTGGGCCTTAGAAAGTATCATTACGAAAAAAGCTAGTGGAGGTGATGGAATTCCAGTTGAGCTGTTTCAAATCCTGAAAGATGATGTTGTGAAAGTGCTGCACTCAATATGCCAGCAAATTTGGAAAACTCAGCAGTGGCCATAGGACTGGAAAAAGTCAGTTTTCATTCCAATCCCAAAGAAAAGCAATGCCAAACAATGCTCAAACTACTGCACAATTGCACTTATCTCACACGCTAGCAAAGTAATGCTCAAAATTCTCCAAGCCAGGCTTCAGCAATACATGAACCTGAACTTCCAGATGTTCAAGCTGGATTTAGAAAAGGCAGAGGAACCAGAGATCAAATTGCCAACATCCGCTGGATCATTGAGAAAGCAAGAGAGTTCCAGAAAAACATCTATTTCTGCCTTATTGACTATGCCAAAGCCTTTGACTGTGTGGATCACAATAAACAGTGGAAAATTCTGAAAGCGATGGGAATACCAGACCTGACCTGACTCCTGAGAAATCTGTATGCAGGTCAAGAAGCAACAGTTAGAACTGGACATGAAACAACAGACTGGTTCCAAATTGGAAGAGGAGTACATCAAGGCTGTATATTGTCATGCTGCTTATTTAACTTATATGCAGTGTACGTCATGAGAAACATTGGGCTGGATGAAGCACAAGCTGGAATCAAGATTGCTGGGAGAAATATCAATAACCTCAGATATGCAGATGATACCACACTTATGGCAGAAAGAGAAGAACTAAAGAGTCTCTTAATGAAAGCGAAAGAGGAGAGTGAAAAAGTTGACTTTAAGCTCAACATTCAGAAAACAAAGATCATGGCATCTGATCCCATCACTTCATAGCAAATAGATGGAGAAACAATGGGAACAGTGGCAGACTTAATTTTGGGGGGCTCCAAAATCACTGCAGATGGTGACTGCAGCCATGAAATTAAAAGACGCTTACTCCTTGGAAGAAAAGTTATGACCAACCTAGATAGCATTATTAAAAAGCAGAGACATTACTTTGCCAACAAAGGTCCATCTAGTCAAGCCTATGGTTTTTCCACTAGTCATGTAGGCATATGAGAGATGGACTGTAAAGAAAGCTGAGCGCTGAAGAAATGTTTTTGAATTGTGGTGTTGGAGAAGACTCTTGGTGGTCACTTGGACTGTAAGGAGATCCAACCAGTCCATCCTAAAGGAAATCAGTCCTGAATTGGAAGGACTGATGTTGAAGCTGAAACTCCAGTACTTTGGCCACCTGATGAAAAGAGCTAACTCTTTTGAAATGACCCTGAGGCTTGGAAGGATTAAAGGCAGGAGAAGGAGACGACAGAGGATGAGATGGTTGGATGGCATCACCGACTGAATGGACATGAGTTTTGGTAAACTCTGGGAGTTGGTGATGGATAGGGAGGCCTGGTGTGCTGCAGCCCATGAGGTCGCAAAGAGTCGGACATGACTGAGCGACTGAACTGAACTGAATTGGACTATACAATCCATGATATTCTCCAGGCCAGAATACTGGAGTGTATAGATGTTCCCCTCTCCAAGGGATCTTTCCAACCCAGGGATCAAACCCAGGTCTCCCGCATTAGAGGCAGATTCTTTACCAACTGAGCCACCAGGGAAGCTCCCAACCTGTTTTCTATTACAAAACAACTGACGTTAACTTTTTGCAAGGAAGAAATATCAATAACCTCAGAAAATTACATATAAAGCAAATCTCCATCTCTGTATCAGTAAGAGATGGAAAACTCTGTATCACAAGAGAATCTTTTCAAGGGAGAAAGCAACAACTTACATCTTTTCCTGGTAATTTCCCCATACTGCCTCCTATCCCCAACCCTTCTCTTTTGTCTTTAGTTGAAACGGTATTTAACCCAGTGGCTTAGACCATCTAGGGGAGTTACTCACTACTTTCCCCTGGCTATCACCCAGGTATACATGAGGTATATGTGCTAATAAATTTCCTTTAAAAAAAAAAAAGCAATGGGTAGAAAAGGTGGCCGTACATTGTTCCTCCCAATTCCTATATGAGGAATCTCTTTTGTTGTTATTAAAGTGCATCTACACTGGGATGACCCAGAGAGATGATATGGGGAGGGTGGTGGGAGGGGGGTTCAGGGTTGGGAACTCATGTACACCTGTGGTGGATTCATGTCACTGTATAGCAAAACCAATACAGTATTGTAAAGTAAAAAAATAAAATTTAAATTAAAAAAAAATAAAGTGCATCTATTTTTTTCACAGCATGTTTTACAATCTGACTTACTTTGTTTTCATTACTTAGTGGTTTATCTCTCATTACTCCAGAAGGGCAGAGATGTTAGGTAAAAAAAAGAAACAAAAAACCAAGTACAGCATCTTAAGCAGGTTCCCTGGTGTGTGTTTCCTCCCTCCCTTCTTATTTTTCTTCTTCCTACAAGTATGTATAAGGCACTTACTATGTACCAGGTACTATTCTAAGCACTGGAGATATAGTGGGGAATAAAACACACAAAAAATCTCTGCCCTTTTGAAGCAAACACTCTAGTGGTGAGAGAGAAACCGTTAAAACACAAAGCATTGTCTTATGGAGATAAGTACTGTGGAAAAAATAAATATATACCTTAAAAATGCATATTATTAAGTGAAAGAAAACACTACATACTGTATGTATTTTGGAAGAGGCAAAATCATGGAGAGAGTGAAAAGATCAGTCGTCACCTAGGGTTTGGAGGGAGGAAGGAGAGATGAACAGAAGGAAAACAGTGAATTTTTAAGGCAGTGGAACTATTCAGTATGATACATGTCATTATACATTTGTCAAACTTCATAAAGTATTACACAAAGAATGAGCCCTGATGTAAACTATGGGCTTAAGTTCATGTTACCAATACAGTCTCACCATCATAACAAATATACTTTACTATCACAAGATATTAATAAATGGGATCCTGGCAGAGGGAAGTAAGGGATATTTGAGAACTCTGCACTTTCCACTTTTTTCACTATAGACCTGAAAGTGAAAGAAAGTGAAAGTGAAGTCGGTCAGTTGTGTCCGACTCTTTGCGACCCCATGGACTGTAGCCTATCAGGCTCCTCCATCCATGGGATTCTCCATGCAAGAGTACTGGAGTGGGTTGCCATTTCCTTCTCCAGGGGATCTTCCCGACCCACGGATTGAACCCGGGTCTCCCACATTCCAGGCAGACGCTTTAACCGCTGAGCCACCAGGGAAGCCCAATAGACCTGAAACTACTACTAAAAAAAAAAAAATCTATTAATTAAAACACACACAGACAGGAAGTGCAATGTGTGTAAGTTGGAGGTGGTGTGGTCTGCCTTGGGAGTTTAGAGTCTGTGAGATGAGGGGGTGACTTGAGTGTTCTGAGCTTCCTAGGGGGACAGAGCCACATATTTAAATATTAAATTAAGGTTAGTGATGACAGCCTCAAGACAGAAAGGTGATGAGAATGTGGGAGGGTGGAGGCTTTCTGGGGCCCCTTCCTGCTAATGTTGATGATGATGCCATGGTGGGGGTAGTCTTGTTAATGGCAATAGACTTTATGCTCTCCCACAATCTGCAAAATTTATTGAGATTTCTGGCCTATAAAACTGGAGAATATAGCAACCATATAGCACTTTTCTCCTTCCTTTTTCAAGTAATAACTAGTGCTTCAATCTGTTCTTAGTTTTATAGTTGATATTTAAGTATTCTGTTATGGGAGAGTAGCTGTTCCTACCAAGGAAATAGGTCTTGAAGT
Organism: Capricornis sumatraensis; assembly: GCF_032405125.1. NCBI lineage: Eukaryota > Metazoa > Chordata > Mammalia > Artiodactyla > Bovidae > Capricornis > Capricornis sumatraensis. The sequence continues at coordinate 120,131,798 of NC_091070.1, read as the reverse complement.
CTTCACTCTGTTGAGTACATGTATGTTTATATGAAGGCAAACGTTCCCAGGAGCCGTCTTCACATTTCTTCATAAACTGGTCAAAAAGGAGTTTTAAGTCCTTGCTCCAGCTGGGGTTGGGGAGAGCCCAGTCCTTACGAACGGCTTTCTCAGTAGAAAACAACCTCTAAAAGGAGAAAAAGAAGAGTAAAGGAAGGTACATCCTATTTCATAACATATTCTATTTTCTAAGACTATCTTATTGCTTTTCCTCTTCCCTAAAGCTTATTATTTTGAAGTGGAAACAAATTTCTAGCATCACCTGGTCCTCCCTCCTTAGGAGAAATGGGAGACTGAGAGGATAAATGATTTGCTCAAAGTCATCTAACTAGCTAGTGGCAGAGTTGGTATTAAGTCCAGGTCTGCAGAGCCCCTTCTTTTTCTCAAACCTTAATGAAGCACAGGTGAGCCAGAAATTGGTGATAAAGAAAGATGAAGGTCAGACAACTTTTCTCCATGTAAAAGGTGCTACCAGTGAGGAACACACAGGAAGCCAGAGCACAGGGGAGAGGTATTCATCTCAGATTGCGTAATCAGGGAGGGGGTCCTTTGACTTGAATCTTCACTAGATTCAATTAGACAAGCAGAAATCAGCCAGATAGAGTATTGTAGGCAAAGGAATATTGTGTGCAAAGGCAAGGAGACATGAAACAGTTCTGAGGGGCCTTACAACAACCATATGAAGTATGTACTAATTATATCCCCATTTTACAGATGATGAAACTAAGGGCTCAGGACTTACCTGGTGTCCAGTGGTTAAGAGTCTACCTTCTAATGCAGGGGACTTGGTTTGATCCATGGTTGGGGAACTAAGAACCTACATGCCGAGGGGCAACTATGATAGTGGACTGCAATGAGAAGCCCTGCAGTAGTGCGCTAGAACTAAGAGAAGCCCTATGTGCTGCCAAGACCAGTGCAGTCAACAAATAAGTAAATAAACAAAAGAAACAAGGCCTCAAGGAAGTTTGGCATTGTTTCAGTACAAGGGGAGGAGCAAGGGCCTGACTGTGAGACTGGTTTGAACTGTATCTGCAGTGCTGTTGGTGGGATTGTAAACAAGGGAGTGACAAGATCAGATTTGGTCATAATACGAAAGATAGTGAGAGTGATTTCAAGATTGGAATGAGAGGGCCTTGTCTGGAAGCTACTGGAATAACTCAGCTGAAAAATTATGAGTACATGAAGCACAGTTGGTGACTAATTGGATACAGGAGAGTGAGGGAAGGGGAAAAATACCAGAGCTAATCCCAGGTTTCTGAACTATGCAACAAAGTCGGTGAAAGAGCTAAATGTTCTTTCAGAAAGAGAACAGAAAGACAACACAAAGAAAGAGGAGGAGGAGGTTGGAGGAGAAAAGTTCTTGGCATCACAATAACCGCAGCTTCCACGACTGCTATTTCCCTGTAGCATTCAGCACTGCTGACACCACCCTTATGGCAGAAAGTGAAGAGGAGCTAAAAAGCCTCTTGATGAAAGTGAAAGAGGAGAGTGAAAAAGTTGGCTTAAAGCTCAACATTCAGAAAACGAAGATCATGGCATCTGGTCCCATCACTTCATGGCAAATAGATGGGGAAACAGTAGAGACAGTGTCAGACTTTATTTTTTTGGACTCCAAAATCACTGCAGATGGTGATTGCAGCCATGAAATTAAAAGACGCTTACTCCTTGGAAGAAAAGTTATGACCAACCTAGATAGTATATTCAAAAGCAGAGACATTACTTCGCCGACTAAGGTCCATCTAGTCAAGGCTATGGTTTTTCCTGTGGTCATGTATGGATGTGAGAGTTGGACTGTGAAGAAGGCTGAGCGCCAAAGAATTGATGCTTTTGAACTGTGGTGTTGGAGAAGACTCTTGAGAGTCCCTTGGACTGCAAGGAGATCCAACCAGTCCATTCTGAAGGGGATCAACCCTGGAATTTCTTTGGAAGGAATGATGCTAAAGCTGAAGCTCCAGTACTTTGGACACCTCATGTGAAGAGCTGACTCATTGGAAAAGACTCTGATGCTGGGAGAGATTGGGGGCAGGAGGAGAAGGGGATGACAGAGGATAAGATGGCTGGACGGCATCATGGACTCGATGGACGTGAGTCTGAGTGAACTCCGGGAGATGGTGATGGACAGGGAGGCCTGGCATGCTGTGATTCATGGGGTCACAAAGAGTCGGACACGACTGAGCGACTGAACTGAACTGAACTGAACTGAACCACACCAGTGCCCACACAGCAGGTGGAAAGGTACAGGGGCCCTGGTGAATGAGGGACAAAGTGTCGCCTAGGGAGCTGAACAAAGCAAATGTCCACAGGCACCACAAAGGAAAATCAGTTATTGTGACTTGTGCAGAAGTCCTAGAACATTAAGACTGCAGAAGCTATCACCTCTGTAGTATTCTACTTCCAGTCACCCTTACCAAGTCATTCAGATTCAAAGTATCTACAACACTCGGACTACACCCAGTGTACAGGGAGGTATACTTACTGTGATGGAATAACCAGACAAATAGGCTTCTGCTGACCTCAGGGTTGGGTCCTAATCAAATGGTAAGAATTTAGGGAGCCCGTCTTAAGAACTCTACGGAACTAAAAACTTCCTAGCTATAAAAAGCCTTGACTTCTTGAGGGGAAATATGAGTAAGACTGAGACTACTCCACTTCCCTAGCCCAATACTTGTACCTTTGTTTTTTTTTTTTTTTCCTATGGTTTTCAGCTCAAAAATTTTGGTAAGGAAAGAAAAGAAAAACAAACAAAAAGAACTTTAACCCATGTATTATCTCTTCATATTAATATAATGGTAAAATTTTGATATATTTCCTCCAAGTTTTTGTAACTTTTCTTAGTATACTTGTAATCTCAGTAAGAAATATAATTTTTCTTTTACCTCATCACTTAAAATGCTTTGGTGTTGACTTTCTCATGTCCTTAATCTGTTATCACCATTTTCAACAGCAGAAAAATAGTCCTTTAAAATGATATACTATACTTTACTCAACCATTTAAATTGTACATGTAAATTGTTTCCAATGTTTTGCTACTTTAAATGAAAAGGACCATTGGAACATTATGAATATGGTATTTTCTCTACTTTGGATTATTTTCTTAGAATTTAGTTCCAATTGTGTAGTTTTTAAAGTACATAAATTCTGGAAGTAACATAACAGACACAATTAGTCATAAATTAGTGTGTATTGACCAATACTTTTCAACTGAGAGATAGAATAGCATGTGTAAGCTTTGGAGTTGTGAATTTGGGTTTACCTCATCTATAGTTTTCCTTCAAAATAGGAAACTCTAGGTTTGATCAGTTCTAGCATCCTTTTATGGACCAGTGCAATAGAGATAATAGAAGACTTTTAGGAATTAGAATGACTCCCTTGATCCTGGGCTCTCCCACCTGACTTTTTAAAATATTTTTTTTAATTGGAGGATAATTACTTTATAATATTATGGTTTCTGCCCCAGATCAACATGAATCAGCCATAGGTATACATATGTTCCCTCTCTCTTGAACCGACCTTCTACTTCCCACCCCATCCCATCCCTCTAGGTTGTCACAGAGCATGGATTCAAGCTCCATGAATCTTAGAGCAAATTCTCACTATCTATTTTACATATGATAATATATATGTTGCAACGTTATTCTCAATTTGTCTCATCCTCTCCTTTCTCTACTGCATCTACAAGTTTGTTCTTTATGTCTGTGTCTCCTTGGCTGCCCTGCAAATAGGTTCATCAGTACCATCTTTCTAGATTCCATCTATATGTGTTATTACATATTTTTCTCTTTCTGACTTACTTCACTCTGTATAATAGGCTCTAGGTTCATCTACCTCATTAGAACTGACTCAAATACATTCCTTTTTATAGCTAAGAAATATTCCATTGTTACATGTACCACAGCTTCTTTATCCATTCATCTGTTGATGGACACCAAGGTTGCTTCCATGTCCTGATATTGTAAATGGTGCTGCAGTGAACATTAGAGTACATGTGTCTTTTTCAGTTATGGTTTTCTTCAGGGTATATGCCTGATTACTGGGTCATATGGTAGTTTTATTCCTAGTTTTTTTAGGGAACCTCCATACTGTTCTCCATAGTGTCTGTATCAATTCACATTCCATCAACAGTGCAAGAGTGTTCCTTTTCTCTATACCCTCTCTAGCATTTACTGTTTGTAGATTTTTTTTTGATGGCCATTCTGACCAGTGAAAGGTGATACCTCATTGTAATTTTGATTTGCATTTCTTCAATAATGAGCAATGTTGAGCATCTTTTCACATGTTTATTAGCCATTTGTATGTCTTCTTTGGAAAAATATCTCTTCAGGTCTTCTGCCCACTTTTTGATTGGATTGTTTGTTTTTCTGGTAAGGAGCTGCAATAGTTTTTTATATGTTTTAGAGATTAATCCTTTGTCAGTTGTTTCATTTGCCATTGTTTTCTTCCATTCTGAGGGCTGTCTTCTCACCTTGTTTATAGTTTCCTTCACGGTGCAAAAGCTTTTAAGTAGGTCCTATTTATTTTTGTTTTTATTTCCATTACTCTAGGAGGTGGGTCATAGAGGATCTTGCTGTGATTTGTGTCAGACAGTGTTCTGCCTATGCTTTCCTCTAAGAGTTTTATAGTTTCTAGTCTTACATATAGGTCTTTAATTCCTTTTGAATTTATTTTTGTGTATGGTGTTAGGAAGTATTTTAATTTCAGTGTTTTACATGTAGCTGTCCAGTTTTCCCGGCACCACTTATTGAAGATATTGTCTTTTCTCAATCGTATATTCTTGCCTCCTTTGTCAAAGATAAGGTGTCTATAGGTGGGTGGATTCATTTCTGGGCTTTCTATCTTGTTCCATTGCTCTATATTTGTTTTTGTTCCAATGCCATACTGTCCTGATGTAGCTTTGTTGTATAGTTTGAAGTCAGGAAGGTTGATTCCTCCAGTTTCATTTTTCAGTCTCAGGATTACTTTGGCTATTCAGGGTCTTTTGTGTTTCCATACAAATTGTAAAATTATTTTTCCTAGTTCTGTGAAAAATATCATTGGTAGTTTGATAGAATTGCATTGAATTTATAGATTGCTTCAGGTAGCATAGTCATTTTCACAATACTGAATCTTCCAATCCAAGAACATGATATATCTCTCCATCTGTTTGTGTCATCTTTGATTTTTTTTCATCACTGTTTGATAGTTTTCTGCATACTGGTCTTTTATCTCTTTAGGTAGATTTTCCTAGATATTTTATTCTTTTAGTTGCAATGGTGAATAGGATTGTTTCCTTAATTTATCTTTCTGATTTTTCATTGTTAGTGTATAGGAATGCAAGGGAGTTCTTCTGTGTGTTAATTTTATATCCTGCAATATTACTATATTCATTTATTAGCTCTAGTAATTTTCTGGTGGCATCCTTATGCCTTTCTATGTATAGTCTCATTTCATCTGCAAATAATAAGAGTTTTACTTCTGTTTTTTCTAACCTGGATTTCTTTTATTTCTTTTTCTTCTCTGATTGAGAAGCAGCCAGGACTTCCCAAACTATGCTGAATAATAGTAGCAAGAGTGGGCACCCTTGTCTGGTTCCTGATTTTAGAGGAAATGTTTTCAGGTTTCACTGTTGAGAATAATGTTTACTCTGGGTTTGTCGTATATGGCCTTTATTATGTTGAATATTTTCCTTCCATGCCTACTTTCTGGAGAATATTTTTTTTATGATAAATGAATGTTAAATTTTATCAAAAGCTTTCTCATCATCTGTTGAGATGATCATATGGTTTTTATCTTTCAATCTGTTAATATGATGTATCACATTGATTTGTATATACTGAAGAATCCTTGCATCCCTGGAATAAAGCCCACTTGACCATAATGTATGAACTTTTAAATGTGTTGTTCAATTCTGTTTAAAATTTTTGCATCAAAGTTCATCAATGATATTGGCCTGTAATTTTCTTTTTTGGTAGCATCTTTGTCTGATTTTGGTATCAGGGTGATAGTGGCCTCATAGAATGAGTTTAGGAGTTTCTCCTGTCTGATTTTAACTTTGAAGTCTGAGGGGATTCAGCTAAATGTAACAAACTTTTTTTTTTCCCCGTTTTAGGGCCAAACTGTATGGTATGTGGAATCTTAGTTCCCCAACCAGGGATGGAATCTATGTCCCCTGCAGTGGAAGTGTGGAATCTTAGCCACTGGACTGACAGGAAAGTCCTGCAACAAACTTTTTTGAGCCCTACTATATGCTCTGGTTCTGGGCCAGGTACAGGTAACATAAAGAGAGAAAACTTAGACCCAGTCCTCGAGTGCTTGTAGCCTTGAGTGTGAAAAATGCTACAACAGAAGTAGATACAGACACAGAAGAAGTGACTTTTAGGGAAAACTTCAAAAAGATGAGAACTGATACAGATGTTTTCTAAAGCATGAAAAGTTCACTAAAGAAACAACAGGCAGGCTGCTCCAAGCAAAGGCAGATTAATATGCGGAACTGCTAGGATTTCAGCCTTTATGGCTAAAAGGTACAAAGAGAACAGCAGCAAGATGGGGATGGCAAAACAAAAGAGGAGTGACACTATAGTGGCTCTTTGGCTTTAACGAAAGCTTAGATTTCATCTTCTAGGTTAATGTTTCAAAAGGTCAATAGGAAAGACAATTTTAGGTGGCATAACAACAATAACACGTGTATTTTTAAATGAATATTATAAAAGGACATAAATAGTGCATCACACTTTGATTTCGTAAGTGTTATTGCCTAGGATGAAGCTGTTTAAAGGAAAGGAGTCTTTAAAGACTCATGAAAAGTACATGCCAACTGAGTGGCAAAGTACTTTTTTTTCCATTATGGAGTGCCTTGGGGAGTTTTAAGCAAAGCAGTAACATGAACTGAGGTTTTAGAAAGCTCCCTCTGATGTAAAGGATAAATTGTAAGGTGAGAAGCAATGGTAAGGAAACCAGTTAAAAGACTGTTGCAGAGATCCAGGGGAAATATGGTCAGAAACTGAACTAGAAAGGAATGAAAAAGATTTAAGAGATATCTAGGATATTGGGACCAAGGGTTGTAGAGACTGACTGATCATGGGGGAAGAGAAAGTAGAAGAGTTTTGGATAATTCCTGACTTATGATTTGAAGACTGGAGTGGACAGAGGAAAAGAAAGAGGAGGTTTTTGTTAATGTTTGTGTGAATGTCAGGAGGTGGAAAGTAGGAGTGGAACCATTAATTTTAGTTTGGGGAATGTTGAGTTTGGGACCACAGATGAACACTATGATATTGTGAGAAATAAAAATAATGAAAGTTTCAGTTCTAGGAGATGAGAACTAAGTGATACTTGGAAGTAAAGGCACCTATAAATTCACAGCACAGACTGTGCATGAGGGATAAATGTCAGGGATAATCACTACTATAATCACTACTTGTTGACAAGCTACAAAAATACAAAGAAAACATTGTGTGATGTGATTCTTATGGTCCAGGAACGAAAGATACCTCATGATGTTGTCCTTGGTGCAGCCAGTCAATTTTTTAAAACTTAATGCTCACAACTCCCATGCTTGAATCAAAGACCTTTGAAATAGAACTCAAAGATGCTGCACCTGAGGTTATCAAATAACTTGTGGAATTTGCTTATACCATGAGAATTTCTGTGAATAGCAACAATGTTCAGTCTTTGTTAGATGCAGCAAACTAGTACCAGACTGAACCTGTGAAGAAAATTTAATTTCTTTTTTTGACTGTGCGGGGTCTTTGTTGCTACATGTGGGCTTTCTCTAGTTGCAGCTAGTGGGGGATACTCTTTAGCTGAGGTAAGCAGGGCTTCTCATTGCGATGGCTTCTCTTGTTGCAGAGCATGGGATCCAGGGTGCTTGGGCTTTAATAGTTGTGGCCTGTGGGTTCAGAACTTGTAGATTGTGGACTCTAGAGCATGGGCTCAGTTACCCCACGGCATGTGGAATCATCCCTGAGTAGGGGTCAAACCCATGTCCCCTTCATTGGCAGGCAGATTCTTAACCACTGGACCCCAGGGAGGTTTGTGTGTTGATTTTTTGAAAGAACAAGCTGATGCCTCAAACTGTCTCAGTTTAAGTGTACTAGCAGAGTGTCTAGACTGTCCTGAATTGAAAGGAACAGCAGATGACTTTATTCATCAGCATTTTGTTGAACTGTTTAAAACTGATGAACGTCTGCAACTTGATGCCAAGCGAGTTACACATCTCCTCACCCAGGACACTCTGACTGTGAGAGCAGAGGATCAGGCTTCCCTGATGGCTCAAACAGTAAAGAATCCACCTGCAATGCTGGAGGCCTAGGTTGGATCCCTGGGTTGGGAAGACCCCTTGGAGAAGGGCATGGCAACTCACTCCAGTATTCTTGCCTGGAGAATTCCATGGACAGAGGAGCCTGGCCTGTTACAGTCCATGGGGTCGCAAAGAGTCGGACACAACTGAGTGACTAAGCACACAGCACACAGTCTGGTGGTTAAAATACGGTGAACCTAATCGCCAGCCATTTATGGCTGACATCCTTGTTATGGGCTTCCCTGGTAGCTCAGCTGGTAAAGAATCCGCCTGCAATGCAGGAGACCCCAGTTCTATTCCTGGGTCGGGAAGATCTGCTGGGGAAGGGATAGGCTACTCACTCCAGTATTCTGGCCTGGAGAATTCCATGGACTGTACAGTCCATGGGGTTGCAAAGAGTAGGACACAACTGAGTGACTTTCACTTTTTCTTGTCAAAGTCAGGTTTCCACTTATAACAAAGAATTTAAGTAAAACAGTACAAACTGAACCACTTATTCAAGATAATCCTGAATGCCTTAAGATTGTGATAAATGGAATGAAGTATCATTTCCTGTCTCTAGAAAATTGAGAAGAACTGGCAGAAGGCAAAAGGCCCAGAAGAAGGAAACATGACTATTGAATAGCCCTATTTGGAGGCTCCCAACCAGTCTTGTAGATATTTTTTAACCCAAAGTTGAAAAGAGAAGCATGTTCTGCATAAGCCTAGGAATGAGCCTATAACTTCAAAATACTCTTTTGATGTCTTTGCTCTTATAAATGGCCCATACTTAATGCTCTTCTGTATACTCAACCCCAAGTTTTTAGACTTCTAGTGAAAAATTTAAGTAATCGAGGAAATAAATATCAATAAAAACATCCTCATTTCATCAATTATTACTTATTCCCTACAGCTAATATCATTAGAATCCTATTACAATACTAATTAATATTTCTATTAAAAGTATCACCATTGGACTTCCCTGGTGGTACAGTGGATAAGAATCTGCCTGTCAATGCAGGGGACATGGGTTTGATCCCTGGTCCAGAAAGATCCCACATGCTGCTAAGCAACTAAGCCAGTGCATCACAACTACTAAGCCCATGCTAGAGCCTGGGAGCCACAACTACTGAGCCTGTGTGCTGCAGTGACTGAAGCCTACACACACTAGAGCCTGTGCTTCACAACAAAAGAAGCCACTGCAATGAGAAGCATGTGCTCTGCAACCAAGAGTAGCCCCCGCTCACTACAACTAGGAAAAAGCCCCAAGAAAGCCTGGGCACAGCAACAAAGACCCCGTGCAACCAAAATAAACAAACAAATAAATAAAAAGGTACCAGCCTCTCCTTTCTTTTTGCTAAAAACTTCATCTTGAAATTTTTCACTGTTTACTATTACTTGAATATTTTAATACGTTACTTGTCTTTATTATTTTTACTATTAAAATAATTGGGGAAGCTAATTTTATTGTAAATTATTATTAGTTACCTTGAATCTTCCAAGGTAAATATTATTTCATTATTCAATTCAAGTAGACTGCTTAATAATAAGTACTGTATAGCAATTGTTTCAACATTCTTAAACTTAACATTTTCAGAGATGTTCAAATGGTTTTAACTATCATGAATGGAATCCATTTGTGCGTGTCCTATAAGGGCCTAAAATGATTATTTTCACCTATCTGATCTCCTTCAGAAAGGGCAATCTAAGCAGTACAATTTAATTTAATTATCTAGAATTAAGTCAATATCCTTATAAACTATTATTTTTAGATATTCCTTAGATATAGCTGGCGAGAGGCAGCAAATATTTGTATTAATTGGTGAGTGGAATTTCAAGATGAAGTTTTTAGCAAAAAGAAAGGAGAGGCTGGTACCTTTTTATTTATTTGTTTGTTTATGATAAGAAAGAAAATCTTATTTTTTCTAGTAGATAAATCTTGGATTGCTATACTGAAGTGAAATGTTATTGTTCTTGTCTTTGTCCTCTCAGGAAGCCTGCTGAGTCTCCTCTCCCCCACCTGTACCTGTTTTTAAAGTTTTCAAGTGCTTAAAGATAACTTAAAAATAACTAAAAGATAATTTATCTGAATCCAGTGCTCTGTTCTCTTAGTATTGGTGTTTTCAAACTGTAACATGGGAGTGACTTATGATACTAATGCCTAAATGCCTAAGTTGAAAAAATAAATAAAAACAAGGTACAACAGCTTTTAGTTCATGCTCAAAACAGAGTTGTTCCCTCCTCTATGGACCCTTAGTACTTCCCATAGTACATTTATTTAAAAATTTTGCACTTTCATTTCTTTCTCCCAAATTAGACTTGAGCTCTCTGAAAGGGTTGTTTCTTATTCATCTTTACAGCATTAGAAACCAATATCTGGCATACTGTTAGTGCTTGATTAATATTAATTGAATATATCAATGAATCAAAACATAGGGATACAAGAACAGGCAATATTTATTTATTGAGAGTCTCTTGGTCAGCAAGGAGATTAAACCAGTCAATACTAAAGGAAATTAACCCTGAATAGTCATTAGAAGGACTGATGCTGAAGCTGAAGTTCCAATACTTTGGCCACCTGATGCAAAAGTCAAGTCATTGGAAAAGACCCTGATCCTGGGAAAGATTCAGGAGGAGAAGGGGGCAACAGAGTACAAGATGGTTGGATGGCATCATTGAGTCAATGGACATGAGTCTGAGCAAACCGAGAGAGATTGTGAAGGACAAGGAAGCCTGGTGTGCTACAGTCCATGGGGTCCCAAAGAGTCAGATACGACAGGGACTGAACAACAAAAACAATGGGAAAGTACTAAGAGTACATAGAGGAGGAAACAGTTCTCCAACAGGCAATATTTATTTAGGGCATCCCTGGTGGCTCAGGGGTAAAGAAGCCAATGCAGGAGATGCAGGTCCATCCCTGGATAAGGAAGATCAGGAGAAGGAAATGGCAACTCACTCCGGTATTCTTGCCTGGGAAATCCCATGGCCAGAGGAGCCTGGCGGGCTACAGTCCATGGGGTCACAGGACTTAGAGACTTAACAACAACAATATTTATTTAATACTAACGCCAGACGTTTCTTTGGAAGGAATGATGCTAAAGCTGAAACTCTAGTGCTTTGGCTACCTCATTCGAAGAGGTGACTCACTGGAAAAGACTCTGATGCTGGGAGGGATTGGGGGCAGGAGGAGAAGGGGATGACAGAGGATGAGATGGCTGGATGGCATCACTGACTCGATGGACGTGGGTCTGAGTGAACTCCGGGAGTTGGTGATGGACAGGGAGGCCTGGCGTGCTGCGATTCATGGCGTCGCAAAGAGTCGGACACGACTGAGCGACTGAACTGAACTGAACTGAACTGAACTGAATGCCAGACACCGCTGTTACATAGCCTTATCTCATGTAAACCTTGTAACAAGTATTAAACCTGAGGAAACTGATCCTCCTGAGGGTATAAGGTAACGGTTATTTGCCAGACTGCTTAGGTTCAAATTCCAACTCTACCACGTGTTTTCTTAAGCACGTGACCTTCCTTAAGTCATAACCCTTCTTTATTAGTGGTAGTGGTATACTTTTACTTGCTGACGCGATTCAAGCATCCTGCACACTGCCTCAAAACCCTGTCACCCTCCTGTCCAGTTTCTTACGGCTTGACTCTCGAGACTGAAAGATCCGGTGACCTTGTTAATACTGATACCCTTTGGAGCTAATGTTAGCTTTCATTCTGAGGCTGAGGAAAGGGATAAACAGCTGAACATTACCCCTTATTCGGAGAAGGCAATGGCAACCCACTCCAGTACTCTTGCCTGGAAAATCCCATGGATGGAGGAGCCTGGTAGGCTGCAGTCCATGGGGATGGCTAAGAGTCGGGCACGACTGAGCGACTTCACTTTCCCTTTTCACTTTCATGCATTGGAGAAGGAAATGGCAACTCACTCCAGTATTCTTGCCTGGAGAATCCCAGGCACAGAAGAGCCTAGTGGGCTGCTGTCTATGTGGTCGCACAGAGTCGGACACGACTGAAGTGACTTAGCAGCAGTAGCAGCAGCATACCCCTTATCACAGGCTAAGTTCCTGACGAAAAAGTTCTACCCTTCTGCCCATTTTCGCTGCCGGGCTAACCGGGACTCACCCGCGCGGGTTGCAGATCCGTCGATAGCCGGGGCGCGCCTTGCAGCCGGCCGCGCAGGGCCCAGAGCGAGCGAAGTCCCGCGGTGCAGCTCCTCAGCATGGCTCTCAGAAGTGAGGGAGCTGGCTCGCGCCAGCTGAGGTAAAAGCTGACTCACTCACGCAGCTACCCATCCTCCTGCTCTTCTTCTTTAACTGAGGCGAGGTGAGGGCGGGGCCTGGCGCGCCGGTGGGAGGGCACACGAGTCTCGGAGGGGCAGTGGGAGGGAGGGGCCTGAAGGCAGGCGCAGCGTCGGGTAAAGCCTTTAGCTGTCCTTCCGCGCCTGAACCTTTGCTGGGGAAACTGTCAAGACTTGTGAAGGCCACTGGACCGAGGGGCGAGCGGCAACAGCGGCCGCGCGGCCTGGGGAGGGCGAGGACGCCAGATGTGCGGGTCCGCGACTGTGGCTCAGCCCCCAAGCCCCGGCACCTAAGCGCTGCTGGTGAGGATTCCCTGGTCTTTTCCCATCTCTTGCTAGAGGGCCAAATTCTGTGCTGTTTCCTAATAGTTCTCCCTCCCGCCGCTGGTGGCGCTAGTGGTAAAGAGCCCGCCTGCCAATGCAGGAAACGTAAGAGACGCAGGTTCCATCCCTGGGTTGGGAAGATCCCCTGAAGGAGGGCAAGGCAACCCACTCCAGTATTCTTGCCTGGAGAAAGAATCCCATGGACAGAGGAGCCTGGAGGGCTACAGTCCATGGGGGCGCAAAAGAGTTGGACACGACTGAAGAGACTGGGAAAGACTAGAGATCTCTTCAAGAAAATTAGAGATACCAAGGGCAATTTTCACGCAAAGATGGGCTCGATAAAGGACAGAAATGGTGTGGACCTAACAGAAGCAGAAGATATTAAGAAGAGGTGGCAAGAATACACGACAGAACTGTAAAAAAAAGATCTTCACAACCCAGATCATCATGATGGTGTGATCACTCATCTAGAGCCAGACATCCTGGAATGTGAAGTCAAGTGGGCCTTAGAAAGCATCACTATGAACAAAGCTAGTGGAGGTGATGGCATTCCAGTTGAGCTATTTCAAATCCTGAAAGATGATGCTGTGAAAGTGCTGAACTCAATATGCCAGCAAATTTGGAAAACTCAGCAGTGGCCAAGGACTGAAAAAGGTCAGTTTTCATTCCAATTCCAAAGAAAGGCAATGCCAAAGAATGCTCAAACTACCATACAATTGCACTCATCTCACATGCTAGTAAAGTAATGCTCAAAATTCTCCAAGCCAGGCTTCAGCAATACGTGAACCGTGAACTTCCTAATGTTCAAGCTGGTTTTAAAAAAGGCAGAGGAACCAGAGATCAAGTTGCCAACATTCGCTGGATCATGGAAAAAGCAAGAGAGTTCCAGAAAAACATTTACTTCTGCTTCATTGACTATGCCAAAGCCTTTGACTGTGTGGGTCACAATAAACTGTGGAAAATTCTGAGAGAGATGGGAATACCAGACCACTTGACCTGCCTCTTGAGAAATCTGTATGCAGGTCGGGAAGCAACAGTTAGAACTGGACATGGAACAATAGACTGGTTCCAAATAGGAAAAGGAGTACATCAAGGCTGTATATTGTCACCCTGCTTATTTAACTTTTATGCAGAGTACATCATGAGAAATGCTGGACTGGAAGAAACACAAGCTGGAATCAAGATTGCCGGGAGAAATATCAATAACCTCAGATATGCAGATGACACCACCCTTATGGCAGAAAGTGAAGAAGAACTCAAAAGCCTCTTGATGAAAGTGGAGAGTGAAAAAGTCGGCTTAAAACTCAACATTCAGAAAATGAAGATCATGGCATCCGGTCCCATCACTTCATGGGAAATAGATGGGGAAACAGTGGAAACAGTGTCAGGCTTTATTTTTTTGGGCTCCAAAATCACTGCAGATGGTGACTGCAGCCATGAAATTAAAAGACGCTTACTCCTTGGAAGAAAAAGTTATGACCAACAGAGATAGCATGTTCAAAAGCAGAGACATTACTTTGCCGACTAAGGTCCATCTAGTCAAGGCTATGGTTTTTCCAGTGGTCATGTATGGATGTAAGAGTTGGACTGTGAAGAAAGCTGAGCGCCAAAGAATTGATGCTTTTGAACTGTGATGTTGGAGAAGACTCTTGAGAGTCCCTTGGACTGCAAGGAGATCCAACCAGTCCATTCTGAAGGAGATCAACCCTGGGATTTCTTTGGAAGGAATGATGCTAAAGCTGAAACTCCAGTGCTTTGGCTACCTCATGCGAAGAGTGACTCATTGGAAAAGACTCTGATGCTGGGAGGGATTGAGGGCAGGAGGAGAAGGGGACGACCGAGGATGAGATGGCTGGATGGCATCACTGACTCGATGGACGTGAGTCTGAGTGAACTCTGGGAGTTGGTGATGGACAGGGAGGCCTGGTGTGCTGCGATTCATGGGGTCGCAGAGAGTTGGACACGACTGAGCGAATGAAGTGAACTGAACTGAACTGAAGAGACTTAGCGCTGCACTGCTGGCAGCTGACTTAAGCCCTCAGGCGGGTAGGAGTGCACACAGAAGATTGTAGGAATAGAATATTTTTCTTGGAGACCACCCCCACCACACACACACACCCCTGCACACACATCTTTACGGGAGCAGAGCTGTGAAAGTCTTTAAGTCTGACTTTTTAAAAAATAGAAGTTGTAGCAACACCTCTTAGCTCTGGAGACATGACTGAGCTCCAGTCCAGGGCACCACCCACACCGCTGGTGGGTTTGTGCTTAGTGACTCAGTCTTATCTGACTCTTTGTGACCCCTGAAGACTGTAGCCCGCCAGGTTCCTCTGTCCATGAAATTTTTCAGGCAAGAATACTGGAGTGGGTTGCCATTTCCTTCTCCAGGTGATCTTCTTGACCCAGGGATCCAGGGGGGTCTCCTGTGTCCCCTGTATTACATGTGGATTCTTTACCCGCTAAGCCAAGGGAGAAGCCCTGTAACACTGTATGCTTTTAAACTGTACCTGTCGTCTTATTTCTTCATTGTTGTATTAAAAAGAATATATCAAGTTTTACTTGTCACCAGGACCTTCTCTTTCAGTAGGAGTCACTTAAGTTAGAAGTTATTTGAGGTTACCTTGTATCTTGCTCGCAAAGAAAATGACCCCAGGCTAGTAATGTGTTGAAATGGGGCTTGTACAGACTTGTTAAAATGGTAAGAATTTGGCTAGCCAGTTCTCAAACACTTCCATTATTTAAAATGTAATTTATATAAACTTACAGTTAATAAGTTGTATTTTAAAAATGAAAGTATTGTTACAACACCCCTGAGTCAGTCCCCAATAAAGGTCCTTCTGCCTGGTATCTTGGAGCCAGTAGGAGATCAAGTCTGGTTCAGAATCAAAGGAAATAAAAAAGGGAGGTGTGAGCTCCAGCTCTAGAGTACTCGGGTCTTCCTCATAGGCGTTTGGCCTGGCTGCTTCATAGGGTTCTTGTCAGCAGGGAGCGGGCGAGTTCTTGGCAAGCACCTCCCCCCACTTTCGCAGCTCAAGCTTTCAGAAGGCAATGTGGGGGAGGGGCAGCATACCTCCCCTGGGCTTGATAGCTATCTTGAATTGCAATATTGCTTGCAGTGCTTCTAAATATGGTTCCTGAAAATAAATAAATAAATAAATAAATAAATATGGTTCCTGGAGCTGAGGTGTGGGGGGCACAGCCTTTTTGTACTAGGAACTCTGGTCTGAAGAGCCTGGTGTAAAATCTCTGCACACGGGCACCGTGTGAGCAACTGAAACTAGACTAAGCACAAAGGAAAAGAAAAAGGTTAGATTTTATTTTACTACCCAGATTTTATTTTCTGGGAATTGTTCGTGGGCTTCGCTGGTGACAGTATTAGATACTAAAAACTGTTTATGTTCTTGAAGTATATTTCATCACTGATTACAGTTTTAAGTGAAAGTTGATTGCCTTTTCATAGCCACAAACAATTATAAGTGCTGTTTTAATTCTGGTGTACAAAACTTTTAAAAAATATATTTCTTTAGGAATATAATGAAATACCAACAATAGTTTGATTTATGCTTTGTAATAAATTATTAGTTCTTTTAGAATGTAAAAAACTGCTTAATTATTTTTATTCTATTTTGCTGTTATATGTGCTCTTTATTAGGTAAAAGACGACCAGGTACACCAAAATATGGTTAACGGGCTTTAATGGCACAGCGCTCCCGGGCGGAGTTTCCCGGACCGAACGGAGCAGGTCGAGGAAATCCGGGCGCTGGACCGCGTTGGAAGTTTGTTTATATATGCACGTTGGGAGGGATGGCTGGGCTAGCGGATGGAGGTTTGGATAGGCTGCTGGTTCCTGGCGTCGCGAGCTGATAGGTTTCTCTATGCGGCTGGGGCGGGGCGGCTTTAGCCGGCGGAGTGTGCTGGCATCTGGGAGGCTCCCTCCGTTAGGGACTGAGGAGGGGGCGGCTCGTCATGGCAACCGGCGAAGTGTGCTGTCATTGGTCCCTGGGATCTGGGAGGATCCTCCGTTAGGGACTGTTTTCGCCGGCGGGAGGGAGAGGAGGAGCCGCCCATCATGGCCCCCGGGGTCCGACCTTACACTCTTGAGGTTGTTTATCTCTGTCACATTTGTATGGTGGGAATACTAGGCACCCCTTCCAAATATTGCATTTGGTCACATTACAGTGGTGGCTTAAAACTGACTGATTGGGAGTATTCATTCAGATACTGCAACTGAGGGCTTTCCTTTCTTACCTTATTAAATATTCACCAATATACCACAGTCTTAGTTTTAAGTCTTAAGGGTTACTAGAATTGCTTACCCCCAGAACATCCGTACACAAAGTTTTTCTGCCAACACAGCTCTGTAACTACTCACACATTAAAGGTGGGACTGGAGGAATCATCAGGAGAGATTTATCAGAGATAAACAAACTTGGCTTTGGGTTTGGGTCTAAGTTCAGAGATCCTCAGTCTACTTTTTTTTGTAAGCAATTAGTATTTTTATTTAAAATATCTTTATATAAAAATCAGATATTTTGCTTGATTCGGGCTTCTCAGGTGGCTCAGTGATAAACAATCTGCCTGCCAATGCAGGAGACTAGGGTTCAGTCCCTGGGTTGTGAAGATCCCCTGAAGGAAATGGCAACTCACTCCAGTATTCTTGCCTGGGAAACCCCATGGTCAGAGGAGCCAGGTGGGCTACAGTCCATGGGGTCACAAAAGAGTTGAACATGACTGAGTGACTTAACAACAACAACAGTTTTCCTTGACTATATGAACTTCTCCATCAGTTTGTCAGTAGGAAAGAATGCCCAGTACTTTAAACCCACAACATTAACTGGGGGGTAAAGGTATATCATTCTGAGATAGACAGAATTTGAGAAATGAAGTGTGCAAGAATGACTCAAACTGAAGATGATTCGGCATAAGGGGTGGCTGTTGATGTTCTGTAATTTTAGCAGTCTGCCTAAGTTGTCTCCTTTCCAATACAGTACTCCAGTTTCCTGAGGGCATGGATGGTGCCAAATTGTCCTGTTAATTGTAGTACTTCTTTTAATAACCCACACAAATTATTTCAATACTTGTTTGGCAGCAAGAGCCCAAAGTATCCTATTGTCTTTCCATGTGGTGCATGCAGAAAGTGGCACGTTGTAAATCGCCAGGAGCCAGCGTGAGGAACTCCGCCCATGGCAAAGGTCATGAGGAAGGAGGCTTGGCATACGCAAAGGCTACGTACTGGATTGGGGTATCCAAATTTATAATAAAGGCTATTGTTTTTGCTGCCGACCCCATTACAACCTGGGCTCCCTTCTCCAATAGCCATTCCAGAGGGATATAATATAATTGTAATTGATTTACAAAAATGCTTTTTTCACCATTCCTTTAAATCTTGAGGATAAAAAGCGATTTGCCTTTAGCCTGCCATCAGAAAATCTTAAATAGCCTTATTTGCGGTTTCAGTGGAAGGTTTTGCCCCAGGAAATGAAAAATAGCCCTGCCCAACTTAATACTGATGGAGAATGTTAGCAAATGTATAGTGAGATATACACTAATATATTATCTATAAAAGCATAAGAATTTGTGCTGTGACTTTTCGTGCAAAAAAAATTACCAAAATTTATAATTTATAATAATGTTTGGCCTTTTTTGCCTTAAGAACTGAATATGCTGCTTCAAAACTTTAAGACAAGGTGTTGATAACTCATTTTTTCAAATGAGAAATAATCACTTTTTGTTGATTTCACTTATTTTCCACTTATTAACACATTATCTACAATGGTGACTTAGACAAAAGGATAAATTAGGATTCATAGACTTATTTATGTGACACCTAAATGGCTAGGCAAACATAGATCTGACATTTGCTGCCTCAACGTTACAGTTTAATTGGAAATGTTTTTAAGTTATATTAAAGCCTGTTTGTGCTGAAAGTTTGATCTAGAAAACTAATGCTATCAATAAGTATATTCAGTTTAACAGTTAATTTCAATGATGAATCACTTAGTGAGCAAGTCTTATCTTGCACATTCTTTATGTAATTACAAAATCAGTGTCAAGTTTATCAAAAAGCTCGTATTTTAGTATTTTATTAACATGGACACTTAAGTTTTTTAATCTTTAGAACTTAAGTTGCACAAGGAGAATTTTAACTATTTTCTGTATATAATTATTATTGTCACACAGATTTTGCACATTTTATGTGCCAGAAGCCTTAAAATTCTTCCTGTGAAAATGCTGATATATTGCGACAGTTATTTCAAATTCGATATGTAGACAAGAATAAGGGTTAATTTATGTCCATATTGGAAAACTTTAAAAGATTACTTGGAGGTTTCAGAAATCCTGGTTTTAATTATAGTGATAAAGTCATTATGTAGTTCAGAAGCTAATATTCTAAATAATAAATATTTACATTAAAGTTAAATTGTTAAGCAAAACAATGGCTAACTTGGCTTGTAACGATTCTGCGATCTAAAGCTTGTTGATGTTCTGTTCCTACCTGAAGAATTTAATTGCTTGCTTATTCTAAATGCCTTGTTAAACAAATTGATGTTACATTAGTTACTGGGATATCTGCCTCTTTGGAAAATATGTTGATTTTTCCCCTGTTTAATAAATGTAAGTTATATTTGGGATGCTTAAAAAAATATATATATAAATAAATTAAAAAATAAAATAAAAATAGCCCCACGTTATGTCAGAAATTTGTTAATGCTGCCCTAGAAGATACTAAGATTAAATATGAACAAGTATATATGATTCACTATATGGATGTTATTTTAATAGCTCATCCTGTTAGAACTCATTTGCAAACTGTTCTCCAAGATTTGACCCAAGCATTGACAGATAGGGGTCTAAAAATTGCCCCAGAGAAAATTCAAATCAAGCCTCCCATAACCTACTTAGAAAGAGTCATAAATTCAGAACAGTGACCATGCCCCGCTGCAATTGAGGATAGACTGTCTTGTTACTTTAAATGATTATCAAAAACTTTTAGGTGATATTAACTGGATTAGGCCTTATTTAAAATTAATGACTGCTAAATGAAAGCCTCTTTTTATTCTAACCCCACTTCTAAAAGACAAATAACTGCTGAGGCTTGGGAAGCCCTAGGCAAAGTAGAAGCAGCTTTATCTGATAGTTATGTAAAAAGAATTGACTTAGCAGTAAACTGGCAATTCCTTTACCTAGCAACCCTGACAGCACCTACGGGAGTTCTGTGGCAAAATGGTCCCTTAGAACGGATCCACCTTCCTGCCCAAGCTAAAAAAGTAGTAGCTTCTTACCCAGGCTCAATAGCAACGTTGATATTAAAAGGGAGGAAACGGAGTATTGAATTGTTTGGGAGAGAGCCAGCAGAGGTTGTAATTCCATGTAATAAGGAACAACTTGATGCTCTTCTAATGTTTGATGAAGATTGGCAGATTGCTATAGGAAATTATTGTGGTCAACTTTTACATCATTTACCCTCACATGCTTTGTTAATTCAAAAACTAAGAGAAGGGGAGTTTAAGTATAGCTCTCCCCATCAGATTTTACAACATGCTCTCTTTGTAATACAAAATGCAAAGCCATTGGTAAAGTGGAAGGATCTCCTCTCCAGACAATGGAAAGGTCCCAACCCATAGCGGTCGAGGGTGTGCTTGTATTTTTCTACAGGACGCAGATTCGCCAATTTGGATCCCCCAGGCATCAGGATTCCCCATTGCTTTGAAGGGCGCTCCTCTCACTGCCGCTGCAGGGAAGAGCCACACGCCAGGAGCCATGGGCTGGGCCAGCCTTGCTGACCAGACCCAGTGCGCCGCGCTCGCAGCCGGTAGCCCCGACAGAGTCTGCGGTTGCTTGGCCACAGGCAGGAGAGGCAAGATAAGCATCGAGATCCTGGCAGGACTGACAGCTGCTGCAGGACGAACTCTGACCAGAAAATGATTTTACTTATTCTATTTTAGCTTGTCTACCCTCTCATGTTTTCCTCTTTGTTAACAATTTGGGAAAACTTAACATTCATATGAATTACACAGGTGGACTTACTGTAGTGTCTTGTAAACAATGTATGCTCTCATCTTGTTAAGATTTAGGGTGATCAAGATGGTTTGTGGGCTTACTAATTTTAGGGAATTCAGCTTTAATAACAACAACTACTACTGTTACTGTTACTATTACTGTGGCAGCAGTTTCATTGTCTCAACAGGTGCATACTGCTCAATATGTTGATACTATGTCAAAAAATGTCTCTTTAACGCTGGCAAATCAGGAAATTATAGACGGAAAACTAGAGATGAGGGTAGACGCCTTAGAGGAGGCAATAATGCATACTGGGACTGAGTTGCAAGCTCTTAAAGTGAAAATGGCGCTGTCATGCCACACTGATTACTGGTGGATATGCGTGACATCTTTGAAAGTAAACAAGACAGATTATGAGTGGGAAAAGGTTAAAAATCATATTTCAGGTGTTTGGAACAGCTCTGACATTGGCCTGGACTTAGGAAAACTTCATAATCAGATACAGACCTTGGAACACTCTCGTTTGGATTTTACTGCCGCTGGAGCCGCTAATGACTTTTTCCACACCTTCTCTAATTTTATCTCTGGAAAAAACATTCTGTCTAATGTCTTCAGTTACGTTACCGTTGGTGCTTTAATTTTGCTTCTTATAATAATTCTTCCTTGTATTGTCAGGATTCTTCGGCAGAGCATTCAGAAGCTCTCAACTGACCTGTACCTGATTAAATTAAACAAAAAAGGGGGATATGCCGGGAGCCAGGAACTCCGCCCATGGCAAAGGTCCTGAGGAAGGAGGCTTGGCATACGCAAAGGCGTGATCAAGCCTCAGGAAACCCCCTGTTCCCGAGCATCTAACCCCAAAACCAGAGTCTGTTTTATGCTCTCACCTATACCTCTGACTTTACAGGGGGCTTTCCCCCATAACCGTTTCTCTTGGAGAAGGAGTAAACGCGCAGCTCCAAGGCAATACAAATTCTTGGGCATGACAAGAGTGTTTCAGCTTACAGACTCCTCTGGAGGTTATCTAGCCCGCCTGTATAGGTTCGTCCGGCCACATGTGATTGTTTACAGCCTCCCAATCTGAGAGGCACGAGATGTTTTAGACTTACTAAAGGCAAATTCTTTTGGGGAGTTAGAAATTATTCGTTTAATGGGTTGGTTAGGAATTATATTGGTGAAGGGTTTTTCATTTGTTGTGTCAATAATTGCTGCTAATTCCCTGCCCTGGGTGGGACAAGGATGTCTCAGGTCAAACCTGCTGCTGACAGACTAGCTTGTGTGACAGGATTATCCATACTCCTGCCATTACACACATGATTGTTTACTACCTCTTAACCATAAACAGCACAGAGAGTTTTGGAGTATTTTGAGAGTCTTAATTAGCATAGGGCTCTTTCTTCTTCTTGAGTCAATGATTGCTGCCAGGCCGCCATATCCTTAAGCACCTGGGAATATATTAATCAATGTATTTGGAATATAGAAAAGGAAATACAGTAGTTTTTGATGTTAGCAATACTAGACTTTCTGAGTTAATGGATTTTCTCTTTTATAATAGATCACTGTGCTTTGTTATAAATCACTGTGTCCTTGTTATGCAAAAACGTAACTTTATCACTATCTTAAGACCAAATAGATCTTAAGGGGAACATTGGTGAAAGGATTTTCATTTGTTGGGCTGATGTTTGCTGCTAAATCTCCATGTTCCCTACCCTTATAATGAATATAACTAACATATAGGAGAAATAAGTATTAACCTTTAAGACTAATCATGTTAACCTTGGGTTAAATAAATTCCTTTCTTGATTGTAACTCACTACACCCTCACCCTATAGGAATGCAACTTTATTTGGAGGGTGGTGCCTGGTTTAAGAAAAAACACCCTTGGAAAAAATGTTTTTTGGTTATCAGAAAGAAAGGATCATAAAATGTCAGCAGGTCTCACTCATGGCCAGAAGATGATGTAATATCCCTAAGACCTTTTTTTATACATTTATGTGAAGCAGCTGATTTTGATAAAGGTCAGGACTGCTGACCCCCGCGTGACTCTGTATTCATCCCTATGTGTAACAAAAGGTGTATAAGCACACCCAAAAATAAAGAAATCGGATCAGTTTCCGGAAAGACTGATTCCCTCATGTCGTTTCTTTCTTGCTCCCGTTTTTCTGGCTGAATTCCCATCTGGAGCATGGATGCTATTCCACGTAATCCAAGTTATTCAGCCTCTTTTTCTCCACTAATCTTCCTACTACACTATCCATTTCTAATCTCTCTATATCTATAATTAAATATGTATTTTTCCAAAGACGCTGACTCCGTCCCCACCTTTGAATCACCCTGGATCCACCGGGGCTGGACCCGGGCAATAAATCAAATCCATACATCAAGATGACTTCTCTTAATAAATAAGAAGATAGTTTATACAGATAACTTAAAACTATATATATATATAAATTACAATGTAGTTCAGTTCAGTCACTCAGTCATGTCTGACTTTTTTCGACCCCATGAATCGCAGCACGCCAGGCCTCCCTGTCCATCACCATCTCCCGGAGTTCACTCAAACTCACGTCCATCGAGTCAGTGATGCCATCCAGCCATCTCATCCTCTGTCGTCCCGTCTTCCTCCTGCCCCCAATCCCTCCCAGCATCACAGTCTTTTCCAATGAGTCAACTCTTTGCATGAGGTGGCCAAAGTATTGAAGTTTCAGCTTTAGCATCATTCCTTCCAAAGAACACCCAGGGCTGATCTCCTTTAGGATGGACTGGTTATATCTCCTTGCCGTCCAAGGGACTCTCAGGAGTCTTCTCCAACACCACAGTTCAAAAGCATCAGTTCTTAGGTGCTCAGCTTTCTTCACAGTCCAACTCTCGTATCCATACATGACCACTGGAAAAACCATAGTCTTGACTAGGCAGACCTTTTTTGGCAAAGTAATGTCTCTGCTTTTCAATATGCTATCTAGGTTGGTCATAACTTTTCTTCCAAGGAGTAAGTGTCTTTTAATTTCATGGCTGCAGTCACCATCTGCAGTGATTTTGGAGCCCCCCAAAATAAAGTCTGACACTGTTTCTACTGTTTCCCCATCTATTTCCCATGAAGTGATGGAACCAGATGCCATGATCTTTGTTTTCTGAATGTTGAGTTTTAAGCCAACTTTTTCACTCTCCACTTTCACTTTCATCAAGAGGCTTTTTAGTTCCTCTTCACTTTCTGCCATAAAAGTGGTGTCATCTGCATATCTGAGGTTATTGATATTTCTTCCGGCAATCTTGATTCCAGCTTGTGCTTCTTCCAACCCAGTGTTTCTCATGATGTACTCTTAGAATCCATCAAAACCCCTAAGTAGACTCCAGCTCTGCTAAGATTGTAAAGGTACCAACAGCTCTCCTAGATCAGTTATACTCAGTATAACTTCCACGTATGTCAGATAGTAGCAATGTATTTGGCCCAGTCACCCACATTCTGACCTAGAGCCTTCACCAGGTATTTTTCCGAGGTATTCATGTTGACAACACATATGAAATGTCTGGCCAAGTTTGAAGGGAGATGGGGAAAGTAACAATCTAGCAATAGAATTGGTAGCCTGTGGATATGGAAAAGTTTTTCTTTGGTGTTTGTGTGGCTTACATAAAGAATAAATTTTCTTCCTCATTTTTGATAGAACTATAACAAAATAAGTCAACTGTATGAAACTTAATGGTATTTTCACCATTCTCCTTTAATATTATAAACAGCTTTATTAAGGTTAAATGGGGACATATAATAAACCCCATGTATTTAATGTATACAAGTTGGTAAATTTTTATACACATATACACCTATGAGGGCTTCCCCAGGTGGCCCTAGTGGTAAAGAACCCACCTGCTGATGCAGGAGACATAAGAGACATGGGTTCAATCCCTGGTTGGGAAGATTCCTTGGAGGAGAGTATGGCAACCCACTTCAGTATTCTTGCCTAGGGAATCCCATGGGCAGAGGAGCCTGGCGGGCTATGGTCCATAGGGTCACGCATGAGTCTGACATGACTGAAGAGACTTAACATGTATGAACACATACACCTATGGAACCATCACTGCAGTCAAGATAATGAGCCTATCTTGCACCCACAAGTTTTCTCCTCATGTCCTTTGTAAACTTCCTCCTACCCTCTAAGTGAACACCGATCTGCTGTCACTTTAAAACTTGCATTTTCTCAAGTTTTAAATAGAATCATATAGTATATACTCTTTTTTTTTTTTTTGAGATTCATCCATGTTGTTGCTTGTATCAATAATTTGTTCCTTTTTATTGATTAGTATTTCATTGTCTGGATGTACCACAATTTTCCCATTCACTTGTCAATGACCATTTAGGTAGTTTCCAGTGTTTCTCTATTACGAATAAAACTGCTCTGAGCACAAGTCTTTATATGAATAAATGCATTCTTTTCTCAATTCAGTTGTCCTTGTTCCTGGATCAAAAAAATTGATTATCTTTTTTTTTTTTTTTGCCACACCAGAAGATTTATGGAATCTTAGTTCCCTGACCAGGGATTGTACCCTTGGCCTCTACAGTAAAAGCATGGGATCCTAACCAGTGGACTGCCAGGGACTTCTTTGGTTATCCACTTTTGTGTATTGGTCTACATTCTCTATTCTGTACCTTTGATCTAGTTACCTTTCTTAATACTAACGTCATACCATCTTGATTCCTGAAGTGTTGTGACTAGTCTTGAAATTATTTTCAACTTTGTTCTTTATCAATCTTGTTTTGGCTATTCTAGATATTTTGGATTTCAATATAAATTTTAGAATAATTTTGTCAATATCTACAAAAAACCTGCTGGGGTTTTGAATTGATATCTTAGCAAATTGAGTCTTCTTATGAACAAATTATGTCTTTAAACAAGTTTTTTTATGAACAAGTTATTTTTCTTCATTTATTTAAATCTTCTGTAATTTCCCTCAGCTGCAATTTGTAGTGCAGGTTTTATACATCTTTTGTCATATTTATATCTTTAGGAAGTTTATATATATTGATGCTAGTAAGAACATTTAAAATTTCAATACCTGATTGTTCATTGCTTGTATATAGAAATCCACTTACTTTTTAATATATTGATCTTATATCTGTAAACTTTAAATTCATTTACTAGTTCTAGTAAGTTTTTAATAGATTCCTTAGTTTGTTTTTTTTCATGGGCTTCTATGGTGGCTCAGAGGTTAAAGCGTCTGCCTGCAATGCAGGAGAACTGGGTTCGATCCCTAGGTCGGGAAGATCCCCTGGAGAAGAAAATGGCAACCCACTCCAGTATTCTTGCGTGGAGAATCCCATGGACGTAGGAACCTGGTGGGCTACAGTCCAAGGGGTCACAAAGAGTCGGACACGACTGAGGGACTTCACTTTCATTTTCACTTAGGTTTTTTACAAAGATGATCATGTTATCTGAGTTTTACTTCATCTTTTACTATCTGGACAGCTCTATTTTTTTTTTTTTTTCTTTATTGCACTGTCTAGGACTTCCACTACAATGTTGAATAGTAGTGATGAAAGCAGATATGCTTGTCTTGTTGCTGATCTTACGGGGAAAGTATTCAGTCTTTCAGCATTAAGGATGATGTTAGCTATGTGTTTGTTGTAGATGCTTATTAACATAAGGAGAAATCCTACCTAAAATTCCTTGTGTGCTGAGTTTTTATTAGGAATGGATGTTGGCTTTAATCAAATGTTTTTTCTGCATCTATTAAGAGGATCATGTGTTTTTTCTTTTTAAATTTGTTTATTATTGTGAACTACCTTGATTGACTTTTAAATTTTAATTAATTTTTGTCTGCGTTGTGTCTGTGTTGTGGTGTGTGCGAGTTTCTCATCTCAGTGCCTTCTCTTGTTCCAGAACACAGGCTCTAGGCACTTGGGCTTCACTAGTTGCAGCATGGAGGCCTTAGAGTGCACGGGCTTCAGTAGTTGCAACATGGAGGCCTTAGAGTGCACGGGCTTCACTAGTTGCAGCATGGAGGCTTTAGAGTGCACGGGCTTCAGTAGTTGTGGCAAAGGGGCTTAGTTGCCCCACAGCATGTGAGATCTTCCCAGACTAGGGATCCAGGGATGGAACCTGTGTCTCTGCATTGGCAGGGGGATTCTTAACCACTGGACCACCAGGGAAGTCTACCCTGATTGATTTTTGAATGTAAAACTGACCTTGTTTTCTTGTAGTATCTTTTTCTAGTTGTGATATTAGAATGATGCTAGCTTTATAGAATGAGTTGGGAAGTATTACCCTTTCCAATTTTCTGGAAGAGCTTGTGTAGAATTGGCATTTTTTTTCAAAAATGTTGGGTATAATTCACTAGTGAAGCCTCCTGGGCATGGCGTTTACTTTGTGGGAGGGTTTTCAACTATACATTCAGTTTCTTTGATAGATGCAGGACCATTCTTACTGTAAGAGCCTTGCAATAGTGTTGTTTCTTCTCTCATGACATTTATGCTCTTTTTATTATGCATTTTACCTTTTTAAGTATTAAAACCCCTCACATTACATTGCTACTATTTTGTTTAGGCAGCCATTTTTCTTTCAAAGAATTTAAAATGTAAGAAAAAAATCTTATTAATTTACCCATGTAGTTGTCATTTCCAGGGTTCTTCATTCATTTGTGAAGATCCAGATTTCCATCTGGTATCATTTTCGTCTGCTTGAGGACTTCCTTTATATTCTTGTACTATGTATCTATGTATGTAGTGTGGGGGTCTTCTAGTGGGTACTTTGGTAATGAATTCTTTCAGCCTTCATGCGTTTGAATATGCCTTTATTTTGCTGTTACTTTTGAAAAAGTTTTACTGAGTATAGAATTCTGCATTTACAGTCCCCCCCTCCCAGTATTTTTAAGGTACTGCTCTACTATATTCTCATTAGCATAATTTCTTTTAAAAAAAAAACAAACTTTTAATTTTGTATTGGATAAAGAATCTGCCTGCCATTGCAGGAGACTTAGGAGATGTAGTTTTGATCCCTGGGTTGGGAAGATCCCCTGGAGAAGGAAATGGCAACCCACTCCAGTATTTTTGTTTGGAGAATCCCGGGAGAAATATCAATAACCTCAGATATGCAGATGACACCACCCTTATGGCAGAAAGTGAAGAGGAACTCAAAAGCCTCTTGATGAAAGTGAAAGAGGAGAGTGAAAAAGGTGGCTTAAAGCTCAACATTCAGAAAACGAAGATCATGGCATCCAGTCCCATCACTTCATGGCAAATAGATGGGGAAACAGTGGAAACAGTGTCAGACTTTATTTTTCTGGGCTCCAAAATCACTGCAGATGGTGACTGCAGCCATGAAATCAAAAGACGCTTACTCCTTGGAAGAAAAGTTATGACCAACCTAGATAGCATATTGAAAAGCAGAGACATTACTTTGCCGACTAAGGTCCATCTAGTCAAGGCTATGGTTTTTCCAGTAGTCGTGTATGGATGTGAGAGTTGGACTGTGAAGAAGGCTGAGCGCCGAAGAATTGATGCTTTTGAACTGTGGTGTTGGAGAAGACTCTTGAGAGTCCCTTGGACTGCAAGGAGATCCAACCAGTCCATTCTGAAGGAGATCAACCCTGGGATTTCTTTGGAAGGAATGATGCTAAAGCTGAAGCTCCAGTGCTTTGGCCACCTCATGTGAAGAGTTGACTCATTGGAAAAGACTGTGATGCTGGGAGGGATGGGGGGCAGGAGGAGAAGGGGACGACCGAGGATGAGATGGCTGGATGGCATCACTGACTCAATGGACGTGAGTCTGAGTGAACTCTGGGAGATGGTGATGGACAGGGAGGCCTGGCGTGCTGCAATTCATGGGGTCGCAAAGAGTCAGACATGACTGAGCGACTGAACTGAACTGAACTGAATGGACAGAGGAGCCTGGCAGTCTACAGTGCATGGAGCCACAAAGAGTTGGACATGATGAGCAAGCAGCACTCACATAGCTTTTTAACAATGTTTTGATAGTTTCAGGTGAACATCGAAGGGACTCAGTCATACATATACATGTATACATTCTTCCCCACACTCCCCTCCCATCCAGACTGCCACATAATATTTAGCATTGCTTGCATTATTCCCAATGAGAGATCTGATGTCATCCTTATTTTTGTCTATATATGAGATGTCTTTTTTCTCTGGATGCTTCTAAGATTTTCTTCTTGTCTTAAAAAAAAAAAAAAACAATTTGGTTATGATGTGCCTTGATATATTTTTAGTATTTCCGGTGTTTGGGGATTCATTGGGATTCTTAGATCTGTGGATTAATAGTTTTCATCAAATCTGGAAAATTTTTGACTGTAACTTCTTCAGCTTTATTTTCAGTTCTCTCCTCTCTGCCCTTTCTTTTAAGGACTCCAAGTACTTAGATATTAGGCCATTTAACATGGTCTCACAGCTCACTGATGTATTTTTCTTTTTGAGTGTCATTAAAAATTCTCTTAT
Organism: Capricornis sumatraensis; assembly: GCF_032405125.1. Lineage (NCBI taxonomy): Eukaryota > Metazoa > Chordata > Mammalia > Artiodactyla > Bovidae > Capricornis > Capricornis sumatraensis. The sequence goes on along the minus strand of NC_091070.1, from coordinate 120,102,434 downwards.
CTCTGTTTCATTTTGGATAGTTTATATTGCTATACTTTCAAGTTAATGAATCTTTTCTTATGAAATATGTAATCTGCTATTAAGTCCCATCCAGTGTATTTTTCATCTAATAGATTGTAACTTTTATCTCTAAAAATTTGATTTGGGTCTTTTTTTATATCTGCCATATCTCTGCTTTACCTATTGAATTTATAGAATTTAGGTGTATTAACTTTTAATGTCATTTTATGCCACTTCTTATGTCTGTGTCAGTTCCGATTGGTTTCGATCGGCTCTTTTTTTCCTGCACCTCTGCATGCCTGGTAATCTTTGTTAAATGAGGAAGAACTGAATACCAGACATTGTGAATTTTACCCTGTCAAGTACCACAGTTTTGTATTCCTATAAAGCTTGAGCTTTGCTCTGGGATGCAGCTAATTTACTTGGGAACAGTATGATCCTTTTGAGTCTTGCTTTTAAGGTTTGTTAGCAAGGACAAGAGCAGTGCTGAGTCTACAGCAAGGTTTCTCAGCCTCAGCGCTATTGATATTTTGGACCAAGTGATACTTTGTTGTCAGGAGGGCTGTTCTGGTTACTGCAAGATATTTAGTAGCATCCTTGGCTCCCCACTAAATGCTAGTAGCACCTTGCCCCTAGTCCTTACAAATCAAAAACGTCTCTAGATATTATAGACATTGTTCCCTGGGGGAGTGGAGCACAATTTCCCCTCCCTGAGAACCATTAGTCAAGGGCTAATTATCTCCCATTACTGAAGAAAGACTGTTGAATACTTTACCCAATGCCCTGTGAATCATGAGGTTTCCCAGTATAAGCTGTTGGGAACAGGCTGTCTTCCCAGCTCTCTGTGAGTGCTGATTGCTGCTTACTCTCATTCTCTCGATAGTTCTCTCCCCAGCATTTGTGGGATAGCTTCCTCACACGAAGGCACCAACCAATACTCTGAATACCCTCCACAGATCTCCAGAGTTCTTTCTCTGTACAGATCTCTCCTCTCTAGCACTCTGTCCCACATACTCTCAGCTGCACTTCCTCAACTCAGGGACTCTGACAGCTTCCCCTGAGTTCCCTCCCCTGGGCAGTAGCCTGGGAACCCTCTGAAGTTAATTGCACAGCTCTCTTTATTGCTTCCAGTCTCTCAGGGATCACTGTTCTTCACTGGCGGATGTCCAGTATCTTGAAAATTGTTGTTCATACATTTTGTGTGGTGGTTGGTGGTGATTTTTGTAGGGAATGAGGTAGGGTCAGAGTTCTTTAAGGTAAAAGGGTAAATCCAGGTAACAAACTGCATCTTGGACCACAAGCCAGTCCTTTAATTTTTAACTTTAAGACTGGGTGCCTATTTCCTGGTAAACTTTTTTTCTCTCTCTCTGGTTAACTTTGATATTACATAAAAACTGCAACTTAGACCTCTTTATAAAACAGAAGTCAGAATTAATGTGAACGTGTAAGCTATAGTGGACCTTAGATCTTCTTGAAAGTTAAATTTTAAGACCTTCACAGATCTCCAAAATTTCCAATATCACCATTGAGGAGGAACAGAATAAGTGACTCCAAAATACATCACTTTGGCATGTGAATTATTCTGAGTTGATAAGGCCCAACAGACTCTGAAAGAGCTGTTTACCTTCCTTTTAACTGCCTGAAAGAATTTAGATTGATGGCAGAAAAAGAGCTAATACCAAAGATAACTTTTTATCAGAGAGACTTAGCTACATTATATGGCAAACAGTTGCTTACCAAGCACTTGCTCTTCTCATCTTCCTGTGAATTGTCTTCCTCCCTTTTGAAACCTCAGACCCTTCCCCCTTCTCGTTAGCTGAGGGTGATGTATAAGCCTCAATTGCTTGACTATCTTTGTGTTTCATATCTTTGGGGCTCCCTTATGTGTGAAATTTGTTTCTCTCCTGTTAATCTGCTTTATGTCAATTTAATTATTAGATTAACCAGAAAGGAGGACGGGAAAAGTTTTTCACCTCTAAACCATATATACCATCTCCTCCAAAATTTAATAAAGTAGGGAATTCCTGGTGGTTCAGTGGTTAGGACTTAGTGTTCTCACTGCTGGGGGCCTAGAGTTTGACCCCTGGTTGGAGAACTGATTCCACAAGCCTCATGGTGTGGCCAGAAAGAAAATTAATAAAGTATAATGGAAAATATTTAAGAGGTACCTTAATGAACCATGAACATACATGCACTTTTTATTATTATACTTATTATATAGTGAGGGAAACAGTAAGATATATAACAATTTTAAAGTAGAAGTCAAAGAGAAAATATGTAAATGTATAATCAGATACACTAAAATGCATTTGTTACTACAAATATAAATTCACAAGGCAATAATTGCAAATTATTACAAATACACAAGACAATAGCGAAGACACAAGAAGTTAATTTCCCTCATCAGAAGTTAATTTCCCTCATCAGCAGTTATTTGCATTGTTGTCAATTCTCTATGTGAACATACATGAATTTTGGGTTAATCTCAAATTTATATTTCCTGGTTATAAATCTAGGAATCACTTTGGACTTCTTATTCCATACCACTATACCCCATGCACTTAGCAGATACTCTTCAGTTAATCTTGTAAGCCAGTTGTCTTCACATTCTTGTTTTTTACTAGAATAACCTTAAAATAATTTTGAAAAATTTTTTATTGTCATACATCTTAAAAGTGATATTAAATTTTTTTCTCATAAATAGTTGTAAGGTTTATAATTTTTGGTGTATTATATAATGAATACATACTTTATATTTTTGTCAAAATCTTAGGGCTGCAGATTAAGCTCACTTAAGTTTTGGAAGATGTTTGCCATATGAACTAATTGGTAAAGTTGATCCTCATTGGAAAATCGGTTAGGGAAATCAATCTTTCTGTTAGAAGAAGTCTGTAATTTTTCAACTCAAATAATGCTGTTAATAATATGTATCCTTCTGATAGATAGCCATTTCACATTTGAATTTTAAACTGAATTCTGAGCCCTGCATTTATACGTAGCCTAAGTGTGCCGTGCTTAGTCGCTCAGTCGTGTCTGACTCTTTGCCACCCCATAGACTGCAGCCCTCCAGGCTCCTTCTGTCCATGGGCATTATTCAGGCAAGAATACTGGAGTGGGTTGCCATGCCCTCCTCCAGGGGATTTTCCCGACTGAGGGATTGAACCCAGGTCTCCCACATTGCAGGCGGATTCTTTACTAACTGAGCCACAAGGGAAGCCCATATGTATCCTTGATGACAATAAAAATGCTGCCTTGTTTAAGATTTCTTGCTCAATTTCTCTCTGATTTGCTATTATAGGACTCTTTCTCAGAAAGAATGTATTCTTGAATTGTTATCCCCAGGACAGTGCACCAAAGTGAGATGCTAGATGGGTGAGAGTGCAGAGCAGGAGAAGGGCGACTGTGAGAGGGGAGGTTGAAGACAGACTGCAGGCTAATTTTCAGGTAGATGCAATGCATTTGTGTTGTTACTATGTTGATACAGTATCTAGAAATTGTGTGTGTGTTTTAATATTTGTTTATTTATTTTGGTTTCTTCTGGTCTTAGTTGAAGCACAAGGGCTCTTTTACAATGTAGATTCTTAGTTGCAGCATGTGGGCTCTAGTTCCCTGACCAGGGATTGAACCCTGGGCCCCCAGCTTTTGGAGTGTAGTGTCTTAACCTGGAACCACCAGGGAAGTCCCTGTTGTGTGTTTCTTAAAGTGATTTTAGTCATATGGGGAAAAGGGAGATTTCTACCTTGGGTGGCTGGGTAGAAGGTGGTATTGTTTGTTCAGATGCTAAGTCAAGTCTGACTCTTTTGCGACTACATGGACTGTAGCCCATCAGGCTCCTCTGTCCATGGGATTTTCCAGGCAAGAATACTGGAGTGGGTTGCCATTTCCTTCTCCAGGGTATCTTCCTCACCTAGGGAGTGAACCCAAGTCTCCACGAATTCTTTACCTCTGAGCACCTGGGAAGCTCAGAAAGTGTTATTATTTCCTAACTATTGTTTTCTAGCTATTGAAAGGTTATTCCTGAGCCATGAAAGATACCGGGATTCTTGGCCTCTGGAGGAGAAAAATTCAATCCGGGGCCAGTGACAAGGCTTGATCACTCATAGCTATTGTGTAATAAAGTTTTATTAAAGTATAAAAGAGAGAAAGCTTCTGACGTAGACATCAGAAGAAAGCAGAAAGAGGGCCCCCCTGCTAGTCTTTAGCTGGATGTTATATAGCTACTCAGTTCAGTCGCTCAGTCGTGTCTGACTCTTTGTGATCGCATGAGCCGCAGCACGCCAGGCCTCCCTGTCCATCAACTCCTGGAGCTTTCCCAAGCCCATGTCCATTGAGTCAGTGATGCCATCCAACCATCTCATCCTCTGTCGTCCCCTTCTCCTCTTCCCCTCAATCTTTCCCAGTATCAGGGTCTTTTCAAATGAGTCAGCTTTTCAAATCAAGTGGCCAAAGTATTGCTGTTTCAGCTTCAACATCATTCCTTCCAATAAACACCCAGGACTGATCTCCTTTAGGATGGACTGGTTGGATCTCCTTGCAGTCCAAGGGACTCTCAAGAGTCTTCTCCAACACCACAGTTCAAAAGCATCAATTCTTTGGCGCTCAGCTTTCTTTATAGTCCATACATGACTACTGGAAAAACCATAGCCTTGACTAGATGGACCTTTGTTGACAAAGTAATGTCTCTGCTTTTCAATATGCTCTCTAGGTTGGTCATAACTTTCCTTCCAAGGAGTAAGTGTCTTTTAATTTCATGGCTGCAACCACCATCTGCAGTGATTTTGGAGCCCCCCAAAATAAAGTCTGACACTGTATCCACTGTTTCCCCATCTATTTGCCATGAAGTGATGGGACCGGATGCCATGATCTTCGTTTTCTGAATGTTGAGCTTTAAGCCAACTTTTTCACTTTCCTCTTTCACTTTCATCAAGAGGTTCTTTAGTTCTTTTTCATAAGGGTGGTGTCATCTGCATGCCTGAGGTTATTGATGTTTCTCCTGGCAATCTTGATTCCAGCTTGTGCTCCTTCCAGCCCAGAGATTCTCATGATGTACTCTGCATATAATTTAAATAAGCAGGGTGACAATATACAGCCTTGACATACTCCTTTTCCTGTTTGGAACCAGTGTCCAGTTCTAACTGTTGCTTCGTGACCTGCATACAGATTTCTCAGAAGGCAGGTCAGGTGATCTGGTATTCCCATCTCTTTCAGAATTTTCCAGTTTATTGTGATCCACACAATCAAAGGCTTTGGTTACTAGCAGTCTGCTAATTAGAGAAAGGAAATGTCTCGAAATTCAGAGTGGCACCAGGCCCTTCACCCACCGCATGCATTTTGAGATAACATCGACACAAGCTGAATCATCCCGGGCCATAAAATGATTGACGTGAATCTTGAAGAAAGGCAGGTTTCCAAGCAAATATATGGTTTCAGTAACATAGGAAAAAAATTGTATGTGTAAAACATACTGGTTTGTCAAGTCGGTTCTGAGTCTTAGGCGGAACCAACTTGAAGACAGAGTCCAGGGTAAATACATAGTTCATTAACATAGCTTAATGAAAAACATTTCTGTAAGAAAAACGCATTGGTTAGCTCAAGGTTTGAGAAAAGTTAAGTTCAGGTGGAACCAGGTGTTGTCATGGCAACACAGAATTTTAAGAGAAACCTCCTCTTAATTTTGTATAGAGAAGGGAAAAAAATCTGACACTTGCAGTTTGTTTTCTCCAGCTGCTTAAGAGAGAGATAAAATCGTCTGACACTTGCAGCCTATTTCCTCCGTATGGAGACTCCTAGCCTTCCTTCCTGTTACCCTCTCAATATCCAGGTCTCCTTTCCTTTCTGGGAACATCCCAGGCTCTGTCCTGCCTCAGGGCCTTCTTGGATGTGTTCCTCAGCTGATGATGCTTTTTCACCCCATTCACTACCTAGCCAGCTCCAACTAATCCTTTGCTGGCTGCATAATTGTCACTTTCTTTCTTTCTTTAAAAGAAATTTTTTGATGTGGACCATTTTTTAAGTCTTTATTGAGTTTGTTACAGTATTGCTTCTGTTTTATGTTTTGGTTTTTTGTCTTTAAGGCATGTGGGATCTTGGCTCCCTGACCAGGGGTCGAACCCTCACCTCCTGCATTGGAAGCAGAAGTCTCAACCCCTGGACCACCAGGGAAGTCCCTAACTGTCGCTTTCTTAGTGAGGCTTTCCTTGACTAAAGTGTTTACTGTGTGTCAGACACTATGCTAAGTGCTTTACAGGCAACGCCTTACTGAATGTGGTCCTCATGAAGTGAAAGTGAAAGTGAAGTCGCTCAGTCGTGTCCAACTCTTTGCGACCCCGTGGACTGTAGCCCGCTAGGCTCCTCTGTCCATGGGATTCTCCAGGCAAGAATACTGGAGTGGGTCGCCATTTCCTTCTAAGTTCTCCCATAATAGCTGGAACTTTATCTTTAAAGTACTTACAGTAGTTTACAGGTAAATGTATATTTCTATGCCTCCTTCAAATGACTGTAAACTTTTTCTGTGTCATTTGGCTCACCCCTGCATCCCAGTGCCTAGCACAATAACTGACCGATCTTGGGCACTCAGAAAATAGTTGCTGAATGAACAAATGAATGGGAAACATTTGGAAAGTAGGCTGGGGCTTTTTATTTTTCTCTCTCAACTCATTCTCTTTCCTTTCTCATCAATTGTCAATTTAAACACTTTATTCTGATGCTCCCAACTTTTTATCTCCAGTAAGTTCTCTTTACTTAATCATCTGAATAATTGTGTGAAATAACCATTATTATCTCTATTTTATAGTTAGAACACCTGGAGAAAATTATATCTTCCAGTACTATCATCAAATGTAGGGCGTGTGGATGTTATAATGTGTTCCTAAGAAGGATTTACTATGTCATTCTCATTACAGAGTGCTGGATCAGTCTTTTTCAAGATGACTTGCATTGAATTCAGAGTTAAAGACTCCTGTAAAATTTTTTATATAGACACCTGGATTGATCTAAGTATTAGATAAAGATTCTGGATGTGAGTGGGGTCTGTTGAACTGGATAAGCAGCATTCTTTACAGAATTAAGATTTAAGAAAGTTTATTTTTGCCTTGGTATGCCATGAGTAATAAAAGGTACCATTCATAAATACTATACAAATTTTAAAGCACCCACATGTTACTAAAGAAACAAATCCACTTCTGTAGTTGTAGCTTTCCTATAGGCCATACTTTCTTTCCTGTTGTATAAAACCCTTGAGGATTAGACACTAACTCAAATGCCTTCAGAGTCTTGAAAAGGAAAGCTGCAACAGATTAGCATTCATACTGTCCCTGTATGAGTTACTGAATCTCTGAGCAAGTGAAGTCTGAGTTAAGTCACGAGGGGCAGGAGTTGGCCCAGGAATGAGGTGGGAGAGGACACACAACTGCAGAGTGTCCAGGTGTCATCCTCCATGCCAGAGGACAGCATTGGGCCACTCACTCAGGGAACTGCTACCAGTTTCTGTGGGGTTAGGACAGGGATGTAGGGAGAGATGAGGCTGCAGAAGTAGGCAGAGCCTTCAAGATCCTGAAGGACTGTTACCACCCATACTATTAATAACATGCTGGGGGTTGACTCTGGGACTCTGGGCAGCAGGAGCCCAGGAGGACTGCTAGCAGAGCAGTGACACTGTTTAACTGACATTTCAGAAAGATCATGATGGAGACCATAAAACTGTATTGGAATTGGGACTTCCCTTAATGGTCCAGTGGTTGAGACTTCACCTTCCAGTGTTGGCGGTATGGGCTCCATCCTTGGTTGGTTGGGGATCTGGGGCCCCAGAGGCCTCACAGCAAAAAAAAAACAAAACAAAAAAAACCCATAAAACAGAAGCGATATGGTAACAAACTGAATAAAGACTTAAAAAACGGTCAAAAAGCTCCTCTTGGAGGAAGACGCGGTCGCCGTTGCAGCGGCTCTGTGTGCCGCCCGCTCCTGCTCCTGACTCACCGCTGTTCGCTCTCGCCGAGGAACAAGTCGGTCAGGAAGCCACGCCGCAGCCATGGCCTTTAAAGACACCGGCAAGACTCCCGTGGAGCCAGACGTGGCCATTCACCGGATTAGGATCACCCTCACCAGCCGCAACGTGAAGTCTCTGGAGAAGGTGTGTGCTGACCTGATCAGAGGCGCGAAGGAAAAGAATCTCAAAGTGAAAGGACCAGTTCGGATGCCTACCAAGACTCTGAGAATAACTACTAGGAAAACTCCTTGTGGTGAAGGTTCTAAGACTTGGGATCGATTCAAAATGAGGATCCACAAGCGACTCATTGACCTGCACAGCCCTTCTGAAATTGTCAAGCAGATCACTTCCATCAGTATTGAGCCGGGAGTCAGGTGGAAGTCACCATTGCCGATGCCTAAAATCAACCTTTTAAATAAATCGATAATCAGTTGTTAAAAAAAAAAAAAAGGTCAAAAAATCTTAAAAAAAATTGCACTGAAATTAAGATACACTTGAGACTCTGTGGGGATGGATGGGAAAGAAGGGATTTGGTAATGGATGAGACCTGGGGCATGTGAGAGAGGAGGAATCAGGGTGTCACTTGATTTCTGAGCTTGGATGGGGGATGGTGGAAGGTATTCTTCAAAGTGGGGAAAGGAGAAATGTTTGGGGGGAGAGGGAAGAAAGGTGAGCTCTGTTTTAGACATACTTGTGGAGATGTCCAGTGAGCAAATAAAAAAGTCAGGAATTTGAGAGAGAGAGACCTGAAAATGCTGGTTGATTTAATTACACAGAACATATTAGAGACCTCAAGAAATGCTATTTAGATGAAGTGAGGCTGGAGGCTAGACTGGAGGGCGTGGAGGATGGGTAGAAAGTGAATATACGTATGCATGAAAGTTGCTCAGTGGTGTCTGACTCTTTGCAACTTGTGGACTGTAGCCCGCCAGGCTCCTCTGTCCATGGAATTCTCCAGGCCAGAATACTGAAGTGAGTAGCTATTCCCTTCTCCAGGGAATCTTCCCAACCCAGGAATCGAACCCAGGTCTCCTGTATTGCAGGTGGATTCTTTACCAACTGAACCCCTGGGGAAACTCTGTGAATAGATGTGTAAAATCAGGAACAGACTGGTCTTAAGACAGCTTGCCCTGTGGAGGGGCGAGGGCAGCAGCTCGGGGGTAAAGAATTGTTTTCAAAAATAAAGGTCTTTCTTTTTTTGGCGCTTAAAAAAAAAAATACAGAGACAGTATCAACTGTACATGCTAAGAAAATTTAACAATACAGAAATTATAAAAATAAAAGTAAAAACTTGTCAGCCTAGTTTTTGACCAGACTCTTGAGCTGTGGGCCTGGCACCTACCATTAAGCACTCTCCACTTCTGGCTGATCCAACCAGTCCATCTGAAAGGAAATCAGTCCTGAATATTCACTGGAAGAAATGATGCTGAAGCTGAAACTCCAATACTTTGTCCACCTGATGCGAAGAACTGACTCATTTGAAAAGACCCTGATGCTGCGAAAGGTTAAAGTCAGGAGGAGAAGGGGACGACAGAGGATGAGATGGCTGGATGGCGTCACTGACTCAGTGGACTGAGTGGACTCTGGGAGTTGGTGATGGACAGAGAGGATTGGTGTGCTGCAGTCCATGGGGTTGCAAAAACTTGGACACGACTGAGCGACTGAATCGAACTGAACTGACTTCTGGCCCACTTCCATTTATTTATTTATTTATTTTAATTTTAATTTTTACTTTATTTTACTTTACAACACTGTATTGGTTTTGCCATACATTGACATGAATCCACCACGGGTGTACATGCGTTCCCAAACATGAACCCCCCTCCGACCTCCCTCCCCATAACATCTCTCTGGGTCATCACCGTGCACCAGCCCCAAGCATGCTGTATCTGGCGTCAGACATAGACTGGCGATTCGATTCTTACATGATAGTATACATGTTACAATGCCATTCTCCCAAATCATCCCACCCTCTCCCTCTCCCTCTGAGTCCAAAAGTCCATTATACACATCTGTGTCTTTTTTGCTGTCTTGCATACAGGGTCGTCATTGCCATCTTTCTAAATTCCATATCTATGTGTTAGTATACTGTATTGGTGTTTTTCTTTCTGGCTTACTTCACTCTGTATAATCGGCTCCAGTTTCATCCATCTCAACAGAACTGACTCAAATGTATTCTTTTTAACGGCTGAGTAATACTCCATTGTGTATATGTACCACAGCTTTCTTATCCATTCATCTGCTGATGGACATCTAGGTTGTTTCCATGTCCTGGCTATTATAAACAGTGCTGCGATGAAGATTGGGGTACATGTGTCTCTTTCAATTCTGGTTTCCTCGGTGTGTATGCCCAGCAGTGGGATTGCTGGGTCATAAGGTAGTTCTATTTGCAATTTTTTAAGGAATCTCCACACTGTTCTCCAAAGTGGCTGTACTAGTTTGCATTCCCACCAACAGTGTAGGAGGGTTCCCTTTTCTCCACACCCTCTCCAGCATTTATTGCTTGCAGATTTTTGGATCGCAGCCATTCTGACTGGTGTGAAGTGGTACCTCATTGTGGTTTTGATTTGCATTTCTCTAATAATGAGTGATGTTGAGCATCTTTTCATGTGTTTGTTAGCCATCCGTATGTCTTCTTTGGAGAAATGTCTATTTAGTTCTTTGTGGCCCACTTCCATTTAAACCTACTCAAGCCTCTTTCACCCAATATTGAACAATCAATAATGATAGTAGAAACCCTCATTCCTATAACACTATCCCATTGCTACCCCTTCTCTGTCTACCACAGCCAAACTTCCGAAAGGGAGAAACAAAACACATTTTTCAACTCATTAAGTTCAGGCCCCAAGTACTCTTTGAATTGTCATTCACGGCTACTAAATTCAGTAGATATTTGTCAAGCCTTATCTTATGTAATCTCTTCATAGCAGTTAACAGTATTGATTACTTTCCTTTAAACTTCCTTTTCTCTTGGTTTCCTCAACATTATCTCATCCAAGTTTAATTTCTATGTCTCTGGAAATTTTCCTCTTTGTGCAATCATTTACTTTCTTTCTTTTTAAAGCTTTTCAGCTGTGCCACGTGGCATGCAAGCTCTTAATTCCCTGGCCAGAGTTCAAACCTGCACCTTGTACAGTGGAAGCACAGTATCTTAACCACTGGACTGCCAGGAAAGTCTTTGGAATAATTTACTTTCTTATTAAATTTTGGAACATCTGTCCTTTGCCCTCTTTTCTTTTCATGTGGCATGATCTGGCGAACTTAATTACTCTTTAACTACAGTGTGGTACAAAGGTTGAGTTCAAACAGACTCTGTCCCCTTCTGGCTGTTTTGTATTTTCAAATAATGAGCAATACTCCAATTTTCTGATACCAGTTGGGTGTTCAATAATTTAATTCAATTAAAACTCCAACTGCTTGGAGTCAGTACACACCTTGGATTAACGGCTTAATCTCACAAGACTGCTGCTGTTTCAGATATGGGCTGCAAATGGGGTGCCCAGCTTACCACCACTTCTGCCTGGCTGAATTATAAATTTAGAGAGTCTCATGCCCCATCTCCCTGTACACCCTGCCACAATCCAGTAATTCACAAAACTCAGGAAAGCATATACCTTCCATAACAATTTTATTATAAAGGATATAACTCAGAGACAACCAAATGCAAGGTCTGAGGTAGAGAGGAGAGGGTGGAGAAGCGTTGGCCCAGAACTTCCATGCCCTCCCAGCACATCAAGTTCACCAGCTTGAACTCTCCCTCAAATCTTGTCAGAGTTTTCACTTGAGGTTTTATCATGTAGGCACAACTGATTAACTCATTTGTCACTGGTGATTGAACTCAACCTCTAATACCTCTCCCTCCCTAGAGGTCAGCAGGTGGACTGTAAGTTCCAAACTCTAATCACATAGTTGGTTCCCTAATTCTAAAGTAATACTCTTCACTAGCCTCATTAGTATAAATTCAGGTATGGTTGAAAAGGGCTTGTTATGAATAACAAAAGATACTCCATCACTCAGGAAATCCCCTTTATGTCTGGGTATTAGACTCACTTAGGTCTTTTTCCATCTCTGGTTGTTTCTTCCGTCTCCTTTGAAAGTTCATCCCCTTTTATTAAACCTTTAAATGTTGGCAATATTTAAGATGTGCTTGGTTCAATGATTCATTCATGTATTGAGTCTACTCAATAAAGTGTTTATTAAACGTCTACTATATATCAGGTTCTCTTCTGTGTGCTAGGCTTAGAGCAGTGAAAAAAATATGCAAAAATATTTTAAAGTCTTTTATGGGTGTTATTAATATGATGCATTCCTCAGAAGATTCTGTTGTATGGTTCTTATTATAAAACACTGGCTTGGTTTTTCTCAACATTGCTTTTGTTGAGTTCAAAGTTAGACGGTGATCAGATTTAAGGAAAAAGAAAGTAGAAAAAGCTGATAGGGAGTACCAGAATGGGGATCGGATTATAATTAAATAGGCTAGTCAGGGTAAAACCTCCCTAAAAAGATGTTATTTTAACAAAGACTTGGTGAAAATGAAGAAGCTAACCATTTAGGTGTTTGGGAAGATCACAAATGCAAAGGCTGAGGTGGGAGTAGGCTTGGTTTTTCAAGGCATGTCAAAGAGGCTACTGTGGCTACATCAAGGCTAGTGAAGTATACAGAAAGAGTAGTGAAGGCTGGAAAGCTAAATTACAAAGAACTTTGTTGGTCATTGTAAGGACTTTGGCTTTTACACTGAGTGAGATGGGGCACCATTGGAAGGTTATGAGTAGAGCAGGGACATGATCTGACTTACATGAGCTAGCTTAACAGTATTACTTTTTCTGTTAGATAGAGAAGAGGCTGAAAGGGTGATTTTCTTCCCTTTGCCCTCAAATCAATTTCTTTCCTTTCCCACTCTGGAAAGCAGCTTCCACCATCCAAACCCAGAAGCCTGGATGGTAGCGGACTCCTCCTTCTCTCCCATGCCTTACATCCAATCAGGTACCACTAATCAGCGTGACCAGTTAGGAAGTTATTGCAGTAGTCTAGATGAGGGCGATGTTGGCTTGGACCAGGGTGGGAGTGGTAGAGGTGGTTATTCCAGATGTAATTGCACGTAAAGGCGGTAGGGCCTGATGAATTACAAGTGGAGTATAAGAGAAAGAAAGAAGTCAGGGTGACACCAAGGATTTTGGCCTGAGCAACTGGAAGTGTTGAATTGCCCACAGCTGAGACAGGGCAGACAGTAAGAGGAACAGGCCTAGGGAAGAAGATCAGGAATGCAGTTTTGGGTGTATTAGGTTTGAGACAGACAAAAAGACTCACGCAGTAGAATAGAGTGCATAGACACAGACCCACACATATGTGGACCCCTGGTTTACAATGAAGGTGTCCCTGCAGTCTGGCAGAAAAAATGTGATCTTTTTTATCAAAGGGTGCTAGATCCATTGAATAGCTGATGGAAAAAAAAAAAAAAAAAGCCTTGACTCTATTATATCTCATGCACAAAAATCAATTCCAGATGGATTGTAGATATAAACCTGAAAGGTACAACAGCAAAACTTCTAGAAGACAACCTGGAAGATCTTCATGACCATAGGGGAAATATTCCTTGACAAAACACAAAAATCACAAACCATAAAGGAAATATATTGATAAGTTGAACTTCATTATAGTTCAGAATTTTTATTAACTGAAAGATCCCAGTAGTAATAATGAAAAGGCAAGCCTCAGAGTGGAAGGAGGTATTTGCAAAAACACATCTGATGAAGGATTTAAGTATGAAGAGCTCCTACACACCAAGAAGGACAGTCTAACAACACATACTACACACACACCCTGCACACTTGGGACTCTACAAAGATGCTGGAAGTGTTCCACCTGATGTTCCACTTCTTAACATCTTGCAGGTCATTTTGAAATAATAGGTTACAGTTTTGATCTGTTTTGTGGATATGTCTTTCTGGACACACTATTGTTTGTAGGGGTATTATTTTGCTCCTTAAGTCTTTTCTTTTTTTTTTTTTTCAATGTAACAATTTCATGAACATTCAACCTAAATCCTTTTTTGTTGCTGACTTTTATGTATTTTTCTTGGACTTTAGAGTATGGCTTTTATAACTTTTTATAACTTTTATAACTTCACAGAGCTTCCTCTGTGTTTTGGTATAATATTAAAATATGAAGCCTGCTTTCTGAGATTTGCGGTATCTGTTCTCCTGGACTTTGATCAGGACCTTGCCTGTCTCTCTCTCGTTCTTGCTCAATTTTGATTCTACTCCTTGAATTTTCTCTCCAGCTGGGAGTCCTGTCCTGCAGGGAAGCCCTGGGACATGACTTCCGAGAGTTCATAGGAGCCAGACTGCCCCAGCCCTCTCAGTCCTTACGGGTGTCCCTTACACGCTCCGTTTCACCTGTGCCTTCTGTACCTGTTGCTGTTTTGGAGTTTTGTTCTCGAGTGCATCAGACACTGACCCATTTCTTCCTGTTCTCATATTGATGCTGACACTGTGCAGCACTGGATTATTGATTTGTCCCCACTTGCCTTCATCTGGGGATTCACAGGGATAATTTATTACTGAAGTTTTATTGTAAATATTCATAGTCTAGTTTTGCTTTCTAGTTGCTTATCTGTTTTTATGTGACGACTCAAGGAGAATGAAAAGCTATGCTGCTGCAGCTATCTTCCCAGAGTCTCCTATGTGTATACTTTATTGTATGTACACTTAAAAAAAGACTTTTAGTTTTTAGAGAAGTTTTAGCTTCACAGAACAATTGAACTGAAACTATGGAGAGTTCCCATACACTCCCTCTCCTGTAGTTTCTTGTACTATTAACATCTTGCATTAGTGGTACATTGATTATAAGTGATGAACCAGTAGTGTTAATATCAACAAAAGCCCATAATTTACATGTGGGTTCATTCCTTGTAGTTCTGTGGTTTTTGACAAATGTATCAATGTGATATTATGTATTTCTAAAAGAGTTTAACAAAATAACCCTCTGCTTAGAAACAGCTTACCTGTTTCTGGTACTGAGACCTTAAGACATGGATTTGTACATAAGTTCTCATGGAGAGAATTCTATGGTGGTGGTGGTGGTTCAGTTGTTAAGTAGTGTCCGACTCTTGCAACCTCATGGACTGTAGCCCACCAGGCTCCTCTGTCCATGGGATTTCTCATGCAAGAAAACTGGAGTGGGTCCACGGGATTTTCCAGGCAAGGAAACTGGAAAGGGTTGCCATTTCCTTCTCCAGGGGATCTTCCCAATGCGGGCACTGAACCTGCGTCTCCTGATTCTCCTGCATTGGCAGGAGGATTGTTTACCACTGAGCTACCTGAGAAACCTCTATAGTACCACTGAGCACATACAAAAAGAACATCACAGAATTTGCTGACTGTTTTGATCAATATGGGCTTCCCTTGTGGCTCACACAGTAAAGAATCCTGTAAAGCAGAAGACTCAGGTTCAATCCCTGGGTCGGAAAGATCCCCTGGAGATGGGAATGGCTACCCTATCCAGTATTCTTGCCTGGAGAATTCCATGGACAGAGGAGCCTGGAGGGCTACAGTTCATGGGATCACAAAGAGTTGGACACACTGAAAGACTTAACACTTTCACCTTGATCAATATTTTCTCACCAAAACTGCACATTAACTTTAATAGCCAAAATACTTTCCTACGGTGCTGTAACAAACAAACAAACATAGTGGCCTAAAATGACGAGAATTATCTTGTAGTTCTGGAGGTCAGAACTTTGAAATGGGTCTCATGGAGTTACTAAAATAGAGATGTAAGCAGGGTAGGAAGTTTGGGGGCGGAGAATCTGTTTCTTTGCCTTTTCCAGCCTCTAGAGGGTGCCCGCATTCCTTGGTTTGAGCACCCAGCCAGCAACTGTATATCACTCAAAATTCTCCAAGCCAGGCTTCAACAGTACATGAACCGTAAACTTCCAGATGTTCGCCAAGATGGATTTAGAAAAGGCAGAGGAACCAGAGATCAAATTGCCAACATCTGCTGGATCATTGAGAAAGCAAGAGAGTTCCAGAAAAACATCTACTTCTGCTTTATTGACTATGCCAAAGCCTTTGACTGTGTGGATCACAACAAACTGTGGAAAATCTTAAAGAGATGGGAATACCGGACCACCTGACCTACCTCCTGAGAAATCTGTAGGCAGATCAAAAAGAAACAGTTAGAACTGGGCATGGAACAACAGACTTGTTCTAAACTGGGAAAGGAGTATGCCAAGGCTGTATACTGTCACCCTGCTTATTTAACTTATATGCAGAATATATCATGCAAAATGCCGGGCTGGATGAAGCACAAGCTGGAATCAAGATTGCTGGGAGAAATATCAATAACCTCTGATACGCAGATGACACCACCCTTATGGCAGAAAGCAAAGAACAAAAGAGCCTCTTAATGAAAGTGAAAGAGGAAAGTGAAAAAGTTGGCTTAAAAGTCAACATTCAGAAAACTAAGATCATGGCATCTGGTCCCATCATTTCATGGCAAATAGATGGGGAAACAAAGGAAACAGTGACAGACTTTATTTTCTGGGGCTCCAAAATCACTGCAGATGGTGACTGCCGCCATGAAATTAAAAGTCGGTTACTCCTTGGAAGAAAAGCTATGACCAACTTAGACAGCATATTAAAAAGCAGAGATATTACTTTGCCAACAGATGTCTGTCTAGTCAAAGCTATGGTTTTCCCAGTGGTCATATATGGATGTGAGAGTTGAATAAAGAAAGCTGAGCACCAAAGAATTGATGCTTTTGAACTGTAGTGTTAGAGAAGACTCATGAGAGTCCCTTGGACTGCAAGGAGATCAAACCAGTCCATCTTAAAGGAAATCAGTCCTGAATATTCATTGGAAGGACTGATGCTGAAGCTGAAACTCCAATACTTTGGCCAGCTGATGTGAAGAGCTGACTCATTTGAAAAGATTCTGATGCTGGGAAAGATTGAAGGTGGGAGAAGAAGGGGACGACAGAGGATGAGATGGTTAGATGGCATCACCGACTCAATGGACATGAATTTGAGTAAACTCTGGGAGTTGGTGATGGACCGGGAGGTCTGGCGTGCTGCAGTCCATGTGGTTGCAAACAGTTGGACACAACTGAGAGACTGAACTTATTCACTCACTTATTCCAACCTGTCTGTCTTCACAACTCCTTTACCTTGTTCTGCTTGCCTCTTTCACACTTAAGGGCTGTTGTGATTACCTTTAGCCCATGCAGACAACCCAGGGTCTCATTTCAAGATCCTTAATGCAATCACTCAGAGAAGGTGATAGCACCCCAATCCAGTGTTCCTGCCTGGACAATCCCAGGGGTGGGGGAGCCTGGTGGGCTGCCGTCTCTGGAATCGCACAGAGTCGGACATGACTGAAGCGACTTAGCAGCAGCAGCAGCAGTAGCAATGCAATCACTTGGAGAAGGCGATGGCACCCCACTCCAGTACTCTTGCCTGGAAAATCCCATGGACAGAGGAGTCTGGTAGACTGCAGTCCATGGGGTCTCGAAGAGTCGGACACGACTGAACGACTTCACTTTCACTGTTCACTTTCATGCATTGGAGAAGGAAATGGCAACCCACTCCAGTGTTCTTGCCTGGAGAATCCCAGGGACGGGGAGCCTGATGGGCTGCTGTCTATGGGGTCACATAGAGTCAGACACGACTGAAGCGACTTAGCAGCAGCAGCAGCAGTAATGCAGTCACTTCTGACAAAATCTCTTTTGCCATGTGGGTGACGTATTCATAGGTTCTGGGGACTAAATGTAGACATCTATCAGGACCTACTATTCTGCCTGCCACAAATATATTTAGATAATTACCTATTTCTTCCACTTACTTTTAAAAATTTGAAGCATAATTTATTTATAATATTATATTAGTGTCAAGTATACAAAATAGTGATTAATATGTTTATAGATTATACCCTATTTAATTTTTCCATTCTGAATCTTCTGAATTTCTGGTTAGTAGGTAAAATGTTTGGCTATTAGAAACATCCTTTGAGGAATTAGGAAAATTTTATACACCATTATTTCCAAATGTACTTTAAGGCTAATTTTCCTCAATAAGCTAAGAGGTATGCGTATCTCAATATCTAATAGTTTGTACCTTTAGCTGATGACCACTGTCTTATTAGGGGCCTAGAAGAACTTCAAAATTTAGTCTGCTGGGTCTTACACAGAGAAAGATTGCTCCATTATTTAATCTTTTTGGTTTCCAAATTGAGTATATAAGAACTAACATATATTAATATATAAAATGAGGTCTTGGGGACTCTGTCCCCTTCTGTAAAAAGGAGGGTAAGAGTATGACTCAGCAGTCTCACTACTGGGCATATACCTTGAGAAAACCAGAACTGAAAAAGAACTCCACTGTTTATTGCAGCGTTATTTGCAATAGCTAGGACATGAAAACAACCTAGACGTCCATCAACAGATGAATGGATGAAGAAGTTGTGGCACGTATATACAATGGAATATTACTCAGCCATAAAGAGGAATGAATTTGAGTCAGTTCTAGTGAGGTAGATGAACCTAGAGCCTGTTATATAGAGTGAAGTAAGTCAGAAAGAGAAAAATAGTGTATAATAACACATATGGGATCTAGAAAAATGGTACTGATGAAACTATTTGCAGGGCAGGAGTAGAGAGGCACACCTGAGACAGACTTGTGGACACAGCGGGGGAAAGAGATGGTGGGATGAACTGAGAGAGCAGCATGGAAACAAATACATTACCACATGTGAAATAGAGAGCTACTGGGAAGTTGTTTGTATAACACACGGAACTCAACCCAGTTCCCTGTGACAGCCTAGAGGGGTGGGATGGAGTGCGGGGTGCAAGGGAAGCTCAGGAGGGAGGAACATAAGTATACTATAGCTAATTCACCGTGTTGTATGGCAGAAACCAATGCAGCATTGTAAAGCGATTATCCTCCGATTTAAAAAAATAAGAGAGTAAGATGCTCCTCTTGTCTTTCTTCAGTGCTTATATCCATGGCAAGACTAAATATGCTAAAGGACGGTGGAGAATGTTTAGCAGTTTAAACTAGCTCAGAAATGCCTATCCTAGCTAGCTCTCCTTGAAACCTGGACTACAGAGCTTGTCCCCATCAAATCTCATGGAATAGCAGAGGGGATGGATTTCTGAATTGTTGCTTTTGGGGTGCTTTGCCCGTGGCTATATTGAGAGTAGCTAATTAGCAGTATCTGTGTCCTCCCCACAGTGGGATTAAGGTCAGAGAAAGCAGGTTCCAAGTCATAGGAATCTATTGTGTGAAAAGTCTGTAGGTCTGCCAAGTTTCTCGGGCTGCAAGACAAAAGTATGTAGAGTTCTAAGGGCCCTCGTAGAAAAATGAGTCACATTGAAGATAGTGCTTTCTCACAGGGGAGCTGACAGCTGCAGGAAGCAAGGGCTCTAGCTGTAGAATTTCTCACTTCAGAGCAGAAACCACAGAAACCATAGCCATCTTTCCTATGGAATGTGTTTGTCACTCAGTCGTGTCTGACTCTTTGTGACCCCATGGACTATATTCCTCCAGGCTCCTCTGTCCTTGGAATTCTCCGGGCAAGAATACTGGAGTGGGTTGCCATTCCCTCCTCCAGGAGATTTCCCAACCTAGAGATCGAACCTGGGTCTCCAGCATTGCAGGCAGATTCTTTACTGTCTCAGCCACAGGGGAAGCCCCTAGTATAGAGGGAAAGAGACGGCAGGGAGAGGAAGAGAGAGAGGAGGATAGAGGGAAGAAGAATAAGGAACATAAGACTCTTATTTACATTTCCTTGGTTTCTAATATCACAATGGATCTAGAGATCTTAAAATATTATTTTTCTTTTTGAAAGTGAAAGTCGCTCAATTGTGTCCAACTCTTTGCAACCCCAAGGACTATATAGTCCATGGAATTCTCCAGGCCAGAATACTGGAGTGGGTAGCTATTCTCTTCTCCAGGGGATCTTCCCAACCCAGGGATGGAACCCAGGTCTCTCGCATTGTAGGTGGATTCTTTACCAGCTGAGCCACCAGAGAAGCTTGTTTTTATTTTTAAAATAAGGTAATAAAAGCTACCACTTATTGGGGAGCTACCAGGTACTAGATATTGAATGAGGCACTTTATGTTCATAATATCTCACTTAATTATCTCATAGAAAGCGATAAAGTATGTCTTGATATCTTCATTTTAAAGGTGAAGAAATAGCTTCAAGAGATTTATGAACTTTCCCGGGATCATACAGTTAGTAAGTTATAGAGCAGGAATTTGAACTCAGTTCTTTTTGACAATATGTGAAATCTCTTATTTAATACACATGGGTAATTCCAAGGCATAATCTCAGTATCACTCCTGGAAACATACACTTGTCGAAGCCTGTAGTTCTTCTATCACATTGCAGGATACAGGTACTTAATCTTCTCTGTAAAGATTAAGTACCATCTGATACATTACTTTAAAGGAGAAAGCTAGAGAGTGAGCAGTTAGCCTGGCGGACCTGCAGGGGGCATCAGAGGTCCATTGAGCATCCGTGTTACTCAGTCCTGTCCGACTCTTCAACCCTATGGACTGCGTTCTGCCAGGCACCTTTGGGATTCTCCGGGCAAGAATACTAGAGTGGGTTGCCATTCCCTTCTCCAGGGGATCTTCCTGAGCCAGGGATCAAACTGTGGTCTCCTGCACTGCAGGCAGATTCTTTACCATGTGAGCTACCAGGGAAGCCGGATTGAACCTCAAGACTGATTCAGAAAGAAGCCAAAGGGCGCTGTGACCAGGGGTGTTGCTCTGTGTGGAGATGAGGGGCAGAAATAAAAGGCAGTGAACCTTACAGATGGAAGGGGGAGATATTTCACTTTGCGCCCTGCTGTTTTCCCACCACATTTCTCTCCCTCTTCTTTCTATATTTTTTGTTTTGTTTTCATGCTCTTTCAACTTTCTTCCTAATCGTGTTCACCATAATTGCATTTTACTCTTCTCCCTACCTTTCCCCCCTTATCTTTAGATTATCTCTCTCTCTCTCTTTCCTTCTTCTTTTGGCTGTGCCACACACTTGCAAGATCTTAGTTCCCCAGCCATGGACTGAATCCGCCCTAGCAGTGAAAGTACCAAGTTCCAACCACTCAGGGAATTCTCTTTCTCTTCTTTTTAAGAACTTCAGATTTGTCTTAAAATTTGCCCTCATACAGGGCAGCAAAAGAGACACAGTTGTAAAGAACAGCCTTTTGAACTCAGTGGGAGAAGGTGAGGGTGGGATAATCTGAGAGAATGGCAGTGAACATGTATGTTACCGTATGTGAAATAGATGAGCAGTGCAAGTTTGTTGCATGAAGCAGGGCACCCAAAGTCAGTGCTCTGGGACAACCCAGAGGGATGGGGTGGGGAGGGGGGTTCAGGATGGAGGGACTCATGGGTACCTGTGGCTGATTCATGTCGATGTATGGCAAAAATCACCACAATATTGTAAAGTAATAATCCTCCAATTAAAATAAATTGATTAAAAAAAATAAAATTGTCTTGGGCTTCCCTGGTGGTCCAGTGGTTAAGAAACTGCCTTGCAATGCGGGGGACACCAGTTTGATCCCTGGTCCAGAAAGACGCCACATGCCGAGAGGTAGCTAAAACTGTGCGCCCCAACTATGGGACCATACTCTGGAGCAGGTGAGCTGCAAGTACTGAAGCCCATGTGCCCCAGAGCCCACACTCTGCAGCAAGAGAAGCCATATTCCAATGGGAAACCCACACAGCACGAGTAGAGAGCAGCCCCTACTCACTGCAGCTAGAGACAGCCCGTGCAGCCGTGAAGCCCCAGTGCAGCCAAAAATAAATAAATAAAATCTTAAGAGAGACATGCATAAAAATTGTCTTTATACATGTGAGTTAAATGTAATACAATGGCAGCATCAATATTCTAAAATGAATAGTTACTACCAAAAGAAAAGAGTACTAAGCGCTAGGAGGTGCTTATTGGTTTTGGTTTTAGGTGGTGGGGTTGGGGGTGGTGGGGGGTGGTGAGGGACACTGAATTAAAATCAAATGGAGAATTCCCAACAGTCCAGTGGTTAGGACTCAGTGCTTTCACTGTGAAGGGCCCAGGTTCAATCCCTAGTCAGGGAACTAAGATCCTGCAAGCTGTGTGAGCTAAGTCATTTCAGTTGTTTCCAATTCTGCATGACCCTTTGGACTGTAGTCTGTCAGCCTCCTCAGTTGACAGGACTGTGTTCCTTTCAAGAGGCTTCAGGGGAAAAATGTGTTTATTTGTCCTTTCAACTTCTAGAGGCTACTTGCATTCCTTGGCTCACAGCCCCTTTCTTCCATCTTCAAAGCCGGCAGTGTTGCATCTGTCTACTCTTGCCTGGAAAATCCCATGGATGGAGGGGCCTGGTGGGCTGCAGTCCATGGGGTCGCTAGGAGTCGGACACAACTGAAGCGACTTAGCAGCAGCAGCAGTACTGTTCTTTAATAATCACCCCTTCCTTGACTCTCACTCTTCTGCCTCCCTCTTCCACTTTTAAGGATTTTTGTGACTACATTGGGCACACTTGAATAATTCCTAGCTTACAGTCAGCTGATTAGAAACCTTAATTTTACCTGCAATCTTAATTCTCCTTTTATGTTATCTAACACATTTATAGATTCTGGGGATTAGGATGTGGACATCTTGGTAGGGGGCATTATTCTGTCTGCTACATCAATTACCAACATAGCTGACATACTTAATATCTATCAACTAATTAAAAGAATTTGTTATTTACATAATCTGTCAGTTAATGAATTCTCTTTAAATCGTGGGCTCTGTGAGTATGGTTCTTCCATCACTTATGGTCCAACATCCCCTTTCATAACAAACACTTTTATTCCCTTTACTCTCCTGAAACAAAACTCATAGATAATATAACATCTAGGGTAAAGAACTTCCCTACCAATGCAGGAGACACAAGAGAGATGGGTTTGGTCCCTTGGTCAGGAATTTCCCCTGGAAGAGGGCATGGCAACCCACTCCATTATTCTTGCCTGGAGAATCCCATGGACAGAGGAGCCTGGCAGGCTACAGTCCATAGGGTCACAAAGAGTTGGACGTGACTGAAATGACTTAGCGTGCATGCATATATAATATCTATATGTATAACCTAAAAAAAAAAGAATCTGATATTCAAATAGTCATGTAAAAGAGAAATAAAAGGGAAGTAATTTATACACTAAAAAACAAAAAAATTGAAAAACAAAAACCACTATCAGTTTCAATAGGTAATTGGTCAGATGTAACTCCCTTGGACGACATCATGATGGAGGTGGAATCTCCCAAGTACACACAGAAGCCCTGTGATTCTGATAGCTACAGACACTGGCTGACACAGGTATGCTTGACTCAAATTGTTGTTGGTCATCTAATTTTGCAAAATGTGAACTATTCTTTGGAAGGGTCTGAACAACTATTCTCAGGCAAGGGTTTGAGCAACAAGAAGTTTAACTTCACTTGATTTACATGATAGTTGTGTTCCTGGAAAATTTAGTAATATTTAAGCTGTGCAGAAAAATATTTTGCATTTATATGTAAAATGGAATTAGGCTTCAGGTTCAGATAATCAAAGTTTTGGTTTTTTTTTACCTACATGAAGACTGGGAGGGTATATAAAGCTGCGTAGGATGTGAGGCAGTTCACCACTGTGCTGACCCATTAATTGCAGAACATGTAGTGTCTAACCCCAACCTTAACCCTACCCACTGAGTGTTGGCAGTGCTTGCCAATCATTGTGACAACCGAGCCAAAACCTAACAAAACAGAACAGCTCACCTGTGAATTTCCCAGACTAGCGGTGACATCATCCTTGATGAGAAACACCAGTGGTCAGCATTTTTGAGTTACCAGTGTTTTCCACTGGGAGAGATGATAGCATTAAAGTTGATATTTGTTGAGTTCTAATTATGCGCCAACACTGTTCTAAATTTTTAATCTATTTAAACTTGTTGAATCCTCACAACAACCCTATGAGGTAGAGTCAATTTATAGAAAAACCCAATTTATAGATAGGGAACTAAAACTTATCAAGTTTAGGCAATGCATTCAAGAAAACCTAGCTAGGGAATTCCCTGGTGGCCTAGAGGTTAGGATCCCATGCTTTCACTGCGGAGGGCCCTGGTATAATCCCCGGTTGGAGAACTAAGATCCCGTAAGCCTTGTGGCATGACCAAAAGGCAAAAAAAAAAAAAAAAAGAAAAAGAGAGAGAGAGAGAAAAAAGAAAAGAAAACCTAGCTAGTAAGTAAAGAAATTGGAATCCAAACCTGGCAGTCTGGTGCTAGAACCCTTGTGAGTAACCACTGCACCCCACTGCTTTATGGCAGAGGCTGCTCAGTCTTTAATTACTTTCTCCCCAATAATAGCGATTCCCCTTAAAATTTATCAGATGGTCCTAAGCTAATGTGTCTAAGCCTGCTGCTGGGGTAACTGATCAAAATATTTGACTCCCTTTCTAACTGTCTTGCTCCGTTTCTCTCTCTCTCTCTCTCTCACACACATACCGCAGTCACACCACTTTTTCTTTCCCTCTGGTTCACTGGAAGGAATGATGATATCAAAGCTACTGCAGATCTGTGAGTGATGATAGTAAGGATTGGAGAAAATGAGTCAGGGGCCATTCATTGGAAAGATTGTGTGTGTGTGTGTGTGTGTGTGTGTGTGTATTGTATTTTCACCATGGATGTAGTAGCTTGGTTACAGTTGCTTGGTAACTATTTACTGTTATAAGTAATTTTTTAAAAAAGAAAACTGGCTCTGTGCAATTCCACACAGATTTTTCCTCCCCCTTTACAGTCTCTAGTTCTCACTACTGTCATGGGAAAACAAAAACGCAGTAGTGCTCCATGCCTCACCTTTCCTCTTATTCCTCTTTTGTGTTTGGCAGCCTCTCACAGCACTCCGTATGCCAAATATTGCAAGTTCAGACATTTGAATGCATGGCATGAAATTGCTTCACAGTAGCTTTTTGAATGACTAGTTTTAGATATTTATTGGCAAAATTATAACACTGCAAAACTGTAACACTCTTTCACTAAAGGAGAAGAATTAAATAAATTTTGTATTTGGAGTGGTCAACATCCTACCACATAGGATTTGAATGTAGTAATACCCCTAGTCTGAGAGTGGGCTCAGTGGAGTTCCAGGACTTTAGGCCTGAGGTGCCAGTAGAGCCCCATGCTGGAGGGCATGACTGCCCCGTGACAAATCCCCAAGGTGGACTTGCTTTGGGACCTTGGGTAAGTTACTCAAACTCTTTAAGACTGTTTTCTCATCTGGGGATGGAAATAGTACTAGTCCCTAAATCAGTGTTATTGTGGAGATGAAATGAGATAATGGATATATAATAGCCAAGCCTTTAGGTACCCAAGCAAATAATAATATAGGTCACTAAAATAATATCATGAGTGCTCCAAGGTCACCAAACCTTTAAAGGTCAGGTGCAAATGTTCCAGGGTGTCTTCTATGGTTAGAGGTTGTGAATTACCTACTTGGTCATCCATGCTGTCCTTTTAAAACATTTTAGTAATTTGCCACTTTTAAAATTCAGGAGATTTTGTACAACACTCTGAATTTCTGGCTTCTTGTGAAAATGTGGGAATGTCTAAAAATCTCCTGCCTTTCCTACACAGCAGCAATAAAGTAGAACTGAGTTGGGGATGTACTCCAGGGACTCTGTCTTGTCATCTACCAGCTCCAAGGCAGTTGAGTTAGCCACTACCTGGCATGCAGAACATCTTAACCAGCACCCATACCTAGAAACAGTAACAGTCATTGTGTGTCCAGCCCCTCCTGTGTAGAGGAGCTGGGAAGCAAAAGCCCAGTAAAGCAAAGTTACTGCAAGTCCTGTCACTCAAGAACTCCTGTAACTGAACTGGAGCATACATAATCTTACTAGTCAGCAGTTTTAGGCTCATTCTTGAGAAACATGTCAATCTAGCGGATGAGACATGCCTGTTATATTGGATTATTTAGCTGAAAATTCAAAAGGAAGTTCTTCAAATCAGGAGAATGGCTCTGGTCAAATAGCATTTCTATGGCCTGCATTTTCCCTTTTCGAATACATCTAGACAAAACCTGGTTTCGAAATATTCCAGGATGTCTCATTGATCTTGGTGGGGATGGGGAGAGTGGGAATATAGGAAATTCTCAAAATACCCTTAAAGCATAATTGATGCACGTTCTTCATGTATTAATAATTTGCCACGTTGGCATAGAGTGGGAAACAAGAGAAGTGGCAGTAAGCAAGGAGCAATTTGGGAGACACTGGCCCTCATTCCTACGAGTACCTGCTACGTGGCCCTGCAAGTAAAGAAGTAAATATGCTACTAAGTAAAACAAATCTATTTGCTGTTATAAATGAAACTGTAAGCAAGTACCCATGCCCTCCCGCACTGTCCCCCAGACTGTTATCATTAGATCCATTCTTTGTAGGAATTCTGAAGAAATGTGGGAATGTTGTTGGCAGCTTCCACCCCTCTCCCTGAAGGGTATTGTGAGTTAAGACAATGGGGATCGAGTCCCATTCCTTAGAACTGGTCATCCTTGCATTAGTGGATTCACAGCAAAGAAACTTTATGGTTTGTTTTTCTGAAATTCATCTGACCCCCTCTGCTCCTGCCCTGCTCCACTGCCCTTTGAATTTGATCCAGGTGCTTGGTTGGGACTGTGATCAGAATTACAGGATTTAAAAAAGAAACTGTGCTTGACTTTGCCCTGTTAATGTATGTATGTGTGTGCTCAATTGTGTCCGACTCTTTGTGACCCCATGGACTGTAGCCTGCCAAGAGCCTCTGTCCATGGGATTTTTCCCAGAAAGAATACTGGAGTGGGTTGCCATTTCCTTTTACAGGGAATCTTCCCAACCCAGGGATTCTTGCAGCTCTTGCATTGCCCTGTTAGGGCTCCAATATTCTGGGGAGGCCCCTTTGGCAGTGAATACTTTAGAAAAACTGAACATGAGCAAAAGAGAGACAAATTGATAAAATTTGAAAGACCACTTCTTATACAGTGTCCTCCCAGTTCACAGGCTTCACAGATTGCACAATGGTAAATGTGCAGTGCAGAAGACACAGGAGACGAGGGTTCTGTCCCTGGGTTGGGAAGATCCCCTGGAGGAGGGCATAGCAGCCCGCTCCAATATTCTTGCCTGGTGAATCCCATGGACAGAGATGCCTCTCAGGCTACCATCCATAGAATAGCAAAGAGTTGGACACAACTGAGTGACTGAGCCGATGCACGCACACTCCCAGTTAGCAGACAAACTGGCCTTCCAAACAAAGCATATGTCAGGGGTCAGACTGAGCTCAGATGGATATAAGTAAGCTCAACTGAATGACAGAGTTCTTAAATCTAAGATTGAAACGTGTGGCAGGGTGTCCAGGAAGCACCTGGTGTGAGTTAGTGTCCTTGATCCTCAGAACCATCTAAAAAGGTAGGAGCTATTACTATCCCCCTATTTTGAGTAATGAAACTGAGGGACAGAGAGTAAAGTAACTTACCCAGTCTCAGAGGCAGTCAACTGCAGAGGTGGGTAATGAGCTCGGACAGTCCCCCGTAGGGTGTGCACTGTAATGGTGAGATGAATTTTTGGCAATCACAGGTTGCTGACCTCTCCAGGACAGGTCTCACAGTAATAGGTTAGTGCCCTTGCTTCTGTGGCATAGCCATTTTGCATTATGACACAGCATAAAGCATTAAGCCCATAGTTACTTCACGTTACATTTAATGACCTGAATTAGGTCTAAGAAAACTGCTAGCCAACAATGACAGAATGCTTAAATTACTTCAATGCCTAAAAAAAGTGACTCCACTTAATCCTCAGTTGGCATTTGAGTTTAGGTTCAACCTAAATGCTCTTGGGGTCTGTCCTGGTGGCTCAGAGGTTAAAGTGTCTGCCTGCAATTCGAGAGGCCTGGGTTCAATCCCTGGGTGCGGAAGATCACCTGGAGAAGGAAATGGCAACCCACTCTAGTACTCTTGCCTGGAGAATCCCATGGATGGAGGAGCCTGGTGGGCTACAGTCCACGGGGTCGACCCGCAAAGAGTCAGACACGACTGAGCGACATCACTTAAATGCTCTTGTGTGTTTCTTTGTTTTAGTTGCTCAGTCGTGTCCAACTCCTTGCAACCCCATAGACGGCAGCCCACCAGGTCCCTCCGCCCATGGGATTCTCCAGGCAAGAACACTGGAGTGGGTTACCATTTCCTTCTCCAAAAGGAACTGTAGAAAGAAAGAAAGTGAAGTTGCTCGGTCGTGTCCGACTCTTTGCAACCCCATGGACTGTATGTAGCCTACCAGGCTCCTCCATCCATGGAATCCTCCAGGCAAGAGTGCTGGAGTGGGTTGCCATTTCCTTAGCTGAGAATTAAATGAATGTGGTCATTGCCTCCCTTTTTATCTTCTCAAATAATGGCTCTGGACCCAAAGCTAGTAGCCCTTTCTTGAGTTCAAGCAATTCAAGCGGCGAGAGGGGTGTCCTGGCAAATAAGGACGTTACTTCAGGGCATTAGGTTATCATGAGTGTCCATGATGGCCCACTGTTGGCAGGATAGGTTCTGTGGGTTGTGTTTCCAGTCATGGCGGTGGAGTTGTGCTGATCCGTCCCCAGCAGAAGCCCCTTTGTGATGTGGGCTGGGGTTTGTAAGATGCCTGGCCAAATTGAGTGGAATCCTCGGTTGTGGAACAGTAACACTGCCAAGCATAACGAGGAATTTAGCTTGATTGGCAGCAAACAGAACTTCCTCCCTGCATCTGTGAGTGGGACATGTCCATCCTACCAGCTGGGTCTCTACTCTACCACTTCCTCAGTTTTTGCTTATCAGTTAACTGACAAATTAGAAACCCATCCTGTTTTAGTCTTCAAAGCCTTGATATAATTTGACTTTAGTTGGCAAAAGAAACCAACAAATAACCCAACCAGATGATGCGTGAGGATCTTCCCCTCCTGTAACCTGTGGTAGTCAGATGTAGTGGTTCTGAGGGTGGGTCCTTAGATCAGACTTCCAGAGTTTGAATCCTTGCTCTGTGACTTAGCTGTTGTATAACCTTAATCTCTGAGTGTCTCAGATTCTGCATCTGTAAAACAGGAATAAAAATGAGTGATGCTGTGAGGATTAGGGCGCCTTATAGTAAAACCTTAGTAACTATCATCTTTATTTCCCATCTTCCTCAAGTAGTTTGGTGTTATGTGTGGCTAATGTCACATGAGAGACATACGTTTTGTTAACAAAGTTAAAAACTTATTATCTATTTATTTTTGGTAACAAAAAATCAATTGTGTTGTTTTGGGTCTCCTTTTCTTTTTGCTTCTTGCACTGCTATGGTGACAGCTGTCTTGTACCAAATGGCCTCTTCCTGTGATTATTATTTTAAATCTATAACTAGTCAAACAGATACCAAAAAAAAAAAAAAAGCAGTAGTATTCAGTCTAACCACACCCAAGTGAGGGCAGATGTTTGACTGTTGCCATGGTGATGCAGAATATTTTGTAAAACACTTGGCCTGGGGGGCAGGTAATGAGTCATTCTTGGGGCTGGGTGGGGAGAGGGCAACTGCTTTCAATTAAAACCACACCAGCCAGAGGAATAGTTGAATCGAGAGACTCCCCTGTTTCCTGCAGTAAATAAGAGACGTCTCAAGTCTGGGGATTTGGTTGTACACGTGGTTCATTTGCCGTGAATGTTTTCTCCCTCTGGGTAAACGGAACTATTGATACTCTTTTGCTCTTCTGCATATAACAAGGAACAGCAAACTTAGTTTTGATAAAAATGTGGTCTGTTTTCCCATGTAGTCCTGACATGACTAAACCTAGAATTGTGAGCTGCTTCTCTCGTTTCCTGCCTCTCCACACATACTCATTGTCCATAAGTAAGGCATGCTGAAATATGTTATTCAGCATTTTCTTCTCAGTAGGAGTAAAGCACGTGGGAGGAGGTTTTTCAGACAGAAGTGTTTGAACAATTACAGGCATTGTAATTTCAGGATGGAAAATCGGTACCAGATACGGCTCGTCTGGAATTTACTAGCTGGCTGAAGTCAGTAAATCAGCATCCAGAAATCTGAGAAGCAGAGTGACATGCTATCCCCTGATAAGAATGTGCCATGGGTCTCAAGTGCCATGGGTTCATTTAAATTAATACTGCTCAATTGTCATTGACCATCCATAGCATATTGGGCAGCAGCAGAATTTACACATGCCCTCTTGGTCTTACTTAGCTGTCATCATGCCCAAGGCACCATGCTAGGCCAGAAGCAGAGATATAAATGCTCTGAAACACAGCTGTTACCTTCTAAGAGTTTCTAATATAGGTAAGAAAAGACAGGGGGAAAAAAAAAGCAGGAAAAATTATCTAGCAATAATATGAGGTGCAAGGTAATATAAAATGAATAGTATCAGCAACGGTGGCACATGTGTGGAAGAGAGAGGAATCATCCTGGACTGTGGTGAAGGCAGGTGGGATGTGAGATGAGACTTGATGGGTGGGTAAAGAACAGGGAGAGGGCAATAAAGAAAGGGGAAAAAGAGCGACACGCAAAGGTCTGGTCCCAGCACTGGAACGTGGTCTAGGAAGGGGTGTTAGAACCAGCCTGGTGGCTGAGCCAGTGAAGAATCTACCTGCAATGTGGGTGACCTGGGTTCAGTCTCTTGGTCATGAAGATCCACTAGGGAAGGAAATGGCAACCCAAACCCACTCCAGTGTTCTTGCCCGGAAAATCCCATGGACAGAGGAACCTGGAGGGCTACCGTGCCTGGGGTCACAAAGAGTCAGACATGACTGAGCAACTGCCGCTAAGGGAGGGTCAAAAACTGAGGGCAGGACAAGGCATTGGTGTGGGTGCTGTTAGCCTATGGCGGTGGTGGTAGGGGGGTGGTCAGCAGCACAGAGCCTAAAGACTACAGAGTCGACCAAGACCAGGAGAGCCGTGTAGAATCCAACGGAGGCTATTTAAAACTGTGTGAGTTATGGCCTTGTCAAGAAGAGCTGACAGAGTTTGCTCAACTCAAATCAAGCAATAATGTGCAAAAGTTTACAACATAATTCTATTAGGTTCAAAAGATCTGATGAATTGGCATTATATTATAGTGACTTGAGAGCCAAATGGAAGGTCTCATTAATAGGAAAAAAAAAATTAAAAGTAAAATATGCTAAATCTACAAAGTCAGTTTTAAACTATTTAAGAGCATTTAATTAATCTGTGAAGGCACATCTTAAAAATGATTGTTGAATTTTGCTTGATTAACAACTAGAATATCAAGATTTATACTAGAAATCCTGGGCTTTAAAATTTGACTTGCATAAACCAAATATTAATCTTAAAAATCAAAGCATCTGCTAATAATCTTTTTCTGTGTACAACTGCCACTTTGGTGGACACCAACAACCTGATCTTGGCGGGGCCAAGTCTCAGTAGCAGACCTTCTGGGGAGGAGGACGAGAGCTGGCTGCAGGCCCAGCACAGTGTGGAGAGGTCCTCTGTTGGCCATAGGTGGTTCAGGCAGCCAGCCAGGTGGTGAGCACCTGGAAGGGCTGTCAACCCTTGGGACTGAGGTTTGAGGAGGGACTTTAGTTCCAGGAGACGTGGAGATGAATAAGATAACAGTGACAGCGAAGGATCCCAGGCAGGAAGTGGAGTCAGCTGTCAAACATTCTAGGTGGCAGAAAGTCTTCTCTCACAAAGTAAATGAGCACAAGGAAAAAGCGAACTTCTTTCAGAGAAGAACGTGTGGCAATCCAATTAAGCATTTTGCTTTTGCTTTGTATCTAGTGAAACCCTATGTAATGAGGAATAACACTGGTACAGGTCTCTTTCTTACGTTGGGCATTAATTATCATTAATCTGGACCTTTAAGTAGAATTCAGTGTGTACTGAGATGGGGCCAAAATTCAGAGGCCCGGTGTAAAGCACGTTAGAACAGGAGAGCTTTTAAAAAATAATACTGATTTAGGCCCTGCTGCTGACCAACTGAATCAGAATCCCCTGGGTGGGGACCTGGCATCCCTGTTTTTTTCTGAAAGCTCCCTCATGATTTTATGCACATCCAGGGCTGATTCTTTGAACCACCAGTGCGATGGAAACCACGATCCAAACTGGAAGCCAAAAGACTAGTTTCAGAGTCCCAGGTCTGAAATAGCTCACCGGGTATTCCCCCAAGGAAATCATTTTAACTGGGCATCTGTTACTTCACTAAATAGGATTGTCCCCTAACTAGTTCCAACATTCTGTGATTCACTGAGGAGAAACTGCTTGCTTTACTAGCTCAGATACTGACCAGTCCGCAACCTGGTGGCCCACTCATTCTGGAGGAATTTCACACAGGAAAGAAGACGCTAGCACTCACTCCAGAGGCAGGCAGGGCTGGTCAGGCAAACAGATGAGAAAAGAAGCAAATAATAGCAACAGCAAAAGCCGACTCACTTCCCTTGGCTTGCCTGAATCCTTGTTTCTAAAGTGAACTTGAACAGGCAAAGAATAATTAGATCTCAGGTGGTGGCTTATGTCTTGTATTCATTTTCTATTATTGCTGTAACCAATTACCACAAACTTAGCAGTTTAAACAACACAGGTGCATTATCTTATGGTTCCCTAGAAGTCTGACACGTTCTCACAGGGCTAAAATCTTGGTGTCCACAGGCTGCGTTCCTTTCTAGAGGCACTAAGCGGGGACTTGTTTCCTTCCTCATTTGGGTAGTTGACAGAATTTAGTTCCTTGCTGTTGTAGACTGTGATCCCTGAATCCTTGCTGACTGTCAGCTGAGGGCTGTTCAGAGACCTCTCCGTTCAAAGCCAGGAACGATAGGCTGAGTCTCCTTTACCCTTCTGATCTTTCCTTCTTCCCTTTCTTCTCTCTAACACAGCCAAGAAAATTTCTCACTTCTAAGGACTACTGTGATAGAATGGAGCCCACCCAGATAATCCAGGATAATTTCCCTATTTAAGATCCTTATCCATAATCACATCTTCAAGGCCTCTTTTTCTGTGTGAAGTGACATATTCATAGGTTGCAAGCACTGGGATGAGGCCATGGGGTGGGGGAGCATGTGAGGAATAAGGCATTATTCGGCCCACACTCTATCTCCAGGTGAAGATATTTTAAAAAGATAAGAAACAGGAGTGGGAGTTTGTGGTACAGGGTAGTTCTGAGGTTTATTTTCAGAATCACTGCACACTGATCCTGGAGGGGATGAAAATGTTTATCTGATCCAAATGATTTCCCAGAATAGGTAGAAGGGAATCCCAGACTCTGAGAGTGAAAGGTCCTTGTCTTTCTTTTGATGCTGAAACTGAAGCTCCAGTACTTTGGCCACCTGATGCAAAGAGCTGACTAATTGGAAAAGACCCTGAAGCTGGGAAAGACTGAAGGCAGAAGGAGAAGGGGGTGGGTGGCAGAGGATGAGATGGTTAGATAGCATCACTCATTCAGTGGACTTGAATTTGAACAAACTCCGGGAGACAGTGAAGGACTGAGGAGCTTGGCATGCTGCAGTTCATAGGGTCACAAAGAGTAGGATACGACTTAGTGAATGAAGAGCAACAAGAAAATAAGAAAAGAGCGTGTCTGATTCTGTTAGTGTATGTTCTCCGAGAGCAAGCAGTAGAGGCTGAAAACACCCTCCCTTCTGGGCAGAGCTTTGCATCCCTGTCGCATGGAATTCTCTGCTTTTCTAGAGTCCTTTTTAGAAGAAGGCCTGACCCTGTTGGTTATGCTTAATTTGCCTCCAGTTCATCTTCTTAAGCACTAACAACATAAAGAAATGGAATTTGCGGCATTGATAAAAGTGAATGAAAGAAGCTTCAAAAAAAGATGAAAATAATTTCCATTTTTCAGATCCTCCATGTACTTAAAAACGGAACTCCAGGTTACAAGGCTTTTAACTCTTAATATACAGATGGCTAAGATGTATTTGTTCAGTAAGCATTTATTGGGTACCCACTGTACGAAACATGACCAGTCCAGAGATCTCTGGGAAGAAGCAGGGTGTTGTTCTAATCAAACCAGGCACGGAGCCAATTCCGTGTTCTTGTGAAAGGGCTGGCCTTGGTTACTTGGAGCGTGTGCAACTCACACAACTGTTTAATGGCAGAGAGGAATCTGAGTCTCCTTGGAGTTATGTCCCTTAATTATATAGTAATTAATTAATTATTCAAAGCTGGTTTCCACTTTATAGCAAGAAGAAAAAAGATATTGTATTTTGACTTGGTGTTCTTGGGACATTTGTTTTTTCTGGCACACTCTAGCAGGGAAAGGAAACAGGTTTGTTTTGAAGAGGATGGAAATATTGCATTCCAGCGGCTTTCCACTCTGGTGGTTGATACTGATAAGCAGAATTTGGAAAATGTTGCTGGAAAACAGTAATTTTTCCTGATCTTCCATTAAAATATTGTGCATGGCTTTCTATGCCTTAACAGTGTCTTTGATTTGAAATATTTCAGTTCTGCATATTAAAGTGTGCCATAGTGGGAAGAGCACAGATGAGAGAGACCAGTTGGCCTAGATTCAAACCCAGCCCTGCCACTCCTGGGTTATATCTTATTTTGTAGGTCACTTAGCTTCTCTAAAGTTTTCATTTCCACATGGGGGAAATGAGATAATATCCACCTGTATCAGCTGGAGTTCTTAGTTTATAACAACAGAAACCAACTACATATTTAATTGCACAGTTAAGCCCATAGGGATTTATTAAAATGGTATTGGATAACTCATGAAATCTAGAGAAGGGAAAATCCATAAGAACAGGGGAGGCCAGGCAGGGGCCAGGACTTCAGGGGAAGTATGTTACAGAACTGGTCCAGTGGAGACAGCAGTGCCCAGACACTGACGCTGCTGACACTGAATGTCAGCTGGCACCTCTCAGGATTGCTGCCCTCCTGCCCTGCCACTGATTTGGTGGATTCTCTGCAGTCTCTAACTAGTGTCACTAACTTCCAAATCAGTGTTTGGGGCAAGGCATGTCTGCTTGGAGAACTTAGGTCATCTGCTACTCTGTAGCAGTGAAGGAATCTGAGAAATCAAGTATGTAACATTTCAGTGTCCCTAATGCAAAGTGGCGGAGAAGGTGATGGCACCCCACTCCAGTACTCTTGCCTGGAAAATCCCATGGACAGAGGAGCCTGGTAGGCTGCAGTCCATGGGGTCTCGAAGAGTCGGACACGACTGAGTGACTTCCCTTTCACTCTTCACTTTCATGCACTGGAGAAGGAAATGGCAACCCACTCCAGTGTTCTTGCCTGGAGAATCCCCGGGACGGGGAGCATGTGCAACTCACACAACTGTTTAACGGCAGAGAGGAATCTGGTGGGCTGCTGTCTATGAGGTCGCATAGAGTCAGACACGACTGAAGCGACTTAGCATCAGCAGCAGCAGCAGCAGTGTGAAGTGGGCTCTGCCCATTCAGCCAAACTCTCAAGAATAGAGAATTTCCAAATACAGGAAGAGGATCCAGATGCCACATGGCCAAAAAACCCCACACAAAACCCACAAACAACCCCCACCCAAACAATAACAACAACAACAAAACAACCAAAAATCTCAAAAAACAAAATCCCCCAAATATCCCCTACTGGAGTCCATCCCTTTGGTAGCCCAACAGTGACCTACCTCCTTTTTCCTATATTTATACTCCAAAAGAAAACATTCTCCTATTCAGCTGAATGCAGCTATAATTTGTATAATTTAAAATGCTCTCCTTCCCCAAGGGAAGTCTCATCATTTGCAAAAAAGTCTCATGCAAAAGTCTTATCTGCTCATCTCCACGTTCAAGATCTCTAGGTGATGTCCATTCCTTCTTCAGGTCTGGAAAGATCCCATCTCAATGTTCCTTAACATTATAGGCTGAGTTGTAAATCATCAACAGCATATCCTAAGTAAGACAGAGAAAGAGAAAATTAATTGAAATATGTATTTACATATATATATATATACACACTTATATCATTGCAAGAAAGAAACTGTGAATAAATGCTATATTCCACATGCTGTATCAGGTCACAAGGCCAAAGTAAATATTTTACTTTGACATTCCCCTATTCCACATCCTT
The DNA here is from genome assembly GCF_032405125.1 of Capricornis sumatraensis. NCBI lineage: Eukaryota > Metazoa > Chordata > Mammalia > Artiodactyla > Bovidae > Capricornis > Capricornis sumatraensis. The sequence continues at coordinate 120,066,407 of NC_091070.1, read as the reverse complement.
TTATCTTGGCAAACTAATGTTCTTTTCTTAAAAATTTTTGGCTACATGGTATGTGGAATCTTAGTTCCCTGACCAGGGATCGGATCCATGCCCCGTGCAGTGCAAGTGTGGAGTTTTAAGGGCTGGACTACCAGGGAAGTCCCCTGATGTTCTTCAAACAGTGGTGGTGTGACCCAGACCTCCACTCCTGGGGATCCAAGCCCTCGGCAATCCTATCTGTATCTTTTCATTCTGTTCATTGGACATCATGGCAGTCCTAGGAGTTATCCCCAAGGATCTCCTGGATCCAGCTGTCCCCTTTCCAGCCTCATTATGTAGCAGCATCCCCATTTCCTCCTAATATTCAGGGTCAACCATCTCTAAGAACTGAATAACAGGCACAAAGCCTGTTTCACCAGTGGCATCAGAGTCTGACCTCGTAGTTGGCTCTTCAGCACATGTTGTGTTCTTTTCTGAGCCTGGGACAGTGTGGTTTGATTGCAGGAGATGAACTCGCTTCTCCTTGCACGGTACCTCACTCAAATGACAGGACCATCAGGAGAGGCTGCAACAAGTCTGAGTAGACAAAGAGGGAGCGGCAGCTTTGGTTCATGAGGAAGATTCAGAAAGTGAGGTTTTTGAGTGCTCCGAGATGACCAAATGATACCGTATTTCCCTATTCCAGTACAGTATACCTTGGAGATATTGTAGGCTCAGTTTCAGACCACCACAATAAAGCAGATATCACAATAAATTGAGTCACACAAATTTTTTGGTTTCTCAGTACATATAAAAGTTATATTTACACTATATTGTAATGTATGCAATAGCATTATGTCTAAAAAGACTATATATATATCTTAATTAAAAATGCTTCATTGCTCAAAAATTTTAACTATCCTCTGACAATGCAGGTTGCCACAAACCTTCAGTTCATAAAAAATAATATCTGTGAAGTGTAATAAAACAAAGTGCAATAGAATGAGGTATGCCTGTACTAAGGGTTAAATTCTTTATGCACTAAAGTACCCTGAATATCACACAAAAGGTCTTGCAAGGCCATGAATTAAACATATAATTTGGTGACCCACAGAATCAACCTTTGTGTGTTTTTTGACTATCTCAGTGTTGTGGCTGTAAGAGATACAAGTTTTTTATTTATTTTTTAAAACATTTTTAAATGGTGGTAAAAAACACAAGAGCTTTATTTTTCAAGTTATATAGTTTTGGATTTCAGTGTATGTTGTGTGGCTAAAATGTAAGAATTTTTGCTTATTACTGTCTTCGTTGTGTCCAGTGACATGAGAAGAAACCAGTCTTTTATGCAGTCCTTGGAATGGAATTCTTCATACTGTTCATGTTGGTTGATGATTGGTTTGGCTATCATATCATCCCTTCATTGGTTCTTTATTCCATGTGACCACAGGTAAGCATTTAATTAGCAGAGATTCTTCATTGTTCTTGTTTCTCTGGGTCACTAGCTTCTGATTCAAGTCTGGATCACTCTCTCTGATAGGTGGTACATGTGTGTGTGCCAAGTCACTTTGGTCGTGTCTGACTCACTGCCACCCTATGGACTGTAGGCTGCCAGGCTCCTCTCTCCATGGGATTCTCCAGACAAGAATACTGGAGTGGGTTGCCATGCCCTCCGCCAGGGGATCTTCCTGACCCAGGGATCAAAACTGTGTCTTCTATATCTCCTGTATTGGTGACACAGGTCTCCTGCTAACTTCCTAGCTGTAAGGGAGTCTTAGAAAGTGAGTACCTGACTTTCCATCATTTTAGAGGAAGTCAAGCTGCCTCCAGCAAGACTCCTAAGATAGAGAATTCCTCAACATTTGCAAGTTGCGGTGCTGGGCAGCCTAAAACCTGTCTGGGATTTACTGGAATCCCTTGTGAGGTTGTTAGGGAGATTAAAAAAGATAGTAAATATAAAACAAGGTGGACTATGTCCAGTCTCAACAGCTTTCTGTGGATAAAGATGGATTCAAATTTGTTTAACTTTCAAATTTTTTAAATAATAAGAACCAGATGAAAATAGGTGAGGTGGTTTTATTAAAGAACTTTTTGTGGAAAAGATGAATATAGTCGGCCGTCTGGTATTCACAGGTTCTAGCAGCTCAGGGGATAAAGCATCTGCCTGCAATGCAGGAGACCTGGGTTTCATCCCTGGGTCAGGAAGATCCTCTGGAGAAGGAAATGGCAACACACTCCAGTATTCTGGCCCAAAGAATTTCATGGACAGAGGACCCTGGTGGGCTACAGTCCATGGGGTTGCAAAGAGTGGGATATTACTGAGCAACTAACACACGGGGAGATTAAAAAATATATAATAAATATAACACACCTAACATAATACCTGGTATATATTACATCACGATCAATGTTATTTCCTAGCATCTCTCTGGTGAATAAAATTAACCAGACTGAGCCATGTAGGATAGACTGCGAATATATAGTTAAACTCAAGCATTGAAACTATGATGTATGATTTACATCAAATTTTGATAGTCAGGTTCAGCTCATTTCAGTTCAGTTCAGTCACTCAGTCGTGTCCGACTCTTTGCAACCCCATGAATCGCAGCACGCCAGGCCTCCCTGTCCATCACCAACTCCCGGAGTTCACTCAGACTCACGTCCATCGAGTCAGTGATGCCATCCAGCCATCTCATCCTCTGTCGTCCCCTTCTCCTCCTGCCCCCCATCCCTCCCAGCATCAGAGTCTTTTCCAATGAGTCAACTCTTCACATCAGGTGGCCAAAGTACTGGAGTTTCAGCTTTAGCATCATTCCTTCCAAAGAAATCCCAGGGCTGATCTCTTTCAGAATGGACTGGTTGGATCTCCTTGCAGTCCAAGGGACTCTCAAGAGTCTTCTCCAACACCACAGTCCAGCGCTTCTCATGATGTACTCTGCATATAAGTTAAATAAGCAGGGTGACAATATACAGCCTTGACGTACTCCTTTTCCTATTTGGAACCAGTCCATGTCCAGTTCTAACTGTTGCTTCCTGACCTGCATACATATTTCTCAAGAGGCAGGTCAGGTGGTCTGGTATAGGCAGGTTAGGAGAGGTTCTATTAAGTCATTGTCTTCTGATACTTAGAACACTTCTATTTTTGGTATAAATATTGACATTTTAATTGAGGAAAAGTGTGAATATAGTAGTCCCTCAGCATCCATGGGGGGATTGGTTCCAGGATGCTCAGTGATACCAAAATTTAAGGATGTTCAAGTCCCTGGTATAAAATGGCATAGTGCAATTGGCCCTCCTTATCTGAAGATGTGGAACCTGTGAATACCAGATGGCCAACTGGTATTGGCCAAAAAAATATTCATTTTTTTCCATAAAATTTTCTTTAATAAAACCACCTCACCTATTTTCATCTGGTTCTAAGTATTAAAAAAATAAAAAAGTTAAACAAACTTTGAATCCATCTTCATCCACAGAAAGCTGTTGAGACTGGACATAGATTTTCTGTTGTGCTGAGGTCTCATTGGACAGGAACCGCCTCCTGCTTGCTGTTCCATCTGGGTGTCTGAGATTGTTTTGCATGTTTGGTTTAAATTTATGAATATGTACAAAAGGCTTAGCTAAAATGAGAAAATATTGTTTTGACTTCCCAGCTGAATCTGAAATCAGAATGAAATTGTTCATGCAGCTAGTCCACAAGCTTCATTAAAATTAGAGGCCCCAGAGGCATAGTTATGGGCTTGGAAATAATATCTTCATCTGTTGGCTTCTATAAACAGCAAAAGAATGTCATCCCTCAAGATTCACTCTGCATGACTTGTGATTCCTTCACATGTGTATACGTGCATTAACGCATTCGCCAAACATTTATGGAGCTCCTGGTACATATTGGATATTTTGTAGGCTCTGAAAACACATGGAAAGCCTTGGGCCCTGAAGTTAAGAAGTTCACAGTCTAGTAGGTAGGATAGATGTTTAAAGCAAGTAGTTGTTGTAGTGATGGTTAGCGTATGTGCCAAGAAAAGTGGTGGCTCAAAGGAAAAAGTGGTTAACTGTGGTTGGGGTGGGGTGGGGAATGTGGATTCACAGAGAAAGAATCTTGAAGAGTAACATAAGTGTGCTCTGGGACAAGGGGAGAGGGCATTTCAGGTAGACGCACAAGCATGAAGGCACGAAGTTGCCTGATGCTCTGGGGGAACTGCAGGTAGTTTGGAGCCTCGCATGAGAGAAGGAGTGGCAGGGGACAAGATTGGAGGAGCAGGCGGAAGCCAGTCCTCGGTGGGGCTTTGATGACTTGCTGAGGGAAGGTACACTTCATCCTAAAAGTACTTCAGAGCCATTGATGTGACTTAAATGGGGCAGGTTTGAATTTAAAGCAACTACTCTGAAAGGAAACTGTACGATCAATGGAAAGTGGAGGTGGGGGTAGAACAGAGTGAAACTAGAGGCAGGGAAATCTACAAACGTAGAGAATATTGGGAGAGTCCTTGTGAGAGCAGCTAGCGATGTCCACCTTTGACTCTGTCTCCGTTCAATGCGATGAAGGACTGTAGCTGCAGTTCAGTTTCCTGTGGTAGGTGGCAGAGGCAGCTAGGTGACCACCAAAGGTCTGTGTTCCTCTTGCATGGCCTAGGACAGTTGTTGGAAAGCAGGTGCCCAGCCAGGAGCCACGTTAGCAAGTCTCTACGCTTGCATCTTGGTGGGGACATGTGACTGGTACTTGCAGAGGAATGTAAGTGGGAGGGAATGTGCTTACTTCAGGGCAAAGGCAGTTACATATCAGACGTGAGCTCCTTCATACGCTCTGCCTCCCCTCCTCCCTCCTCCCCCTTGCTGACTGAAGTCACTGAGTCACCACTTGAGGGAGAGCTGCCAGGCCTGAGCGGGCTTTATTTTGCTCTTTGACGTTGCAGTTAACCTATTCTGATACAGCCTGTTTGATCTGTTGTAAATTACAGAAATTCGTTATTGGATGTTGGGGGCCTGCTGCTAACTTATTAAGGCTCACTGTAAATCAGTTAAGGAATTATAAATTATCTTGACAGTGATGCTATCCATAGATCTGCATAATTTGTGTCATATTTATTGAAAGCTGTTTCCATGACTTCTGGAGTTGGAGGGTGGTCCATCCTGTGTTCCTCGAGTGACCCAGATGACAATCAGGAGGAAGTTGAACCGTAGCCTCTTGTGCTGCTTCTCCGAACTGTGTTCTGACAGTTTGGCTAAGTTACCCTGTAACTTGTTTTGAGCACTGTTTCAAATTATTTCCCTTTCCACAGATAATTCTTGGCATCTATCCTGTGCTGGGCCCGATCATAAAGTTTTGCTTTGGACCTAGAACTGTTTTAGTTTGTTCTGGTGCAGTAAGGAACAAGTATTCCTGAAACTTAGTGAGTTCTGGTGGAGGCAGAAAAATTAAGGAAACTTACAAAAGCATACAATAAATGCTATATTGGGGAAGAATAGGATGCCTTGAGAGCAGATGGAAGGAACACAAAACATGAGCTTGGAAACTCAGGAAGGCTTCCTAGAGTGAGTGACATTTAAGCAGATAGTTCAGGGTTGAGTAGTAGTTGGTCAGAGGAAGAGTAGAAGATAGAGTGTTCTAGGAGGAGAATGAACATGTAAAGGCCTCGAAGAGTGAGCGCAGGAAGTGAGCTGAAAGAAGTTCTATGCATCTTGAGAACACTGTGCAGATTGAGAAGTGGAATGTGGGAAGGCTAATGTTGGAAGAGGAAGCAGGGGCCCGATGATGAAGGGAATTTTAGATAGTGTAAGGGCACTATCTTAGGTTGGGTCGCCCCCAAAAGCAGGAACTGGGGCAAGGGTTTGGGTGGAAGTAGTTTATTCGGAAAGCGGTTTCAGAAAGCATGGTGAAGCAATGGGGAAGTAAAACAAAGAAGGAAGAAAGCCTGTAAAGGTTGTGTTACCCTGCAGGGTACTGCTCTGGGCAGCTGAAGCTCATGGCCGCTGGAGGCCCCTGAGAGACCATGTAAGGCATGCCCCTTACTTGTCACAGTGATGTGAGGAAGAAGGGCCATTTATCCAGCACTTCTGTCCTTTGTGGGCTGGAGGTTGTTCCTGAGGACCTGCCCTAGCTTCTCTGAGAACGTCCTCAGGCAAGCTGAGAGACATAAAATCATTGCCTGTTTGGGAGTGGCTTGTAGGTAATATCCAGGGTGAGCCAATGGGTTGTGAGCAGGGCACTCACAGCATCTCCTAACTGTCTAAACTTTGCCCCAAGAACAAATGAAATCTATTGCAGGGTTTTAGTAATGCACTTAAAACATTTATTTGTCTGGCTGTGCCAAGTCTTAGTTGCAGCATGTGGGATCGTATTCCCTGACAAGGGCTCAAACCTAGGCCCCTTGCATTGGGAATGCGGAGTCTTAGCCACTGGACCACCAGAGAAGTGCCAGGAATGCATTTTAGAAAGCTCACTACAGCTTAACGGAGAGGGTTGATTGGAGTGTTACAAAACTGAAGTAGATGAGTTAAGAGTTACTTTAATAGAAATTTTCTTCCTGCTTCAGTAAGCCCAAGTGAATCTTATTGTTTGAACCAAGGACTTAGTAAAAGATCAGATTTTTAAATATGTGGTGTGGGTTAAGGTAGGGAAAACGATAATTACAGTTTGTTTTTTTTTTTAATTGGAATTCCCTGGTGGTCCAGTGGGTTAAGACTCTGTACTTTCACTGCCGAGGGCCTGGGTTCAGTCCCTGGTCTGGGAACTAAGACCCCACAAGCCACGTGATGTGGCCAAAAAAACTTAGACTTTATTTTTTAAAGCAGTTTTAGGTTCAGAGCAAAATTGAGCAGAAAGTACAGAATTTTCCCATATAACCCCCTCCTCCATCCACGCACAACCTCCCCCCTGCTTTATTAACACTCCTACCAGAGTGGTAAATTTGTTACCCTGATGAGCCTACACTGAGGCATCATTACCCTCAGAGTCCATAGTTTACATTAGAATTCATTGTTGGTGTTGTACATTCTATAGGTTTGGGAAAATTTATAACAACATGTATTTACCGTGATAGTGTCACGCAGTCTAGGATCACTGCCCGTTGTGACCATCTGTTCATCCCTCCCTACCCCTTGGCCTCTAGCAACCATGGCTCTTTTACTGCCTTTTCTAGATACAGTTGGAATCCTACTGTACGTATCCTTTTCAGACTGGTTTCTTTTACTTATATACATTTGTTTCCTCTGTGTCCTTTCATAGCTTGATAGCTTTAAAAAAAATAGCTGAATAATATTTCATTGTTTGGATAGACCACAGTTTATTTATCCATTCACCTACAGCTTGGTTGCTTCCAGGTCTTGTGAGTTATGAGTGAAGCTGCGATAAACGTCCATGTGCAGGTTTTTGTGTGGACATGAGTCTTTTCAACATCTTTGGGTAAATACCAAAGAGCATGATTGCTGAATTGTATGTTAAAAGTATGCATAGTTTTGTAAGTAGCCTCCAAACTGTCTTCCAGGGTAGCTGTGCCATTTTGTATTCCTATGGCAAAGAATGAGAGTTCCAGTGGCTCTATACCCTTGTCAGCATTTGATGTTATCATAGTGTTCTGGATTTTGGCCATTCTAGCATGTGTAGTGGTATCTCACTGTTTTGTTTTGTTTTTGTTTTTTTTACTGTTTATTTTATATTGGAGCATAGCTGATTGATAATGTGTTACTTTCAGGTGTACAGCAAAGTGATTCAGTTATACATATACATGTATTTATTCTTTTCCAAACTCTTTTCCCATTTAGGTTGTTACATAATATTGAGCAGAGTTCCCTGTACTATACAGTAGGTTGCCGGCGACGGAATGAAACACCAACACTGCAGAGTGGTTTACATCTTTATATTTTAACACCTGCTTCTTACAGCTGCTTTATTTTATATCTTTTGCACAACAATCTACAGGGCAAGTTGCCAAACACCATAATTCAGCGACTATACAGTGCGCAGGCACAGGGCAAGATAACCTTTACCTTAACTTATTTACTGCAGCTAAGACTTTGTTTTGGGGAACTTCCTTATCAACTTAGAATCCATTTTGTCCCTGGGTCTGTTCCTTTTGAGGAATCAGAGAAACATCCTTGTGTGCAAGAAATGTTCTTTTCCCACGGGAACAAACAGGATTTTTAGCTGAACATCTCGTTTGCAAGAATGTTCAGCTCAGGTTGAGAGTCTCGTTTGCAAGCACTTCTCAACCTTTCTTAAACCTAGTTCCCTACACTGGGCAGAACATCTCGTTTGCAAGAATGTTTAGCCCTGGTTGAGAGTCTCGTTTGTAAGCACTTCTCAACCTTTTTTATACCTTGTTCCCTACATCTCCCCCTTCCTTTTCTTGTAGATGCTGAATAAGCGCTTGAATACGCAAAGCTTTTTTTTTTTTATTGTTTTTCTTTTCGCCAGCGCCGGTAGACTATAAAAGCAATAAAACATAAAGCAACAATTAACAAAGCATTCACAAAGGATGTTGTTAACAATGCAGATACATGCCCTAAAGGATCAAGGTTATCTAATCCTTTTTGAAGACTCTTCAGTATATCAGAACCAAGAATATCAGGCAGCGTCTTACTAAAAGTTGACAATATAGTTTGTTTCAATTCTATAATTTCAGCAGTTAAATTTTGGTGTCCCACCAAAGACCTTTTTATTTTTTCCCAACCCTCACTCATATTAAAAGGAACAGGGGTTACACATAGGTGAGATGAGTTCCAATCACATTTTAACACACTCTTTGTAGCTAACACAGTCACTTGATCTCCTAACCAGGAAACAGTATGTTGTAAATTCAATACATCAGTAGCCAATTGAGAGTCCAAATCATGCTGCTGTTGCCACAATAAATGAGCATCTTATGCCATTCCCTGACAAAATCAGCAGTCTGTATGCCTTGATGCAAAGCAAGACTTGCTACAGTTGCTGTTGCTGTTACTGAAGCCACAGCGAGAATTGATGCGATGACAATGCCAAGCATTTTTCGAGATCGATGGAGAAGAGTTTGTACAGCATTCACAAGATGAGTAACAGCAAAAGAGTCCGACCAAGGTCGAGTAAGATTAACAGGCAACCAAAGTTTAGTCCGTGCTTTCACAATGACCAAAGAATAATTACTGGAATGGACCATCTTGTTTTCAACATTTTTCCACCAGGAACGGTTTATACATTGAGTCAAGTTACAATCAGAACATGATATAACTCCCAAAATTTCATTCCAAATCTATTGCCCATACAGTAAAGAATAAGGAAATTTTACACATGCTATAGCAGAGTAAGATTTATTAATATGCAAATGAACTTGAAATGGCCCTTTAGCATCATTAATATTTAAAGTAAAATTTCCCCGTCCATATAGTAAGGTTACCTGACACTGCCCATGATTATACATTGGAATAGTAAAAGCAAATTTATTTATATCTTTTATTTGCAAAGGAATAGTCAAAAAGCAATCCTTTAAATCTAAAACCATCAAAGACCAATACTGTGGAATCAAAGCAGGAGAAGGGAGACCTAATTGCAAAGCCCCCATAGGTTTTATACATTTGTTAACTTCCCTTAAATCAGTCAACATTTTCCATTTACCAGATTTTTTTTTAATGACAAAAACAGGAGAATTCCAAGGAGACGTGGAAGGTTTGATATGGCCAGATTGAAGCTGTTCTTTTACTAATTGTTTTAAAGCCTCGAGCTTTACTTTTGGAAGCGGCCACTGCTCAACCCATTTAGGGACATCAGTTAACCATTTCAATGGGAGAGCTTGAGGAATTTGAGCAGTGGCTACAAGTTTTTCGACGAGATGGTGAGCGTTGTTTTTAAAGAAAATAAAAGATCCCTTCCCCAGATATTAATAGGTATATTAACAATGTAAAAAGAAATAAATACTTTTTTTCCATTAGACAATTGGCATGACAAAGGTTGAGCACTTCTCCACACATCTGCTATTGATCCTAAGCCTGTTAAAACAAGAGGAATTTTTTCTTTTTTTTAGTCATTAGGCCACTGCCGGGGAGAAATAACCGAAACATCTGCTCCTGTATCTGCTAATCTTTTAAACTGTTTACCTTCAATAATCAGTGACATTAAAGGACGAGAGTCATTAATAAGCATTCCCCAAAATATACTTTTTCCCGTACTTCTAAAACTATTGACTCTCTCTCCCTACCTCAGCCTTGTCAGCAGCAACTGGAAATAGGGATGCGTAAGGTGGTGCAGAAGGGTTAACAGCCTTGGAACTTTGTTTTTTATTTAATAAAACTTTTTAAAAGGCAGTAGTCATTGCCTCTATAGAATCTGAATCCTCCCCAGAACTCACATCTCTATCTGGCTCAGTGGATGAATCTGTACTATCATCTGGAGGTTTGGGCGGAGGCCGAGGTGAAGCCCCCTCCTCAAGATAACATGAGGCGGCCTCACTATCAGCAGCCGTTAATTTTAAAGCCTGCATTACAGCGCTACATAGAGTCCACAGCCTTAAAGGAATCACATTTTTTTTTTGATGCTGCCTTCTTAACTCTTTCTGCACCACTTTCCATTCCTTCAAATTCAGCTGTACTTCTGTTTAATATTGAAACCAATAACAATGCTGCTCTATAAGACAGAATAACTCACTCAAGCGGCGAGTAGACGTTTTAATTCCTATAGAATGTAGGAGCCCCTTAACTAGCTCCATATATTGTGACTTTAAAGACGGGGAATTTCCCATAGTTTTTTTTTTTTTTTTTTCTTATTTTTTTTATTTTTTTGAAAGTCTCCCTTTTAGCGTTTTGCTCCAGGGTGCTCTCCCTTTTGGATTTTTATTATTATTATTATTTTTTTGAAAGTCCCCCTTTTAGCCTTTTGCTCTGGGGTGTTTACCCTTTTGGATTTTTATTTATTTTTCTTTTTTTCGAAAGTCCCCCTTTTAGCCTTTTGTTCTGGGGTGTTTACCCTTTTGGATTTTTATTTTTATTTTTTATTTTTTGAAAGTCCCCCTTTTAGCCTTTTGCTCTGGGGTGTTTACCCTTTCGGTTTTGTCGTGCCCCACGTTGGGCGCCAGATGCCGGCGACGGAATGAAACACCAACACTGCAGAGTGGTTTAAATCTTTATATTTTAACACCTGCTTCTTACAGCTGCTTTATTTTATATCTTTTGCACAACAATCTACAGGGCAAGTTGCCAAACACCATAATTCAGCGACTATACAGTGCGCAGGCACAGGGCGAGATAACCTTTACCTTAACTTATTTACTGCAGCTAAGACTTTGTTTTGGGGAACTTCCTTATCAACTTAGAATCCATTTTGTCCCTGGGTCTGTTCCTTTTGAGGAATCAGAGAAACATCCTTGTGTGCAAGAAATGTTCTTTTCCCACGGGAACAAACAGGATTTTTAGCTGAACATCTCGTTTGCAAGAATGTTCAGCTCAGGTTGAGAGTCTCGTTTGCAAGCACTTCTCAACCTTTCTTAAACCTAGTTCCCTACACTGGGCAGAACATCTCGTTTGCAAGAATGTTCAGCCCTGGTTGAGAGTCTCGTTTGCAAGCACTTCTCAACCTTCCTTAAACCTAGTTCCCTACACTGGGCAAAACATCTCGTTTGCAAAAATGTTTAGCCCTGGTTGAGAGTCTCGTTTGTAAGCACTTCTCAACCTTTTTTATACCTTGTTCCCTACAGTAGGTCGTTGTTGGTTATCCATTTTAAATATGGTAGTGTGTACATGTCAATCCCACACTTCCTAACTATCACTTTGTTCCACTCTTCCCCACTGGTAACTATAAGTTTGTTCTCTATAATTCTGTTTCTGTTTTGTAAGTTTATTTGTAACATTTACTTTTAGTTCCACTTATAAGGTACATTACATGATATTTCTCTTTGTCTGACTTCACTCAGGTATGACAATTTCTAGGTTTGTCCATGTTTCTGCAAATCACATTATTTCAATTTTTTAAATGGCTGGCTAATATCTCATTGTTGTTTTAATTTTCATTTCCCCAATGACACATGATGTGGAGCACCTTATTATATGTTTATTTGCTTCTATAGATATTCTTTAGTGAGATATCTACTGAAGACTTTAGCCCATTTTTAATGGGCTATATGTGTTTTCTTACTATTGAATTTAAGAGTTCTCTGAATATTTTGAATAACAGTCCTTTATATGTCCTTAAAAATTTTTTTTGCTAGCTCTTTTATAAGGAAATAATTTTCTTTTGTAATGGAATATAGAAATGTACAGACATACAAGGTTATTCAGTTTATTTTGGGGCAGGAGAGGGGCGAGGGTAAGGTAAGTGGATGCTTATATGCTGCAACCCTGAGGCAAATGAAAAGATTATTTGTGGCAGTAGGAAAACTGTGGTACCATACAATGTGGCATAGAACATTAAGAACAAAGTCCTCTCCTAAGTGAAATGAATCAGAAAGAGAAAGACAAATACCATCTGATAGTACTTATGTATGGAGTCTAAAATATGACACAAATTAACATATCTACAAAACACAAATAGATTTCTTTCATCAAAATTTTATAGTTTTCCTCATATAGATCTTTTTTAAAAAATCAATTAGTTTTTTATTTTTGGCTATGCTGGGTCTTTGTTGCTGTGCAAGCTTTCTTCTATGGGATACTCTGTAGCTGGGGTGTGCGGGCTTCTCACTGTAGTAGCTTTTGTTATGGAGCATGGGTTCTAGAGCACAGGCCCTCAGTAGTTGTGGCGCATGGGCTTAGCTGTTCTGCGGCACATGGGATCTTCCCAGACCAGGATCAAACTCACGTCTCCTGTGCTGGCAGACAGATTCTTTATTACTGAGCCACCAGGGAAGCCCCTCATAGAGATCTTTTACATATTTTGTTAGATTTATATCTAAGTATTTCATTTTGGGAGGGTGCTATTGTAAGTGGTATTATAGTTTTAATTTCAACTTCCACTTGTTCATTGCTTATATTTGTTGTTCAGTTGCTCAGTTGTGTCCAACTCTTTGCAAACTCATGGACTGCAGCACCCCAGGGTTCCCTGTCCTTCACCATCTCCCAGAGCTTGCTCAAACTCATGTCCATTGAGTTGGTGATGCCATCCATCCATCTCATCCTCTGTTGTCCCCTTCTCCTCCTGCTTTCATTCTTTCCCAGCATCAGGTTCTTTTCTAACGAGTTGGCTCTTCACATCAGGTGGCCAAAATTTTGGAGCTTCAGCTTCAGCATTAGTCCTTCCAATGAATATTCAGGACTGATTTCCTTTAGGATTTACTGGTGTGATCTCCTTGCAGTCCAAGGGACTCTCAAAAGTCTTCTCAAACACCACAGTTCAAAAGCATCAATTCTTCAGAGCTCAGCCTTATTTATGGTCTAACTCTCACATCCATACATGACTACCTAAAAAACCATAACTTTGACTATACAGACTTCTGTTGGCAAAGTAATGTTTCTTCTTTTTAATACGTTGTTTAGGTTGGTCATACCTTTCTTTCAAGGAGCAAGCATCTTTTAATTTCACGGCCGCAGTCACCATCTGCAGTGATTTTGGAGCCCCCCAAAATAAAGTCTCTCACTGTTTCCTGTGTTTCCCCATCGTGATGGAACTGGATGCCATGATCTTTGTTTTTTGAATGTTGAGTTTTAAGCAAGCTTTTTCACTCTCCTCTTTCACCTTCATCAATAGGCTCTTTAGTTCCTTTTTGCTTTCTGTCATCTGCATATCTGAGGTTATTGATATTTCTTCTGGCAATCTTGATTCCAGCTTGTGTTTCATCCAGCCTGGCATTTCACATGATATACTCTGCATATAAGTTAAATAAGCAGGGTGACAGTATACAGCCTTGACGTACTCCTTTTCCAATTTTGAACCAGTCCATTGTTCCATGTCCAGTTCTAACTGTTGCTCCTTGACCTGTATACAAGTTTCTTAGAAGGCAGGTAAGGTGGTCCTATCTCTTTAAGAATTTTCCACACTTTGCTGTGATCCACACAGTCAAAAACTTTAGAGTAGTCAATGAAGCAGATATAGATGTTTTTCTGGAATTAGATTGCTTTTTCTATGATCCAGTGAATGTTGGCAATTTGATCTCTGATTCCTCTGCCTTTTCTAAATCCACCTTGAACATCTGGAAGTTCTCAGTTCATGTACTGTTGGAGCCTGACTTGGAAAATTTTGAGCATTACCTTGCTAGAGTGTGAGATGAGTGCAATTGTGAGGTGGTTTGAACATTCTTTGGTATTGTTTTTTTTGGGGGATTAGAATGAAAATTGACCTTTCCCTGTCCTGTGACCACTGCTAAGTTTTATAAATTTGCTGGCATATTGAGTGTAGCACTTTTACACCATCATCTTTTAGGATTTGAAATAGCTGAACTGGAATTCTGTCGCCTCCACTAGCTTTGTTTGTAGTGATGCTTCTTAAGGCCTACTTGACTTCACAGTCCAGGATGTCTGGCTGTAGGTGAGTGATCACACCATTGTGGTTATCTGGGTTGATAAGATCTTTTTTTGTGTATTTCTTCTTTGTATTCTTGCCACCTCTTCTTGATATCTTCTGCTTCTGTTACTGCTGCTGCTGCTGCTGCTAAGTCAGTTCAGTCGTGTCTGACTCTGTGCGACCCCATAGACAGCAGCCCAATTGCTGGCATATGGGAAAACAATTGACTTTTTTATATTAACCTTGTATCCTGCAACCTTGCTATAATCACTTATTTATTTTAGGAGATTTTTTTGTCAGTTCTTTTGGATTTTCTACGTAGATGATTATGTCATCTACAAACAAAAAATTTTATTTCTTCCTTTCCAATCTGAATGTCTATTATTTACTTTCCTCGGCTTATTGCATTAGCTAGAACTTCCAATATGATGTTGAAAAGCAGTGGTGATAGGGGAAATTTTTACCTTATTCTTGATCTCTGTGGGAAAGCTCCATGTTTCTCAGCATTAAGCATATTATTATAGGGTTTTTTGGTTGATGTTCTTTGTCAAGTTGAGAAAATTCCCCTCTATTCCTAGTTTATTGATAGTTTTTGTTATGGATAGGTGCTAGATTTTTATCAAGTGCTTTTTCTGTATCTATTGATATGATTAGTGATTTTAGTTTTCTTTAACCTGATTTGGTAGATTACATTATTTGTTTTTTGAGTGCTGAATCAATCTTGCCTATCTGGATAGATCTCCTTTGGTCATTGTATATAATTCTTTTTATACATTGTTGAGTTTGATTTGCTAATATAGTTGGCCCTTGAACAGTATGAGGGTTAAGGGCACTAACCATTTCCACAGTCAAAAATCTGTGTTTAACTTTATGTAGTCAGCTCTCTGTATCTATAGTTCCACGTCTATGGATTCAGTCGACTGTGGATCATGTAGTACCATAGCACATATTTATTGGAAAAAAATCCATGCATAAGTGGACCTGGGCAGTTTAAACCTGTGTTGTTCAAGAGTCAACTATATTTTGTTGAAGATTTCTAAATCTGTGTTCACGAGATATATTGGTCTGTAGTTTGTTTTCTTGTAATGCTTTTGTCTGCTCTTCTTCTTAGGGTAATGCTGGCCTCCTGAAATGAGTTAGGAAGTATTCCCACTGCTTCTGCATTCTGAATTGGTGGAGTTTCCTTACATGCATGATAGAATTCACCGCTGAAACCATCTGGGTCTAGTGCTTTTAGATTGTCTGGTTCTGATTCTTGCTCTGCCTTTTCATACTGTAGTTTTTGGTTTTTAGTTTGTCTCATAATTCCTTCTTGATACCCAGATAGATGTACTAGGTAAAAGGAAATAGGCCTTTAGTAATGTAGGCTTCCCTGGTGGCTCAGATGGTGAAGAATCTGCCTACAATGCAAGAGACCTGGGTTGGATCCCTGGGTTGAGAAGATCTCCTGGAGAAGGGAATAGCTACCCACTCCAGTATTCCTGCCTGGAGAATCCCATGGACAGAGGAGCCTGGGGTCTACAGTCCATGGGGTCGCAAAAAGTTGGACCTGACTGAGTGACTCTCACTGTTATTTTCCATGTCGTGGTAAGGTGGGGCGGGGGAGGGGAAGCAGTCTGTAGTCCTGGTTAGTCTCAGGCTTTCAGTGAACCTGTGACCTAGACTGTGAACTCTGCACACACTTTCCAGCTCCTTCCTACCTCCCTTCAGGTGGGACAGGGTGGCTGGAGTAGGCTGAAGTTAAGTGTTTCCTTAACTGTGGAAGGCTAGAGTCAGCTAGAGATGGGTATTTCCCTTCCCTCAGGTCAGTTAGGCTCTGATAAAACCCAGAAAACTCTGGTTTAATAGTTTTTTTCTGAGGACAGATCTTGTTAAGAAAAACAGAATACTCTGGAATACTTCATAATGGTTCTGTTTCTCTTCCCCCTGCTGGAAGCACTTTGGGATTTTTCTCCAATATTCACTTTTTAGAAGAGTCGGGGCCTCCCAATGACTGGGCCTCCTTGGAGTTTTTGTCTCTCAGACTTGCCCACATTGAGCCTCCAGGAGTTTGTCAGTTACAGTTCAGATTTTCCTACGCTAACACTGATTTTTATGGACTTTTCTATTGTAGTCAGTTGTGATTCTCTATATTCTCCTATTGACCTATCCAATTTAGGGGGCAGTGGTTTTCCCTGTGACCTGACTTCTCCCATGGATCTAAGAAGAGCTGTTCATTTTTCAGTTAGTTCGGCTTTTTACTTGTTAAGATGAAGTGGTGACTTCCAAGCTTCTTACATGCCAGACTGTGAAAGTGAAAGTGTTAATTGCTCAGTCGTGTCCAACTCTTTGCAACCCTATGGACTGTAGCCTGCCAGGCTTCTCTGTCCATGGGATTTCCCCTAGGCAGGAATATTGGAGTGGGTTGCTATTTCCTTTTCCAAGAGATCTTCCCAACTCAGAGATCGAACCTGGGTCTCCCACATTGCAGGCAGATTCTTTACCGTCTGAGCTACCAGGGAAGACACATGCCAGCCTGGAAATTCATAACTGTAGATTTTATGCTAAGTTTGAGAGGCTTGTGGTACATCCAAGTGGGGTTGTTACTACACTGATAGTAACTGAATGGGAAAGGAGGTATGGTAAATAAAATTAGCCAAGGCAGAGTTAACGTGGGAAAAGAAGAAGGCCTAGGCAATATCCTTAAGAAAGATCAACATTTAAAGAAGAAGAGGAGATGCCAACAAGGGATAATATGAATAAACCTGAGAGGTAGGAAGAAAATCAGAAGAATTTGACCTTGTGGAACCCAAAGGGAGAATGTTTTAAAAAAAGGAGTAGCCAACAATAGTAAATGCTGCTGAAAGGTAAATATATTAAAGGCTAAAAATTATCTATTGGAGGGAGCTTTTTGGTAGGTTAATTCAGTGAAAGCATTTTTGGTAGAGTGGTGTGGGTAGACCAGGAAGAGCTGAGAAGGAGGAGGTGAGGAATGAAGTATGGATATGAGGGAGTATTTTTTTCTTCTAATAGGAAGACTTAGCACATAAACATTGATGGAAATAAGTGGAATGAGCTGGTAGAGGGAGTGATGGGAAGAAGTTATAGAAAAGAGTGGATGACTGTTGGAGTGGAATCTCTTAGAAGTCAGGGAGGAGCCGAGAAACCAAAACACAGGAGGAGGGAATTAACCTTAGAGGGGAAGAGAGATACCTGGACTATTTTAAAAGGAGAAAGACAGGAAAGAATCAGTATGGGTTATATATTATGTCATTTAGTCATCATAAAACTCTCTGCTACTGCTAAGTCACTTCAGTCGTGTCTGACTCTGTGCGACCCCATAGACGGCAGCCCACCAGGCTCCCCCGTCCCTGGGATTCTCCAGGCAAGAACACTGGAGTGGGTTGCCATTTCCTTCAATGCATGAAAGCGAAAAGTGAAAGTGAAGTTGCTCAGTAGTGTCTGACTCCTAGTGACCCATGGACTGCAGCCTACCAGGCTCCTCTGTCCATGGGGTTTGCCAGGCAAGAGTACTGGAGTGGGTTGCCATTGCCTTCTTCAACAAAACTCTCTAGGGGTGGATATTGTTTTCCCCAACTTTTAAGTTACCCTAGAAAGTTGAATAACTTACTCAGAGTCACAAAGGAGAACTTAGGTTGCTTTGAACTCAAACTATGATGCTCATGTGCCTGTGGTATAAGCTTAAGTTCCCCATAGGAAGTGCCCTGAAAGTGATTAAAATTTACTTATGCCTTTAATTAATGACTTTATAAGTTAGAATGGAAAGAACTTTTACTGACACAAATATGCAGTGTCATTTGGTAGAGATTGAGCAAGAGAGGCTGCCTTTAATTAATGTTTGACCAACTTGGTGCCAAAGGTCTGACTTTTCTTCTTGAGCAAGACTTTGCTAGAATGAACAGTCTAGCAAGAAATACCAACATGTATATTTTATATAATTATCTCCTTTATTCCTAACAATCCTGTCACTTGGATATAATTGGGTCTATGTTACAAATGAGAATATTGAAGCTCAAAGAGGTCAAGGAGCTTGCCAAGGCCACAGAGGAGGTGGTGAAGTAAGAGCAGAACCTGTCTTTCTGAGTCCAAACTCTTGCTCTTTCAACAAAGAGTTACTTCATGTAGCTTGAGGGTAGGGAGGGACCTGCTGGTTGGAAGATGAATTATGTGGTTTTGTAATAACCCCTGGCATATAACTGGTCCACCAGGATTTTATCTTTCTCTTTCCAGCTACTTAAACTTACTTTGAGCAAAAGTTGTAAGGCTAATAATAGTCAATATTTATCGTAATCTTAGAGCAACCCAAAGAGGTAGGTTCTATTATTGTCTCCATTTTACACAGGAGAAAACTGAGGCACAGAGAGGTTGAGTAACTTGCTCATGGTTACAGAGCATGTAAGCAGCAGAGCCAGAATTTGAACCCAGTGTGGACTCTAAATAATGATATTGCCTTGCAGACTGGGATAGTCGGTCTGTAATGAGGAGAGTGGATGTCCCAGGTGGTGCTAGAGGTAAGGAATCAGCCTGCCAGTACAGAAGATGCAAGAGACACAGGTTCAATCCCTGGGTCGGGAAGATCCCCTGGAGTTCAGTTCAGTTCATTTCAGTCACTCAGTCGTGTCTGACTCTTTGCGACCCCATGAATTGCAGCATGCCAGGCCTCCCTGTCCATCACCAACTCCTGGAGTTCACTCAGATTCACGTTCATCGAGTCCGTGATGCCATCCAGCCATCTCATCCTCGGTCATCCCTTTCTCCTCCTGCCCCCAACCCCTCCCAGCGTCAGAGTCTTTTCCAATGAGTCAACTCTTCGCATGAGGTGGCCAAAGTATTGGAGTTTCAGCTTTAGCATCATTCCTTCCAAAGAAATCCCAGGGCTGTTCTCCTTTAGAATGGACTGGTTGGATCTCCTTGCAGTCCAAGGGACTCTCAAGAGTCTTCTCCAATACCACAGTTCAAAAGCATCAATTCTTCAGTGCTCAGCCTTCTTCACAGTACAACTCTCACATCCATACATGACCACTGGAAAAACCATAGCCTTGACTAGACGGAACTTTGTTGGCAAACTAATGTCTTTGCTTTTGAATATGCTATCTAGGTTGGTCATAACTTTCCTTCCAAGGAGTAAGCGTCTTTTAATTTCATGGCTGCAGTAACCATCTGCAGTGATTTTGGAGCCCTCCCCAGAAAATAAAGTCTGACACTGTTTCTACTGTTTCCCCATCTATTTGCCATGAAGTGATGGGACCAGATGCCATGATCTTCGTTTTCTGAATGTTGAGCTTTAACTAACTCTTTCACTCTCCTCTTTCACTTTCATCAAGAGGCTTTTTAGCTCCTCTTCCCTTTGTGCCATAAGGGTGGTGTCATCTGCATATCTGAGGTTATTGATATTTCTCCCGGCAGTCTTGATTCCAGCTTGTGCTTCTTCCAGCCCAGCGTTTCTCATGATGTACTCTGCATAGAAGTTAAATAAGCAGGGTGACAATATACAGCCTTGAAATACTCCTTTTCCTATTTGGAACCAGTATGTTGTTCCATGTCCAGTTCTAACTGTTGCTTCCTGACCTGCACATAGGTTTCTCAAGAGGCAGGTGAGGTGGTCTGGTATGCCCGTCTCCTTCAGAATTTTCCACAGTTTATTGTGATCCACACAGTCAAGGGCTTTGGCATAGTCAATAAAGCAGAAATAGATGTTTTTCTGGAACTCTCTTGCTTTTATGATGATCCAGCAGATGTTGGCAATTTGATCTCTGGTTCTCTGCCTTTTCTAAAACCAGCTTGAACATCAGGGAGTTCACAGTTCACGTATTGCTGAAGCCTGGCTTGGAGAATTTTGAGCGTTACTTTACTAGCATGTGAGATGAGTGCAATTGTGTGGTAGTTTGAGCATTCTTTTGCATTTCCGTTCTTTGGAATTGGAATGAAAATTGACGTTTTCCAGTCCTGTGGCCACTGCTGAGTTTTCAAATGTGCTGGCATATTGAGTACAGCACTTTCACAGCATCATCTTTCAGGATTTGAAATAGCTCAACTGGAATTCCATCACCTCCACTAGCTTTGTTCGTAGTGATGCTTTCTAAGGCCCACTTGGCTTCACTTTTCAAGATGTCTGGCTCTAGATGAGTGATCACATCATCATGATTATCTGGGTCTTGATCTTTTTTGTACAGTTCTTCCATGTATTCTTGCCACCTCTTCTTAATATCTTCTGCTTCTGTTAGGTCCATACCATTTCTGTCCTTTATTGAGCCCATCTTTGCATGAAATGTTCCCTTGGTATCTCTAATTTTCTTGAAGAGATCTCTAGTCTTTCCCATTCTGTTCTTTTCCTCTATTTCTTTGCATTGATCACTGAAGAAGGCTTTCTTATCTCTTCTTGCTATTCTTTGGAACTCTGCATTCAGATGCTTATATCTTTCCTTTTCTCCTTGGCTTTTTGCCTCTCTTCTTTTCACAGCTATTCGTAAGGTGTCCCCAGACAGCCATTTTGCTTTTTTGCATTTCTTTTCAATGGGGATGGTCTTGATCCCTGTCTCCTGTACAATGTCACGAACCTCATTCCCTAGTTCATCAGGCACTCTATCTATCAGATCTAGGCCCTTAAATCTATATCTCACTTCCACTGTATAATCATAAGGGGTTTGATTTAGGTCATAACTGAATGGTCTAGAGGTTTTCCCTACTTTCTTCAATTTGAGTCTGAATTTGGTAATAAGGAGTTCATGATCTGAGCCACAGTCAGCTCCTGGTCTTGTTTTTGTTGACTGTATAGAGCTTCTCCACCTTTGGCTGCATAGAATATAATCAATCTGATTTCACTGTTGACCATCTGGTGATGTCCATGTGTAGAGTCTTTTCTTGTGTTGTTGGAAGAGGGTGTTTTCTATGACCAGTGCATTTTCTTGGCAAAACTCTACTAGTCTTTGCCCTGCTTCATTCTATATTCCAAGGCCAAATTTGCCTGTTACTCTAGGTGTTTCTTGACTTCCTACTTTGGCATTCCAGTCCCCTATAATGAAAAGGACATCTTTTTTTGGGTGTGAGTTCTAAAAGGTCTTGTAGGTGTTCATAAAACCGTTCAACTTCAGCTTCTTCTGTGTTACTGATTGGGGCATAGACTTGGATAACTGTGATATTGAATGGTTTGCCTTGGAGACAAACAGAGATCATTCTGTCATTTTTGAGATTGCATCCAAGTACTGCATTTCGGACTCTTTTGTTGACCATGATGGCTACTCCATTTCTTCTGTGGAAGAAATAAACTGTGGAAAATTCTGAAGGAGATGGGAATATCAGACCACCTAACCTGCCTCTTGAGAAACCTATGTGCAGGTCAGGAAGCAACAGTTAGAACTGGACATGGAACAACATACTGGTTCCAAATAGGAAAAGGAGTACGTCAAGGCTGTATATTGTCACCCTGCTTATTTAACTTATATGCAGAGTACATCATGAGAAACGCTGGACTGGAAGAAATATAGGCTGGAATCAAGATTGCCGGGAGAAATATCAATAACCTCAGATATGCAGATGACACCACCCTTATGGCAGAAAGTGAAGAGGAACTAAAAAGCCTCTTGATGAAAGTGAAAGAGGAGAGTGAAAATGTTGGTTAAAGCTCAACATTCAGAAAACAAAGATCATGGCATCTGGTCCCATCACTTCATGGCAAATAGGTGGGGAAACAGTGGAAACAGTGTCAGACTTTATTTTTCTGGGCTCCAAAATCACTGCAGATAGTGATTGCAGCCATGAAATTAAGAGACGCTTACTCCTTGGAAGAAAAGTTATGACCAACCTAGATAGCATGTTCAAAAGCAGAGACATTACTTTGCCGACTAAGGTCCATCTTAGTCAAGGCTATGGTTTTTCCAGTGGTCATGTATGGATGTGAGAGTTGTACTGTGAAGAAGGCTGAGCACCGAAGAATTGATGCTTTTGAACTGTGGTGTTGGAGAAGACTCTTGAGAGTTGCTTGGACTGGAAGGAGGTCCAGCCAGTCCATTCTGAAGGAGATCAGCCCTGGGATTTCTTTGAAAGGAATGATGCTAAAGCTGAAACTTCAGGACTTTGGCCACCTCATGCGAAGAGTTAACTCATTGGAAAAGACTCTGATGCTGGGAGGGATTGGGGGCAGGAGGAGAAAGGGATGAGAGAGGATGAGATGGCTGGATGGCATCACGGACTCGATGGATGTGAGTCTGAGTGAATTCCGGGTGATGGTGATGAACAGGGAGGCCTGGCGTGCTGCGATTCATGGGGTCGCAGAGAGTCGGACACGACTGAGCGACTGAACTGAACTGAACTGAGATGAGTGCAACTGTGTGGTAGTTTGAGCATTCTTTGGCATTGCCTTTCTTTGAGATTGGAATGAAAACTGAACTTTTCCAGGCCTGTGGCCACTGCTGAGTTTTCTAAATTTGCTGGCATATTGAGTTCAGCACTTTCATAGCATCATCTTCCAGGATTTGAAATAGCTCAACTGGAATGCCATCACCTCCACTAGCTTTGTTCATAGTGATCCTTTCTAAGGCCCACTCGACTTCACATTCCAGGATGTCTGGCTCTAGATGAGTGATCACACCATCGTGATTATCCAGGTCATGAAGATCTTTTTTTCGTACAGTTCTTCTGTGTATTCTTGCCACCTCTTCTTAATATCTTCTCCTTCTGTTAGGTCCATACCATTTCTGTCCTTTATCGAGCCCATCTTTGCATGAAATGTTCCCTTGGTATCTCTAATTTTCTTGAAGAGATCTCTAGTCTTTCCCATTCTGTTCTTTTCTTCTATTTCTTTGAATGATCGCTGAGGAAGGCTTTCTTTTCTCCTCTTACTATTCTTTGGAATTCTGCATTCAGATGCTTATATCTTTCCTTTTTTCCTTTGCTTTTCTCGTCTCTTCTTTTCACAGCTATTCGTAAGGTGTCCCCAGACAGCCATTTTGCTTTTTTGCATTTTTTTTTCCATGGGGATGGTCTTGATCTCTATCTCCTGTACAATGTCATGAACCTCCATCCATAGTTCAGGCTCTCTATCTATCAGATCTAGTCCCTTAAATCTATTTCTCACTTCTACTGTATAATCATAAGGGATTTGATTTAGATCATACCTGAATGGTCTAGTGGCTTTCCCTACTTTTCAATTTAAGTCTGAATTTGGCAATAAGGAGTTCATAATCTGAGCCACAGTCAGCTCCTGGTCTTGTTTTTGCTGACTGTATAGAGCTTCTCCATCTTGGGCTGCAAAGAATATAATCAATCTGATTTTGGTGTTGACCATCTGGTCAACTCCCCTGGAGTAGGAAGTGGCAACTACTCCAGTATTCTTGCCTGGAAAGTTCCATGGACAGAAGAGCTTGGTAGGCTACAGTCCATGGGGCCACAAAGAGTCGGACATGACTGAGCACATGTAGAAATTAGACTTGATTCTCAGATCTGTTTTTCTGACTTCTTCCCTGTCTTAATTTGACTAGAGATATAAATTTTGGTTTCAGACTTAGGTATGAATCACAGCTCTATCACTTAAAAAGTTGTGTGATCATGGACAAATTACTTAACTTCTCTGCCACTCAGTTTCCTCATCTGTGAAATGGGGACAATAATAATACTCTACTCAAAGAGTTGCTGTGAGGATTAAGTGAGACAAAGCATTTTAAGAGCTCAGCAGAATGCCTGGCCAGTGGAAATTGGGCAAGAGGTGGTACCTATTCTTATCAATAAGTTATAACAGGCAGACAATAAGTTATAACAGACAGTAACAGGCAGGATTTGAGTTCAGTTCTACTTGACTCCAGAGCCCCCCAAATAAGTACTGTATCAAGTACCTCCCAAGGGTTCTCATCACAGGCTTTGCAAACCCCTCCCCCAGGCTTCTGTGGTGTTGTCAATGGACTGCTCAATCTTCTGTCCACTTAAGCAGTTCCTTTGACCCTTCCTCTTGCTGTTCCCACTATGATGAGTAGTCAGTGATGAAAAGGCAGAACCAGACTGAGAGTTGGAGGCCAGTGAAGGAGGGATAAGAAGACAAAACATGGTTGATGAAGTGTAAGTTGAAGGCATAGGAGTGGCCAAGGTCACACACCTGAGCCCGTGTTGCTGACAGATCCCAGCACGAAATGTGCAAAGCCGATGGGCTAATGCCAGGTCCAAGTAAGGCTGTGGTTTAGACAAATGCTTCTATATGATGATTTGTTGTAACTGGGCTTCTTTATGCAAGCTTAACCCCTAGCCCCCAGGCCCAGTGGGTTAAGCTTGCATGGATTTTGAAGGTGCATCTAATACTTCTATTTTCTGTCCATTTTAATCAGTCATTGAGTTCTGTTGCATTTTTTTTAAAAATTTATTTGGCTGTGTCAGGTCTTAGCTATGGAGCACAGGTTCTTCATTGTAGAGAAGACCTTAGTATCCTGACCAGGGATTGAACCCTTGTCCTCTGCACTGGAAGGCAGATTGTTAACCCTGGACTACCAGGGAAGTCCTGAGTCCTGTTACATTTTTTTTATATTATTTTTTTAAATTTTACTTTATTTTACTTTACAATACTGTATTGGTTTTGCCATACATCAACATGAATCCACCACGGGTATACACATGTCCCCCATCCTGAACCCCCCTCCCTGCTCCCTCCCCGTACCATCTCTCTGGGTCATCCCAGTGCACCAGCCCCAAGCATCCTGTATCCTGCATCGAACATAGACTGGTGACTCGTTTCTTATATGATATTATACATGTTTCAATGCCATTCTCCCAAATCATCCCACCCTCTTCCTCTCCCACAGAGTCCAAAAAACTGTTCTATATATCTGTGTCTCTTTTGCTGTCTTGCATACAGGGTTATCATTACCATCTTTCTAAATTCCATATATATGTGTGAGTATACTGTATTGGTGTTTTTCTTTCTGGCTTACTTCACTCTATAATAGGCTCCAGTTTCATCCACCTCATTAGAGCTGATTCAAATGTATTCTTTTTAATGGCTGAGTAATACTCCATTGTGTATATGTACCACAGCTTTCTTATCCATTTGTCTGCTGACAGACATCTAGGTTTCTTCCATGTCCTGGCTATTATAAATAGTGCTGCAATGAACATTGGGGTACACATGTCTCTTTCACTTCTGGTTTCCTCAGTGTGTATGCCCAGCAGTGGTATTGCTGGGTCATAAGGCTGTTCTATTTCCAGTTTTTTTAAGGAATCTCCACACTGTTCTCCACAGTGGCTGTACTAATTTGCATTCCCACCAACAGTGTAAGAGGGTTCCCTTTTCTCCACACCCTCTCCAGCATTTATTGCTTGTAAACTTTTGGATCACAGCCATTCTGACTGGTGAAATGGTACCTCATTGTGGTCTTGATTTGCATTTCTCTCTTAATGAGTGATGTTGAACATCTTTTCATGTGTTTGTTAGCCATCTGTGTGTCTTCTTTGGAGAAATGTCTATTTAGTTCTTTGGCCCACTTTTTGATTGGGTCATTTATTTTTCTGGAATTGAGCTACAGGAGTTGCTTGTATATTTTAGAGATTAGTTGTTTGTCAGTTGCTATTATTTTCTCCCATTCTGAAGGCTGTCTTTTCACCTTGCTTATAGTTTCCTTTGTTGTGCAAAAGCTTTTAATTTTAATTAGGTCCCATTTGTTTATTTTTGCTTTTATTTCCAGTATTCTGGGAGGTGGGTCATAGAGGATCCTGCTGTGATTTATGTCGGAGAGTGTTTTGCCTATGTTCTCCTCTAGGAGTTTTATAGTTTCTGGTCTTACATTTAGATCTTTAATCCATTTTGAGTTTATTTTTGTGTATGGTGTTAGAAAGTGTTCTAGTTTCATTCTTTTACAAGTGGTTGACCAGTTTTCCCAGTACCACTTGTTAAAGAGATTGTCTTTAATCCATTGTATATTCTTGCCTCCTTTGTCGAAAATAAGGTGTCCATAGAAAGACTTTGTGTGTGTGTGTGTTCTGACCCCTCAATCTGCCATCTGAGAATGCCTGGAGGGGGTGGTGCTCCCTAGGAAGCTGCAGTCATGTAGAAGGTTCTAGATTTTATAATGTGGTCTGAGAAAACATAGATTAGGGAGAATCTATGTTAAGGAAGGAAGTCAGAGTTGTTATCATGCAGAGGGTGGGTTTGCCCCAGTCCTAAAGCTGGAGCAGGCCATAAATAAGAGCATAAACAAAGAAGTCAGACATGGTGGAGATGGGAGATTGATGAGCCTATAGGGTCAGGGCAAATGCTGAAGGTCCAATGACAGAAGGGGTGTAAACATCTGAAAGATTGCCATGGGGAGGTGTTTGTATTACTTGGGGTGAGCCTGGATGCTCAACATAGATTTCTCAAGCAGGTCCTCCAAAGTGCTAGTCATAGCAGAGGAAAGTGAACACCTGTGTGTGTGTGTGTGTGTGTGTGTTTGTGTTGGGAGGGTATCCAAAAGGGGTAGCCAAAGGAACACCCTGTAGAAGGAAATTTTCTTAGAAGTCTTGTGTTTTATAATGATGCTCTGTTTAAACATTTAAAAAAATTTAAATGACACCATTAAGTGAAGTGGGCACTCCAGAAGAGTGCTCCCTACTTAAGCTATGACATATTACAGTTTTTTGACCAGGCTGTGTGGCCTGTGGGATCTTAGTTCCCCAACCAGGTATCAAACTTGTGTCCCCTGCAGTGGAATCATGGAGTGCTAACCACTGGGCCGCTAGGAAAGTCCCTATAGCTATAACCTGAAGAAACTTTATCATTTACCTTCACCCAAAATCCCTGGCCATAGTGTGAGGAAGCACAGGTTAAGGGGCTCCTTGAAAGTGAAAAGTGAAAGTATTAGTCAGTCAGTTGTGTCTGACTCTTTGCAATGCCATGGACATACCCATTGGGCTCCTCTGTCCATGGAATTTTTCAGGCAAGAATATTGGGTTGGGTAGCCATTTCCTCCATGGGATCTCCCCCACTCAGGGATCAAACTGGGGTCTCCCGCATTGTGGGCAGATTCTTCACCATCTGAGCCACCATGGGCTCCTTAATGAATCCTAATTACCTGCTGTTCATTGTATGTATACAATGTGAAGAGTGGCTTTTGAAGAATAAATTCTTCTTCAATTCCAACACCCATCCTCAGTTTTGATGTCCTTCTATCTATGTGCATCCACCTCATTCTTACATTCTTGCCTTAAGTATACTAGCCCTACTCTTTAACAAATCTTACTCTGATTATTACAATATGCACTTAACAGCTTAAAAAAATAATATTAAGCTTTGATTATTAGAACAATA
Source organism: Capricornis sumatraensis (assembly GCF_032405125.1). Lineage (NCBI taxonomy): Eukaryota > Metazoa > Chordata > Mammalia > Artiodactyla > Bovidae > Capricornis > Capricornis sumatraensis. The sequence continues at coordinate 120,038,799 of NC_091070.1, read as the reverse complement.
CAGGTTTACTAAAGATAGGAAAGTTCTTTGAAATATTTTTTAAAAGCAGAGAATTTTATTAATTCTTTGTATCTCTACATGGACTCAAGTTCTAATGATGCAAAAGAGCACATAAATATTCTCCTTCCCAGTTCCTGTTCCCCCAGCCATCCTGTTCTTTCTGCAAAGCATCCACTTTCATCAGTTTCCTGTATATTCTTTTTGGATATGTTTTTTGCATATTTAAGTAGTTGTATGCATATATTCTCCCCAGTTATTTCTCCATAAATGGTCGTTTAATAGACATATGGACAGACAGACGCCCATTGTTCTGTACTTTTTTACTCTAATGCTGTGTCTTGGAGACCATTCCACATCAGCACATTGAGATCTTCCTCAGGTTTTCATGACAGTCCAGTGAGCAGCAGACTGTTAATCAGCAGGCCGCTGGTCTCTCCCACATCTGGCATTTGCGCCACATCAATTGTGCGGAAATACCACTCCCTTGCTCTCATACCTTGATCAATCCTACCAGCGACCCCCAACCCCATTAGCGGTGAGGAGGTCCATGCCCTGCTCCGTCTGACAGCGCTCCCGTCCCAGGTTGCAGCCCTGCCAGGCTTCTCACTCTTCCTTCTTGCCTTTTCCTCGTTTTCTGTGTGCTCTTCTCTGCTCTTCCCAGCCTTCCTTGCCTCAAACGGCTCTTCCTCTCCGTCGTTTCTGGCCCGAGTGCTTCCTCCATGACACCCTCAGAGCTAACCACCAAATCCGCCTGCAGTGCAGGAGACACAAGAGACGTAGGTTCGATCCTTGACTCCAGTGTTCCTGCCTGGAAAACCCCATGGACAGAGGAGCCTGGTGGGCTACAGTCCAGAGGGTCAAAAACAGTCGGACATGACTGAGGGACTAAGCACACAGCACACACATTGTCTTGTTGCTGTGATAGGAACAGTGCTTGCCCCACCAGTCTGTAAACGCTGTAGGCCAGTGACCACATTTTCTTTGTCATTTACTATTTCCTGAAGTGCTTTAAGTCACATCGTTGAAAGGAAATTTGAATATTTGTAAAATTTGTAAGAAGGTCAAGAAACTGGGCTCTGTGCGATGACTCATCCAGGATGGGGTAGGGCAGAATAGAGTCCTCCCTGCAGAGACCAAAGCTGAATCATCTCCCTCCTCCTCCTAGAAAAACAGGCTTGAGGCTAAGTGCTATTAATGCTCATCAGAGCCTTGATGGATGTGCCTAGAAGAGCTTGAAAGGAACAGGCTGAACTTTGGCAGGAAGAACCCGCAATGCAAGGGCTAGTCATTGATTAGCTGCTGTGCATAATGTGACAGATAGGATTTTTACATTGAGCAGTACAAGTTCTGTGTCCGGAGAGTTAATTGATATTATTTTTCCACTTTTGGTCAATCTTATTGAAAGGATGATGTAAAAATGTTAAAACTTTAATAATAACAAGCTACTTTTACTTTTACATAACCTCTTCCAGACTTTGCCCTTAAAAAATATTGGATAGCTGCAGAGTGAACATACTGTTTTTCAGATAAATGGGAATTTGGGTGGGAAACAAGGTGACTTCATGTTCTATGCAGGTGGCTTTCTCACCCAGACCTTATGACTCCATCATCTTGATCATCTCCCTCTCTTAGTTTTGGCTTCCCAGGTGGCTCAGTAGTAAACAAACAAACAAACAAACAAAACCCGATAATACGCCTGCCAGTGCAGGAGACATAGATAGGAAATGTAGGTTTGATCTCTGGGTTGGGAAGATCCCCTGCAGAAGGAAATGGTAACCCACTCCAGTATTCTTGCCTGGATAATCCGATGAACAGAGGAGCCTGGTGGGCTACAGTCCATGGGGTTGCAAAGAGCGAGACACGAATAAGCACAAAACACTCACTCACTCACACTCTTGGTTTTGGCATGACATGCCAGAGCTCAATTTTTTTCCTTCCTCCTCTGTTCTCAGAGCTAGAGAAAGACAAATAAGAGTCCCCACCCTGCTTTATCTTTTGTAAACTGGAATGTGACTGGAATGTGAGAGCTGGAGGAAAGTGGAGCATTCTTAAGAACACATTTTCTGCTGATTACCTCCTTTTAAACAAGAGGCTCATCTCTGTCTCCCAAAGGAGTAGACATAACCGAGACCTTAGATTTGTGGTTTTTCATCCAGTGATCTCATCCACCACACTTCTCATATCATTTAGTATTTCCCAGTTATTCACTTATCACTCCCTACCTTTCTGGTGCTACCTATGTGAACTTTCTCATGTGATACTCTCCATTCTAGGCCTGCTGGACTGTGCATGGCCTCCCAGGTGTTTGGATATTTCTTTGTGCTATCACTGCCATGTGTGGAGATGCAACAGAAGGAGTGGTTAAAGCCTTAGATGGTCTAGATTCAAATTCTGTCTCTACCACTTATCAGTTTGGTATCCTGGTCAAACCACCTGTAAAGTAATAGCACCTGCCTCATAAGTTGGGAGGGGTGTGTGTGTGTGTGTGTGTGTGCTTGGTCATGTCTGGCTCTTTGCAACCCCATGGACTGTAGCCCACAAGGTTCCTCTGTCCATGGGATTTCCCAGGCAAGAATATTGAAGTGGGTTGCCATTTCCTTATCCAGAGGATCTTCCTGACCTAGGGATCACAATGAGTTAATATTTATAAAGTACTAGAACAGAGCCTGGGTTGTAGTAAGAATGTTATTATCCAAATTTCTTTTAGTCTTTGAAGACCAGATAAGATCCTACCTCTTATACAAAACCTTCTCTGACTAATCTTGCTGAGCCCACAATGATCTCTTACTCCTTTGAATATTATAACGTGTGATATTTAATTTACTGAAACAGCACCTTGATACAGCTGCAGAATAAAAAGGAAGGCAGAGGAAGGAAGGAAAGAAGGAAGAAAGAAGGACAATATCTGAATTCAAATCTTGACATTGTAACTTACTGTGGGACTCTGAGGGAGTTGCTTGAGTCTTGGTTTTTCCATCTGTAAAATGGCTATCTAATACCTTAACAGGGTTATTAAGAGGGCTAAGTAAGATAATGCTTGAGAAGTAACTCATACACATCTTGACTCATGGTAAACCCTCAATAAATACACATGCTCTTTCCAAAAATATTATTTAGAACTTTGTTTCCCAGATTATAAAAGTAGAATTGTTGTAGAAAATGTAGATAACGTAGCAGGGTATAGAGAGGAAAGTTAAAATAACCTCATAAACTTCTTTGTGGGGACAACAATTTCCCTAGCCAGTAACTCCTACCTTGGAAATGAAAACACAGGTGGGTATATTTCCTTTGGTCTTTTTCTGTGAGTGTGTACTGACAGACATATGTTAAAAAGGGAAGAAACCCATTATAAACCAGTTTTACCGTCTGCTATACTTTACATAGGCAATTCTCTGACTTATTTAGTGTTCTTCAGTCATGGTTTTCCTGAGTCATATATTCTGTGTACATCTATACTTATTTAACCAAAACTGTATTGCTGGATGTGAAGGTTATATTGGGGTTTTAAGTAAAGAATGCTGCATTATATACCTTTGCATATGAATTTGTGTCACTATCTTTGATTACTTTGTTATGAGAAATGCTTAAGAATAGAAATATTGGATCTAAGAAAACACATCAGAGGATCCTGGGGCCTTCTGCCAACTTTTGCCTCTTCTAGAATTTGTATAAATTACATTCTTACCCAAAGTGACCAAGGGTGTCCATCACATCTCACCTTTGCCAATCTTTAACTTTTTGTCTGTTTTCTCTGTTTACTTTCACAGGATTATAATCTCCCTGAGCAGGCCATGCTGCTTGTTTGTATCTGCCACAGAACATTGCCTGGTGTCGTTCATATAGTAGCCCTCGTGAATATTTGCCAAATGACTGCATTTCTATTCACAACTATTCCTCTGTGGTTAAAGAGCCAGAGAAGGTACTGGAACAATCACTTTCAGATTGGTCAAATTGAGAGAGAGGTTTATATACTTGCCCTTGGTCTCCCACTGAGATGAGTAGAAAAGTATGAAGTCACAGGTAATTGGCTCATGATCAGGGGCTAAGAGACAACATGAGGTGGTTTTCAGGTCAGCTCGGCAGCATGTTTGAGACTGGCTTTCGGCACTGCTATCCATTCTTCCTTCACAACTGGGTGTGGAGAGGGGCGGGATCTGCTTTTGCAGCTTTGCTGTGTGGCAGAATGAGGGGAATTTTCCAGATAGTTCCTTTTGATGGCTGTTGGCACAATTGCAGCTTTGCCTCTGGGAGCCATTAGGCTGTGGCCCCGAAAACCTGGATAGCTGTTTCAGCAGGTCAGATTGTGAGAGCCCTGTGTTTTTGTTGGCATGGAGAGCCATTTAGGATTTCAAACCATGAATAGCCTTAAAATTTTCCCTGTTCTAGCTCCCTACTAAGTGCTTTGAATAGTGGGGCTAAAGTGAGGAAAACTGTTATTGTCCCTTTCCCCTTCCAGTCCTCCCCTCATAAACGCACACCCCAAATATAGTGACCCAGATGACTTCCTGGCGCTTTTCTGAATGCCAGAGTTTCTGAGGCCATCTTCTGGGAATAATGCATTGCTTTAGAGATTTTTTTTGAACCTACAAATCCACTGTGAAGATGAATGATACCTCCTCTCCCAGCCCCAGAGCCCTCTCTGCTGGCATAGTTCTCTTTTCAGGTAAAGAGGCTTAGAGTGTGAAAGCTTGCTATAGACTTGGGGACATCTAAGCCCATAGTATCTCTGCGCTAGTTCCACCTGCCCATTTGCAAACTGAACACCAGTTTGATAATGCCCAGGAAACAGTTGCCCCCAGAGGCAAGTGGTATAAACTAAAAGGGTAAATCCAGGCTGATCACATTCTCATGGAGAGTTTACTTTACTGGGAAGGGCCAGGGTGCTTCTCTATTCCCTGTAGCTCTCAGTGGTTTCCATGGAGCAAGTATCTTTAAACTACAGATTGGAAGACTTCACTTAGAATGAAGAATTGTCACTGCGGCAGATGTAGTGGACTCGCATGCCAACTCCTAGTGTGTAGAGGTTGGAAAATATAAAGCTTCATTTCCCAGATTCCCTTGCAGTTTGGGTTTTGATGGAATTGAGGTTCTGTTAATTAGATCCACTTCTTTGAGACTCGGATGTGGGAACCAAGTCACATGTGGAAAGAGCCATATGCGGCAGTGTGGAGCCATGGCTGTGTGGTTCTGGAGCAGCTAGCTTTAGCAATGGCTTCCCAGCTCAGCAGGCAGCTTCCTGAGCTAAGCAGCTCCCTGGGTGGCCCCGATCTATGGCACGGATTTGGGAATCACTCCTGGGGTCAGTTCCTTAGCTAGCCAACTGCTCTCTTCCATTTAATATCTTGTAGTAAATCCCTCTTTGTAAACCTGCTGACATAACTCTGTAGCTGCAAAGCTATCTATTGTCTTCTCTTGTTCATTTATTGGCTGAGACAAAATAAAATGATGGAATTTGACCTTTGACCTTGATTTTATTACAGATATCCTTTCACCAAAGATAGTTTTGGACTCTCCTGTTCCCTTTTACATGCTTTTCCTGGTGACAGTGGATGACCTTACATTGAACTTTTTCCCAGAATTATGTCAATTGAACTGTTTAATTGGTACAATTTCACGTGTCAATTCATACTTCATCTTTCCATAAAGAATATTATATTATATTATTAATAAGTATAGCTATTTAATAATACCTATGGAATGCATCTCTGCTGAAGCTTGTAACAGACACAGAAAGGATTAGGAGAAATACTTTGCTGTTTATCAAGACATAAGCACTGGCATATCAATTTCAACAAAACACCTATTATATAAATCATGGCCACATTAATTCTTGACATCACAATACAATCATGGCATCTCATGACAACTCAAAAAATGTTAATGCGATATTGTTCCTGAGTTATCACACTTGTCTCTGATTTTAATTAGTTGTCTTAGGGACTTATTTTTACCCTAGTTTGCTGAAACGTTGCTATGAAAAATGGACTAAAGATATTTCAGGCATACAGGGTGCTGGTTGGAAAGGCACTGATTTAACTCGGCAGGACTATGCTCAGAAATTATAAAGTTGGAATATATTCCTGAAGTGCGTTCTTTTAATCCTTGAAGGTTTTGTCCTTCAGCTAGACACAGCTACAAGGCAGGTCAATCTGAGAAGTTAGACTGCAAGCCTGAGTGGAGAATGCTTTCTCACCTTGCAGATTCTGTGGAAAGAGCTCTGCCTCATGCCAGATGCTCAAGGACATGTAGGAAAAAGCATTTCTGAAGAAGGAATAAGCATTCTGTCTACAATTCAGAACTAAAAAAGGAGTTTGTTTATTGAGAGCAAGATGATGCAAGCAATATAAAAATCAAAAGCTTATCTGGCTTTAATTGACTTTTCTTTCTCTGCTTCTCAAAATGGAGTTGGATTTTATTTGTACATTTTCTATGGGTCCCATCTGCTTAGAAATCCTTATACAGGGGAAGCTGTGGGGCAGATTCCTTAAGTGACCCTTTATGAGAAGTCTTATCAGGGTGGGAGTAATTACTCAATGCTGCCTACTTCTTCCCCTTCTGCTTCATGTGTACTACAAAATAGTCATTGCATGCGATGGTGAGCCCAGCGATTAGCGAAAAGAAGCTCTGGAAGCCCACTTTGCCATCTCGACACTGGTCCAGGTCCTTCATTATTTTGTCCACGGCCAGAGGGTCTTTTTGATTCTGAAAAAAAGAACAGAAGCAAGAACCATCAGTCAGTGGTTGCAGTGACGAGCTTCTTTGATTTGTTCTGCTGACTACTATATGTATAATCTCCTCATTACTTGAATTCTTGCTTTAGATCACAGTGATATTTGGAGGTCTTCTAAATGTACTTCTCTGCTTTGAGAGAGCATTTCAGAAAATTCATATTTATTGCAGGCTAGGAAAGAGGTTTCCATGGCATTCTTCTGTAACTCAGGGACTAGAAACAGTCTATTTCTAGAAAGAGGAGAAAGAGGAGATACCGTGCCAGAGAAGGGAGATCCATGACTCTGAATTCTCAGTCCACTTAAAATCTGACCTGCTTTACTCACAGTCCAGCTGTTACCACAATTTTTTTTCTTCTTCTTTTTTTAATTGGAGGATAATTGCTTTACAATATTGTGTCCTCTGCCATACAAATTATTTTGAAGGTATGGACCATGGAGTTAAGTGTTAGTTGCTTAGCTGTGATCGACTCTTCCCAGTGCCATGGATTGCAGCCCTCCAGGCTTCTCTGTCCATGGAATACTCCAGGCAAGAACACTGGGGTGGGCAGCCATTCTCTTCTCCAGGGGATCTTCCTGACCCAGGTATCGAACCCGGGTCTCTTGCACTGCAGGCAGACTCTTAACCATCTGAGCCATCAGGGAAGTCTGTTACCACAGTTTTTAAATTTACATTCTCTTAACAAATTTTCATTCCTTATAGCATGGTCAAGTCCTTAAAAAAGCAACTCCTTATGAAAGACCTCATGAGATGACTTGGGGAGTAAATTTCAGATCTTTGTCCTATGGATTTTGAAGCAATGCTAACGATACCCTGGGATGGGTTAGATTTAAAGAGGAAGGGCAGTTGGTCCTCTTTTCTTGGCACAGCTGAGGCCAACCTAGTGTGACTTAATATCATATTAGCCAGGTGAGTAAGTCACATACCTTGGTGCACCTTCATGTAACAGCTAAGAATTGAGGCTGGACTAGAGTGTCTCTAAAATTGCTTCTGTTCTTAATGAGTTGGCCAATCTATGTCATACCATCCTCTTTGCTGGATGTTTTACATTGGATGTGTTTCAAAAGTAGAACATGTGATGGAGTCATAAAACTCCCCACAACTCTCAATGCCTTAGCACAAATGCGTGGAACTGGAATGAACAGGTAAGGTCCCTTTTGTTTTTTCTTTTCCCTTGCTTTCATGGGTGATTGGTTTAATCACTCCTTTTCATAGTGTTGATGCTTAGAAGTGGGAAAGTATAGTTTCTCCTGTAGGGTCCATGCCATCAACCAGAAGTAAATATGGCCATTTACAGGTGTTAAAGGGTTCAGGGGGACTTTCCTGGTGGTCCAGTGTTAAGACTCTGTGCTTCCAGTGCAGGAGGGTGGGTTTGATCCCTGTTCAGGGAAATACGATCCCACATGCTGTGTGGTACAACCAAAAAAAAAAAAAAAAAAAAACCACTAAGGGCTCAGATAAAGCATTTATGAATCCTGTTGACTGCATACTTGAGTAAGGGAACTGATACACACTGTCTCAAGTGTGGAGGATGTTTATATAAACTGCGCTCAGAAACCCTTTAAGGTAAGCGGCAGCATTTCCAACATGCCCTAAGCAGTCAACTATAACCTGTCTATGCAGCTACCTACCTCTTGGTGGGTTTCAGTTAATTCTGGCCTCAACCCCAGCTTCCTGGCTGTGGTCACAAGCAGTGCAATTTGGATGACATAAGGGATCAGGTTTAGAAACAGAACGCTCTGTCAATGTAGCCAGTGTGGGTGTGCCTGGAATTATGACCCCATGCTTAGAATAAATTGTACTGCCATGTTCAGAACTGTGTTGAACACTTTATCGAACCACAAAGCCTTTAGCAAGGGTCTTTGTCTCATGTGATAGTCATCCTGGCTTCTAACTTATGTAACAACACAATTAACGAGTGTTTAGAAGCAGACTGAGAGCTTCTTTGTGTGATGGGCAGGTTTACAATGAACACATTTTGTCCTTGAATTTCATGCTTGCCTAGAAGGATCACAGAAAGTGAAAGTGTCTTGGAGAAAATCATGTCCAGCCTTTCATTTTATACAGCGCCTGAACTGAGGCACAGAAAGCTGAAGCGACCTACCCAGTGTCAGTTCGGGTCCTGGTCTGGTTTGTATCAGAGAACTGTAAGAAAGCAGAGCACCAGTGTCCTCTAACTCATTCTAGGATAGCACTGTGGTAACTGCAGCTCTAAGATACAAGTTAAATGATTTCCATCTGTTTATCTGACTGATACTCATAACCTATAAATCATCACGTACTCTATAAAACCTTATGTTTACTGAGTCAGGAGTCAGGGGCTTAACTAGTGCTGTTTACCATGCAGATGACAAGGGGCAGGACTCTGCCTTTTACCATCTCCTCCCCAGTGGGTTCAGATGGTAAAGAATCTGCCTGCAGTGCAGGAGCCACAGGTTCGATCCCTGGGTCAGGAAGATCCTGAAGATCCCTCCAGGGGAAATTCGTCCCCTGGAGACAGGCATGGCAACCATTCCAGTATTCTTACCTGGAGAATTCCATGGACAGAGGAGCCTGGTACGCTACAATCCATGAGGTCACAAAGGGCTGGACACAGTTGAGTGATTAACACTTTCACTTTCCCTTCACCCTTTATTCTGCTGCTAAGTCGCCTCAGTAGTGTCCGACTCTGTGTGACCCCATAGACAGCAGCCCACCAGGCTTCCCCATCCCTCGGATCCTCCAGGCAAGAACACTGGAGTGGGTTGCCATTTCCTTCTCCAATACATGAAAGTGAAAAGTGAAAGTGAAGTCGCTCAGTCGTGTCCGACTCTTAGCGACCCCATGGACTGCAGCCCACCAGGCTCCTCTGTCCATGGGATTTTCCAGGCAAGAGTACTGGAGTGGGGTGCCACAGGCTGATGCAATGTTCCACACCAAGTACAGTAGGGATCCCTTTAAGTGACTCTGGTTGTGGCAGGCAGGGACGGGTTTGCATTTCAATCTGGTAGCGCAGGCATAAACTCAGACTGTGCTCCTGTGTTCTCATAGCTTTATCAACGTGAAAAGCAGTTTTTCCTGGAGTGATGCTTGGCTCTCATTCAGCAGACGCTTGACACCATTTGTTTAGAGTAGTGCTGGAAAAAAGTTTGAAAGTCTTTATCTCAAGGGATTTAATTTAAGAAGGGGGCATAAGTGGATGTGCCCCAGGACGGGGCACCTCCAGTGCCAGGTTTATGGACCTGAGGGCAACAAGGCAGCCTGGATGACTACACTGGTGAAAGATCTTCTTTTCTGCAACTCTGTCTCAGTGGACACAGTGACTCCAGACGGAATCTTTCTAACACCTCGTATTGTGATTTGTGTGTAGTCTCATTTCATTTCCAAACTGTAAGTTCCTTAAGAGCAGGGGCTATATATGTCTTCTTTACTGTCTGTTTCCTCCCATAGTATCTTATAAACAGGAGGCACTCAACAATGTTTAATAACTAAGTGAATGAAAACAGGTTTCTAGTGGTGACTTCCACAGGGAAAGGCTAGAAAGAGGAAGGAAAAGGAAATAGGGCCCAGAAGCATTATAACTGATTCTTTCTGAGCCTTTCAACACTTACTTCCAAAAATCCAGGGAACTCCTTTTCCATGAGTACTCTGAGGTCTTCTTTTGTTAAGTAACCTTTATCACCTGCAAATTTGTGAAATGTGAACATCATGGTTTCCATGGCGTGTTCCATTTGAGATGGCATTTTGGTGAAGTCTGTTGAAACCTATTAAAGGATGGAAAGAAACAATATACATGAACTCTAAAAAATTTTATTCATTTATTTATTTGGTTGTACTGGGTCTTAGTTGCTGGAGGCAGGCTCTAGAGCACACAAGCTCAGTAGCTGTAGACCCACACGGCTTAGTTGCCCCAAGACTACATTAAGTGACATGAATTACCAGTCTTTTGAGAATGACTGGAAGAGCTCAGCCATTCAATCATTTTGCAATTCACCCCAGGTTTGGGGCCTTCCTCCTGCTGATGGAAACAGGCACTTCAGGTATTGGTGCTCTGAATGAGGGGTTTTATCTAGTTGCCTGCTAAGTTTGCATAATGAAGAATAAAAACTCTGATCATTTGGAAAAGCAAGATCAGTGCCCCTTCGTTTAACTGACAAAGCACCTACTGAGAGAACAGCTGTTTCACCACTTGGTGGTGGTGGTGGCGGGCACTGGTAAACGGGACTTTTCCATGTGAACACTGCTGAATACCAACAGCCACAGTCAAGTGTCATTAACAAAAGAACTTCAATCCTCCAAGCTTCACTAGACCTTGCTTGGTCTCATTCTAGGTTTCAGAAATCTGCGTAATGAATTTCATCTCCTGAGCACTTTTTTTTTTTTTTTTTTTGGCCACACAGCATGGCTTGTGGGATCTGTGCTCCCCGGCCAGGGATTGAACCCAGCCCACTTCAGTGAAAGTGAGGAACCCTAACCAGTGGATGGCCCGGGGATTCCTTGTATTCTTTACCAAAGTTCTGAACTTGTTACTGATTGTAACAAGGTCATTTGCATCTTTGTTACTACATGAGTTACAAGCTACCAAAGCCTTGAGAAATACAAATACAAGCTACCAAATACCAAACACAAGCTACCAAAGCCTTGAGAAGGAACAAGTAACGGTGTGTATTAATCACTTTGGGGACCTGACATATTTTTGGCAGCACTAGACAGAAGAGCTACTCTCACAGTCTGAGGTGCAGTGGGAATTTTCATTGTGAATAGCTTAAAAGAAAGGAAAGGGTTTATCAGATCATTATATTCAGGTAAAATAATCTGGGGGCATTTGTCTCGTCAAGGCCCAATGCCTGGTACTTAAGAGGAGCCCAGTGAATTTTGCTTAACTGGAAGGCATGCTTCAGCAAGAACAGAGTAGCTTTGGCTTACACCAACTAAAATCACTACTGGATTGGAAATAGATGAAATTGAATCGAGACTAATATACCACTCAAAAAAAAAAAAAAAAAGTTAGGAATTGGTTTAGAGTAGAAGGCAGCGGCAACCCACTCCAGTCTTCTTGCCTGGAGAATCCCAGGGGCGGGGGAACCTGGTGGGCTGCCGTCTATGGGGTTGCACAGAGTCGGACACGACTGAAGCAACTTAGCAGCAGCAGCAGTCCCCAAACTTTTTGGCACCAGGGGCTGGTTTTGTGGAAGACAGTTTTTCCACAGATGGGGAAGGGGGATGGGGGATGGTTTCAGGATGATTCAAGAGCATTACATTTATTGTGCACTTTATTTCTAATCTAATGCCACCGCTGATCTGACAGGAGGTACTGGTCCACAGTCCCAGAGGATAGGGACCCGTGGTTTAGAGCAGTGGTTGAAGGGGAGGCTGGCTTCTCCTCCGGAAGAGTCTCAGTAGGAACTGGAGACATGCATTCATTCTGGTTCCTGTTGCCGACATATGCGTACTCAACAGAGATCCCTAAATGCTATCTTTTACCGAGGAGAGGGTGGAGCTGGTTAACACGAGGATTGAGCAATTACACTTTGAGTTGAAAGTCCTACCCCTTAATCCCCAGAAAAGTACAGGAATCAGCATGCCAAAGAATGTGCTACTCTAGAGAATACTATAAGCCAGAATCTGGCGTGATTCATCCGGAAGACTTCTCATGGAGAGAGCAGCAAATTCAAGGTCCAAGGGGGGATAAATTCCAGAGGACTCACATCCTTTCTCCTCTCTCCCGACACAGCCAGTATCTGGCTTCGCATGGCAGTGGCTTGGAGGGAGTCAGCCTCGCCTGGATTGGCTCTGCAAGTCCAGCAACATAAGAGATAACAAGAGCACTGAGCTCAGTGAGTCACCTTTGGGAGAAGACTGGCATCCCACTTCAGTTCTCAGGAAATATCTCTGGAAAGGAGTCAGCCACCACAGAGGTTTAAAAATACCTGTGCCCAAGCTCTACGGCCAGAGCACTTCACAGTCAATGCCCAAAGATCTCAGAAGCTGATCTGGCTGTGGGACACCTCGTTCACTTTCTTCACAGGGTAGAACAGGAGGAAAATGCGCTGCAAAGCCAGAGAAGTAAGAAAGGGAATGCAGCATGAAAAGGACCCCTAAGACAGGAAACAAGCTACTTCAGGAACTTCTAAGAAACACAGGCTGTGAGCTGAGGAAGTCCTGGCCACCCTTGAATACCCTCTTCAAGAGAGTGAGGCCCTCCTTCCTGGAGTGAGCACTCAGGTCTCAGGACACTCCAAACCCAGCCAGGGATGGTTTGCGCTTACTATGAACTGTGGGGGCTTTTCTGCCCCCGTTGGATCCCCCTCTGCTGTTTACTTAGCACATGGGCTGTGGCCACAGCAGCCAGCCCAGACTCCCAGTTTGTTCCCTAGTGCTTGTACTCAGCAGATAAGTCACGTCCAACTCTTTGCGACCCTACAGACTGCAGTCTGCCAAGCTTTGTGTCCAAGGGATTCTCCAGGCAAGAATACTGCAGTGGGTTGCCATTTCCTTCTCCAGGGGACCTTCCCCACCCAGGGACTGAACTCGCCTCTCCTGCATTGGTAGGTGGATTCTTTACCACTTGAGTCACCTGAGGAGCCCGTTTGTTCGGTAGACCTTCTGCAATAAGAATGCAGAACAGGGGATACTCGGGAGATCTAAGGTTGTGGAAGCAGAAATAGGTTTGAAAATCAGAGATGACCACCCTCTCATCAGTAACCAGGGCTCCTGAGGGCATGGACCGGGGCTAGGAGCAAGTCATTCGGTTTTGAAGGTGAAGCCAGCACGCTGATTTTACAGTGAGACGAAGGAAAAGGGGAAGATGTGATGCACATTATTCTCTTGGCTAATGGATGGATCCTTCCGTTCTTCCAGAGTGTGGTGGTAGCCCTACTGAGCCAGCCCGCCAGGCCCTCCCATCTTGGGTGTGGCTCACCCGGGCTGGGCAGATGGATTGGTTGCTAAAGCAGCAGTCCAGGAACTTGAATCTGGGTTTCCACCACTGCCTCCGCCCCAGCGCGTCCCGTTCTCCAGCCACCCGACGAGCTCCACCCCCAGGTAGGGGTGGTACTCTAGCTTCTGGCTCGGAAACACTTCTACTGGATGGCCTTGGGCTGAGAGGCAGCGGCATCCTCTCTGTTCCCCAGACAACCTGCTGCCATTTCATCATTTATCTGCCTCTCCATCCTCGATTAAAGTTCTTATAGGGTAAGGGCTATCGCTCAGTCGCGTCAGTCTGTTCTGTCTGGAAACCACTAAACAGTGGTATAGTGTTGCTAATGAGCGAATGAATGAATCAGATAGTTCCCTTGGCTGGAGCTGAGATGCAGGTGTGATTACCCTGGGCTGAAACCCTGGCCACTGGGGCAGAGCAGGAGGTAAGGGCTGTGAAGGGGCTGGGAAGGGCCTGGAAAGGGGCAGTCAATGAATGAACAGTAGAGTACATTCCATAGTGTAGGAGAAAATGGTGTGTCCTGCTAAACAGGTCTGGTCACCCAACACTTTTTCTCTAGTTTTGGTTTATCCCTCTTGATTGCTTTCTCACTGTGAGCTCCACAAGCTCTAACTACCTCATTGTTGGTCACTCTCGTGTTTACTGAAATCATTTTATTGTGATGTCTGTGTTTCTCCTATACAGGTCTGAAGAGTGGATGCTCACATATGTTTCTTTGTGTAACTGTCTCTTCAGAAAAAAAAAATTCTGGGTTCTACAAATTTAATTACAGTGGTGGGAATTCAATTTTTGCTGTATCTACACTGAGTACCTACTTTGCATGACTAGGCTCGTATGGGCCCCCTCTCCACAGCCCCCACCCCCATGGTGCTTGACTTTGGGGAGTTCACCAGCTAAGGTCATACTATTTTAAAATATGTCCTGAAATCTAGTTAACTGTGCTTCTGTGTCTTTCTCCACTAAACTGTGGGCTCCAGGAGCAGGGTCTTAGAAGCCAACACCCTGCCTTCAGAGTCTGCTCAGTGAATCAGTAAGAAGGAACTTGACAATAACATAAATTTTGATCCTTCTGGGAGTAGCAGGGAAGTAGGGGTCCTCCTTAGAAAAGTGTCTGCTCCTAAGCAGTATCAAATGTTTGCTCTGGACCCATGCCCAGATCCAGGCCATAATTTCAAAAAGGAGATTTCTAAAGAGCAAGAAGTCTGATCTCTTCTGTGTCTTGTCCATACCCTAGTTTTCTTACAGCCCACCCAAAAAACAATTGGCAGAATGTTAGTAAAAACAAACATGTTATCTAAAGCGTGTTTTAGGTGTCCTTCTTTTTGATGCTTTTAAAAAGAAAAAAAGGGGGGGTGAGGGAAAGGGAGTGGGATCGGGAAGTGAACCCCGGAGGCATTCTTGAATTTAATCCCTAAAGGGAACTCAGAAAAAGTGAGTTGAGGCAATGGATCTAATCCAGGCTGTCTCTCCCACCTTTCACCAAACATAAAATTTTCCCATTAAGAAAATGAGCAGCAAAATAAGAGCTCCAGATACAGTCCTATAGGAAGAACTCTGAGGCCTTCCTACCCTAACAAAGTACATCCAATTCTCCATGAAGAGCTGTCAGGTATCAGCCAGAACTGGCAAACAACAGCCACTGTGACAACAGCTATTAAATCCATTGTTGGATTAGGTGGTAGTTATTTAATAAAGGACTAGGAAGTGCTGAAAATCGTTAAAAATCATTCTTTTTGCTTTTGATGTGAGATTCCTAAATTGTTGAGTCTCAGAAAAATGAGAACCTTAAGACTCTAAAAAGATCAGCTTTCCTAGCAGTCTGAGTGCTAATCTACACTTTATATCTCTGAAAGGATTCCATTGTTTCCTTCAGCTTTAAAAGACTGGACTGGATCAAGGCCATACCAAGTGGGTAGTGCTCTAAAAAAGTCACAGGGTTGGAGCTGTCCATGGAAAGCAAAGAGGCACTCATTCTCAGCTCCACCCAGCCCAAGGCCTGACCTCACTGGAGAGTAGCTGCTGGAGAGGTTGGCCAGGTGCCAGACATGGGAGGCAAGGGGGCCATTTGATGTTGTATGCAGGAAAAGCCAGGGAAGAGCATCGCCTAGAAATCAGAGTGCTTTATGCCCAGAAGACCATTAGGAGAATCTGAAGAAACAAAATAAGAATCTCCAAATGGTGGATCAAGGACCACAGTGAAGAAAGTAGCTTCTGGCTGTCAAGGGAGGAATACCTCACTTGGAAGAGATGATTAAACAGAAACCAGACAGGAGTCTGTGGGGGCAGGGCTGAGGAAGAAATTTCAGATGAATTGTGAACTCATTCCTGCCCTAATGCCTGGCATCACCTTTTGCAATTTGATGAAATATGCTGGAGGCAAAGATCAGTGACAGGGTGTTTCCGTGGGCCTGGCCTCACCTGAAGGGCAGGTTATAAGTCCACTGCTGCGGTTTGAAACTCATGCTGCAGGGGGAAAAGAATCTGCAGTAACTGCAAACCTCTCAGTGGGAAGCGCTACCTCCCAAATAAAGCTGAGGCAGCCTGCCAGTGGGAATCCAGGCCGATAACCCAGCAGCTGAAACGCCATGACCCTACCAATCTAACTTGTCCTCAACCACAGTTCAGTCAAGAAACCTCTCCTTCAGATGGCCGGCCTGTCCGGGTGTGACTCATTTCCTCTTGGAAAATGCCCTCTAAAATGGCACAGTTCCCCTTTTCCTTCAGGGAGTGTTCTGTCTGAACCATCTGCAGAGAGTCTGGAACCATCCAGGCCACACCCACATGGTCTCACAACTGAGTCACAGGCTTCCACTAGGAGAATCCGGGAGCCCTTTGTGCTAACCACGCCCTGCAGAAACCTCAAGGGAGGGAAGCGGGTGGGCTTAACGTATTCCAGAGTCTGGACCAGGGCCCCGTGGTGCCTGGCACAGGGCTAGCTGCTCTGCTGGCCCCTCCACCCTCGCCCAACAAGGCAGATTCCGGGTTTCAGTTAGGTGGAGCCCGCCCCAGGCTGGAGAGTGCGGTATTCAGGTCTGAGGGCGAAGCACCAGTCCTTTGCCAGGCTCAAATTGTGTCCAGGTACCAACAGCTCTTTTTACTGGGCCAGGTTAATCTGGGGTGTTAGAGCCTTCATTAAACTCGCTCTTCCTCTGTCTCTGCATAGATCCACTAAAATAGCAAGACGGGAACCCTTTCAGTACAAAACCCACTTCAGTGGTGGCTGAAGGTGGTGGCTTCCCCCTACCCCCTCAGCAAAACTGTCCTATAAGGAAAACAAATAGAGCCTTCTTCCCTCCGCTGGTAGAGAGGAACTTCTCGTCTAGCAGACAAATAACAGGAAGCCCAACCTTGAAGCTTCGAGGAGAGGGACAGAGGGGTGTCCTTTAGGGAGAGAACCCGCCAGCCCTCTCCGAGTCTGCACGGGCCGTCCAGCTAGGAGGCTGCGAACATCTGGACAGAAGTCAGCCTGCAGCCGGAGCCCACAAAGAAACAAGCCGGCCAGGACAGGGGGCCAGAAACAGGGATTCGGGTTAACTGCGGAGACCAGTCGAAAAGCAGGAAGGGTGTAAAGAAAGATATACCGAAAGGTAGCGCAGAGCAGACCCCGGGGCACCGACACCGAAGTACTGGTAAAGGCCAAGTGCTCCCTCCTCTGGGGGTCTGGGGGGGTCGCGCCGGGGAGGGACAGGGGAGGTGCTCGCGCAGCTGGGGTGTGGCCCAGGGCTCGGGGAGAGGATAGCCCCGCATGCCCAGCCGACGCCCGACCACCGCCATCGTCCCACGCCCACACCTGGGACGCCCGGTGAAGACCGCCTGGCGAGCGGGAGCCGCCGACGTGGGGATTTCCCCGGGCGCGGGCTGTGGGGCCGGGGACCGCCCGGGACCGGCGGGCAGGACTCACCTTGGCGGGAGGCGCAGCGGGGACGCTCGGCTGGCGGGGACGCGCGGGCAGTGAGCACAGCGCCGCGGGCAGGGCGCCTTAGTACGTGCGGGTGGGGGGGCGGCGGGAGGCAGGAGGGGCCTGGGCGGGTGTCCGGGCCTCGGCTCACCCCACCTCTGCCCCTCCCTCCTCTTCCTGCCCGCCTCCCTCTCCCCCCGCCCCGCCCCGCCACACTCACACCCCGGGCGCAGCGCGCACACCCTTCTCTCGCTCTGCGGCGTAGCCTCGCTCCAGGCCTCCACCCGCCCCCAGGGAGAAAGATATTGTAAACTCTTCCTACTCAAATGCTCTCGGATATTTTCGTGCCCTTCCTCTCGGGTTTGCTTTTAGCGAGTAAGTGTGGAAATCAAAGAATCCAGTCATCCTGCGGGTGGGGCGCGCTGGCCCAGAACCAGATTGTAAGCTCCTCGTCTGTAAACCACAGGTCTAGGAATTATTTTCTAGATGATATTGTAGGGAGGGGCACCTGACACAAAGGCGTCAGACTTGGTTTCAGATTAGACTCTAAGAGGTAAATTGGGAGGGTTCCAAGGCCTGCGGGGGGGTCTCCCTCTCACCCACCGCCCGGCCTACGGGTTGTTCTCGGAGAAGCCGAGTTCACTACCCGCCGCAGTGAAGGGGGTGGTGGTGCTGTTTGGCTTTTTAGCTCCAGGGCATTACGAACCTTTGGTTGAACTGGAAATTGACCCCTCTTAGCGTGCGTGGCAATTGGTCTAGCGTTCAGTTTCGGCTGTAGTTGACATTATTAAAACCTGTTTAAGAATCTCCTTTTTTTCTTTTTTCTTTTGGTCCTGAAATTGGCCTGTTTGGTCCTCAAAGCACTTCAGAAGGAATTTAGAGAAAACCTAAGGGTTTCCTAGCTGGTGCTATCCATTCCCCCACCCGCCACCCCCAACATTTATTTTAATTGTGGTTCAGGGTTAAATGCAAACTACTAGCAGCTGTTGGTGGAAAAGGGCCCAGTCCCAAGTCTTGGGTGTTCCTTTGTTCCCAGGGGAGGTCCTGGGAGGAGTGAGTGATCCCTGAGGAATGAGCAGTCTTGGGGAATCCTCCAAATGCCTCCATGTGACTAATCTGAGCTCTTGCCAGGAAAACTCGGATTTCAGTTCTCACTCCACTGAGTTCCTCAACCCTGGTGCTGAACGTTCAAGGGGGGAGTTCTGCAGTCTTCCCATAGGCTTCCTAAGCTCTTCCTAGGCTGTTGGCTACAGTCAAGAGTGGAGAAAATTCTCGGTCCCTTTAGTTCCAGGAAAGATGCAACTGGATTTAGAATGAGAACACCTGAGTTCCTATACTATGCACTCCTTGATTCCTTCACTTGATTTGCAATGTTTAGGAATGCTTAGTGTATGTACTGAGAGAAGGCGATGGCACCCCACTCCGGTACTCTTGCCTGGAAAATCCCATGGACGGAGGAGCCTGGAAGGCTGCAGTTCATGGGGTCGCTAAGAGTCGGACACGACTGAGTGACTTCACTTTCACTTTTCACTTTCCTGCATTGGAGAAGGAAATGGCAACCCACTCCAATGTTCTTGCCTGGAGAATCCTAGGGACAGGGGAGCCTGGTGGGCTGTCGTCTATGGGGTCACACAGAGTTGGACACGACTGAAGTGACTTAGCAGCAGTGTATGTACTAGGGCATGGGGATTCGGAAATCAAAGAATCGGTCTGTCCCTCAAACTTCAAGCTTTGTTGGAAGATAGATTAGCAAACAAAATCCACTGAGCTCAGTGAATGGTAGAGGATGCTATCGGACACTGTGAGCATTGAGGAGGCACCTCCAAGTCCCCGTGGAATTATCACAGAACAATTCCTGGAGCAGGAACATTTGATAGATGTTTTAAAGATAATATTTACCATGACTTTTAAATTTGATTGTAAAACAGGTGCATTCTTCTTGTAGAAGGTTTGGGAAATATACCAATGTATAAGGAGAAAAATAAAATCACTTGTAAATGCATGGACCAAAGGTAAACATTTTTATGTATTTCCTTTTTTTTGTTCATATTTATGTGGTTGCATTGAGTCTTTGTTGGGCCCAGTAGTAGCCCCATGACATGTGGGATCTTTCTGGACCAGGGTTCAAACCCATGTCCCCTTCGTTGGCAGGCAGATTCTCAACCATTGGACCACCTGGGAAGTCTTGGGTAGTAGTTATTTAGTGAAGGGCTGCTGCTGCTAAGTCGCTTCAGCCGTGTCCGACCCTGTGCGACCCCATAGATGGCAGCCCATTAGGCCCCTCCGTCCCTGGGATTCTCCAGGCAAGAACACTGGAGTGGGTTGCCATTTCCTTCTCCAATGCGTGAAAGTGAAAAGTGAAAGTGAAGTCGCTCAGTCGTATCTGACCAGTAGCGACCCCATGGACTGCAGCCTACCAGGCTCCTCTGCTCATGGGATTTTCCAGGCAAGAGTACTGGAGTGGGGTGCCATTGCTTTCTCCAAGTGAAGGGCTAGGAAGTGCTAAAATCTGTTAAAAAAATAAGCAAATTCATTCTTCTTGCATTTGATATGGTTTTCCTAAATTATGACATTGATTATAAAATTATGTATTCTATTTTTGCTCCATAACTTATCTTTACTATTTATATGTCATCAAGAGCATGATTGTTCATTTACTCATTCCTTTTTATTTTTTCACTCAACAAGTTACTGCAGTTGACTCTTTATATCTGAGAGTTCTTCATCCTCAGATTCAACCAACCATGGATCAAAAATATCCAGAGAAGTAATATCATAAATGTCCAAAAAGCAAACTTGAATTTGCAATAATTTGCATATTTTAAATCGCAATTTTGCATATTTTGCAGTCTTTACAATTTTTGCATTCTGTTAGATATTAAAATGAACTTATAAAACAGAAAGATACAGACTTATAAAATGAACTTATGGTTGGGGTCAAGGAAGGGATAGTTAGGGAGTTTGGGATGGTCATGTACACCCTGCTGTATTTAAAATGGATAACCAACAAGGACCTACTGTATAGCACGGGGAACTCTGCATGATGTTATGTGGCAGCCTGGATAGGAGGGGAGTTTGCGGGGGGAGAATGTATAGGATGACTGAGTCCCTTCCCTGTTCATCTGAAATTATCACAACATTGTTAATCGCCTATACCCCAATACAAAATAAAAAGTTAAAAAAACAACAAAAAAAGAAAAGTAATCTAGAGGTGATTTAAAGTACACCAAAGGTTGTGTGTAGGTTATATGTGATACTGTATCATATTATGTAAGGGACTTGAGCATCCGTGGATTTTGGTATGGGGAAGTTTCTGGAGCCAGTACCTACAAGGACACCAAGAAGCCACTGTGTTTGATTACATTGTAGCTCCTTTACTCTCTTCTCTGGCCTGCCAGCCATACTCTCAGGGCTCCCAGGTCTTAGTGGCTACAGCTTCACAAGACAGATGGAACCTGGGTTTCCAAAGCACTGTGCTAAGTGCCGAAAGTACAGTGGTAGGAATGGGTGCAGGATGGACTTCCCTGGTGGTCCAGGGGTCAAAAACCCACCTGCCCATGCGGGGGACATGGATGGGTCCCTGGTCTAGGAAGACTCCACACGCCACGGAGCAACTGAGCCTGTGTGCCACAACCGCTGATCCTGCATGCCCTAGAGCCTGTGGCCCGCCGCAAGCGAAGCCACCTCCATGGGAAGCCCACAGAGAGCAGCAAGAGTGAGCCCGTGTGCAGCAACGAAGACCCAATGCAGCCAAAAGTAAGTACAGCATTTGAAAAATGGTTGCAGGTTAGACACTATCTCTGCCCTCTTTTGACATTTTTTTTTTACTCTAGGTACTGGTAGATCCATAAAGCTCTAAGTACCTGCCATGCCTTTCATCTCTCTCTAGGAGAGGTGGTCCCAGGCAGTTCTTTCTCCAGAAGTTGATTATCCTTTATAAACCACAGGTTCACAGAGCCAGCTCTGTTTCCCGAGTGACAGCTGATCAGACCAGGGGCTAGTGCTTGAGGCAGAGCTGCCCACCAAGGATGGTAAGGTGGTAGGGGGTTGGGGGGAGATGGGAGGAGAGGAGCAGAATGATTGGCCACCAGAGGAATGGGAACAGATTGGAGACAATGTGGTTCCTAGAACAAAGAGGAGGTGGTATTCATATTCTCCACCAGGCCCATCGCACGCTCCAGCGTAGGAAATACTGGGAGTAGGGGATGTGTTCCACTAATGAGACAGTATTGGGTATTTTTCCCAGTTCTCCATGTCACATAGCAATGAAACCCACTTCCCAGTGGTTCTCAACTCTTGCATTTGTGGTTGCAGCAAAGAGGGCATGGTGTCCACCAGAGATGTGTTCTTCCTATCGCAGTGTAGAGGTGTTGCTGAGAAGAGGCTGCGGAGCCAGAGATTATACTCCTAGCACCTCTTGCACTTCATGTGACTCAGTGACTAGTCATCAGCAGAATGGGGCTGGAAGGGATGGGTGTCACCTGCAGGCCAAAGGGGGTAAGAGATGACTTTCCACGTTCTTTTTCTCCATCTTCTGAATTCTGAAATTCTGGGGGTAGAGAAGCCACAGCTGGAAGGAGCCCGAGTCCCTGAATCACCGAGTGGAGGAAAACCACCAGCTAACCAGGAACATTTTCATCTGACTAGTTTTGTGGGTGAGAAGGAACCTCATAATTTGGGTATGTATTCGTTACAGCAGAACAGGGTGGCATTTTTAAAAACACAATATTTTGGCAGCATACTCAAAAAGATTAAGTGGCATGTATAGTAATCACACTATTATACTGGTCACATTTTAGCATCATGGTGGCACTGTTTAAGGAGACACTTTTAGCGCCCTGATCACTCTCAGATACTCAGGAGACAAAGTTCTGGGAAGTCTGGCAAATGGATAGTTTCTTTGTTTCTTCATTTGCATCAAGTTGCGCCCGGCACTGCACCGAAACTATGGGCAGCAAAGCTCAACATTCTGTCTGCTCAAACGTGGTACTACCGGTTTGAATCGTAGTTGTAACAAAAGGAAACTTTATTCATCAATTATGGAGCCCTAGGAAGGAATGGGCTGCCATCTGTGGGGTCGCACATGGTCGGACACGACTGAAGCGACTTAGCAGCGGCAGCAGCAGGAAGGAATCACAACAATCCTCTATAGCAGTTCAGTTGAGAACTATCAGTTTACAGTTGCCTGGTCAAGACTTTTTGCTAGCAACCCCCCAAACAAACAAAACAACAGGAGCTTTCCTGGTGGTCCAGTGGCTAAGACTCTACACTTCCAGTGCAGGGGTCACGTGTTTGATCCCTGGTCAGGGAACTAAGACCCCACATGCTGAGCAGCTGGGAAAAAAAAAAAATAAATAAAACAACAGACCTCCCCCCACCTCCACTGTGTGTGAAAGTGAAAGTCACTCAGTCGTGTCCAACTCTTTATAGTCCATGGAATTCTCCAGGCCAGAATAATGGAGTGGGTAGACTTTCCCTTCTCCAGGGGGTCTTCCCAACCCAGGAACTGAACCCAGGTCTCCTGCATTGCAAGTGGATTCTTTTATCAGCTGAGCCACAAAGGAAGCCCAAGAATACAGGAGTGGGTAGCCTATCCCTTCTCCAGTGGATCTTCCCGACCCAGGAATCAAACTGGGGTGTCCTGCATTGCAGGTGGATTCTTTACCAGCTGAGCTATGAGGGAAGCCCGTACATGTCCCATATTTTTTGACATTTAGGTCGTTAGCAGTGTTTTACTGTCATAAGTAATAATTAAATATAAAAGGTCTGCTTTTGAATAAATAGCTTTGCCCACATGTTCATTTTCTTAGGAAAGATTCCTACCAAAGACTGTCCTTTTTCTTTGTTTACATGGATCTTAAAGGACAAGTAGGGTCTAGCCGCATTTCTGTGGGGGCAGATAGGAGGGAGAAGCATGTCCCAGGGCATGGAGTTGTGAGGTATCCTGTTTGTTCCAGGAATTGCCCCTGCACAGGGAGGATGTAAAGTCCCTGAGGGCCTTGGCAGGGGGATGAGTCCCAAGAGGAGGTGTGTTTTTTGGGGCACCTGGTTTGCTTTGCTTGTTGCTGAACCAGACTTGCATCTGTTTTTGCCCATGGGTAGTAAAGTCAATCTGCTGACCCGAGGTTGCAGCAGAGAAAAGTACAGCATTTACTGTAAGGTTTCAAACAAGGAATTCAGGGCAGCTAATGCTCAAAAAACCTGAACTCTACCATGGGTTTCAGGGAAGCATTTTTTTTTTCTTCAATTTACTTTTAGTTGGAGTATAATTGCTTTACGATGTTGTGTTCATTTTTGCTGTACAAGAATGTGAATTGGCTATATGTATACATATATCCCCTTCCTCTTGAGCCTCCCTTCCCCCATCCCCCATCCCCCCACCCCAGGTCATCACAGAGCACCGAGGTGAGCTCCTTGTGCTATACAGCAGTTAGGGAAGCATGTTTAAAGACAGGTGAGGGAGGGGAGTCACAGGGTGTGTGATCAGCTTGTGCACAATTCTTTGATGGTGAGGTAATAGGGTCATGTCACAGGGGTTAACATTATCAGTCCTCTGGGGGCTACAGTGCTTATGGTCATCAAGCAGCTAATGCCTTTCATTGCTGGAGGGGGGAGGGGGGCAGCGGGTTTCAGCATCTGTAAAACAGTTCAGGAAATATGCATCAGATACTGTTATCAAGGTACTTCACAGAGGAACTAAAGATTCTGTGAGTGTCATATGGCTGACTTACTGTTTAACTCCTTATCAGTTCTCCTGCCCCAACCACTGTTTTTGCCAGTATGTGTTCACGTCCTTGCAATCCTCAATTCTTGAGCTTTTGTGACTTTTGTGGCTTTTGTGAGTCAGGGGAGGCCTGGGAGACGACAGCTATTCTACAAACACGAGGCAGACAGAGGACATGGGAGGGGGAAGGGGGTCTGTCCCAGGAAAGCACTATAGGGTCCTGCTTGGTTATTGCTAACGAATTTGGAGCTCATTTCTAAAGGTAACAAGGAGCCGCCAAAGAATGGCTTACCAGTCACGTGGCTCTGGGGAAATCATCTCACCTCTGGGGAAGTCATTCACTATTCAGAACCTGAGTCTCCTAACAGTTAAAATAGGGATAGATACTCATCTTCTGAGGTGATGACAAAGAATGAAGGCATCCGTTTGGCCCGGGCATGCAGCAGTTTTCAGACAGCAGATGAGCTTCTGTGTGATCCCTCCTGGCAGAGAAAAAGCTTTAAGGAGGCCAAGCTGGGCTGTTTTGTGGCCCGAGGTCTCTCATGTGGGATCTGTGGGCAAACATCTTTGCGACTTCCTTCTGGGACACTGGGAGAACTCCAGCAAGGCTGTACTTCCTGGACTAACATATCTCTTGGAGCAGCAGAAGCTGAAGTTCTGTATTATTATAATTATTATTTTGTTTTTGTAAATTTATTTATTTGACATGTACACACTGCTTTATTTATTATTTTTGGTTGAGCTGGGTCTTGGTTGCTGCATGCGGGCTTTTTCTCTAGTTGTGGGGACCAGGGGCTACTTCTCTAGTTGCAGAGCACGGGCTTCTCATCGTGGCGGCTTCTCTTGTGGCAGAGCACAGACTCTAGATGCATGAACTGCAGTAGTTGCGGCACAGGGGCTCATTATCTGTGGCTCGTGGGGCCTAGAGCGTGCAGGCTCAGTAGCTGTGGTGTGCAGGCTCAGTAGCTGTGGTGTGCAGGCTCAGTAGCTGTGGCACACGGGCTCAGTTGTGCCGAGGCACGTGGGATCTTCCCGGACCAGGGATTGAACCTGTGTTCCCTGTATCGGCAAGCAGATTCTTATCCACTGCCCCACCAAGGGAGTCCCTTATTATTATTTATAAAATAATTTTATTTATTCTTGGCTGTGCTGGGTCTTCATTGCTGCATGGGCTCTTCTCTAGCTGTGGAGAGCAGGGGCTACTCTTCGTTGCAGAGTGACGGCTTCTCTTGCTGGGGAGCACCGGCTTTCGGGCGCTCAGGCTTCCGTAGTTGCGGCTCCTGGGCTCTAGAGCGCAGGCTCAGTAGTTGTGGCATTTGTGCTGAGTTGCTCTGCTGCATGTAGGGATGGAACCCAGGTCCCCTGCATTGGCAGCTGGATTCTTATCCACTGCCCCACCAGGGAAGGACATTATTATTATTTTTAACACAAGAGAACTCTTAGCTTGGGGTTGGAAACCATTTGCTTTCTATCGGTTAACTGCAAATTCTAATTATTATAATCTATTAAATATTTACAAAGCACCTATTAATATCTGGAATGTTCCTGACTGGAAACATGTCAGGAACAAGACAGACAAATTTCTGCCCTCATGGGCCTTTTATTCTAGTGGGAAAGGCAAATAAAATGCAGGTAAAATGAAACTAATACAAAATTTTGGTAAGTTGTGAGGTGAAGTTGAAACTGAGTGATTGAACTGACTAACTGAATGAGTGTCTTGTTGGGAAAAACAAAGGGCTTAGTTAGAGAAGAATTGAAGTAGAAAGTCAGGGAAGACTTCACTGAAGCAGGGATATTTGAACTCAGAAGAGAAGGAACTATGGTTGCAAATAGAGGAGGGACTAGGACGAAGCTTTCTGGGTGGAGGAAAAACATATGTGAAGGCTGGAACATGGGGAGGAGTTTGGTCTGAGATGGGAATTGAAAACCACTAGCGTGCCTGCAGCGAGAGGAGCAAGGGGGAGGGGAACTGGACCTTGAGAGAGTCAGTTTGGCTACATAACACAGGGGTTAGGAGCTCAGGCTTGGGGAATGAATCATATTTTCTCTGCCGCTCATTAGCTTTGTCATCTTGAACATGTCAGCAACCTTTTTAAACCTCAGTTCTCATCTGGAAAATAGACTCAAAAGAAATCCCAGCCTCCTAGGAATATTGTGACTAGAAATGAGTAAATACTTAGCAGAGTGCCTGGCACATTGTAAATGCCCCACTCCTGTTAACTGTAATTATTATTAAGTGGAAGATGGGTTAGAACCAGACAGACTTGTGTTGAAATCTGACTTGCTGCATGATTGCTTTGGGCCGTGGGCAAGTAAGCCTCTGTGCTTTCTGTTTCCTCACCCATAAAATAGACTTCAAATTCCTTCCCTGAGGGGTGGGTTAATAAGATACGAAGTGATTTATGTGCAGCCATCCTGAAGCTAGGAGCCAACCTCTCAAGATCTTTTAATTATTTTAAATTATTTTCCTGAATATATCCAGTCTCTTTTTATATTTTCATATATGTTGGTTACTACGAGTGAAATGACACAGAACATACAAGACATACAAGACGCACACAGGAGACATACACTCTGGCCAGAGGGACAAGAACTGGGCAAACTAATTGCCGTTTATTATTATAAAGCCCTCCTTAGGCAGAATTCCAGACTGTAAGAATAAGCCTTTTCAGTACAGTGCAGGTGCATACATGTTATCGTACAGCAAAGGGGAGTGAAATCTCTGTCTACTGCAGAGTCTGCACAAAGCCCTCATCTTCTTATCTCAAGAAGGGAATGCTCCCTTGTTTGCAAGGAACCATTAAACTCAAGGCTGTGTCCAGACTCTTTGGCAGAACGCCTCGTATGCAAGGACGCTCAGCCTGAGCAGAGAGACCCGTTTGCAGGCACATTTCTGCTACCCTATTAACCCTTCATCTCCCCCTTTTTTATTTTATTTAAGCCCTCGAGACATTTGTATTGATGTTTTGTAGAGCAAGGTGTAAAGCTGTAGACGGCCAACCTCCAGCCTCGCTAGCCCCTTTTGCGGCTGTGCCTGTCTTAGGTTGCCCTGCTCTGAGGGTCTTACCCATCATTGGCTATCCAGCCACCTCTTGCGGGCTAGGCGGAATCTCTCTAGATGATGGGCATCTAGAACTCTTTTTATTTATATGTCTCAGTTAATCTCTTGAAGGGCTCATGTTAAATGGTACAGGTGTTATACAAAACAGAAGAATTCCAATCATATTTCAACACACTTCATGTAGATAAAACAGCCAATTGATCTCCAAGCCAGGAAACAGTGTGTTTGAAGATTGAGCACGTCGGTAGCAAGTTGTGCATCCAAATCTCACTGTTGTTGCCATTACAAATGAGAGTCTTTATGCCAGTCCTGAACAAAATCAGCTGTTTGAATTCCTTGGTGTAATGCAAGGCCTGCTACAGCTGCTGTTGCAGTTACTGCTGCGACTGCGAGAATCAAAGCAATGACCACAGCAAGCATACGTGGAGATCGGTGTAGCAAAGTCTGTACAGCAGTTACTAGATGAGAGGCAGCAAAAGAATCTGACCATGGCCTAGTCAGATTTATAGGCAACCATACTTCTGTCTGAGCTTTAACAATTACTAGCAAGAAATTGGAGTTAAAGGCTTGTCTTTCAAATTTTTCCTACCAAGACATTTACACATTGAGTTAAATTACAATAGTCACATGACATAGACCCCACAGTATCATTACAGGTCCAATTCCCATATAACAATGTAAAAGGACATTTTACACATGCCATTGCGGATTAAGATTTATTAACATGTAAATTAACATGGAATGGACCCGAAGAGTCACCACTGTCCAAAGTATAATTTCCTGACCAGATAGTGAGATTATCAGAAACCGCCCATAGTTTTAAAATATCTCCTTGAATGTACCTATGGATATCCTTGCAATTGTAATTGAGGAGGGACAAGTGCAAATTGCTGCCATTTAACTGTTTCTTTACCATTACCCATCAAAGTGGTATTTGCACGATGCCACCTAAACGGTTTATTTGACCATTTTTCTAAGAATTGTCCATGATCTGGACTCCAATCTACAATGATGGCCCCAGAATAATTCATGACCGTAAAGGGTCGATGACCTCGGCAACGTTCCCACTCCAAAGATTCTAGAGAAGGAAC
The DNA here is from genome assembly GCF_032405125.1 of Capricornis sumatraensis. Classification (NCBI taxonomy): domain Eukaryota; kingdom Metazoa; phylum Chordata; class Mammalia; order Artiodactyla; family Bovidae; genus Capricornis; species Capricornis sumatraensis. Next base: position 120,010,377 of record NC_091070.1, on the reverse strand, counting down.
AAAAAAGTTAACAGGACATAGCGACATGTGTTTTCCATTACGAATGTCTATCAGTTCTGTCGAGGTGCTAAATCCCCTGGTGGAAACAAGCACAGCAAAAGTAGCAAAATGGTGATTATTATACTTTACCCCCCATGAATTATAAGAATGATGAGAATGTTCCTTAGTGGACAGACAAAAGGGGTGTCCCCCTATACATAAAGTAATACCTTCCACTGCAATGGTCAAATTACTAATATTATATTATTGTTTATGATGAGATAGTTGTTCTATTCCCCCGCAAGCTGGCGGGGGAAAGAAGGCAGTCTCATTAGTACATACCTGCACTTCTGGTTCCCCCCAGGAAACTGCTCTTACTACTGGGGGATTAGGTATATATGCCCAATATGTATGATTACTTGCCAATACACCAATTACCTGACGTGTCACCACCACCATCATGGCAAGCAAAAGATTGGTAGGATTCAGAGGTTGCCCCGCCTTCACTAATGTCTTTTCTGCTTTCTGAGTCAACCTCTTCATTTGACCCCACGTAGGAGGTGTTGCTTCTCTTGTACGGGAGGTAAGGCTTCTCTGCATAGTAAGCTCTTCAAATTTTTGAACAAGGGGATCAGCCATTGTTGATTTTGATCAATCTTGAGTGGGTCCAAAACCTGTAATTATCAACAGAAATGAAAGCATACCCTCGTCCCAAATATATTAAGGATGCTGGGATCCAACCTTTATCTTTCTCTTTATACCAAATAGGCGTATTCAAGATCTTCTTATCCTCTTCTTTCCCTTGAAAATGCAACTCTGCTGCTGATAGATTTCCCTCGCTCCAAACATTTAAAAAATTTAGGGTAAGTAAGGTTTTATTCAGAATGTCTTTAGGTTTCATAAATCTCTCTTGTTCCCCCTTTTTTATTTTTTCAAGATAATCACACAAGGTACGATTAGCTCTTTTAATGATAGCTTGCCCTTGACTATTATAAGGAATACCAAAAGTATGAGTTATATGGTATTGAGCTAAAAAGTGAGCTAATTTTGCGGATTGGTAAGCAGGTGCATTATCAGTTTTCAATTCAATTGGTAATCCCATAACTGCAAAATAAGATAACAAATGAGTAATAACAGCGTCAGCCTTTTTAGAATGTAATGCAGTGCCCATTGAAAATGTGTGCAAGTGTCTATAGTATGATGCACACATTTTTGTTGTCCGAAAGAAGAAATGTAAATTACATTTATTTGCCATATCTGATTTGCTTGTTGTCCTCTTACGTTGACACCTGGTGGGGTAAACAGCAAAGCAAAGGGTGCACATATGGAACAAGAACAAACAATATTTTGAGCTTGTTTTCGAGTAACAGCGTGAGATTTTTGTAACCCTTTGGAGTTGGTATGTTGTAAGAGATGTTCTTGCTTTGCTGCTTCTATAGGATTAAGTAAGGCATCAATTGTAGCATTTCCGAAGGATAAGGGTCCAGGAAGGGCAGAATGTGCACAGATGTGAGTAAAGAAAATTAACTCTGAACGCTGCAAAAGCAATTGTTGTACTTGGTAAAACAATTTATCAATAACTGTTTTAAGAGTCAGTGGAAGGGAGACATGAGGAAGCTGTAGGCAAGAGAGAACAGCATATCGAGAATCTGAAACAATGTTAATAGGAAGTTGGGGAAAATCTTGCAAAACTAAATAGATAGCCCACAATTCAGCAGGCTGTACAGAAGAAAATGAGTGGGGGAGAACCTTGGAATTTTCCGGGGTCCGATATCCAGCAGTATTTTTATTTGCATCTGTAAAAATAGTGGGTCCCTTAACTGGAACATCTGAAATTGGGGAAAGAGATATCATAGTGTTAGTCCGGAGAAAGTCAATCAATTTAGATGATGGATAATGATTAGAAAACGAACCAGGATATGAAGCAAGAGAAATTTGCCAGTTTTCATTAAATTGTAAACATCGAGATATTTGAGCAGTTGTTAACTGAGTAACAATCTGGTGTGGTTTACATCCTGATAGTTGTAAAATACGATAGCGACCTTTCTGTATAAGGAAGGCTAATTTATCCATATATATAGTCAATTTTTTGGAAAAACTGTTAGGTAAGAAAACGCATTCTATTAATCCTTCTTCTTGAGCAATTACACCAGATGGGGAATAAGGGGTATGAAATATGATAAGAGAAATAGGTTGAGATGCATGTAAGTCAGTCAAAAAATCGTCATTCAGTTGTTGTTCAACAAATTGAAGTTCCTGTAAAGCCGATGGGGTTAAGGTCCGGGGGCTATCCAGAGCTGCATTTCCTTTTAAAGTAGAAAACAAATGTCGTAATTGATAAGTAGGAATCCCAAGTACCGGGTGTAGCCAATTAATATCTACCAATAACTTTTGAAAATTATTTAAGGTTTTGAGATGGTCTCTTTTAATTTGCAACTTTTGGGGCCTAATTTTGTGTTGTTTTAATATTGTCTCTAAATATGAAATAGGAAAGTCTTTTTGAATTTGTTTTTCGGGGCTATTTGCAAATTGTATAGTCTTAAAGCCTCTTGTACTTTTAAAAAGAATTCATCACGTTCAGCAATACTAGGAGCTGCCAATAGGAGATCATCCATATAATGATATAGAATATAATTGGGGTATTTTTGACGAAGGGATTGTAAAGAGCGAGCTAAGAGTTTTTGGCATAAGGTAGGACTGTTTATCATTCCTTGTGGTAAGACTGTCCATTGATAACGCTTAACAGGCTGAGCATGATTAAGAACAGGAACTGTAAAAGCAAATTTATCTCTATCTTGCAATTGTAGAGGAATGGTAAAAAAAAAACAGTCTTTAAGATCTAGCACCATTAAAGACCAATTCTGAGGAATAAGAGCTGGAGAGGGGAATCTCAATTGCAATGCTCCCATAGGTTTAATACATTTATTAACTTCTCGTAAATCAGCTAACATTCTCCATTTTCCAGATTTCTAACAAAAACAGGAGAATTCCATGGGGAGGTAGAAGGCTCTATATGACCAAGTTGGAGTTGTTCTTGTACTAATTGTTCTAACGCCTCAAGCTTCATTTGTGGTAATGGCCACTGCTCAACCCATTTTGGAGTATTAGTTAACCATTTTAATGGGAGTGCTCGAGGAATTTGAGCAGTGGCTACTAGTTTTCCAATGGAATGGTTACAGAAGCCCCCAAAGGAGAGAGAAGATCTCTCCCCCATATATTAATAGGTATATTTACAATATAAAAGGTAACAAACACTGATCTTTTATTATGGAATTGACATTGCAAGGGATGGGTACTCTTCCAGATATCTGCAATGGAGCCCAATCCCGTTAGCATTAAAGGGTTTTTTTTTTTTTTTTTTCCCTCTCGGGGCCATTGTTGAGAAGAAATGACTGAAATATCCGCCCCTGTATCTACTAGTCCCTCAAAGTTGTTTTTTTTTGTATAATCAAGGAGAGAACAGGGCGAGAATCTCTGATAAGCATTTCCCAAAATATATGTCGCCCAGTACTTCCAAATTCCCCTGTTCGTTTATTAGGAAGAGCCAAAAAGGGGTGATAAGGTAGGAGAAGTATTTGGGCAATACGTTCCCCAGCTAACAATGAAAGTGTGGTAGAAGTAGAGACCATAATTAAAATTTCCCCAACATAATCAGAGTCTATTACCCCAGAAAATATGGTTAAACCTCTCAAAGCCGCGCTGCTATGGCCTAATATCAAGCCAAAAGTGCCTTTAGGCAGTGGTCCAAATACATTTGTTTTTAATTTATAAATGCCTCCCCCTGGTGACAAAAGAACATTATCAGCTAGTGGCAAATCAGCAGCAGCACTCCCTGAAGTAGCAGACCGTAAGTCCGAAATCATCATCTGAGGTCTTTTTAACGGGGCAGATGGAATGGGAGGAGTGCAAGGAGAAGTCCCCGGTATTGTTCCTGGGCCCCAAGGACTCAGGCCAGCAGGATAGTTTCCCGGTATCAGGTTGCCCATTTTATCTGTTTTAGATCTGCATTCATTAGTCCAGTGAAACCCCTTCCCGCACCGACGGCAAAGTCCAGGAGGAGTCTTATTTTTCCCAGCAAGAGATCTGTCTTTAGGAATTGCACCTTGATCAGCTTTTAATTTTTGACACTCTTTTTTTTTTTTTATGACCAGGTTTTTTACAATGAAACCAGTTACCTCCCTTTGGTGGTCTCATAACCTTGGCCAAGGCTGTAGAAAAGACATTAGCCTGATGCTCAGTTTCTCCTACTCCCGAGCAGGCTCTGATATATTCAGCTATAGATGCACCCTGTCCCTTTAAAGGTCCCAGTATACGCTTGCATTTAGGATTTGCATTTTCAAATGCTAAAGTTTGTAATAATATCTCTGAAATTTCATCCCTCCCTATAGCCCATTCCACAGTTACCCTCAATCTTGCTAGAAAGTCAGTATATGGCTCATTAGGGCCTTGCATTGTTTTAACAAAGGAGGGCTGGGCTTGGCCAGTAGGCACCACATGGCGCCATGCTCCTAAAAAGACTTGGCGGACTTGTTGTAACTCCTGATCAGCGTATTGAGCCTGTTCTCTTAAAGCCCGATATTGGCCCTCTCCCATTAATTTGTCCTCGAGAGGACCAAGGGGGGGTTTGTACCTCATTAATCTGAGCCTGCTTTCTAGCTTCTTCTTCCCACCAGCTACGAAGTTGCAACCATTGAGAGCCCTCCAAGACAGCTTGGGCAATAGATTCTCAATCTAACGGAATGATTTATTTGCCTTTTTCCAATGATTTCAACATAGCCAAAACAAAGGGAGATTGAGGACCTTACTGCGCTACTGCAGCTTTAAGATCTTTAAAAAATTTATATTCCAAAGGAGCATATTGAACATTTATCACATTGCCATCTTGTTGTCTCTGGATGGGAAACAATTGTGGAGGGTCGATAAACCCACCAGGGGGAGCAGACAGGTCATCATCATGAAGCACAGACAAAGGAAAGGAGAACCGACAATGTTCCCACATCGGGCCGATCACCCGCAGTGGGGAGAAGAGAAGCATAAGGAGGAGCAGAGGCGCAGATTTCTTCTCCTCCTTACGGGATCTCCACCATTCCTGGAATAGGTGGGTCATTTCTTTAATCTCTTTGCCCTCCTCTGACGAAACTGAAGAAGCCTCCGAATCTGATTCTGAACTATCAGATGTTTCACCATTTCCAGAAGGAGGCTTATTTATATCCTTACTTTCAGGCAATGCAGAAATTCCACCAACATTTGGCATATCCTCATAAATTGCCTCTTCCTTCATTAAAGCATTAGATTTAGTCTCATTATCAGTAGCTAGCAAAGTCAAAGCCTGTGTTATAGCATTACATAAATTCTATAACATGATTCAATATATAAATTCACATATTGTGCCCCTAATGAACATTTATTTCTTCCTAGCAGGATTTCCCCATGGTTTTTTGAACCATGAACTTTTGAAAGTTCCCATCTGCTAGGGTGAAGAATTCCCCATGATTATGTACAAGAATTCACCTAGCAATTTTTTCCGCTAGGGTGAGGAATTCCCCATGTTTCCGAAAGCTCCCCTGCTATGGATCTAAAATCCCCCCGGGGTTTCTTACCTCTTTCGGTTTCACTCGAGCCCCACGTTGGGCGCCAGATGTTGGTTACTACGAGTGAAATGACACAGAACATACAAGACATACAGGGCGCACACAAGAGACATACACTCTGGCCAGAGGGACAAGAACTGGGCAAACTAATTGCCGTTTATTATTATAAAGCCCTCCTTAGGCAGAATCCCAGACTGTAAGAATAAGCCTTTTCAGTACAGTGCAGGTGCATACATGTTATCGTACAGCAAAGGGGAGTGAAATCTCTGTCTACTGCAGAGTCTGCACAAAGCCCTCATCTCCTTCTTTTCTCAAGAAGGGAATGCTCCCTCGTTTGCAAGGGACCATTAAACTCAAGGCTGTGTCCAGACTCTTTGGCAGAACGCCTCGTATGCAAGGACGCTAAGCCTGAGCAGAGAGACCCGTTTGCAGGCACATCTCTGCTACCCTATTAACCCTTCAATATATACATAAAGTTTATTTTAACTTATTAGCACAAGCTCAGAAGAGAATGACTATCTCAGTTCAGTTCAGTTCAGTAGCTCAGTCATGTCTGAATCTATGCGACTCCATGGATTGCAGCATGCCAGGAGTCCCTATCCATCACCAACTCTTGAAGCTTGCTCAGATCCATATCCATCGAGTTGGTGATGCCATCCAAACATCTCATCCTCTGTCTGCCCCTTCTCCTCCTGTCTTCAATCTTTCCCAGCATCAGGGTCTTTTCCAATGAGTCAGTTCTTTGCATCAGATGGCCAGCTTCAGCATCAGTCCTTCCAATAAATATTCAGGACCTATTTCTGGTTTGATCTCCTTGCAGTCCAATGACTACCTAACAACTTACAAAAGGAACTCCTCACACTAGAAAGTCCAGGGCCAGAGAATGATGAAATGACTCAGAAATGATGGTCTTTTGTGATGAAAGAATGAGAGACTCATAAGGCAGTGTAAGAAGTTAGGTTATGTAACAGTTTCAAAGGAAGCCCTGGAGATTCCAGATCTACATGTCTCTGAATGCAGGGCCCCTTGAAACTTTCTTCAAATCCAGGTCTGCTGAGCTCCTCAGCAGGATATTATTCATGTATGGCATCACACTAGAAACCCTGGAAAGCAGGGAAATTTCATAAGCAGCGTTAATTCTTCTGTAAGTACAAAACCTGAAATGCACCAGGATGGTTGACAAGCAGGAGCCAGCTGGCTGTAGCGCTGTTGTCTCTGAGCTGATCAAGTTGACGGTTTTCAGAGGACTTGCCCTCCAGCAAAGAGGTCTTTCCTCCTAAGGAAATCAATCCTGAGTATTCATTGGAAGGACTGATGCTGAAGCTGAAACTCCAGTACTTTGGCCACCTGAGGCAAAGAACTGACTCACTGGAAAAGACCCTGATGTTGGGAAAGATTGAAGGCAGGAGGAAAAGGAGATGGTTGGATGGCATCACCGACTCGATGGACATGAGTTTGAGCAAGCTCTGGGAGTTGGTGATGGACAGGAAAGCCTGGCATGCTGCAGTCCATGGGGTCGCAAAGAGTTGGACATGACTGAGTGACTGAACTGAACTGAATGAATACCCTCCAGCAGGAGTGGCCTGATGTTAGGGAAATTAAAAAGATAGTCTTGTTCAGGCTTCAGAGACAATGCAGAGCAGTCCTCTGACCTTGCTTCCATCCACCCTGGACGCTGCCCTGACTGTGAGTGCCCTGACTGCCTGGTGTGAGTGCAAACTTTGCGGCACCATAGATAAGAATAAAGATGGATCTTGATACTGTTGAGCTCCTGGAGGGGGTCTGGCCAACCGTACCCTGGGCTTAACAACATTGAAAAGTGAAAGTCACTCAGTCCTGACTGGCTTTTTGTGACCGCCATGAACTGTAGCCCACCAGCTTCTTCTGTCCATGGAATTTCCCAGGCAAGATCGGAGTGGGCTGCCATTTCCTTCTCCAGGGATCCAACCGGGTCTCCTGCCTTGGAGGCAGATTCTTTACTGCCTGAGCCACCAGGCAAGACCAGATAAGGTAAAGACAGGGGACTGAGACTGTTGAGCCCTTGGAGGGGGTCTGGCCAACCATGCCCCGGACTTAACAACATTCCAAGTTTTACACAACAAACAGCATTAATATGAAACCAGAGCTGCAATTTGCTCGTAGATTGATGACGATATCAGTCTATGTCTTGGCATTATAAGCGGGAACCCTGAACTCCAGTCTTTGAAGTCTTACCTGCAGAATGGACAAGCTGCCTGGGACCTTCTCCTAACTGGGACTCCAGATGCGCTGTGTCAGGGGACTTCCCAGCACTGTTTAAGTCTGGATGTTGGTTAAAACCCAATTTGGTGGTGTATCCTGTGCTGTTTCTATTTCTGTTTTCTTTTAGTATATTGAAATTAAGCTAGATAATTCTCTAGTAAATACTGATATTATTTATTTGTGTATAGTGAGTGGCTTACTTTGTTAACAGATCCTGAGACCTGAGTGAAAACTTTCTGCAAAACATCTGACTGTACATTCAGCTTGGGTAAAGCTGAAGTCCAGGCTCTTTTTAAACACTCAAAATAGAGACCTTAATAAAACCTGAATAAAAATAAGTCATACATGTGTGGGTCTGCCTATGTTATGTATTGGGGCAGCCAGTAGAAAAATAGCCTTTCTCTTCCATCTTCTAGTCATAAGGGGCTTTAATTTTCCAGATCTCTTCAAAGGAAGAAGAAAAAAGGATGCTATACTTTGAGTTAAGCAACCAGACCAGAACAGAAACACCAGCTTGTCTGGATCCCAAGAATGCTTGGAGTTGGGGGAGAACTCTGCAAGGTGGGCTGAGGTCTGCCAGTCTCACACCTTTTCTTTATTGAAACTTACGAGGAAGTAGTGTTCTAGCCGGAAATTCTGGGGGCCCTATGGAAGGGGAAGTTATTTAAGCCCCAGATATTCTCTGCTCGTAGAGGATACTGAAATGTGACTTGGGGGTCTCAGGCCTACAGAAGTGTGACTCTGTGGGGCCCTGGTGACACAAACCCTTTGTGAGAAGCTGGCTACTTGGTATGAACTGACGCCTCAACAATATTAGTGAGCAAGTAGCTCGGGTTTCCAGGCAATCCTGTTTTGGGGCTGGAAACAGCTAGGGGAAGCCGCTGTGAGGCGCTGGGGAGATCGAAGCTTGGTGGAGATTTGTACTTGGAGAGGGTGTGTCCTTGCTTCCTAGCCGATGCTGTGGGACCCTCTGGTGGTTGCACAGTGAGTAGCTCTGCAGTGAGTCTGCTTTCTAAGGAAATGGCAACCCACTCCAATATTCTTGCCTGGAGAATCCCAGGGACAGAGGAGCCTCGTGGGCTGCCGTCTATGGGGTCGCACGGGGTCGGACACGACTGAAGTGACTTAGCAGCAGCAGCAAGTGGACCTGGCAGGATAAGGAGCAGGAAACCGTGCCTAGAAACCCAAGGATTGCAGATGGTGCTGGGAAATGTATGGAGCTGGCTTGAGGTGGAGGCTGTGATTTAGATGGGGACTCTGCCCCATTCTCTCGTGTCTTTGACAGCATTTCTCAAGGCTTGAAAAGTAGGAACAGTAAAGCTCTGTGTCCATGATGCAAACAAACAAACGAACAACAACAAAAAAAACCAACAACATAAAAACAGAGGTATTAGGTTGAACTAGTGTTTGGTGCTATTTGGATAAAAGTCTGAATTATGACACAGAATTCAACCAGTTTTATTGGTTGGCTTTTAAGTGAATTCATTCTAACAGTTTTGAGCACAGATATTCTGAAAGCCTAGATATTGGAGCATATACTTCCTAGTAATCAGTGGGGTTAACTTTGGGGTCTATGTTGGTCATATCATATAAAAAGAAAAATGTAATCCAGGTCATGCTTATTAAAAATTAGCTTAATAATTGTATAGTCTACAAAGCTCTGTCTCAGGGTTTATTTTAATTGTTCCTTAAAATCACCCCGAGAAGTATTTTAGATCAATTAGGATTATGGTAATTTATTTTTTCTTTTTTATGTGTATTTATTTTTTATTTTGGGCTTCCCTGGCAGCTCAGCTGGTAAAGAATCTGCTTGTAACGCAGGAGACCCTGGTTTGATTCCTGGGTCGGGAAGATCTGCTGGAGGAGGGATAGGCTACCCACTACTGTATTCTTGGGCTTCCCTGGTGGCTTAGTTGGTAAAGAATCTGCCTACAATGCGGGAGACCTGGGTTTGATCCCTGGGTTGGGAAAACCCCCTGGAGAAGGAAAAGTCTACCCACTTAAGTATCCTGGCCTGGAAAATTCCATGGAGTGTATAGTTCACGGGGTTGCAAAGAGTCAGACACTACGGAGCAACTTTCACTTTTTAAAAATTTAACTTATTTATTTGGCTGCACTGGGTCTTAGTTGCAGCATGTGGGATCTAGTTTCCTGACCAGGGACTGAACCCAGGCCCCCTGCATTAGGAGCATGGAGTCTTAGCCACTGGACCACTAGGGAAGTCCTTACATTTATTTTTAATAAGAAGATAATTATTTTACAATGTTGTGTTGGTTTCTACCATACAACAGTGTGAATCAGTCACAAGTACGCATATGTCCCCTCCCTCCTGAGCCTCCCCTGCTACACCCATCCCATCCCACCTCTCTCCAGTTCAGTTCAGTAGAGTCGCTCAGTCATGTCCGACTCTGCGAGCCCATGAATTGCAGCACGCCAGGCCTCCCTGTCCGTCACCAACTCTTGGAGTTCACTCACACTCATGTCCATCGGGTCAGGGTTTTCACGAAACACTGAGTTGAGCTCCCTGTATTATACTGCAGTTTCCCACTGGCTGTTTACACACATGGTAGTATATGTATGTGAGTGCTACTCTCTCAATTCGTCCCAACTTCTCCTTCTCCTGATGTACTCTATGATTATAGTAATTTAATGCGGTTTCAGTTCAGTTCAGTTCAGTCGCTCAGTCGTGTCCAACTCTTTGCGACCCTATGAACCACAGCACAACAGGCCTCCCTGTCCATCACCAACTCTCAGAGCTCACCCAAATCCATGTCCATTGAGTCGGTGATGCCATCCAGCCATCTCATCCTCGGTCGTCCCCTTCTCCTCCTGCCCTCAATCTTTTCCGGCATGAGAGTCTTTTCAAATGAGTCAGCTCTTTGCATGAGGTGGCCAAAGTACTGGAGTTTCAGCTTCAGCATCAGTCCTTCCAATGAACACCCAGGACTGATCTCCTTTAGGATGGACTGGTTGGATCTCCTTGCAGTCCAAGGGACTCTCAAGAGTCTTCTCCAAAACCACAGTTCAAAAGCATCAATTCTTCGGCTCTCAGCCTTCTTCACAGTCCAACTCTCACATCCATACATGACCACTGGAAAAACCATAGCCTTGACTAGACGGACCTTTGTTGACCAAGTAATGTCTCTGCTTTTTAATACGCTGTCTAGGCTGGTCATAACTTTCCTTCCAAGGAGTAAGTGTCTTTTAATTTCATGGCTGCAATCACCATCAGCAGTGATTTTGGAGCCCTCCCCAGAAAATAAAGTCTGACACTGTTTCCACTGTTTCCCCATCTATTTCACATGAAGTGATGGGACCAGATACCATGATCTTAGTTTTCTAAATGTTGAGCTTTGAGCCAAGTTTTTCACTCTCTTCTTTCACTTTCATCAAGAGGCTCTTTAGTTCTTCTTCACTTTCTGCCATAAGGGTGGTGTCATCTGCATATCTGAGGTTACTGATATTTCTCCTGGCAATCTTGATTCCAGCCTGTGCTTCCTCCAGCCCAGCGTTTCTCATTAGGTACTCTGCATATAAGTTAAATAAGCAGGGTGACAATATACAGCCTTGATGTACTCCTTTTTCTATTTGGAACCAGTCTGTTGTTCCATGTCCAGTTCTAACTGTTGCTTCCTGACCTGCATACAGATTTCTCAAAGGCAGGTCGGGTGGTCTGGTATTCCCATCTCTTTCAGAATTTTCCACAGTTTATTGTGATCCACACAGTCCAAGGCTTTGGCATAGTCAATAAAGCAGAAATAGATGTTTTTCTGGAACTCTCTTGCTTTTTTGCTTTACATATATTATTTCTAAGTCTCACAAAATCCCTGTAAAATAGATGCCAAGTCTGTTTTCAGATGAGGAAAGGAAGCTCAGGTTAGATAATAAATTCCCTTAGGGGACATTGTATGGCCCTATAAGAATCCAGATAAGCCTAATGTCAAAGCCTCCCTTTTGCCACTACCCATCCCTGCTTTTCTTTGGGTAGAGCAGCATCAAGGACAGCTGCTTAGGAACAGAACCATAATCTAACAGGAACAAAGGGAATGTTCCCAAATAGCTGTGAGAGGAGGTAGTATGTGTGGCCGGTGTTGCATGGGGTATAGACAGTGAGACCAGCAGGAATTTGGAAAAGCAGTCTCCCTCTGCTAAGATCCTTAAGAATAACTTCATGGAAGATAGGATTTGACAGGAGTCTTGAACACTGGGTCTCTATCCCATTTGCTAGGTATCAATGGGGCATGTGGACCAGGTACTGAGAGGAGGACAATCCAAGGGGAGGAATAACGTGAATAAAAATACAGAGGAGCGAATGTGCGGGACACATCTGGAGAAGCAGCAACCAGAAAAAGGGTTAAGGCGAGGGGTAAGGGCTGGGCTTTTGATGCTTTTCAGTTCCAGACTGCAGATTTAAATTGCAAATACAACTATAGACAGGAAGCAGAACCACTGACCACTGGGGGTGGGAGAGAGTGGGGGCCAGAAGATGACAGGTGAGGCTGGTGATGATACAGGCCTATATTGGAATGGTGGTGGTAAGAGCAGGCAGGAAAGTGCAGATTTGAGAAAAGTCTGCAGAAAGAGTCCTCAGGGCAGCCGCTACTGAGCTGCAGGACATGAGGAAGAGGAATAATCACGACCACCCGGAATTGTCCAGCCTGGGCACCTGGAGTATCGTGGTGCCTGCCCAGTGCAGAGGAAACATTGGCTTGGGAAGGAAGGTGATGAACAAACTACCAGTGGGATGTCTAAGGGGGAGTGACCTGCTTTGTGAGCTGTTTCAGTTGTCTGCCTCCCTGGGCATGGCCCTCTGGCTCCCTGGGCATGTTTCACGGCCAGGCCAGGGTCTGGCAGGATGTGATGAGAACATCACACTGGTATTTGGGAAGCTGGGCAGCTGCTCGGCTGGGTGCTTTAGGGAATGCGTGGATGAAGGTGACACGTTCCCTGTACTTGAGGAATTCACACCCCTTCGAGGAGATGGACAGTATAGAAGAGAGCAAAGAGGGGGCAGAAGGTAGATGTACTGACTGGTTACAGAACCAGCACCCTCAAGGTTCTGGTCATATATCATCTTCATTGTAAAGCCTCCCTGAATTCCCCTGCCCACCTTCCACCCCCACAACTGGGGCCCTCCCTTCCACCTCATGGCCCTCATTACAGCATCTAGAAATTGTGCGCTCGCTTGTCTCCCTCAGCACCTATGGGATCCTTGGGGACAGAGATTTTTCTTGGCGTGTTCTGTATTCTGAACAGAATATAGTGAATGTTGACCCTCGGTGGATGTTGGCAGGAAGCGTAAATCATGGGTCAACATGGGCTGCTGAAGGAATTCCTTGGTGGCCTGGTGGTTAGGATCCTGGGCTTTCCCTAATGTGGCCCAGGTTGGATCCCTGCCCAGGTGACTGAGGTCCCACAAGGCACACAGTGCAGACAACAAAAACTTGAATTGCTGAGAGAAGTGGTCCTGGCTCAGAATGGCATGTCCTAAAGTTAAGAAGGGCTTTCCTGGTGGCTCAGTGGTAAAGAACCTGCCTGCTGATGCAGGAGCCTTCATTCAGCCTACATGACCTTCCCTGAGTTCCAATGGGCAGATTCAAGCAGTTGTTAGTTAGGGAAGGGAGGGTATGCAGAGAAATAAACAATCAAGAGCAGCCTTGGGGCAAGGTCCTGCTTCCCATCAATGGATACACACAACAGTATCTTCAAGCTCTTTTGCAGATACTGAAACTTCTTCCAGGTGGGAGAAGTTAATGATTAAGGACGGTAGGCTGGCCACAGGCATGTAAACCCCAGACTAGTTGACCTGAAGGCTGACGATGCTGACTCCTACTTAGCTAACCACCAACCCATCAGAACAATGTCCACAAGCTGATCATGCCCTCTTTGAACACTTATTATAAAACTTGTCACTATCGTCCCCAAGTTGGGACACATGGTTTTGAGAGCATGAGCCCACAGTGTTCCCCTTTGCCTGGCAGAGCAATAAAGCTATCTTCTAGTACTTCACCCCAAACCCTGTCTTCGAGGTTTGATTGGACATCCATGTATAGAGAAGCCAAGCTTTTGGCATCACTCTTGTGAAACAACTCTCCATCTGCTTGATCCAAAAGAGGGTGATGTACTTTTTTCTTGTTAGTATTTAATGAGGTAAATTAGAAAGATGATTAGAAAATTGGGGTTTGAATTCTGGTACTCCCATTTGGTCTAGGACCTGGCCCCACATGCCAGGGGGCAGGCACCATCCCCAACATCCTCTGGACCCCAACCCCATTCACCAGCCAGCAGACACCAGCCCCAGGGCTGCTGCAGACCTACAGTCTGCCGTGGCAGGACACAGCCAGCTCATCAACAGGCCAGAACAGGCCCTGGGAGCTCCCCGAGCCCTGGCCCTCTCTACCAGCTGGCCAACACGGCCAGCGGGACCCTCAACCAGTGGTCCTGGGATCTGGCTCCACTGGATATCAGCAGGCTGATGCAGCTTCAGGACCCCCAAGGGCCCTGTAACCAGAGACCCCTGGGCCTTGGCCTCACCCACCAGCAGGCCAGCACTGGTGCTGAGATACCTTGAACTCTTCAGCCAGCCACCCCATGATCCAGCCCTACTCACAGTGAGCCAGCACTACCCCAGGGGCCACCCCCCACCCCAGCCTGGGGTTCTGCCGCTGGCTGCCTTGTGACCCAGCCCATCAATCCGCAGTCAGCAGCCTCCACACAAGGCTGGGCCTGGCAGCCCACTGGACCAGGGTCCAGCCATGCCTACCAGATTGTCCACAGTAGTCTGCCGCCACAACAGAAGGATCCACGCAGCCCACATAGAAGGCACCCCTAGAGCATGTAGCTCTGGTGACCAGAAGGGAATGTGTGGCCGGAACTCATAGACATTTCCTACAAAAGGCCACATCTCCAAGGGGGAGTAATATAACCAACCTACCAGATACATAGGAATGTAAACAACAAATTAGGCAAATGAGGCACCAGAGAAACGTGTTCCAAACAAAGGAATAAGACAAAACTCCAGGAAAGCCAAGAGAAGTGGAGATAAGTAAGCTATTTAATAAAGAGTTCAAAGTAATGACCGTAACGTGATCAAAGAACCCGGGAGAAGAATGGATGAACACAGTGAGAAGTTAGAAGTTTTAAATAAAGAGTGAAAAAATATAAATAAGAACTAACAGAGATGAAGAACACAATAACCATAGTAAAAAAGAATACCCTAGAAAGAATCAATAGTTAGATTAAAGAATACAGAAGAATGAATCAGTGAGATGAAAGATAGTAGTGGACATCACAGAGGCTGAATAGAGAAAAGAAAAAAAGAATAAAAAGAGATGACAGTGTGTGTGTTAGTCACTCAGTTGTGGCCAACTCTTTGCTGCCCCGTGGACTGTGGCCCACCAGGCTTCTCTGTCCATGGAATTCTCCAGGCAAGAATACTGGAGTGGGTTGCTATTGCCTTCTCCGGGGGATCTTCCCAACCTGGGGATTGAACCCAGGTTTGCAGGCAGATTCTTTATCATCTGAGCCACCAGGGAATCCCCAAAAGAGATGAGGACAGTTTAAGGGACCTTTTGAGACACTCAAGTGTACCAATAGGGGTCCTTGAAGGAGAAGAGAGAGAGTAAGGGGCAAATAATGTATTTGAAGCCTTAATAGCTGAAAACTTACCTAACCTGAGAAAGGAAACAGACGTCCAGGTCCAGGAAGCACAGAGAGTTCCAAACAGGATGACCCAAAGAGGACCACAGCAAGACACAGTGTAATTAAGACAGTGAAAATTAAAGACGAAGAGAGACTGTTAAAAGCAACAAGGGAAACACAACAAGTTCCGTACAACAGGAACTCCCATAAGGCCACCAGCTGACTCTTCAGCAGAAACTCTGCAGGCCAGCAAGGAGTGGCATGATACAATTAAGGTGATGAAAGGAAAACACCTACAGCCAAGAATGCTTTACCCAGCCAGCCTCCCATTCAGATTTGATGGAAAGATCAGATGTTATATAGACAAGCAAAAACTAAAAGAGTTGAGCACCACCAAACCAGCTTTACAAGAAATGTCAAAGGAATTTCTCTAAGCAAAAAAAGAAAAGGTGCAACTAGAAACGTAAAAATTATGAAAAAAAAAAAAACTGGTAAATGCAGGTACGTAATAAAGGTAGTAAATCAATCATGTACAAAGCTAGTAGAAAGGTTAAAAGACAGAAGTAGTAAAATCATTTATATCTGCAATAAATAGTTGCAGGATACATGAAACAAAAAGATATAAAATAAGATGTCAAAAACAATCATCATGGCGGGCGGGGCGTAAAAATATAGGGTTATTAAAATGCATTTGAAATTAAGAGATCATATAGCTATATAGAGAGATCATATGTAAGATGCATAAATAAATCTCACAGTAACTAGGTTCTCCCATTCATTAGTTTTGAGACTCAGGACAAGTCACCTAATGGTCTGAATTTGTTTTTTCATCCTCAAAGTAAGGATAATAAGAACAATATTTGGGAAGCCCACAGCATTTTACATTTTATTTATTTTTGGCCTTGCTGGGTCTTTGTTGCTTTGCACTAGTTGTGGCAGGAGGGAGCTACTCTTGGTGATGGTCCATGGGCTTCTCATGGTGGCGGCTTTTCTTGTTGTGGAGCACAGGCCCCAGGCTTCAGTCATTGTGGCTCATGGGCTCTGGAGTGCAGGCTCAGTAGTTGTGGGGTATGGGCTTGGTTGCTTCGTGGAATGGAGAATCTTCCTGAACCAGAGATCGAATATTTCCCCCCGCATTGGCAAGTGGATTCTTATCCACTGTGCCTCCAAGGTGAGCCCACATGTAGCATTTTGCAAGTCATTTTTGTATATCCATTCAGAAACTTAACTGAGTGCCAGCTACATGCCCGGCACTATCTAAATGCTGAGAATATAGAAATAAAGATTGTCTCTGCTTGGGGAACCCCAGTCTATCAGGGAAGGTGGGCAAAGCAACATGTGAGGTGTATTGTGGCCAGTGTATCTCTGGTTGTTGTGCAGAGCAGAGAGCTGAGATGGCAGAGCTGGGAGAGGCTTCCTGAAGGAGGCAGCCACTGAGGCTAACTTGAAGGATGAGTCAGAGGAAGGTGGGGGGATGAGAGAGTAGGGAGTAGTGTCTAGAGAACTACAGATGATTTGGAAGGTTTTGTGGGCATGTGGAACGTGTATTCAGAGGTTGCCGGAGATTAGGACACAGAATCTGCAAAGGGCCAGATTACAAAGAGCTACGGGTGCTGAGTGAAGAGATCTGAACTTTATTTTGAATACTGTGAGAATCACTGTGAACTTAATACTTATATACATCCTTCTAATTATAAAAATAATCTGTATCCATTGATAGAAAATTGAAAAATATAGAAACATATAAATTAAAAAAAAGGGGGGGACGTCCCTGGTTGTTCAGTGGTTAGGACCCCATGCTTCTACTGCATGGGGCATGGGTTCAAGGGGTTCAACCCCTTTTCAGGGAACTAAGATCCTGCACGCTGTGTAGAGCAGCCCAGAAAGAAGGGAGTGTCCAGAGATCACTGTTGCTCATGTTTTAGTAAATAGACTTGAAAGCATGTGTGTATGTCTCCTATATCCTGGCTACTTAAAATGTAGTTCATGGACCAGAAGCAGCGGCATCACCTGGGAGCTTGGTAGAAATGCAGAGTCTCAGGTTCCACCCCAGACTCAGGGAATCAGAGTCTGCAGCTGAGTGGAGCGAAACTGCACACAGTGTGTTCTGAAGTGCCTCATTGGTAGTGAAGGAGTTTAGGGAGAGGACGAGCCACACTGGTCAGAGTGGGAAGAGAGGCTTCTTAGAAGGCAGGGGACTTGGGGTCAGTCTTGTAGAATACTGGAATTAGGCCAAACAGAGGGGAGGGAAACAAACAAATGGCTTAGTGGTCAAGATAGGGTTTGGAAGTGTGTCAGTCAGAGTTCTCCAGAGGAACATAACCAAAAGGATGCATGCGTACAAATAGCAGGAAATTAATTTTAGCAAATGGCTGATGGAGGTGATGGAGGCTGAGAAGTCCCATGATACATTGTCTGCAAGCTGGAGGTCCTGGGAAGCTGGTACTATAATTTAGTCCAAGACAGAAGGCTCAGGAATTCAGAGGATAGATGTAAGTCCCTGCCTGGGTCTGAAACTCAGAGAACCACGAGTGTCAAGGTCAGAGAGCCGGAGAAGTGGGTGTCTGAGTCGGAAAGGGTGAATTCGCCTTTCTTCTCTCTTTTGTTCTTTCTACTCAGGCTCTCAGGGATGGGCTGCTGCCCGTTCACAGTGGGGAGGACCTTTTGCTTTACTCAGTCTACCAATACAAATGCCAGTCTCTTCCAGAAACACCCTCACAGCACACCAGAAATGATGTTCTGTCAGCTATCTGGGCATCCCTTTTGCCCAGTCAAGGTGACACATACGATTAACCATCATGTGGAGTCAGACAGAGTTGGCCTTGCCTCTCATTTGCTGTGAGACCTGGGGAAGGTTCGCAGTCTCTCTGTGCCTTAGTATCTTACTCCATGACATAGGCATTAATAATTGTGATCATATTATAGGATTGTTAAGAGGAATGATTGTTAGGATATAATGTATGTAAAGTCCCAGGTGGCACCGTGGTAAACCATCTGCCTACCAGTGCAGGAAATACAAAAAACTTGGGTTAGATCCCTGAGTCGAGAAGTTTCCCCTGGAGGAGTAAATGGCAACCCACTCCAGTATTCTTGCCTGGAAAATCCCATGGACAGAGGATCAGGATGGGCTGCAGTCCATGGGGTTGCAAAGAGTCAGGCATGATGCGACTGATGCATGCAAAGCTCTTAGACACGTGGTAAGTACTTAATAAAAGTTAATAGCTATTAGAATTATTACCATCAGTGCCAACAACAAGCATATGACATTTAGGACACGGAAGACACTCAATAAATTTAAATGGAATCGTGTCAAGTTGAATTCCACGTGAAGGAAGAAATAGCAGAGGTGCAGAGGCACTGGAAGGCCTGACGAACCAGGTTGAAGAGCTTATTCTAGTTAAGAATGCAGAAATGTAGACCAACGTGGAGTGCTGGTTGAAGTGTGACCAATTATGACTTTCACTGATGGGAGAAACTGTAGACCGTAAAAGGAGCAGGTCAAAGGCTGAGTTCGAGTCTTTTTTTTTTTTCATTTATTTGGCTGTGCCGGGTCTTAGTTGCAACACACTGGATCTTAGCTGTGGTACTGTAGGATCTAGTTTACGACCCAGGATGGAACCTGAGCCCCCTACCTCGGGAGTATGAAGTCTTAGCCCCTGAACCATCAAGATAGTCCCTGAGTTTGAGTTAAGGTACAAGAACAAGAGTTAGCAAAGGAAACAAAAAGGATGAGAGGTTGCTAAATGGAAGAAGGGATCCTTGAAAAAATGTCTGGTGCAAGAAATGTACTAGATGAGCTAGGAACATTTTATACCAGGAAGAAGGAAGTTATCAAAGACTACTGGGGCCATGTCATAGGGACTTAGGACCCAACTCAAAGGATTCTCACTAGCCAAACATGAGACAATATGAGTACTGATAAGGAGAATAATGGAAACATAGGTAATAGACTTAAATCCAAGAGTTAATAAAATGATACTAAATAGCTACAACAAAACAATCCCACTGGTCACTTTTAGAAGATGCTATGTAATGATTCTGACACCAGCTACTACGTGTGGGTTTTTTCCCCCATGCTGCTGCTGCTAAGTTGCTTCGGTTGTGTCCGACCCTGTGTGACCCCATAGATAGCAGCCCACCAGGCTCCCCTGTCCCTAGGATTCTCCAGGCAAGAGTACTGGAGTGGGTTGCCATTGCCTTCACCAAGCAATGCTCTGGCACGCTGGGTGTCCTGTGAGTTAACTCCATCCTGACATTGGCTCCCTGAAGACTGGGTCAGACCCCAGAGGTGAAGGGCTCAGTCCTACAAGACTGCTTCCCTCCCTCACTTCATAGCCCATTGAAAGTCCAGGTTGTCACCTGTGCTTCTGACCGACTGGCTATAATTTGGAGGTTCCCAGGACCTCCTCCTTGGGTGTCATCACTTTGTTACAGTGGCTCCCAGAACTCAGAGAAACATTGTATTTATTACATTACTGGTTTGTTATAAAAGAATATGGCAACCCACTCCAGTATTCTTGCCTGGAAAATTCCATGGGCAGAGGAGCCTGGCAGGCTACAATCCATGGGGGCACATAGAGGCGGACATGACAGCAACTAACACACACATAACTCAGGAACAGCCAGGTGGAAGAGATAAATAGGGCAAGGTTTGCGGGAAAGAGCCCAGAGCTTCTGTGTCCTCTCAGAGCCCTCCCCTCTCTCCTTGGGTTCACCAGCCCAGAGGTTCTCCAAATCCTGTCCTTTGGGTTTTTATGACGAGCTCATTACATAAGCATGATTGATTAAATCGCTGGCCATTGGTGATTGAACTTAATATCTAGCTCCTCTCTCCTCCTCAGAGGTCAGTGCAGAGAAACCGAAAGTTCCAGCCATCCATTCAGGAGGTTTAATGGTGCTGAAGTGAGGAGAGGGTCACTTGGGTTTATGAAACAACCTCTGCCGTGGACTTGATGTTAATGTACACCTTCCATAACTTTCACCTTTGGTTTTCTTGCTCTGTCAGAAGTGGATGTCTTTGTGGACTGGACTTGGCAACGTTCCTGAAGTCATCCTTGTTTGGCATTCCTACCACAAGTTCTGGCGACTCCATACATCACGTTTAAAGATAACGTTGACACTAAGCCGCTGTGCGGATGAAATATGAATCTGGCAAGAGCAACGCTTCTCTCTGCGTGGGTTGCATTCTCAGCTGCGAGAGGCGGGGCGAAGACCCAGGATCCCCGTCGCTCCTCTCCGCCCTCGCTGCCTTTTCTCGCAGGGTGCTTTCCACACTGAGAGCCGGTTCCCAGCCAGCACAGACTTGCCTTCCTCTCTGAGCCTTCTTTCTTGACTGTGGCCATCCAGGAATGCTTTCACTGGTGACTGAGGGAGATTTCGGAGATTAGGGAGAGCCAAGAAACAAAGCATGAATTATTGCTCTTGCTGTACAGGTGTGGTCCTCCCCGACTCTGCTCAGATTCCCAAAACCTCTCTCACCAGGTTTGCGGAGAATACAGTAGGGTTGTTGTGAGGTGGGTGGGTGCAGTGAATCAGCAAGGTCTCCGTGAGGTGTAGCCCATGGGGACAGGCCCTCCCATTTGTCACCCCAGCCGGGCCAGGACCTGGTGCAACGTTCAGCTTCATGATCCTTTATATAGTTGCATGAATCGCCGCTTTGCTTGATCCCTGCTTGATTTTTTTCTTTTCTTTTTTTAAAATTCTTCATTTGATTTGGCAATTTATATATTTCACTTATAGAATCTGTATTTGCTTCTTTTTTTTTTCCTTCTTCATGTACCCCTATTCTTGTTTATGTATCTTACTTCCTGCCTTTATTTATTTGAATATTTTAAACATTCTCATGTTCAAGTCAGTTCCACATTGCTCTCTCTTTACTTGGGTGCAAAGTTTCTTATCTGTTACATATATTGATAGTCCTGTGTGTGCAGTATAATATTTGTGAGCTCATTTTAGTGGGATTTATCTTCTGTGGAAATTCCCCCAATGGCTGGAGTTGTTTCCATGAGGTGGTTTGCATTTCCCTGGGGTTTTATATTGTGTTTACTGCTCTGGAGCACTTTTTAACCTGGGAATTCTGTACAAGGGAGCAGTGTGTGTTTGAGTCCTGTGCCTCCAGGAAGCACAAGTGTGGCATTTTGTCCTCTCTCAGATGGTTTTGTTCCCTCTATGACTCATTCTGTTTTTTCTGGGGTAGTGAGCTGAGGTTCTCAGTCTTCGTCACTGTTAGGGCATTGCTTCAGTGGTTTATCTCCTTTAGCTAAGAGCTTGGTCCCTGTTCTGCAGTTCGGGTTCACATGACCTCAGTTCTGGCACAGTTACAGCTATGCATTCCCATTTTGCTTTGGGGATCTAGACATTCTTCTTTCTGATTTTTCAACTAAGTATTTAAACTATGTTTTTTGGAGGGGGTTCCATTTTATCTAGCATTATTTTCAGTAGGAAGGGGCTTGCTGTATCTGCTCTATCCCCATCTTGACAAAAGTCCTAACATCATGACCCAAATCTTCCTAAAAAGGAATGGATCTTTGCTTGATTTTTTTTTCTTTTTTAAAAATTCTTCACTCGATTTGGCAATGATTTTTTGGATATGATATGAGGAACACAGGCAATAAAAGAAAAATAGATACATTCAAAGTTAAAATGACAGTTTCATCAAGATTAAAAACTTTTGTGTGTCAAAGGACACTGTCAATAGAGTGAAAATGCAGCCTACAGAATGGGAGAAAATATTTGCAAATCATGTATCTGATAAGGGATTAACATATAGAATATATAAAGAACTCCTACAACTCAGTATAAAAAAATCACACAACCCAATTAAAAAATGAACAAAGTCATCAAATTGTATACGTTAATTATGTGCAGTTTTTTTGTATACCAGCTATATCAGTAAAGTTGGGAAGAATGGGCAAAGGACTCAAATATTTTTCTAATGAAGATATTTAAGATATATATATATATATGGGCTTCCTTGGTGGCTCAGTGGTAAAGAACCTGCCTGCCAGTGCAGCAGATGTGGCTTTGATCCCTGGGTTGGGAAGATCCCTGGGGGAAGGAAATGGCAACCCACTCCCTTATACTTGCCTGGGAAATCCCACGGACAGAGGAGTTGGGTGGGCTACCGTCCATGGGATTGAAAAGTCCTATGGACATGACTTAACAACTAAACAACAAGCATACAATGGGATATTATTCAGCCTTAAAAAGGAAGGAAATTCTGACATGTGCCACACATGACATGGATGACCCTTGAGGATGTTATGCTAAGTGAAGTAAGCCAGTTACCAAAAAAAATAAAGTATGATTCCACTTATATGAGGTCTCTGCAGTAATAAAATTCACAGTGACAGAGAGTAAATGTTGGTGGCCAGGGATGGGAGGAGAGGGGAGTGGGAGTTATTGTTCAGTGAGTATAGGATTTCAGCTGTGAAAGATGGAAATGTTCTGGAGATGAATATTGGTGATGGTTGCACAACAGTGTGAATGTACTTAATGCTTCTGAACTGTATACTTAAAAATGGTTAAAATATCAAATTTCATGTTAGGTAAATTTAACCACAATAAAAAAAATTCAATATAAAATAAAAATATATATTAAAAAGTATCTATCTGCGTGTTGGCATTTTATCCTTAACTTCTCTCACAGCAGTAACTGTGTAGTACAGAAATACTGATCTCACCTTTCTACGATGTGATGGATATCCTCTTTGCCCCTCCAGATTCACTTTCTATTTTTTTCTGCCCTGCTCAGCCTTCCAGTTGGGTTGTCCCATTGGAGGCACTGCTGAAGATCAAAAGGCGAGAAGAGAGAGAGATTGGTATGTATCCCCCTGGCTCCCACCTTCCTCCTATGGTCTGACAGTAACTGTATTTCTATAATAAAGGCCACAGCATCTGTGGGGACCCTCTCCCTTGCCCATGGCTCTTGCTCGCTTTCGGTAACTGTTCCCTGCCTTGCCCAGTCAGACCTACGGTGATAACAGCTTCCAAGGTTTGCTCATCCCTGGTGCTTTGCCATCGCTTGTGTTTCTCTTATCCCTGAACACACCTTGCTAATAGTCTCATTAAACTTCACCCCGGTGGGAACTCTGACTGACACACACAGTGTCCCATGTTAGATGTTATAGACCCACTATATGCCGGGCACCACACTAGGTATTAGTGATGTGTCGTTGTTTTGCTCGGGCAACTTCTTGACTTTTTGCAACCCCCTAACGGTGGCCTGCCAGGCTCCTCTGTGCGTTTAACTAGGTCCCTGTTGTTGAGTTAAAGTCAAGTCTGGGAAGACAGACAAGCAAAAGCACTATTACAGTCCAGAGTGTGACAGAGGTGAGAACAGAGTGCCATGGCCGCATTGAATAAGAGCATCAAAACCAGCTGTGAGTAGAGGAGGCTGCAGGGAAGGCTTCCTGGGGGAGATGACACTCTAGAGATGCTGCTCTGTAGGAGAAAAGGTGGGAGGGCTTTCAGGGCAGCAAGAAGAGATTACGAAGGGACAGAGGCACAGCACTAGTTATCAGTTCAGGAGTGTTCGGCAAGGCTAGAGAGCAGCAGAAATGAGGCTGGAGAAGGGGCTCGGGACACACCATGAAGGCCCTGGGGTACCCCAAGATGACTGTGGATTTCCTCTTGCATGTTAAGAGGAATTAATGCTTGGTTTTAACCAAGGGAGTGACACCATCAAGTTTGCCTTTAAAAAAATGTGGGTAGAGAAAAAGTGGAAGAGATCAAACAGGCAGGGAGAAGAAAAAGTTTATTGGGAAATGGTAGAGGCTGTCTTTTCTGAAGGGTAGAGACTAAAAAAAAAATAGTTAAAATGGGTATTCATAAAAATGATATTTTAAATATTTAAACTTATATAGCAGTATTCTGCTATACTGCCTTTCTTGCATAAATCACTCAATAAATTTCAGTTCCTTTAAAAGATTTTTTTTAAATTTTAGGCTATGCTGGGTCTTTGTTGCTGCACAGGCTTTTCTCTCCTTTCAGGGAGAGGGGGCTATCTCTAGTCGCGGTTCGCAGGCTGCTCCTTGTGGCGGCTCCTCTTGCTGCACAGCACAGGCTCTCGGGCGTGCAGGCTTCAGTGGCTGTGGCTCCCAGGCGCACTAGCTGTGGTGCGCAGGCTTAGTTGGTCTGCAGCATGTGGGATCTTCCTGGACCAGTAATCAAACCCGTGTCTCCTGCACTGGCAGGCATATTCTTTACCCCTGAGCCACCTGGAAGCCCTAGTTCCTTTTTCTAAGTGGAGGAATTTAAAGATACTTCTGAGGCAGTCTGAAGAAATGAGGCTTTTAGATTTTTGCCGTTTTTCACATTTGTTTATAGTTGTCTCAGCTACACTTACGTCAACACAGTGATCTCCAGTGAATTTCCCTAATCAAGTTTTTGAAAAGAATTTGGCTTTCAGAAAGACAATTTTTTTGGGGTATTCTCATAGCCCTTTGTTTATCCATTTATTGTTTGCCTCAACTAAAAGTAACCCCTGTGAAGGCAGGACCTTATCTGTCTTGCTGACTGTATCCTTGGAGCCTATGACAGTGCCTGTAGTAGGGTTGGACAGACACTTAATGAGTGAATAGTGACAACAAGTAACATCTATCAGGCTGAGTAATTTAGAGATGATTCTGTTGGTATCATGAGTCATGATTATGGATACACCAAAGATACATTTTTACTATTTACTGTGCAACTTCTAGTAACTGTTCCCATCAAATTTACATTCCTCCCAGTCTTTCCCAACTCTTACACAAATTTACTGACTCCAGTGTGTGTTTTAAAAAACAATATTGTTTTATTACTAACAGGAGTGGCCTGCCTGGGTAGGTGGGTGTGCCGGGCTCAGGGTATACGGGCGCTGTGAAGAGCAGATAACTGAGAGGCTGGAAAGAAAGGGAGTGGGTCTGGAGGCCAGGCCCAAAGGCTCCTCCAATTTACTTCTGGCCAGAGGCAGACTTCACAAAGGATTCATGGCAAGCAATGGCCAGGCCACCAATAAGATTAAGAAATTCTTGGAAATCTAGCTGCCCATCGGAGTTGAGGTCCAATCTCTTCATCATGCGGTCAAGGACACCAGGGTCCTTCTGGTTCTGCAAAGATAGTAACAGTAATAATGACACAGTGACATTAGTACCTTTACACTGTTCTTTCTAAAATGCTTTTAAAAATGTCGTCACATTTTATTCTCTCAAGAGTGTGAGGCACAGGGTAGGGGTCACTAATTTTCCCACTTGTCAGACATAGAAACAGACTCAAACAGATGAAGTGACCGGCCTAAGCAGAAGACCGGTAAAATCAGCTTTTTTTTCCTTCTAAATTAACCATTTACTTAAAAAATTTTTTTTTTTGTCTGTGCCTCATAGTCTGTGGAATCTTAGTTCCCCAACCAGGGACTGAAGCCAGGCCCTCGGCAGTGAGAGCCTGGAGTCCGAACCACTGGACTAACGGAATTCCCTCAAACTCAGATTTTCTGGCTCCTAGTCCAGGGTTCTTTCTGTTACATTTGGGGATCACTCAATTTTGTAAAATCAGTGGAAAACTCTTCCTAAGTGTCCCATGCAACTCCAATATACAACCTACGTAAAAGTGGAGTGATCTGAGGCAGAAAGAGGACAGCAGCTGATGCAGGGTCTCATCCTCCACGCATCCTAAACCCCAACACCCACACACACTTACAGCCACTGGTTACATACAGCTACTTAATTAACTTAGAAAGGCAGTCTGTTAATTGCTACTGGCTGCCATATCACGTAGTGCACATATAAAATATTCAGAATATTATTTCCATCACTACAGAAAGTTCTTCTGAACAGGGCCGCCCTAGTGGCTTTGGGGCGGAGGAACAACATTTGAAAACTCTTCTATTATTCCATTTACCATTTTGTAAACCAGCTCCTTAAATGAAAAAAAGATCAGTGTTCCC
Organism: Capricornis sumatraensis; assembly: GCF_032405125.1. Classification (NCBI taxonomy): domain Eukaryota; kingdom Metazoa; phylum Chordata; class Mammalia; order Artiodactyla; family Bovidae; genus Capricornis; species Capricornis sumatraensis. Next base: position 119,984,004 of record NC_091070.1, on the reverse strand, counting down.
TATGTCATGTATAGTTTGATAACTGTGATATTTAGATCACATGTTATTCAAAAAAAGGAGAAGAAAAGATCCTTTAATAGCCATTCAGAGCTCACTCAGCCCTGGGGGCTCAGCTGCTGTCCTTCATTCCGAGCCAGGCATTCTGCCAGGGTCTTGTAGTTTGGGGTGGGGGGCTGGGACCAGTACCTTTGTGAAGGCACCCAGCTCTGTATTCATGAAGATTAGGAACTCAGCCTTGGAGAGTTTGGTGTTGTTACCATCCCTTCCAGCATGCTTCTGGAAAACAGCAATCAGAGACTCGATGCACCGTTCAGTCTCCGTAGGGCTGGACACTTTTGCCTTTGGGGGGAAAAAAATTCAGGATTCAGACAAGGGGAGGCTATCAAGAGCTGGGTGCTGGAGAACACGCCAGAGGATCTCGTCTCTTCATTTTGGATCAAAGCAGTTTCCTAAAAGACGGGTCATTGTTTAAGGGCTAAGGGGTTAAGACAACCACAGAAAGTCACATTCGGTGAGCTTCTTCCCCGTATCGCCTCCTGTTTATTCCAGGTGAAAATGCTGGTATACTTGAAAGCAGTAAGCTGCCTAGATGAGCATGACGTGACAGGGTTTAGTGATACTTTTAGAATGTGTGGGGAAATATATGCATATTATATACCCACAAATATGCAACCCACCAAGCATTGTGTATAGATTAAAAAATTCCCTATTTCCCAAAAGTATATAGAGAGGTTACTGTGATTAGTGAAAGGGCATTTCTTTTTAAAGGAATACTGAATTCTCAGGACTCAAACATTTTCTAGAAGGAAACTAAAAGTACAGTTACCCTGAGGCGTGAGAAGGGAATTGACACGGCAGGGCTACTTCTAGAATCTCAGCCTCCAGTTGCTTCCTGCACCCTTGGCCTCTGCTCCTTCTGTTCCCAGATGCCACTAATTCCCATAGGAAAAGCTAGTGGAACTTCTCTGGTCACTTCAAACCAGAAGGTTGATATGGGGGCTCTGATCAAGGTGGCCACTCACACAGCTCCTACGGCATTTACAGAGCTGAACCACAGGTGTGGCTGCACCAGAAGGAGCAGGAGATTCATACCCTGTTCTGGGCTCTGCTTTCCTTACAAGGGAAGTCTTCAAGGAAATTCTGTCATACTCTGCCTTTCATTCCCAGCCAGTTCCTGGGGCCCCAGACGTGAGGAACTCATGGGCTCCCCCTGATGGATAAGAGCAGGAACTGAAGACTTTCTGGAAAACTTGATGGCCACACCCTTCCTTCAAAGCTTTATCTCGCTCTGGAGGTTAACAATGATGGTGACTTTCCCAATGTAGCACTTATCCCGTTAATTTGTTCTTAGGATGGACTCCCTGGAGCCCAGAGCTGGAGGCTTTCAGGACACATGATTTACATGCTAAGAAGCACTGACGTGCATAGCTGCCGTTCTCCTTCCCTCCTTCAGTCTCTCCAGGTGTTTTAACCGCCTAGCCTGCTGCTCACTGCATCCTGGAACATCTATAAAGCCCTTTCTGGAGATAGGTTCTAGAGAACTCTATAGGAGATGGATTATTCCCCAACAGTCACATTGTCAGGACTTTTTCTTTAAGAAAGAAAAGTGTTGGCAGTCTCAGAGTTTTGGTGAGAAACAAAATACCACAGCCTAGAAACAGATGTGTTTGCAGAACAGCTTTTCTTATCAGGACTGCAATCTCACAGGGTAACCAACACATCAGCGTAGGGGAACAAGGTTGACTGGGAGGGCACACCAGATAGGGTAGAACGTTCCAGGCTGATGAGCCAGGGCTTTGTGATCTTTTTCTAGACCTACAGAAGTATCCTCTGACCCTTTTCTTTGTAGAATTCAGACTGCTTTCATTTTCCAGTTTCAGTGGCTTTCTGCTTTTCTTTTTTTCTCTCCATAACATCAATTTTGACTGAATCTTTTTGCTCCTTGAAATCTGTTGCTATCAACTACATGGAGAAAATTAAAACCCCTCCATGTCTTCCCAGAGGTAAGTTTCCAGAACAAAACCACAAATATCAAAATACCTAAGTGGAATTACAAAATTTGTAGTGCTGGAGGGGACTTTGGAGAGGGTTCCCCGGCAGAGAGGCCCAGAGACAGGAAAGTTTTGCCCAAGTTGGGCAGTGGCTGAAGGAGAAGAGAAAGCGACCTGTCTGGATGGAGGCCAGTGCTCCCCATCACTGCTACCCATAGTTCTATTTGATGGGGACAATGAGAGGAAGGAGAAAACAGCATGATACATGGATACTGTGAAAGAGCTTATTAGTAAGCAAATGCGTGCTAAACACTCATTTGAGAAAGTTAAAGAAAAAAGTAACACTTGAAAAAACAAGTATTGAAGTTCTCATTCTTAATTCACGCTCCCTTTCCTTCCAGGGAGCCCCGGTGGCATTCTTTCTTCCGGGGCAGTCATTCCAGGCCTTCGCCACTTGGTGGTGCTGGGTCTGCCTTTTCTAGGTTCTTTGAGACTTTGGTCCCCCATTTTAGCGTGGAAAGAAGAAAGACAGAGCAGTCGAGGATACAGACTGACACACTAAAGCAGGGGTTAGCGAACGTGTTCTGTAGGTGCCAGACGGGATCTATATTAGGCCAATGTGGTCCACTTGGTCTCCACTCTGCTTTTGTAGCAGGGCAGGAACCGCACAGAGAACTCATGAATGGGCGTGGCCGTGCGCCAATAAAACTTTACTTATGGGCAGTGACGTCTGATTTTCATATAATTCTCAAAGTATTATTCTTCCTTTGCTTTTCTTTCACCTATTTACGTAAAATCCACTCGGAGCTCGTGGGCGCAGAGAACCCCACTTGGCCCGCGGGCGGAAGTTGGCTGACTCCGTGAAAGAGAGGCCAAGGGAGACGCAGATTTTGGGGGGTGGATTAATGCAGGCAGAAAGAGTTCAGAGTGGGGGCTGGCAGGAGCTGAGGGAAGAAGAGGCGACGGAGGAGCGCCTAAAAAGACGGTGGGTTAAAGGGAAGAGGGAAGGAGGAGGGGGCTTCCCGGAGCCGGGTCCCTCCCACATTCCTGGCCGGGCTCCGCGCGCTGGGGCCGGCTTCAGTTTCAGTCACCGCGTCTTGGCCGCTTGCCCGTCGTCTACTGAAACTCCGATTCCCCCTCTAGGGCTCAGACCTCTAGCTCTGTAACTATATGTAACTGGAGCCACCAGGCAGACTTCAACCCCCCCAGTCGTTAGGTCGTACCCCGGGCTCCGCGGGCCCGACCCCTTCGCCCCGTTTCCCGCCGAGCCAGGGGCTCCGCGCCGGGCGTGGCTCGCAGCGCACTTCCTCTGTCCCAGCCCCAGACCTCGGCGTAAAAAGAGCCTCCCGCTGCTACCCCGAGGCTGTGATTCCAGGTATAATTTGGGGCTTCTTCCTGCCATCTGCTTTTTTCTGATTCCCTCCGGTAGATTTATCTGTCCTGCTGTTTCCTGCCACGACCACTTCATAAATCAAAGATCAAGCCTGGTGAAAAGTATGCCGTGGCTGTAATCTTCATGTAAGAGGAATTTACTTGAAGGAAATTTTCATGTAAGAGGAAGAAAAGTAAAAAAGCGCGGCTTACCATGTCGGGGAGGAGCGAGGCGCGCGGATGCGAGCGGGGAGCTGCGCGGCGGGCACTGGGCGGCGGGCCGGGTCTGCGGCCTCCCGGGCAGGCTCCACCCGGCTCCGCCCAGCGCGGCGCCCGCCTGACTCACGCGCCCCCTCCTCCGCCCCGCCCGCCCCGCGGATCCGGGCTCGTCGCCCTCGCCCTTCTTTGCCAAATTCACAGTTTCACCTTAAAACCCACACAAAACCCCACTGTCCTCACGCAGCCTTAAACAATCTCTCTCTCTCCCTGTCTTGTGAATTGTGAAGATGTTGGTCTTTTCTGAATTTAAACTTTGGCGTAGTGGTCTTTGAGAAGTGGGTTCAAGTCCACGGGTCTTCCACGTACGAACTCACCAGCTATTTCTGCTCCTTCTTAAAGGCGGAGCTATCGCTTTAAAAGTCTAGCAACTCGGAAGGTTGGCCGTAATTGCAGAGTCCATGTTACCTAGAAACCAGGGCTGTCTATTCTTTCACACTGCATGTAATTAACGGACTAAACGGTGATGATGTGTGCAAGCTGGAGCATCACTGTCTCAAACGTCTCTATAAACCGATTAAGAGTTAAAGCAAGACCCTACACCCCAAAGTACTGCAACGGTGCAGGACGACCACAAACTGCTGACCCGTGCAAGTCGGGGTCTTACCTCTGTGCAGTTGGCAACGGAGTTGTATGAAGAATCAGAAGCTCTGGATTCTCATCCTGGGTCTGTAATTGTTGTTTAGTCGCTAAGTCGTGTCTGACCCCTTTGCGACCCCATGGACTGTAGCCCGCTGGGCTCCTCTGTCCATGGCATTTCCCAGGCCAGAATACTGGAGTGTGTTGCCATTATCTTCTCCAGGGCATCTTCTCCAGGGTCTCCTATCTGTTCAGGAGACGCAGGATGGAACGTCTCCTGTGTAGATAGGCTGATTCTTTACCACCCAGTCACCAGGGAAGCCGGTATCTGTAATTACTTCAAGGCAACAGTTTTGGCAAAAAGCCTCAATCCTCTGAGCCTCCATTTGCTTACCTGTAAAAGTAGGTGCCCTTTCCTATCCTACTTCACAAGATTGTTATGACTATCAGATAAAATGATGGTTTTGAGAGGGCTTCAAAAACTGAAATAGATGCCAAGGAAAGATAAAGGGTTGCAGGGTGTTGTGTAAACTGCTTCCTGACATCTCTGTTCTTGCGGCCTCAGCTGGTCACTTCTGAAGAGATCTCCATCTCTTCTTACCTACACCAGACTGCAGTTTTAGTTATTCTTGAATCCACTTGAAAGTCTCACCTGAGCCTCAAACTCAGTTAAAGAGATACTTGTTTTCCCTGTTTCTGTTTCTCTCCTGGCCTCCTTATCTCTGCTAATGATACTGTTATTCTTCTGTTCTCCCGACGGGAGAATTTTGGAGCCAGGTTTTGACTCTAAATACCTTTCTTACCCCCCACATCTTATCAAGTGCTAGGTACCATCAGTTTTATTTTTACACTCTCTCTTGGATCTGGTTATATTCTACCTCCAGGGTTCTAGTTTAGGTTTTCATTCCCTCTTTCCTCCAGTTTTCTGATTGGCCTCTTGCCCTCCAATTGTTCTACTGGCTGATAAAAACACATTTCCCTACAGTACAGCTCTGGTTAGCTGCTTGCTTAAAAATGAAACACAATGAAAGAACCAAACAAGATGGCTCTCCAATGCCCTTTATATCAAATCCAAATTTAGCTTCTATCTGCCTTTGGAAAACCTTAATCAATGAATGAATTCTTCAATTTATTAAAAAAATATTTTTGAAGACTGTTTTGTGTCAAACTCAGTGCTAGACACAAGAGATACAAATACAAAGGTGAGATTAGTGCCTGCCTTTGAGGTGGTCTATGGATAGACTGCGGGGTTTCCCCAGTGACTCAGCAGTAAAGAATCTGCCTGCAGTGCAGGAGTTGCAGGAGACACGGGTTTCATACCAGGGTCAGGAAGATCTCCTAGAGGAGGGCAAGGCAACCCACTCCAGTGTTCTTTGCATGCCATCTTTCCTGCATGCCTGGAGAATGCCATGGACAGAGGAGCCTGGCAGGCTACAGTCCATAGGGTGGCAGAGTTGGACATGACTGAAGCGACTTTACATGCTTGCACAGGGATAGACTTTAGACCTACAGTATATTGAGGGGTGTTCCATGGACGGATGCTGGGATCCACATATACCCCAAAAGTATGTGTAAAATTTTCTGCCTAAGAGAACTTATTCTTGGCGAGGATTCATAGCTTTCATCTGATTCTCAGAAAATTCTATGATCAAAAATATTAAGGAATCATTAGTTTAAATTATTCCATACCTGAATCATGGGACTTCCCATATCACACTCCTCTTTAAGGGAAAACACCTTAAACACATTTATCCCCCTCTGCTGAAAGTCCAGCCCAGTTGGTAAATTTTTGCATGATTTGACCCTGTGCCCACTGTCATAGCTGACTGGATTGAGTTTAGCTCTAGGCTTAAGGACTACCAGTCCACAGAATGGACAGTATTGGATGTTTCATGACATGTATGAAATAGTGAGCTAGGACCATTCAGCTTTTTGGAAAACTGAAATTAGAAACACATACAAATTAGGCATTTAGAAGAGCTGAAGCTGAACATTTGCATGGAGAGAATCATGAAGTCATGACAAATAAAAACTATGGAGAAGCAGACACCATAAATAAGCAGATGCTATCCCTACTCCAGTACTCTTGCCTGGAAAATCCCATGGATGGAGGAGCCTGGTGGGCTGCAGTCCATGGGGTTGTGGAGGGTTGGACACGACTGAGCGACTTCACTTTCACTTTTCACTTTCATGCATTGGAGAAGGAAATGGCAGCCCACTCCAGTGTTCTTGCCTGGAGAATCCCAGGGACGGGGGAGCCTGACGGGCTGCCGTCTATGGGGTCGCACAGAATTGGACACGACTGACGTGACTTAGCAGAGAGATGACATTTGGAAAGAAAGTGCAGAATAGTGTTCTTGTTCTTCCTGAACCTGGTTGTCTAGCTTTCCTGATTTCAGGTAAGGCCTCTATTCTTTCAGTAACTCCCCTGCCCCATGAAGCAGCTTGAGTGAAACCAAAGAAAAGAGCTGAATCAAATAAATATGAATTGTCCAGAACCATGTTGGTGGATCAACTCTGCCCAGTGAGGGCTGCCTGTGGTAGCAACTCCCCAGCATCATGATGAAAAGGATTTTCTGTTAAGAGGCAGTGATCAGGAAAGATGGAATGCAAAGTAGATTTGGCAACATTGGTAAACAGTGTGTCCAAGTGAAGGGCTAAATGCAAGCAAGGAGCTGAGGATGAGTGAGGGCTGGTAAGTTGATACCAAGAGACAAAAATGAGGTACAGATTAGTCAATTTATTCAGCAAATAAACGTGGAGACTTCCAAGAGGTAGGGTAATTCTTATGCGCAGCCTGAGCTCTGTGCGGGGCTGGGCTGATCTCTAAATGGACACATTAATCAAACATAATTTCGGGGTGTGACCAAGGCACGATGGTCCTGCTGGGAAGGAAGTGAGTGGTTAACTCCAGAGGAGCAGAGAAAATGTCACGGAGAGAGTGATGCTTGAGTTGGGTAGTGAAGGATGAGTAGGAATTCACCATGTGTCAAATAAATAAACAAATAATTCATCAGGTAGATGGGCACAGTTGAAGCACAGCATGATATGTATAAGATCTTATCTGTATGAGCTCTAGCAAGTCATTTAGCTGCTCTGTACCTCAGTTTCCTCGTCTATAAAGTGGAGATAATAGAGGTGCTTACTTCTACTACTTACTAAAGAGGAAGATATAATCATGTAAATTGCTTAGAACATAGAGCAGTGTCTTCAGAGGAAGGCTTTCAAAATGGCTTGTGCAGAAGTAATCAGGGGTGGGACTTCCCTGGTGGTCTAGTAGCTAAGACTCCATGCTACCAATGCAGGGGGCCCAGGTTCAATCCCTGGTCAGGGAACTAGGTTCCACGTGCCACAAGTGAAAGATTTTGCATGTTGCAACTAGAGATCCCCCACACTGCAATGAAGATCGAAGATCCTGCATGCCCCAACTAAGACCTGTGCAGCCAAATAAAGAAATGAATAAATACATAATTTTTTTTTTTAAGTAGCAGGGGTGAAACATATGCATATTCTCAGGTGGGTTGATAGTCCTAGGCTTTGTGTATACTTAATTGTTCAGTTGTGTCTGACTCTTTATGACCCTATAGACTGTAGCCCGCCAGGCACCTCTATCCATGGGATTCTCCAAGTAAGAATACTGGAGTGGCTGTTATGCCCTCGAGGGGATCTTCTCAACCCAGGGATTGAACCCAGGTCTCCTGCATTGCAGGCAGATTCTTTACCAGCTGAGCCACCAGGCAAGTGCAAGAATACTGGAGTGGGTAACCTATCCCTTCTCCAGGGGATCTTCCTGACCCAGGAATCAAACTGGGGTCTTTTGCACTGCAGGCGAACTCTTTACCAGCTGAGCTACCAGGGAAGCTCTAGGTATCTAGAATAATCAAATTCAAAGAAATAAAGTAGAATGACAGCTGACAAAGGCTGGAGGGAGGAAAGAAAGGAGTTGCCGTTTAGTGGATATAGAGTTTCTGTTTTGCCAAGATGAAAAGAGTTCTGGAGGCTGGTTGCACAACAATATGAATATACAATGGACCACCTAACGATGAGGATTTCAACTGTGTAGATTCACCTATATGTGGGACTTTTTTAGTAGTAAATACTGCAATACTACATGATCTGTGGTTGGCTGGGTCCTTGACTGTAAAGCCATGGATATAGGAGAAAGTGCAGATACAGGGGACCGATAAGTTATATTCAGATTTTCAACTGATAGAGGGTTGAAACCTAACCTCCACATTGTTTGAAGGTCATCTGTGCTTACTGCTATAGAACCATGTAGTAAAAAACAGTTAAGATGGTAAATTTTGAGTTATATGTATTCAACCACAGTAAAAAACACAATCGTGATCAAACCAGCAATACATACGCAGGAGCTAATGTCTGAGTTACACCATTTGGATCATGTGTATGGGGCGATGGTAAATGTGAGGCCAGAGCTGTGGGGTTGAGCCTGGAGAGAGAAGGGTCAGATCACTAAGGGCTATGCTTGGAAATTTGGATCGTATCCTGAAGTTTATCTATCAAGACCCACTGACGATTTTAAAGCAGGAGAGGGACTTGATCCACTTCATCTTTTGGGAAGTATAGAAAATGTACTGAGAAGAGAGAGACTAGAGGCAAGAAACATATAAGGTTATAGATGCAGTAATCAAGGCGAGATGGCCGTGGAGATGGGGCAGGGAATTGCCAAGTACTGAGAAGGCAAAGGCAATCGAACTTGGCCTCTGCTTAGATGCGGGGGGTTTGGAAAAGGGGTGAAATCACCCTAGGAGAGAACAGGATTGGGGACAGTCACATTTACTCTCTGTCTCACCTCAGGAACTTTGCACATCTATCTGTCTGCCTGCAATAGTCTTTTTATCACCTTAGTTGGCTTGTTGACAACAAACTACCGCAGACTGAGTGGCTTAAACAGAAATTTATTTTCTCACAGTTCTGGAGGCTAGAAGTCCAAGATCAAGGTACTAGTTGATTCAGTTCCTGATCAGCTCTTTTCCTGGCTTGCAGATGGCTGCTTTCTCACTGAGTCTTCACATGGTGGAGAGAGAGAATTCTCTCTCTTCATTTTCTTATAAGGCCACAGTCCTACTGAATCAGGGCTCCCCTCTTATGACACTTAAGCATTTAATCATTTGACTGTAATTACCTCCTAAGGACCCTGTCTCTAAACACAGTCACATTAGGGGTTAGGCCTTTAACATATGGAATTTTTATGTGTACGGGGACAGACACAATTAAGTCCATAACATTATCTATCCTTCATACAACTTAGAAATCATCCTCCCTAAGCATTCCTCTTTCTCTAACAGAGTGCTAGGCATCTATGGAAAAAAAGAAAGAAAGCAAGCTAACAAAACAGCCCAAGACTGCTGTCCTGGGAAAGGCCTGCTTTCAAGGCTGGATTTTGGCTGGCATCTTGGAACTTGGATTTCAGGAGGGTTTCCATCTGTTCCCTCATGATGCCTAAACTATTGGTACAAACAATGTAGTTTACGCCAAGCACCTGCTTTCCTTCTGGGAGTATGGAGTTTTTTGGTACGTGCTAGTGACAGCAGGAGATGTGGGTTCAATACCTGGGTCAGGAAGGTCCTCTGGAGTAGGAAATGGCAATCCACTGCAGTATTCTTGCCTGAAAAATTCCATGGACAAAGGAGCTTGGCGGGCTACAGTCCATGGGGTCACAAAGAGCTGGACACGACTGAATGAGCACACGCCCATGGAGAGAGTATGCCTGCGTGACCAGCCTCCTGTAAACCTCGTGGGTGCTGAGTTTCTAGTGAGATTCTCTCGTAGACACAACCTCACGTTGTTGTCACCGTTCAAAGCTGGAGGAATTCAGGGTGTCCTGTATCCATCGTATGTTCTCCCTTAGCTCCTTGGGTCATAATTCTTACCATCCTCTACTGTCATTTTCCGTTTACTTATATTCCTCACTAGACAGCAGGCTACTTGAGGGCAGAGCCAGTATCCTGCTTATTACAGTGCTCCTGGCATTCAGTACCCACATCAGGCAGTTATGCACGGAGGGTCTCCCCTTACAGCATGCAGAGCTGTCCTGAGCACTGCCACGACAGTGGTGAACAAGGCAGGTGAAGTCTCTGTTCTGATGGCGATCAACCTAGCTTTTGTGATTTAACCAGTGCTTACAGAATAAGGAGGAAGATGATCCACCATAGGACAGGAAAGAGAAATGACTGGGGAGGTGACTCAGAGCCTTCTGTGGTGTCATCAAGTCTGTGGAAGAGAGACTTTGAAGATGGAGAGGGTGGTCAGCAAGGTGAAAGTCTTCAGAGAGACAGAGTACAAAGAAGGTTGAGATGTGTCCAGTGGATCTGGCATTTATATCCTTGGAGACCTTTGCCAGAGCAATTTTAGTGTAGGGGGCGGGGAAATGCAGACGCCGTGGCCTGAGGAATGAATGGGACATGAACAGTGGGGACAGGGAGTCTGGATGACTTACTTGAGAAGGCTGACTATGAAGGGAGGAGAAGTGGAGTGCGGTCAAAAGGGATCTCAAGCCAAGGGAGGATTTGAAAGCATAAACACCTTGAGTGAGTTCACAGGCTGTGCAGAAGGAGTTGCCAGAGTGAGAAGGCAGATGTACAAGGTTGAGAGGATACAAATGATAGAGCAAGGTCTCAGAGGAGCTATGGCAGATGAATTACTCCACAGAGAGGAAAAGGGGGCAAATGAGGAGTGAGGCTATAGAAGAACCGTAACCTAGGAGGGCTGCAGAGGGTTACCTCTCCAGATAACCTTGTTGGAACACGAAGTGGGAGGTAAGGACATCCTTGACAGTGGCCATAGGACATCCTTGAGTAGGTTCTTGAGTAGTAGACTTGAGGAGGTTCTCAATGGTCTCAGAGGGAATTGGTAACAGGAGCTGACTCAGATGGTTCCGTTCAGTTCAGTCGCTCAGTCGTGTCCGACTCTTTGCGACTACAAAAGCTTAGGAAGTTATAATTTTGCAGTGACGCTAATCCCCAGGGTGATTATGTGATTATGTGGCTGAATGGCTTTCTCCTGGTGTGTTTAGAACTCTAGTCATCGGATCCAAGAGAGGGATGTGAAAGGGATTTAGGGTTAAAATTTTACAGAATGGTTGTAACAAAAGGATAAGGCAGTGAAGGAGTTGAGGGTATGCGTGAGAAAGCAATCCACTTGATTGGGCATGGAGTACAAGCAGAAAAAGAAGGGAACAAGGACATGGAAGGTCAGTGGGCACAAAAAATTTCTCCATAAAATCAAAGGACAAGTTACATGGAAAAGAGGGATGGAGATAGCTGGGGATGTAAGAAGTTATTGGGTGCGTGTTCAGTTGTGTCCGAGTTTGCAACACTATGGACAGTAGCCAGCCAGGCTTCTCTGTCCACGGAATTCTCCAGGCAAGAATACTGGAGTGGATTGCCATGCCCTCCTCTAGGGCAAGAGATCCAAGCCGCGTCTCCTGAGTCTGCTGCATTGCAGGTGGATTCTCTACCTACTGAGCCATCTGGGAAGCCCATAAGAAGTTATTCGTATAACATTAACTTCCAATGAGTAGTAATTTGTGGGTAGAGCTCTTATGATAGCAAAATCCAAGCATGGCTTAGGGCCTTATACTGACTGCAGTGTATTTGGAGTGAGCAGGAAGGAAGGAGGTCAAGAAGCTGGGAGGGTGGGGGCCTGGGTGGATGAGCCTTGTCAGTGCTGAGCTCATCCAGGATGGTGAGAGGAGCTACAGTGGAGAGCAAGGTGTGAAGCCGGTTATGATGTCTGACGTGAAACAGGTATAGGACACTGATAGACTGTAGAAAAGGGTCTCAAAGTGTCATCTACCACTTTCCTTTATACGCTCTATGCTTTAGCAAATGGAACCACTGTTTGCCACCCAAAGGTCCTCTTCTTTGCCGGTTGCTCAAGCTTTCTCTGCTTTTGAAACATCCTTACTTTCAGTTCTCTCTGATGAAATTCTAGGCTCCTTCAATGAAGCTCCTCCTTCATGAAGATTTTCTGATTTCAACCACTCACTTTTATCCTCCCATAATATTTTGTAATTTATTTTTTTGTGGGGGGGAGGAATTTAATATTCTGCTGTATATTAAAGGGTTTAATGTTGATAGATTTTTTCCACTGATAACATGTGTATTCCTTGAAATTAGGGATGTATCATGTTCATCCTTGTGTCATTCATAGTCATAACATGTAGTAACAACTGGTGAGTGTTCATGGGATGGAATGAATAGTATGATTTCAGAGTAGGAGCTGAGTTTGGTTTAATTCTGTGTAATTTAACATTCAGGACAATGGTAAATAATTGTTCCAAGAATTACTAACTCTTTGTTTTGTTTTTCCTTCTGTGGAAGGATCTTTAGATATTTTTGTTAAGGGTCTTAAATTTATAGAAATTATTATTGAATACCGTCTGCTAGGGTCTGAGGATACAAAGATAAAAAAAAAAATCATGGCTCCTGCCTTTGAGGATCCTCATACTGAATTTGATTAATAAAACAGGAGTGGAATCTTTCCAAAAACGGAGCTGTCTGCATCAGAAAGTGTGCACTCCGTCACTTGGATGAGGCTCTTCCGATTTAAGTCCTAGGCTAGAAGATTTACCTCTTGAAGGTCAGAACTGTCAGGGGAGATCCTTTGATTCTTCCCATAATCAGAGCACTGAGGCCACATTTACAATATTAAGGAGTGACCCCACAATCTCTGAGGCCACTGTGGTGTATATGGAAATGCTGGACAAAGAATCTAAAGGCCTGAGTTTGAGTTTTAGCCCTCTCCCTAGATAAACTTTTTGTTTGCTTGTTTCTGAGCTTCAGTTTTCTCATATGTAAAATGCGGATAATAATTATGGAGATGATAAATATAAAAGGGCTATTCAAATAGTGCTGTGTTATACCAGTGTTAATTGCTACGTGGAGTAAATGAAAGTGTGCTTCTAGGCTCTGCTTTGCAGATCGTGGGTGTTACTATTGTTGTCATTCAAGCCCTTCCCTCTTCTCACTTCCTGTTGCCTCTGCTGCTGGCCCTCAGTAACTCCCTCACTTGTAATGGCATCATCAGAGCAGACATGGAGTTCTGTGCAAGCTGGTGAAAGTCCACTGCCTTCCTCCACTGTCTGCACACATCTATGCTGTCCTTAACATTCTTCTAGGCTGGTGGCTGGAATCCACTGAGGTCCTCCACATAGTTGCTTTTAGTCTCTAGCTGTTAGGGGAAGCACACTGATTGAAACCGCCCACCCTGGCCAGGCACCGCAGTAACTATTTGCATGAGTTGTTTTAGGACAGGAGGTCCTGGTAAGGAACAGGGAACTAATAAGCCACCACCAACCGGAAGAGTTCGGGAAAGGTCAAAAGGAGACACCACATGTGTGACCACCTCCCAGAATCCTTCTCTCTGGCATCCATCTTGGCTGAACAAGGTGTGCACCATCAGGAAGGACTCTGAGTCAGAATGATTGGCTAAAGACAACCCGGAAACTAAGCCCATCACCATAAAACCCGAGACTGTGAGCCACGTGGCAGAGCAGTTCTCCTGGGTTCCCTTACCCTGCTGTTCTCCACCCGGGTGCCCTTTCCCAAAAAAATCTCTTGCTTTGTCAGCACATGTGTCTCCTTGGACAATTCATTTCCAAATGTTAGACAAGAGCCCAGTTTTGAGCCCTGGAAGGGGCCCTCCCTTCCTGCAACACAACTGCTGTTAGCAGACGTGAGAGATTTTCTCTTTCACGATGTCCCACAGCAAGTTGTTGCATGTATGTTACATTGATTCTCCTAGGAGGCCACACCATATCAGATCCATGTCTGATCCACTGTGATCTGAATGTGTCACCAAAATAGTCTCAGTGAATCTGTATCATTCAGTTTTTGGTCCAAACTTTTCATCTTCGAATTCAAGGTGAAATTCTAATTCCAGCTGTTCTTTTCATTATTTCCTTTCATTTGCTGCAAACTCTGGTCAAGTGGCAACTTTCACTGTTGTCTGTAGGCAGGGTTGATCCTCTAATCATTTCTCACTGGTTCATTCACACTAGTTGTTAAAATATTGGTGTTCTTCTCTACCAGTTGCTGAATGTCCTCTCTTGCCTGAATCCCTGAGTGCCATTCACCTGAAGCCCCAGCCACTTGTCCCTCTCCTGGGCCACATGATTCCCATAATCAAGTAACTTAAGAATTGATGCATGGAGTAAGGAGGGTCTCTGGGACCCACTCCATTCTGGTAGCCTGGCCACTGTCCTGATTGGTCAGTGTTTGGTCACAGTGTGAATATCTTCCAGTCTTTAGGAGCCCCACAATTTCCCACTTAATGATTTTTTTTCTTGTGTTCCCTTCCTTTAGTCTGGAATGTTTTCCTTTGTCTTATGTCCAAATACCTGTACAAAGACTTAACTCATACAGAACCTTCTCCAGGAAGCCTTTTACTTGTATCTTCCAACTAAAAAGGATCTGTCTCTTCATTGATCTACCACAGCCCTTTATCTGCACTTTTTTGTGGCGTGTGTTACACCCTATCTTGAATTATAGCTGTTTAAGTATGTGCAACTTTTTTTCCCCCCTGTTACACTGTTGACTTCTTGAGGACCAGGTCTACCATAATTCCACTGTGGGGGTGGGGGGGGGCACAACCCACTCACCCTAAATGGCAGTGAGTCCTTCCCCTACTAATACTCTGGGTCTAGGACATGGTGTGATGGGTTAGTAGTAAGCAGGGGGACTTTTATGTGACAAATGAAGAATTTAAAGGTTCTTGTGGTCTGGATTCAATGGTTTGACATTTTTGTATAGTGAGACTTCCTTCTGTTTCATCTTTCCCTGAATCCCATACCCCTACCTTCCGGCTCTTGCAAGGCCTAAGAGTGGGCAGGTTAGTTCAACTCTGTTCCCAAGCTTTAGAGAGAGAATATATGAGTTAGGGTGCTTTAGCGGTGAAGATAACAGGAAGTTGACGTAAGACAGTTTAAAGAAGCATGAAATTATTTTTTGTCTTTATAACAGGAGGTCCCTGGAGCAGAAAAGGCTCCAGGGCTGACTGATTCAACAGCTTAGTGATGTAAGAGGGGATGAGATTCTTCTATTTTTTTACCCCATGATCCACCTTACCATTGTAATCCCAGGTGAAACATACAGGGTATGCATTTCCTTGTTCACACCCCAGGAAGAAACTTGTTTTTCTTTTCCAGAAACTCTGGACAGGGCTCTCTTAAATCTCATTGCCCCAAATGGGTTAGGCCTGTCTGTCCCTGTACAAATAGATGGCCAAAGGGATGGAATTACCTCACTTAGCTGAGACAAATTGTTTAGGGATGGAATGGGCATTGTGTGGCTGTGTTGGGAGACTGTATTTTCCAAAAATGGCCATAACACTATCTGCCCTCCCACAGGCTCTTCTTACAATGTGACTCACACTCCTCCCATCAAGAGGTAGGATCTTTATTCCTTTTTCTCTGTCGTTCCCCTGGCATTCTGTGATGACCTGGGAATGGGGTGGGGAGGGAAGCTCAAGAGGGAGGAGATATAACTGTGGCTGATTTTTGTTGTTATATGGCAGAAACCAACACAACATTGTAAAGCAATTTTCCTTCAATTAAGAAATAAATTTTAAAAAAGAGGTAGAATCTATATTTTCTCTCCTTGAACCTGGGAGAGTGTGTGGTGACTACTTTGGAAGTGACTCTACATATTTCTGAGTGTTGGTGTTGTTCAGTAGCTAAGTTGTGTCCAATTCTTTGCAACCCCATGAACTGCAGCACATTAGGCTTCCCTGTCCTTTGCTGTCTCCCTAAGTTTGCTCAAACACATGTCCGTTGAGTCAGTAATGTCATCCAACCATCTCATCCTCTGCCACCCTTTCTTCCTTTTGCCTTCAATCTTTCTTAGCATCAGGGTCTTTCCCAGTGATTCAGCTCTTCTCACCAGGTGGCCAAAGTATTGGAGCTTCGGCTTCAGTCCTTCCAAAGAATAGTCAGGGTTGATTTTTTTCAGGAATGCTTGGTTTGATCTTGCTGTCCAAGAGACTCTCAAGAGTCTTCTCCAGCACCACAGTTTGAAAGCATTGTTTCTTTGGTGCTTGAGCTTCTTTGACTTCTGAGCCTTGATGTTAAAAGGTGACATGGAGTTCCCCTGCTTCTGTTTTGGGATGCTCACTCAAGAAACCCAGCCACCATACTGCGAAGAAGCCCAGGCTGCCTCCGGGATAGATCCATGTGCAGAGGACCCACTAGCCAGCACTAAGTAGCCAGCGTGTGAGTGAGTTATCTTGGAAATGGATCCTTTGGCCTCGTCAGACTGCCTTGCGAACACCGTGTGAAGCAGAGGAGGGCTGTTTTATAAGCTGTTAAGTTTTGGAGTTGTTTGTTATCAGCAATAGACAGCAGGAACTGGGGTGCACTGCAGAAATAATAGTATTTCCTTAGTGCTTTCTCTGGTGTCTTACTCTTTTTGTCGATGAATTGGTTAGATGTCAAGGGCAAGGCTTAAAGTGAGGAAAGATTTAAAGCCTGAAAGGAATTTTATTGTTTAGCTCAACTTATTCACTCTCTGGGATTTCTATATGGAATTTGGGGGTTCATGCTTTATAACAGGGACTTTGCCCATCTCCCTCAAGAAATTGCAGTGGAAGATGGCTGATTGTGATTGGGATGTTCAGGATCCAAGGAAAATCATCATGATGAATATCTACTCCCTTTTTATTTAAAACGTGGCCAATTCTGGAAGGAGTAAGCCTTGCTAAGGAATCTTCTTAGCTGTTTTTCTTATTCTAGGAACCAGGGTCTTAAGTTGCTGTCAGAAGGGTGCACTCAACTCAAGTAAATATTCCCCACAGGAACTTATGTATTTGCTTTAACTGGAGATGAGAATGACTGAACTCACACTTTAGAAAACCCTATATTCAGTTTTTTAAAATTAATTTTTATTGGAGTATATTTGCTTTACAATGTTGTGTTAGTCTCTACTGTACAGCAGAGTGAATCAGCCATTCATACACATATATCCCCCGCTTTTGGACTTCCTTCCCATTCAGGTCACCACAGTGCATCAAGTAGGCTTCCCTGTGCTAGAGAGTATGTTCTCATTAATTCTCTAAACAAGTTATACATAGTATCAGTAGTGTATATGTGTCAATCCCAATCTACCACTTCCTCTCACCTGCCTTTTCCCCTTTGGTGTCTGTATATTTGCTCTTTACACCTGTGTCTCTATTTCTGCTTTGTAAATAAGACCATCTATACCATCTTTCTAGATTTCCCTTATATGTGTTAATATATAATATTTGTTTTTCTCTTTCTAACTTACTTCACTCTGTATGATATGTATGTATGATACTCTCTCGGTCCATCCATATCTGTACAAATGACCCAATTTCATTCCTATTTATAGTTGAGTAAGTTATGACCAACCTAGATAGTATATTCAAAAGCAGAGACATTACTTTGCCAACTAAGTTCTGTCTAGTCAAGGCTATGGTTTTTCCTGTGGTCATGTATGGATGTGAGAGTTGGACTGTGAAGAAGGCTGAGCGCCGAAGAATTGATGCTTTTGAACTGTGGTGTTGGAGAAGACTCTTGAGAGTCCCTTGGACTGCAAGGAGATCCAACCAGTCCATTCTGAAGGAGATCAGTCCTGGCATTTCTTTGGAAGGAACGATGCTAAAGCTGAAACTCCAGTACTTTGGCCACCTCATGCGAAGATTTGACTCATTGAAAAAGTCTCTGATGCTGGGAGGGATTGGGGGCAGGAGGAGAAGGGGACGACCGAGGATGAGATGGCTGGATGGCATCACGGACTCGATGGACGTGAGTCTGAGGAACTCCGGGAGTTAGTGATGGACAGGGAGGCCTGGCGTGCTGCGATTCTTGGGGTCGGGAAGAGTTGGACACGACTGAGCGACTGAACTGACTGAATATTTCATTGTGTCTATAGACCACATCTTCTGTATCCATTCCCCTGTCGATGGACATTAAGTTACTTCCATGTCCTGGCTATTGTAGTAGTGCTGCTGTGAACATTGGAATGCATGTATCTTTTTGAATTGTGGTTTTCTCTGAGTATATGCCCAGTAGTGAGATTGCTGGGTCATGTGGTCGTTCTATATTTAGTTGTTAAAGGAACGTCCATACTGTCTTCCATAGTGCCTGTATTAATTTACACTCCCACCAACAGTACATGGGGGGTTCCCTTTTCTCCACAGTCTCTTAAGCATTTATTGCTTGTAGGTTTTTTGGATAATGGCCATTCTGACCCGTGTGAGGTGATATTTCACTGTAATTTTGATTTGTGTTTCTTTAATAATTAGTGCTATCATCTTTTCATATGTTCATTGGCTATCTGTATGTCTTTGGAGAAATGTCTATTTAGGTCGTCCACCCATTTTTTGATTGAGTTGTTTGGTTTTTTTGATATTGAGCTGGTTGAGCTGCTTCTATGTTTTGGAGATTAATGCTTTGTCAGCTGCTTAATTTGCGAATATTTTCATTATGAGGGTTGTCTTTTCATCTTGTTTCTGATTTTCCTTTGCTGTGCGAAGCTTTTAAGTTTAATTAGGTCTCATTTGTTTATTTTTATTTTCATTGCTCTAGGAGGTGGGTCAAAAAAGATCTTGCTGCAATTTATGTCAAAGTGTATTCGGTCTATATTTTCGTTTACATATACAGTTTTAAAAATGTTAACTCAATCATAAATATATAAATAATAGAGTAATATGGTGTGATTTTGATAGTAACAAATTCTGTCTCTCTTAGGAATCTGACTAAGCTTAAGTAGGTGTGGTTAAAGGAATACTTGCTGTCTTGATCTTCTACTTTGTAATCTTGAGTTTGCTTATCTCCCTGAACTTTTATGTACCTGCTCTTTGCCTTACTGGCCCCATTATGTGATCCACATCGATCCCTCCCTGATATTCAAAGCTCTTACTGTGAAATCTTATAATGTGTTGACAATTTCTTAAAGTTCAGACTTCAAGCACTATCTTCACGAACTAATTTGCAGTTGCAGACTTGAATATTGCTGAAACATAGGAGGTGTAGCCTTTCTGTTGAGTGTATTTTGCAATGTTTACTAAAGTGACTTGTTCTTGGAATTGGCTTTCCTTTCTCTGCACCTCCTTTGCCCTGCAACCTGGCAACAGTTGAACTTAGGCAGAACATCTGAGCCTTGGGCAGAAAGAGAACAACTTCTAGATTCCAAAGAAGAGAATTTCTTCTCTTTCTCCTCCACTGATCAAATGTGGAGGTAACTTCGGTTGCTGCCTGAATTATAAGATGGAACATCCCTATGACTTTGGTCACTTTGGGTTCTTATTATTTAAAAGGTTTCTGTTATTTGAACCATATTCAGTAAGTATTTGTTGGGTGAATGAATGAATTTTCTCTGGGTTGGAATCTTGGAGCTGATTCCATTAGAGCTGAAGACCATGAAGCTCAGAGGGGTTGCAGGGATTGGTGAGGAGAGAGGCAGGCTTAGAACTAGGTCTTCTGGCTTTACTGCAAATACTTGCTCATCTTAGGACTCAACAGAGCAGCCCTTTCTTTCTGAAGGTACTCCTGCTGGTTTCTCTCATCTTCTCCCCATCCAGTAGAGCTGACCACTGCCTCCACAGTACCCTGATGTCCTTGATGGTTGCAGGCAGTTATTTATCTACATGTACATCTCTTCCCTGTTGAGACTATAAGCTCCTTGAAGAGGAGGCCATATCTTAATTGTTGCTGTTCTTTTTTTTAAAATAAACATTTAGTTCAGTTTGGGCCTTGAATATGTAAATGAGCAGATGAGTGCATATAGTGTCTGCATATCTTATATTTTTCCTGTGTGATAGTAAATCCAGCCCTCTATAAACTTGTCAGATCAAGTGCTTCAACACTTTATGATATTTTCCTTAGACTTTGCCAGGAGCCAGCACACGAGATCCCACCCATGACAAGGTCAGGAGGAGAAGACCTGACAAGCAAGGCAGATCAGGACTCCAGGGATTTTGAAAAGCTGCCCCGGCGCTCACCGTAAAGATGATATCTATCTTTCTGAAGCTTGCTATACTAGACTGCTCCCTAATTTCTGTGACACAGGCAGAAGGCCTTCCCCGATCTCTTTCCAAACAAATTCAACTTAAAACTTTAATCAGTATGTCCCCCGGACGGTGGCATCCTATAAGATTATCCGGGATGAAAAGAGTCTTCCAATCTAAACCCCTTTCGCTAGCATTTTAGTTTGCTTGACAAATGTGTTTGTGCCCTTGGTACTAATGCACATGACTGATCACAATACCTTAATCATAAACAGCATAAAGAACCTGAACACACAAAAGGCCCTAATAGGCACAGAGCCCTTCGGGGGGTGAGGAAGCCCTATTAGAAAACATAAAAAAATATTCTATAAAGTTGTTACTGGATCAATGTTTGCTTGCTGTGCTCTTAATGTGCTGAGGTTGTACAGTAAAAACTATTGTTAATATAGTTAGGAATTTAGAAAATAAGTGTTTAGCCCTAGTGTGAAAACAACGAGACAATTGTATAAATTTAGCTGGTGACTTCTGCAAAAGAACAGACCTTTCTGTTACATTTCTACTATGTTGCAACCTGCTGTGCCTTTACCCTATGAGACTGCAACTGTCTGTTGTTAAGCTCAAGGCAAATGGAAAATAAAGAATCGATTAGGGAAAACAGGTTTTACATTCACCCAGTCTGCAGGAAAAGGTCACAAAATGTCAATAGGCCCCAAGACCAGAAGATAATGCACAAAAGACTCTTATAAACAAAGAAGTATGCAGAAAACACTTTAAGGTCAAACTGATGTAATGTTAAACTAACTTTTGCATCAGTCAGTATTAGTTCAGTTCAGTCACTCAGTCGTGTCCTACTCTTTGCGACCCCATGAATCACAGCACGCCAGACCTCCCTGTCCATCACCATCTCCTGGAGTTCACTAAGACTCACGTCCATCGAGTCCGTGATGCCATCCAGCCATCTCATCCTCTGTCGTTCCCTTCTTCTCCTGCCCCCAATCCCTGCCAGCATCAGAGACTTTTCCAATGAGTCAACTCTTCGCATGAGGTGGCCAAAGTATTGGAGTTTCAGCTTTAGCATCATTCCTTCCAAAGAACACCCAGGGCTGATCTCCTTCAGAATGGACTGGTTGGATCTCCTTGCAGTCCAAGGGACTCTCAAGAGTCTTCTCCAACACCACAGTTCAAAAGCATCAATTCTTCGGCGCTCAGCCTTCTTCACAGTCCAACTCTCACATCCATACATGACCACAGGAAAAACCATAGCCTTGACTAGACGGAACTTAGTTGGCAAAGTAATGTCTCTGCTTTTGAATCTGCTATCTAGGTTGATCATAACTTTTCTTCCAAGGAGCAAGTGTCTTAATTTCATGGCTGCAATCACCATCTGCAGTGATTTTGGAGCCCCCCAAAATAGTCATCCTTAACGTGCAAACTCAGGGTATAAAAACTCCCTGAGAGAATAAACAGACAGACCCTGCCTCATACCAGCCTGGTCTCACTCTGTCTTTCTCTCTTGCTGACGCCGTCCATCCTAAGGGTATCCCTGGATCCTGCTGAGGGTGGAGCCCAGCAGACTTTGTGTATATGTCTATATATGTGCATCTTAATCTTTTCTCTTAAAACTCACTGTTATTATTAGAAAAAAAAATACAGGCTTATTATTAAAAATTGCTTTGGAGTGAAAAGCAAAAGCTGGTTGTTCCTTCTACACCCAGTATCCTCTGTAATTTGTTTCTTGAGGTTTTTTCCATTATTTTGTTTGATTTACATATAAGGTGTCACATTATATATAATCATTCACTACTTACTTTGTTTTCACTTAATGATCTATTTTGGACATCTTTTCATATCAGTGCATATATTTCCATCTTCTTCTGCTTAATTATTGCATAGCATTCTATAATACAGATATAATATCCAGTGTCTAGTAGTGGACTTTTACTGAAAGATGGTTGTGTGTGTGCTTAGCCGCTCGGCGGTGTCCAACTCTTTGCGACCCCATGGACTGTAGCCCCCCAGGCTCCTCTGCCCATGGAGATTCTCTAGGCAAGAATACTGGAATGGGTTGCCACGGCCTCCTCCAGGGGATCTTCCCAACCTAGGGACTGAACCCAGGTCTCCCACATTGCAGGTGGATTCTTTACCATCTGAGCCACCAGGGAAGCCTGAAAGACAGCTGGTTTCAATTTTTCCTTAAGAAATGTCCAGAAATCCTGTACACATACAGGCATAACTGGAGGAGAAATTCTTAGATGTAGTATCAGTGATTTCCTGGATAGGAGCATTTACATTTTTGACAGATGTTGGAAAACTGTCCTTCTTAGGTTAGTAGTTTTTGATAGAGAAAGCAAGTCACTTCTTATGTCTGGGAATCAGCAAGTCATCTGAACGTAAAATATGAAATGGAATCAAAGGGCTTAACTGCAGTGGTGCATTCCTGTGCTTCCTCCTAGATGTAAGGTATTTCTGGAGCCCACTGGTAATGTTGCTTTGGCTCTGGTTGGCTTCCTTCAGCCACCCTTTCCTCATTTCCAGCCCAGCCTAGAGAACTCCCTTGGCTCCACAGTGAGCGAATTGGCTCTTGGCAAAATCCCACTCTGCTGCTTAGTCAGCCCTTGATCAAAAGCCAAAGCAAAAATATCCGTCAGCCTCAGGAACAGGAATTACCAGTTTCTTAGTCAAGTCCCTGCTGCTAGAAAGATCTGTGATTTCCCAGCTATGATCCAGAGTGTGGCCTCTCCTTGTGGTTTGGTGGGTGCTCTTTAAGAGGAGGAAAGAAAAGCATATTTTTTTTTTAGAGCAAGGCAGCATGCATTTTTCAGTGGCAAACTTAAAACAGGAAAGAAACTCTGTTAAACAGGCTCACATTGTGGGGATGGAAAGATTGTTTAGTCGGTAAATATTTATTGAGCCTATACCCTGTGCTAGGTAGTGCAGCAAAGAACAGAGTAGGCGTGGGGTAGGGAAGGGGAGGGAGGAGGAGAGGGGGGTTGGGCAAAGCAGGGCCGAGTGCCTGCGGAGCGCCTCCTGTTCTGGTCCCATAAATCAGGAGCTGAGAGGAGCACTCGAAGTCTGTCTCCTGATTTTATTCTCTACGGAGGAGGACCTGCTGCTGTGTCTCTCCCTTCGAAGCCAAGCTGATCAGTAAGAGATCTAGCCGTGAACCGGAAACTGGTGGTTTTGATGGTCCGAGTGGAAAAAATTAACGTTTGCTCATACAGGATTTGGGGCCTGGGGCAGGAGAGAGGCTCAGAGCCGCTACCCAGGAAGTGACTCAGGAGCATGTACTGTCTGAGTTGCAGTTTTCTTTATCTCTCTGGAGAGCTTGTGGGTGGATGGGGGCGGGGGATGGTTAGGGAGGGTGCCCCTGAGCGGGGCGGCTATGGGCTCAGTGGTCCCAGCCCTAGGGGCGTTTGGGTTCTGTCAGGCTCCACTTGATTTCCTGACTTGGGACACCTTGGTAGCCAGAACTCTAATAATTTAGAGATGTGAGCACCACCTGTTGTCACAAATACTTGGAGGCTGTAAAAATGCCAGAAGTCCTGCCCTAGACGTTGCCAGAAAGAAATGCTGTTGAGGTACCTTGTGCTCTCCATCCGCCGTCATTGTTCACAATCTCAGAAGGTGGCAGCCCTGTGACTTCAGGGCTGGAAGCTGGGGCCGGAGTTACCCTGGGTTACAGAGCTAGTGATGAGAAGGTGGGGCAGACATATCTAATTTATTTCATGGACACACCTAATTCATTACAGGTTTCAACTAGAAGAAGCTGTCTATATAGGAATCACATGAGGCCTTAAACCCTTACTATACCAGGAGAAATAATTATCACCATTTACCATCTGGGTCCAGAGTGGTCTATCTGTCTATCTTTTGAATCATTTTATAATTTATAGAAGAATAAGGAAATAGTAAAAATAACTGTATTAGATATAGCAAACTCATTTATTCCTTATTTTCCTGGATTTGAAGATACACTCATATGTTTGTATGTGTGTCTATGTTTGATGTGTGTATACATTCACACACACATACATAGGCACGTATATATATCATCTTTATTCCATAGTTGCAAAATATTTTCATTTTTATATTTATAAATACCAAATGATCAATCCAATGAATTTTTTTATTTCTGTATCAACTCTTTCTTTCCAGTTGCCTTGTTATATGCACCTGCCTTCAACATCAATATGGCAAATATATCAAGTAAATTTTAGTGCATAAAAATGAGGTGAAAGAATAATGTCACATGTCTTTTTAGCAAAATGGTTGAGTAAGGTTCATGCATAATATTGTGTGACACAGTTCTTCCTGTTGAGTAACTAGCTGGATGAAAATACTATATTTCTTTTTGCTCTTAGAAACATTTTTACTTATTGAGTCCTGCAAGCTTATTTGGAGGAAGGATAGCTACTTGTATTCCTTTTATGAAATAATGGTCTTCACTGTCAGGGAATGCCATCTTCCACTACCCAGCATTCAGCTTTGGGAGAGGCAGACACCAAGGTGTGAGGAGGGCAGGCAGCACCTAGCTATCCAGCCAGAGCAGCAGAATAAATCCTGGTAACCAGTGAGGTAACAATATCTCGATAAGACCATATCTTGCTCTCCCAGGCATTAATCCCTGAGCTTGAGTAAATTCACTGGGAATATTGTCATCTGAACATGCAAAGTCTGAGATTATGATCAATTAAAATAATAAATTGATTATGATCAGTTTATATGATCAATTTATACGATCAATTTTGCTGTGGTCATTAGAGAGTTTGCTGTGGGTCTCTTTACGTTTATTTTTTAATTCATGTGATAGTTGTAAGATTTGTTCTTTTGCTGATTTTCTTCTCTTTGCTACTAGGTGAACAAAATGAAAAATTCTAACTTTTCAGCTGTGCTCAAGAAAAGCTAAAACAAATCAACAGCATACATAGAAACTTTCAAAAATAACTTTTTGAGAGATGATGCAATGCTTTGGGTACTGCCTGTGAAAACTGAAGTTTGTTACAGATGCTGTCACAATGATTTGTTTCACCCTTGTGGTATTTTCTTGGTGTTCCTGTCATTCTTGTTTTCTCATATCTTGAGATGTTTCATGATAGAGAAAAAATGTGATCACGAAGACCTCAAAATGTAGCGTATGCGTGTGTGCTTAGTCACGTCCAACCAGACTGTAGCCTGCCAGGCCCCTCTGTCCGTGGGATTTTCCCAGCAAGAATAGTGGAGTGGGTTGCCATTTCCTCCTCCAGGGGATCTTCCCAATCCAGGAATCAAACCTGTGTCTCCTGTGTCTGCAGAATTGGCAGGTGCATTCTTTACCACTGAACCACCTGGGAATCCGAAATATAGCTTACTTTCTAAAATAGTCCAATGGACCCATATGGTAATTAGAAGACACAATGAGTTTTATTAAAAAAAAAAAAAAGTCATTCAGTCTTCCCTTTGTTCTTTAGAAGAACTCTAGGAAAGAATAAGAAATCTTTGCAAATAGAGCTGCTGAAAAAGGAAAGTCAAAATGTAAAGTGTACGTTTCTTTAAAGCTTACAGCAAAACCCAATATTTGTCTGACATAATTTCCTTTTATTCTCCCAGTATCTGGAGGTTTTGTTGGGGAAGAAGTCAACCATGTATGTAGAGGCTCTTTGAGGGTGGCAGGTGTCATTAGTTCAGATGCCAACACTGTGGTCTTAGAAGAGCTGAGATGGGCCTCACCTCCTTATCTGCTTTCATCTCATGGAGTCCCTGACCCTCTCACCTCTCTGTCTGTCAAATACATTTAGGCCTCTTTTGCTGACCTCCCAGGCCAACTCCATGGACTACCTGAGCATTTCAGTCAACGACAGTCTCATTTCCATTCAGTCATGTCTTTGTTTTGCTTTTTGCTTTAATATATATTTATTTGGCTGCACTGGGTCTTAGTTGCAGCAAGCGGGATCTTTAGCTGTGACATGCAAACTCTCAATAGTGGCTTGTGTGACCCAGTTCCCCGACCAAGGATTGAATCCAGGATCCCTGCATTGGGAATGCAGAGTCTTAGCCGCTGGACCACCAGGGAAGTCTCAGCTTCAATTGTGTCTTGAAGTGGTTGTCTGTCCAACAGCACCCTCCCAATCTTCAGCGTATCCTCGTTGCACCCCCTCAGCCGTGGCTGGGCACAGGGAGGAAGAGCAAGGAGTCATGGATCCTGTTTTCCCCACTTCAGCCTGTATTCTTATCAATCACTTTACTTGTCTTTGATTAGTAAATTTCCTCATTATCCTCAGGGACCTCTCCACATTTGATGATGCTTCTCTCCTCTCATCCTCCCACCCCTGCAGAGGGGTTTTCCTCCTAATTCTGGGAGAAAAACAAGGCTCTTAGGCACAGTTTCCTCCACTTCTGCCACTCACAAACATATCTTCCTCCACACTCATCCTCACCTCTTTACCCCTCTTCACTTCTAGGCTGGCACCCCTCCTGCCCTTGATTGACCCTGCCTTTTTTGTATACTCTCTGACTTTCGCCATAGTTTTCTCCTCTTTTCTGTTTCTTTGATCCCTCTCCCTAGGGGCTCCTTTATCATAGTCTATACATACACTCTAGCTTTGTCAATATATATTAAAAAACCATTATCGCCTATGTATCAGGCAGCAGGTAAAAATACACCAACTACTATTTTTTTTAAAAATTGAAGTGCAGTTGATTTATAATGTGGCAATTTCAGGTATACAGCAGATTTTTTTCCATTATAGGTTATTACAAGATATTGAATATAGTTCTTGGTGCTATATAGTAGGTGCTTGTTGTATTATCTGTCCATCCCGGAATCCTAATTTATCAAACCCCTTTCTTCTTTGGCAACCATATATTTGTCTGTGAGTCTGTTCTGTTTTGCAAAAAAGTTCAGTTGTGTTATTTTTAAAGATTCTATGCACAAGTGATATCATATGATACTTGTCTTTCTCTGTCTGACTTACTTCACTTAGTGTGATGATTTCTAGGTCCATCCATATTGCCACGTTATTTCGTTCTTTGTATGACTGAGTGGTACCCCATTGTATATTTGTATCACATCTTCTTTATCCATTCATCTGTCAGTGAATTCTTAGGTTGTTTCTTTGTCTTGGCTATTGTAAATAGTGCTGCTATGAACACTGGGGTGCATGTATCTTTTTGAGTTAGAGTTTTCATCTTTTCTGAATATGTATCCAAGAATGGGATTGCTGGGTCATATGGTAACTCTATTTTTAGCTTTTTAAGGAACTCCCATACTGTTCCCCATAGTGGCTGCACCAATTTACATTCCCACCAACAGTGTAGGAGGGTTCTCTGTTCTCCATAACCTCTCCAGCATTTATTACTTGTTGACTTTTTGATGGTGGCCATTCTGACTGGTATGCGGTGACACATTGTACTTTTGATCGGCATTTCTCTAATACTTGATGATGTTGAGCATCTTTTTATGTGTTATTGGCCATCTGTATGTCTTCTTTGGAAAAATGTTTATTTAGTTCTTCTGCTCATTTTTTGATTGGGTTGTTTGTTACATACCAGTTATTTTAACAGAAAGAATTCAACAGAGAGACTCCTTAACTAGGTATCTTAAGGGTAAAGAGAACTCTAGGGTATATGAGACTAGCAGTTTCAGGAAGCAGCAGTTACCCCCACAGCTTACTTCCAAGGGGAGAGGTTGAAAATATCAGAAGGTTGGAGGAGGGGCTCTGAGACTTAAGCCTCGGAGAAGGGGTGCTTCTTGCTGGTTCTGTGAGGTTGGGAAAACTGCACACTGGATTCAGCTGCCTTTGGGGAACAACACCCAAGCTAGTTCACGTTCCTTCTGCAGGGCTTCTCCGTTGCGGATATGGAGTTCCTTTGTGGGGAAACCGTCCTGCCAGGTGAAGAAATGAAGCTGGCATAACGCTATGGGCACCTGGAAACCACAGATAGAAGTAAGTTCCTCTCCTCTTCTGGTCTCCTTCTAAGATCTCCATTGGCAGAGGTAACTGGGATCCAGCTGCAAAGTAGAGTCCCAGGCCTGACTCTCCAAAGTGTGCAAAAGAGTAGTTTTGATGTCAACAGACACTAACTTCATAACTGGCGTCCCTACTCTCCTCTCTTTTTTTCTTAATTATATGTCCACACGTGAGGAGTTTTCATGCAATATCTGCTCTCTCTCAGCTCCATTCATTTTCTCAAATTTATGAAATTTGGCTTAGTTATCATCATGCTACTGCACTTTTTGAAAAAGGCCTTCCAGGGAGAGGGAGAGGGTGGGATGATTTGGGAGAATGGCATTGAAACATGTATACTATCATGTAAGAAACGAATCGCCAGTCTATGTCCGATGCAGGATACAGGATGCTTGGGGCTGGTGCACGGGGATCACCCAGAGAGATGTTTACGGGGAGGGAGGTGGGAGGGGGGTTCATATTTGGGAACGCATGTACACCCGTGGTGGATTCATGTCAATGTATGGCAAAACCAATACAGTATTGTAAAGTAAAATAAAGTAAAAAAAAAAAAAAAAAAAAGGGCCTTCCAATGACCAAATCCCACGGGCCTGTTTCTGTGCTTGTTTCACGTGGCCTGCCCAATGAGGCATGTGACATTGTGGATCTATTCTGTTAAATGTTAAATGCTATTCACACTACTTCATAAATGGAATATGTGTCCATTCAAAGTGTCAGCTACAAATATATAAGCAACATCACTGTTTAGTTGTGAATTCACCCAGCACACAGCAAACACCCTCAGCCAAAGCCATTTATTTATAGTATAGTAAACTGGTATCGGAGGGATTGGGGGCAGGAGGAGAAGGGGACGACAGAGGATGAGATGGCTGGATGGCATCACCAACTCGATGGACATGAGTGTGAGTAAACTCTGGGAGTTGGTGATGGACAGGGAGGCCTGGCATGCTGCAATTCATGGGGTCGCGAAGAGTCAGACACGACTGAGTGACTGAACTGACTGAACTGAACCTGGTATCAGAAATTGTATCTGTATTCAAGGTTGATTAAGTTAGGTCATGTTTGGAATTTCTTTAAAAGTTAATTTCTCTTTATTGCTTATTTATTCAGCAAGTACATATCAAGGACCTTCCCATGCCAGAGTCTTTTCCAGGGCACACAGATTTACAGGGAACAAAACAAAGTTCCTGCTCTCACAGAGATCTCATTAGGCATATGTACTTTGGTACCTGTTGCAAAAATACTGAAATTGCAGATAGGAAAAAAAGAAAAAGAAAGAGGGAGTGAAGGAGTGAGTGAGAGAGGAGACATACAATTCTATCATCCGGGTTAATTTTTCAGTGTGTATTCTTCTAAACCTGTGTTCTATGCATAACATGTAAACATTGCTATTTCACACTGATGTGGGATAACACTTGATTGTTCTAATGTGACTATGCATTGTAAATACAGCCCATGGGGTCCTCTAAGCAAGAATACTGGAACGGGTTGGCATTTCCTCATCCAGTGTACCATGTTTGTCAGAACTCTTCTCCATGACCCATCTCTCTTGAGTGGCCCTGCATGGCGTGGCTCACAGCTTGAGTTACACAAACCCCTTTGCCATGACAAGGCTGTGATCCATGAAGGGGATCCATGGACAGTATGAAAAGGCAAAAAGATACGACATTGGAAGATGAGTCCCCGAGGTCAGAAGGTGTCCAGCACGATACTGGGGAAGAGTGAAGGGCAGTTACTAATAGCTCCAGAAGGAATGAAGTAGCTAGGCAGAAGTGGAAATGACACTCAGCTGTGGATGTATCTGGGGGTAGAAGTACAGTCGGATGCTGTGAAGAACAAGAGTGCATAGGAACCCAGAATGTTAATTCTGTGAATCAAAGTAAATGCAGGAGATGGCAAGATTGGACATTGACATCTTAGGAATCAGTGAAAGGGAAGTAAAAAGGACAGGAAATGGATGAATTTAATTCAGATGACCGTTATACCTACTATGGTGGGCAAGAATCCCTTAGAAGCAATGGAGTAGCCCTCATAGTCAACAAAAGAGTTCAGAATGCAGTATTTGAGTGCAACCTTAAAAATGACAGAGTGATCTTGGTTTGTTTCCAAGGCAAACTGTTCAACATCACAGTAATTGAAGTCTGTGCCTCAACCACTGATGCTGAAGAAGTGGAAGTTAACCTGTCTTACAAAGATCTATGACACCCTCTAGTTCAGTTCAGTCGCTCAGTCGTGTCTGACTCTTTGCGACCCCATGGACTGCAGCACGCTGGGCTTCCCTGTCCATCACCAACTCCCAGAGCTTGCTCATATCCATTGAGTTGGTGATGTCATCCAACCATCTCATCCTCTGTCATCCCCTTCTCCTCCTGCCTTCAATCTTTCCCAACATTAAGGTCTTTTCCAATGAGTCAGTTCTTTGAATCAGGTGGCCAAAGTATTGGAGCTTCAGCTTCAACATCAGTCCTTCCAATGAACATTCAGGATTGATTTCCTTTAGGATTCACTGGTTTGATCTCCTTGCAGTCCAAGGGACTCTCAAAAGGCTTCTCCAACACTAGTGCAAAAGCATCAATTCTTCAGCACTCTGCATTCTTTATAGTCCAATTCTCGCATCCATACATGACTACTGGAAAAGCCATAGCTTTGACTCATCAGACCTTTGTCGGCAAAATAATGTCTCTGCTTTTTAATATGCTCTCTACGTTGTTCATAGCTTTTCTTCTAAGGAGCAAGCATCTTTTAATTTCATGGCTACAGTCACCATCTTCACACCAAAAAAAAGTCTTTTTCATCATAGGGGACTGGAATTCAAAAATAGGAAGTCAAAAGATACCCAGAATAACAGACAAGTTTGGCCTTGGAGTACAACATGAAGCAGGGCAAAGGATAACAGAGTTTTGTCAAGAGAACATTCGGATCATAGCAAACACCCTTTTCCAGCAACACAAGAGATGGCTCTACACATGGACATCACCAGATAGTCACTACTGAAATCAGATTATGCTCTTTGCAGCCAAAGATGGAGAAGCTCTATACCGTCAGTAAAGACAAGACTTGGAGCTGACTGGCTCAGATCATGAGCTCCTTATTGCAAAATTCAGGTTTAAATTGAGGCAAGTAGTGAAAACCACTAGGTCACTCAGGTATGACCTAAATCAAATCCCTTATAATTATACAGTGGAGATGATGAATAGATTCAAGGGATTAGATCTGGTAGGCAGAGCACCTGAAGAACTATGGATGGAGTTCTGTAATATTATATAAGAGGCAGTGACAAACCATCCCCAAGAAAAAGAAATGCAAGAATGCAAAGTGGTTGTTTGAGGAAGCTTTACAAATTGCTGAGAAATAAGAGAAGTGAAAGGCAAGGGAGAAAGGGAAAGATATACCCAACCGAATGCAGAGTTCCAGAGATAGCAAGCAGAAATAAGAAGGCAAAGAAATAGAACAATGCAAAGAAATAGAGGAAAGCAATAGAATGAGAAAGACTAGAGATCTTTTCAAGAAAATTGGAGATTAGGGGACCATATCATGCAAGAATGGGCACCATAAAGGGCAGAAATGGTAAGGACCTAACAGAAGGAGAAGATATTAAGAAGAGGTGGCAAGAATACACAAAGGTGGCAAGAATACAGAAAAGGTCTTAATGACCTGGATAACCACGATTGTGTGACCAGTCACCTAGAGCCAGATATCCTGGAGTGTAAAAGTCAAGTGGGCTTAAGAAGCATTACTACCAACAAAGCTAGTAGAGGTGATGTAATTCCAGTTGAGCTACTTAAAAATCCCATAAGATGATGCTGTTAAAGTGCTGCACTCAATATATTAGCAAATTTGGAAAACTTGGCAGTGGCCACAGGACTGGAAAAGGTTTTTCATTCCAATCCCAAAGAAGGGGAGTGTCAACAGATGTTCAAACTACTGTATAACTGTGCCCATTTCATATGCTAACAAAGTTATGCTTAAAATCCTTTAGGCTAGGCTTCAGCAGTATGTGAACTGAGAATTTCTAGATGTACAACCTGGATTTTGAAGTGTCAAAGGAACCAGAGATCAAATTGCCTGCATTCATTGGCTCATAGAGAAAGCAAGAGAGCTCCAGAGAAACATCTACCTCTGCTTCATTGACTACGCTGAAGCCCTTGACTGTGTGAATCACAACAAACTGTGGAAAATTCTTAGAAATGGGAGGGCCAGACCACCTTACCTGTCTCCTGAGAAATCTGTATGCAGGTCAAGAAGCTACAATTAGAACCAGACATGGAACAACGGACTGGTTCCAAATTGGGAAAGGAGTCTGATAAGGCTGTATACTGTCTCCCTGCTTATTTAACTTATATGTAGAGTGTTATTGTTGTTCAGTTACTAAGTTGTGTCCAACTCTTTGCAACCCCATGGACTGCAGCCTGCTAGGCTCCTCTGTCCATGGGATTCTCCGGCAAGAATATTGAAGTGGGTTGCCATTTCCTTCTCCAGGGGATCTTCCTGACCCAGGAATCGAACCTGTGTCTTCTACAGTGGCAGGCAGATTCTTTACCACTGAGCCACTAGGGAAGCCTTATATGCAGAGTATATCATGTGAAATGGCCAGGCTGGATGGATCACAAGCTGGCATCAAGATTGTTGGGAAAAAATATCAATAACTTCAGATATGCAGATGATACCAGTCTGATGGCAGACAGTGAAGAGCAACAAAAGAGCCTCTTGATGAAAGTGAAAGAGGAGAGTGACAAAGCTGGCTTGATGCTCAACATACAGAAAACTAAGATCATGGCATCTATCCCGTCACTTCATGGCTGATAAAAGGGGAAAAAGTGGAAGCAGTGACATGTATTTTCTTGAGCTCCAAAATCACTGTGGATGGTGACTGTAGCCATGTACCTCAAAGATGCTTGCTCCTTGAAAGGAAAGCTATGACAGACCTAGATAGAGTATTAAAAAGCAGAGACATCACTTTGCTGACAGAAGTCTGTATAGTCAAAGCTCTGGTTTTTCCAATAGTCACTTACGGATATGAGAGTTGGATCATAAAGAAAGCTGAGCATTGAACAATTGATGCTTTTGAATTGTGGTGCTGGAGATGACTCTTGAGAGTCCCTTGGACTGCAAGGAGATAAAGCCAGTGAATCCTAAAGGAAATCAACCCTGAATATTCATTGGAAGGTCTGATGCTGAAGCTGAAGCTCTAATACTTCGGCCACCTGATGCGAAGAGCCTACTCACTGGAAAAGACCTTGCTGCTGGGAAAGATGGAACGCAAAAGGAAAGGGGCACGGCAGAGGAAGAGATGATTAGATAGCATCACCAACTCAATGGACATGAATCTGAGCAAACTTGGGGAGATAATGAAGGACAGGGAAGCCTGGCATGCTATAGTCCATGAGGTCACAAAGAGTCAGACTTGACTTGGCCACTGAACAGCAACAATGACATTGTAAATACCTTTTCATATCACTGAATAATCTGCCTCCTTATTTCTAATGGCTGCATGGTGTAACTGGAGTCTATTTGATTAGAGTGTCTAGGTAGCCAAGAGCATTCAGTCCCTAACTGTGACAGTGTCTCCACTTAAGTATATAACATTTGTTTGGGAGGGTGGTTCTCAGACTTGAGTGTACATAAGACTTCCCTTTGGAGCTTGCTGATGATTCAGATGCTTGGGCTGCACGTTCAGAGATTCTAATCCAGGAGGTCATGAGTCTGCATCTTAAGCATCTTAAGAAGTCTCACTTATCAGTTAGGGGCTTAGGATGTAGGTGGTCCCAGATCCCACATAAGAATCTTTGGTGTGACTTACTGGAATAACATGTGCAGTTATAACTCCCTTCTCCACTTCATGGGGGTCTTGGGAGTTAGATTTCCCTCAAGGTAAAGTGGTTTAAGCCACACTAGATATGAATCAGCTATAGTAGCGGATGAATCAGAGGGTTGAATT
This sequence comes from Capricornis sumatraensis, assembly GCF_032405125.1. Taxonomy (NCBI): domain Eukaryota; kingdom Metazoa; phylum Chordata; class Mammalia; order Artiodactyla; family Bovidae; genus Capricornis; species Capricornis sumatraensis. Next base: position 119,949,919 of record NC_091070.1, on the reverse strand, counting down.
TGAGTTGGTAGGAGTCATAGCTGAGAAATATACTACACCAAGATTAAGCGACAGGGGCAGGTATGAAATTAGGACGTTAAGCTGAAGTGCAACAGACATGGGTTCCTGGATCAGAATGGAAGCAGTGAGGGGGTTCTGTGGGTGCGTGCTAAGTCGCTTCAGTCGTGTCCAGCTCTTTGCGACCCTGTGAACTGTAGCTCCTCTGTCTATGGGATTCTCCAGGCAAGAATACTGGAGTGGGTTGCCATGTCCCCCTACGGGGGATCTTCCTGACCCAGGAGTTGAACCCAGATCTCTTACATTTCCTGCATTGGCAGGTGGGTTCTTTACCACTAGCGCCACCTGTGAGGCCCAAGGGGGTTCTAGCCATGCCTATTAATTAATATCAGGGGTGCTATTCTGTGTTGTCTTGGTGCTGTTGGTGACTAGGTCAATGGGCAGGTCAGCTTGGCTTGAAGATACAGAGTCGAGGACATTGAAGGTTGCAGAAGCCCTTGACTTGTATTGCCCATAGGTCAGCTAGAAATGGTCTGACTCTCAGGACTGAATGAAATTAACTAGAACCATCCCCACACTAAACTTTGGCCAGCAGAAATTCCAAGCCTTCTGGGTGACCTCTGTGTATCCCCATGGCTTGTATTCTCATGGCTGCCTCCTATCTTTATTGGCTTTCTGCTTCCTTGACACAGATAATTCAACCTCTTTTTTACATTTATACCAAAAAACCATCCACACCAGCATCTGTGATTTTGTTTAGATTTGGGGGTCCTGAAAAAGGATATATCACACCTCTCACCTGTGGGCTCCACCCTCTCTTCTGCTTCCTTCTTGGAAAAAACCCAGATTTCTGTTTTTATGACCATCAGTTTGTCAGTCACCTTTTATCACTTGGGTGGACCCTCTAGAACTCGCCTTCCATCCTGAACTCACGACATTTTTCTCAGCAACTCTACCTCAAAGAGATATTTTGCTATTATAGTAACGCTCCCTCCCTTTTGACTGACATTCCTGAGCCTGTACCCACCCAGAAGGTGGGATGGGGTGGGGTGTTCATTTCTAGCGCTAAACTTACCTGCTTAACAAGTTGCAGAGCTCAGCAAGTTGCAGGATGGGAGTTGGTAAGGCGGTTCTCAGTCTGCAGCTGTGGTCCTTAACAGATGAGTAACTGTCAGTTAGCACTGCACAGCTCCGCTGGCAGAAGTCATTTTTGTAGTTCTGTCTTGGTCTGTCCTTCCATATAGTTTTCTTCATTTTTCAACAGATGGCTGGCAGGGGGACTCCTCTGGGTAGTGATTTTTGAAACACTTGCCCTCCAGAGCTGGCTGTGATCATGAACAGAATCCAAGATGCTGAAATGAACACAAAGGCTCGTAGTGGACACCACTCTTCCTATCAAGAGATATCGAAGATGTCTGCCACATTCTACATTTATTCATATGTTACAATATCACTGAAATTCACGTGTTTTAGAATTGAAATGCACATTTAATATAATGCTCCCCCTAGCCCCCAACAAAAATGCTGCTTTAAACCAGTGGTGCCTCTTAGAACCCACAATATCTTAGAATAAAGGAATGTAGTAGGAATACTTAATCCTTAAAGGATCTGGGTTTAAGAACCGTGAAGCACTGTCCGGCCTACAACCTCAGTTACAAGTGAATGGAAAGTGAGAATCTTTTGTCTGTTTGCAATTCCAATAAGGGACACACGATGTCATCTCTCCCAGCCAGCCCAGGGCCAGGGCGGTGAAGCGAGAGGTCCTTTCTGCGTTTCCTATTGACAAGAGTTGACTCATTGGAAAAGACTCTGATGCTGGGAGAGATTGGGGGCAGGAGGATAAGGGGACGACCCAGGATGAGATGGCTGGATGGCATCACGGACTCGATGGACGTGAGTCTGAGTGAACTCCGGGAGATGGTGATGGACAGGGAGGCCGGGCGTGCTGCGATTCATGGTGTCGCAGAGTCGGACACGACTGAGCGACTGACCTGAATTGAACTGATGATGAGACTCGCAACATTGCAGTCAGTCACCACTAGGTGGCGCACAAGCCCCAGGCTTGAAATCTTGAGGCCCACACCCCTCCCAGATGGGGTCCTTTCTAGAAGGCTTTTAAGGAGCTGCTGCTGCTGCTGCTAAGTCGCTTCAGTCGTGTCCAACTCTAAGCGACCCCTTGGACTGCAGTCTACCAGGCTCCTCCGTCCATGGGATTCTCCAGGCAAGAGTACTGGAGTGGGTTGCCATTGCCTTCTCCGTTTAAGGAGCTGCTGCTGAACTACTGACTCGCAATATATCATGGGTGAGCAGGTTGAGCTGGGTGAAGGCAAAGACTCCATGGAGCAGCTGGAGGAGGGTTTGGGCAGCAGGAATAGGGAGAGAAGTGAGAGTTCATTCATTAGAGTAATGATACAGAATGAGTGCCTGTAATTGCCTAGGTGGGTACGGGTAAAGAATAAGATAGGGACAGTCCTCACCCCGGTAGAATCTCTGGTCTAGTTGTTCAGTCGCTCGGTCGTGTTTGGCTCTGTGACCCCATGGACTGCAGCACAACAAGCTTCCCTGTCCCTTCACTGTCTCCCTCAGTTTGCTCAAACTCATGTCCCTTGAACTTGTGATGCCTTCCAACCATCTCATCCTCTTTCACCCCCTTCTCCTCCTGCTCTCAATCTTTTCCAGCGAAAGGGTCTTTACCAACAAGGCGGCTCTTCACGTCAGGTGGCCAAGGTATTGGAGCTTCAGCGGCATTCCTTCCAATGAATATTCAGTGTTAAACTCCTCTCAGATTCACTGGTTTGATTTGCCTCTATATTTCCTGACAAATATTAAATCACTTTTATATAGTTCAAAAGTACATTATTATATTATTTTTGTACAGTTCCTTTTCAAGGTATAAACTTATAAGGGGAAAATTGGCATCTTTTAACAATGATGCCTCCCATCCAAGAACAAAACAAGTCTTCATGTATTGGAGTTTATCTGCTTTAGGACAGTTTTATATCACAGACACATTTCGCATGATTTACCCCTAAGGGTATCATGTTATCGTTATTATAAAGCTGATGGGGGTTTTTTTTTTGTATGTTTACTCTGTAAGTGTTACTAAACTTTAGATCTAATGGTTTTTCAGTCCATTTTCTTAAATTTCCTAGGTAGAAACCTTAACATATGTATATTAAGGTATATGTTAATATTAATATATATAATATTTCATCACATATGTGCCTTCCTGAAGTGAATTTTACCTGACAGCATGTATAATTTTTTCATGGCATCGAAGTGCAAAGGAAAACTGCTCTTGGCTAGAATTTTATTCAGAAATTTTTGTCTGTATTTATAAATTTGTAGTTTTCAGGGGGCTTTGGGGTTTTGTTTTTGGGGTTATGCTACCTTTGAAAAAAATTATAAAGTGCCTTTCATGTTTGTATTCTCTGATACGGTTTAAATCATGTGGGAATTATTATTCCACGATTGTTTGAAAATATTCACCTGAGAAACAATTTTGCCTAGAGCTTCTGAGAGTGTGATTATTTGACAATCTTCTAAATTTTTTCTATGGTTATACCTCTTTGGGAATCAGTTTTCCCAGAAAAATCATCCATTACCCGCCCCCCCCCCCCCCCCACCACCCCGCCAGGCTTTCTTTCCCTTTCTTCCCTCTCTCTCCCCTTTCTTTTCTTAGTCTATCTTTTTAAGAATAAAGTTGTTACAACTCATCTCTCTTCTTCTATATTTGTAGCCAATGTTTTTGATTTCACTAAATGTATATTATCTTTTTTCTTTCTTAATTATTTTAATGATCTTCCAAATATCTTGGATTCTTTCACTTATTAATTAATTGGCTATTCTGTCTTCTAGTCATGGATTTATACTTATTTCTTTGTATTTTCCTTCTTTCTGCTTTGTTTGTTTTGTGTCTTAATTTTTTAGTTTATTGAATTAAATGGTTAGTTTATTCATTTTTTATTGTTAAGTAAATAAAGTGCTTAAGGCTGTAGCTATAGATTTTAATATTTGTTGTCTTTTTATTGTTATTTTTAAATGTCATCTTAATTGTAGTTACATGTTTTTCCTTAAACTGAGTTATTTTGAGTGCTTAAAAAATCCCAAATATCTTAGATATAATCGTCTATTATCAATTTCTAGCTCTATAGCATTATCATCAAAGGTGTGTTTATTACAGTTTTAATTATCTTTGGTTAGCTTTTATAAATCTTTTGTAGGTGCTTAAAATATGTGTATTTTCCAAAGTGTGTAGAGTTCACATATACCTATTAGATAAAAAATAGTAAAAAAAAAAAGTATTGCTCACATCTATCAAGCAGTTTCTATATATCAGGCAATGTATGAAGCATTTAAGTACATTTAACACATAATATTACTTTTATGAAATTGGTTTTACAGATGAGGAAACTAAGACTTAAAGAGGTTTCATTGTCCAACATCATAAAGCTAGTATGATGGAGTGAGAAATTAAACCCAGATTGGCTTATCTACAGAGTTCATGCTCTTCACTACTACTTCAAACAAATTTTCTATGGACTTTTTATTTTCTATTTTCCTGCTAAAGATGAAGAAAGATATGTCTGTACTCCTATTGTTTTTCTGTCTGTTCTGCCTTATATTTCCAGCTTCTTTTTATTTTTATTTGGATGCCATCTTATTTGACACATTTGACACAAGACTTCCCTCACTAGAAATGTTAGCTCCATGACCAGAGGTTCTTTCTTATTTTCAGCTTATCTTGGGGCTTTCCTGGTGGCTCAAATGATAAAGAATCTTCCTGCAATGGGGTGGACCCGGGTTTGATCCCTGGGTTGGGAAGATCCCCTGGAGAGGGGAATGGCTAGCCATTCCAGTCTTCTTGCCTAGAGGCCCCCTTTCTCCCTCTTCCCATCAGAGTGGAGCCATGGGTATGAAACACCCTAGAAGAGGTGAACGCAGAGACAGCACAGAAGTTGGTAGCTGCCAGGAGGTCGGGAGAAAGGGGGTAGGGTGTGATTGCTTAACGGGCAGGGGGTGGGTGTCGTTGCTGGGGGATGAAAGTGGTTGGGAATCAAGTAGAGACAGTAGGAGTCTCACATCGCAAACGCACTCAGTGCCACAGAGCGGCTCCCTCGAAAGCGGTGGTTTTGCCTATGAGTCTCATCTCAGTTGAGAGAAGGCAAGACAGCCTCGTCACAGTGCCTTTCTCTGTCTCCTTCACGAGATCGCACAGAGTGGACACGACTGAGCAACTAACACTTTCAACTTTTCAGCTTATCTTTAATACCAGGATAGTACCTGACACATAGTAGTTTCTCAATAAAATAGCTGTTGATTGAATGATAATCACATTTTCGTGGTCAATTGTACCCTTCAACAATAAAAATGGATTCATCTATCGCTTTTAAAAATATTTAATTAATTACTTGGCTTTTGGCTGTGCTGGGTCTTTGTTGCTGCCTGGGTTTTTCTCCAGTTGCAGTGAGTGGGGACTGTTGCGTGGCTGTGCTGTGCTGGGCTTCTCATTGCGGTGGCTTCTCTTGTTGCAGAGCACAGGCTCTAAGGTGCTCAGGCTTCAGCAGCTGTGGCACATGGGCTTAGCTGCTCCATGGCACGTTGTATTTTCCTAGCCTAGGGATTGAACTCGCGGCTACTGCATTGGTAGGTGGATTCTTTACCCCTGAGCCACCCAGGAAGCCCCCGTATATTGCTTTTCATGTTAAACTGTATTGATCTGGCTTTAATACTGTGACCTTTGCTTCATTTGTTCTCATTTACACAATCTATTTTGTTCCTCCTTCAACATTTAGGCCGAATGTTTAGTTTGTTTTAGAGGTTTCTTTCATAGAAGCATAGAGCAGGACTTGTTTTTGCTCTTTTAGGGGCTCTAGTAGGTGAGTATGAATATTATAATGGATATTACTGAAGGAATCGCAGAAAGAACACATGTTTTCTGAGTGAAAAATAATCCTGTTCTAGAGGCTGCGATGATCATACTTCATCTCAGTTTCAACCTGAGAGTGATGAATTTCCAAAACCATAGAAGAAACCCAAGGAGAAATGAATGCTTGCTAATTATTTATTGTTAATTTTTACAAGGTTTATAATTTGAATAGGCAGTCCCTTCAGATTAGCTTTGAGAGTTATGATTCATTAAAGTTAAAATCATAGAGTTATTGGAAGATAGTATAAAACATTTAATTCTTCTTTCCACTATAAGCAATTCCTTAAAGATGTTAGAGTCCCAGAAACCAAAAGTGGAGCAGTTCCACCAAAACACATTACAGCTAGATGTCTGAGATACATGGAGAAAGAAAAAGCCAAGAATCCTAAATCAACCAGCTCAATCAACTGGAAAGGGGAGAATTTCTTGGAACATCTGGAAGTGACTTCAAGACGAGTCTTCAGAGGAGCTGGACTCTCTTGAGCCCTTGGACCTCTTCTCACACTTGTGGTTGCCAGATTTGTTCTGCTGCACATCATCACTATCTTCCCATCTTTCTTCCTTGTTTTTGTACAGCTGTTCTTCTGGATCCCAGATTGGGGAGTTGACATAGCTTCCTCCACTGCTGCGATCCTTAAACACCTCCAAATCTGGATAAGTGAACCTCTTTTCTGCATTGCCTATTCCTGACGGATCATGCAAACAGTAGCATAACCAGTTACCTTTCTGTTTGGAAAAAATGTATACCTCACAGGTAATTGGCCCAATTTTTCTGGTGAATGCAGACTCCTGAGGATCTAGATCTTCAAGATCAGCTTTTTCCTGCTTGGGAAAATGCGTCTCATCTTGTACTTTCCCTGACTTCTCCTCTGTCTCATAGTTGGATTCCCTAACAGACAGCCTTCTTCCAGAGCTGCTCTCATTGTTGCCTCTGAGGTGACTCTCATCCCTTCTTGAAGGTGGCCTTTGCTCTCTAACCTCTTCTCTGTCACCATTCCTCGGTTCTGGTCTTACTTCCTGTCTTCCATCATTATTGGGTTCTGGGCTCAGGCCTCTCTCTTGATGTCTTCCATCATCCGATGTGGGGATATTGTCTCTTTGTTGCCGTCTTTCATACAGTCTTGCAGCTGGATTCTGCTCCCCATCTTGGCTTCTTCCATCATTCCCAGAATCCGGTCTCAAATCTCTCACTTGGAGTCTACTGTCATCCCTTGGTGCTGGGGCTTGGTCTCCCACTCCAAGTCTCTCATCTTCAGCTGAAGTCAATCTATGCTCCCTAAGGTGATGGTCTTCATTATTCTTGCGTTCTGAACTAAGGCCTCTCAGTTGGGTTCTCACATCATCCCTTGACAAGGGGATCTGGTCTCTGTGTTGGATCCTTTCATCCTGTCTTGGAGCTGGTCTCTGCTCCCTGTCTTGGCTTCTCTCATCATTTCCAAGATCAGGTCTCACATCTCTTACTTGGAGTCTCCTCTCATCCCTTGGTGTTAGGGTTTGTTCTCTCACTCCAAGTCTCTCATCTTCTGTTGAAGGTGGTCTCTGGTCCCCAATTTGCCTTCTGTCATCACCCCTGGGATCCGGTCTTTGCTCCCTAAGGTGGTGTCTGTCATCATTCTGGGGTTCAGGACCCAGGTCTCTCACTGGGTTTCTCTCATCATCCCTTGACAAGGGGATCTGGTCTCTGTGTTGGATCCTTTCATCCTGTCTTGGAGCTGGTCTCTGCTCCCTGTCTTGGCTTCTCTCATCATTTTCAAGATCAGGTCTCCCATCTCTTACTTGGAGTCTCCTCTCATTCCTAGGTGTTAGGGTTTGTTCTCTCATGCCAAGTCTCTCATCTTCTGTTGAAGTTGGTCTCTGGTCCCCAATTTGTCTTCTGTCATCACCCCTGGGATCCGGTCTTTGCTCCCTAAGGTGGTGTCTCTCATCAATCTGGGGTTGAGGACCCAGGTCTCTCACTGGGTTTCTCCTATCATCCCTTGACAAGGGGATCTGGTCTCTGTGTTGGATCCTTTCATCCTGTCTTGGAGCTGGTCTCTGCTCCCTGTCTTGGCTTCTCTCATCATTTGTTATTTCTTTTCTCACATCTCTTTCTTGGAGTCTCCTCTCATCCCTTTGTGTTAGGGTTTGTTCCCTTATGCCAAGTCTCTCATCTTCTGTTGAAGTTGGTCTCTGGTCCCTAATTTGTCTTCTGTCATCACCCCTGGGATCCGGTCTTTTTTCCCTAATGTGATGTCTGTCATCATTCTGGGGTTCAGGACCCAGTTCTCTTACTGGGTTTCTCTCATCATCCCTTGACAAGGGGATCTGGTCTCTGTGTTGGATCCTTTCATCCTGTCTTGGAGCTGGTCTCTGCTCCCTGTCTTGGCTTCTCTCATCATTTCCAAGATCAGGTCTCACATCTCTTACTGGGAGTCTCCTCTCATCTCTTGGTGTTAGGGTTTGTTCTCTCACGCCAAGTCTCTCATCTTCTGTTGAAGTTGGTCTCTGGCCCCCAATTTGTCTTCTGTCATCACCCCTGGGATCTGGTCTTTGCTCCCTAAGGTGGTGTCTCTCATCAATCTGGGGTTCAGGACCCAAGTCTCTCACTGAGTTTCTCCTATCATCCCTTGACAAGGGGATCTGGTCTCTGTGTTGGATCCTTTCATCCTCTCTTGGAGCTGGTCTCTGCTCCCTGTCGTGGCTTCTCTCATCATTTCCAAGATCAGGTCTCACATCTCTTACTGGGAGTGTCCTCTCATCTCTTGGTGTTAGGGTTTGTTCTCTCACGCCAAGTCTCTCATCTTCTGTTGAAGGTGGTCTCTGGTCCCCAAATTGTCTTCTGTCATCACCCCTGGGATCCGGTCTTTGCTCCCTAAGGTGGTGTCTCTCATCATTCTGAGGTTCAGGACCCAGGTCTCTCACTGGGTTTCTCCTATCATCCCTTGACAAGGGGATCTGGTCTCTGTGTTGGATCCTTTCATCCTGTCTTGGAGCTGGTCTCTGCTCCCTGTCTTGGCTTCTCTCATCATTTCCAAGATCAGGTCTCACATCTCTTACTTGGAGTCTCCTCTCATCCCTTGGTGTTAGGGTTTGTTCTCTCACTCCAAGTCTCTCATCTTCTGTTGAAGGTGGTCTCTGGTCCCCAATTTGCCTTCTGTCATCACCCCTGGGATCCGGTCTTTGCTCCCTAAGGTGGTGTCTGTCATCATTCTGGGGTTCAGGACCCAGGTCTCTCACTGGGTTTCTCTCATCATCCCTTGACAAGGGGATCTGGTCTCTGTGTTGGATCCTTTCATCCTGTCTTGGAGCTGGTCTCTGCTCCCTGTCTTGGCTTCTCTCATCATTTTCAAGATCAGGTCTCCCATCTCTTACTTGGAGTCTCCTCTCATTCCTAGGTGTTAGGGTTTGTTCTCTCATGCCAAGTCTCTCATCTTCTGTTGAAGTTGGTCTCTGGTCCCCAATTTGTCTTCTGTCATCACCCCTGGGATCCGGTCTTTGCTCCCTAAGGTGGTGTCTCTCATCAATCTGGGGTTGAGGACCCAGGTCTCTCACTGGGTTTCTCCTATCATCCCTTGACAAGGGGATCTGGTCTCTGTGTTGGATCCTTTCATCCTGTCTTGGAGCTGGTCTCTGCTCCCTGTCTTGGCTTCTCTCATCATTTGTTATTTCTTTTCTCACATCTCTTTCTTGGAGTCTCCTCTCATCCCTTTGTGTTAGGGTTTGTTCCCTTATGCCAAGTCTCTCATCTTCTGTTGAAGTTGGTCTCTGGTCCCTAATTTGTCTTCTGTCATCACCCCTGGGATCCGGTCTTTTTTCCCTAATGTGATGTCTGTCATCATTCTGGGGTTCAGGACCCAGTTCTCTTACTGGGTTTCTCTCATCATCCCTTGACAAGGGGATCTGGTCTCTGTGTTGGATCCTTTCATCCTGTCTTGGAGCTGGTCTCTGCTCCCTGTCTTGGCTTCTCTCATCATTTGTTATTTCTTTTCTCACATCTCTTTCTTGGAGTCTCCTCTCATCCCTTTGTGTTAGGGTTTGTTCCCTTATGCCAAGTCTCTCATCTTCTGTTGAAGTTGGTCTCTGGTCCCTAATTTGTCTTCTGTCATCACCCCTGGGATCCGGTCTTTTTTCCCTAATGTGATGTCTGTCATCATTCTGGGGTTCAGGACCCAGTTCTCTTACTGGGTTTCTCTCATCATCCCTTGACAAGGGGATCTGGTCTCTGTGTTGGATCCTTTCATCCTGTCTTGGAGCTGGTCTCTGCTCCCTGTCTTGGCTTCTCTCATCATTTCCAAGATCAGGTCTCACATCTCTTACTGGGAGTCTCCTCTCATCTCTTGGTGTTAGGGTTTGTTCTCTCACGCCAAGTCTCTCATCTTCTGTTGAAGTTGGTCTCTGGCCCCCAATTTGTCTTCTGTCATCACCCCTGGGATCTGGTCTTTGCTCCCTAAGGTGGTGTCTCTCATCAATCTGGGGTTCAGGACCCAGGTCTCTCACTGAGTTTCTCCTATCATCCCTTGACAAGGGGATCTGGTCTCTGTGTTGGATCCTTTCATCCTCTCTTGGAGCTGGTCTCTGCTCCCTGTCGTGGCTTCTCTCATCATTTCCAAGATCAGGTCTCACATCTCTTACTGGGAGTGTCCTCTCATCTCTTGGTGTTAGGGTTTGTTCTCTCACGCCAAGTCTCTCATCTTCTGTTGAAGGTGGTCTCTGGTCCCCAAATTGTCTTCTGTCATCACCCCTGGGATCCGGTCTTTGCTCCCTAAGGTGGTGTCTCTCATCATTCTGAGGTTCAGGACCCAGGTCTCTCACTGGGTTTCTCCTATCATCCCTTGACAAGGGGATCTGGTCTCTGTGTTGGATCCTTTCATCCTGTCTTGGAGCAGTTCTCTGCTCCCTGTCTTGGCTTCTCTCATCATTTGTTATTTCTTTTTTCACATCTCTTTCTTGGAGTCTCCTCTCATCCCTTTGTGTTAGGGTTTGTTCCCTTATGCCAAGTCTCTCATCTTCTGTTGAAGTTGTTCTCTGGTCCCTAATTTGTCTTCTGTCATCACCCCTGGGATCCCGTCTTTGCTCCCTAATGTGATGTCTGTCATCATTCTGGGGTTCAGGACCCAGGTCTCTTACTGGGTTTCTCTCATCATCCCTTGACAAGGGGATCTGGTCTCTGTGTTGGATCCTTTCATCCTGTCTTGGAGCTGGTCTCTGCTCCCTGTCTTGGCTTCTCTCATCATTTTCAAGATCAGGTCTCCCATCTCTTACTTGGAGTCTCCTCTCATCCCTTGGTGGTAGGGTTTGTTCTCTCACGCCAAATCTCTCATCTTCTGTTGAAGTTGGTCTCTGGTCCCCAATTTGTCTTCTGTCATCACCCCTGGGATCCGGTCTTTGCTCCCTAAGGTGGTGTCTCTCATCAATCTGGGGTTCAGGACCCAGGTCTCTCACTGAGTTTCTCCTATCATCCCTTGACAAGGGGATCTGGTCTCTGTGTTGGATCCTTTCATCCTGTCTTGGAGCTGGTCTCTGCTCCCTGTCTTGGCTTCTCTCATCATTTCCAAGATCAGGTCTCCCATCTCTTACTTGGAGTCTCCTCTCATCCCTTGGTGGTAGGGTTTGTTCTCTCACGCCAAGTCTCTCATCTTCTGTTGAAGGTGGTCTCTGGTCCCCAATTTGTCTTCTGTCATCACCCCTGGTATCTGGTCTTTGCTCCCTAATGTGGTGTCTCTCATCATTCTGGGGTTCAGGACCCAGGTCTCTCACTGGGTTTCCCTCATCATCCCTTGACAAGGGGATCTGGTCTCTGTGTTGGATCGTTTCATCCTGTCTTGGAGCTGATCTCTGCTCCCCGTCTTGGCTTCTCTCATCATTTCCAAGATCAGGTCTCACATCTCTTTCTTGGAGTCTCCTCTCATCCCTTGGTGTTAGGGTGTGTTCTCTCACACCAAGTCTCTCATCTTCAGTTGAAGGTGGTCTCTGGTCCCTAATTTGTCTTCTGTCATCACCCCTGGGATCCGATCTTTGCTCCCTAATGTGATGTCTGTCATCATTCTGGGGTTCAGGACCCAGGTCTCTCACTGGGTTTCTCTCATCATCCCTTGACAAGGGGATCTGGTCTCTGTGTTGGATCCTTTCATCCTGTCTTGGAGCTGATCTCTGCTCCCTGTCTTGGCTTCTCTCATCATTTCCAAGATCAGGTCTCACATCTCTTAATGGGAGTCTCCTCTCATCCCTAGGTGTTAGGGTTTGTTCTCTCACACCAAGTCTCTCATCTTCTGTTGAAGGTGGTCTCTGGTCCCTAATTTGTCTTCTGTCATCACCCCTGGGATCCGGTCTTTGCTCCCTAAGGTGGTGTCTCTCATCAATCTGGGGTTCAGGACCCAGGTCTCTCACTGGGTTTCTCCTATCATCCCTTGACAAGGGGATCTGGTCTCTGTGTTGGATCCTTTCATCCTGTCTTGGAGCTGGTCTCTGCTCCCTGTCTTGGCTTCTCTCATCATTTGTTATTTCTTTTCTCACATCTCTTTCTTGGAGTCTCCTCTCATCCCTTGGTGTTAGGGTTTGTTCTCTCACTCCAAGTCTCTCATCTTCTGTTGAAGGTGTTCTCTGGTCCCCAATTTGTCTTCTGTCATCACCCCTGGTATCTGGTCTTTGCTCCCTAATGTGGTGTCTCTCATCATTCTGGGGTTCAGGACCCAGGTCCCTCACTGGGTTTCCCTCATCAACCCTTGACAAGGGGATCTGGTCTCTGTGTTGGATGCTTTCATCCTGTCTTGGAGCTGGTCTCTGCTCCCTGTCTTGGCTTCTCTCATCATTTCCACGATCAGGTCTCCCATTTCTTACTTGGAGTCTCCTCTCACCCCTAGGTGTTAGGGTTTGTTCTCTCACACCAAGTCTCTCATCTTCTGTTGAAGGTGGTCTCTGGTCCCTAATTTGTCTTCTGTCATCACCCCTGGGATCCGGTCTTTGCTCCCTAAGGTGGTGTCTCTCATCAATCTGGGGTTCAGGACCCAGGTCTCTCACTGGGTTTCTCCTATCATCCCTTGACAAGGGGATCTGGTCTCTGTGTTGGATCCTTTCATCCTGTCTTGGAGCTGGTCTCTGCTCCCTGTCTTGGCTTCTCTCATCATTTGTTATTTCTTTTCTCACATCTCTTTCTTGGAGTCTCCTCTCATCCCTTTGTGTTAGGGTTTGTTCCCTTATGCCAAGTCTCTCATCTTCCGTTGAAGTTGGTCTCTGGTCCCTAATTTGTATTCTGTCATCACCCCTGGGATCCGGTCTTTGCTCCCTAATGTGATGTCTGTCATCATTCTGGGGTTCAGGACCCAGGTCTCTCACTGGGTTTCTCTCATCATCCCTTGACAAGGGGATCTGGTCTCTGTGTTGGATGCTTTCATCCTCTCTTGGAGCTGATCTCTGCTCCCTGTCTTGGCTTCTCTCATCATTTCCACGATCAGGTCTCACATCTCTTACTGGGAGTCTCCTCTCATCTCTTGGTGTTAGGGTTTGTTCTCTCACGCCAAGTCTCTCATCTTCTGTTGAAGTTGGTCTCTGGTCCCCAATTTGTCTTCTGTCATCACCCCTGGGATCTGGTCTTTGCTCCCTAAGGTGGTGTCTCTCATCAATCTGGGGTTCAGGACCCAAGTCTCTCACTGGGTTTCTCCTATCATCCCTTGACAAGGGGATTTGGTCTCTGTGTTGGATCCTTTCATCCTGTCTTGGAGCTGGTCTCTGCTCCCTGTGGTGGCTTGTCTCATCATTTCCAAGATCAGGTCTCCCATCTCTTACTGGGTGTCTCCTCTCATCTCTTGGTGTTAGGGTTTGTTCTCTCACACCAAGTCTCTCATCTTCTGTTGAAGGTGGTCTCTGGTCCCCAATTTGTCTTCTGTCATCACCCCTGGTATCTGGTCTTTGCTCCCTAAGGTGGTGTCTCTCTTCATTCTGAGGTTCAGGACCCAGGTATCTCACTGGGATTCTCTGATCATCCCTTGACAAGGGGATCTGGTCTCTGTGTTGGATCCTTTCATCCTGTCTTGGAGCAGGTCTCTGCTCCCTGTCCTGGCTTCTCTCAACATTTGTTATCTCTTTTCTCACATCTCTTTCTTGGAGTCTCCTCTCATCCCTTGGTGTTAGGGTTGGTTCTCTCACTCCAAGTCTCTCATCTTCTGTTGAAGGTGTTCTCTGGTCCCCAATTTGTCTTCTGTCATCACCCCTGGGATCCGGTCTTTGCTCCCTAAGGTGGTGTCTCTCATCAATCTGGGGTTCAGGACCCAGGTCTCTCACTGGGTTTCTCTCATCATCCCTTGACAAGGGGATCTGGTCTCTGTGTTGGATCCTTTCATCCTGTCTTGGAGCAGGTCTCTGCTCCCTGTCTTGGCTTCTCTCATCATTTTCAAGATCAGGTCTCCCATCTCTTACATGGAGTCTCCTCTCATCATATGGTGTTAGGGTTTGTTCTCTCACACCAAGTCTCTCATCTTCTGTTGAAGTTGGTCTCTGGTCCCCAATTTGTCTTCTGTCATCACCCCTGGGATCCGGTCTTTGCTCCCTAAGGTGGTGTCTCTCATCATTCTGGGGTTCAGGACCCAGGTCTCTCACTGGGTTTCCCTCATCATCCCTTGACAAGGGGATCTGGTCTCTGTGTTGGATCGTTTCATCCTGTCTTGGAGCTGATCTCTGCTCCCCGTCTTGGCTTCTCTCATCATTTCCAAGATCAGGTCTCCCATCTCTTTCTTGGAGTCTCCTCTCATCCCTTGGTGTTAGGGTTTGTTCTCTCACGCCAAGTCTCTCATCTTCTGTTGAAGGTGGTCTCTGGTCCCTAATTTGTCTTCTGTCATCACCCCTGGTATCTGGTCTTTGCTCCCTAAGGTGGTGTCTCTCATCAATCTGGGGTTGAGGACCCAGGTCTCTCACTGGGTTTCTCCTATCATCCCTTGACAAGGGGATCTGGTCTCTGTGTTGGATCCTTTCATCCTGTCTTGGAGCTGGTCTCTGCTCCCTGTCTTGGCTTCTCTCATCATTTGTTATTTCTTTTCTCACATCTCTTTCTTGGAGTCTCCACTCATCCCTTTGTGTTAGGGTTTGTTCCCTTATGCCAAGTCTCTCATCTTCTGTTGAAGCTGGTCTCTGGTCCCTAATTTGTCTTCTGTCATCACCCCTGGGATCCGGTCTTTGCTTCCTAATGTGATGTCTGTCATCATTCTGGGGTTCAGGACCCAGGTCTCTCACTGGGTTTCTCTCATCATCCCTTGACAAGGGGATCTGGTCTCTGTGTTGGATCCTTTCATCCTGTCTTGGAGCTGGTCTCTGCTCCCTGTCTTGGCTTCTCTCATCATTTCCAAGATCAGGTCTCACATCTCTTTCTTGGAGTCTCCTCTCATCCGTTGGAGTTAGGATTTGTTCTCTCACGCCAAGTCTCTCATCTTCTGTTGAAGGTGGTCTCTGGTCCCCAATTTGTCTTCTGTCATCACCCCTGGGATCCGGTCTTTGCTCCCTAAGGTGGTGTCTCTCATCAATCTGGGGTTCAGGACCCAGGTCTCTCACTGGGTTTCTCTCATCATCCCTTGACAAGGGGATCTGATCTCTGTGTTGGATCCTTTCAATCTGTCCTGGAGCTGGTCTCTGCTCCCTGTCGTGGCTTCTCTCATCATTTCCAAGATCAGGTCTCACATCTCTTAATGGGAGTCTCCTCTCATCCCTTGGTGTTAGGGTTTGTTCTCTCACACCAAGTCTCTCATCTTCTGTTGAAGGTGGTCTCTGGTCCCCAATTTGTCTTCTGTCATCACCCCTGGTATCTGGTCTTTGCTCCCTAAGCTGGTGTCTCTCTTGATTCTGAGGTTCAGGACCCAGGTCTCTCACTGGGATTCTCTGATCATCCCTTGACAAGGGGATCTGGTCTCTGTGTTGGATCCTTTCATCCTGTCTTGGAGCAGGTCTCTGCTCCCTGTCCTGGCTTCTCTCAACGTTTGTTATTTCTTTTCTCACATCTCTTTCTTGGAGTCTCCTCTCATCCCTTGGTGTTAGGGTTTGTTCTCTCACTCCAAGTCTCTCATCTTCTGTTGAAGGTGGTCTCTGGTCCCTAATTTGTCTTCTGCCATCACCCCTGGGTTCCGGTCTTTGCTCCCTAAGGTGGTGTCTCTCATCATTCTGGGGTTCAGGACCCAGGTCTCTCACTGGGTTTCTCCTATCATCCCTTGACAAGGGGATCTGGTCTCTGTGTTGGAATCTTTCATCCTGTCTTGGAGCTGGTCGGTGCTCCCTGTGTTGGCTTCTCTCATCATTTGCAATTTTTGTTCTTACATCTCTTACTTGGTGTCTCCTTTCATCCATTTTTGTTATGGTTTGTTCTCTCACTGCAAGCCTCTCCTCTTCTGTTGAAGTTGGTCTCTGGTCCCCACTTTGTCTTCTCTCGTCAGCCCTGGGATCCACTACCTGCTCCCTTAGGCCGTGTCTCTCGTCATTCTGGTGTTCTGGACTCTGGCCTCTCTCTTTTCTTTTCTGGTTATCTCTTGATAAAGGGATCTGGTCTCCATGTTGGAATCTTTCATACTGTCTTGAAGCTGATTTCTGCTCTCTAAGTTCACTTCTCCCATCATTTGTGTTTTCTGGACCTAGGTCTCTTACTTGTTGTTTATCATCACTTCTAGGTTCTGAGCTCTGGTTCCTAACATGGTGTCTCTCTGTAATCCTGGGCTCTGGGTTCAGGGCTCTCACTTGGTGTTGCTCATCATTGTGTGTCACTGGGATCTGAATTCTCACTTTGTATTTCCCATTTTCCTGTGCTATTGGAGTTTGGTCACTAACTCTCAGAACCTCATCCTCTCTCAGAGGTGGTCTCTGTTCTCTAATTTGCTGTCTTCCATTAGTTTGAATATCTGAGCTCAACCCTCTCCCTGAATGTCTCTCTTCATCTGTTGGTGCTGAGATCTTAGGACTCATCTGTTGTCTTTCATCTTCTTGCAGCTCTGGTCTCAGTTCTCCAGTTTGTTGTACTTTTTTGCCTCTGGCTTGTGGACTTAGTTCTCCCTGTGGGTATCTTCTCTCATTTCTTGGTTCTGAGGTCTGATCACTAACTTCTTGTGTCTCATTTCTTCTGGGTGAAGATTTATGGTCTTCAGTCTGTGTCCCACTGTTGCTTTGTTCTGGGTTCTGATTCCTTCCTTGATGGCACCCTCCAGCTCTTGATGTTGGTGTCCGCTCCCTACTTTGTTGTCTTGCATTATACTGGAAATCTGGGCTGTGTTGTCTCACTTGATCCCTTCCAACGTCCTTTGGCTTTGGAATCTGGTCTCTCTCTTGGTGCCTTCCAATATCCTGTGATTCTAGGGTTTGGTCTCTCGCTCCATGACTGTTTTCATCACTGGGCGTTGGTCTCTGCTCTCTCACTTTACGTCTCTCCACATCCTGGGACTCCTTGCCCTGATCTCTCTCTTGGAAGTTTTCTTTTTGCAGTTGCTTGCCTTCTAGTTCTGTTACTTGTTTTTCTTGAGCTACAGATCTTCTGTCCCTTTCTTTTACTTTGGGATAGAGAAGAGGTCTTATGTGTGCATAGTAGGCTGTTGTCACTGCAAACATGAGCAAAATTAATTCACTGAAATCAATTGTTTGGTCACCATCTTGATCCAGCTGCTGGAGGATTTTGTCTATTGTCTCAGAATTATTTGATTCCTATGAGAGAGAAAAAAAAAACACAACAAGAAAACAAGAAAAAGAAAAGAAGGAAAAACAAGAAAAGAGGTAGTATGTTCATCATTTGTTATTATTATTTTTTTCTTATTCCTTCTTTGTTACCTAGAAAATTTCTTAAGGGACCTGTAAACATTCTGTTTTCTATTTTTTTGTTCTTTTTATTAGTTACCTCATTTAATAATGTTTTCCATGACAGTATTATGTATAGTTTCATAATTTGGAATCACAGTGAATTAACTATTTATTCCTAACATGTATTACAAAAGCACAACATTTAAATATATATATTTTTATTATGTATTTATATATTTATTATATATTTATCACTAATGCCTCTCTCTCTCTCCAGCTCTTACTGAAGACTCTTTCATATTCAAAAGTAGGTACAAGTCACCAAAGTAGAACTCTCTTATTATTTTCGTAAGACAATAGAGGAAGTTCACCTGTTTTAGTCAAAGACAAATCCATCTATGTATACTCTGGAGTTAATTCCCTTTATTTTCTAGAGGTCTGAATTGCTTTTCATAATCCCTCTTTCTCTTGACTTTTAAATATTTTAGTCTTCACTGGTTATTATACTATAACAGTATGCTTTATTAGCTGCCATATTACAAAATCTTCTTATCTACCACATTCCACATCTCTTTCTGTCTACTGTCCATCATCTTTTCTTATCATTTATCTCCAAGCTTCATGAAAGTTCTCTGCAAACATCTCCACTTCTTTTCCCTTCATTCACCCTTTAATCCATGTCATCCTTGCATCCACGTTTACCACCACACCAAGTGTCTCCCTTAATGCCAAACACAATGGACACTTTTCAGCCCACATTGTATTTGAGCCCTCAGCTTCAATTAGCACAAATAATTAATTTTTCCTCTAGAAACATTCTCTTCTCGGATTCCGTGACCATCCTACTCTCCTGGTTTTTCTCCTATGTCTCTAACCTCCCTTTCCATTTCCTATTTTCATTTCTCCTTTTCTACTTCATCTCTAAGTATTAGAGTTGCTCAGAATTTAGCTGTGGACATTGTTCTTACCCTGTTTTTAACATTACCATGCATTCCTGTGGCTTCATACCATCAATCAGAAAATGATAATCAGATTTTTGTCCTTGGACCAGATCCCTCTTTTGAGCTCCATACTTATACATTCAGCTGCTTTGGTGACATCCCTGTGATATATCACAGGTAGAAGAAATTGCCCAGTTTGACCAGGATCAAATCTTGAGTTTTGCAAAGGCTGAATTTAAATGCTTATGCAATATCCAAGGGAGATGCTCAGTGTATCTGAAGCTCAGGAGAGAGATCTGAACTGATGAAGTGACTGAAATCTTCAACATACCGACAGTGGTCGAAACAAAGAGTGTTAATGAAATTACTGAGGGGAATGCATGAAATGAGATGAGAATCCCAGAGAATATCAAGCTTTAAGTAATGCACAGAGGAAGAGGAACTTGAAATAATCCTTACAGGAAATAGCTGGACCAGTAGGAGGAAAACCAAGAGAGGGTAATGCCACTGGATCCAATAAAACAGTCTCAAGTAACAGCATAGATGATCCTTACCTCCAGAGCATTTCCAAACTCTTCTTGGAGAAGTTTCTTAAGTCCTGTCTTATTCGGCCTCTGACCGTCTCCATCACTCTTTGCATTAGAGAGGAAAGCATCAATGATACTGATGATGCTTCTCAGAAGACGGTGACCCATCTTGTTTAGCCAACTGGGGTGCACCTGGAGTAGGACAAAGGATTCCCAACTTGGTTCATATTCTTGAATTGCTATAACCTCTTCTTCCTCCATATCTTGGAAGCAGATTACAGTGTAAAGATCTTACCTATTTGTAATTTCAGATGTATAGCTGGCTTTGGGAATTTGTGAAATTTGGCATTTTTAGTTTGTATTGGTTTGGTCAAAAAGTTCATTTGGATTATTCCATAGGATGTTACAGAAAAACCCAAACAAACTCTTTTGCCAACCCAATATTTCACTTGCAATGATAATGCTTTTACTATGATCCCTAAACAGAAGAGGACAGAAACTGAACAGGATCCCTTGGCCCAGTAGCCATGAATACACTGCATAGAAGTCACCTGGAATGAAGATATACAACTTCTGCTTCCATCCCCTGTGGATGGTGCTAATGGGAAGGGCTGTCAACACTGTACTGCCTGACCCAGGAAGTAAAAAGCAGATCAAGAGGATCAGCTGCATTAAATTATCTATTTCTTTGTACTTAATCCTATTATGATACATATCACATTGTATATTAATTGCTGTTTCTTATCTCACTCTATATAAATTGGGGTCTGTGAGGACCAGGACCATATCATATCTACTTTATATTTATCTTAGTGCCTAGAATATATACCCTTTCATGCATCACAGCCTTGTCATAGTGAAGGGGCTTGTATAACTCAGTGAAGCTATTAGCCAGGCCACCCAAGATGGACATATTATTTGTTCTGACAAAATGTGGTCCATTGGAGGAAGGAATGGAAAACCATCCCAGTATTCTTGCCTCAAGAACCCCATGAACAGTACGAAAGAGCAAAAAGATATGGATGATGAGCTCCCAGGTCAGAAGGTGTTTAATATGCTACTGAGGAAGAGTGGAAGACAATCATTAAAAGCTCCAGAAAGAATGAAGTGGCTGGGCCAAAGTGAAAATGATGCTCAGTTGTGGATGTGTCTGGTGGTGGAAGTAAAGTCTGATGCTGTAAAGAACAATAGTGCATAGGAAGCTGGGATTTTAAGTCCGTGAATCAAGGTAAATTGGATGTGGTCAAGCAGGAGATAAATAGAGTGCGCACTGACATCTTAGGAATCATTGAACTAAAATGGATGGGAATGGGAAAATTTAATTCAGATGACTGTTATATCTACTACTATGGGCAAGAATCTCCTAGAAAATATGGAGTAGCCCTCAGAGTTAGCAAGAGTTTGAAATGGAGGACTTGAGTGCAATCTCAAAAACAACAGAGTGATCTCAATTTGTTTCCAAGGCAAACCATTCAACATCACAATAATCCATATCTGTGCTCCAACCACTGATGCTGAAGAAGCTGAAGTTGAATGGCTCTATGAAAACCTACAAGACTTTCTAGACCTTCTAGAGCTAACATCAAAAAATGATGTCCCTTTCATCATAGGGGATTGGAATACAAAAAGTAGGAAGTCAAGAGATATCTGGACTAACAGGCAAGTTTGGCCTTGGAGTACAAAATGAAGCAGGGCAGAGGCTAACAGAGTTTTATCAAGAGAACACGTGATAGCAAACACCCTTTTCCAACAACACAAGTGATGGCTCTACACATGGACATCACCAGATGGTTAACAGTGAAATCAGATTGATTGTATTCTTTGTAGCTAAAGATGGAGAAGCTCTATAGAGTCAGCAAAAGCAAGACTTGGAGCTGATTGCAGCTCAGATCATGAGCTCCTTATTGCAAAATTCAGGCTTAAATTGAAGAAAGTGGGGAAAATCATCAGATCATTCAGTAATGACCTAAATCAAATCCCTTATGATTTTACAGTGGAAGTGACAAATAGATTCAAGGGATTAGATCTGGTAGACAGATTGCCTGAAGAAGTGTGGACGGAGGTTTATAACATTGTACAGGAGGTAGTGACCAAAACCATCCTCAAGAAAAAGAAATTGAGGAGGCTTCACAAATAGCTGAGGAAAGAAGAGGAGTGAAAGGCAAGGGAGAAAGGGAAAAATATGTCCACTCATCTAGAGCCAGACATCCTGGAATGTGAAGCCTAGTGGGCCTTAGAAAGTGTTCCTACAAACAAAGCTAGTGGAGGTGATGGAATTCCAGTTTCAAATCCTAAAAAATGATACTGTTGAAGTGCTGTACTCAATATGCCAGCAAATTTGGAAAATTCAGCAGTGACCACAGGACTGGAAAAGGTCAGTTTTCATTCTAATCCCAAAGAAGGGCAATGCCAAAGAATTTCAAACTGTGGTACAATTGGGCTCATTTTATATGCTAGCAAGGTAATGCTCAAAATCCTTCAAGCTAGGCTTCAGCAATGCATGGACCACGAACTTCCAGGTGTACAAGCTGGGTTTCGAAGAGTCAGAAGAACCAGAGATCAAATTGCCAACATTTGTTGGATCATGGAGAAAGCAAGGGAGTTTCAGAAAAACATCCACTTTGGCTTCATTGACTACATTAAAGCCTTTGACTGTGTGGATCACAACAAACTGGAAAATTCTTAAAAAGATGGGAATACCAGACTACCTTACCTGTCTTCTGAGAAACCTGTATGCTGGTCAAGAAGTAACAGAACCAGACTTGGAACAAATGACTGGTTCAAAATTAGGAAAGGAGTACAAAGCAGTATACTGTCACTCTGCTTATTTAACTCATATGTGGAATATATCATGCAAAATGCCAGGCTGCATGAATCACAAGATGGAATCAAGATTGCTGGGAGAAATATTAACAAACTCAGATATGCACATGATATCAGTCTAATGTCAGAAAGTGAAGAGGAACTAAAGAGCCTCTTGATGAGGGTTAAAGAAGAGAGGCTTAAAACTCAACATTCAAAAAACTAAGATCATGGTGTCCAGGCCCATCACTTCATGGCAGACAGAAGGGGAAAATGTGGAGGCACTGACAGTTATTTTTTTGGGCTCCAAAATTTCTAGGCTTCCATGATGGCTCAGATGGTAAAGAATCTGCCTGCAAGGCAGGAGACCTAGGTTTGATACCTGGATCAGGAAGATTCCCTGGAGAAGGGAATGGCAACCCACTCCAGGATTCTTGCCTGGAGAATTCTACAGACAGAGAAAACTGGTGGGCTAAAGTCCATGGAGTGGTAAAGAGTCGGACATCACTGATTGACTAACACTTTCACTTACAAAATCACTGCAGACGGTGACTGCAGCCGTGAAATTAGAAGATGCTTGCTCCTTGGCAGAAAAGCTATGACAAACATAGAGTATTAAAAAGCAGAGACATCACTTTGCCAACAGAGGTCTATGTAGTCAAAGCTATGGTTTTTCCAGTAGTCATGTACGGATGTGAGAGTTGGACCGAAAATGAGGCTGAGCGTTAAAGATTTGATGCCTTTGAATTGTGGTGCTAGAGAAGAGTCTTGAAAGTCCCTTGGACAGCAAGGAGATTTAACCACTCAATCCTAAAGGAAATCAGTCCTGAATATTCACTGGACAGACTTATGCTGAAGCTGAAGCTCTAGTATTTGGGCCACCTGATGTGAAAAGCTGACTCACTGGGAAAGTCCCTGATGCTGGGAAAGATTGAAGGCAAAAGGAGAAGCGGGCAGCAGAAGATGAGATGGTTAGATAGCATCACTGACTCAATGGACATGAATCTAAGCAAATTCCAGGAGATAGTAAAGGACAGGAGAGCTTGGTGTGCTGCAGTCCTTGGGGTTGTAAAGAGTCAGATATGACTTAGCAACTGAACAACAACCACAGAACATAGTAGAAGTTCAATAAGTGTTCTATGAATGAATATATAAACAGATGAATAATTCCTAGTTTAAGGCATTTTTGGGACTAGGTCTTTGGTTCCTACACTTTGGTGTACTTTAAATTCATCAATAGGAGGGACTTTCCTGCTGGTCCAGTGGCTATGACTCCAAACTCCCAGTGCAGGGAACTGGGGTTGGATCCCTGGCCAGGGAACTAGATCCCATAGCTAAGACCCAACACAGTCAAATTTAAAAGAAACCATCACCAGGGGGGACCTTTAGAGACATAAAGACTTCAGGTCTTCCCTCCAAAAATAGGGACTCAGTAGGTAAGTAGGGGGACCCTGGAGTCTACGTTTAAACTGTTCCTGGCTGACTCTGATGCAACTTCAAGAGTCAATGACTACCTCAGCTCTGAGGTCCTTTGGCAGCCAGAAGATTTTATGATAGCAATAGTGATAAATTAACCATTTCAACAAGCATTTGTTAACTATTTCTTTTGTGCCACTGCTGTGGTGTGTTCTAGAAATGTGAGATTAATAAGAAACAGTTTCTTTTCTCAGGGGACACAGTGGCTAGAAGGGTTGTCACATTCAAGCCCAATAGTGGGCACCAAGTGATGATTGGAGATCAAGATAAGTACTGTCCATCAGATGTCACCCTTCTTGAAGACAATAGAGGAATATTCTTAAAATATTAGCTCTTTAGCAGAGTACACTAAGATTTTGTCCCTCTCATTCTAATAAGAACATGTCTTTGCTGACAGTGTCATAGAATTCTCCAGAAAGGCAAAACTACAACAGCACAGTCTGTCTATGTGAGAGTACCAAGAAAAGGAAACTCTTAGAAAAACAGAAATAGATTTTTTTCTTGAAGGACTTACCTGAGTTGCCAAGAGAAATGGAGGACTCAGGCTGAGAGCTTGTGATACTGGGTTTAGGGATCCCAGTGCTTATATAGGGGTTTTTAATCGCACCTTTTAGCTAGACGTCTTTTGCAGACAACGCCCCAGGTGTATAATGGACTGATTCATGGCCAGCCAAACCCCATTCCACCTGTTTCTTCTCCAGCGGGCCTTTTATCTCAGCATTTCCTTGAACACCACTCCTGTTTTGCATTCTCTCTCCTGAGGGACAGCTCCATCTCACACCCACTGTGTGACCAGAGCCTCATCAGAATGTGCTGTCAATGTGCTGAACTCCAGAAAAACCCTGTGAGTCAACAGTGGCTTCATCTCCTGATGAAATAAAATATATGCATTCTTAATCTGAACCATTTCAATCCCAAACAAGGTCTCTTGCACAGTTTGCAACAGTACATTTGATTTGGGTTTGTTGAGACTGAAGTGTCCGATTACATTCGAGGCTTGCTGCCATGTGGTGATTAAACACAAATACTGTCTGTCCTAACTCCCACCTGGCCTCTTCCCTATGCTGCTGACTCTGCTCCTCACGACCCCACTCTTTGTGTTCATCTACCATCAAGGCATAAGGTTGACTAAAGAGAATACACTTATTTTTGATGATCATAGCACCATAGTGTTGGACCCAGGAGAGAATCTGTGAGCTGCAGTATTGGTGGTCTGTTGCGCCTTTACTGCTTTTATGGAATTTTGCAAACCTGGGACCCTTTTCTTTAGGTTCTATTCACTTTAACTTGGAGAAGCAAATGGCAACCCACTCCAGTATTCTTGCCTGGAAAATCCCATGAACAGAGGAGTCTGGCAGGCTACAGTCCATGGGGTCTCAAAGAGTCGGACACTACTGAGCACACAACCTCCCTCATTCACTTTAACGATCATAGGAAGGATTTTTTTCATTATTATTAAAAACTGTTTTCAATTTCACCAGCTTATAAATTACTTCTTAATTTCTAAAGAAATTATGTATAGGTGGATGTACTCTCATAGAATCTTTTATGACAATAAAAAAATTTCTGCTTATCTTTATTGCAGAAATTTTGTAGACTTAGAAACAGCTAGTCCTCATTAGTCTTAAGAGCTGCAAGGGGTGTGTGTGTGTGTGTCTGTGTGTGTGTGCTCAGTCACACCCAACTCTTTGTGATCCCATGGACTGTAGCCCACCAGGCTCCTCTGTCCAAGGGATTATCCTGGCAAGAATACTGGAGTGGATTGCCATCTTCTCCTCCAGAGGATCTTCCCAACCTAGGGACTGAACCTGCATCTCCTGCGGCTCCTGCATTGGTAGATGGATTCTTTACTACTGAGCCACCTGGGAAGCCCAACAACCACAAGGTAAACTGCATTAAAGAAACCTCTGTCTTGTGGATATGATAGGCTGATAAGAACTATAAAATCAGTTAAAGTAAGTACAGGTGAATTTATTTTCCAGGGAACATAATAGTTCCTTTTTGGCTAGCTACACTGTGATGTTGAGAATAGCTCCAAGAGCAGACACTTTCATCTCCATTTCACAGAAGGACATACTGAGAACACAAGAGGTTGTATGTTACGTTTTCCACAGTAACATAATGAATCACAGACCTAGACCCCAAATTGTTTTACCTCCAATTTGGTCTGTTTAAGTCACTTATATGACTTCCTGTGTTGTGTGTAATAAAGACATTTTGAGTTTTTTCACAAAGTCTGTAGCAAAAACATGAAATGTCAGTTCTACTCAGCTTCTCCCTTGAATATGGCCTGTTCAATTTAGCTCAGTTGCTCAGTTATGTTCGACTCTTTGTGACCCCATGGACTACAGCATGCCAGGCTTCCCTGTCCAGCACCACCTCCCAGAGCTTGCTCAAACTCATGTCCATTGAGTTGGTGATGACATCGAACCATCTCATCCTCCTGCCTTCAATCTTTCCCAGCATCAGCCATTAGGGTCTTTTCCAATGAGTCGGTGGCCAAGATACTGGAGCTTCAGCTTCATCATCATTCCTTCCAATGAATCGTCAGCACTGATTTCCTTTAAGGATTGACTAGCTTGATCTCCTTGCAGGTGAATATGCCTGCAGCCCTGGGGAATTTGGGGGCTTCCCTGGTGGCTCAGGGACTTCCCAGGTGGCATTAGTGGTAAAGAATCCACCTGTCAATGCAGGAGACATAAAGAGATGTGGGTTTGATCTCTGGATTAAGAAGATCCCCTGCAGGAGGGCAGGGCACTCCAGTATTCTTGCCTGGAGAATCCATGGGCAGAGGAGCCTGTCAGGCTATAGGCCATAGCATCGCAAAGAGTAGGACTTGGCTGAATGACTAAGCACGCACACACTGGGCAATTTATTTCTGGGAATGCTGAAAGTATACTTTTTTATTAAAGCAAAATAAAGCAAAACAAAAAAGGTTTTTGTAAAGAGGCGTTCCAGATACTTGACTCAATAATATTTCATTATTTTTGAATGTGTGTAGGTATGGGCTGAGGTGTTTCTTGGCTACTGAAGGTGGATGAGGGGGTGGCTGGACCCCCCCAGCCTCACACAGGCCACATTCCCCACATGACTATGGAGAAGCTGCTGACCCTGTGTGTGTAAAGGGCAGGGATCTGCGCAGCGTGCTTCCTGTGGCCATGAGTTACCATTGTTGAGGTGATTAATAACAGTAATACAAATAATTCTTGCTTTTGAAGGAACTTCCTTGTGTAAATGTCTTCCCACCCTCTTGGCAAGTCCGCCTTCGGCAGCCAGGCATGCTACCTCTGGGTTTTGTGTGTGGTCTTGGGGCTGCTGGTGCTGCTGTGTATGCTCTAACCGCCTTCGCTTCTGTGTTTGGATTATTTTATGCCTGGGGTTGTCTCTCTCTCTCTCTCTCTTTTTTTTTTTTGATTTTTTAATATATATATTTTATTGAAGAAAAATTGACTTACAGTGTTTCAGGTACACAACAAGGTGAATCAGTTATACAAATACATATATATAATTTTTGACATTATTTTCCATCTTAAGTTATTATATTGACAGTGGTTCCCTATGCTATACAGTAAATTAGATTACATTATTCCTTGTTGCATATCTATTTTTAAATTAGATATCTAGCATTCTTTTCATAGTCAAACAAGTAGAATCAAAATGTCATTTTTTTTTTAGTTAGGCAAAAAATTCATGTTTTCTAAAATATATATATTGTACATATTTATATGCATATATATATACACAAAAGTTTTTCTACTACACTTGAGAAAGGCTTGAGAAAGAATATTTAAAAAAAACAAGATATGGAAAAACTGGAGAATATAAACTAAATGAAATGGGAGCACTGAATATGAAATTGAAAAAGTGAAACTGGGAAGCGGATTCATTTATTTATTGGCTGTGTCCTAACCAGGGATCGAAACCCTGTTCCATGCATTGGAAGACAGGTTTTTATTTATTTCAAAAAATTTTTATTTTTTTAATTGGTGGAAAATGGCTTTACAAGTTCACACTGGTTTCTGTCCTACAAGAATGAGAATCGGTTGTAATTATATATATACATTCTTCCATCCTGAACCTCTTTCCCCTCCCTCTATCCTACCCCTTTAGGTCATCACAGAGTGCCGGGCTGGGCTCCCTATGTTACTGAGCAAATTCCCACTAACTATTTTACACGTGGTAGTGTATATATGTCAATGCCACTTTGTCAAATCGTTCCACCCTCATCGTCCCCTGCTGTGTCCACAAATCTGTTCTCTACTAGTTTCATTAGTACCGTTTTTCTAGATTCCATATATATGTGTTAATATACTATATTTGTTTTTTCTTTTTCTGACTTGCTTCACTCTAAGAAGCTCTGTGTTCATCTATCTCACTACAACTGACTCAAACTAGTTCCTTTTTATGGCTGAGTAGTATTCCATTGTGTATATATGTATCACAGCTTCTTTATCCATTCATCTGTCGATGGACATCTAGGTTGCTTCCATGTCCTGGCTATTGTAAAAATTGCTGCAATGAACAATAGTATACGTGTGTCTTTTAGAACTGTGGTTTCCTCAGGGCTTCCCTGGTGGCTCAGATGGTAAAGAATCTGCCTGCCACGTGGGAAGACCCAGTTTTAGTCTCTGTGTCAGGAAGATCCTTTAGAGAAGGAAATGACTACCCATTCCAATATTCTTGCTGGAGAATTCCATGGACAGAGAAGCTTGGCAGGCTACAGTCTATGGGGTCACAAAGAGTCGGACATGACTGAGTGACTAACACTTATCGGGGTGTATCCTCAGCAGTGGGGTTGCTGGGCCATATGGTAGATTTAGTCCTAGTTTTTAAAGGAATCTCCATAGTGTTTTCAATAAGGGCTGTATCAGTTTACATTTCCACCAACAGTGTAAGAAGGTTCCCTCTTTTCTCCACATCCTCTCCAGCCCTTATTGTTTGTAGATTTTTTGATGTTGGCTGTTCTGACCAGTTTGAGGTGATACCTCATTGTGGTTTTGATTTGCATTTCTCTAATAATGAGTGATGTTGAGCATCTTTTCATGTGTTTATTTACCATCTGTATGTTTTCTTTAGAGAAATGTCTGTTTAGGCCTTCGCCCATTTTTTGATTAGATTGTTTGTTTTTCTGATATTGAGATGTATGAACTGCTTATATATTTTGGAGAGTAACTGTTTGCCAGTTGCTTCACTTGCAATTATTTTCTCCCATTCTGAGGGTTGTCTTTTCATTTCGTTTATAGTTTGCTGTGCTAAAGCTTTTAAGTTTTATTACGTCCCTTTTGTTTATTTTTGTTTTTATTTCCATTAATCTCGGAAGTGGGTCAGACAGAATCTTGCTGTGATTTATGTCAAAGAGTGTACTGTGGGTGGCAGATTCTTAGTCACTGGGCCATCAAGGAAGTCCCTGCCTGGAGTCTTCTTGCTTTCCTCCTTCTCCATCTTTCTCATACTCTGGTGGTCTCTTCACTGTCTTCCTTTTGGCTTCCCCTCCTTTCAACCTTTCAATCTATTTCTGTTTTTTTTTTTTTTATGTTGTTGTTCCTTTCCTTTCTTATCTTCTGTCTCTTCCATCTCCCCATTCCCACCTTATTCACTCCAGAATATTTGAAATCTCCATTCATGTTGGTCTTCTCTTTCATCCTCTTGATCAAAAATTTATTATTTTCTATCAGGGAAAATAAAAGCAAAGCACATTGTTAACTGACATGTCTGGTTCTTTCTATCAGAAGGGACAGTGACATTTACTGAGTGCTCACTCTGCCAGCCCCAGGGGGATAGACAGCCTGTCACACAGCAGGGGAGCTCGTCTTCAGCCCAGGACTGCTTTTTGCCAGGGTCTGTGCTCCTCCCATTCTCAGTACATACATCTCAATATCAGAAAAACAAGCACCCTGCCTCTACGGAGACAACATTTTTTGACCCAGAGTCCATGGTCCGATGGTGTAAGCATAGCTCTTTCTGTGACAGCCTGATGGTGATATGGTCATGCCCCCTGGCACTGAGATCTCTAAATGCCTCCTGGGACCCTAGGTCCCATTCTAACCTTGCCTGCTATGCTATGCCAGACAACTTAGGCAATCTCTTGAAGCTCAGCAGCAAGATCAAGTGGTCATCACTTCCTGGGTGTGTCCCTAGGGTACCTTGCGGCTCAAGGGAATGCTGTATTGTGGTGTGGTTTAAGCTCCTCTGAGGAAAAGCTCATACAAATCCCAGTTATTATGTTAAATACAGGGTTTGGCATGATGAAATGTGAAGCTTTTGTTCCATCTAAATGAGGCTCCTTTAAATACACTTGGGCCAGTAATTACAGAATTTAAGACTTCCCCAAACATGCTCACAATTAGGAATGAACTTGGAGAATGAGGGGGATGCTGAGATTCCTGAGGTGCCCTTGCTCAGCTGAGTCAAACTTTTCTTGATCAGAAAATGGAAAAGCCAGAAAATCCTTATCCTTGTGTCTTTCTTGATAGAAGATCATAAACTCAGTGACCAAACGAGGTACATTTAGCTGACTTTCCTTATGTTGTTGTTCAGGCGCTAAGTCGTGTCTGACTCTTTGCAACCGCATGGATGATAGCACGCCAGACTCCTCTGTTCTCCACTATGCCCCAGAGTTTGCTCAAATTCATATCCACTGAGTCGGTGATGCTATCTAACCATCTCACCCTCTGTTGCCCCCATCTCCCTTTGCCTTCAGTCCTTCCCAGCATTAGGGTCTTTCCCAATGAGTCAGCTCGTCCCATCAGGTGGCCAAAGTACTGGATTTTCAGCTTCAACATCAGTCCTTCCACTGAATATTCAGGGTTGATTTCCTTTAGGACTGACTGGTTTGATCTCCTTGCAGTCCAAGGGACTCTCAAGAATCTTCTCCAGCACCACAATGTGAAAGCATCACTTCTTCAGTGCTCAGCCTTCTTTATGATCCAACTCTCACATCTGTACATGTCTACTGGAAAAACCATAGCTTTGATTATACAGACCTTTGGCAAAGTGGTGTCTCTGCTTTTTAGTACTCTTCTTATATTTGAGGACCTATTTCTGAAACTATGATTGTGAAGGATTTTAAAACAAATAGTAATGGGTATGGTTTTCTTTCTCATGGTTTAAACATGTTGATGTCATTGCAGATCTCAAAGTAAATCTTTTTGTTCATAAACAACATAAATTTATTTCTGACAGTTCTAGAGGCTGCAAAGTCTTAAGATCAAGAAATGGGCAGATTTGGTGTCTGGTGAGGACCTGCTACCTGGTTCTCGGATGGCCATTTTCTTGCCCTGTCCTCACATGGTGGAAGGCTCAAAGTAATTTTTATTTAAATACAATGTGTGAATTCTTGATTCTTGAAAACATTAAAATGTTACTTATTCATTCTAAGACTTATTTGAAAGTACCATTCCTCCTGGTCCTATTTCTCCCTTCTCAGGGGTAAAAACTGTGATCAGTTTAGTGTTTTTCTTTCAGATATATATATATTTGCCTGTTCATCTTTATGGATCGAGGAACCCAAGAAGGATGTGGATACAGGTCTCCATATACTTCCCCCTATGGTTTAGCCTTGTCTCCTGAAGCAGATTGTATGCTTCCTGAACAAGAAACTATATCTTCTGTTTGATCTGACTCCCCCTCCCTGCAAGCCTATACGGTAGTGTGTGTGTGTGTGTGTGTGTGTGTATTGGTGAGGAATAGTTAACTAAAATCTTATTGTTTGAGAGAAATGATTATACCGCGTTTTACTGCGGTAGAGTTAGTTACAAAGTTAGGAACAGACCCAGATTTCTTGTTTCAAAACCACTGCTCCTCACCCAGTGGGAAACTGAACTGTTCTCTCCTGGATTTTGACAATACTTGAAGCTTTACGCTTGATCCAAAGGAAGTAACATACATTCAGTCTCTCTGCAAAGAACTGAAGCATTGTGATGAAAAGAGCCTTTGTGTTGCCTCTTCACCTGCCTTATGCCACACCGTCCATGCCTCTCGGTGTTCTCGTGTTCTGCTTTCCTGGAAGGAGTTGTCCCTTCAGAGGTGGTAGTACCTAGTCAGCTGATCTCAGCTTGGGCTCTGAAACCTTCCTCAGTTTCTCCTTCGTGGTTTATAGAGAGCAGAGGAAAATCTTTGTGATGTTTCATGGAAGTTTCAGGAACAGCCTTAACATTTTTGAGACCCTCATTGCTCCTATAGGCAATATGTGCCACCAAACACATATGGGGAGAAGGCAATGGCACCCCACTCCAGTACTCTTGCCTGGAAAATCCCATGGACGGAGGAGCCTGGTGGGCTGCAGTCCATGGGGTCTCTAAGTCGGACATGACTGAGTGACTTCACTTTCACTTTTTACTTTCATGCATTGGAGAAGGAAATGGCAACCCACTCCAGTGTTCTTGCCTGGAGAATCCCAGGGACAGGGGAGCCTGGTGGGCTGCCATCTATGGGGTTGCACAGAGTTGGACACGACTGAAGCGACTTAGCAGCAGCAGCAAACATATGGAAGAATTCTGTCTTTTCATCAAACTATTCTATATTCTTTCTACTTTTTTTTCTTTTCCCAAGCAGTGCCTGGGGAGGAGCCCCTCTCAGGTCCCAGTGGAGATGACTGCTGGGGCTGCTACTCCTGCCTGCGTGCTTTCTGGGAAGCTCCCGAGAAATAAGGCTTGAGTCTGGTTCTCATCACAGGCCCCTGCCCACCATTCAAACTTCTCTCATGTTTACTCACATCTGAAAACTTTTAAAATTTAATTTTTTTATTGGAGTATAATCAGTATTCTTGCCTGGAGAATCCCATGGACAGAGGAGCCTGGGAGGCTGCAGGCCATGGGGTTGCAAGAGTTGGACATGACTTAGCGACTAAACCACCACCATAATTGCTTTACAATGTTGTATTAGTTTCTGCTGTACAACAAAGCGAATTGGTTGTGTGTATGTTAGCTGCTCGGTCGTGTCTGGCTCTTTGTAACCCTATGGACTGTAGCCTCTCAGGCTCCTCTGTCCGTGGAATTCTCCAGGCAAGAATACTGGAGAGAGTTGCCATTTTCTTCTCCAGGGAATTTTCCAACCCAGGGATTGAACCTGGGTCTCCTGCATTGCAGGCAGATTCTTTACCATCTGATCTGAGCTACCAGGGAAGCCCAAGAAATCAAGATATTTTCCAGGCAAAAACACTGGAGTGGGTTGCCACGCCCTCCTCCTGGGGAAACTTCCCAACCCAGGGATCGAACCCAGGTCTCCCGCATTGCAGGCTGATTCTTTACCATCTGAGCCACCAGGGAAGCTGTATGTATACATATATTTCCTCCCTCTTGAGCCTTCCTCCCACCGTCTCCATCCCACCCCTTTAGGTCATCACAGAGCACCAAGCTGAGCTCCCTGTCCTATACAGCGGCTTACCACTAATGCTTTACACATCGCATCTGGAATCTGACTGACATCACACACGAGGCTCTCAGGGCCACACATGCTCCCTGCGCTCTTCCCTGCCTCCCAGCCTTTGTTCATGGTGCTCCCTTTGACCTGAGAGCATGAGCTGACTTTCCTTCTGCCTGAACTCCATTTTCTCCCTGGGATCATTCCCTGGTGATATGGTTGATTGAGACTGCCCTGCCTTTGGCCTCATCTCCTGCTGTGTCTACTATTGCTCTCTCTTCCTGCCCAATTGCCTTCTTTGTTGTTCCTTGAACACGCTAGGCAAGCCCAACTCAGGGCCTTAGCATGTACTGTTCCCTCCACTGGAATTCTCTTCCCCTAGTGACCAAGCTGCTTCCCTTCCTCGCCTCCTGCAACTCCCGCCCCCCAACCCCCTGCTTATGACAGCACTCTCATTTTTCCTGCCCACTCCCCCACTCTGCTCTCTACTCTCCCTAGCGCTGATCCCATCTAACATACTATATAGTTGCTTATTTGTTTTCTATTTTTCTGCCTAGAATATAGGCTCTGTGAGGGCATGACTTGGTCTGTTTTGTTCCCAACACCCAGAAAGTGCCTACTAGGTTGTAGACACATGCAGCAGATATTTATTGAGTGAATAAATTAGTGATTCTTTTTTCCCTCTTATTAAAGACATTATTATGTGAAAACCAGTGTTATGTGAGATCTAAAAGTCTGGGGTTAAATAGAAAAAATATGGCTAGGGGTTTCTGATTACATGAGGCAAATCTAACTATGACAGTGCTTTTAAACATCAGAATCTTGCCCTTGTTAATAATGTCTATACCAGTTGTCTGTGTTGCGTGCAGCCAGGCCTGTGCTAAGGCACTTGGCAAAAATTGAATGATGATGCCTTATCTGGACCTTCATCACTGCATATTTTCTAGCTGTTTCCTGAGTACATCTTATCTCCTGAATTATATTGTCAGCTTCTTGGGTATAGAAGTCAAATTTTGTTGTTCTTAACGACTCAACACTTGAAATGGTGTTGAATTCCATCACTAATTATTCATTTGTTTTTCCATACTCTTTTGTTCCACAAAAGGATTGAAAGTTGCTGAATGCAGAGCCATAGTGTGTAGTCAACAACTGCTTATTGACTGACTGATCAGGATTGCAGCTCCTGGTGGCGTTAAATTGACCCTAAGAACAGAATGGATTTAGCTGTTGGAAGTTGCATTTGGCTCCTTTATGTGAAATTCAGGCTCCTGCTTGAAGCAGTGTGACATCTCTGACTGATGTCTCAGTGTCCTAGGATCTTCCTTCCTTCATCCTAATCTAAGTTTTGATAAACATATTCCTGTTACTGAGTGGTTGTAAAATTGGAAATATATATCACTGTATATAAACCAGAGTATGTCTTTTTTCTCTATTTATAATCTTTGAGAGAAAATTATTCTTCCCTTTTAAGTGTATTTATTTATGGATAGCCTCTTCAGTTCAGTTCAGTCGCTCAGTCGTGTCTGACTCTTTGCGACCCCATGAATCACAGCACACCAGGCCTCCCTGTCTGTCACCAACTCCCGGAGTCCACCCAAACCCATGCCCATCAAGTCGGTGATGCCATTCAGCCATCTCATTCTCTGTCGTCCCCTTCTCCTCCTGCCCCAACTCTCTCCCAGCATCAGGGTCTTTTCCAATGAGTCAACTCTTCGCATGAGGTGGCCAAAGAACTGGAGTTTCAGCTTCAGCATCAGTCCTTCCAATGAACACCCAGGACTGATCTCCTTTAGGATGGACTGGTTGGATCTCCTTGCAGTTCAAGGGACTCTTAAGAGTCTTCTCCAACACCACAGTTCAAAAGCATCAATTCTTCGGCGATCAGCTGAAGAATTTCTTTACAGTCCAACTCTCACATCCATACATGACCACTGGAAAAACCATAGCCTTGACTAGACAGACCTTCATTGGCAAAGTAATTTCTGCTTTTTAATATGCTGTCTAGGTTGGTCATAACTTTCCTTCCAAGGAGTAAGCATCTTTTAATTTCATGGCTGCAATCACCATCTGCAGTGATTTGGGAGCCCCCCAAAATAAAGTCTGACACTGTTTCCACTGTTTCCTCAGATAGATTTAAAGCTGTTTGTAATAAAACCCATAAAGAATAAACTAGTAATTTTTTAAAGTAGAAAATTAGAACTAATGAAAAGGAAGAATTCAAAGACACCAACAGTGCAATTGCTGTTATTATACTTGAGTCTTTCTGGTGTCAGTTCCAAAATATGGTCTTCATGATTGTAAAGTAAACTGTCATCCACTGTCGAAAACTGTCAGTCATTTTATGAGAAAATAAAGCATTTCTTAGATTTAAATTCTAAAAAAAATACATCTCATGTGGGACTTTATAAAGGTGTTCACTTCATGATGAAATGGACAAAATTCTCAACTGCGTTTTGACAACCAAAGCAGTGATTTTTTTTTTCCCGCGCGTCTGTTTCTTGCAGTTTTGACCAAAATTGAGGATGTGAGTGGGAGTTATTATTTGATGGGTATTAAAAAATTGGGCATGTGGCTTTAAAACATAACTCAGTGAGGGCAATTCTGAAGGATAGACAAATGTGGT
The DNA here is from genome assembly GCF_032405125.1 of Capricornis sumatraensis. Taxonomy (NCBI): domain Eukaryota; kingdom Metazoa; phylum Chordata; class Mammalia; order Artiodactyla; family Bovidae; genus Capricornis; species Capricornis sumatraensis. The sequence continues at coordinate 119,914,531 of NC_091070.1, read as the reverse complement.
CTCCTTATATGGCCTTCTTGGGATTTAGCTCAGGCCAGGGGTAGAATTTGTGCTAACTGAGGAGTGGGAATTAGTGCTTCTTACACAGTTGACCAGAAAGAAGGCTGAGCACTGAAGAATTGATGCTTTTGAACTGTAGTGCTGGAGAAGACTCTTGAGAGTCCCTTGGGCTGTAGGAGATCCAACCAGTCCATCCTAAAGGAAATCAACCCTGAATATTCATTGGAAGGACTGATGTTGAAGCTAAAGCTCCAATACTTTGGCTACCTGATACAAAGAGCCAATTCATTGGAAAAGATTATGATGCTGGGAAAGATTGAGGGCAGGAGGAGAAGGGGGCAACAGAGGATGAGGTGGGTTAGATGAAATCACTGACTCAATGGACATGAGTTTGAACAAACTCTGGGAGATAGTGAAGAACAGGGAAGCCTGGCATGCTTCAGTCCATGGGGTTGCAAAGAGTTGGACACGACTGAGTGACTGAACAATAACACAATGATCTGCCAACATCATTGCTGGCAGGAGTGTCCTGGATGAGCCCAGCATGCTGGTTCTTGGCAATGCTAAGAATGGTGGGGCGTCATACTCTACAAACCAGAGGGCAGATGTTAGGCAGGATGATGTTACCATAAAACAAGGTGCCAAAGCCATCTTCTCACCTGGATAGAGACCACACATCTCTACAGGGAGAGAGTCTATAAGGGCACTTTTCTCTTAATTAGTAGAATCCTTGAGCTACTGCAGTCTGTCATCAGTGTCAGGATGACTGAAAGCAGCGTGCGCTTTCATGTGGATCAGTGGGACCAGTAGAATGGGTATTAGACTTAATTACAAGATGATTCTGACTGGTTTTGGGAAACTGGCTCTTCTTCTCTATTGAAGGCTTTGTTCCGGACCACTATTCAAGGCTTGGGCACCTTCAGTGGATCTCAATTCCTGGCAGCACCTAGGTGCAGTCATGACTCAGCATGGTGTGTCTTGGGGTGGTGCTGAATCTTTAGGTTACTCTGTGTTTTGATTTGTGTACCATTTAGATTTATGGGTTCAGACCTGAATGGTCTCCCAGGGATTTAACAATGAAGTAAGCTGATGTATTCTGTGCCTCATCAGTTCAATCGCTCAGTCGTGTCTGACTCTTTGCGACCCCATGGACTGCAGCACGCCAGGCTTCCCTGTCCTTTACAACTCCAGAGCTTGCTCAAACTCATGTCCTCAGTGATGCCATCCAACCCTCTCATCCTCTGTCTTCCCCTTCTCCTCCTGCCCTCAATCTTTCCCAGCATCAGGGTCTTTTCCAATGAGTCAGTTCTTCACATCAGGTGGCCAAAGTATTGGAGTTTTAGCCTCAGCATCAGTCCTTCCAATGAATATTCAGGACTGATTTTCTCTAACATTGACTGGTTTGATCTCCTTGCAGTCCACCTGACTCTCAAGAGTCTTGTCCAACATCACAGTTCCAAAGCATCAATTCTTTGGTGCTCAGCTTTCTTTATAGTCCAACTCTCATATCCATACATGACTACTGGAAAAACTGTAGCTTTGACTAGATGGACCTTTGTTGGGAAAGTAATGTCTCTGCTTTTTAGTATGCTGTTTAGGCTGGTCATAGCTTTTCTTCCAAGGAGCAAGCATCTTTCAATTTCTTGGCTGCAGTCACCATCTGCAGTGATTTTTGGCCCCCAAAATAGAGTCTCTCACTGTTTCCATTATTTCCCTATCTATTTGCCATGAAGTGATGGGACTGTTGGAGAAGGCAATGGCACCCCACTCCAGTACTCTTGCCTGGAAAATCCCATGGACGGAGGAGCCTGGTGGGCTGCAGTCCATGGGGTCGCTAAGAGTCAGACACGACTGAGCAACTTCACTTTGACTTTTCATTTTCATGCATTGGAGAAGAAAATGGCAACCCACTCCAGTATTCTTGCCTAGAGAATCCCAGGGATGGGGGAGCCTGATGGGCTGCCACCTATGGGGTCGCACAGAGTTGGACACGACTGAAGCAACTTAGCAGCAGCAGCAGCAGCAGATGGGACTATGGCATGCCATGACCTTAGTTTTCTGAATGTTGAGTTTTAAGCCAACTTTTTCACCCTCCTCTTTTATTTTCATGAAGAGGCTCTTTAGTTCTTTGCTTTCTGCCATAAGGGTGGTATCATCTGCATATCTGAGGTTATTGATATTTCTCCAAGAAACCTTGATTCCAGCTTGTGCTTCATCCAGCCTGGCATTTCTCATAAGTTAAATAAGCAGGGTGACAATATACAGCCTTGACGTACTCCTTTCTCAATTTGCAACCAGTCTGTTGTTCCATGTCCAGTTCTTTTTCTTGACCTGCATACACATTTCTCAGGAGGCAGGATTCTATGCCTAGGGAGCCAAAATCAGATATTTGGAAGGAGCTCAGGGTGGGAGGTCAGGAAACCAGTGGCAGCTGACATAGGGCCATTGGTCCACATGCACCCCTCCTGTGCCACAGGATGAAGAACCTTGTATCTGTCCTTGCAGGGGACAGATATAGCAGTGGGCCAGATATCATATGATGAACATACTTAAGCAGAACCAAGGAGTATGCGTTGAGTCTGAAACAGGGGAAGATGGTCCCACACAGGATAAGAAGTCCAGCACAGGCTTGTGGGCTCTTTATCTCTTGGTAATGAAGTGTTTCAAGGCCCAAGGTCTGTTCTTGTGTAGCTGAGTGGAGGTTGAAAGACTGTGTGCCCAAGACTGCCTTTCCTAACAGGAGCTAAGTGACCTTGGAAAAGTCATCATATTTTGCTGGGTCTCACTCAGCATTTCTGCAGACTATGAGCTGACCTCTTTGTCTGAGGGTAAGGAATCCCTAGAAAGGAGTTCCTAACCTGTGTGGAGGACTAGTTGGTGAACTCCCTGAGATTTTATGCAACTTAAAAAAAATTTATTTTGCTGCACCAGGTCTTGGTTGCAGCATGTGGGATCTTTAGTTTTAGCATGCCAACTCTCAGTTATGGCGTGTGGGATCTAGTTCCCTGACCAGGGATTGAACCCAGGCCCCCTGTGTTGAGAGCCCACAGTCTCAGGGAAGTCCCTATGCAACATTTTTAACAGAGGCATAAACAGAAGCATGGAGAGGTTAAGTAACTTGCCCAAGAAGATACTGTAAGTAAGTGGCAGACCTAGGGTTGATTGTTACCTGGACACAGTCTGACTCCTGAGTCCATATTCTTAACCACATCCCTTTCTGCCTTTATCCTTCATTTCCTCACTTCTTGAGCTTCCCTGATAGCTCAGTTGGTAAAGAATCTGCCTGCAATGCAGGAGACCCCGGTTCGATTCCTGGGTCAGGAAGATCCGCTGCAGAAGGGATAGGCTACCCACTCCAGTATTCCTGGGCTTCCCTTGTGGCTCAGCTGGCAAAGAATCAGCCTGCAATGCAGGAGACCTGGATTCAAACCCTGGGTTGGTAATATCCTATGGAGAAGGGAAAGGCTACCCACTCCAGTATTCCGGCCTGGAGAATTCCATGGACTGTATAGTCCATGGGGTCACAGAGGGTTGGACATGACTGAGCTTCTTTCACTTTCACTTTCCTCGCTTCTTAGATACTTCTTTCCTGGTATTTTGAAGAAGAAGTGCAGATTTTTATTGACCTTTCCCATAATAACTAGTAGGAGTAATGCGCCTTGATGGGTATAGACACATTTTCAAGTGCTTTACGGGGAAGACTTGCTGTCCTAGGATTCAGTAATCACTCATGAAGATATGCCACTCTTTCAGAGACCCCTCAATTTAAATTAGTTCTCCCTATTGATTTTTTTCTTATAGCACTCATTGCAGTTTGTAATTATGCATTGTTTTGTGTTAATTTTTAAAATGACTCTTTTCCTCTATCAGACTCTACACTCTTTGAAATCAAGAATTATGTATGTTTTGCTCATCATTCTGTACCCTGTATACATAGTTCAGTAGGTGATTAATTATAGACTTGATAGATGAACAAAGTGCCTCCTATGGATTTGGACTACTGAGAGTCCAATGACAAATAGTAAATAATACACATGTATTGAGTATGTACTAATGGCAGGTAGTTTGCTGGGCACTTTCATGCATATTATTTCATGTATGCTTTTCAAACAAACCTTCTCACTGAAGTATAACATCTAAGTCATAAGTGTGTACTTGATGAATTATCACAAGTAGACACTCCCATGTAACCACCACCCAAATCAAGAAATAGAGCATAACCAATGCCTTAGACTGGAGTAGGAAGTGGCAGTCACTCCAATATTCTGACTAGAAGGTTCCATGGACAGATGAGCCTTGTGGGTTACAGCCATGGGGCCACAAAGAGTTGGACACAACTGTGTTATTGAGCACACAGACTGTCCTAGAAGTTACTCTCTTGCCCATATTCAACCCCTCCCTCCTGTCTAGTAGTACCATTATCCTGACTACTAATACCTTAGATCAGCTTTCCTACTATTTGAACTTTATGTAAATACAGTCATTTAGTGTGAATTTTTTGTGTCTGGCCTTATTTTACTTGATATCATGCTTATAAAATTATTCTACGCTTGGGAATCCTCCTGCACTATTGGTGGGAATATAAATGGTGTAGCCACTATGAAGAACCATACGGAGGTTCCTTTAAAAACTGAAAATAGAGTGACATGTGACCCAGCAACCCCATTCCTGGGCATGGATTCAGAAAAAGACCAGAACAAAAAAAAAAAAAAATACATGCATCCCAATGTTCATTGCAGCACTATTTAAAATAGCCAAAACATGGAAGCAACCTAGATGTCCATAGACAGATGAATGGATAAAGAAGATGTGGTGTATATATATATCAGTTCAGTTCAATTCAGTCGCTCAGTCATGTCTGACTCTTTGCAACCCCATGAATAGCAGCACTCCAGGCCTCACTGTCCATCACCAACTCCCGGAGTTCACTCAGACTCACGTCCATCGAGTCCGTGATGCCATCCAGCCATCTCACCCTCGGTCGTCCCCTTCTTCTCCTGCCCCCAATCCCTCCCAGCATCAGAGTCTTTTCCAGTGAGTCAACTCTTCGCATGAGGTGGCCAAAGTACTGGAGTTTCAGCTTTAGCATCATTCCTTCCAAAGAAATCCCAGGGCTGATCTCCTTCAGAGTGGACTGGTTGGATCTCCTTGCAGTCCAAGGGACTCTCAAGAGTCTTCTCCACCACCACAGTTCAAAAGCATCAATTCTTTGGCGCTCAGCTTTCTTCAAAGTCCAACTCTCACATCCATACATGACCACAGGAAAAACCATAGCCTTGACTAGACAGACCTTAGTCAGCAAAGTAATGTCTCTGCTTTTGAATATGCTATCTAGGTTGGTCATAACTTTTCTTCCAAGGAGTAAGCATCTTTTAATTTCATGGCTGCAGTCACCATCTGCAGTGATTTTGGAGCCCAAAAAAATAAAATCAGACACTGTTTCCACTGTTTCCCCATCAATTTCCCATGAAGTGATGGGACCAGATGCCATGATCTTCGTTTTCTGAATGTTGAGCTTTAAGCCAACACTTTCACTCTCCTCTTTCACTTTCATCAAGAGGCTTTTGAGTTCCTCTTCACTTTCTGCCATAAGGGTGGTGTCATCTGCATATCTGAGGTTATTGATATTTCTCCCGGCAATCTTGATTCCAGCTTGTGCTTCCTCCAGCCCACCGTTTCTCATGATGTACTCTGCATATAAGTTAAATAAGCAGGGTGACAATATACAGCCTTGACGTACTCCTTTCCTATTTGGAACCAGTCTGTTGTTCCATGTCCAGTTCTAACTGTGGTTTCCTGACCTCCATATAGGTTTCTCAAGAGGCAGGTCAGGTGGTCTGGTATTCCCATCTCTCTCAGTATTTTCCACAGTTGATTGCGATCCACACAGTCAAAGGCTTTGGCATAGTCAATAAAGCAGAAATAGATGTTTTTCTGGAACTCTCTTGCTTTTTTGATGATCCAGTGGATGTTGGCAATTTGATCTCTGGTTCCTCTGCCTTTTCTAAAACCAGCTTGAACATCTGGAAGTTCACAGTTCACGTATTGCTGAAGCCTGGCTTGGAGAGTTTTGAGCATTCCTTTATTAGCGTGTGAGATGAGTGCAATTGTGCGGTAGTTTGAGCATTCTTTTGCATTGCCTTTCTTTGGGATTGGAATGAAAACTGACCTTTTCCAGTCCTGTGGCCACTGTTGAGTTTTCCAAATTTGCTGGCATATTGAGTGCAGCACTTTCACAGCACCATATTCCAGGATTTGAAATAGCTCAACTGGAATGCCATCACCTCCACTAGCTTTGTTTGTAGTGATGCTTTCTAAGGCCCACTTGACTTCACATTCCAGGATGTCTGGCTTTAGCTGAGTGATCACACCATCGTGATTATCTTGGTCATGAAGATCTTTTTTGTATAGTTCTTCTGTGTATTCTTGCCACCTCTTCTTAATATCTTCTGCTTCTGTTAGGTCCATACCATTTCTGTCCTTTATCGAGCCCATCTTTGCATGAAAAGTTCACTTGGTATCTCTAATTTTCTTGAAGAGATCTCTAGTCTTTCCTATTCTGTTCTTTTCCTCTATTTCTTTGCATTGATCGCTGAGGAACGCCTTCTTATCTCTCCTTGCTATTATTTGGAACTCTGCATTCAGATGCTTATATCTTTCCTTTTCTCCTTTGCTTTTCAGTTCTTTTCTTTTCACAGCTATTTGTAAGGCCTCCCCAGACAGCCATTTTGCTTTTTTGCATTTCTTTTCCATGGGGATGGTCTTGATGCCTGTCTTCTGTACAATGTCATGAACCTCAGTCCATAGTTCATCAGGCACTCTATCTATCAGATCTAGTCCCTTAAATCTATTTCTCACTTCCACTGTGTAATCATAAGGGATTTGATTTAGGTCATACCTGAACCACTAGACCATTAAGGTATGACCTAAATCAAATCCCATATATCTATGTATGTATATATATATATATATATATATATATAACGGAATATTACTTGGCCATAAAAAAGAATGAAATAATGTGATTTGCAGCAACACGAATAGACCTAGAGCTCATACTGAGTGAAGTAAGTCCCACAGAGAAAGATAAATAGCATATGATATCACTTATATGTGGAATCTAAAGTAATGATACAAGGGAACTTATTTATAAAACAGAAATAGACTTACTAACATAGAAAGCAACCTTATGGCTACCAAAGGGGAAAGAGTGGATAGAGATATATTAGGAGTATGGGATTAACAGATAAATACTACTAAATATAAAATAGATACACAACAAGCAACATGGGCTTACTATATAGCACAGGGGATTGTATTCAATATCTTGTAGTAACCTATAATGGAAAATAATCTGAAAAATAATATATGTGTGTATGCCGACTCACTTTGCTGTACACCTGAAACATTGTTAATTAACTATACTTCAGTAAAATATATATATTAAAAATGACCAAACTTAAGAAATTTTGTTGCAATAATTTTTCATTATTGAGGTATAATTGATACATAGCATTATATTTGTTTCATGTATACAACATAATGGCTTGATATTTGTATATTGTAAAATGACCTGCCTCTTGAGAAACCTGTATGCAGGTCAGGAAGCAACAGTTAGAACTGGACATGAAACAACAGACTGGTTCCAAATAGGAAAGGAGTACGTCAAGGCTGTATATTGTCACTCTGCTTATTTAACTTATATGCAGAGTACATCATGAGAAATGCTGGGTTGGAGGAAGCACAAGTTGGAATCAAGATTGCCGGGAGAATATCAATAACCTCAGATATGCAGATGACACCACCCTTATGGCAGAAAGTGAACTAAAAAGCCTCTTGATGAAAGTGAAAGAGGAGAGTGAAAAAGCTGGCTTAAAGCTCAACATTCAGAATACTAAGATCATGGCATCTGGTCCCATCACTTCATGGGAAATTGATGGGGAAACAGTGGAAACAGTGTCTGATTTTATTTTTTTGGGCTCCAAAATCACTGCAGATGGTGACTGCAGCCATGAAATTAAAAGATGCTTACTCCTTGGAGGGAAAGTTATGACCAACCTAGATAGCATATTCAAAAGCAGAGACATTACTTTGCTGACTAAGGTCTGTCTAGTCAAGGCTATGGTTTTTCCAGTAGTCATGTATGGATGTGAGAGTTGGACTATATAGAAAGCTGAGCGCCAAAGAATTGATGCTTTTGAACTGCAGTGTTGGAGAAGACTCTTGAGAGTCCCTTGGACTGCAAGGACATCCAACCAGTCCATCCTAAATGAGATCAGTCCTGGGTGTTCATTGGAAGGACTGATGTTGAAGCTGAAACTCCAATACTTTGGCCACCTGATGCGAAGAGCTGAGTCATTGGAAAAGACCCTGATGCTGGGAAAGATTGAGGACAGGAGGAGAAGGGGACAACAGAGGATGAGATGGTTGGATGGCATCACCAACTCAATGGACATGGGTTTGGGTGGACTCCGGGAGTTGGTGATGGACAGGGAGGCCTGGCATGCTGCGGTTCATGGGGTTGCAAAGAGTTGGACATGACTGAGCGACTGAGCTGAACTGAACTGATTACCATAAGTCCTATCACCACACATAATTACATAATTTTTTTCTTGTGATGAGAACTTTTAAGATATACTATCTAGGCAACTTTCAAATGTGCAATACTGTGTTATTAACTATAGTCACTATATTGCACATTACTGCTGTAGTTCTTTTAGTGTCCTTGCTGTATAATAGTCCTTTATGTGAATATAGTGCAAATTACTGGTCGATTCTTAGTTGGTGGATCTTTGGTTTATCTCCTCTTTGGGGCTGTTATAAATGATGCTACTGTGAATACTTTTGAATTTGCCTTTTGGCGCATTTCTGTTCAGTTGTGTACTTGGGATGGAATTACTTGGCCAGAGGGTTTGCATATGTTCAGCTTTAGTCAGTATTGCCCTACAGTTCTCTAGAACGATTGTTATATTTATTTATGCTCCTGCTACTGATGTGAGAATTCTAGTTTCTCTGTCTTTCTGCATGCACTTGATATCATCACTTTTTAATCTCAGACATTGGCATGTGTGAGTGGTTTTCACTGTGGTTTAACCTGGTACTCTTCCCTGGTGGCTCAGACGGTAAAGCGTCTGCCTGCAATGCGGGAGACCTGGGTTCGATCCCTGAGTGGGGAAGATCCCCTGGAGAAGGAAATGGCAACCCACTCCAGTACTCTTGCCTGGAAGATTCCATGGACAGAGGAGCCTTGTAGGCTACAGTCCATGGGGTCGGCAAAGAGTCGGACACGACTGAGTGACTTCACTTCACTTCTACCTGGTACTGTAATGAGATTCAGTACCTTTTCACTGGCTTTTTTGATATCTTCTTTCCTGAAGTAACTGTTTACATTTTGCACCGTTTTTTAGAAAAGAAATTAGGTTGTTTGCTACTTATTGACAAAATTCTACTCTTTTTTTTTTTTTTTAAATCCCTCACAACAGCTCTGTGAGTTGGCATAATGACATCTTCCAGGCAGATACTGAGGTCAAGGGATTGAATATCTTGTCCAAGGACACATGGAGTATTAGAGTATAAGAATTCTTCTTTATGTTCAGTGGCTTATAATTTATTTAGTTAGGGAAGTAACACTCAGAGAACAATTAATAATACTAGCCAGTAAGTATTAAAATATTAATCTGGGTCTTGCAGGCCATGAGTGATACAGTAGTTAAAGGATCAGTGGTAGAGGTAAGGTTTAGTCTAGGATTTTAAGGACAGGTATGATTGAGGAATAGAGAGAAAATGAATATGTGTTTCAGGAAAGGTAAACCACAACAGCAGAGGCATGGAGATAGAAATAATAATATGACCAGCACCTTGCCTTTGATTTTAAAAATTAACTAACTTTTTCATTAATTAAATGTAGTATAATGCTACAGCCTGCCAGGCTCCTCTATTCATGGAATTCTCCAGGAAAGAATACTGGAGTGGGTAGCCGTCTCTTCTCCAGGGGATCTTCCCAACCCAGAGATCAAACCCAGCTCTCCTGCTTTGCAGGCAGACTCCTTACCATCTGAGCCACCAGGGGAGCCCGATTATAATTAGTTAATTTTTTTGAAGTATAGTTGATTCGCAAAGTTTAAGGTATACAGCAAAGTGATCCAGTTATACGTATATTCTTTTTCATATTTTCCATTATAGATTATTATAAGATACTGAACATAGTTCCCTTTGCGATACAGTCATTCCTTGTTGTTTATCTATTATATATATATATATATATATATATATATATATATATAGTGTATCTTAGACCCAAATTCCAAATTTATCCGTCCCCTCTTTCCTCATTGGTAACCATAAATTTGTTTTCTACATCTGTGAGTCTATTCTGTTTTGTAAGTAAATTCATCTGTATAATTTTTTTTTAGATTCCATATATAAGTGATATCACATGATATTTGTCTTTGTCTGGCTTATTTCACTTAGACACCTTGCCTTTGAATAATTCTTTGTAGGACTTTATAATTTAGTTATCTTATGCAGGACTGTATCTTTCATGAGGGCAGGGCCCGTGCCTGTTCCATTCACCAGGGTTAAAGGAAAACTCTATTGAGATACTGTAGTGGAAGTGTACTGCCTGGAAGACAAGCCAGGTTACTGGGGAGTGGTTGGCAATCTCAAGGATTATATCTTGTGAGCACTTGCATAGATTGGGTTGGAGTGGAGTCAAATCTGAACACGGTGAACTGAGACTTACCAGTGTGTAAGAGATAATAATAACTTGGGTCAAGGATATGTTCTTAGAGGGAGAAAGTCCAGGAATAGAAATATCTTATTTCTATAAAGAATCTGCTATCTGGATGAGAAAGACCCACAAGAGAGGAAGGAAGGACCAATGGAGTGAGCATTTTGGGGGCGGGGGTCAATCATCAGTGTCAACTGCTGAAAACATGGAGGTTAGCAATCTTTAGGCTTGTTGGGTGAAGAGCAATATCATCTTCAAAGGATGTAGGATGGTGGGGAAAAAAAATTGCCCTGTGTTAGGAATAGAATGGAGGTCAGAAATACTGACAGATAAATGGATGGTGGCTAGAATAAAAAGAGGATGTTTAAAAGCTGTTATTAGTTTTTTGATTCTTTTTTAATAAGTAAAATATGCTAGTACATAAAACATCCAAAAATAGAGAAATTTAGAAAGAAGGGAAGAAGATAAATTGTAATTGTCAGCAAGAGATGAGCATTGTAGATATCTAGATATATTTCCTCTCCATCTTATATAACTATCTTTAAATATAGTTGATATTATACTGAAAGCACAGATGTTGTCCTGTTTTTCCACAAGAGGAGTTTCCTGTATGAATTCAGATGTTTCATAAATGCACATTCTAGAGACTATGTAATAACCATCAAAGGTTAGTAATTTATATAACCTGCTGCTGCTGCTGCTGCTAAGTCCTTCAGTCATGTTCGACTCTGTGCGACCCCATAGATGGCAGCCCACCAGGCTCTGCCGCCCCTGGGATTCTCCAGGCAAGAACACTGGAGGGGGTTGCCATGTCCTTCTCCAATGCATGAAAGTGAAAAGTGAAGGTGAAGTCGCTCAGTTGTGTCCGACTCTTCGCGACCTCATGGGCTGCAGCCCACCAGGCTCCTCCGTCCATGGGATTTTCCAGGCAAGAGTACTGGAGTGGGTTGCCATTGCCTTCTCCGTTATATAACCTACCCCCCTATTATTGGAAATTTGATTTTCTCTACTTTTTGTTATTATAAACAATGGTGTTGTGAACATCTTTGTGAGGAAAATTTTTTCCATTTTAAATTTTTTCTTGTATGAAAAACAAAAAACCTTGAATAGCCAAAGCAATCTTGAGAAAGAAGAATGGAACTGGAGGAATCAACCTGCCTGACTTCAGGCTCTACTACAAAGCCAGTCATCAAGACAGTATGGTACTGGCACAAAGACAGAAATATAGATCAATGGAACAAAATAGAAAGCCCAGAGATAAATCCATGCACCTATGGACACCTTATCTTTGACAAAGGAGGCAAAAATATACAATGGATTAAAGACAATCTCTTTAACAAGTGGTGCTGGGAAAACTGGTCAACCACTTGTAAAAGAATGAAACTAGAACACTTATTAACAGCATACAGAAAAATAAACTCAAAGTGGATTAAAGATCTAAATGTAAGGCCAGAAACTATAAAACTCCCAGAGGAGAACATAGGCAAAACACTCTCCGACATAAATCACAGCAGGATCCTCTATGACCCACCTCCCAGAATATTGGAAATAAAAGCAAAAATAAACAAATGGGACCTAATTAAACTTAAAAGCTTCTGCACAACAAAGGAAACTATAAGCAAGGTGAAAAGACAGCCTTCAGAATGGGAGAAAATAATAGCAAATGAAGCAACTGACAAACAACTAATCTCAAAAATATACAAGCAACTCCTGCAGCTCAATTCCAGAAAAATAAATGACCCAATCAAAAAATGGGCCAAAGAACTAAATAGACATTTCTCCAAAGAAGACATACAGATGGCTAACAAACACATGAAAAGATGCTTAACATCACTCATCAGAGAAATGCAAATCAAAACCACAATGAGGTACCATTTCATGCCAGTCAGAATGGCTGCGATCCAAAAGTCTACAAGCAATAAATGCTGGAGAGGGTGTGGAGAAAAGGGAACCCTCTTACACTGTTGATGGGAATGCAAACTAGTATAGCCACTATGGAGAACAGGGTGGAGATTCCTTAAAAAACTGGAAATAGAACTGCCTTATGACCCAGCAATCCCACTGCTGGGCATACACACCGAGGAAACCAGAAGTGAAAGAGACACATGTACCCCAATGTTCATCACAGCACTGTTTATAATAGCCAGGACATGGAAGCAACCTAGATGTCCATCAGCTGTTGAATGGATAAGAAAGCTGTGGTACATATACACAATGGAGTATTACTCAGCCATTAAAAAGAATACATTTGAATCAGTTCTGATGAGGTGGATGAAACTGGAGCCTATTATACAGAGTGAAGTAAGCCAGAAAGAAAAACACCAATACAGTATACTAACACATATATATGGAATTTAGAAAGATGGTAATGATAACCCTGTATGCGAGACAGCAAAAGAGACACAGGCATATAGAACAGTCTTTTGGATTCTGTGAGAGGGAGAGGGTGGGATGATTTGGGAGAATGGCACTGAAACATGTATAATATCATATAAGAAACGAATCGCCAGTCCAGGTTCGATGCATGATACTGGATGCTTGGGGCTGGTGCACTGGGACGACCCAGAGGGATGGTACGGGGAAGGAGGAGGGAGGGTTTCAGGATGGGGAACACGTGTATGTCTGTGGCAGATTCGTGTTGATGTATGGCAGAACCAATACAATATTGTAAAGTAATTAACCTCCAATTAAATAAATTAAAAAAGAAAAATAATAAAAATAATAGGTTTAATACTTAAAGATTATTAATTGGCTATCTTATTTTTCTGATTACAAATGTAGTATATTTTCATTATAAAAAACTTGGAAAATGAAGAAAATGTCAGAACAGAAAATAAACATTGTTTGTAGTTTTCTTACTTAGAGATAACTACTGTTGAAATATTGGTCTCATGCTCTGCTTATTCATTCATTTATTAATCTTTGAATGGAATCATTATCTACTATTTTATAATCATTGAAAGTTTGGTATCTTATGAACCCATCCTCATTTAATGAAATAATATGTTACCTCATAATTATTAATGGTTTTTGGCATTCCACAGTATCTAGTAACCGTAAGTTAATTTATCATCCTTCTAATGATGGATATTTAGGTTATTTCTGGTTTTTGCTATAGGTGGTGCAGTGGTAAAGAATCCTCCTGCCAATGCAGAAGCCGCAAGAGATGCGATCCCTAGGTTGGGGAGATAACTGGGGGTAGGAAATAGCAACTTGCCCCAGTATTCTAGCCTGAAAAATTTCATGGACAGAAAAGCCTATTGGGCTGGGGTCGCAAAGAGTTAGACATGACTGAGCAACTAAACACACACACACACACAAAATATGCTATGAGATATTTTATGCATATTATTGAATTTCTTTCTGGGAAGGTTGTGCGTATTTATACTTCTATCAGCTGTATTTCAGAGTTTCTGTTTCCCCACACTCTCACTTTTACTGTGTGGTTATTAAAAACAAACAAACAGGCAAACAACCTATACTAACTTGATAAGCAAAAAAGCCATTAAATTTACATTTTTTTGTAGTCTAGTGAAGATTTCATACATTTATTGGTCATCAGTGTAGCGTCTTTGATTAATATATTATTCGTAACCGTTGTCATTTTCGTGGTCCCACATGTATATTGCCAAGTTGTTTGCCAAAAGAGCTGATTACTTTATGCTCTAGGATACATTTTTCATTTTTGTGAATTGTCTTGAGTCTGTTTTTCATTTAAGGTATATTTTTTCAGGTAAGGATATTCATTCATGTTTGAAGGTAGAATGAAAAGATCTGAAAATGTTGGAAGGGGAAGAAGTTTAGGGGAATTATAGATTCCAGAGTTGAAATGCAAGAAAATTGAGCCTTGAAGGAATGGAATGCAATGGAGATGGGGTGTTATTGCCACAGGAAATGTTATATGATGACTATTTTATTTCTTTCTTAGGTCATTACTAAGCTCTGTGAACATAATCCTTTAATTAGTCATTTAAAAAAACAGAAATCACTAAGGTTGTTTTTGTTTCTGATCAGTGCCTCCAAGGCTAGGTGGAGAATGAAAGAAAAAAATGAACCAACAAAAGATATTGCTCACCCGGTTATTTAATTGTTAATTTTAATACAATGCCCTCAGAAAACCATATGGATAAGCATTTTGTAAAATTAGTGCGTGGCTGTTTACAAGAACATCTTACAGAATCAAGTACATTTTGGATTTGTACTCTCTCTCTTCTTCATAATTATTCTGATTGCTTATTTGAGCCAGAAACTGTGAAAAGGATATGTTGAGGAATAGAATTTAATGAATTTACTCAATAAGTAAATGAATGAGTGAATCTATGGCATAGATTTAGTTGCACTTGGACATGAGCAGAGTCAGCAATCTAGTTTAATTGGGTGTTAGGAAATCATAATGATTTTAAGTTATGGTGATAAAGGATTATTTTGAGGGATAAAATTTTTAGATAAACTTGAAATTTATGTAGGAAATGTCATGATGCACAATAATGCATCTATGAATTAAAGATACTTTATAAGACAGCAGCACAGCCTCATACTTTCTACTGTCACATTATAAAAAAATCAACGAATCAATTGAAGAACTTGACGTTTATTGAAGATTTGGAAAAGATTTTTCTATTTTTAGTAAACAGGTAAATTGTGGTAAATGGTTTCATGGGAAAGTCTGTTTTTGCACTTGGAAGTAGCTTCACGTGGTACAATGTTTGGTATGCCATTTCTTTGCTGGTAGCTTCTGCTGATGAATATTTTATAATTTTCTCTCGTAGAAATTTAGGAGGACTTCCCTGGTGGCACAGTGGTGAAGAATCCACCCGCCAATGCAGGAGACTTGGGTTCAGTCCTTGGGTCAGGAAGATCTCCTGGAGAAGGAAATGGCAACCCACTGCAATATTCTTGCCTGGAAAATCCCATGGACAGAGGAGCCTTGCAAGCTACAGTCCATGGGTTCGCAAAAGAGTCACGCATGACTTAGAGACTAAACAACAGTAACAGCAGAAATTTAGGAAGGGGATTTAAGGGATTATTAATCTTCATCTGAATGTGTGAATATGAGCATTGAGAGTGACTGGGAGGGAAGAAGTCTGGGGCCTGTTTAGATGTATGAGGTTCCTTGGAACTTCTCGTGGGATGATGACAATGATTCATTGCTTCGGAGTGCTTGCTTCCTTTTGTGGTTCTAGTTCCTCTCTTTGAGGGCGACCCTGCTTATCTTCCAAGGCCTGGGGAGCTGATATTTGCTGTGCACCAGTAGGATCCTCATCAGGCAGAAACTCCCTGATGTACTTTTGTAGTGCTTGTCTGTCAATAAAAAAGACAAGACAGTCTGAGCTGTCATTGGTGAGGGATGCACTCAACTGGTTTCTGCGCATCTCTGGGCTTGATACACTGGCTGTCTGAGCTTGATTTTGATGCTCCCCTTGGGTTACGTCTGTTTGCTGCAGCATCTTCTCCTGCGAGACCTCGTACAGGGGACCCGAATGTTCTGCACCTCTCTCCAGCAAACAGAGCTCTTGGTCTCTTTGCATCCTCTCTTCAAGGCCTGACTCAGAGACTGAAGGATCATGTTCTTTCGTAGATAGATTTTGTTCTCCTGCCAGCTGTTGGGGGCTTTCAATCTCCTCCTCCAATGTCGCAGGGTGTGTCTTTTGGGAGACTGCATTGTTCTCATCCAGACTTTTTACTAAATCCTCCTGGGTCTCTAGGGCTCCATCTTCCTCTTCTTTGGTACTTGGGCTCTGGATCTTTAGCTCTTTTCTACTGTCTTTCTTTGTAGGGAGTTGCCTTATGGAAAGCTGGTTAGTGAAGCCTGCATTTGGAGCAACCGGGATCGCTGGCTCCAGGGACTTTCTGTTTTCATCTCTCCCTATGAACACCTGTGTGTTGGGGTGTCCCCTGGGCTCCACAGCTGGGCCTAGGCCTGTGGTCCCTGAGCCCTGACCCTTGTGCTCCTGTGCGTGTTCCTCCGTGACCCGCTCATCCTCTCCTCTGACTGCCAGCACTGCCTCCTGAATTCTCTTTTCCTCACTCAGTGCTAAGTGTTTCTGAGTTTCTGGGTTATTACTGTCACTTCCTTGCACAGACCCTCTGAATGGGTTTGCTTGACTTTGGGAATCCCCTTGCACAAACAGATCACTTGTCTCTGAGTTGCTGTCACCATCCTCTGCAGTCAGGCTGTTGGGGGTTTCAGGAGACCTCTCATCATTCTGTGTGGCCACTGGCTCAGGACCTTCCCCCTGGTAGCCATCATCTTCCTCGACCAGCTTGTCATGAATCTTGGTGATCATCTTATTTTTTTCTCCAGATTGGTTCTCAGGTGGGGTCAACTCCCGTGTTCTTTCTCTTGTTCTTGGTGTCCCTTCTGCTTCAGGGGCATTTTTACTGTTCACAAGTGCTTCTTCTGTGCCTTCCTCAGCATGTCTTGCCTCTTCTCCTGGGCTGATGGCCCCTTCAGTTTCAGAATCTTTCTGTTCTCCTCCTTCTGAGTTTAACTCATGTGTCTCAGAATCTTCTCCCGCATTCTTTTTTTTCGATGATTCCTGGAGTTCATGATACTTCTTATCTTCTGTTGGTTCTTCCAGAGCTGGTGGCTGAGTTTTTTCCTCAATTTGTTTCTGCCCTACTGTTTGATGGACCTGTGGACCTCTTACATCTTTCCTTTCGACTCTAACCGTGGGTGTTTCTGGAACATTTCTGTTATCCCCTTGGACTAACAAGTCCCTTGTTTCATATTCTTTTTCTTGTATGGGTGGTTCTGGAGTCTCAGCTGTTCTACTGTCATCCTCGGGAGCAGCTGATTTCTGTGTCTGAGATGGTTTCTGAGCAGCAGCTTGTTTTGGCAGGTCGACGCGGTCTGAACTGGGCTCATCTTTTCCCTGTACTGATGGTTCTTGTGCTTTAGGGTGTTCCTTAACACCCTTCTCTCCTGCAGCTTCCTGATCCTCAGATGATCCACCTGGCCTCTGTGTGGTTTCTCCCAGTGGAGAACGCAGGGTTCCCAAGCTCCCTTCCTGTTCTCCAAACCATTCTCCTGTCTCAGTGCCACTTCGTTTCCTGGCTAGTGTATCTCCCTTCTGGAGACTCTCCTTATTCTGTCCCTCCACCTTTGTGCGACTGCTGATCTGTTCTGTTCCTGCCATTGGCTTACTTGTCTCAGGTTGGGTTCTACTGTCACCTGTTGCTGATACACCTTGGGCCACTTTCTGGCTCTGTTCATCGCCTTTCAGATGTTGGTTCTTAGAGTCATTGTGTTCAGACATTTCTACTGGTAGTTTGTGAGCTGTGGTATGTCCCTGTGGGTCCACCCTATTGTGTTCAACTGCTCTCTCTTCTTTTAGGCTGAGATGAGTTGATGATGCCGTTCCTGAAGGAAGCACCACTTTGTCTTGAGTTTGTGAAGTTCCTTCTGTCCCCTGGTCAGTTCCATTCATCACCTGAAGACCCATACCATGTGGCATCCCCTCTGGTTCCGAGTTTAGTAATGACTGTATGTCAAGGTAACGGAAATTCAAAAAGCTGAAGATTGCAAGAACAAATTCATCAAAGCTGATGGCACCATTACTGTCAATATTCAGAAGATTCAAGTTGCTCTCCACAGCATGGGTGGCACATGTCTGCATGGAAACACAATGAAAAATCATCCTATTTATATGTGGTCAAGTGCCCTGAGTGTCTGCATGTTTTCCAAGAACCCTCTTTTTTGATTCTATTCCTCATGAACTTAGGAAATTTCCAAATGTGTGTTTGTGTGTACTTAGTCATGTCTGATTCTTTGTAATGCCATGGACTGTAGCCAGGCTCCTTTGGAATTTTCCAGGCAAGAATACTGGAGTGAGGTGCCATTTCCTACTCCAGGGGATCTTTCTTACCCAGCCCTTGTATCTCCTGCATTGGCAGGTGGATTCTTTATCTCTAGCACCACCTGGGAAGACCCTCCCCAAAGAAGGGAAGACCCTCCCAAAAGAAGGTTGATTCTGGTTACCATTTTTGATCAGAGAACTATCATTAAGAAGGAGCATTCATATCAATTGTGAGTTGCATTTAGATACATCTAAGCTTATGACTCCTCTCAGATGCCTACTTTACAGAAGCAATAGTCCCAGCGTTGAAAACCTCATTTCCTCCTAGAATTAATGACCAAGCAGTTGCACAGAGTAGGGAAATGAGATTGAAAAAAAATTTGTTCAAAAGTCAGTGGGTACTGAGAGCTGGTCACCAAATGTAAAATGGGGAGGGATTACATATGCCCATTTTGCTTGTATTTTGGAGAAATGGCAAGTGGAGAAGAATTTCCATAGCTCCATGAGCACTTTACCTGAAAAATGTCCTCAAATTCGCTCTGGATGAGCTGTTTCAGCTCTGTGCAGGTCAGCGTCGCTGCGCCACCATCCTCCCTGGCGTACTTGTGGAATGTCTCAATTACACAGAGGATGTCTCTCAGGAGCTGAGGCATCTTTACAAACTCAGGAGACTGTGGGAAAGAACAAACACAACCCACTTTCTAGGATAGGTCCTTCAGGAAGGAGATACCAGATCGCCCTTCCTTCTGTCCCTCCCCCAGCTCCACTGACATCATCTGTTCTATTCTTTATCTTAAAATTTATGCCAGATAATGTGGTGAGATAGGATTTTTGCACAGATAAACATTAGAAGAGATACTTCTCCCTACCCTGCAGAAAATAGAGACGGTCATGTGTTCAGAGAAAGCTTTATTGTAAAAGGAGAGTAGAAAAAGAACTCAAATGTAAGTACTAAAATGTACAAATGAAGCCAACAGAGTGGTACTAATCATTTCAGCATCATCTGAGACTGGCCACCTGCTTTCCTCCCACCTTGGCTCAATCTAGCTCCTCATTGTAGGAAAGTATAACTTTTAAGTTAGGAAAAAGTTCCAGAGGAAAGAGAAGTAACACAGAAAATCAGCCTCCCTTTATGCAGGCCAAGCAACATGTTTTTACCAAGAAGATGTGGCTCCATGAACTCACTGGTAAAACAGAGTCTCGACCCCTTAGTCATTACCCATCATTTAAATGACCCTATATTTTAATATAGGTCTGAGTCCTGTGTCTTATTAAATTGTATTCATACATATGTCATACAAATAGTTTATAGTTTTTTTTAAAACGAAAATGATCTATGAAATTCCTGAGGCAAAAAATGCAACTGGAGCTCTCAGTTTATTATTAATAATTGTCAACCTAGAGTTAAGAGTGTATTTCTTCTGAAATTCTCATACATTCTCATACAATCTCATACAAGAATAGCAGCCGAGATTCTAAATATGGTCAAGCAGATAGATAGTCTCTGAGACTTACCTTGTTCTTGAGTGAGAGCAAGTGGAATGTGGGGCAGTGGCTGTGAGCTGACAGGAGGTGCTCAAACCTTTTATTGAGTCTCTAATTGCACAGTTAGGAAGGAGACACCCTCCGGGTCTAAAGCCCTGATTCATCACCACCAAACCCAGTCTCCCCTCCTTCTCTACTCTTGGCTTGTTTTATTTTTATTTTCTTCTTTAGGCACCTTCAGTTAAGTAATGGTTTTAGACTCATCTGAAGCAAGGGGAAAGGGTATTATCTTGTTTCATTTATTGGCTTTTGCAGGTTATAGTTTTGGGGAATCTTTGGGGTGGTTGTTGGCTGTTTTTCTTAACCTAAAGACACACTTACATTTCTGTTTGACAAATCACAGGGCTGGCAGGGACCTCAGAAGTCATGATTCCTCTTTCTGCCCACAGGATGGACTGTATCTGACCTAGCCTGGGCATATGAGTGTCAATCATGTGTTTAAAAATAGAGGCTCCAGTTCGCCATATGACAAAAGTGGAGATACCAGTTGAATTAGATGTTTCTATGTTCTGTTCTCCTTGCCCAAAGGCAGCATTAGGAAAAAATCTGAGTGTGCAGAATTTTGCTTACCTAAGATGTGCTATTTTAAAAATGTGATTGATATCTACTCTTTAAAGGCACTTTTACAATCCAAGGAACTTAGAAATGAGCATCCATATTACTGTGTTCTTTCTGTTAAAGGGAAAGGGAGACAGAAACCATCAAGCTGACAGGTAGGAGAGAGCCCAAGATGCTAAGGTGGCAAATTTGGGATTACCTCCTATATCTGCATCCCTCTTAGTGGAGACTACTTAATTAACAGGAGAATTGGGTTCAGCTTTTTTGATACTTAAAAAGCGAATAGAGGATGTTTTAAAACATTCTTTTCTGCTTGCAAAAGGATTTTAGAAATAGATTCATGTAAACAAGTGTAAAGGACAAAGACCAAGATAATGGAAAGGTGGAGATAGAGATAATTATAAGAGAAGATTGAGGCTAAGGCAAGCATTGATATTGAGCAAAACCTTGTTCTGATTTTCTTGATAAACAAGGCAAGTACAAGGGAGAATGTTAAACATAAACACGGCAAGCAAGATAAACAAGGCAAGAATGTTGGGGTGAAAAAAATCCACACTGATAGTTTCTACTTATAAAAAGTATTTCTTAGCATTCTCCCCTAAAAGGGAGAAGAATTCTACTGAGAATTGGGATATCATGCAAATGTTATCTTAATTCTGATCAGTCAACATCCCCTGAGTACCAGCTGTTTCTCAGACACTATGCCAGCCACTGGGGTATTTTAAGTTGAGTAAGTTTTATCTCCCTGTCCTGGAATTCAGGAGCCAGCCTCATGAGAAAGGATTCAAGGAAACAGTTATGTTCAAGGCTGGATTGAAGACTTCGGGGAGGAAGTATAACTGTTTTGAAATATTTGAAGAATTTCCATAGGGATGAGAAATGAGGAGGGACAGAAAGGAACTAACATTCATTGAACACTTATGACCTGTCAGGCGCTTACGTGGGCTGTTTTATGCAATCCTCATTGTCCTTTTGGGTAGTCATTATCCTCTTTTAACAGATAAGGAAGTTAAACTCTTAGTTGTTAAGTAACTTGCGTATGGTCACGTACCAAGTAAATTGCAAAGCCTGAATCAGAGTTGAAACCCTTCTAGACTAAATTCCTCTGAGCCTGTGCTGTCTCCATCATCTTGAGTTCCTTATCTGTGTAATGCCAGGGAATAGAACTAGAATCAGTGGTTGAAACTTTCTACAAAGCAGACTTTATTGACATGTACACACTGCTATATTTAAAATGGATAGCCAACAAGGACCAACTGTATAGGACAGAGAAATCTGCTCAATATTCTGAAGTAACCTAAGTGGAAAATAATTTGAGAAAGAATAAATACATGTATATGTATAACTGAATCAATTTGCTGTACACTTGGAACTAACAATATTGTTAATCAACTATGCTGCGCCTGCTGCATGATTGCTTCAGTTGTGTCGGACTCTGTGGGACCCTGTGGACTACAGTCCACCAGGCTCCTCTGTCCATGGGGTTCCCTAGGCAAGAGTACTGGAGTGGGTTGCCATGCCCTCCTCCAGGGGATCTTCCTGACCCAGGGATCAAACCCAGGTTTCCTGAATAGCAGGCAGATTCTTTAGCACTGCACCACCAGGAAAGCCCCTAATCAACTACACTCCAATATAAAATAACATTTTAAAAAAGCAGACTTAATTCTTAAGAACTTTTTAAGGGGTAGTTGTCTGACAGTGGTATAGGCTGCCTATAAAGTAATGAGATTGCTGTCACTAGACCTATTTAAATAGAGGTATTATCATAATCCACTGACCAAGTTTTAGGAGAAATCCTGCCAAAGGAAGAGGTGAGGCTGAAGTGGCTTACAGTGAAGGACACAGAACTCTTCCAACTCTAAATGTCTATGGTTTTAGGTTACAGTTTCTATTTGGAAAATCAGGGTTGGATATGTCTTGTCTTGGCGTCGTCCTCTTTGGGTTGATTGTGTCTGGGACTCTCTGTGCTTCCTTGGACCTGGATGTCTGTTTTCTTTTCCCAAGTTAGGAAAGTTTCAGCTATTTTGTCTTCAAATAATTTTTCTGCCCCGTTCTCTCTCTCTTTTCCTTCTGGGACCCCTACGCATGAATGTTAGTATGCTTGATGTTGTCCCTGAGATGTCTTAAACTGTCCTCATTTCTTTTTACTTTTTATTCTTTCCTTCTGTTCAGTGATTTTCAGTGCTCTGTCTTCCAGTTCACTCATCTGTTCTTCTGTATCATTTAATCTACTGTTGACTCTTTCTAGTGTATTTTTTATTTTAGTTATTGAATTTAAATTTTTTAATTGAAGTATAGTTGATAAGAACAAAATAATGCCATTTAAAGCAATGCGGATGCAAACAGAGATGATCAGTTATTGTATTCTTCATCCTTGTTCCTCTTTATATTTTTTAACTCTTTGTTAAAAACCTCTAACTTCTCACTGTGTTCATCTGGTCTTCTCCCAAGTTCTTTGAACATCTCATGATCATTACTTGAACTCTTTGTCTCTACTTCACTTAGCTGTTCTTCTAAGGTTTTATCTTGTTCCTTCTTTGGAAATCTATCTTCTGTTGCCTCATTTTGTCTAATTTGTTGTTTTTGTCTCTGTGTTTGGTAGGTTGGTTATGTTTCCTGATGTTAGAGAAGCAGCCTTTTGTAGGAAATGTCCTATGTGTCCAGAGGCACACTCCCCTCTGGTCATCAGAGCTATGTGCTCAGAGGTGTCCCTATGTGGGCTGCATGGATCCTTCTGGTGTGACAGGCTGACTGCTATGGGTGGTCTGGTAGCTGTTGCAAGTCCTTGGTCTGGTTGGCCTTGCCTTGTGTGAAGGCTGCCATAAGCTGGTTGAAAGTGTGTCTAAGCAGCTGGCTATAGAACCCACTGGTTGGTAGAGCCAGGTTCTGAAGTGGGTAGTTGTGGGGCCAGGGTTCCTAGATCCAGTGTCAGCAGCTTGCTGGTGAGTGGGGCCGGTTCCTGAGACCATCTTGGCTGTTGGGTCAGGATGTTCCAGAGCTAGTGCTGGCCCACTGACAAATGAGGCTGGCCAAGGGGTCCCAGCACTGGTGCCAACAGGCTGATGAGTGGGGCTGGATCTCGGAGCTAATAAGCTAGAGGGAGGATTCCAAGATAGTGCTTCTCAGCACCAGTGTCTCTGTGTTAGAACAAGCACCCCAAAACGGCTGCTGCCAGTGTCTATGTCCCCAGGCTGTGCTCCAGTTGCCTCTTGCCTCTCTGGGAGGCTCTTTAAGACCAGCAGGAGGGTCTGATCCAGGGTCATGTCAAGTTACTGCCTCTGCTGTGGGTCCTGGAGCATGTGAAATTTGGGATGTGGTTATTAGCAGTGAATTATCTATTTCCCATAGCGGTCTGGCTCTCCTGAAAGTAAGCCCTGCTAGTCTTAAAGCTCTATGCTCTAGAGGTCTCATTTTCCTGGTTCAGGACCCTGGGGCTAGGAAGCCTGACATGGGACTGAGACCATTTGCTCCTTGGAGAGAACCTCTACTGTTCTGATTATCCTCCTGTTTGTCAGTTGCCTACCTGTCATTCTCATCAATAATTGTCCTGTAAATAGTTGCAATTTTGGTGTGCTAGTGGAAGGAGGTGAGCTCAGGGTCTTCCTATTCCACCATCTTGGCCACTCTCCTTCCCCAGAATGTGTTTCGAAGCAGTGATGGCAAATCTGACTGTCCAAACCTGGGAAACTCTGCACTCGGAATTAGTAGGAATCAAGGAGGTGGGGGTAAGAAGTAGGGCTTTAAACAGGAAAGCAATTGAATGTTTATGTAAGGAACTTATGTCTCAGCAGTCATTCCCATACCCTTCCTCCAATTTAGAACATAGAGCATAGACATTTGGTCATATATTGCTCTATCTTCCTAGCAAAACCCTACATGACTGGTCTCTAAAGAAACTGAACAAACTTCCATAAATGTAGACTCCTTGAGGGCAGGACTCTATATCTACTTTTCCACTTTATCTCTAGAAGCTGTAAGAGTACCTGGACTATAGTAGATGTTTTGCCAATATCTGTTGACTCAATAGACTGAAAGCTAAAGTGTCTAGTACAAAAATTAATGCTCCAGGAAAACGTTGTCATTTGTATTGAGGGGTGGGATTGAGTGCAGTCTGATGGCCGTTTACTTGCAAATTGATAGGCTTCTCCTCTATCCTGCCATAAATTTCCATTCAAGGAAGAGAGCTGGTGTGTAAACAGACCTACTTATGCAAATCAGAAGATTTTATTGATATAAAGGGGTAAGTAAGAACATTTAGGCATATGAATAAATCCCATTACCTTTTCAAGGGGATCTTCCCAACCCAGGGATTGAACCCAGGTATCCCACATTGCAGGTGGATTCTTTACCAGCTGAGCTACAAGGGAAGCCATGAATAAATCAGTAACACAAAAGAGAAAGAAGGAAATAAACAGACAAACTGACCCCAGAGGAAATATATAACAATTTAGGAAGTGAAAGAGAAGTTAAAAATGCTAATTAATATCTCTTAAGAGATTAAATGAAACTAGATTAGGATGTTCTGAATACCAATCAGAAAACAAAAATAAGAGAATAAAAAGTATTTTAGATTAATTATAACTCTTTAGATGAACAAAAAGCAATAGAACTAAGAACTCAAGTTGACAAAAACTTCTAGAATAGCATCATCTAACAGAACTTTAGATATTTGCACTGTCCAATTTGATAGCCACTAGTTATATGTAGCTCAAAATATGACTAGTGTGACTGGGAAACTAAATTTTAGATTTTATTTCATAATTTTAAATTTAAACACAAATGGTCACATTTGGCTCATGACTACTATATTGGACAATATAGTTTTAGAATATAAAGCATGGAAATAAAAAAAGAAATGTAAACAGTGGAAGAAAAGAAATATACGTAATCAACTCAGGAGATCCCACTATCAACTAATAGGAACCTCAGAAAGATAAGACATAAAAAAAGATTAATATGTCAAGGAATGAATAGATTTTGTAGAGACTTCAGATCTTAAAAGAGCCACAAAATATTCATCTACATATATCCTTGGAAATTCTAGAACATCAAGGAGGAGAAAAAGAAGGGTCCAGTGTCTTGCCCAAGGCTACGAAGCTAGTAAGTGGTAAACCCAGTTTTTGCTTTCAGGCAAACTTGCTACTATGCTTGTGTGCTTAACATAACAATGTAGACATTCCCAAGTGTTAGAGTCTGTATATGTAAAAGGCATGATATATTTGGTTGTGGTTAGCAGACCCAGTTATTGTTAAGGGTGGGCTTCCCTGGTGGCTCAGACGGTAAAGAACCTGCCTGCAATGCAGGAGACCCGAGTTTGATCCTTGGGTCCAGAAGATCCCCTGGAGAAGGAAATGGCAACCCACTCCAGCATTCTTGCCTGGAGAATCCCATGGACAGAGAAGCCTGGTGGGCTATAGTACATGGGGTCACAAAGAGTTGGACATGACTGAGCGACTAATACCACCAACACCAGAAATCTAAAAGTGTAAGTGATACTGTCAAAAGTTGCTAGAAAAAGAAACATACTTTTATTGGAAAGGTAACAGGAATTAGAATAATGAAAATATTAAATAATGACAAAGGGAGAGGAGAAGAAAGGTAGTGAAATCATTTAAATCATCACCTCTCATAGTGGAAATATCATTTAAAACTGATAAATTTTATGCAAGAAGTTACTGCCAGAAAAATCTTAAAAATATATTTAAGAGACTTTTTTCTCTGAGGAATGGGACTGGGGTTAAAAAGATTTGAGCCAGAATGATTCTTATAAACTGTCAATCTGGTTTATCATTCCCCTGCTTAAAAAGACAATAATATTTTGTTGTTGTCAAGATAAATACAATATGGCTTACCAAGCCCTTGTAACCTTTCTAGCCTTATCTCTTACCATTTATCCCTGATATTCTCAGTTCTGCTGCTGCTGCTGCTAAGTCGCTTCAGTTGTGTCCGACTCTGTGCGACCCCATAGACGGCAGCCCACCAGGCTCTGCCATCCCTGGGATTCTCCAGGCAAGAACACTGGAGTGGGTTGTCATTTCCTTCTTCAATGCATGAAAGTGAAAAGTGAAAGTGAAGTCACTCAGTCGTGTCCGACTCTTTGCGATCCCATGGACTGCAGCCCACCAGGCTCCTCCGTCCATGGGATTCTAAGTTCTAGTCAGATTTAATTTGACTTCCTTGAAACCATAGTACTCTCTTGCCTCCAGTCTTTGAATAAGAATTTCACTCTATCTGGAAAGCTATTTCTTTTCCTCTTTGTGGGATAGATTCCTAACTATTCTCAAGTTCCAGTTTAAACATCAGTTCCCTTGGGAAAGCTTTTCTTGATCCTGCTAAACAGAGTAAGAAGATATTGCTGTTCTCATAAACTGTGTTTTCCTGACCTTAACACTTAAAGCAGAAAGTCTGACACTTGTTTCCTTCTCCCACTTTAACCATCTTCTCTCCTCACCCATGGTCAGAAATGAAATCTGGGGATTGGCTTGGTCATGACCAACTCATGAAACTAATGTGAGGACATTTTGTAAGGTGCTCCATGGAAAAAGGGAGGTACAGGAAAAAGGGAGGTACAGGCACTCAGCATAATAAGGTCAAAGTTATTATTTGATAAGAAATAGATTCAAAGTAATGGTAATAGGAGGAGTAAAGTTGATTCATTTACCAGAGAAGGAGGCTCTCAAAATGAAAATAATCTTCATGCTCATGAGTTGTATTTGAATTCAAATGCTTATGAGAAAACCAGCCAAAGCATGAAATGGGAATCTCACCATTGCGTCTCACTACATCCCCCCACCCCACCCCCAGCACCATGAGACCACCATCTGCCTTTCCCTTGACCTACCCGTGCATTCTTACCCAACTAGGGTCATTGACAGATACTAAAACTAGTGAAGTGAAGTCACTCAGTCGTGTCTGACTCTTTGCGACCCCATGGGCTGTAGCCTACCAGGCTCCTCCCTCCATAGGATTCTCCAGGCAAGAGTACTGGAGTGGGTTGCCATTTCCTTCTCCAGGGGATCTTCCAGACGCAGGGATCAAACCCAGGTCTCCCGCATTCTAGACAGATGCTTTAACCTCTGAGCCACCAGGGAAGCATCAGAAAAAATTGAGGAGGAAGAATCATGAAATTCTGTAATGCCCAACATTGAGGAATTTTCAATATATAAGAAAGGACTTAGGGCTTCAATATTCAGAAGGGAGAGATGGCATTTTAGATGGGGATAAAAGGTCTTGGACAAAAAGAGCTATTAAGGTTATATTCATTCATTCATTTACCAAATAGTTATTGAATGCCTACATTATACATCTAGTTCTCACAGCTCCTTGAACCAAGTTTCTTTGCATGCAGTTCAGAAGGCTTCATAGGCCCCAGGAACTTTTGAAATTCTAGGCAAAATTTTGAGAGTGTTTATTTTTCTAGCAAGACAGTCCACATATTCCATCAGCATATCATAGAACTCTATCACTCTTTGTCTGTTATGGAAAGAATATACAAAATAAAGAATCCCAAGTTGTAGTCTCTGTTTTCAAGATATTTTCAATTTGGCAGATGAAGCAAGTATAAAGCCAACTAAGGTAGAATATTATAATCAATAAATGAGGAGTAAATATAAAAAGTCTTATAATCAATGAAGAGAGAGATCATGTATGTTGGGGAGATTAGGAAAGATTTAGGGAAAAGGTGGGACTAAACCTGAGTAGAAATTATCTTAATTTAAATGAATAGAAATTATCCAGGTAGACAGAAAAGAGGCAGGCATTCCAAATAGATAAAATTATGCTAATAAGTCTCTAAAGTAAGGACAGTTATAGGATGTCCTAATTATGACAAATAGTCTAGTCTGGTTTAACACACGCTTAACTCTTGGAGTGTTGTGGGGGTCAGAGTATAAAAGGTGGCTTATCTCTAGAATATGGAGAGCCTTAAGGCCAAGCTGAAGACCTCAGATTTTATCTTTCAGAAAATGCCAATTTTTTAAAAAAGGGGGAGTGATGACAAACAGAAATCAGACTTTTAAAATTTTTGGTGATTTGAGTGCTTGCCATTGATGTCCTGAGGGTTCAGAAAATGATAACCTACTCAGAAATCTTCCCTGGTGGCTCAGATGGTAAAGCGTCTGCCTACAATGCCTACCATGCAGGAGACCTGGCTTCAATCCCTGGGTCAGGAAGATCTTCTGGAGAAGGAAATGGCAACCCACTACAGTATTCTTGCCTGGAAAATCCCATGGATGGTAGAACCTGGTAGGCTACAGTCCATGGGGTCACAAAGAGTCAGACATGACTGAGCGACTTCACTTCACTTCACTTCGCTCAGAAATCTACCTCTTGGGTTAATTCCAGATTATTGCATGTGACTGTCAGCTCTTTTACTAACAAGTAAACAAGTGCTTATTACATATTACACAGATCACAATCTTCAGCAGATTACAGTCCCAGTACACTTGCTGAACAAACTCATAATTAATATGACTGAATGAAAATATTAGCAATGTGTAGTTAGTGCAAAAGATGGAGCACAGATGGCTTTATATTTAACTAATGGCCACTGACTTTTAGTTTGAGTGGAACCAAGTTCCAGGACATTGTTTTCTCAGAAAAGAGTGGGATTAATTAAATGCATATGTAAATTTCATAAACGAGGGGACAATAATTTTGGGTAGTACTAGGATCACAGAAAATGGGGGTAGGTTTTGAGTCTTCTCCCTCATTGAATAAACCTGGGATGATAAGAAGGTGCTCTGGAAGAATATGGGAAACAAATGAGAGATCAGTTCTGACTGGATAGAAAGAGAAGAACTTTGATGCTGAAATTAGGGTCTAATGATTACTTTCATTAGTTAATTCTTTTCCTTGTTTTCTGTTAGCTAAAGGTAGATGTTGGGATGAGGGATTATTTGAGTTGCTTTGAGAGTTACAGCTGAATAAGCCAAATGTTAGAATAAAAGTAATTTTTTTAGTCCTGAGAATAACCTTGGTGGTGGCTATTTTAGTCTCATAATTTGGAATATGAAACAGTGGAGGCCCAGACAACTTAAGCGGCTTGCAAGAGAACACATGGATAGTAAAGTGAAGAAACAGACCGGAATGACTACTTCACCACTGTATGCATGTT
This sequence comes from Capricornis sumatraensis, assembly GCF_032405125.1. NCBI lineage: Eukaryota > Metazoa > Chordata > Mammalia > Artiodactyla > Bovidae > Capricornis > Capricornis sumatraensis. Next base: position 119,884,785 of record NC_091070.1, on the reverse strand, counting down.
GCTTAGGATGCCTGGCACATAGGAAATGCTCGCTAAATATTTGTCCAATTAATAGCTGAGTGAACCCCAGGCTTCTGATTCCTTGTAGCAATCATTCCACTGTACCTTATAAACTATGGGAGATTTAATTAAAAAAGAGTGTCTTTGAGCAAACAGGACCTGGTTGTACCTGTACAATGTCAAAGGATAAAGATTATCACAATATAGGTAGATTTCCCTAGAAATATAATCTCACTTTCCATGATATGTTCGTTTTCTAAGGCTGTTATCACAAAGTGCCAAAGACTGGTTGGCTTAACCAACAGAAATTTATTTTCTCAAAGTTATGGAGGCTAGAAGTAAGAAGTTAAGGTGTTAGTCCAGTTGATTTCTTCTGAGAGCCATAAGGGAAGGATCTGTTCCTTGCTTCTATCCTTGGCTTGTAGACAGCTATCTTCTCCCTGTGTCTATACATCATTTTCCCTTTGTCTGTGTCCATTTTCCCCCTTCTTATAAGGACACTCAATATTCATATTGGATTAAGGCCCCACCTATTGACCTCATTTTAATTTGATTACCATTTGAATACTATATATCCAAATATGGTTAGATTCTAAGGCACTGAAGCTTAGGACTTCATCATTCGAAACTTTGGTGGGGGACATAATTCATAAAACATGGAGACCAAATTTTCTATCACACAGCATAATAAACCCTCAACCCCATTTTCCAGCATCAGCCAAGGTGATGTTAATAGAGCTCCCAGTTTATAGTTCAGTTCAGTTCAGTCACTCAGTCGTGTCCGACTCTTTGAAACCCCATGAATCGCAGCACGCCAGGCCTCCCTGTCCATCACCGACTCCCGGAGCTCACTCAGACTCGCGTCCATCGAGTCCGTGATGCCATCCAGCCATCTCATCCTCTGTCGTGCCCTTCTTCTCCTGCCCCTAATCGCTCCCAGCATCAAAGTCTTTTCCAGTGAGTCAACTCTTCACATGAGGTGGCCAAAGTACTGGAGTTTCAGCTTTAGCATCATTCCTTCCATAGAAATGCTAGGGCTGATCTCCTTCAGAATGGACTGGTTGGATCTCCTTGCAGTCCAAGGGACTCTCAAGAGTCTTCTCCAACACCACAGTTCAAAAGCATCAATTCTTCGGCGCTCAGCCTTCTTCACAGTCCAACTCTCACATCCATACTTGACCACTGGAGAAACCATAGCCTTGACTAAGATGGACCTTAGTCGGCAAAGTAATGTCTCTGCTTTGGAATATGCTATCTAGGTTGGTCATAACTTTTCTTCCAAGGAGTAAGCGTCTTTTAATTTCATGGCTGCAATCACCATTTGCAGTGATTTTGGAGCCCCCAAAAATAAAGTCTGACACTGTTTCCACTGTTTCTTCATCTATTTCCCATGGAGTGATGGGACCAGATGCCATGATCTTCGTTTTCTGAATGTTGAGCTTTAAGCCAACTTTTTCACTCTCCTCTTTTACTTTCATCAAGAGGCTTTTTAGTTCCTCTTCACCTTCTGCCATAAGGGTGGTGTCATCTGCATATCTGAGGTTATTGATATTTCTCCCAGCAACCTTGATTCCAGCTTGTGTTTCTTCCAGTCCAGCGTTTCTCATGATGTACTCTGCATATAAGTTAAATAAGCAGGGTGACAATATACAGCCTTGATGTACTCCTTTTCCTATTTGGAACCAGTCTGTTGTTCCATGTCCAGTTCTAACTGTTGCTTCCTGGCCTGCATACAGATTTCTCAAGAGGCAGGTCAGGTGGTCTGGTATTCCCATCTCTCTCAGAATTTTCCACAGTTTGTTGTGATCCACACAGTCAAAGGCTATGGCATAGTCAAGAAAGCTGAAATAGATGTTTTTCTGGAACTCTCTTGGTTTTTCTATGATCCAGCAGATGTTGGCAATTTGATCTCTGGTTCCTCTGCCTTTTCTATAACAGCTTAACATCAGGAAGTTCATGGATCACATATTGCTGAACCTAGCTTGGAGAATTTTGAGCATTACTTTACTAGCATGTGAGATGAGTGCAATTTTGCAGTAGTTTGAGCATTCTTTGGCATTGCATTTCTTTGGGATTGGAATGAAAACTGACCTTTTCCAGTCCTGTGGCCACTGCTGAGTTTTCCAAATTTGCTGGCATATTGAGTGCAGCACTTTCACAGCATCATCTTTCAGGATTTGAAATAGCTCAACTGGAATTCCATCACCTCCACTAGCTTTGTTCGTAGTGATGCTTTCTAAGGCCCACTTGACTTCACATTCCAAGATGTCTGGTTCTAGATGAGTGATCACACCATCGTGATTATCCGGGTCGTGAAGATCCTTTTTATACAGTTCTTTTGTGTATTCTTGCCATCTCTTCTTAATATCTTCTGCTTCTGTTAGGTCCATACCATTTTTGTCCTTTATTGTGCCCATCTTTGCATGAAACGTTCCCTTGGTATCTCTAATTTTCTTGAAGAGATCTGTAGTCTTTCCCAGTTTGTTCTCTTCCTCTATTTCTTTGCATTGGTCGCTGGAGAAGGCTTTCTTATCTCTTCTTGCTATTCTTTGGAACTCTGTATTCAGATACTTATATCTTTCCTTTTCTCCTTGGCTTTTCGCTTCTCTTCTTTTCACAGCTATTTGTAAGGCCTCCCCAGACAGCCATTTTGCTTTTTGGCATTTCTTTTCAATGGGGATGGTCTTGATCCCTGTCTCCTGTAGAATGTCACGAACCTTATTCCATAGTTCATCAGGCACTCTATCTATCAGATCTAGTCCCTTAAATCTATTTCTCACTTCCACTGTATAATCATAAGGGATTTGATTTAGGTCATACTTGAATGGTCTAGCGGTTTTCCCTGCTTTCTTCAATTTAAGTCTGAATTTGGCAATAAGGAGTTCATGATCTGAGCCACAGTCAGCTCCTGGTCTTGTTTTTGTTGACTGTATAGAGCTTCTCCAATCTTTGGCTGCAGAGAATATAATCAATCTGATTTCAGGGTTGACCATCTGGTGATGTCCATGTGTAGAGTCTTCTCTTGTGTTGTTGGAAGAGAGTGTTTGCTTTGACCAGTGCATTATCTTGGCAAAACTCTACTAGTCTTTGCCCTGCTTCATTCTGTATTCCAAGGCCAAATTGCCTGTTACTCCAGGTGTTTCTTGACCTCCTACTATTGCATTCCAGTCCCCTATAATGAAAAGGACATCTTTTGGGGGGTGTTAGTTCTAAAAGATCTTGTAGGTCTTCATAGAACCGTTCAACTTCAGCTTCTTCAGTGTTACTGTTTGGGCCATAGATTTGGATTACTGTGATATTGAATGGTTTGCCTTGGAAATGAACAGAGATCATTTGTCATTTTTGAGATTGCATGCAAGTACTGCATTTCAGACTCTTCTGTTGACCATGATGGCTACTCCATTTCTTCTGAGGGATTCCTGCCCGCAGTAGTAGATATAATGGTCATCTGAGTTAAATTCACCCATTCCAGTCCATTTTAGTTTGCTGATTCCTAGAATGTTGACGTTCACTCTTGCCATCTCCTGTTTGACCACTTCCAATTTGCCTTGATTCATGGACCTGACATTCCAGGTTCCTATGCAATATTGCTTTTTACAGCATTGGACCTTACTTCTATCACCAGTCACATCCACAGCTGGTATTGTTTTTGCTTTGGCTCCATCCCTTCATTCTTTCTGGATTTATTTCTCCACTGACCTCCAGTAGCATATTGGGCACCTACTGACCTGGGGAGTTCCTCTTTTAGTATCCTATCATTTTGCCTTTTCATACTGTTCATGGGGTTCTCAAGGCAAGAATACTGAAGTGGTTTGCCATTCCCTTCTCCAGTGGACCACATTCTGTCAGACCTCTCCACCATGACCCGCCCATCTTGGGTTGCCCCACGGGCATGGCTTAGTTTCATTGAGTTAGACAAGGCTGTGGTGGCTGCCTGGGCGAAGGAGGGCCTAGAGGAGTCATCCCATGCTGAAGGTCAGGAAGGGCAGCAGGAGGAGAAACCCCTTATCCAAGGTAAGGAGCAGGGACTGTGCTTTGCTGGAGCAGCCATCAAGAGATACCCCACGCCCAACGTAAGAGAAACCCAAGTAAAATGATAGGTGTTGCAAGAGGGCATCAGAGGGCAGACACACTGAAACCATACTCACAGAAATCTAGTCAATCTAATCATACTAGGACCACAGTTTATAGTTAATAAGAGTCAGTTCTTAGGCAGGTTGATAAGTCCGGGGTCCCCGAGGAGGAGAAAGGGGTCTAGGGCTCTCAAAGCGGAAATAGGGGTCTGGAATTCTCAAGGAGGTGGAAAGGACAAACATCTTTTTTCTCTACATTCCTTAGTCCTAGTCACATAAAATGTTTTTTTTTTTTTTCCTTTAAGCCAGGAACTGATGATTACACAACAAACAACTCAGTTTAAACTCTGTACTAAGGATTATGTAAAAACAATGTATCCTGCTTGAGGACAGTTTCTCCTTCCTGTAAACCTTCTGGCTAATCCTGTTATCTTAAAATGTAAATTATGGGAGTGGGTCTAGTAAGATCTTTACAACCTTGAGACATTCTTTTGATTTATTATAATAACTAGTTAAAAAGTATATAACTCTCTTAGCTAACACTAGTGAGGGGGACATTCTCCATCCCCCTTTTGATGTCTGTGTCAGAAGCTTTCTCTGTCCCTTTTAATACTTTAATAAAACTTTGCTATACAAAAGCTCTTGAGTGATCAAGCTTGGTCCCTGGTCCTGAAGTTAAATCTTCTTTGGAGTTCAGGAATCTGAAGCTGTTCACCTTAAGCTATCAGTTAAGCAACCAATTTCCCAAAAGCCTCAAGGTTCTTCCCATGCATGTACATTATCCTGGTGGAGCAGGAGGGTTGCCTACCAGCATGTTCTCCTGTCAGCATGCTAAAATAAGAGCCATAGGGCATAGGCTGGCTGATTTTTTTTTAAGTACATGCTATTATAATTGTGAAACAATTGTGAAACAATACTTTCTTCTTTGGAAATTGGCTCTTTCCTCATCTTGTGAAGTGCTGCAAGAAGTGTGAAGGACTTTCATTATTTTTATCATGGTTATTATGTTGAACTGTCACTTAGAAGCATCCTGGGGTTGGGATTTATAAGGAGGCTCTGGAATGAGTGTCTACTGAGAGGACCCTGGGGAAAGCCAGTGAGGCTCTTTCCAGGGTTTCTGTGAAGATTCTTAGTAAGTAAAAGCATACACTTAAGAGGAAAGTACTTTTGTAGTTAGAAATCATTTGAAAGAGATGGCGCTCCAAGATAGTACCAGGGGATTCCCAAGATTTGTCTTTAGTGGGCATCTGCTATTTTGTTAAAGTGAGAGAGAAGCTCTTGCTCCTTGAAAAAAGTGCCACCTTACTCTATCAGAATGATACTCAGGAGCCATAAGCTTAGCTTTCTTGTCTCCACCATTGACCAAAATGTTGTGTCTACCTTAGAAAATCTTCTCAATCATGACCCTCAAAATTAGAAATGGTACTTCTTGGATTTATTCCTAGTTACCAAGGTGTGACTATTAAATATAGATTCCAGCAGGTGGAACAGGGGTGTTTGGATCTTTAGATGGTAGTCTGATGCTTTTGGCCGGATTGTTAGTAAGCACCTTCTGACTAAGTCACCTCATGGATTGTGTTGCTTAAATCAAGAGGTCATTTAATTTTTGTATTGCCGAGCTGAAGTTTCAGGCCATTTTTTTCTGTTGGCTCATCAGACGTCAGAGACCAAGAAGCTGCTGTATTCTTAGAAGGAAATATTAACAAATACTGGAAGTACTATTATTTGTCATGAGCAGTGTGTCACCACCAGAAAGTGTTACTAAAAGGTATGTGAGATATGGCTGCTTGCTGCTTAAAAGCCAATAAACAGGCCAGGTTTGTAGAAAGCAAAGTTTGCTCTTCTTCAGATTCTGGCAACTGGCGGTGGGGTTGGTGGACATCTGTCCAAAGGCCGACTGCCCCCACTGGCAACCAATGGGGCAAGAGCTTTTATAGACAGAAGTGAAGGGTGAGGGGAGTATACGCAGAACAGCACAGTCATCTCTGACAGTCATCTTCAAATTGGCATTGATGGTCTGACCAGCATCATGCTGGTTGTTTTAGATATAGTTATCTTCAATTCCAGGATCCATTTGTTTCCATTTCTTTGAGGCCAGTTGTCAGAATTGTGGCACCTTATGTCATGGCTAAAGTCTGGTCATCATGTAGTTAACCTCTCTACCTGGTGGGGATTTTGGTATCTATAATACAGCTCACAGGATATGGCTCAGAATATTATCTAAAACTCTTGAGAAGGAATTAAAGGTCTTTGACTATGCTTCAGTTCAGTCACTCAGTCGTATCTGACTCTTTGTGACCCCATGGACTGTAGCACACCAGGCTTCCCTGTCCATCACCAACTCCTGGAGGTCACTCAAACTTATGTTCATCAAGTGAATGATGCCATTCAACCATCTCATCCTCTGTTGTACCCTTTTCCTCCCGCCTTCAGTCTTTCCCTGCATCAGGGTCTTTTCCAATGAGTCAGTTCTTCGCATCAAATGGCCAAAGTATGGAAGCTTCGGCTTCAGCATCAGTCGTTCCTATGAATATTCAGGACTGATTTCCTTTAGGATGGACTGGTTAGATCTCCCTGCAGTTCAAGCGACTCTCAAGAGTCTTCTTCAACACGAGAGTTGCTGCTGCTGCTGCTAAGTCACTTCAGTCGTATCCGACTCTGTGTGATCCCATAGACGGCAGCCCACCAGGCTCCCCCATCCCTGGGATTCTCCAGGCAAGAACACTGGAGTGGGTTGCCATTTCCTTCTCGAATGGATGAAAGTGAAAAGTCAAAGTGAAGTCGCTCAGTCACGTCTGACTCTTAGCTACTCCATAGACTGCAGCCTACCGTGCTCCTCCGTCCATGGGATTTTCCAGGCAAGAGTACTGGAGTGGGGTGCCATTGCCTTCTCCACACCAGAGTTAAAAAGCATTAATTCTTCAGCACTCAGCTTTCTTTTTAGTCCAACTCTCAGATCCATACATGACTACTGGAAAAACCATAGCTTTGACTAGATGGACCTTTGTTGGCAAAGTAATATCTCTGCTTTTGAATATGCTGTCCAGGTTGTTCATAGCTTTTCTTCCAAGGAGCAAGCATCTTTTGATTTCATGGCTTCAGTCACCATCTGCAGTGATTTTGGAGCCCAAGAAAAGAAAGTCTCTTACTGTTTCCATTGTTTCCTCATCTATCTGCCAGAAGTGATGGAACCAGATGCCATGATCTTAGTTTTCTGAATGTTGAGCTTTAAGCCAGCTTTTTTACTCTCCTATTTCACTTTCATCAAGAGGCTCTTTCGTTCCTCTTCACTTTCTGCCATAAGGGTGGTGTCATTTGCATATCTGAGATTATTGATATTTCTCCCAGCAACCTTGATTCCAGCTTGTGCTTCCTCCAGCCCAGCATTTCTCATGATGTACTCTGCATCAAGTTAAATAAGCAGGGTGACAATACACAGCCTTGACACACTCCTTTCTGGATTTGGAACCAGTCTGTTGTTCTATGTCCAGTTCTAACTGTTGCTTCTTGACCTCCATATAGATTTCTCAGAAGGCAGGTCAGGTGGTCTGGTATTCCCATCTTTTTAAGAATTTTCCACAGTTTGTTGTGATCCACACAGTCAAAGGCTTTGGCATAGTCAACGAAGCAGAAGTAGATGTCTTTCTGGAACTCTCTTGCTTTTTCTATGATTCAATGGATGTTGGCAATTTGATCTCTAGTTCCTCTGCCTTTTCTAAATCCAGCTTGAACATGTGGAAGTTCTTGGTTCAACTCAGCAGTGGCCACAGGCCTGGAAAAGGTCAGTTTTCATTCCAATCCCAAAGGCAATGCCAAAGAATGCTTGAACTACCGCACAATTGCACTCATCTCACATGCTAGTAAAGTAGTGCTCAAAATTCTCCAAGCCAGGCTTCAACAATGCATGATCCTGAACTTCCAGATGTTCAAGCTGGTTTTGGAAAAGGCAAAGGACCCAGAGATCAAATTGCCAACATCCGCCTGGATCATCAAAAAAGCAAGAGAGTTCCAGAAAAACATCTACTTCTGCTTTATTGACTATGCCAAAGCCTTTGACTGTGTGGATCACAATAAACTGTGGAAAATTCTGAAAGAAATGGGAATACCAGACCACCTAACCTGTCTCTTGAGAAATCTGTATGCAGGTCAGGAAGCAACAGTTAGAACCGGACATGGAACAACAGACTGGTTCCAAATAGGAAAAGGAGTACGTCAAGGCTGTATATTGTCACCCTGCTTATTTAACTTCTATGCAGAGTACATCATGAGAAGTGCTGGGCTGGAAGAAGCACAGGCTGGAATCAAGTTTTCTGGGAGAAATATCAATAATCTCAGATATGCAGATGACACCACCCTTACTGCTGAAAGTGAAGAGGAACTAAAAAGCCTCTTGATGAAAGTGAAGGAGGAGAGCAAAAATGTTGGCATAAAGCTAAACATTCAGAAAACTAAGATCATGGCATCTGGTCCCATCACTTCATGGGAAATAGATGGGGAAACCGTGGAAACAGTGTCAGACTTTGTTTTTCTGGGCTCCAAAATCACTGCAGATGGTGACTGCAGCCATGATATTAAAAGATGCTTACTCCTTGGAAGAAAAGTTATGACCAACCTAGATAGCATATTCAAAAGCAGAGACATTACTTTGCTAACAAAAGTCCGTCTAGTCAAGGCTATGGTTTTTCCAGTGGTCATGTATGGATGTGAGAGTTGGACTGTGAAGAAAGCTGAGCACCCAAGAATTGATGTTTTGAACTGTGGTTTTGGAGAAGACTCTTGAGAGTCCCTTGGACTGCAAGGAGATCCAACCAGTCCATTCTGAAGGAGATCAGCCCTGGCATTTCTATGGAAGGAATGATGCTAAAGCTGTAACTCCAGTACTTTGGCCACCTCATGCGAAGAGTTGACTCACTGGAAAAGACTTTGATGCTGGGAGGGATTGGGGGCAGGAGAAGAAGGGGACGACAGAGGATGAGATGGCTGGATGGCATCACTGACTTGATGGACATGGGTTTGGGTGGACTCCGGGAGTTGGTGATAGACAGGGAAGCCTGGCATGCTGCGATTCATGGGGTTGCAGAGTCGGAGATGACCGAGTGACTGAACTGAATTGAAGCTTGGCTTGGAGGATTTTGAGCATTAACTTTGCTGTCATGTGAGATGAGTGCAATTGTGTGGTAGTCTGAACATTCTTTGGCATTGCCTTTCTTTGGCTTGGAATGAAAACTGACCTAATGATTACCTTATTATTATTTGGTCTCCTTTGACTGTTGTCCTTTGTTTCTATGTGTTCTCATTTCTCTGATTAAACTTCTTTGACCAAAGTTTTCCACAGGCAAAAGGCAGGACATGTTCCATTTCAAAAGAACAAAGACAGCTGCAGAGTCAAGAATAAAAATACTTGGAAAAAGAATCCTAACTTGAGCGTGGAAATAATATAGCATTCACTCTAATAGAGAAAAAAATGGTTGTGGAGAATAGTTTTTTTTTTTTCTTTTTCACAATTAGACATCAATAATAGTAACCAAATACCCTTAAATGACTGGAAAGTTATGTCAGTTCCCAGACCATTAAATCTTGAGTTATGGTTTGATGCACAGTTAAAACAGACAAAAATAATTGCCAAAATATTTATTATTAATTTTTTACACAGTCCAGTTATTTTAACATGTCTCCAAGATAGTATCAGTAGGGCTCAAAGGATTGTGGGCTGACAGGGCTTGTCAAAGGTCCTCTAGGGACTTGCCCTTCTGTCCACAAAACTTCCCTTTCCCCCACCCGCAAATGGTCTGTGATCTCTTGTTGGCTCTAGAGCAAGACAGATGTTTACAGGATCCTGAGCAGGTCCCTTCTCAGCTAAAATTAACAAAGGCAGTAATATTCTCAAGCTCATCCAAGACTGGGGGAAAGGAACTGAATGCTACAGACTACAGCAGACATGGTTTTAAAGTCTGAACTCTGGAGTTGTTTGAGAAACGCCTTGCTTTTTGCTTCATGATATTTTAAGTATTTATGGAATTAAATGGAAAAGAAATCTAATTCCAAGTCTTAAAGATATTTCTTCCAATTATGGGCTGAATTCAGAGACTTTTTCTGGAGAAGCCATTCTTCCTGCACTATTCAGGGGTTCTTGGAAAAATTCGGTCCCCTTGCAGATTCTGTGCTAATTATGCCACAAAAAGTGGGAGGCTATTTGGAGATAAATATTAACATAATTTAGGCCCAGGAAGAAATATCAACTTGAACATAAAAAATATCTGAGCTCTCTATAAGATGGGTCAACAATAAAAAAGCTGACCCATTCTTTTGAATCTCAAGTGGACACAATATTTTTGTTACTTCTGAAAGCAATGAATGAACGTGTTTCCCAAACAAAATTCCTTACACAAATTAAATGGCTTTTATGTTTTTTAAAAATGCACACCAAATCTGCACCAAAGAGCAAAGACATCCTAAAGAACTATTTAAGGAAGAATAAAAGGCAGAAGTACAAAGCACATGAAAAAGTATAGATTAAGATTTTGTAAAAAAAGAGTTATTCTAACACCAGAGTTTTCCCACAACCAGAGTCATTTGGTACTCAGTGATTCTCATTTTCCTTTGCTCGAAGCTTCGGCAGATGTCGGGATTTGGCAGCATCTCTTAAGGGCGGTACTGAGATCTCTGCTCTTGGATGTACTCGTAGAGCGGACTGGAGCGCACTGGGGCACTGGCAAACTGCCGCTTGCCAGCCTCCAGGACCTGCCGGCGGCCCTTGTCTTCCTCCCACACTTGGCGGCGGCTCTGCTGCACGTCGCGCTCTTGGCGACGCTTCTGCTCCTCCTGCTGCTGGCGGCGGAGCTGTTCTTCTTCCCGGAATTTCCTCTCCCGCTCCTGGCGGCGTCTCTGCTCTTCTTGCCTCAATTCTTGTTCCTGACGACGCCTCTTCTCCTCCCTAGCAAACTGCTCCTCCTCCCGGTACTGCTGGTCTAGCTGCTGCCGGCGCCTCAGCTCTTCCTGCTCCTCGCGGTGCAGCTGCTCTTCCTGCTCGAGGAACTTCCTGTCCTGGGCGCGGCGCTTTTCTTCCTCTCGCTCGCGCTGGAGGATCTGCTCTTCCTCGAGGAATTTCCTGTCTCTCTGCCTCTGACGTCGCTGTTCTTCCTCTTGCTCGGCGCGCCTCAGTTGTTCCTCCTGGGAGAAGACCCCCTCAAGTTCCTGACGGCGCAGCTGCTGTTCCTCCCTTTCTCGCAGGAGGTGTTCTTTCTCATGGAACTTCCTGTCGCGCTCCTGGCGGCGGAGCTGTTCTTCGCTTTCTTTCAGGAGCTGTTCCTCCTCACGGAACTTTCTGTCGCGCTCCTGGCGGCGCAGCTGTTCTTCCCTTTCCTGCAGGAGCTGTTCCTCCTCACGGAACTTTCTGTCGCGCTCCTGGCGGCGCAGCTGTTCTTCCCTTTCCTGCAGGAGCTGTTCCTCCTCACGGAACTTTCTGTCGCGTTCCTGGCGAAGTTGTGGTTCGCGCTCCTGGCGGCACAGCTCTTCTCTTTCTTGCAGGAGCTGTTCCTCCTCACGGAACTTTCTGTCGCGCTCCTGGCGGCGCAGCTGTTCTTCCCTTTCCTGCAGGAGCTGTTCCTCCTCACGGAACTTTCTATCGCGCTTCTGGCGAAGCTGCGGCTCGCCCTCCTGGAGGCGCAGCTGTTCTTCCCTTTCTCGCAGGAGCTGTTCCTCCTCATGGAACTTTCTATCGCGCTTCTGGCGTAGCTGTTGCTCGCGTTCCAGGAGGCGCAGCTGCTGTTCCTCTTCGCGGAACTTTCTGTCGCGTTCCTGGCGGCGCAGCTGTTCTTCCCTTTCCTGCAGGAGCTGCTCTTCCTCACGGAATTTTCTGTCTCGTTCCTGGCGGCTCAGTTGTTCTTCTTCGCGGAATTTTCTATCTCGCTCCTGGCGTAGCTGTTGCTCGCGTTCCAGGCGGCGCAGCTGCTGTTCCTCTTCCCGGAACTTTCTGTCTTCTTCCAGATAGCGTATTTTCTCCTCTCTTTGCCCTTTCAGCAGCTGTTCTTCCTCTCGGAATTTCCTGTCTCGCCTTTCGGTTTCCTTCTGCTGCTCTCGCTCCAGCAGTTGTTCAGCTGGGAATTGCCTGTCACGCTTTTGCCGGCTCCTCCTCTCTTGCTCGCGTTCTCTTTTCTCTTCTTGTTCATCCTGCAGGGGGCGCCGATCCTGCTGGAATTGACTCTCCCGCACCCGGGAATCATCCAGTTGCTGGCTCTTTTCTTTGTTCTCTCGGTGTTTGGAGTAAACCCTGTTATTACGAACTTCGTTTTGGTGCTGATCCTCATCCCGGAATTGCCTCTTCCTGTCCAGGCGCTGCAGCTCCTCCTCCTCTAGCTGTCTCTCGAGCTCCTGGCGCCTCCTCTTCTCACATTCCTCTCTCTGCAGCTGCTGCTCCTTTCTGTGCAGTCGCTCTTCCTCCCGCAGCAGCTCCTCTTCCCGATATTGTCTTTCCCGCTCTTGGCGCCTCTTCTCTCTCTGCAGCTGCTCCTCTTCCCGCTGCAGCTCCACCTTCTCTAGATACTGTCTCTCGAGCCCCTGAAGCCTCTTCTCGCGATCCTCTCTGAGCAGCTGCTTCTCTCTCTGCAATCGGTCTTCCTCCTGCTGCAGCTCCTCCTCGAGATACTTCCTGTCGCGCACCTGGCGCCTCTTCCCGCGTTCCTCTCTCTGCAGCTGCTCCTTCTCTCTCTGCAGTCGCTCTTCCTGCCGCTGCAGCTCCTCCTTCTCGAGATACTGTCTCTCACGGTCCTGGCGCCTTTTCTCTCGTTCCTCTCTCTGCAACTGCTCCTCTTCCTGCAGCTCCACTTTCTCTAGATACTGCCTCTCGCGCTCCTGGCGCCTCTTCTCGCGTTCCTCTCTCTGCAGCTGCTCCTTCTGTCTCTGCAGTCGCTCTTCCTGCCGCTGCAGCTCCTCCTTCTCGAGACACTGCCTCTCGCGCTCCTGGCGCCTCTTCTCGCGTTCCTCCCTCAGCAGCTGCTCCTCCCTCAGCAGCTGCTCCTCTTCCTGCAGTCGCTCTTCCTGCCGCTGCAGCTCCTTCTCGAGGTACTGCCTCTCGCGCTCCTGGCGCCTCTTCTCGCGTTCTTGTCTCTGCAGCTCCTCCTCCTCCTGCAGCTCCACTTTCTCTAGATATTGCCTCTCGCGCTCCTGGCGCCTCTTCTCGCGTTCTTGTCTCTGCAGCTCCTCCTCCTCCTGCAGCTCCACTTTCTCTAGATATTGCTTCTCGCGCTCCTGGCGCCTCTTCTCGCGTTCCTCTCTCTGCAGCTGCTCCTCCTCCCGCAGCCCCACTTTCTCTAGATATTGCCTCTCGCGCTCCTGGCGCCTCTTCTCGCGTTCCTCTCTCTGCAGCTGCTCCTCCTCCCGCAGCTCCACTTTCTCTAGATATTGCCTCTCGCGCTCCTGGCGCCTCTTCTCGCGTTCCTCTCTCTGCAGCTGCTCCTCCTCCCGCAGCTCCACTTTCTCTAGGTATTGCTTCTCGCGTTCCTGTCTCTGCAGCTGCTCCTCCTCCTGCAGCTCCACTTTCTCTAGATATTGCCTCTCGCGCTCCTGGCGCCTCCTCTTCTCGCGTTCCTCTCTCTGCAGCTGCTCCTCCTCCCGCAGCTCCACTTTCTCTAGGTATTGCTTCTCATGCTCCTGGCTCCTCCTCTTCTCGCGTTCCTCTCTCTGCAGCTGCTCCTCCTCCCGCTGTAGTCGCTCTTCCTCTCTCTGCAGCTCCACTTCCCGATACTGCCTTTCTCGTTCCTGGCGCCTCTTCTCCCGCTGCAGCTGCTCCTCTTTAAGCCGCAGCTGCTCTTCCTCCCTCACCTGCTCCCGTTGAGCTGGCTTGGCGTACAGTGTGTAGCGGCGTCTCTGGCTTTCCTCCTCTAGTTGCCACCTCCAGTTTTGGTCGTAGCGTTGCTCTTGCTTGAGTCGTTGCCTCTCCTGGTCTTCTTGAAGGCTCTGCACCTCCTCGCGGATCTGCTGCTCCTGCTGTCTCTCGAGCAGCTCCTGCTCCTGGCGGCGGCTCTGCTGCTCTTGCCTGTGGGGCCTGGAGTAGACTTTGCGCTGACGGGCGTCGGCCTCGCTTTCTAGCTGCCACTGACACCTCGAGGTGCGGCTCGCGCCCCGCTCACTGATCTCTTCCTGCGTCGCCTCCTCCTGCTCTCGCCTTAGCTGCTGTTCCCGTCTTTCCTGCTCCTTGCGCCGCAGCTCCTGCTCCCGCCTCTCCTGCTCCAAGAGCCGCTCCTCGAGCCCGCGCTTCTGCTTTTGCAGTTGCTGCTCTTCCTCCAGACGCTCCCTCTGGAGCTCCTGAGTCTCCCGCCTTTGGAGCTGCACTTCTTCCTGGCGCTCCCGCAGCTCTCCTCTTTGCCGCTGTTGCTGTTCCACCTGGAGGCGCTGTCGCTCCCGTTGCTCCTGCCTCTCGAACCTTTGCTCTCGGTTCAGAAGCTCCTCCCGCTCCCGACCCTTGGGCCTTTGCTGCAGCTCTTCCTCCTCACCATACTCTTCTTGTTCTCGCCTTTGCAGCCTCTGCTCACGTCTTACTTGCTTCTCCCTCAGCTCCTCTTCCTCAGCGAGCTCCTCCAGTTCCTGCCTCTTCAGCCTGCGTTCTTCTAGTTGTCTGTCCTGGGGCTCGAATCTCCTTTGGTCTTCCCTCCTGCGATCTTGGAACGGGTTTCCCTTTCCCTCACACTTGGCTTCTTTCTCATTTAGCCCCGAGGCCTGGCCGAGAGCGTAATAACAAGCTGCAGCCACTTTGAAAACGATCGCGAGGAATTCATGGAAATCTATTAGCCCGTCACGGTCGCGATCCTGAAGTTCCAGGACCAGGTCTACAGTTTCTGGGTCGTGTGGTTTCTGAAAAAGAAATCAAAACTTTTACAATGTGCTATTTACAGGTAGTAAACTTCCACACACACACTGTATATTTTATAATATGTTGGTACTCAAAAGACATTAAGAACAATTAGAGAAACACTCAGTTGTATGGTCTTGTCCGCATGTAAAACGTGAACAACCTAATTTTAAAGCATACATTCGTTGGAAATTTTTGCATCTTATAATTTAATGCTGATCAAAAGAACACAAGTTATAGCTGGGTAAATAAGAATGAATTCATCCTCAAGAGAGAAAGCAGTGGAAATTTATGAAGATTTGCAGCAGCCATTTCTGTCTGAAATAGCCAGTATGCGGATTTGATTTTTAGCCCATGTTTGAAAACAGAACAAAACATTTGCAGAAATGCCATTTTACTAGAGAAGAGCCTGATTAAATAATTATGTAACTAATTAATTACCTTCAGGCTCAGACATGAATGGGGAATATGGTGTAGAACTGTCATGGCAATAAATGAATATAAAGTCACCATTCCTTGCTCTGGTCTCTCCTGAGAAGAAATTTCATAGCTCTAAATCAGTAGAGAAATTTCCGTTTCTTGTTATTTCTTACCCGAAGGACTTCTCCAAATTCCCTCTCAAGGAGATTCTTCAGGTCTTTCTTGCTTAGTGTTGTCCCATCACAATCATGTGAGGCATATTGATTGAAAATTTTAGTGATATTAAAGATGCTTCTCAGAAGTGGAGACATTTTTTTCTTCCTTCAAGTTCCAGTAAACCTAGAACAATAAAATTGGATTCAGAGTCAAACTCTGTTTCTGATCTTGGGGAGGCTTTCTCCACAGTTTCAGGCAGATCCCTAAGTAATTTGACTTTACCAAAGTATTTTCAACTGGGACTTTCAAAGCATTTTATCTTTGAATATGGCTCAGTTGGTAAAGAGTCTGCCTGCAACACAGGAGACCCTGGTTCTATCCCTGGGTGGGGAAGATCCCCTGGAGAAGGAAATGGCAACCCATTCCACTACTCTTGCCTGGAGAATTACATGGAAAAGCAGCCGGGCAGGCTGCAGTCCATGGGATCACAAGGCTTCGGACACAACTAACTGACGTTCACTTTCATGTAGTGCTTATAAAAGGGAAGAGATCCTGAAAAATTTCAAGCCAGGGATGCATCTCAGGCTATCCTGTAGTTAGTTTTTGATATTCTACCCAGTTTGTATTATCCATATCCTTTCTCTTTCTTCCTATTCCCTAGTGTTTTTCAAATCAGACAGTGAAGATTGTAGATATTTAGATTTGATAGGTTACTACTCATAAGAATTTTCCTCTAAAATTGAGCAAAGAGGATAGGTGGAAACCAAAAAGTGAAGGATCTTAAAATGGATAAAGTGAAGTCGCTCAGTCATGTCTGACTCTTTGCGACCCCATGAACTGTACCCTACCAGGCTCCTCAGTCCATGGAATTTTCCAGGCAAGAGTACTGGAGTGGGTTGCCATTTCCTTCTCCAGGGGATCTTCCCAACCCAGGGATCGAACCCTGGTCTCTCGCACTGCAGGCAGACATTTTACCATCTGAGCCACCAGGGAAGCCTGTAAATTGCCTGTTTAAAGGGCTTGTGTCTCCATGCAGTGCTGTCTGAAATGGATAAGTAAACCTAATTGTAGCAGCAAAACATCTGGTGGTAACTGGAACAATAAAAAGGGCATGTAGGTTATTTCCTAACTGTATATAGTCCTTTAGAAATCTAGAAGTATAATTCGTAAGTCACCAGCTCTTAAGTACTACTTCCTAGTCAAAGGTGGTATTGTAATATTTATATATATCAATTCAGAAAACAAAGTTCATGTTATTAGCCGTAATTCTTATGCATTACAAGTATTCAATCATTGTAAGTTTCTGTTAGGTGCTTTCTGACTGGCTGCCAGATTTGGTGAGTCAGACTGAACCTGGAAAGCTGGCTTCTTTAGTTGCTTCTCAACTTCAATACCTCAGGTGCCATAACCACATGAACATAGTCCATATTGGGTAGAAGCAATAAATAAAAGAGAACTGAGGGCTGGCAAGCTGTTTTTAGGAAGATGAGCCACATCAGTCATATATGACCATCCTCCAACCCCTGACGTCTGAACAAACTTATAGAGTTAAGTGCTCCATAGAAAGATGACATGGAGTTAGTAGGAATTAGGTATATCTGTTGGAGAAGGCAACAGCAACCCACTCCAGTACTCTTGTCTGGAAAATTCCATGGACGGAGGAGCCTGGTAGGCTGCAGTCCATGGGGTCGCTAAGAGTCAGGCATGACTGAGCGACTTCACTTTCACTTTTCACTTTCATGCATTGGAGAAGGAAATGGCAACCCACTCCAGTGTTCTTGCCTGGAGAATCCCAGGGATGGGGGAGCCTGGTGGGCTGCCATCTATGGGGTCACACAGAGTTGGACACAACTGAAGTGACTTAGCAGCAGCAGCAGCAGCAGCAGCAGGTATATCTGTAAGATACTGATGCCATCTGTCACATAGACCCTACTTAACCACTGCCCCCCAACATCTACAACAGCTGGAAAATGAAGAATCATACGGAAGAACATAATCCCACCGAATGGGACTTACCCACTTCACCAGAGGAAGAGGTCAAGTGCTCGCTGACACTGCTGGCAGGTGTACTGAACAGCTGGGCGCTGGGCCTTTTATAGAGGTTTTAATTGTGCCCTGAAGAGCAACTTAGAAAGGAGACACCCACTCTGTGGGATGGCCTGATTCATTCCTAAACAAGCCCAGCTCCACCTCTGTCTCCACGAATGACTTGTTTATCTTGCTGTTTGCTCACGTAGCTCTTTGGCACGAGGTTCACAGACCTTTCCTCCTGACAGAGTACTGGCTCCACCTAACATGAAAGGATAGAATATTTGGCAGAATCTTTAATTTTTCTTAATTGTTAAAATTAAATAAAGAAATTCATGTTCAGAATCTTAGTTAATTGCAATTTCATTACAAAGTAGTGACCTGTAAACCATTTACTTTATAAAAGATATAAATTCTAGACTGAGGTTAAACAAAAATTTTGGCATAAACTAATGAGACCCAGATGATTTCTTTCCGGGATATGACAGTCCATGGGACTGCCTGAGGCCATTCTAGGTCAACAACAGTTTTTAAGGAACTAGTTTTAATTTCTTCTCTAAAAATGCTGGTGGGAAAACATTTGCATCTATATTCTTTGGTCTTATGATTTTCCTACAGATTGGAGATCATGACTTAATAAATAATTTTCAAGGGTACTTAAAAATATGTTTTCATCAAATTGTTCATAAGAGAACTTGAAATCTGTGAAATTTTATTATTAGTGATATTCTATCTAAATGAAATTTGCTCATTTCTGTTCTCATTAGCATATTGATGCCCCTGGAGGAAAAGAGCTGGTGTAATGCATTATTGCAGATATAATTATCTTGTTCAGCCCCAGTAACTGATGATTATGACACCTAAACACTTGAGTCTGGTTCTCGTGGAAGCACATTAAGGTAATCAGTCATTCTGACCCATTATGTCTGTCAGGGCTTTCTCAACTCTGGCGATTATTTGCACATATCAGCATTATTTTATTGTAAGAACCTGGATTTTATCCCTGGTTAACTCTCATCCTTACATTTCAGCCAGTATGAAACTTTGGTTTGTAATAGGTTCATGGAGACTATTAAATGATTCAGTGGTTTTTGGCATTTCTCTCTCTTCCCTTGTCCAACAGAGGCAAGTATAGGTTTTCTGAATTTTGATGAGATTTTGTAGGATCCTCCAATGGAATATGAAGATTTGGGACCTAAGTCCTGATGGCTATATTTTAATGTTCAAGTTGGTCTGAATGATAGTGATCTTGAATTCCATTCGTCCCTTCCCTTGTTGCTATCCTGGAAGTGGGGTGAAGAGGAAAGTGGAATTGATTGGCAATGGGAAGACAATTGTAAGCCTGGCTCAATTCTTCATCCTTAAGGACATCAGCTTCAATGTCTGTGATCTAAGGGTTCTCTTAGAACTGTCACCATTTCTTGGACTCAGCAAACTTGATGTAGCAGCTCCTTAGTGAAGAATGAAGATATCTCTTTTTGACTTCTATTTAGGGTTTTATAGAGTTCTCTTCGGAGAAGGCAGTGGCACCTCACTCCAGTACTCTTGCCTGGGAAATCCCATGGACAGAGGAGCCTGGTAGGCTACAGTCCATGGGGCCGCTAAGAGTCGGACACAACTGAGCCACTTCACTTTCACTTTCCACTTTCATGCATTGGAGAAGGAAATGGCAACCCACTCCAGTGTTCTTGCCTGGAGAATCCCAGGGACAGAGGAGACTGGTGGGCTTCTGTCTATGGGGTTGCAGAGTTGGGCACGACTGACGAGATTTATCAGCAGCAGCAGCAGCAGCAGCAGCAGCAGAGTTCTCTTAATCTTTGAATTCTAAGATGGAATCATCATGACCATTATATACACTGTAACCACAAACCATCACAGAACCTCTGTATCTCACAGAGGGTAATAGCCGTTTTTATGGGTGTCTTTCAAGTAATTCCCTCAACAAACCTTGCCTTATGTCTGATTCTGTTTTTATCTGCCTGTGTGATCTGTTACAGGACCTCAGTCCAGGTGGTTGGATGCATTTGTATGATTTCATTACACTCCTATAGTCAATACACTCAAAAAAGGACTGGACATTTATTAGGTTCTAAGAGAATAAAGGGGAAATATTAATCATCTAGTAGATCTTCCCTGTAGCTCAGATGGTAAAGAATCTGCTTGCAATGCAAGAGACCCGGGTTTGATCCCTGGGTCAGGAAGATCCTCTGGAGAAGGGAATGGCAATCCACTTCAGTATTCTTGCCTGGAGAATCCCATAGGCAGAGGAGCCTGGTGGGTTATCGTCTGTGGGGTTGCAAAGAGTTGGACATGACTGAGCAACTCACACGTCAATCATCTAAAATAGCTGAACAAGCAGAAACAAATATAGAAGCAAACCCAAAGGGAAGATGCTTCTGAACATCCTTGAGAAAGTTGCTGCAATTGCATTCACAGTAACAGAAAAAACCCTTCACCATTCTGTATGACTCTAAACCTTAAATTCAGTGGTGGCTCTCTTCAGTTCAGTTCAGTCGCTCAATCATGTCCGACTCCTTGCGACCCCATGGACCATAGCTCGCCAGGCTGCTCTGTCCATGGGATTCTCCAGGAAAGCATACTGGAGTGGATTGCCATTCCCTTCTGAGTTCAGTGGCTCTCTTATCCAGTTTGTTTAAAGTCAGTACAATGTGAGAGAAAATATTTAAAAACCTGAACACCTAAGAGAACACCTAAGAGAACTAGCCTCTCTTCCTTGCTGTTCTCAGTCCATTATCAGAAACACTGTTCCGTTCAGTTCAGTCGCTCAGTCGTGTCTGACTCTTTGTGACCCCATGAATTGCAGCACGCCAGGCCTCTCTATCCATCACCAACTCCCGGAGTTCACTCAGATTCACGTCCATCGAGTCAGTGATGTCATCTAGCCATCTCATCCTCTGTCGTCCCCTTCTCCTCCTGCCCCCAATCCCTCCCAGCATCAGCGTCTTTTCCAATGAGTCAACTCTTTGCATGAGGTGGCCAAAGTACTGGAGTTTCAGCTTCAGCATCATTCCCTCCAAAGAAATCCCAGGGTTGATCTCCTTCAAAATGGAGTGGTTGGATCTCCTTGCAGTCCAAGGGACTCTCAAGAGTCTTCTCCAACACCACAGTTCAAAAGCATTAATTCTTCAGTGCTCAGCTTTCTTCACAGTCCAACTCTCACATCCATACATGACCACTGGAAAAACCATAGCCTTGACTAGACGGACCTTTGTTGGCAAAGTAATGTCTCTGCTTTTCAATATGCTGTCTAGGTTGGTCATAGCTTTTCTTCCAAGGACTAAGCGTCTTTTAATTTCATGGCTTCAGTCACCATCTGCAGTGATTTTGGAGCCCCCCAAAATAAAGTCAGACACTGTTTCCACTGTAAGTAGGTTCAAATGCTAAACTTTAAAATTAGATTTGATATTCTCCTAATGAAGTGATCCTCATTGTTATATAATGTTCTTGTATTTAAGAGTATCATTAGTTTACAATATTATTTTAAAAGGACCTCCTGACATAATGCTTAGATAGGAAATTATTTTCTCTGCTTTCTCATTCCTTAAAATGTTGGTAAATGTCAGAGAATGTAGAAAATTATCAATTCCTAACTTATTCATTCATTTTATTTTTGAAGACCAACTTGGAATACTTGAAATGTGGCAATGTCACTCATTGTGGTTCATTAAAAAATGTTTTTTTTTTAATCACCTGAAGATCTCTATATCCTTTGTAGGCAAAAAGTCTCTTTATATTTATTTTATAGACTGGAGACTGAGAGGTCAGAGAATGTCACCGACTGGCCCAAGAATGATCCAATTGCCTGCGCTCAGTTCTGCAAAAATGTTCCTCTTTATCAAGGGTTAATGATGGTAAGTTCAGAGCACAGCTGCAGTGTTGTACTGTTTCTTGGCTTTGAGATTTGAACTCTTGAAGAGGAATTGAAAAGAGATTATAAACTTTATATCATTCAGATGCTTTATAATTATTAGATCCATCATGAAGCCTCATCTGTGCT
Organism: Capricornis sumatraensis; assembly: GCF_032405125.1. Classification (NCBI taxonomy): domain Eukaryota; kingdom Metazoa; phylum Chordata; class Mammalia; order Artiodactyla; family Bovidae; genus Capricornis; species Capricornis sumatraensis. The sequence goes on along the minus strand of NC_091070.1, from coordinate 119,863,244 downwards.
AAAATCTTTGTGTGTGGAGCTCTGTTGGAGTAACAGACAGAGAACTGAGATGGTCTTAGGTTTTTGCAGAGATAGAGACCACAGAACCCATTTTCTCGACCCAGAAAAAGTAGATAATATATTTGACATTCTGTGGCATTCTAGCAGGACCTGGGTCTGTCTTGGCCTTATTGGAAAAACCACCAAAATGAAAATTTAGGTAAAACAGTGAAAATTCTACTGTCATCCTCAGTCTAATGGGCTTCTCCAAAACCCAGTGTGAGCCATGATGTGGATTCTGGGAAAATATCTAAGTAGGATAATTTTAGATGGCTTTAAAGAAAGTAAGTTTCATTGGTAAGTTCTTTAAACATTTCTTCAGTGAAGACATTTTTTTTTTTTAATTGTATGTTAAACCTTTCAAATTTTCCTGTTGTTTCTTTTTATTCAATGACCTATCCCCTGGAACCCCACCTCTGCCAGTCCAAAACCTAACGTATTTTCTCTGAGGCCCCACACAAGTTCCATCTACTCCCAAAACCTTGCTTGACCTTTATACATAATGATCTTACAATTGAAATTTTTTTCCAGAGCATGCTTTAGTTCAGTTCAGTTGCTAAGTCGTGTCCGACTCTTTGTGACCCAATGAATTGCAGCACGCCAGGCCTCCCTGTCCATCACCAACTCCTGGAGTTCACTCAGATTCACGTCCATCGAGTCCATGATGCCATCCAGCCATCTCATCCTCTGTCGTCCCCTTCTCCTCCTGCCCCCCATCCCTCCAGCATCAGAGTCTTTTCCAATGAGTCAACTCTTCGCATGAGGTGGCCAAAGCACTGGAGTTTCAGCTTTAGCATCATTCCTTCCAAAGAAATCCCAGGACTGATCTCCTTCAGAATGGACTGGTTGGATCTCCTTGCAGTCCAAGGGACTCTCAAGAGTCTTCTCCAACACCACAGTTCAAAAGCATCAATTCTTCGGCGCTCAGCCTTCTTAGTCAGCATCATATAACCTAGCACTGGTTAATGTGTAATTTCCATACTTTTCTCTAATTTAATGGATGCTTGTTTTGTCTTCTTCATTAGGTTTTAAGTTCCTTGAAGGCAATGCTGTATCTATTATTTCTACTAAGTGTTTAGTAAAATCCTTGCTGATATGGAACAGTTTTATTGCATTACAGCAGTTTAAATGTCCAGCAAGTCAGAATGAGATGAGTGGCTTGATTTGAGATGGAGTCCTGGCAGTTGGGGTGGTGGCTTGGGGATGAGGGCATACACCATAATGGGAGTCAGCCCTTCTGGGGCCTCTCTCTAGTTTCGCCACTTTACAGGACAGATGACAGAGAAGCATTACTCCACCCCTTTCGGCCTTCCCCCCGTGCCCATCACTTCACCCCCTGTTAAACAAGGAGCTGATATGAATCCCTTCCTCAGAGGGGGAGCTGTGATAATTACAGCTTGTAAAGCATTTTGTGATTCTTAGATATAACAGGGCTAATTATGATCATTAATAATTCTTAATTTTTATCTTCTTCAAGGGAAATTATCCGTACTTTAATTATACCCCCACCCTGGTGATGATTATACCTGAGAGTCAGCAGATGCTTTCATCTTACATCATGCGTTACATGGTGATGGGGCATGAGTGCCCAGAGAGAGCGCTTCCACCTTGGGCCCTCTCCTGATGGCACCCAGAGGAGCGGAGGGTTCTTGGCCCTCTTTGTCATCATGCTGGCCATAGATTGCAAGTGATTTGTTTAATCTGTTCTGTAATTGTATCTTTGTCTTAATCAGCAGGACAGCGCTTTGGAATTTGTCAAAAGACACACTGAATGGGAAATACAAACTTAATTTTTGTAATATGGTGAACATTCTCTGCATGAAGGAAGCAGATGTTTTTGATCAGACTCTGGAGATTTTCTGATATCTGTTATAAAAACGTTCACAGCTACATGTGAAAGAAGGACCATAGTTCCTCAAAGGGAGAGGTACATGTGACATTCTCTATTCTGGGACTTAGATCTGTTTTTGATAGAATGGTAAGTCACTCTTTGGGATGAGATAAGAGGATATAAGTCTAGAGAACTTAAAAAATTATTTTGAGAGAGAGGTTTTGTTTCAGACAGCAAAGCATAACATAAAGGAGATTAGGAGCTGAGGCTTCACACTCAGCAGATGTTTTAGGTCATGGGACTAAAAGTCATGGCCTCTCAGATGTGGAAAAGAGCACTGTCAGCACAGGCACTGCCAGTCTGGCTTGGAATGTTTTCTCCAGGCGCTAGTGTTCAGTAATCACTGTGTCATGATAAATTTATTGAGTCCTAATCTCGAGTGTTTCAGTGTCCTGAATCACACCTTATGTCTGACAGAAGGATGGCGATGCAATGGGGATGGAATGGGGTTCAGGTGATGATCAGAATTTTTAGTGGCTTTCATCTGACCCTTCCCTTTCAAAGGGGCTCATGCTTCTCTGGATTCCACCTTCCCCTTCTTCTCCTGCATCCTTCTTTTAGTTGCTTTCCTTTCCTCATTTCTTCGTGTCTTCTCCTTAGAAAAAATTCATTTCCTCCATCCCATACTCAAAAACACTCTGGTAGAGAAATAGGATCAGGTTGAAGGGACTTCTTGAGGGGGGCACAAGGTAAGGTCCCCTTGCTTCACATGAGAATCTGAGTGAGTTCATAGCATTAGTGGAGGAACAGAAGTCAGGCTGTGTGTGCGTTTCTCTGTTCTTCCTGCAGTAGCCTCTTTAGGTCCATAAGCATTTACTGAGTGCTTCCTATATAATAGCATCCCTAATTCTACTCCAGGAATGGTGCAAGGCACTTCCTCCCAGAAGGTACTCCAACCCTGCCCCGATGGAGTGGGACATATTGTGATATGAAAGTTTTAATTCCAAAGATGAGGCAATATTTGCTTGTATTTGCAGCTACTGTATGCTAAAAATTTTTCTCTAAAGGGCATACAAAAAAAAAAACCAAAACAATAACAGTGGTTACCTGTAGGGAGAGAGGTGGGGAAGTATCTTTTTACTGTGTATTTTCTTATACATTTTGATATTTGAGCATGTGAATGTGTTACCTATTTAAAATGTAAATACTTTGAAAAGAAAAACAAAAGTTTAATTCCAAGAGAAAAGAGATGAAACAAAGAGAAGATAAATAGCAGAAGAGTATCAGAGATTTAAAATTTTATTCTAAGATAAAAAAGAGCAGACATAGGAGAACTTCTAGGAGTCAATGTTTCTAGAAACAAGAGTATATTTTCTTTACTCATTTTATATTGTACCTGATAGAATGCATGCACGCTTATTGCTCAGTCATGTCAGACTGTTTGTGACCCCACGGACTGTAGCCCACCAGGCTCCTCTGTTCATGGGGTTCTCCAGGCAAGTATACTGGAGTGGGTAGCCATTCCCTTCTCCAGAGAATCTTCCTGACCCAGGGATCAAACCTGGGCCTTCTGCATTGCAGGTGGATTCTTTATTGTCTAAAGAATCTCAGGATTCTTTAAGCCACCAGGGAAGCTCACCTGACAGAATATTCAGAGATTTTTTTTTAAGTGCAGTGAAACTAAATACAATTTTAAAGCCTTAAAACTCACTAAAGCGATTGTACATAAGCTTTGTAGCTATTCTGTCAAATGTAATTGGAAATTTTCAAATATTTTTCTTTGAGGCTTTTCCTTATCTGCAGATGGAAAGTTGATGCTGCTTCTCTGCGTGACTGACTAAACTCTATCTACCCCTGGGCTCAGCTGACTTGCTGTCAGCTTTCAGCTGAGGGTTCTTCAATAAAGTCTCATCTATAACCACATTGTTTGAGAGCATTTCCCAAATTACAAGAAAAGTGCTTCTGGCAGCACAACTTGGGTCTTTGAATTGAATCACTTCCTCTGTCAATTCAGTTGCTCAGTTGCATCCGACTCTTTGTGACCTCATGGACTGCAGCATACCAAGCTTCCCTGTCCATCACCAACTCCCGGAGCTTGCTCAAACTCATGTCCATTAAGTTGGTGATACCATCCAACCATCTCATCCTCTGTTCCCTTCTCCTCCTGTCCTCCATCCTTCCCAGCATCAGGGTCTTTTCCAGTGAGTCAGCTCTTCACATCAGGTGGCCAAAGTATTCCAGCTTCAGCTTCAGCATCAGTCCTTCCAGTGAATATTCAGGACTGATTTCCTTCAGGATGGACTGGTTGGATCTCCTTGCAGTCCAAGGGATTTTCAAGAGTCTTCTCCAACACCACAGTTCAAACGCATCATTCTTCTGTGCTCAGCTTTCTTTATAGTCCAACTCTCACATCCATACATGACTACTGAAAAAACCATAGCTTTGACTAAATGGACCTTTGTTGGCAAAGTAAAGTCTCTGCTTTTTCATATGCTGTCTAGGTTGGTCATAGCTTTTCTTCCAAGGACTAAGCATCTTTTAATTTCATGGCTGCAGTCACCATCTGCAGTGATCTTCCTCTATAGGTGTTACAGATGTGGAATGGTTACAACTTCTCACAGGGCACAAGTTAGTTTTTCTGACATTAATATAATCTTCTCTTTCATTGCCAGTATATTTCAAAATTAGATCTTGGGGCCCCTGTTGTACATTCCAGGGTGCATACATTTTTGAATGTCTCTGACTGGAAGTCCTGGAATAGTGATTCTGATTCATATACCCCAACCTGTCCCATGAATATCCACAGTGTCTTGTGTGCATGTGTGCTAAGTAGCTTCAGTCAGGTCCAACTCTTTGTGAATATGGCCCATAGCTGTCAGGCTCCTCTGTGCATGGGATTCTCCAGGCAAGAATACTGCAGTGGGTTGCCATGTGCTCCTCCAGGGGATCTTTTGGAACTTGCATCACTTATGTTTCCTGCATTGGTAAGCGGATTCTTTACTAGTGCCTCCTAGAAAGCCCCCCACAGTCTCTTACTATTCAGCTAATCAACACTTTCACTAAACTTCCTGTTAAATGGAAGGTACTACACTAGGTTAAAGGGAGCATTATAGCACTGGCAAAGATACCATCCTGGGCATTCAGGGAATATGAAGTAATTGTAAAGCCTGGTTATAATACATAAGCGTTCTACAGGTTAAAGAAGGAAGGTGCCACTGCTGGCTAAAGAATCAGTTTGAGAGGGGTTTTGGGAGGAGATGGGGCTTATTCAGCATAAGTTGAGTGGATATCAAGCAGGTCAAGCGGGAGGCATTACAAGCAATGTGAGGCAAGCTGGGGAATAGGAATGGGTAAAGTATATTTTAAGAAAAGATGGCTGACCTGTCAACTATCGTGGAGAGTTTATTACTCTCCACTATGGTGGAGATAAATGGCTGTGTCTCCTTGGTCCTTTCAAGGAGTGACCTTATAGAGAGACGTTTGTTTCAACCATCCATCCATCAATTCATTGAGGAAGGAGTTGAATATAGTAGGATGTAGGTTCCACAAACCTACATATCTGTTTAGTATGCTGCTGTATTTCCAGTGCTTTATATGAAGCAAGTACTCAGGAAATATTTGTTTATTGAAATAATGAATAAATTACATTTATGTGTTATACATAAGATGACATAAAAATTCCATGATCAGAAAATAATCCTAAAAGAGTCCAGAAGAAGTCACTTTTTGATGGCAGATTAGGAAGAAGAGGGTGGGTAGAAAAAGAGTACGTGAGAGAAGTCTCAATGGACCATTGATAGGAGAAAGGACACAATTTTATTATTTTTTAAATCTTGGTCTGTGTATGGAATAGGTGGCTGGATTGTCAGGACACAAGTGGTGGGAGTAAGGATGAGGAGGGGAAGAGTAGTGACATTAAAATGAAGATCCTAGTTCTTTCTACCTTGGGCTGGGCAGTGCTTTCTTCTGAATATTAAAACCAAAGGTTGTACATGAGTTCCCAGTCACACCCATGGCCGATTCATGTCAATGTATGGCAAAACCAATACAGTATTGTAAAGCAAAATAAAGTAAAAACAAACAAACAAAAAAAACAAAGGTTGTGAAAAAGAAATTATTTTTGCCAAGGGACTGGTTTCATATCTATATCTTAAAAAGAATTCCAAGAGTACCACCTGAGTCACTTTGAGCTTCCTCTGCTGTTATTATGCAAACGAAGACTTGAACAAGCAGAATTTGCTTCAGTGAGGAAAACTCCCTGGGGCACCAACCTAGGCAGGCTAAGTGGACTGGTTTTGTCCATATGTAGACAATAATTCATGAAGGAAGTCTCATCTTTTTAATCCAACCATCTGTCATCTTTTAGCTTAATCTTCTGCGTTCAGCATCATATAATCAAATCAGTCTAATCAAAATTTAAAACAATTTTTTAATTGTAGTACAGTTGATTTACAATGTTGTGTTAGTTTCAGGTGTACAACAAAGTGAATCAGTTTTACATATACATATATTCACTCTCATTTAGATTTTTTCCCCATGTATGCCATTATAGAGTGAGTGAAGGAAAGTCTCTCAGTCGTGTCTGACTCTTTGCGACCCCATGGACTGTATAGTCCTTGGAATTCTCCAGGCCAGAATACTGGAGTGGGTAGCCTTTCCCTTCTCCAGGGGATATTCCCAACCCAGGTGCTCCACACAGGAGGAAGATTCTTTGCCAGCTGAGCCACAAGGGAAAGCCGCATGCCATTATAGAGCTACATGTAAAAGAATGAAATTAGAACACTCCCTAACACCAGACACAAAAATAAACTCAAAATGGGATTAAAAACCTAAATGTAAGGCCTAAATGTAATACTATAACACTTGTAGAGGAAAACATAGGCAGATCACTCTTGGACATAAATCGTAGTAAGATCTTTTTTGATCTACCTCCAAGAGTCATGAAAATAAAAACAAAAGTCTAAATCAAAATTTATTAAGCATTGGTCCAGGTACTGAGAACACAAACATGAAGTAGTGATACCTCTGTCCTACATCTCCAATTCAGTGGGGGCAGTGACAGAATGGTGAGAGTCTGTTTTTGTTTTTGTGATCATCACCATCATCACGGTTGCCATCACTGGAAACCATATGTGATAGTAACTGCTGTCTGTTATTTAGTTCTTAACCAATCCTTTGTCGTAAGCATGATTATTTTCATTTTATTGATGGGGAAACTGAGACTTTGAGATGTTAGGTGACTTACCTGAGTTCAAAGAAGTTGGCAAGTGGCAGAGCTGGAATTTGAATCCTGATCTACCTGGATTCTGTATGGGTACCCATACTCTGTACCATCAGTACTATTCCTTTAGTCCTTTGCTGCCAGTGTGGAGGTGACAGTACTTTGATATGGACAGTGCCAGTTATAAGATCTCTTTACCACCTCCATCATAGTTCAGCTGACGCTTTGTCCCCTGTGATGTGATTAAGACCAACACATGCTGCACAGTGGGGCAGTCCTCTGCAGTGGGGGTCAGTTTTCATGCAGGCGGTCTCCTCAGCCATAATTATACAGGAGTTCATGATCTTTGATAGGAGGCTAGGAAAATCTTGTCTCCAGTGAAACGTGATGCTGATTAGACCAAGATGACTTGGCTTCAGCTATGTTTTTCACTTGACAACTTGGTATGAAGAAACCAGACTTGGCCGAGACCAGTTTGTGGCAGCTAAAGGAGGCACTGGGGGTGAGAATGTCCTGTTATCAGATACCAGAGCAGTGACTACTACTTGTCATGTGCAGACCTTGCAGACTTCTAGACACAGCTTGATTATAATTATTAAGATTTTATAGGACACTGAATGTATTACAAAGGGTTTTACAGTCTTCTTTTTATGAGGTGTCCCCCATCCAGCCTATTCTGATGAAAGGGCTGCTGTCTCCACTTTTCAGATATAGAAACAAGGCCATATCGAGGTTAACTTCTCTGCCAGACATCACTCAGTGACTGAGCTGGGCTTTCAACTTGCTGGTTTGGTCAGATGTGGTCTGCTCCTTTGGGCCAATCTGTTGATGTGGGAACCATGGAAATTTAGAGCTAATGAAATAATAATACCTTGGGGGTCTGGAAGATATTGATAGTAGGCTATATTCTTTGAAATTTGATTTGTCTTCAGTGTGAATTTTGTTTTTCATGGCCAGAATTTGATGAATCAAAAGTAGAAGAGCTCAGTCATTCCTATTCCCCTTCTGAGGTTCTCCTTTTTTTAATGTGTTAACTTTTCTTCTGTTCTCCATGAGAAGAAGTTAGTCTTAAATGCATGATTTCAAGTTTCAGGCACTTAGAGAAGGGTCCAGGTGGTAGGTGGTTAAGATCATGCTGATTATAGCCCACATGGAAAGCTCAAGATAGCTGTCTTTTGCTTGGAGATGGCATTATGATACCTTTTGATTAGTCAAAGTACTGGTTTCAAGTATTTAGGTACTTGAGGTGCTATCATTAACTAAACTTAGGAACCAGGGGTTAAGCAAATTGAAAGAAGTTATTTATTTATTATTCTTATACAGCAGCGCTTCTCAAAGCCTCATGTGTATTGTGAGTTTCCAAAGGAGGACTCCAGTGTAACTGTATCTGAAACTCATGGGCCATCAACTCCAGTTTTTCCCCTTGGCCTATCCTCTTGGTAGTGACATTCCATAGAATATCCCTGTGGAAACTCGAGCTGAGAGATTCTCCAGCATATTCCATTCAGACAGGCAGCGCAACATTCCCTTCCTTCTTTATGTAGCTCTTCGTGGGGGTTCATTTTGTCTTGTGGAGTTATGGGAAGAGAGGAAATACTCCCTTCAGAATTTTCATGGGAAACAGGTGAACTATCTTCCTTAACGCATGAGCCTTCTAGACATGAGCTTGTACCCAAGACCAGGAAATGAACCAGACATCTTCTGAACTGAACTTTTCTTTTTGGCCCTGGTCATTATGCCACCTGTAATGTAATAAGAGAGTTTTGATTATAGGTTATGTGTTTGGATGATAGTTACTATAGAGGTCTTGGGAGCATAGATCAAGTAGATTGTATCAAATAGATATTATGAGCAATATCTTAAAATAATTTATACCAATAATTTTTTAGCATACTAAGAATAGCCTCGTTATCTCCACCAAATTTCTTTCCAGAACTGTGTATTTGTATCTTTTTCGTACATAGTAGGGTCAGGGTGTAAGAATGTGTTATCTTTGTGCTCATTTGCTTCAGTCGTGTCTGATTCCTTGTGACTCCATGGAGCGTAGCCTGTCAGACTCCTCTGTCCATGGGATTTTCCCTGCAAGAATACTGGAGTGGGTTGCCATGCCCTTCCCCAGGGGATCTTCCCAACTCAGGAATTGAACCCTCATCTTCTGAATCTACTACACTGCAGGTGGATTCTTTACCCTTGAGCCACTGGGGAAACCCCAGTGTCTTCTTTAGGAAAAGTTAATTTTTAGGTAGATTATGGCTGCTTACATGGTAAGTTGGGAGCTGTGGATAGTCCCTGTTGTGGGCCCAGCTCAGACATTGGTCTTCTCTATGACCTTAGGTGAGTCAAAGTCTCTGGGCCCTGGGTGTCTGTTTATGAAATGAGGATAATGACTCCCGCTTCCTCCCTCCTTCCTGGGGATGAGGGTGGTAGACCAAGTGAGATCATAAATGGTGAAGAGCTTTGAACTTACAGAAAAAAAAAAAACAAGAGAATTTTTAAGGACCTCCATGTTCTTTTCCTTCTTTTGACATCTAAATATAGAATCCTGTGAGCAGAGCCAGGAAGAAAGAAGTGAGGTCAGGAAGAAAGCCCTGTGTGTGGAACTACCCAGTATGTAGAACTTCCCGGGGGCTTTGACCAGACTCCTGTTTTCACAGAGTGTTACGTGGAACATTGCCCTCCTTGAAAACACTGTGAAATGTTGTGAGGTTTACGCTTTTTATGCCTTGTCTATCAGTTGATAATCAGCTTTTGTTACTGTGGGATATTCAGTCTGCTTATTTTATGTATTTCTACAATATGTCAGGATTCAGGTAAAATCTTTTCATTAAACCTTGTCAGACACCTGCTTGCTGAAGTTCAGACACATTTGCTGGATATTCATCATGTGGTTGGCTTTTTTTAACTGTGTGCTCAGGAAGTCTAAGACAGGTGCCTTAAGCTGTTCTTTTACTGAGATCATCAGATCTGGCATCTCAGTAGCCTTTTGCTGTGAGGAGTCAGAACCTTTTCAGGTTTTGCTGTGCTTATATTTTTACAGTGCCCATTTTTCCTGAGGACAGATGGAGGCAGAACTTGGAAGGACTGGCCCGAGGCCACAGGGTGACTCATGAGCACAAGATGGATGTGAGTGAGAGATTCTCCTCCCCTAATCTCACTTCCAGACCCTACACCATCCAGCCCATTTCCTCCCATGAAGTTGCCTGCTTGGAAATTGGGTTCCAAAGCTTTTTTGTTGCCTCCTGCCATCCACTGTGAGTCTTTGATGTATTTCGTTTATCTAAGGCACCATTTAGCCCATTATCTCCTGTGGTTCTCATTCAGTAGCAAAGAATTTCCCACCTCTCTCTTTTCTACTTAAGCCCTAGTACAAGTCTTTGTAAGTACAGCTCTGTGTCAGAGCCTGGGGATAATATCTTACAGGTATAAGTGCAGAATGGTTAGGAAGGGAAACTATAATTTATAGAATGCCTTCCATTTGTCATGCTCTCTACTAGATACAAAAACAACACAATAAACCCTTGAGTGTGGTATTCATATTTTGCAAGTGAGGAAAACAAGGCATAGAGAGGACAAGTGACCTGCCCAAGGTAACATGACAGTATACTTTCCCACTATGCTCTACCCCTTTGGGTTTTACTAAAAACTCTTTGGTGGTCACACCTTCTGATATTCATATAATTTTAGTTTCTTATATTTTATAGTGATTTATGCCTTTAGAAAGTTTTCACAGATTTGATTTTGTTTTATGCTTGAAACAGCCTTATGACATAGGCAGCACAGGTAATAAATAATATTACTGCTTTTTAGATGAAGATGCTGATATTCATGAGGTTTAGTGATTTGCCCAATATCTCACCATCTGATGACCAATCTATACCATATAATCTATTATCAAAATATTCTTCTTCAAATACTATCTTTATTATGCACTTTTTGGATTGAACAGCTTATAGTGGCTGCCTGTTGCTAAATATACAGTTGTCAGTCAGTTGTTCAGTCCTCCTTGCCAGCCGACCTTCTCCATCCATCCATCATTCATTCAAAAGCCTTAATTATATACTTGTGATGTGCAAAGAACTGGGGATACAAAGAAAAATAGTACATGGCCTGGCCCTTGAGGAGATTACCTTGTGGTCAGGAAGTCATGCAGGTCAACCCATTATTTTAATCCAGGATAATAAAGGTTATGATAGTGTTGTCAGGGGAACACATGGAAGGGGCACCTCACCCAGACAGTGGGCTCAAGGAGGGCAGCTTAGAGAAGGTGCAGCTTGTGCCCAATCCTGTGGGACAAGTTGGGTGTAGGGTGTGAGATAGGGAGGGATAGAGGTGAGGTTGGGAAGGTTAAGCAGGGGAGATCAGGAAAGACTCTGTACGCAAAGGTAAGGAATTTAGACTTTATCCCATGGACTGTGGAGAACCATTATAGGATTTTAGGCAGGAGATGACATGATGACATAGATAGATTTGTATTTTAGAGAGGTCACTGTAGCAGAAGCATTGAGAATAGATTGGAAGAGGGCTAGATAGGAGGTAGCAAAGTCATTTAAGTATCCTCCACAGTGAACTAGATGAGAAATGGAGGCCTGACCAAAGGTATTTATAGTTGGGCTGAAGAAAACATTTGAATCAGAAAGATTTTAAGAAGTAGAAATCCGTAAGTCTTGCTGGCACATTGGATATAGTAGATGAGGAAGAGGAAAGAATCAGGAGAAGGTCTGGGTTTTTGGCTTGAGCAGATGGACAGAGAGTGGGACTGTTTCCAGGGAGAACAATGTGAAAGGAAGAGTTCCATTCTGAGCACATGGAGTTTGAGGTGCCTGTGAAACACCGGGACAAAGAAGTCCAAGAGGTGATAAGACATACAGGTTTGGAACTCAGGAGAGAGATCGGCTGGAGATGGACTCGGAAGCCACTGGCAGAAGTGCAATGACTGTCCCCTCAAGGAGAGATGAGACTGACTGGGGAAGTGTGTGGTACAGTGGTCCTCACCCTTGGCTGTGCATTAAAACTATCTGAAGGAACTTTTTTTAAAAAAGTTTTAATTGAAATATAATTGATTTACAATGCTATATTAGTTTCAGCTATACAACAAAATGATTTAGTAATGTATATATATAGTCTGTTTTATATTCTTTTCCATTATAGGTTATTATAAGATACTGATTATAGTTCCCTGTGCTATATAGTAGGTCCTTATTGTTTATCTAATTTATATATAGTAGTAGGTATATTTTAATCCCAAGCTCCCAGTTTATCCATCCCTTTATTTCCCTTTGGTAACAATAAATTTGTTTTCTATGTCTATAAGTGTTTCTGTTTTGTATATAAGTTCATTTGTATCATTTAAAACATTACACATATAAGTGATATCATATGATACTTGTTTCTCTCTGTCTGATTTACTTCACTTAGTATGATAATCTCTAGGTCCATCCATGTTGCTGCAAATGGCATTATTTCATTCTTTCCTAAGGTTGAGTAATATTCCATTATGTCTATGTGCCACACCTTCTTCATCCATTCCTCTGTTAGGGACATGTAGATTGCTTCCACGTTTTGGCCATTGTAAATAGTGCTGTTATGAGCATTAGGTTACATGTATATTTTTGACATGTATATTTCTTTGGATATATGCCCAGGTTTGAGATTGCTGGACCATATGGTAACTCTATTTTTAGTTTTTTAAAGAACCTCCATACTTCACTCCATTGTGGCTCCACCAATATACATTCCCATCAACAGTTTAAGAGGGTTCCTTTTTCTTGGGGGAACTTTCAAGAATCCAGATAGCCTTGGATCACAACATAGACCTGTAAAATTAGAATTTCTGGGAATGGACTCTAGACACCAATGATTTTTTAGAACTCTCTTGATGATAAAGTGGCCACTAAGGTTGAGAAGCACTTAGTAGAAGGAAGGAAGAGTGAGAAAAGGTGACAAAAAGGGAGGAGAAGCTCATGAGGGAGCCTAAGAACTTTCCTGAGAAGAGGGAGAAGCTGGATAGAAGGGGATTATGGATGCTTAGGGTGTGAAAGCTCAAGAAGAAAGGAGTGAGTACCCCTCTTCTACATAATCTTCAGTCACTTCCTAAAGTGGCCCTTTCCTTAGGTACGTGCATACTAAGTTGCTTCAGTCGTGTCTGACTCTTTGCGACCCCGTGGACTGTAGCCTGCCAGGTTCCTCTGTCCATGGGATTCTCCAGGCATGAATACTGGAGTGGGTTGCTATGCCCTTCTCCAGGAGATCTTCCCAACCCAGGGATCGAACCCACATCTCTTATGTCTCCTGCATTGACAAGCAAATTCTTTACCACTAGAGCCACCTGGGAAGCCTTCCTACAGGTACCTACTCTGTTTCCTATCTCCTGCATTTAATGCTGCACAGATGCTTATCTGTGTCTCTATTCAACCTATACCTGATATCCAGGATTCCTGCCCTTTTCCATTTCATGTCAGTCCGCATCCATTCCATGTATCAATATGAGACTTGGTTCAAAGCTCTTCCTCCAAAGATCTGGTTAACTTTATAAGGTTCTGATTATTCCTATTTAGAGAGTCCCTTATGCATTTAATTGTTTATCAAAGATGGCCAGCTGTGGAACAGTGCAGAGTCCTGGACTTAGACTCTATGGATCTGGGTTCAAGTCCTGACTCTGCTGCAAGTTAATGTTTGGAACTTTCCAAGGATCTAATTAGAGCTCATTAGTTTCCTTACCTGTGAGGTATTTAAAGTTATAATTACTTTGAAGAATTGATAGAAGTTTCATGTGGGAGAATATAAGAGAGCTATACATGTGTTATAGAATCAGTTCAGTTCAGTTCAGTCACTCAGTCGTGTCCGACTCTTTGCAACCCCATGAATCACAGCACGCCATGCCTCCCTGTCCATCACCAACTCTGGGAGTTCACTCAGACTCGCATCCATCAAGTCAGTGATGCCATCCAGCCATCTCATCCTCTGTCGTCCCCTTCTCTTCCTGCCCCCAATCCCTACCAGCATCAGAGTCTTTTCCAATGAGTCAACTCTTTGCATGAGGTGGCCAAAGTACTGGAGTTTCAGCTTCAGCATCATTCCTTCCAAAGAAATCCCAGGGTTGATCTCCTTCAGAATGGACTGGTTGGATCTCCTTGCAGTCCAAGGGACTCTCAAGAGTCTTCTCCAACACCACAGTTCAAAACATCAATTCTTCAGTGCTCAGCTTTCTTCACAGTCCAACTCTCACATCCATACATGACCACTGGAAAAACCATAGCCTTGACTAGACGGACCTTTGTTGGCAAAGTAATGTCTCTGCTTTTCAATATGCTGTCTAGGTTGGTCATAACTTTTTTTCCAAGGAGTAAGCGTCTTTTAATTTCATGGCTCCAATCACCATCTGCAGTGATTTTGGAGCCCCCTAAAATAAAGTCTGACACTGTTTCCACTATTTCCCCATCTATTTCCCATGAAGTGATGGGACCGGATGCCATGATCTTCATTTTCTGAATGTTGAGCTTTAAGCCAACTTTTTCACTCTCCACTTTCACTTCCATCAAGAGGCTTTTGAGTTCCTCTTCACTTTCTGCCTGGCTTCAGCAATACGTGAACCGTGAACTTCCAGATGTTCAAACTGGTTTTAGAAAAGGCAGAGGAACCAGAGATCAAAACGCCAACATCCGCTGGATCATGGAAAAAGCAAGAGAGTGTTATAGTATAGGTAGTATAATTCAATTTTACACTCATCAGTAGTTGCTTTGCAGTCACCCCAAAATCTGTGTGTGTGTTTGTTTGCTTTTCTAACTGGATTATAAACTCCTTTAAGTTTTAACTTTAAAAGCATCTGTTTTGTTTCTTTTCTGCCTCTCTAAAAGTGGCTTAGTGGGATATTGAGGTTCTGAGGCAGGCACACATTCGTAGGCTCATGCTGGTTAACCAAGTGCAGCATCCCTGAGAATGTTGCTCCCAGGTAACAGAACTTCAGGATCATTGCACAGAGACCAAGAGTTAGAAGACAGCCTGCACAGACATGGGATATCTTCTGGTCCAGATCTGCAGGCTCCAAACACGTAAGAGATAAGTCTATGTGTGTGTGCAGGAAATGGGAAAGGATTGAGGTAAAATCATCTGATGGCTCTCTTCAGCTTACTCTGAGGAAAATCCAAATCCTTCAGCCTACCAGACATGACTCTACAGAATGACGTCTCTGACCTCATCTCCTGTGATGCTCCCCTTACTTATTTTGCTAATCGCTTTTACTATTCTCTGAACATATCCAGCAACATGCTGCCTCAGAGCCTTTGCAGCTGCTGTTCCCTCTGCTTGGAATGTTCTTCTCCAGATATTCATTGGTTTCTTTCCCTTACCTTATTTAGGTCTATGCTCCAATATTACTTTCTCAGGAGACCTACCCTGATCACCTTATTTAAAATTGTGACGCTCAACATTCTTTATCTTCCTGCATTCCTTCCCCCCACCATGTTATCACCTGTCATTATCTGATGTAATATGAATTTTACTAATTTATTTCCTATTGTCTCTCCATTAGGATGTAAACTCTACAAGAACCATGTTTTCTGTGTTTTTTAAACCACTGTATCCTTGGAGCCTAGATGATTCTTGGAACATAGTAAGTACTCAATATTTGTTGATGAATGAATAAATTAGGAAATGAATGACTTTTGCTTGTCAATGGCCAAGATATTTTGAACTGGTAGAGACTCATTTAAGTCAAGGTATCTAGCTTTTTTTCCTTACTCTAGTTTCTTGTTGGCTTCTTTATAAGGTTTTATTTAATCAAATTATCATGAAAACTCATTAATTCCTACGGGGGCAATGGCTCTTTAGCCTTTTGGCTTTTGTTTGTTTTCTCTTAAAAGGAATGAATCTTAAAGTGTTTTCTGAATCTTAATTCAAGCTCGCTCCTCTTACATCTCCTGAATGTGGCCCCTGGCCTTCTGAAAATTCCTACCTGCTTTTGGAAGAAATTTTCTAAAAGTAGCCAGTTCTTCCTTTGAACTTCAAAGACAAGAGAAGAATTAGAAAATATGGTTTATATATATGTCAGTTTAACTCTCTGATGAGATTGATAGTGTTGGAAGTACAGATGTTTTCTAAAAGAGTTGGATGAAATTTCAGAAGCTAAAGCACAGTGAGCTACTAGTGAAGGGGTGTTTGAATGTGTGTGGACACTATTCTTTCTCTCTACTGTTTTCAGAGCAAGCATACAACCCTGGCTGCATGAATCATTGATCCCACTCAGGAGAGCAGCTGCAATGTGATTCTAAAGCCCTTTGGTTCTGTGCTCAGACACACGAAGGGATTAAATGTGAGGTTTGATTTCTTTTATTTCTTCTCTGACTCACCACAAACTCATCCAGCTATACCACAGGTGAGAGTAAGGCACAGAAGTGACAAGATCTCAGAGCTTTATTTTGTTTAAAACCAGGTCCTGACAAAGGCTGTGAAACCACTTGGCAAGAAGACCAAGGTAGAGATTTCTGGGTTATCTGGGATGTTGCACCCTTACATTATAGAATCATAGACCTGGATCATCTAGTTCAACTTGGAAATCATCTAACTCAAATCTCATTTATTGTAAAAGTTCGTCTGCAGTGATCCTGACTAATGATCATGCAGTCTTTTCTTAGGCAAGGTTAGTGATGAGGAGGGTTCTACCTCCTAAGGCAGTGGACTCTGGGTACTATTAAAATTGAAAGAGAATTTCTTTTTAACTTGGGTAAAATTATCTTCTTTTTAACTTGTGCCTCCTATTGGCTCTAGTCTTGCTCTCACCAGCAGTGTAGAATTATCTCTTATTCTATGTGGCAGACTCAGGTAGTTGCCAACGCTTCTAACATCCTTTGGGCTTCCCAGGTGGCCATGGTGGTAAAGAATCTGCCTGCCAATGCAGGAGACCCAAGAGATGCAGGACTGATTCCTGGGTTGGGAAGATCCAGTGAAGGAAGAAATGGCAACACACTCCAGTATTCTTGCCTGGAGAATCCCATGGTCAGAGGAGACTGGCAGCCTACAGTCCATGGGGTTGCAAACAGTTGGACATGACTCAGCATCTGAGCACAGCACACAGCTAACATCCTTTAAGACTTCTTTAGGAGAAAAGTCTTCATTACACTCCTGTGGAAGAACTGCAGATCACAATGCCTGTCAATGTCTGGTCTGAGCCATGCAAGGCAGAGAGTTCTATTTCCTTCTATTAATTTAATCTAAAATACTTTAAGGCATTTAAAAAATTAAAATTAAAAAAACTTTAATTGTGATAAAATACATATAACATAAAATTGCCATCTTAATCATTTTTAAATGTTCAGTAGTGTTAAGTACGTTCACATTGTGTACAACCAATCTCTACTACTCTTTTCATCTTAGAAAACTGAAACTCTGTCCCTTTTAAAGTGTAATTCCCCACTTCCTTCTCCCCCTGGATCCTGGCAGCCATTATTCTACTGTCTTTTTCAATGAATTTGACTACTCCAGGTATTTCATATGAGTGGAAGCACACAGTATTCATCTTTCTGTGACTGGCTTATTTCACTTAGCATAGTGTCTGTAAGGTCTTCCTTGGTGGCTCAGAGGGTAAAGCGTCTGCCTGCGACGTGGGAGACCCGTGTTCTATCCCCGGGTTGGGAAGATCCTTGAAGAAGGAAATGGCAACCCACTCCGGTACTTTTGCCTGGAAAATCCCATGATCGGAGAAGCCTGGCAGGCTACAGTCCATGGGGTCACAAAGAGTTGGACACGACTGAGCGACTTCACTTTCACTTTCAGTGTCCTTAAGTTTCATCCATGTTGTAGCATGTGCCAGAATTTCCCTCCTTTCTAAGGTTGAATAATATTCCATCATTTATGCATTCATCCATCCATGAATACTTGGATCGTTTTTATCTTTTGGCAAATGTGAATGTTTCTATAACACTAGTGTATAGTTATTTCTTCCAGACCTTGTTTTCCGTTCTTTTGGGTATAAACCCAGACGTGCAATTGCCGGATTATATGATAATTCTATTTTTATTTTTTTTTGGGGGGAACTGCCATACTGTTTTGCATAATTGTTTTTCAGTTTTACCTACACAATGATATGGCACATGGTCCCAATTTTCCCACATCCTTGCCAATACCTGTTGTTTTCTGTTTTTTTTTTTTTTAATTTAAATTTTATTTTGTATAGTAGTATTTTTTATAGTAGTATTTTATATCCTAATGGATATGAGGTGGTATCTCATTCGGCTTTTTAAAAATTTTTTTATTTTTCGACATGTACACACCACTGTATTTATATGTGTATTTTTGGCTGCGCTGGTTTTCATTGCTGCATGTGGGCTTGTTCTAGTTTGGAGAGAGGGGCACTCCCTGGTTGTGCATGGGCTCCTCGCTGCAGTGGCTCCTCTTGCTGCAGAGCACAGGCCCTAGGTGCACAGGCTTCAGTAGCTGCAGCTCAGGTCTCAGGTGGGGCTCTAGAGCATGGGCTAGTAGATGTGGGGCACAAGCTTAGTCGCTCAGCAGCATGTGGACTCTTCTCTGACCAGGGATTGAACCCATGTTCCCTGCCTTGGCAGGCAGATTCCTATCCACTGCACCACCGGGACGTCCTCCTTGTGCTTTCTTTTTTAAATATTTAATTTAAGAGTAATTGCTTTACAATATTTTGTTGACTTCCGCCATACCTCAACATGAATCAGTCATAGGTGCTTTTGATTTGTGTTTCTCTAATGATTAGTGAGGTTGAGCATCTTTTTATGTACTTGTCTGTTTGTATACCTTCTTTGGAGAAATGTTTCTTCAAGTCTTTCACACACTTTTAAAATTGAAATATAGTTGACTTACAGTGTTGTGTTAGTTTCTGGTATACAGCAAAGTGATTCAGCTATGTATATAGACATAGTCTTTTAGGTTCTTTTCCAAATCTTTTTCAGGTTCTTTTCCATTGTATGTTAAAGCAAGTATTAAATATAATTCCTTGTGCTGTACAGTAGGACCTTATTGTTTGCCTGTTTTATATATAGCAGTGTGTATCTGTTAATCCCAAGTTCCTAACTTATCCCTCCCCTCACCTTTTCCCATTGGTAACCATATCTTATTTATTTTTTGGCTGCACCGGGTCTTCACTGCTGCATGAGAGCTTTCTCTAGTAGTGAGAAGAGGGAGCTACTCTTTAGTCACTGTTCACCGGCTTCTCATTGTAGTGGTTTCTCTTGTGGAGCCCAAGATCTAGGGTGAATGGGCTCAGTAGTTGCAGGTTCTGGGCTACAGAGTGCAGGCTCAGTGGTTGTGCTGCACAGACTTAATTGCCTCATGGCATATGGGATCTTCTGGGATCAGGGATTGAACCCGTGTCATCTGCATTGGCAAGTGGACTCTTAACCATTGATTCACCAGGGAAACCCTATTAGCTTGTTTTTTATCATATACTTTTAGATTGGATTGTTTGAGATTTTTGTTGTTGATTTTTAGTAATTATTTTTATATATACTAGATATTAATCTCTTACCAGATATATGATTTGCAAATATCTTCTCCCATTCTATGGATTATCTTTTCACTCTGTTGACTTTGTCCTTTGATGTGCAGAAGTTTTGAATATTCATGTAGTACAATTTATCTATTTTTACTCTTCTTGCCTTTACTTTTCGGTGTCATGCTTCAGACTGTTTTATCTTAAAGCAATCACAGTTTCCTGCTCTCCTGTTATGACTGGAGAAGGAAATGGCAATCCACTCCAGTATATAATTACAATCAATGAAAAGCCCTGATTGGATCTGTTATGCCTACTGCTGTTAAGCCTGGGGACCTTCATTCTACCTTCTCAACATTTGTTTCTCTAAAGTTTACTCACCCTTCAGTTCAGTTCAGTTCAATTCCGTTCAGTTCAGTTGCTCAGTCGTGTCCAACTCTTTGGGTCTCCATGGACTGCAATGTCAGGCTTCCCTGTCCATCACCAACTCCTGGAGCTTACTCAAACTCATGTTCATTGAGTGGGTGATGCCATCCAACCGTCTCATCCTCTGTCATCCCCTTCTCCTCCTACCTTCAATGATTCCCAGCATCAGGGCCTTTTCCAGTGAGTCAGCTGTTTGCATCAGGTGGCCAAAATATTGGAGTTTCAGCTTCAGCATCAGTCCTTCCAATGAATATTCAGGAATGATTTCTTTTAGGGTGGACTGGTTGGATCTCCTTGCAGTTCAAGGGACTCTCAAGTCCATCACCACAGTTCAAAAGCATCAATTCTTTGGCTTTCAGCCTTCTTTATAGTCCAACTCTCACATCCATAGATGACTACTAGAAAAACCATAGCTTTGACTAAATGGACCTTTGTTGGCAAAGTAATGTCTCTGCTTTTTAATATGCTATCTAGGTTTGTCATAGCTTTTCTTCCAAGGAACAAGCCCCTTTTAATTTCATGGCTGCAGTCACCATCTGCAGTGATTTTGGAGACCAAAAAATAAAGTCTGTCACTGTTTACATTGTTTCCCCATCTATTTGCCAGGAAGTGATGGGACCAGATGCCATGATCTTAGTTTTCTGAATGTTGATTTTTAAGCCAGTGTTTTCACTCTCTTCTTTCACTTTCTTTTTTTTTCTCCATTAAGAGTTTTAATTTATTTTTGTAATGTATTTATTTATTTATTATTGTTAAAAATTTTACTTCAATCAAATATAATTTAAGAAACCTATGAGAAATAGTCTATTACATTTACCTTTTTCACAGCTTAGTCTTTTTTTTTTTTTTTACTTTACAATATTGTATCTTTCACTTTCACCAAGAGGCTGCCATAAGGGTGGTGTCACCTGCGTATCTCAGGCTATTGATATTTCTTTTGGCAATCTTGATTCCAGCTTGTGCTTCATCCAGTCCTGCATTTCTCATGATGTACTCTGCATGTAAGTTAAATAAGCAGGGTGACAGTATACAGCCTTAACATAATCCTTTCCTGATTTGGAAGCAGTCTGTTGTTCCATACCAGTTTTAACTGTTGCTTCTTGACCTGCATACAAATTTCTCAGGAGGCAGATCAGGTGGTCTGGTATTTCCATCTCTTTAAGAATTTTTCACAGTTTGTTGTGATCCACACAGTCAAAGGCTTTGGCATAGTCAATAAAGCAGAAGTAGATGTTTTTCTGGAACTCTCTTGCTTCTTTGATGATCCAATGAATGTTGGCAATTTGATCTCTGGTTCCTCTGCCTTTTTGAAATCCGGCTTGAACATCTGGAGGTTCATGGTTCACATACTGTTGAAGCCTGGGTTGGAGAATTTTGAGCATTACTTTGTAGCATGTGAGATGAGTGCCATTGTGTGGTAGTTTGTGCATTCTTTGGCATTGCCTTTCTTTGGGATTGGAATGAAAACTGACCTTTTCCAGTCCTGTGGCCACTGCTGAGTTTTCCAAATTTGTTGGCATATTGAGTGCAGCACTTTCACAGCATCATCTTTTAGGATTTTAAATAGATCAACTGGAATTCCATCACCTCCACTAGCTTTGTTGATAGTGATGCTTCCTAAGGCCCACTTGACTTCACATTCCAGGATGTCTGGCTCTAGCTGAGTGATCACACCATCATGATGATCTGGGTTGTGAAGATCTTTTTTGTATAGTTCTGTGTATTCTTGCCACCTCTTCTTAATATCTTCTGCTTCTGTTAGGTCCATACCATTTCTGTCCTTTATCGTGCCCATCTTTGCATGAAATGTTCTCTTGGTATCTCTAATTTTCTTGAAGAGATCTCTAGTCTTTCTCATTCTATTGTTTCCCTCTATTTCTTTGCATTGATCACTGAGGAAGGCTTTCTTATGTCTCCTTGCTATCCTTTGGAACTCTGCATTCAAATGGGTGTATCTTTCCTTTTCTCCTTTACTTTTCAATTCTCTTCTTTTCACAGCTATTTGTAAGGCCTCCTCAGACAACCATTTTGCCTTTCTTTTTCTTGGGGATGGTCTTGATCCCTGTCCCCTGTACAATGTCATGAACCTCCGTCCATTGTTCTTCAGGCACTCTGTTTATCAGATCTAATCCCTGGAATCACCCTTAAAGGCCAGGCCAACTGATTCTTCCAGCAAGAAACCCTCTGTCTAGCATTCCCCACTGGGATAGAGTTTTTTTTCTCTTGGTCCTTGTGCTTGATTACAGGCCTCTCAGAGTGTTCTATGGATTAAGCGTACTGATTTATATACATTACATCTCTCAGTAGACTGTGAGCTCCTTGGGGGCAGGGATAATTTTGCATATCTGTGTCCTCTACAGTACTAGCATTGTGCCTTGTGTTTAGCAGTTCTAGCCCAGACTGGTTGACATGGCAGTTACATTCTGTTCCACAAATTATGGTACTCATTGAGTAGGCTCTTTTCATTGGGGTAGATAGCAATCAAATAATTTAAAACATGGATTTTAGAGGTCAAGTCTGGATTTGAATTTTGTTCTTGTCACTCACAAGATACATGACTTTGGGGGAAGTTCCTTAATCTCTCCATGCCTTGCCTTTCTCATCTATAAAGTGGACAAGATGAAAAGCACCAAATTTACTAGGGTTTGTGAGAGGATAAAGCATGTGAGCACTCAGCATTGTCCCTGGGGACGCACTCAGGGGAAGCTAGTGATGTGCTCAGGGAGAGTTAGTGATGGCTATTATTTTTTTTTTACCTGTATCTGCAAACAATTGTTTGTTCTCTTAGACCCATCACAAGGTGCTGTGATTGTCTTCCTGCTGCAGAAATCGTGAATTCTTGATGACAGACACCCTGCCTCTGTATCCCCCAGTGACCAGCACAGTGTCCAGCAAACTTAAGTCATCAGTGTTCGTTGGGTGAATGAATGAATCTGAGACTTTTGAACTGCAGCCCCCACCTTATATGTATGGAAACATTGCTGTTATTAGTAGGTATCACACTGTGGGGTCTTATAAATGCATACTATCAATGATTTATTTGGTTTTAGGGAAGTATGTGGAAGACAGTGTGAAAGACAGACTTGTAAATTATGAACTTTAAAATAAGCAGAATGGATTAGAATGCCACAAGAGGATTGATAATAGTAGGAGCAGACAGGTGGAGGTGGCTCAGATGGTAAAGCATCTGTCCACAATGCAGGAGACCTGGGTTCGATCCCTGAGTTGGGAAGATCTCCTGGAGAAGGAAATGGCAACCCACTCCAGTACTCTTGCCTGGAGAATCCCATGGACAGAGGAGCCTGGTAGGCTACTGTCCTTGGGGTCGCAAAGAGTTGGACACGACTGAGCAACTTCACTTTCACTTTCACTTTCAAGGTAGGTGTGGGGGATGGCTTTATGGAGATGACGTTTGAAGTAAGGTTTTAAGAATGAGTACAATCTTGGTTAAATAAATCCACCTGCTTGTTTAAATCCTAATCAACCACTAAAATCTAAGATAGATGCTTCCTCTATCCTGAAGATACTTGTTTTGCCCCACCTGCATATATCTTCCCTCTTTTGAGCATCCATGGTGCTTTCTTTCTTATCTTCTTACCACCTGCAGTTATAGTACTTAATCTACATGAAGTGATCTAAAAATTTTGTGCATTGAATCATAGCATCTTTACTTACATGCAAGGGCTTCCCTGGTGGCTCAGAGGTTAAAGCGTCTGCCTCCAGTGCAGGAAACCCGGGTTCAATCCCTGGGTCGGGAAGATACCCTGGAGAAGGAAATGGCAACCCACTCCAGTATTCTTGCCTGGAGAATCCCATGGACAGAGGAGCTTGGTAGGCTACCATCTATGGGGTCGCACAGAGTCGGAGACAGCTGAAGTGACTTAGCAGCAGCAGCAGTGCCTAGAATGTGCCAGGTACCATGTCAGGTACTCTGCAGATCCTTACAGCCACCCTATGAAGAAGATATTATTATCAGAATTTTTAAATGAGGAAACTGAGGATTAAGTAATACAAAAGTTGAGTAGTTGGGTCAGGATTGGAACTCACTTCTGTTGGACTCCCAAACTGCTGCTCTTAACTGAGTGGCTACTATATGATGCACTGTACAGTTGGGGGGGGGATAGCTGCTGTAGTAGAAACTGGTGACCAGTACATATGACAAGAGTCTTGTTCACTAGGCAGAGAGTGCCAAACTGTGACCGGATTAGCATTTGTCATTTTTTTCCTAGCCATCTAAGAACACAGGGAAATCCCCTGGACAGAGGAGCCTCACCGTCTACAGTGCATGAGGTCTGGAAGAGTCAGACACTGCTTAGCAACTAAATAGCAGCAAGGACACAGGGAATCCAGTGATCAGTAGGTGGCGCTAGAACCCCATATGATTGTATAATTTCTCCAGTTTGCTTCCAAAGTATAAATAGTTCGAAGTTGTCTAGTTAAGTCGGAGTCTAGGTGGCATATTGGGGTGTTGTTGGCAACCAGGTTGCAAATGTAGACTGCAGCCAGATCACGGAGGGCTTCTGTGAGCATGCAGTTGACACATACACTTATTGGGCATGCACCATGATCAGCCAGTTTGTGTGCATGTGTGCCTACCTTTCTAAATGTTACAGAGAAAAATCAAGGCATGCAGGTAACAAATTTCATTTCAAAGTACTATGTGATAAATAAAAAATACTATGTGAAAAATCAGATCAGATGGGCACTGTCTATGCCACCCCACTAGGGTTGCTTTATTATGCTTTACTATAAAGGGCTGCAAACTCTGAGTTCCTGGCCCCCTCCCTGCCATATACACACTTTATTCAGAGGCATCTTTGTTGTTCCATCATCTTCAAGCCTTCCATGTTGGAAACTTGCTTCTTTCTCATTGCCTTATATGGTAAAGGAGAAGGGTAGAGCAAAATCATTTTGAAGCGACCACTGTTTTTGATGTAGAGGGTACAGTGGCAAACAGGACAAACAGAATCCTTGTTCTTGTGGGCCTTAAGTTCCAACTGAGGGGAGATGACTATAAACAAGTAGTGTGAAAACAATGTACCAGATATGAAAAGTGCTGACAATAGTGACAAAAAGAGGAGGATGTAGTTGAGAGTGATTGGAAGACTATTCTTTAAGATTAAAAGTTAGAGAAAGCTTCTCTGAGGAGGTATACTCTTTAGCTGATACCTAGATGAAATAGGAAGGCAGCCATATAAATCGGGGAGATGCCCATTCCAGACCAAAAAAAAAAAGTTAGCTGTTCTAAATAGGAACCAGCTTATCCTACCAGAATCAAAGAAAGAAGGCCAGAATGGTTGGTGACTGTACAAGAGAGTGTTGAAAGATGAGGTCTGGAAGAGACCCAACATAGAAAGGCCCTGGGAAGAATGTTGAATGTAATCTTCAGTGTGGTGAGAAACTGTCAAGAATTTTAAGCAGGGGAGTGACATGATGTGGTTTACATTCTGCAGAGGAGTAAGGACCTGCATCAGGAAGCTATTGCTGTATCCCAGGAGAGAGATGGTGGTGATGGGGGTGTTAGGACTAGACATGGCAGTGATGGTGAATTTGCTGCTACTGCTGCTAAGTTGCGTCAGTCGTGTCCGACTCTGCGCGACCCCATAGACAGAAGCCCACCAGGCTCCTCTGTCCCTAGGATTCTCCAGGCAAGAACACGGATGGTGAATTTGGGCCACCCTATATTTTGAGACAGAAACAAAAGGACTTGCTGATGAGTTTGATTTGGGAGGAAAGAATGATTACAACAAAGTATATACCTTAGGTTTTTGCCTGAGCATTGTGGATGGTGCTACCGACTTACTAAAATGGGGGACATTAAAGAAGAAACAAGTTAAATCGAGAGTTCTGTTTGGGAATGCTAAGACTGAGATGCTATTTAGATGTCCGAGTGGAAATGCCAAGTAGATTATTGGAGAATATATGAGCCTGGAGTTTAGGAAAGACATTAGAGATGAAGATTGGAGAGCCTCAGAAATACTGACACATTTAAAGCCAAAGGACAGGATAAAATAGCCCATAGTTAGAGGAGAAAATAGCTCAGGAGTCAGTCCCAAGGGGAAGAAAGTTGGGCTGCAGTGAAATAAAGAACAGTTTTCTGCAAGGGAATGATGTGCCTTTCTAATTTAGGTATATTTGGAGGAAGCGCTGTGAGTTATCTTCACAGTTTTCATGATTCGCTCAGAGTTTGAGAATAGATGGTGCTTAAGAGGGACAGTCTTCATTTTCAGTTGAAAAAATTTGGAAGGTTGCTCTATGGTTTAGATCCAGAGAGCTGTTTTTTTTTTGTTTTGCTGACGGCAGAGCCTACTTCTGGTTAGCCTGTAACACATTAAAATGTTTCTTCTCCCTCCTTTCACACCCACTTAAGGGCAGACCCCCACTCTCATCTTTGGTTTTGGGCTCAGCTTTGATAGCCCTGCAGTCTGCCATGTTCCAAGGTCTGCATGGGCTTAGGTTGTACCTGTGATGGGGAAGTTCTACAGATCAAGTTCATCTAGTTCAATTCAGTCGCTCAGTCGTGTCTGACTCTTTGAGACCCCATGGACTGCAGCATGCCAGGCTTTCCTGTCCGTCACTGGCTCTTGGAGCTTGCTCAAACTCATGTCCATCGAGTTGGTGATGCTATCCAACCATCTCATCCTCTGTCATCCCCTTCTCCTCCTGCCTTCTATCTTTCCCAGCATCAGGGTCTTTTCCAGTGAGTCAGTTTTTTGGATCAGGTGGCCAAAATATTGGAGTTTCAGCTTCAGCATCAGTCCTTCCAATGAATATTCAGGACTGATTTCCTTTAGGATTGACTGGTTGGATCCCTTGGACTGTCCAAGGGACTCTCAAGAGTTTTCTCCAACACCACAGTTCCAAAGCATCAGTACTAAAGTGCTCAGCTTTCTTTATAGTCCAACTCTCACATCCATACATGACTACTGGAAAAATCATAGCTTTGCCTAGATGGACCTTTGTTGGCAAAGTAATGTCTCTGCTTTTTCATATGCTGTCTAGGTTGATCATAGCTTTTCTTCCAAGGAGCAAGTATCCTTTAATTTCATGGCTGCAGTCACCAGTGATTTGAAGCTCCCCAAAATAAAGTCTGTCACTGCTTCCATTGTTTCTCCATCTATTTGCCATGAAATGATGGGACCAGATGCCATGATCTTAGTTTTCTGAGTGTTGAGTTTTAAGCCAACTTTTTCACTCTCCTGTTTCACTTTCATCAAGAGGCTCTTTAGTTCTTTGCTTTCTGCCATAAGGGTGGTGTCATCTGCCTACCTGAGGTTATAGATATTTCTTTTGGCAATCTTGATCCCAGCTTGTGCTTCATCCAGTCCAGCATTTTGCATGATGTATTCTGCATATAAGTTAAATAAGCAGGGTGACAATACACAGCCTTGGCGCACTCCTTTCCCAATTTGGAACCAGTCCATTGTTCCACGTCCAGTTCTAATTGTTGCTTCTTGATCTGCATACAGATTTCTCAGGAGGCAGATCAAGTGGTCTGCTATTCCCATCTCTTAAGAATTTTCCACAGTTTGTTGTGATCCACACAGTCAAAGGCTTTGGCATAGTTAATAAAGCAGAAGTAGATGTTTTCCTGGAACTCTCTTGCTTTTTTGATGCTCCAGTGAATGTTGGCTACTTGATCTCTGGTTCCTCTGCCTTTTTGAAATCCAGCTGGAACATCTGAAAGTTCTCGGTTCACATACTGTTGAAGCCTGGCTTGGAGAATTTTGAGCATTACTTTACTAGCGTGTGAGATGAGTGCCATTGTGTGGTAGTTTGTGCATTCTTTGGCATTGCCTTCTTTGGGATTAGAATGAAAACTGACCTTTTCCAGTCCTGTGGCCACTGTTGATTTTCCAAATTTGCTGGCTTATTGAGTGCAGCACTTTCACAGCATCATCTTTTAGGATTTTAAATAGATCAACTGGAATTCCATCACCTCCACTAGCTTTGTTTGTAGTGATGCTTCCTAAGGGCAACTTGACTTTGCATTCCAGGATGTCTGGCTCTAGCTGAGTGATCACACCATCGTGATGATCTGGGTTGTGAAGATCTTTTTTGTATAGTTCTTCTGTGTATTCTTGCCACCTCTTCTTGATATCGTCTGCTTCTGTTAGGTCCATACCATTTCTGTCCTTTATCGTGCCCATCTTTGCATGAAAAGTTCCCTTGGTATGTCTAATTGTTTTGAAGAGATCTCTAGTCTTTCTCATTCTGTTGTTTTCCTCTATTTCTTTGCATTGATCACTGAGGAAGGCTTTCTTATGTCTCCTTGCTATCCTTTGGAACTCTGCATTCAAATGGGTGTATCTTTCCTTTTCTCCTTTACTTTTCAATTCTCTTCTTTTCACAGCTATTGGTAAGGCCTCCTCAGACAACCATTTTGCCTTTTTGCCTTTCTTTTTCTTGGGGATGGTCTTGATCCCTGTCTCCTGTACAGTGTCACGAACCTCCATCCATAGTTCTTCAGGCACTCTCTATCAGATCTAATCCCTTGAATCTATTTGTCACTTCCACTGTAAAATCATAAGGGTTTTGATTTAGGTCATAGCTGGATAGTCCAGGAGTTTTCCCTACGTTCTTCAATTTAAGGCTGAATTTGGCAATAAGGAGTTCAGTTCATGATCTCAGCCATAGTCAGCCCCTGGTCTTGTTTTTGCTGACTGTATAGAGCTTCTCCATCTTTGGCTGGAAAGAATGTAATCAATTGATTTTGATATTGACCATCTGGTGATGTCCATGTGTAGAGTCTTCTCTTGTGTTGTTGAAAGCGAGTGTTTGCTATGACAAGTGTGTTCTCTTGGCAAAACTCTTGTTAGCCTTTGCCCTGCTTCATTTTGTACTCCAAGGTCAAATTTGCCTGTTACTCCAGCTATCTCTTGACTTCCTACTTTTGCATTCCAGTCCCCTATAATGAAAAGGACATCTCTTTTGGGTGTTGGTTCTAGAAGATCTTGTAGATCTTCATAGAACTGTCCAACTTCAGCGTCTTCCGTATTACTGGTTGGGGCATAGACTTGGATTACTGTGATATTGAATGGTTTGCCTTGGAAATGAACAGAGATCATTCTGTCATTTTTGAGACTGCACCCAAGTACTGCATTTTGGACTCTTTTGTTGACTATGAGGCCTACACCTAACTCCGTCCATATATTAGCTGTTTCTCTCCATCCCAAACATCTGTCCTGCCAGTTTTCCTCTCATTTTCTGCTAAGAAAACTTTGTGGCTCCTACTATTAACAGAAAGAAAAAATCCCAGATAGAAAGGCTTCATGGTAGATTTTGAGGTCCTCCATGATCTAGCTCACTTTGCCCTTTCAGCTTTGACTCTCTTTAGTGTCTATTTGTATACCTCTTGCTTCATCAAACTTTCCTGGGCTTTCCTTCGCTATATTTACTTGTGCTGTTTCCTAGCCTGGTTGCCTTAATTGCTCCCATTCTTTACTGCCTGGCTCACCCACTGAGAGCCTCCATGACCCCTGAGTCGCTTCCAGATTTTGAGACCACTCACCCTGGTTTATTCTCCACCCTCTACTTTAGCTTTCTGGGGCGAGTCTAAGTTGTGGAAAACATTTGTGAAGAAGACCCATCTTACCTATGAACAATTATACCGTTTAAACAGCAGCCAGCATATGGGCCTCCCCACTGAGCTTAAGTCCCAGGACAAGCTGTGACTTTTCTCATCCCCTCTCTCCTAGGATCATGGCCCTAGTTTAGATGCTTTCCTTATAAAGCCTTTTAAAAATCTTTTCAAGCAGAGCTACTCCCTTCTTGGTGTCATGACAGCAATTTTCATGTACTTAGGACATTTTTGTCTTATTTAATGGTTTTTTTTGCTGTACACATATTTCTTGCTATTAGATAGGAATCTTCTTCAGGAAAGAAATTGTTGTTATGAGTTTTTATATCCTTCCTATGGTGAAGATGATCTGATAGTCCTCAGTATCCATTCTTATCTACTTCTGTGTTTCCCAGACTCCCTTATGTTAGAGTTCTAGATGTGAATTACATTTTATCAGGTGATTTTACATGATATTTGGAAGATATTGTGATTTGGGTTATTTCTGTTGGCAAATAAGGTTATGGAGTCATGGATGTTGATAGGCAATTTCGGCAGTAATGTGAGGCCACTTCTAGATTCCAGCTTTCTCATTCCTTAACTGCAGCACTGGTGATGTATTGAACCCAATAGTTCCAGAAATTGCTTCCTATTTTTCAATGATTCAACCCATATAATTCTGGGCACTAATTCCCCTTTTGATTAAAATATCCAAAGAGGTTATTTTTCCATTCACTTACTGAATAAGGGTCTCATTAATTTCCCTTGTCTATTACTGCATAATAGATAGGAAAGCCCTAATAAATATTCAGTTGAATTTATTCTGAAGTCAGACTTATTTTCTCCATCTTCCTATCTATTCAACAAATGATGAGGGACACTAAACTTCAGTGGAGGCACTAAGTGCTAAGTAGTACAAGTTTGAGTGAGATATGGTCTTATTTCCAGGTTGGTAGAGGAGATAATTACTATAGTGTAACAAATGATATCGCAGGAATGAGTAAAAATTTAGGGGAAAGAATGCTTGGAGTATCCAGGGAAGCTGCCCATAGGTGTGATATTTTAGTTGGGACACAGAGGATGCTGAGGTTTTTGCCAGACTGAAAGAGGGGGGAAGGTATTCCAGGCTGTGGAATTGTATATTAAAAATATGAATTATTGAAAGTCTATGGTATGCTAAGAAAAAGTATTAAATGCTCCTTGGAGGAGTCTTTCATGAGATTAGGCTGGGTAGGTCATCTGGGTTAGATTGTGGAAGTCCTGTGTGCCATGCTAAGGAGTATGAACTTTATTCTCAGGTCACTGAAGAGAAGGGAGGTTAAGGTGGTGGAATGGAGAAGTGGGAAGAGATTTAAGAGGTGTGGTGGATGTAGAGTTGGCAAGACTTAATGATCACTTGCGGGCTTCCTTGGTGGCTCAGATGGTAAAGAATCTGCCTACAATGCAGGAGACCTGAGTCCAATCCCTGGGTCAGGAAGATCACCTAGAGAAGGAAGTGGCAACCCACTCCAGTATTCTTGCCTGGAGAATCCCATGGATAGAGGAGCCTGGTGGGCTACAGTTCATGGGGTCGCAAAGAGTCAGACACAACTGAATAAGCGCACACACACACAATGATCACTTGAATATGGAGCTGAGTGGAAGGGGTCAAATTTGACTCCTCTGCAGGGGAAGGAACTGAAGATGATGTTTAGATAAGTTCCTTTTGACTCCTTGTTATTTGTTTCATATTGATTCTTATTTTTTAAGTGCTCAGGAGCTCAAAGAACAAAGAGAGCTTAAAAGTGGAGAAATGATTTCTTATCCTTGGAAAATGCCCACAAGTGAAGATAGGATGGCCCCATAGTGAAGAAGGAAAAGAGTCACTGAGGTTGATGCTCACCAATCATTTATTGGGTATTTTAATACAATTCCATAGACTTTCTCATGAAAGGTTTTCAGGCTCCAGGAACTAGGGATCAACAGTGTTGGCTTGTTGGAATCTGCAAACAGATGAAATGTTTGCTGTTTCGTGTGATCAGAAACTAAAAGGCATCAAACTGGAATCAGTCCAATCAGCTCTCATGATAGCTCAGTGGCCAGTCTTGATGAGGGGTAGAGACATGGGCATGGGGGTGTTGTGGACGTCTAGCAGCCTCTCACTGTATTTCATTTTAGTGTAGGCTACGAGGCTTGCAATTCTTGATGGTTTAGCCACAAGAGCTCTCTAAGTCCTGGTGTCCTCTCCTCAGGTTATAATGTGTATCTTCAGAATGCCTTTCCTGTTTCTGAACTTTTGAGTGAAATTCTTACCTTTCAATGATCCAATCCTGTCCCACCTATACAGAGAACAAACCAGGAAATGATTTAAATCCCCAAATTAATCAAAATTGGGATCTGATTATTTCACCCAATTTACCACTCAGATTTTACCCAACCAGAGCACTCTGGAATTGCTGATCGAAGAACTGAAATGCCCTAGAAGTGAATACTAGTTCCTAAAAGCATCCTTGTGGTTAGATAGAGTAGAGGAGAGAATGAAGATACACATTTTAAATTTCTTAAGCAGAAGTAAGGATGAACTTGATGTGTAGATTTCTTCCTTGGCTTCGTGTTGCTTTAGCTCTTGGTGCAATGCACAGCCTAGTGCTGAACCCCTTTCTGCTCTTGTACATAGTCATAGAGTGGATTGGGAGCAATAGTTGCCTTGATAGGGTGACTTCCACCCTGTTCTCTTCTTTGGGGCCTCCCAGCATTCTGGGTTGGATGGAAGGCCAGGTCACTGCGTCTTCCTTGGGAACTTGGACTCTGGCCATCTTCATTCGTATGGAATTTTTCTCTGTTGGCACATCCTTGCTGGGTCCCTTGGGACTGTTGATACTGGGACTCTTGATACCTTTCTTTATCCTTATGGGTTTGCTGATCCTGTTGTTGTTGACAGTTTTGATCCTCTTCATGGGTTTGCCTGTCTCGTCTCTGACGGGTCTGCTCATCTTCATGGGTTTGCCTGTCTCGTCGCTGACGGGTCTGCTCATCTTCATGTGTTTGCCTGTCTCGTCGCTGACGGGTCTGCTCATCCTCATGGGTTTGCCTGTCTCGTCTCTGACGGGTCTGCTCATCCTCATGGGTTTGCCTGTCTCGTCTCTGACGGGTCTGGTCATCTTCATGGGTTTGCCTGTCTCGTCTCTGACGGGTCTGCTCATCCTCATGGGTTTGCCTGTCTCGTCTCTGATGGGTCTGCTCATCCTCATGGGTTTGCCTGTCTCGTCTCTGATGGGTCTGCTCATCCTCATGGGTTTGCCTGTCTCGTCTCTGACGGGTCTGCTCATCCTCATGGGTTTGCCTGTCTCGTCTCTGACGGGTCTGCTCATCCTCATGGGTTTGCCTGTCTCGTCTCTGATGGATCTGCTCATCTTCACGTGTTTGCCTGTCTCGTCTCTGATGGGTCTGCTCATCCTCATGGGTTTGCCTGTCTCGTCTCTGATGGGTCTGGTCATCTTCATGGGTTTGCCTGTCTCGTCTCTGATGGATCTGCTCATCTTCATGGGTTTGCCTGTCTTGACTCTGACCAGTCTGCTGATCCTCACGAGTCTGCCTGTCTCGTCTCTGATGGGTCTGCTCATCTTCATGGGTTTGCCTGTCTCGTCGCTGACGGGTCTGCTGATCCTCACGAGTCTGCCTGTCTCGTCTCTGACCAGTCTGCTCATCTTCATGGGTTTGCCTGTCTCGTCTCTGACGGGTCTGCTCATCTTCACAGGTTTCCCTGTCCCATGTCTCCCATGGAGTTTCCTGACCCTCATGACTGTGTCTACCACAGCTTTGGTGGTCCTGCTCTTCCTCTGCCTGGTGGCTCTGCTTCTCACCATGACTCTGCCTGGTCTGGGCCTGTCTGTGGTCCTGCTCACTACTGTGTGACTGCCAGTCTCTCCGTTTGTGACAGGGTGGCCTTTCTTGCTGAATTTGTGCTACTAGTTTGTGTTGGGTATCCTCTTCAGACTCCCATGCCTGGCGACTATTCTGCTGCCCTTCCCTAGTCTGGGATCTCTGTCCCTGATTTCGGTTTACTTCCTGTCCTTGAGTCTGTTGACTTGGTCTTCCTGGCCTTCCAGATTGCTCAACATGTGAGTCTCTGCTTGTTCCCTCACTCCCTTGGAAGTACCTATTTTGCCTAGTTTCCCCAGTCTCTGACTGACCGTATTGAGAGTTCACAGCTTGTCTGTCTGTCTGACTATATCGAGTGCTCAGGCCTTGTCTGTCTGTCCCACCATAGTGGGAAATCTGGCCTTGTCTGTCTGTCTGACCATAGTGCGAGCTCAGGCTTTGTCTGTCCGTCTGATCATAGTGAGAGCTCAGGCCTTGTCTGTCCGTCTGACCATAGTGAGAGCTCAGGCCTTGTCTGTCTGTCTGGCCATAGTGAGAGCTCAGGCCTTGTCTGTCTGTCTGGCCATAGTGAGAGCTCAGGCCTTGTCTGTCTGTCTCACCATAGTGGGAAATCGGGCCTTGTCTGTCTGTCTGATCATAGTGAGAGCCCAGGCCTTGTCTGTCTGTCTGGCCATAGTGAGAGCTCAGGCCTTGTCTGTCCGTCTGGCCATAGTGAGAGCTCAGGCCTTGTCTGTCTGTCTGACCAGATTGAGAGCTCTGGCCTTGTCTGTCTGTCTGATCATAATGGTAACTCTGGCCTTGTCTGTCTGGCCTTGTCTGGCTATAGTGAGTGCTCAGACCTTGTCTGTCTGTCTGGCCACAGTGAGAATCCAATTCTTGCCTATTTCTCTGACCACAGCCTGATTTCTGACCCAGCCTTCCAGACTGTTCATTATAAGAACCCGATTCCTGTTGGTTTGTGTGGCTATACTGAGGGTCCTCTCTAAGTCTTCCAGACTGGCCATAGCTTAACTGTTGTCCAAGCCTATCAGATTGGCTATAATGAGAATCTTGAAGTTGTTTCTCATACTGATTTAGGGCAAAGACATAGCCCTGTCTTTCAGGATTGCCACTGCCAGATTTATTACTCAGTCTTTGACCAGAGCTGGAGTCCTGACCCTGTCCCTCAGTCTGCCCATAGTGGGAGTCGCTGTCTGGTCTCTGAGTCTGACCATAGCGGAAGTCCCTGTCTGGTCTCTGAGTCTGCCCATAGTGGGAGTCCCTGTCTGGTCTCTGAGTCTGCCCATAGTTGGAGTCCCTGTCTGGTCTCTGAGTCTGCCCATAGCGGGAGTCCCTGTCTGGTCTCTGAGTCTGACCATAGCGAGAGTCCCCGTCTTGTCTCTCAGATTGATCTTGGTGGGTATCCTGGCTTTGTTTCTCAGACTGACTGTGGCAGGAATCCTGCCTTTCCCCCTCATGCCTCCTCCTGTGTTGTCTGCCTGTATTTCTTGGAAACGTATGGCCTTGTGTTCCCTCCTGCTTCCTTTCTTGCTGAGAGGTTCTATCTCCATATGATTCATTATCCAGCCTATGATAGCAGGCTTGGGCCAACTGGAACACCATCAGGAGATATTCATGAAAATCAACATGCTCATTTCTGTTTCTATCCAAGAGGCTCAAGATGGTTTCCACAGTCTCTGGGTCATTTGGTCTCTGTGCGAAGATAAAACAAGCAAAAAAATCAGATGTTCGCTTATGGATAGTGTCAGTATCTGTGCCCCAGTCCATTTAGTCCTGCATAAACCTTCGATTGAGAACCCACTAATCTAAAGTGGCCCATGCTTGGTTCTAGTCTTTGATAAGCTGGTTCTCAGAATCTCATCCCTTGCTGGACCAATGGGAGCATGACAATAGGGATAGATACACTTATTTAAAATCGGCTTCATTAATAATTACTTTGAATCATTTGAAGAAGCTATCCCATTCCATCCCGTGCTATGTTGTAATTGTTTGTTCATCTGTTTTTTCTAACCACACTGTGAGATCCTGGAGGGAGGGGAAGCTGGTTTTATTCATGTTTGTATCCCCAGTGCCCAGAATGGTGCTGGTAGGTAGTAGATGTTCAGTGACTTTTTACTGAACAAATGAATGAATGAGATGTGTGGACAGCACTTAAATATGGAAATCAAGGTACAAATCTCAGATTTTCTCCTGAGAAATGATTTCCAGCCTGAAGCTGTACTCCTCTTGTTTGAATAAAAATACAAGGAGGTGTGTGTGTGTGTGTGTGTGTGCGTGTGTGTGTGTGTGTGTGCTGGAAGAGAACTACTAAGGAGCTGCCTGAAATTCTTTTAGTTATAGGGTAGATCATGAACAAATAAAACAAAAAGCATGACGTTCTAAAGGCAGGCATCACTGTAATTCACACTTGTCTCCATGGCGCTCAAAGTCTGAGCATCTTACCCTGAGGATGTCTCCAAACTCAGCCAAGAGCAGCTGCTTCAACTCTTCCTTGCATAGTGAAGTGGAGTCCCCATTCTCTTTGGCATATCTCTGGAACACCTTAATCACGGTGAGTATGCTGTTCAGGAGTTCGGTCATTTTGGCAAAGATGGAGGAACCTAAAAGAAGAAACATTATATTGTCTATATTTACAATGAAGACCAGGAGACAGCATTTCCAGAGGAAAAGTGGCCCCTTTTGGTCAGGGAAAAAAGTTTAAGAAATGACAGAGCTCATTGTTAGCTATACTCTTTACTCTCTTTGACCCACAGTCAGACTCCAGATATCATGTGTTCAATGGAATAAAGGTGAAAACTATGTGTCCCCTGCTATAGAAAGAGATGATATCCTAGAATACAAAATATTATAAGGATTTTATATGCTCTGTCTTCCACTTCAGATGGGACTTGCTTGATTGAAACACTCATATTAGAACAAAAAGGAAGGGAGATCAGGAAGGCCATAGAGGTAGGGCCAGAAGCCAGTATGATAAGGCACAATTTTCTACCAATGACCAGCACACTGAAGAGGGCACTCGATAGATCCTTCTGAAAAGGCCTCAGTCTTCTGATGAGCTTCACTTAGGTGGGAAAGAAGGCTAGAGGTCTCTTGCCATGTGCCAAGGAAGCTTTCTGAGAGACTAAATTCCAGCAAGTGCTTCTGGCCTGGATAGTCATGTTGGAATATTATAAATATATTGCAAGTAGAATAAGTGGATACAAAAACTGTTCTAGATAAAAATAGCAAGCTAAATTAACTGCATAGATGAGAAGAAATATGTACAGTCAGATAGGTTTACATAGCCATGTTGGGAGGCTGGAGTCTTCTGGAATCTCCATCTCAATAACATTTCTTCTATGATGTAAAAATTCTAGTTACTGAGTTTGCAGGCCTCTAGACTGAAGTCCTAGCTGCAAAGCACACTGGATTTCTAAAAGCATGCCATTGATGCCTCTAGGGATAAGTGACAAATGATGAATTGCAGGACACAAGCAGAGTCCCTTATGGCAATTCATTGCAATGATACTTGAATATTATTGTGGTCCCATGGTCTGGGCCCTTGGCTCTAATGAGCCCTAAACTCTTGGGTCTGGCCTAATTTACACAAAAGGGAAATGCTCCGCTATGGGGGACTGATTTATCCACCAAAAGTTCTAGTCCTCCTTCATTTTGGGATGCCTAGGACACAGAAACAATGGCATGTGTATTTTACAGACTCAGAAGTACATCCCTCTCCCCATCCCTGTGAGCTATCATATTCTCATATAGAGGCAAAAAAGGAAGCAGGAAGGTACCTAAGGCCACAGGGTACCTCCCCAGCCCAGCACGTCACAGCCCCTACCAAAAGGCTCTTGGATTCTGCTGTTGCTTCCCCATGCATGTCTTACCTGCTTGAGGAGGTATCAACAGAAGATTCAGAAGCCGGAGAGGATACTGGACACCTGCAAACCCATCCTATTTATAGGGGTTTTAGTTGTCCTACTAGACCATCCCAGGAGACACCCATTCTGTGGCAGAACCTGAATCACTCTGGGCCCAGCCCAGCGTGACCTCTCCCTCTGCAAACCGTTTGATTTATTTACTTCTCCCATTTACTCATGAAACTTGTCGTCACAGTAGGTGACACCGTTCAAGTCTTGGCCTCATTAATTAGGGGAGTGTATGTGGAGGCATGCATGCAGCTGCTGCTGCTGCTGCTAAGTTGCTTCAGTCGTGTCCAACGCTGTGCGACCCCATAGACGGCAGCCCACCAGGCTCCCCTGTCCCTGGGATTCTCCAGGCAAGAACACTGGAGTGGGTTGCCATTTCCTTCTCCAGTCATGCCTGCAGCAGGGGTCCCAAAAGAGAGAGGCATGGGCCAAGTACATCCTTAGCATGTGTCACTTATCAAGACTAATGGAAGGCAGCAGTCAAATCATACCAAAGAAGGATACTAATCAGATCACGGCACAAAAATCTGACTCTAGGTGGAGAGCCAGGACATAATTATTGGAAGAGATTTGTTTCAGGTTGTTTTGCTAATGTTGGTGTGTGTGTGTGTGTGTGTGTGTGCGCGCGCGCACATGCTTGGTCATGTCTGACTCTTTCAACCCCATGGACTGTAGCCGTCAGGCTCCTCTGTCCATGGCATTTTCCAGGCAAGAACGTAGGAGACAGTATCATCCTCCTTCTCCAGGGCATCATCTTGACCCAAGGATTGAGCCCATGTCTCCTGCATTGGCAGGCAGATTCTTTACCACTGGGAAGCCCAGTGGAAGTGGATATGCATATTTTAATCTATTGATCTATTTTTAATATTTTTTACATTTCTGTTTTTTAAAAAATTACTTATTTATTTTAGACTGTGCTGGGTCTTCATTGCTGTGTGTAGGCTTTCTCTAGTTGCTGTGAGTGGGGGCTTCTCTTTGTTACGGTGCCTTGGCTGCCCGTTGTGGTGGCTTCTCATTGTGGTGCCTTCTCTTGTGGCGCCATGGGCCCCAGATGCTTGGGCTTCGGTAGTTGTGGTACATGGGCTTAGTTGCTCTGCAACATGTGGGATCTTCCTGGACCAGGGATCAAGCCTGTGTCCCATGCACCGGCAGGTGCCTTCTTAACCACTGGACCACCAGGGTAGTCCCTTTAAAATTTTCTTCATTTAACAGCTCTGGAGGCTAGAGGGAGAATTAGATATATGACCAATTTTGTAATGGAGGGATGTGATGATGGTGGAGTTGCCACCACTGGATACTTTTAAATTCTTGCTAAAAAGTTAGAATTGAAGGACAATGTCGAAGTTCATGATATCTGTGAATAGAGCCACTTGTCAGAGACCTGAGTCTCTGTTCTCCATCTCTGCACCTGTGACATGCCAGCAATGTCTCAAAACAGGAGATTCTTAGTAAATGTTTATGGAGTAAATGAACTATTGAATTATGGAGGCATTTGAAAGTCTTGTGTAAAAAAGAAATTTAGAGTTACCTCTCCTTGACTTTTTCCTAGGTATCTGTACCTCAATCAGTTTTTAGTGATGACACTTGCTATTATACTGTGTGCTCAGGATTCTGAAAAGGAATCACAAAAGAACAGAGATATTTTGGTCCAGTTCTAGTAAAGTACCTTCACATACAGAAGGATTTTGAGCACAAGGAGCAAGACAGGAGAAGTGCTGAGTGTTAGCAACCCCAGGAGCATATGGAATCATCATGGGCTGAGCCTAGGCTTCCCTTAGAAGGTGGGGATTTATGTTGTTCCTTGAAGATTCACGTGGGCATGAGAAAATGGAGAAATCCTGGTGGGAGAAGGGAAAGACCAAAGGTACAAAGGTGAGAATTCATAGGGTGTGTTTGGATTAGAGTGAGTTGGTGAGTCTGGCTAGAGCAGAGGCTATACAAAAGAGTAGAATTACAGAATTTTGGATCTGAAAGGAAATATAGTCTTAGCCTCCTAATTTTACAGATGAGGAAACTGAGATCCAGAGAGACTGAGTGACTTTGCCAAGGGTCTCACAGGGCTTTGGCTAAAGCCAGGCCTGGAATCCTCATTCCCTTACCCAGCTCAATATGCTTTCTTACACGTTCTCTGAGGCAGCTTTGGAGCCTGCTTTCAGGTTTATTTTGATGAGAAAATGGGGAGCAGAGAACATTTTAGTCAAGAAAGTGGCATGATCAAAACATTGTTTGAGGGAAGGTGGTCAGTTAACCTGACTGTGATGAGGTTGCCGGCTGTCTCCCTCTAGACTGTGCTGTCCAGGATGGATTGGAAAGAGGAACGTCCAAGAAGGGAGACCAGTTAGGGGTTTGTTGTATGACCCATGTGGGAAGTGATAAGGGCTTTGACCTGGATGCAGAGGTTCAGAATGATAGGGAGGTAGCGGATGATAGGAGAAGAGGGCAGAAGAAGGAGAAGGGGACATTAGAGGATGAGATGGCTGGATGGCATCACTGATGCACTGGACATGAACTTGGGCAAACTCCAGGAGACGGTGAGGGTCAGAGAGGCCTGGCATGCTGCAGACCATGGGGTTGCGAAGAGTCAGACATGAATGGGCGACTGAACAATGACAACAGCAACAGCAAATGATAGAAGGAAAGATGGGATTTGGGGACATTAGATAAAGGCAGGGAAGGTGGAGAACTCAGGAGATAGGGAGCTCCAAATCTTCAAGCCTGTGTAACTGGCGGGTACTAAAGAAATGTGACTTCTGAAGTGGGCCGAGCAGGGTGGAAGATTCCGCTCCTTCACTGACATTCCTGCACCCTCTGCTGCTGGAGTTCTTGCAGAGCTGGTCACAACTTTCATATTGAGAGCTGGGTCATGTAAATATTATCCTTCTGCTTTTGTGTCTCAACTTATAAGTTATGTCTCTTCTAATATGTCTATTAGAACCAAAAACCTAGAGAAGTTTCGGTGACCCCAGAGATAAGTAAAGGGAGTAGAGGTGAAGTGAATAGAGGTTAAAGACAACAGCTACTGTGACAGAAAGGGGCAAAGTTGAGGCTCCTTTCTGTTGGCATCTTCCAGGGCTCCCTAGGAACTGTTTCTTTGGGTTACATGAAGAGTTCTCTGCCTGATGTTGTAGTCGAGAGAGAGATTATGTTCTTAACAGTAGGATCTGCTATGTCTGCACACACTTAACACTTAGGAAGTTCCTATAAGACAAGCAGATAACTGTTTATGTTGCTCAATCACTTAATCAGTGGGGATTTGTGAGAATATGGAGAGCCATTTTGTAGGCATTGAGATAAAAGACACAGTCTTTGTCCTTAAGTGAACTTTCAATCTCACTGAAGGATGGGAAACACAGGCTCCTTCTCTGCAGTGAAATTGCTCCTGTCATTGATAAGAGTATTGAGAGAGGTTAATTAGAGGGAAAAAAGAAGAATGCAGGGGCTAGAAATAGCACTTATTTGAAGAAATCATGGAACAGACTGGGTCATTTGGGGCAAATCGCTTAATCTCTTGGTGTTGAATTTGTCTACTAGAGGAGAGTGTTGGACTGATCTCTAAACTTTTTTTGTGGCATTAGCATTCTAAGATGCTGTGATTGCAATCTTAGAATTAGTAGGGGCTTCAGAGGTTATGACAATCCACTCCAGTACTATTGCCTGGAAAATGCCATGGACAGAGGAGCCTGCTAGGCTACAGTCTATGGGGTCGCAAAGA
Organism: Capricornis sumatraensis; assembly: GCF_032405125.1. Lineage (NCBI taxonomy): Eukaryota > Metazoa > Chordata > Mammalia > Artiodactyla > Bovidae > Capricornis > Capricornis sumatraensis. The sequence continues at coordinate 119,822,233 of NC_091070.1, read as the reverse complement.
GTCAGACGCGACTGAGCGACTTCACTTTTACTTTTCTTTCAGAGGTTATATTTTAACTTTACTCTGTTCATGAATTTGATAAAGGGCTAAGAACTTTGTGTTCCTCAGTCTTCCTCTGCAGGAAACTAGAGGACAATTATGGTGTTCTATTACTTAGTGTTGTAAATTGCATGAGGACCAATGCTGTTTTTATTCATTGTTTTTCAATGTGTTTTGCTTCTTTTATTTAAATTCATGTTGGAATGTTGACATGTTGTCTCAAAGGCAAGATGCTTTTAAACTGCATTGTATTGTGCTAGGCTCTATGTTAAGCACTTCATATATGATGTCTTGTTTAATTCCACAACAACTCCATGAGGCAGGGATTATTATCAGTTTTCAAACAAGATAGCTGAGGTTCAGAGAGGGATAAATAATTTGCTTAAGGTCCTGCAGCTTCTTCTTGATTCCGAAGGCCTTGCTGGCAGTCTCTGTGTAACAGTGTTTCCATTGGAACAGGACTTGGTCTACTCTCCAATGAGAGACATAGCTTTCCACAAAAGCTGAAGTGAGTAAGAACAAAGCAACTTCTTAATGACATGCTATGAAGGAATCCAACCTTGCAAGGGGAACCTCCTCATGCTTAACCAGTCAAATATTTATTTTCCTATGCTTCTCCAGTACCTAAATGGTACTGCACTGCAGGAGCTTGTAATCTATTGGGGGAGACAAGATGGATGCTTATATTACACAAAAAAGTATCCTTCTGCCTTTATAATGGACAGAATGGGATTGAAGAAGTTTCTCCAGTAGCCTCTTTCCTACAGCTTGTGACCCTATTGGAAGCCTTTCGTTTCCATTTCTTTGGGATGCAGAAGTGCCCAGTGGGTGTGACAGGCACTATTTTGAGCTAATAGAGTTTTTCAGGGAGTCTCCTTGTCCTATTTTAATCAAATCATTAAGGATAATTATCATGGAACTCTTAGACTTCCTTTTTCCTCCTGCTGAGATGTTGGGTGCATATTTAATGAGATGAAATCTGCAGGATCTGGAGGATGACTGTTCGTATCACAAAGGAAGGTCCCTCCGTTCCTGCTTAGCCCTTTGGCATTAAGCCAGTAGATAAACTGCAGATGGGGCAAATGAATACCTCTCCACGGAGAGGAGTGGGACTAATTAATAGACATAAAACTCTTTGAGATTTCTTGATATTGAAAGGTCATTTATTATCATCTGTATAGATAAGTTCTCATTTAAAAATCTTTCCTAGCAGACGAATTACCCTTCTGTTAATTACAGGCCATTTTCCCTGTTAGTGACATCTGTGAGAGTCAGTGGTTTTTTAAGATAACACTAGCCTCAGCAATATTTCCACCGTCATAAAATGTGTTATGAGTCAAAGGAATGAGGTCTAGGGTTCCTGGGGGTCTAATGCATAGAATTTAGTCTGAAGCTGGGCTCCCCCATTGCTAGCTAATAGCCTAGCCTTGTCTTTTACTATAGGATTTGTTTTTGGATATAAGATCCCATCATTCAATGTCTCAGGTCATATTTTCCCCCAGTAAAATGAGCTAGAAAGTGTCAGAAGCCATTGCTGAGCACAACCCATGGCATTTTAGGTACTTTCTGCTGCTGCTGCTGCTGCTAAGTCACTTCAGTCGTGTCCAACTCTGTGCAACCCCATAGACGGCAGCCCACCAGGCTCCCCCGTCCCTGGGATTCTCCAGGCAAGAACACTGGAGTGGGTTGCCATGTCCTTCTCCAATGCATGAAAGTGAAAAGTGAAAGTGAAGTCGCTCAGTCGTTCCCGACTCTTAGCGACCCCATGGACTGCAGCCTACCAGGCTCCTCCGTCCATGAGATTTTCCAGGCAAGAGTACTGGAGTGGGGTGCCATTGCCTTCTCCGAGGTACTTCCTAGGTCACAGTTAATGATGCCACAGGCCAAAACAGATGTCTTCAAAGTTGGCCACATGTGGCAGAATTTGGATCATTTAGGTCAGGTTTCTAAGGGTTTTTTTTCCCCCCTTTCATTGAAGAGCTTTATTAGGATGTAATTCAATTCACACACCATACAATTTACCTATTTAAAGTGTATCGCTCAATGTTTTTTAGTACTATGTGACATCACTAAAATCTAGTTTTATATTTTCATTACTCCTAAGGAAACTGTGTCCATTAGTAGTCATTCCCTGCTTTGCCCTCTTCCATCTCATGGCAGCCATTGATCTACTTTCTATCTCTACAGACTTGTCTGTTCTGGAAATTTCATATTAATGGATTCATACAGTATGTGGATTCTTATAACTGGCTTCTTTCACTTCGCATGCTTTCAAGTGTCATCCATGTTGGAACATGAATTAGCACTTCGTTCCTTTTTAAGGCCACTGTTCCACCGTGTGGATAGTCTGTATTTTGTTTCTCCATCCATCTGTTGATAGGCATCTAGGTTGTTTCTTCCTTTTGATAATTATAAATAATGCTGCTGTGAACATTTTGTGTCAAAGTGTTTGTGTGGACATGTGTTTTCAGTTCTTTTGGGTGTGCATCTGAAGGTGGGGTTTGCTGGGTCGTATGATAACTGTATGTTTAACTTTTTGAGGAACTGTCAAACCATTTTGAGTTGTTTTTACAAAACTTTCTAGAGAGCGATTGTTGATTTGAAGGTCTTGGCTTGAAGATGCCAACAGGATAAGCCAGCTTGGCTGAGGTACACCTAGGCAGAGGCAAGTGATTCAAGTTACTGCTAAGGCTCTGTAACTCCCAGGTGTCTTGTGCAACCTTGCAACCCAGCAGCCACCAAAGAACCCACAGTTGTACACACCTGATAAAGATTTGTTGACCAAAGGAATGAATGCGTCCTGAGGTAAAGTGGGAGTGGAGGAAATGGGGTGGGGAAGGTAGGTAAGCATATTTTCTGTGAAGTGTCAATCATATTTTAGGCATTACTAGCAATTCCTTTGGGGTCCCCTCAGTGCTTTCAGTTTCCCACCCCTACCGTTCCACCCCTTGAGTCAACTCCATCGGGATGGGAAGAGATGAGTTTGGAGAACCTGTGTATGTAGAGATCAGGACTCAGGCACTTGCCTATTTTGCTTTGAAGAACAGTCAGATTTAATTTTTTAAAACTTTGTGTATATTTGATAACATATAGTAGTTGTCTTTCTCAGTCTCACATGTCACTAGTCATAATAATAGTTTTCCCTATAGCTTTTCCTGTTCCCTCACCTTGGTGCCTCAGTGAGCCCTTGGACTGAGAATTGGAGGCCCAGGGTTCTCATCAGCACTCCATACTCACTTTTGCTATGAACTTGGAAAAGATGTTTCCATTTGGTGACTCAGTTTCCTTATTTATAAACAAAGAGGTGGGGAGGTTGGAAGTCGTGAGTGGGTGAACTGGATATCTTCCCAGCTCTGCAAGACTGCTCCCTTAGGCCTCTTTGCAGTCTCAGATCTGTCCCAACTCCCTGTCTCTCTCCTCCTCCCCTGCATTCCTGCCGCTGCTCAGGAGAGGAGCTCGTTACTGTTTGCTAGGATTGTTGTGTAGCTATCAACACATCTTCTTGCCTTCAGTCTCCCTTTCTAATTTATTTTTTAACATGATCCCTAGAGTGATTTTCTGTTCTCAAGAAGGCTTATAGTTTTCCAAAAGAATAAATGGTTATGATTTTTCCATCAGAATCAAATCCAAGATTCTTAACATGCTCTTGGAGGCCCTCCATGGCAAGCAGATCTCTGTGGTTTCACGTAGTCTGACTTCTTTCTAACCACAAGGGGCTTCTTGATGTTCTCTCACGAAATCTTGCACTTTCCCTTTGTCTGTTTTTATTCACACTGCTCCCTGTTTCCATCTATCAAAGTGTTGCCTATTTTAAACATTTTTAAATACTTACCTTTTTTATAAAAAAAATTCCAAGTCTTCCTCATCAGCACTCTCTTCTCTGTCCCCTCCTCCCACATTGTTGCCCTTTCAGGGTGTCTACAGGGTTCTCTTTGGTATTCTGTAGATGGTTTGCCCTGTCTGCTATCTCCTTAGACTTTGAGCTCTCTGAAGGACAAGATGGCCTGGTAATCCCTTTGTGTGTCTCCCACAAAGTCTGCTTTGCCATCACAAGAGAGGTGTTGTTTAAGTATGAGACTGGATGCTTTTCTCTGGCTCCTGTGCACCTAGTAGAGTAGGATTTTGAAACATACAGTTGAACCCTAATTCAGCGTGGTCTTTTAGCACTTTCTGCTGTTTCCCATGTGTAGTTCTTCTCTCTGAACTAGATAATGAATTTCTGAGGGCAGAGACCTTGGGTTCCCTTCCTCTGATGCCTCCCATGTGCCCTGCTACAGTGCTAGATAGACCCCAACGTGTGGCTGAATGGATGACTTTCCACCTCTACAGGTCTGTGCTCCATGGGGAGTTCTGATTTGGGATTTTAGAGCTTGTTTGTGGTTTGACTCTTTGGGGTGAAGAGAATATTTTGTGAAAATTATAGCTCCTTACAGAGCATGGAGCAGGTAGATGAGTTTGGAAGCCCACAGTGGTAGGCTCTGATAAATTCAGAAGGTCTGGAAATGACAAAGGACTTACACAGGGAAATAACAGAAGAACAGTTTTAGTTTCCTTAGAAATAGCTGGATACTGTGGTTTCCAGCTGGGAAGGTGGGGTCAGTCTGAGGCACAGCCCAGCAGCATAGCTCTCATCAGTAGAAGAGTGTGTCTGTGAACTGGGCAGTGTGTGCTTGGGGTCTGGAGTAGGGAAGCTGAAAGCAGTATTGTGTGAGAGTCAGACTCATCAGGCCTCCAGAGGTCATCTTGCTGCATGTCTGCCATATGTGTTCAATGCCCAGGTCATCCTTGGCAGGTACCAATCCTAAAGCTCCCTAGAGGGGCAGATTTCCCACTGTCTCCAAGAAACTCATGCCCGAGTCCCATTCCCTCAGCTGTCGGGAGCAGTAGGATGCTGGATCAGGGTCCTGAGGGTGCGTGAAAAGAAAACCAGGTGGTTGAAGGAAGTTATTGCAAAGGCTTCAGTAAAGGGAGGAATCCTTATGAGGCTTTTGCCAGCAGAGCAGAGAGAGAGTATTAGAGGTCACTAGGGGATGACCTAGGGCTTTCTTTGGTGGAGATTATTTGAAAGTTGGGAGGGATGCTGTCCCCAATCCACTGTGATTTATTACTTAGTCCCCAAAGTAAGGGCAGTTGACACTTGAATAATATACCTACCTGTCATGTCCGCTTAACAAATTCTTAACATAGTTAGGAAACAAGGAAAGATGGGGGGGTTAGAGGCTAAGTTCGAATTTTCTTCATTGACTGATTCATTCATTCATCATTGACTAATTCATTCATTCATCATCTTGACAAATGTTCAGTAAGGAAGACAGACCCATTAACAATAAACAAGGATTCTAAGGAGAGGTTATGGCAGAGCTGGGGGCCAGGGTTGGGAGAGGAGCAACATTTTATCATCATTAATTCTTCCCACAGAGATATGGATTGACATATACACACTACTATATATTAGATAGGTTACTGATAAAGACCTACTGTAGGGCATAGGGAACTCTACTCAGTACTCTGTGATGACCTCTATGGGGCAAAAAAAATCCAGAAAAGAGTGAATACATGTATAACCTTTCACTCTGCTGTACACCTGAAACTAACACAGCATTATAAATGAACTGTACTCCAATAAAAATTAAAAAAAAATTCTTCCCCTGCAGCAGGATTAGCCTAGACAAGCTCTGACTCTCTCTTGGCTCAGCATGTATGCCCCAGTAGCCTCCCACCCTTCTCTGTGCCTCAGCCATGACTTGGCTCAATTACCACACCACTGTGCCATCAGAGTTCTGCCTAATCATCCCCCTTTCATCTCCAACCTCTTTATTGTGGTCTCAGATGCTCTACGTGGCCCCAGTCACCCTGCAGGAAAGAAATCATTAGCTTCTTGCAGCATCCAGAAGCAACAGCACCTTCCTATCCCAGGAGCAGAGGGGAAGGTGGCCACAGTTCAGGGATTAGGAGAAGAAAAGTGGCAGCAGAAGGAGGATTTTGTTGTGGCATGTTGCTTAGGCTGGTCAAAGTCAGTCGGAACCTGGCTGCCTATCTGAGCATCTCTCATCTATTAATCTGTGCAGCCTGCCAGCCATTCCTGCTGGTATGTAAAAGCAGAGGTTATAGCCCCCTCAATAGGGGCCTCTGGAGCCTGACTCTGCTGTGAGGAGGTAGGTTTGCAAAGGTGAGTGCAGGAAGGTTCCCTGCTTTCTGGAAGGATCAGAGCCCCTGCTTCCTAAGCCTCTCAGGTTCCATAGAACAAGGCGTTTCCAGTAGCTAGAGCCTCCCTACCTTTGAAAAGGGAAATATTAAGGCCTGGGAGAGACCATGTGATTTTCATAAGGTCTCAAAGGAATTCAGTGGTAAAGTGATGGTTAGAATCTCAGCGTTCTAATACATGTATCGTGGAGTCTTCCTTGTTCTGAGACTCTTCGTTCTGCTCTTTTCTCTAGTCAGCCCCAGGCAGAAGGGATTCAAGCAGGTCTATTTGGGAATCCCAGTTCTGCTCAGGATTGTTGTAGGAATTAAATGAGCTCAAGTATGAGGGTGTCTAATGTAGCGCTCAGGACAGGGAAGGGTGTGGTCAGTGGGTACTCTCCTTCCCTTCCGAAGTGTCCCAGCCCTTATCATCACCTTCTGGAAACTCATTGGGTATCAGAGGTCCTGACCAACTTGGGGACACTCCTGAGTTTATTTAGGTCTCCATTTACAGGATGTGTCAGGAGCTCAAGTACTTTATGGGTAAGGATTAATTACTACAATGATTTAATGTATTAGCCACCCACATGGTGAGATACTGCTTTAAACTACTCTGTTTGAGAGGCAGTGGAGGAACTTTGTGAGGCTAATAAGATCTGTGCCATTAACTTGAATCTTGATGGCACGGACTTTGGAAAGTAAACCATTTTAGAGTGTCTGTTTTAAGCTACACTTGCACCTTTGCCATAACCCGTTCCTTCATGATACATTCCCACAGCCACCTGGCATTCCCGGTAAGGCTCGTGCTTTGTAGAGAGCGATGCATCTTGCAGAAGAGAGGGGGGCAGTTTCCACCATGGAAGGATCGTGAATGGGAGGTGGGAGGAGAGAGGGAAGCAAGGACAGATTGTTTCTGTCATTCTCTCAGTGACTGTTATGATTTTAGTGACCATCTCTTTAGTCCAGAAAGTGGGCTGAAAAGTGACATGAAATTCATTTGTAGGCAAATGCCAAAAAAAAAAAAAAAAAAAAAAAAACACATTCAGTGAAAAATATTTAAAGTGTGAAGCTTGTAAACTGCACTGTAGGGGAGAAAAGCCAGACCTGGTGTCAGAAGATCTTGCTTTCAGTCCTGGGTCTGCAGACTATCAGTTGTTCCGCATGGTTAAACTTGAAGAATTCGCTCCAAGACGGAGAAGGGAGGACAGGGGGTGGGGGTGTAGGGGGCTGTGGACCTGTGTGCTACAGGAGGTGTTTACCCACCCCTTCATTGGCACATGCTGATTCGGGTGTTACTCGGTCCCACCTTGTTACACTCTGGGGTTTCCCCCACCAGGCCGTGCCTCCCCACATGGGACGCCCAGTCTCAGACACCAGAAGGGAGCACCTCCTCTTCACATGGAGCCCTTCCTGGGAAAGCAACCTTTGCTTGCTTTTGTTATCAACTCCCCATCTATGTCAGTGTCCCTCTGCCTCGATCTTCCCAGAAAGCATGAAGGTTGGTCCATAATGGCAGGCCAATATTTTAATTCTAGGCTTATCTCAGTACACCCCATACACATCTTTTCTCTTATCACTCAGTAGATGTTTAGAATGTGGACATACAGATGCTGGTCTTTGCAGGGTCTCTTGTCTCCATTCCAGTGTGGAGGGTAATGAAGACAGTGGACTCTGGAGGAATGTTAGCTGCTTTCAACATTTCTTTCTGTATGTAAAGGCACAATCCTTGGTGTGTGATCAACTTGACACCAGTGGCTACTGTTACGATTATTACTGTTACTAAAACCAGCCCAGATTATCCATAGGGAGCAGTGGGCTCTGAGCTGTTCATGTGATGCAGGAAGGGGGCCCAGGAATCCCTTCACTGCTTCTCGAGGCTGTGCCTCCATGCAGGCGTGTTTGGGCTTGTACCACATCACCACGTCTGCAGTGCTCGGCCTCTGTGTGGCGCTCCAGCTGTCTGTGCCTCTCCTCCCTGCTGAACTGTGGCCCTCCCAAGGGCTCAAGGGCTCCATCTCTGGCGTATTCCTCTCTGTGTCCCTCCCTCATGGCACAGTGCCTAGCACACAGCATGTTCTTAGGATAAATGAAATAAAAAGGAGAGCCGAATGATGGATGTCACTGATATGTGTACTGCAAATGAACCACAGGACTATTCTCAATCTCCCTGGTGCCAGAGCCAGATGGCCTGGGGTCTGAATGCTGGCTCTGGAGATTATGACCTCTGGAGATTATGATCCAGGCAGTGACTGGCACATAGTAAGCACTCTTGCCTGGAAAATCCCATGGATGGAGGAGCCTGGTGGGCCGCAGTCCATGGGGTTGCTAAGAGTCGGACATGACTGAGTGACTTCACTTTCACTTTTCACTCTCATGCATTGGAGAAGGAAATGGCAACCCACTCCAGTGTTCTTGCCTGGAGAATCCCAGGGATGGGGGAGCCTGGTGGGCTGCCATCTCTGGGGTCGCACAGAGTCAGACACGACTGAAGCGACTTAGCAGCAGTAGCAGCAGCAAGCACTCAGTAACTTCTATGGTTTCTTTTTTTAATCATCATTATAATTAAGAGGTTTTGGTGGACCAGTCCCTGAAATAGATGAGTGCAATTTTGGACTCTATACCTTATATGCTATGTTCTAAGTCACTTCAGTTGTGTCTGACTCTTTGGAGCCTATGGACTGTAGCCCTCCAGGCTTCTCTGTCCTTTGGATTCTCCAGGCAAGAATACTGGAGTGTGTTGCCATTTCCTCCTCCAGGGAATCCTCCCAGGGATCAAACCCTCGTCTCATGTCTCCTGCATTGGCAGGCAGATTCTTTACCACTAGTGTTACCTGCATACCTTAACTAAGAAATAATTTCAAAATCTTAGAAAAGGTAACTAGGAGGAGATGATAAAGAAACTCCTACCTCATGGCATCTGTAATTGCTGTTCCCACTGGTTGGAATCCTGTTCCCATAGATAGTCACATGGTATGATTCTTCATTTTTTCAGGTCTCTGCTCAAATGTCACCTTATCAAAGGAGGCTTCCTGGTTGCGTGGTAGAACCCCGCCTTGCCTCTACCCTGCTAGTCATCATCTTCTATTTCATTACTCTGATTTATTTTTCTTCCTAGCAATTATCACCTGATTTATTGCATATTTTCTCATTTATTGTCTCTCCTCCTTACTAGAAAGTAAGAACCTTATAATCCTAGGGTCTAGAAAACTGCCAGTCATGTGGTGGGTTTCCTAAATCATTGCTGACATAATTGAATGACAAAATTAAATCTCTTCATTTAGAGAGGATAACAACAGAGAAGGGGTTACATGGAAGACCGTAGGTTAAGAAAGGCCTATATTACATGAATATAGCCGTTCCACAAACACCTGATAGAATAAGGAAGTCCCCATTACCTGAAGGCTTGAGAAAGGTGAGAGAAAGAAAAAGAAGTTCTGCTTTATACAACAGACCATAATTTCAGGGGACTCCTTGCTCCAACAAATGATGCTAGCTGAAGAATAAGAATCCATTCATAGATTTCTGGAAGCTCTGGTACTGTCCTTAGCCATCTGGAAGCAGAAGTTTCCATACTTTTACTTCATTTCACTCCTGCTGCCTCTGTTAGAAGTAGGATCTTGGGCAAATGCACACAGGGCTGGTTTCTGATTGACTGTTTAAGATGATTCTATGTGCCAGTGCAATGAAAGAGAGAGGCAATAGGCAAGGAGTAAGTGTTGTTGAGAGCAAAGAGGATGGAGGGAGGGTCAGAAAGAGACAGAGTGGGGAACACCAGATCTACATTGCCTGTGGGTCCTTGGGAATGGGAGACACAGGGAAGAAACCATGGAGGAAGTGTTCACATTTGAAAAGTTTGGGAATTACTGTGAGAGCAGTAATTAGGTTGGAGAGCAGTTCATTTGTTCCATGATTCTTTCATTGAACCAACATTTATTGATAACCTACTGTGCATCAGACACTGTTCTAGAAATGAGGGTTATATCAGTGAGTTCCTGTCCTCATACAGCTTGTACATTCTAGGATGGGAAGATATATAATAAATACATAAATAACATATGTAGTATGTTGGTTGGTGCCAAGTACTATGCTAAGTACAACTCTGGGAGATGGTGGGGGACAGGGAGGCCTGACATGCTGCAGTCCACGGGGTCGCGAAGAGTTGGACATGTCTTGGTGATTGAATAACAACAACTCTATGGACAGAAATAAAAAAGGGGAATGGGTGGGGCGTGCTGGGATGGTGGAGTGGGGGCAAGGACAGGGTATGGTTTGTAATCAGGGGGCTGGGGAAGGCTGCATTTGATGGTGGCCTGAAGTTTCTGGTCTGGCCCCAGCCAGAGGCCAGACATTTAGCCACATGCTTCTCAGTCTCTTTTCTCTGTGCATCAGTCACTAGTGTTTCCTCTCCCATCCAAGTCCTTCCAGTTTATTCAGTAAAGCTTAGGCTCTGGGGACACACTGTGAACAAGATGGATGCCTTGGTGGACCTTTCAGTCCTGACACCGTGAGGGGTGCTGTGTTAGGACACTCTCAGGGTCCTGAGGCAGCACAGAGCAGGGAACCATCTTCTCCAGAGGGTGTCAGAGAAGGCTTTCCAGATGAGATGGGAGGCTGAGTCAGTGTGGCCTCTTTTCATTTCCAGTCCTCTATCCTGGCCTATGAACAAAGCTAGTGGAGGTGATGGAATTCCAGTTGAGCTGTTTCAAATCCTGAAAGATGATGCTGTGAAAGTGCTGCACTCAATATGCCAGCAAATTTGAAAAACTCAGCAGTGGCCACAGGACTGGAAAAGGTCAGTTTTCATTCCAATTCCAAAGAAAGGCAATGCAAAAGAATGCTCAAACTACCACACAATTGCACTCACCTCACATGCTAGTAAAGTAATGCTCAAATTCTCCAAGCCAGGCTTCAGCAATACGTGAACCGTGAACTCCCTGACATTCAAGCTGGTTTTAGAAAAGGCAGAGGAACCAGAGATCAAATTGCCAACATCCACTGGATCATGGAAAAAGCAAGAGAGTTCCAGAAAAACATCTATTTCTGCTTTATTGACTATGCCAAAGCCTTTGACTGTGTGGATCACAATAAACCGTGGAAAATTCTGAAAGAGATGGGAATACTAGACCACCTGACCTGCCTCTTGAGAAATCTGTGTGCAGGTCAGAAAGCAACAGTTAGAACTGGACATGGAACAACAGACTGGTTCCAAATAGGAAAAGGAGTCCGTCAAGGCTGTATATTGTCACCCTGCTTATTTAACTTACATGCAGAGTACATCATGAGAAACGCTGGACTGAAAGAAACACAGCTGGAATCAAGATTGCCAGGAGAAATAGCAATAACCTCAGATATGCAGATGACACCATGGTTATGGCAGACAGTGAAGAGGAGCTAAAAAGCTTCTTGATGAAAGTGAAAGAGGAGAGCGAAAAAGTTGGCTTAAAGCTCAGCATTCAGAAAACGAAGATCATGGCATCTGGTCCCATCACTCCATGGGAAATAGACGGGGAAACAGTGGAAACAGTGGCAGACTTTATTTTTTTGGGCTCCAAAATCACTGCATATGGTAACTGCAGCCATGAAATTAAAAGACACTTACTCCTTGGAAGAAAAGTTATGCCCAACCTAGATAGTATATTCAAAAGCAGAGACATTACTTTGCCGACTAAGGTCTGTCTAGTCAAGGCTATGGTTTTTCCAGTGGTCATGTATGGATGTGAGAGTTGGACTGTGAAGAAGGCTGAGTGCTGAAGAATTGATGCTTTTGAACTGTGGTGTTGGAGAAGACTCTTGAGAGTCCCTTGGACTGCAAGGAGATCCAACCAGTCCATTCTGAAGGAGATCAACACTGGGATTTCTTTGGAAGGAATGATGCTAAAGCTGAAACTCCAGTACTTTGGCCACCTCATGCAGAGTTGACTCATTGGAAAAGACTCTGATGCTGGGAGGGATTGGGGGCAGGAAGAGAAGGGGATGACAGAGGATGAGATGGCTGGATGGCATCACTGACTCAATGGACGTGAGTCTGAGTGAACTCCGGGAGATGGTGATGGACAGGGAGGCCTGGCGTGCTGCGATTCATGGGGTTGCAAAGAGTCAGACACAACTGAGCACTGAACTGAACTGAACTGAACTGATCCTGGCCTTCTGCCAGTTCCTTTCTCTGTTGAATGTCTCCCCAGATTTCGAGTTCCTCCCCATCTCACCTTTTTTGTTGTCTTAGGCTTCGTGACTGATTCTTTCTTGGCCCCTATTTCCCAGTTAAGTGAGGATAATAGCTGTTGCCACCCTTATGCTCCCATGAATGCAAGGGTGTTTCAGAAGATTAAGAGCATTTGGGGATTAAGGACAGTTGATGATAGTTTAAAAGCTTTTAGCTCCTGAATTAGGGCATCTACCTGACACAATGCATTGTTAAGCCTCACAGATTTCCCTATGGCCATACTTCTGTTTCTTTGTAGGCTCAAGTTGGGCATATTTGGGAAATCTGGGCATAATTGCTTGGGGTGTTAAGTCCCTGTCCCTGGGCCCCACCCCCTTTTAGGGCCTTGTAACAACAGAGCTCAGGAATGTGGCAAGGGATGTGGCAGGTGTCAGGGAAGTTTGCTGAGGGCCACCCACAGCCATAGCAGACACAGTGCAGGTGCCTCAGAAGCTGCTGTGTCCCCTGACCATGGTTCTCACTGGTCAGGTGGCTGTGCAGCCTTGCAGCAGGGGGCCTTCCTAGGTTTGGGTCTTCTTAATCTGACCTAGTTCCTATTTCTGACTCCATTTTCCCCTTTAGAACTCTCCTGCTGTAGTTGTGTCTTTGCTGAGCCCTGGGCCCATCTCCACACCTTTTCTCAGTTGTGAGTCCTGAGAGAAGAGCCAAGGAAGCCAGCGAGTGACTCAGGAGCTCTCTGCAGGTATACCTCATCTTTATCATCCATGACGGCAGTGGCCATTATTTGTTGAGCATCTGTGAGCAGGGCATGGTGCCGGAGAACAAGGAGGTAAAGGACATTTTATGATTTCAAAGAGATTATAACTTACTTTAGATAGCACAGCAGAGCACAGCATACTCCAGTAATTCAGTTCAGTCAGTTGTGTCTGACTCTGTGACCCCATGGACTGCAGCATGCCAGGCCTCCCCGTCCATCACCAACTCCTGGAGTTTACGCAAACTCATGTCCATTGAGTCGGTGATGCCATCCAACCATCTCATCCTCTGTCATCCCCTTCTCCTCCTGCCTTCAATCTTTCCCAACATCAGGGTCTTTTCAAATGAATCAGTTCTTTGCATCAGGTGGCCAAAGTACTGGAGTTTGAGCTTCAGCGTCAGAGTTTGAGCTTCAGCATCAGTCCTTCCAATGAGTATTCAGGAATGATTTCCTTCAGGATGTACTGATTGGATCTCCTTGCAGTCCAAGGAGCTGTCAAGAGTCTTCTCCACCACCACAGTTCAAAAGCATCAATTCTTCAGTGCTCAGCTTTCCTTATAGTCCAACTCTCACATCCATACATGACTAATGGAAAAACCATACCTTTGACTAGATGGACCTTTGTTGGCAAAGTAATGTCTCTGCTTTTTAATATGTTGTCTAGGTTGGTCATAACTTTTCTTCCAAGGAATAAGCGTCTTTTAATTTCATGGCTGCAGTCACCATCTGCAGTGATTTTGGAGCCAAAATAAATGAATGAATGAATAAATAAATAAATACACAAATAAATAAAGTCTGTCACTCCAGTAATACTTTCTGTAATTTCTGTATTTCCAGTAATACTCCAGTAATATTTTCTGGTAATAGGAAGTATAGGCCTCAGGGGGCCAGGATTCTGATGCCCTGTTTTGTTTTGTTCTCTTCTCAATCTCTTGAAATGTACGTATCCTTTAATATCCACACCCAAGGAAACACCCTTTGAATCCTTCTTTGACCTCTCCCTGAGGTCACAGGGGGAGGCACACCTTTGCATACACCTTTGGTTCAGAGCACCATCTACCACTGGAGAGAATCTTCAAGCTGTGACAAACCAGCATTGCCTACCTTGAATGCAGTGGTTTTCAAATTGTGTTACTAGAACCTGTCATGGGCTAAGGTGAGGGGGCCTGATGGGAAAGACCCTTCAGCTTATACCCATCCAACAAACTTCTTTTATCTTTAAGACATCCTAAGCTTTGCTTTGGGCTTCCCCAAAGACTCAGCAGTAAAGAATCCACTTCCAATTCAGGAGACCCGGCTTCCATCCATGGGTTGGGAAGATCCCCTGGAAGAGGGCAGGGCAATCCACTCCAGTATTCTTGCTTGGAAAGTCCCTTGGACAGAGGAGCCTGGTGGGCTATAGTCCATACGGTTGCAAGGAGTCGGACACAGCTGAAGTGAGTGAGCGTGCACGCACACAAGCTTTGCTTTGAGGAAGGGATTCTGAAGTTAGTCTGAAAACCACAGCATCAGATTTGATTTGCTTATAGTGTGGAAATGGAGGCCCATTGTGTACATGATGACGCACAGCTTGGCAGTGCTGGTGTCAGTACCCTGGGCCCCTGAGGCCTATGCTTCCTATTATCAGAAAGTATTAGTGGCGTATGTTGTGCTCTGCTATACTGTCTGAGTTATAGTTTCTTTGAAATCGTAAAATGTCTTTTACCTCCTTGTTCTCTGGCACCATGCCCTGCTCACAGATGCTCAACAAATACTGGCCACTGCTGCCTCGGTGATGCTAAAATGAGGCGCACCTGCAGAAAGCTCCTGAGAGCCACTCCCTGGCTTCCCTGGGTCTGGCCTCTCTAGCACTGTGCTTTTGGAAGTCGATGGGCCATAAGTCCAGGCAAGGCATCTCAAAGGGGTATTATTGCTCCCCAAGCTGGAATCAAGATTGCCGGGAGAAATATCAATAACCTCAGATATGCAGATGACACCACCCTTATGGCAGAAAGTGAAGAGGAACTAAAAAGCCTCTTGATGAAAGTGAAAGAGGAGAGCGAAAAAGTTGGCTTAAAGCTCAACATTCAGAAAATGAAGATCATGGCATCCAGTCCCATCACTTCATGGGAAATAGATGGGGAAACAGTGGAAACAGTGTCAGACTTTATTTTTTGGGGCTCCAAAATCACTGCATATGGTAACTGCAGCCATGAAATTAAAAGACGCTTACTCCTTGGAAGGAAAGTTATGACCAACCTAGATAGCATATTCAAAAGCAGAGACATTACTTTGCCGACTAAGGTCCGTCTAGTCAAGGCTATGGTTTTTCCAGTGGTCATGTATGGATGTGAGAGTTGGACTGTGTAGAAGGCTGAGTGCCAAAAAATTGATGCTTTTGAACTGTGGTGTTGGAGAAGACTCTTGAGAGTCCCTTGGACTGCAAGGAGATTCAACCAGTCCATTCTGAAGGAGAACAGCCCTGGAATTTCTTTGGAGGGAATGATGCTAAAGCTGAAACTCCAGTACTTTGGCCACCTCATGCAAAGAGTTGACTCATTGGAAAAGACTCTGATGCTGGGAGGGATTGGGGGCAGGAAGAGAAGGGGACGACAGAGGATGAGATGGCTGGATGGCATCACTGACTTGATGGACGTGAGTCTGAGTAAACTCCAGGAGTTGGCGATGGACAGAGAAGCCTGGCATGCTGCGATTCATGGGGTTGCAAAGAGTCGGACACGACTGAGCGACTGAACTGAACTAAAGCTGTGCTTTTGCTTGTCTGCTGGGTAAACATGAGCAACTCTGCCCTTATTCCTCGTCCTTTGAGCACTGGCCTGAAAGTGACTCAGTAGGAAACCCAAGCTTCCAAGCTGTGTCCTTGGCCCCATGCCTGTACTTACCTTTCTCCTCTTCTCCATCCATGTTCTTTTAACATCCACCTCTTCCACGTAGCTGTTCTAATTCCTTAAGCCTACAAGTAATCTTCCTTCTCTAATAATAATACTTTAAGCTATTATTTATTGAGGTTTTTAGACTCCACACCGAGTACTTCATATCCATTGTCTCATTTGATGCTCACAAGAAGCTTATGAGATAGATAATATTATTACAGGGAAGTAAGGCTAAAAGTTGTTGAATAATCTGTATGAAGTTGTAGAGATAGTAAAGAACCAGAGCAAGATTTAAACCCAGGCAGTCAGACCCCAGAACCTATGGGCTTAACATTGCAACCATAGTGAGCTCCGATTAGCTTAGAGCTGGTCGTATTATGTATCATTTACTCATTGATGCCTTCTCCAAATATTTATTAGGCACCAACTACATTCAAAAGACTGTTGTCACTGTTAAGAGCATATGTTAACAGTCCTCATCCTCTTAGTGTCTGTATGTGTCAATATAATCCTCAAAATTTGACTGCACCCCCTTGAGAGCGGCTCCCATTTCCTGCGTCTCTTCTATTCCCACCTTCCTTCCCCACCTCATTCACATGCTTAGCAGGATGCTGGGTTCAGATGCTTGCCTGATTCATGAACTTGATTTCCTTACAGCGTCCACAGTCTGGGACATGCGGGATGCATCCTCAGATCAGTGGGGAGCTTAGACATTTTCGGGTCCATTTTACCTGACCCCAAGCAGCCCTGCCTACAATGATAGCATTCTAGGAAATACCATCATCTAATTTAGGGGTTGGCAAACTGTAGTAATGGGCCAATCAGTTACTGCTGCCTATTTCTGTAAGACCCAGGACCCAAAGCTGATTTTTATATTACTCATTACAAAACAATCAAAAGTAGAATACTATTTTGTAACACATAAAAATCATGTGAAATTAAGTTTTAGGTACATAAAAAGCTTATTGGAACGTGGTGATGCTCATTTGTTACATATTGTTTAAGGTTGCAGTTGTGCTGTGGCAGCGTCACACCCTTGCTGAATATGCTACCAACTACCGTAGTGCAGTTACACCTTGACAGTGTCTCTAGTGCCACACTTCCCGTTATACTGTAACATTTTATTTTATTTTTTATTACCAACGCACACTCATCATGTTAAAGCAAAAAGGGAGAGAAAAGTAGACTTCAAATGTCACATTTTTAAGGCACTTTTAAGCTTCCCCAGTGGCTCAGTGGTAAAGAATCAGCCTGCCAATGCAGGAAACACAGGAGATGTGAGTTCCATCCCTAGGTTGGGAAGATCCCCTGGAGGAGGAAATGGCAACCTGCTCCCATATTCTTGTTTGGAAAATCCCATGGACAGAGGAACCTGGTGAGCTACAGTCCACAGGGTTGCAAAGAGTTGGACACGACTGAGCATGCACGCACCTAAGTGAAGGGTAGGGTTTTACTTTTTGACTTGCTATAGGCTTAGAGGGTAGAGTAGTACGTTTATTATGCAGTGACACAATAGCTATGCTAATAATACGATATATTTGGATGTGATCAGACTAAATACTCATCATAGTGTTCCTAACTTATAGGAGGCAGCAAGTAGAAAAATTAAGATTTAAAATGAAATATTTTTTCACAGCAGAATTTCTCAACAAAAAATGAAAGAGAAACAGCATCCAAAGTAAGTTTCTGAGTGGCTCATCTGTTAGTCAAGTGAGGAAAGCTGTTTACCCATGTTGAGCTAATTAAGTCATATTCAATTGAAGCAGTTAAAGAAATATGTCCAGAGAAAATAAACTTGCTTAAGAAGACTAGGCTTTTGGAAAAGATTGAGGAAATAACATTAATATTCAGCTAAAAACAAAGCGAATAATTTTGAGTGCTTTTCTGTTGTTCCTGCGAGTTGATGGATGTTTCTGATGCTGCTCAATTGTTTATTTGAGGAGTAGATACTGAGTTTGAAGTGACTCAAGAATTAGCCTCTGTGAATAGTCTGTGGAACAACTACCTGCAAGGATCTTTTCAAAGTAAATAAAATACTAATTCCTGAAGTGGAAACTGCTAAACTATGTGACAACTGATGGTAAAAATACATGTGGAGAAGAAAAGGGCTGAGTTAGAAAAATTTTCAAGCTTGTGAAAATGTATTGTTAAAGCCTGTGATTAATTATGGTGTTATTCATCAGCAGATAACTCTGAAAACTTGAAATCTTTCACGTTATGAAACCACTGGTGTCAATGGTGAACTTCATTTGTTCTTACAAGCTTAGTCATGCTCACTTCTGGGATTTTGGGGTCAGAAACCGAAGCTGAATACCTTCACTTGCCCTGCCACACAACAGTTCAATGGCTTAGCAGTGGCCATATTTCATTGTGATGTTTTGGGTTCAGTCTGAGATTGAAATTTTTATTGAATGAGAAGAATCATCTTCATCCACTGTTTTTGAACACAAATGGTTTTGGAAATTAGCTTTTGTGGCAGACTTGATAATGTTTCTTAATGAATTTAATCTAAAGTTACAAGGGAAAACAGTGCTTAGCTATGAAACTTATGCTGCAGTAAAGTTATTCAAAGACAACTAACATTGTTAGAATCATAAGTAATGTCATACTGTTTTGTGGGCTTCCTGTTCTGTCCAAAGTTTAAATAAGAAATTGCATTTTCATTGCCACACATATTAGTAACATATATTTTCTGAGTTCAAACTACATTTTCAGCAGCATTTTCCTGGACCTCAGTGCAAGTGTAAAGGAAATTTCTGTTTTTCAAAATCCATTTAATTGTGCAGTTCAAAAGCTTTATTCTTAATCTTCAACTGATAGGAGTTACTCTTTATTATGATGCTGTGTTTTAATGCAAATATCAAGAAATGAATCTAGTAGAAGTCTATTAATATCTTCTAAAAAAGGTGAATGTGCTCAATTAAATTGATATTTGTGGATTGACATCAGTATTTGGCAATATATATCCATGTGAGAAAACATTTTAAAATATATAAAATCTCATTACATGTCAGTAACAGCAGATGAATATTTGCAATTGATTTTGGGTGATGGGAAAAAATAACTTTGAGCCTCAATTAAATGAAATATTATTCCTTAGAAAAAAAAAGAAATATTATTCCTTAAAAAGGAATTGCAGTTTTTCTCATTGGGTTTCCCAGGTGGCTCATTGGTAAAGATTCCACCCGCCAATGAAGGAGACATAGGAAACATGGGTTTGATCCTTGAGTCAGGAAGATCTCCTGGAGGAGGAAATGGCAACCCACTCCAGTATTCTTGCCAGGATAATCCCATGGACAGAAGAGCCTGACTGGCTACAATCCATGGGGTTGCAAAGAGTCGGACACGACTGAGCACACACTCAGTACTAGTAGACCTATATTACAAAAAATTGTATTCAATTATTATTTTTTATATTTTGAATTTTATCAAAAGATTGTAGAAACTTGTTTTCCCTCTTGTTATATATAAAAAAGTATGTGATATACTTTCAGTCCACAAATGCCTAAAATATTTATTATCTGGATTTTATAGAAAATGTTAGCCCACCCCTAATTTAATTTATACTGGAACTGTCCAGGGACAAGATAAACAAGCAGATAGACAATAACCAAAGATCCTATTTTCTTGAATCTCAGTTAATACTTAAATCCTTAGTGGAATGAACATAACAAAACAGAAACAGACTTAAAGATACAGAGAACAAACTCTTTGTTATTAGAGAGAAGAAGGGTAGGGAAGAGCAAAGACGGTAAAGGGGATTAAGAGGTACAGACATTAGGTATAAAATAAATAAGTTAAAAGGACGTAATGTGCAGCACAAGGAATACAGCCAGTATTTTATAATGACTTTATGTGGAGCATAATCTATAAAAATGTTGAATCACTATGTTGTACACATGAAAGTAAAATAATATCGTAAGTCAACTATATTTCAATTTTCGAAAGTCTTTAGTTCTGAAATTTATCTGACTTCTTTTTTGTGCTGTCACATCATCAGCAAGGTCATCAGGTCATTGTGGGAATCAGTTTTAATTTGTTCTGAGTCAGTTCTTTGCAACAGAGTAATGAAACTCTTTATTTGCAATAAAGAAGCCCAAGCATTCAATAAAGAAACCCAAAGCTTTAGTGGCCTGAATTGGCTCAGTTGGTTTTTGGTTTATGGGAACTGCCACCCTCTGAAGCAGACAAATGCCTCTAGGGATGGAAAAGGCAGAGGTTGAGGAAATCCTCTGGAGTGCTTGATGTGGTTGTGGAAGGGAGTAAGTTCAGAGGTTTTGGACATACCTGGGATGTTGAAAGAGAACAGAGGGGCCTCTTGAGTGGGGATAGAACCCTGGGCTCAAGGCAGGGATCAGGTGTGGCCTTTAGCTCAGCTCAGCCCTGTCCCTGGGTCAGAGTTGATATTTCTTCTGTCTTCCTTCAGACCTCTTTTGTTTGCTCTTTGCATATTTGTGTTCAAGAAGGGAGGAGGTAACACTTTATTAGAGATGAGGAAAATGAAGCTCAGAGAAGCTAAGTAGGTAACCAAAAACTTAACTGACATAGTCAGTATAAGGTGGAGTGAGGACTTAAAAACCAAGAACTCTGCCTCCCAATGCGATTCCTTTGCCCTCTGACTAGCACTATGCTGGACATGGCTGATTGATCAGAGGGTCTCCAGAGGACTTCTCTATTCAAAAGATATTGTGCTGCAAACCCAGGGTTAGTTTTGCACATTGCTTTCTTGAGGCACCCTCTTTCAAAACGCGAATTGGGATATTAAAGCTTTAACGCTCTTTTTTTTTTAAGACTTTTTTTTTTTTTTTTGCCATGCCATGTGGCTTGCGAGATCGTAGTTCCCTGACCACGGATCAAAACTGGGCCTTTGGCAGTGAAAGAAGAGTCTTAACCACTGGAACCATCATGGAATTCAAGACATTAACACTCTTTTAAGTAAGTTCTTTCCTTTGTTTACTCACATCTAAGACAAGAATGTTTGTGTTAGGATTTTTACAAGCAGAGATGACAAGGGTTCTGAAAAGGTAAGTGAGGGATGCTGAATTTAGATTTTCCCTTTTCATAGTTTTGCTTGGAGCCCCATAGGACTCATGTCACATGAAAACTTGTTCTCCTCCTGGGGGAAGAAGAAATGAATCTGGACTCTTCCAGGTAATCTCAGCAGTTGGTCTGTTGTCTGAACCTCTTATAAGGTGCAGGCCTGTCCCGGTGCCCTTCCCCATGGTGGTGTCCAGCCTCTGTGTGGCCATTCCCTCTGATGGAGGAGGCCCTGGGAACTACCCACACCTGGGCAGTTACAGCCATGGGGAATATCCATCTGCTTGGAGCTATAAAGCTACCTGGGAACTCTGTTCCTTGGCTTCTATTCTGCCTTCTAGAACAATGTAAATCAGGGCCCATCAGATTCTCCTTCAGGTGATTTCAGAAAACAATTGTCCAGGCTTCCTCTTGTGTCTCCTCTTCCCTGTCTCTATCTCTTTTGTTCTTTAACTTTTTGTGTATGACAGGATCTCCAGAACACTTACAATCCTGGCTGCCAGCTCTGGTCACACCATAATTTGTCAACTCCTCTCATAAAGCTGGCACTCAGAACTGATTGGTCACATGCATTCATGTTTGTCTATTCAACAGACATTTATGTGGGCTTGCTCTATGCTGAGTCCTGGGTACATGTCTGGGGGATACAAGATCAGATTCAGTTCATGGCTTTGTGGTGCTGATTAATTCTCAAATAATAAAACTCATTCTCTCACCTCCAGTCTGTCTATCACACCCCCTTTTCTTCTCTTTGAGGAAGACACAGGCAGAGACAGGCCAAAGTTTCACAAAAAGAGTGTTGGGAAAGGCTCTGGATGAGTTTTGAGGCAGGGCTCTGTTGGCTCAGCCAGTTGTGGGGAATGCAATGTCTGGGCGGCAGTTTTTCACAGCTATCAAAGTCTTCCCCTCAGAGCGGTGAAACTACATTTCTTTTTAATGTCTTCCCTGACCCTGGAGCACCAGCTTGAATCAAGGCTGGCTCAGTTGTCTCAGGCTGGCCCAGTGGCTGATTCTCAGAGCTCTGGATGCGCACTGTGGCAGTAGACGGTGCAGGCCAGTGTGGCTCCGCCTGCCAGCCTTAGAGTAGTGACAGCCCGGGCACAGACTGCATGGCAGTGGTGAGGCAGAAACTTGGTCTCCTTCCCCAGGCTCAGGAATAGCAAGAGACCAACTGATAACAGTATTATTTTTAGTCTTGTTGCTCATGTTTCATTGTTGTTTTTATTTTTGTGTACTTATTGTTCTGACCATGCACAATCTAAAGAAGAGTTTCATCTCTACAGACACCCTGGGCCTGGAAGCTCACCCAAGTCAGAAGAAACGAGAGGGCATTATGAAAGAGCCAGACCTGAAGAGTAGGACCTCCCCCAGGTGACAGGGCTGGAGCTGGGGCTGGTGGCAGGATTCTGACTTTGAAGAGGATGAGACACATTGGTTTGAGAAGGCTGAATGGCCTCTCAGCCTGAGTTGAAAGGAGGTGAATTTCAACCCATTTCCCACATGGTGGGCTTGGGAGCATGGGGCCCACCTCTAGTGTTCCTTCTTACCCGAGGGACTGCAGACCTGGCTTTGGAGTGTGACCTGGTTATTAGAGAGGAAGAGGGTTATAAAGTTGAAATAGCTTAAGATCAGGGCCAAAATGAATAGACCCAGAACTTTTGGGAGAGAATCAAAGTCAGAGTGATGGTGATATGATGAAGTTTTAGGTTCTTGCTGGGCCTTGAATTCTTGCTTTGCAATCTGTTTGTCCTCCCAGCCATGGAGCAGTTTGGAGCTGGGCTGAGCACTAACCAGCCACTCAAACCTGGGTTCCACTGGACAGTCTTCTACTGTCCACTGCCAAACCATGCGTCCTTGGGCTAAGTACTCCCCTCTCTGTCCCAGCTTCCACTTTTGTTGACTCACCAGCCAAAGAGGGGATGTATGAGTGTCTGTGGACACCTGGTGGCAGTTTAGAGGAATTAAAACCAGGTCATCAGAGAGTGGAGCTCTGTGTACTTTGCACAGGTATGTGTCATGGGTCCTAAAACACTGCCTGGGTTTGGAAGCTAAGTTAGTCAATCTGATATCAGTCTGAGGGTTTCATCCTGGGAAGATGCTCCTGTTTTATAACTCAGATTTGTCTAGAAATTTATCCTTGTTGCTTGCCAAACTGCTCACATTTGGTTTAGTTTGACTATTCATTCCCATGACTTCTTCCCAAGTGGGGCTAGTGGTAAAGAATCTGCCTGCCAATGCAGGAGGCACAAGAGACACAGGTTTGATTCCTGGGTCAGGACGATCCCCTGGAGCAGGAAATGGCACCCTACTCTCCAGTATTCTTACCTAGAAAATTCCATGGGCAGAGGGGCCTGGTGGGCTACAGTCCATGAGACCACAAAGAGTTGGACACAGCTGAGCACATGGGACTTCTGTAAACAATTTCCTTTCTTGGTCCCACAGATTTTATTCTAGAGGTAAAATGCTTATGGATCTGGGACTAACTCAGCGTGTGAAATATACCAGAAGTATTATGGTGCTTAGCAAAACTTTCAAGTTCCTATTATCATCCTCATTTTATAGATAAAAATCTGAGGCATGGAGAGAGGTTAAATGACCTACCTGAAGTCACATAGCTAGTCAAAGAGAGGGAGTAGGTTTGAATCAAAATGGTCTACTACAGATCTCTACCTTTAAGTTTGAATAAACCACTGATGGTTTGACATTCATGTACGTTTCTTGAGGGATCCTGAAAAAGCTCTTCAGTCAGTCAGTCAGTTCAGTTGCTCAGTCGTGTCTGACTCTTTGCGACTCCATGGACTGCAGCATGCCAGGCCTCCCTGTATATCACCAACTCCTAGAGTTTACTCAAACTCATGTCCATTGAGTCGGTGATGCCTTCCAACCATCTCATCCTCTGTTGTCTCCTTCTCCTCCTGCCTTCAATCTTTCCCAGCATCAGGGTCTTTTCCAATGAGTCATTTTTTTGCATCAGGTGGCCAAAATATTGGAGTATCAGCTTCAGCATCGGTCCTTCTGATGAATGAATATTCAGGACTGATCTCCTGTAGGATGGACTGGTTGGATCTCCTTGCAGTCCAAGGGACTCTCAAGAGTCTTCGCCACCACCACAGTTCAAAAGCATCAATTCTTCAGTGCTCAGCATTCTTTATAGTCCAACTCTCACATCCATACATGACTACTGGAAAAACCATAGCTTCGACTAGGCTAGTTTGTTGGCAAAGTAATGTCTCTGCTTTTTAATATGCTATCTAAGTTGGTCATAACTTTTCTTCCAAGGAGCAAGCATCTTTAATTTCATGGCTGCAGTCACCATCTGCAGTGATTTGGAGCCCCCCAAAATAAAGTCTGTCACTGTTTCCATTGTTTTCCCCTCTGTTTGCCATGAAGTGATGGGACCAGATATTATGATCTTAGTTTTCTGAATGGTGGGTTTTATGCCAGGTTTTCACTCTCCTCTTTCACTTTCGTCAAGATGCTCTTTAGTTCTTCAATTTCTGCCATAAGGGTGGTGTCATCTGCATATCTGAGGTTATTGATATTTCTCCTGGCAATCTTGATTCCAGCTTGTGCTTCTTCGAGCCCAGCATTTTGCATGATGTACTTTGCAAAGAAGTTAAATAAGCAGGGTGACAATATACAGCCTTGACATACTCTTTTTCCAAACTGGAACTAGTCTGTTGTTTTAACTGTTGTCCAGTTTTAACTGTTGCTTCTTGACTTGCATACAGATTTCTCAGGAGGCAGGTCAGGTGGTCTGGTATTCCCATCTCTTTCAGAATTTTCCACAGTTTTTTGTGATCCACACAGTCAAAGGCTTTGGCATAGTCAATAAAACAGAAGTAAATGTTTTTCTGGAACTCTCTTGCTTTTTTGATGATCCAGTGGATGCTGGCAATTTGATCTCTGGTTCCTCTGCCCTTTCTAAATCCAGCTTGAATATCTGGAAGTTCACGGTTCATGTACTATTGAGGCCTGGCTAGGAGAATTTTGAGCGTTACTTTGCTAGTGTATGAGATGAGTGCAATTGTGTGGTAGTCTGAGCATTCTTTGGCATTGCCTTTCTTTGGGATTGGAATGAAAATGGACCTTTTCCAGTCCTGTGGCCACTGCTGAGTTTTCCAAATTTGATGGCATATTGAGTGCAGCACTTTCACAGCATCATCTTTTAAGATTTTAAATAGCTCAACTGGAATTCCATCACCTCCACTAGCTTTGTTCATAGTGATGCTTCCTAAGGCCCACATGACTTTGCATTCCAGGATGTCTGGCTCTAGCTGAGTGATCACACCATCATGATGATCTGGGTTGTGAAGATCTTTTTTGTATAGTTCTTCTGTGTATTCTTGCCACCTCTTCTTGATATCTTCTGCTTCTGTTAGGTCCATACCATTTCTATCCTTTATCGTGCCCATCTTTGCATGAAAAGTTCCCTTGGTATGTCTAAATTTTTTGAAGAGATCTCTAGTCTTTCCCATTCTATTGTTTTCCTCTATTTCTTTGCACTGATCACTGAGGAAGGCTTTCTTATCTCTCCTTTATATTCTTTGGAACTCTGCATTCAAATGGGTGTATCTTTCCTTTTCTCCTTTGCCTTTAGCTTCTCTTCTTTTCACAGCTATTTGTAAAGCCTCCTCAGACAGCCATTTTGCCTTTTTGGATTTCTTTTTCTTGCAAATGGTATTGATCACTGCCTTCTGTACAATGTCATGAACTTCTGTCCATAGTTCTTCAGGCACTCTGTCTTACTCCAAAATATGTTTTCCATTGAGGGTGTATAGTTGTGTAATGTTTACCATCAAGCATTTCCAATTTCTTATAGTACCTATGAAGGGTGACATTAGAGAGAATTTATTCACTGGATATTTTAATTGTCTTATTGAATAAAAGTGGTAGAGAGGCTAGAAGGAATTGTTGCATTCTGCCACAGAATGTCAATAAATCACATCCTACCTCCTGCTCTATTTCTTGACAGTGTTAGAACATTAAGCAGGAAGAAAATACAGTAGCCAGAACGCTACTTTCTTACTGATAGTCATTCAGTTATAGGCCGTGGCTCTAGATCTGTTGCTGGGGGTTGCTCATGACTCATGGTAGACCCCATAGTTAGGCAGAGTTACCTACCTAATGGCAGTCCTGGGCTTGGGCAGGCTTCCTTGAACTTATGTAGGTCCCTGCTATGCCATGGAGGATCTCTGTAGCTCCTAGTAGAAGGATAGCAGACTTGAGTCAATTACCCTTACTAAATTTTACCAATCAGATAAGTCTTTCTACCATTTCAAGGGCAGAGACAAAAGGACGTGGAAAGAGGCCAGACATGGGGAAAGGCACTCACATCCTCCAGAGACCTTAGACATCTTGTTGTCTTGCCCTCTTATCTTACAGATACAACAGAATTCCATGGAGGGAAAGGACTCAGATAAGCAAGTGTTGCAAGGTCATCAGGGAGCAGAGCCAGGAAACTATATATCCTGACCTGGGTCCAGACTCCACCTACTTTGTACTATTTAGTTCTCCTCCAGGAAGAGTGAGCAGTGGGAGTGCTCTAAGACCTGGTGTGCAAGGGCCCTAGTGGGAAGGGAAGGAGGACGAAAGCCATGAAGCCACGGTGCCTTGTGAACAGAGAATAGAGTGACCCCCTCAGCACTTCGGAGCATCAAATAATGGAGTCAAACTTTCTTTTCCCTGCTGTCCTCCTCACAGTTCCACCTAGGTGGACGCTGGAAAGACTACTTGAGATGACTCACTCTATTAGGTTCCAAATTGGGAAAAGAGTACGTCAAGGCTGTATATTGTCACCCTGCTTATTTAACTTATATGTAGAGTACATCATGCAAAATGTCAGGCTAGAATGAAGCACAAGCTGGAATCAGGATTGCCGGGAGAAATATCAATAACCTCAGATATGCAGATGATACCACCCTTATGGCAGAAAGTGAAGAAGAACTAAAGAGCCTCTTGATGAAAGTGAAAGAGAAGAGTGAAAAAGCTGGCTTAAAACTCAATATTCAGAAACCTAAGATTATGGCATCTGGTCCCATCACTTCATGGCAAAAAGAATGGGAAACAATGGAAACAGTGACAGACTTGGTGATGGACAGGGAAGCCTGACGTGCTGCAGTCCATGGGGTGGTAAAGAGTTGGACCCGACTGGATGACTGAACTGAACTGAACTCTACTCTTCAGTGAAACAGAGCCAATAGGATTCATATATATGTGGGAAAAGTTTTATTGTAAGATATTGGCTCAGGCAACTATGGAGGCAGGCAAGTCCAGCATCTTCAGCTTGGAGACCCGGGAGATCCCATGGTACAGATGAAGTCTGAAGGCATTTCACTGGTGAATTCCCTCTTGCTCAGGTCATTGTCGTTGTTCAATCATTAAGTCATGGGTGACTCTTTGGGACCATACAAACTGCAGCATGCCAGGCTTCCCTGTACTTCACTATCTCACTATCTTAAACTCATGTCCATTGAGTTGGTGATACCATCCAACCATCTCATCCTCTGTTACCCCCTTCTTCTTCCATCCCCAATCTCCCCCAGCATCAGGGTCTTTTCCAGTGAGTTGGCTCTTTGACTCAGGTTGGTGGGTGTTTTTATTCTATTTACAGCTTCAGTTGATTGGATAAGATCTACTGATGTTATGCATAGCAACCTGTTTTATTCAAAGTGCACTGATTTAAATGTTGAAAGTGAAAGTCGCTCAGTCGAGTCTGACTCTGGGACCCCATGGACTATACAGTCCGTGGAATTCTCCAGGCCAGAATACTGGAGTGAGTAGCCGTTCTCTTCTCCAGGGGATCTTTCTGACCCAGGAATCGAACCCGGGTCTCCTGCGTTGCAGCCGGATTCTTTACCACCTGAGCTATCAGGGGAGCCCTTTAATGAAACATCCGTGTAGTATTTATTCAATTATTTCCTTTAAGCCAATGTTAACCTCTCACTTAAAAAAGTTAGCCTCAGAGCAAAATAATATTCGAGAAAAGGGGTTGTTATACTAGTAATTTCTTTTTAAAACACTCAAGAGTAAATAATTCAAGAATTTCAAAAAAGCTTACGTGGCACCTAAAACCATCTTGCATCCTCCTTTTGGGAAACAGTGTCAACAGAGCTGCAGTTAAGGAACGAGCCTGACGCCCCGCCTGACCACTAGGGGGCATACTTGCCCGCCGTCCCAGAAGCCCCGGGCTTTTATTCTATCCTGAGGTGCTGAGCCCCTTCCCCTGGAGGGCTGCCACGGTGCTCCCAGACCCGGGCGCCATGAGAGGCCCAGAGCTGAGCCCTGGGGTGCCAAGACCGCTCGCTATCCTGAAAGGGCTGCTGAGGTTCGTAGGGGAGGTAAGGCCGGGACTCTGGCACAGCGCCCTCCCAGCTGCGGAGGATCCTTGAAGCAGAGCCTTCTTCACCAAGGAGGAGGTGGGAGCGAGTGGGGGTGGTCAGGCAGCCCAGCTGCCTCGTGCACTGGGGGTGTGTTTGGAAAGTGCGAGAGGCCCTGCTTCAGGTATCTGCTTCAGAGACACTGGTGTGCGTGGCCTTGTCTAACCCCGGGGAAAGTAGAGAAGGCTACTTCCGGAAAGAGTGTCAGGGTCTGGCTGACTCAGCCAAGTGAGGCTGTTGGGAGCATCCTAGGGTCACATGGCCTTCTGGGGAACATCCACCTTCTTCTGAGGTGGCCAGGATGAACTGAGTGGCGTTGGGATCCAGAGCCCAGGACTGAGGTCGTGCCTGGCTTGAGGGGAGGCAACACCATGCCTTGATTTCTCTTATCAGTATTTTAATTTAAATGGTTTCACTACTTTGCTGCGGCTAACTCGCTTCAGTCATGTCCGACTCTTTGCGACCCCATAGACGGAAGCCCACCAGGCTCCCCCGTCTCTGGGATTCTCCAGGCAAGAACAATGGAGTGGGTTGCCATTTCCTTCTCCAACGCATGAAAGTGAAAGGTGAAAGTGAAGTCTCTCAGTCATGTCCGACCCTTCACGACCCCATGGACTGCAGCCTACCAGGTTCCTCCGTCCATGGGATTTTCCAGGCAAGAGTACAGGAGTGGGGTGCCATTGCCTTCTCCGTTCACTACTTTATTTAAGTGAAAACATTTATTTGAAAAGGAAACTTTCTTCATCTATAAAATGGTAGTCATGGTATGTGTGTCAACGGATTGATGTACAGATAAAACAAATTAATACATGAAAGTTCTTTAAACAGTACCTGACATTTAACAACTCAGTATGTGGTACTGACTAGGAAACACTGGGACATACAGTCCTTCAGAGGAGGTTTTAACTCTCTTCCAGAAACTTCCCTGATGGCTCAGACTGTGAAGGATCTGCCTGCAATGAGGGAGACCTGGGTTTGATCCCTGGGTTGGGAAGATACCCTGGAGATAGGAATTCTCCAGTATTCTTGCCTGGAGAATTCCATGGACAGAGGAGCCTGGCAGGCTACAGCCCATGGGGTCGCAGAAAGTTGGACATGACTGAGTGACTTTCACCACCATTCCAGAAACTTTTGGAAGCTTCTGATTTGCAGTCTAGCTTTCTTCTTTTTTAATGGGTAGCCTGAGTGTCCTCACTTGCTGAAAGGAGAAGTTCCCTGCAACTCCATTCCCTACTGGAAATTCATCAGGTTAATTGCTGAGGTAGCTGCTAAGTAGGATTGCCAGTAGATGGCCCTAGTGCACCGCAGTTGCGTTTGCCTTTTGGGGTTTAATTTAGGGATGTTTGAGGGTGTGGGCAGGAGATTTCTTACTGTAGTTTTTTCCTTTCATCAAATTTTGGCCTTTATTTGATTCATTATTCAAATATTTATTGGATTCTTATTCTGTTCCAGATGCTATGAATAGACTTGATATATATCAATGAACTGGAACAGAGAAAGAGCCTTGCTGTTCATGGAACTTACATTCTAGCAGGCAGCAGTAAATGTAATAGATAAATGATACAGTATGTTAGAAATGTTATGGAAAAGTGTAAATCAGAGTGTGTGTGGGTGAGGTTGTTGAAATAGGCTGGTTGCAGTATTGAATAGGGTGTCTAGGATAGGGCTCATTAGGGTGGTGAGATTTGATCAGAGTCAAAAGAAATGAAGTTAGCCAAACAGATCTGGGTAAAAAGTAAGTATATTTTTATTTGAAGCAGTTACATGTGTGCATGCTAAGTCGCTTCTACTGAGTCTGACTCTTTGCAGCCCTATGGACTATAGCCTACTAGGCTCCTCTGACCATGGGATTCTCCAGGCAGGAATATTGGAGTGGGTTGCCATGCCTTCCTCTGGGAATCTTCCCAACCCAGGGATCGAACCATCTTGCATCTTTTGCACTGGATGGCAGGTTCTTTACCACTTGGAAATTCCTTGGAGCAGTGACATTTACCCTAATTGAGGCTCAGAGAAGTGAAATGACATGGCTGAGGTCGTACAAAGCTGAGGTTGCTTACAAAGGTGGTAGAGTCCCTCCCAATTTCTAGCTCCATCTTCCTTTACCACTCTTTGTTTTCCACGGTGTTGGAGATTTCCTGTAAACCCGAAATTATGTCTTTCCTCCAGCTCCTCTCTATCCCTGTTTGTCAGTCTTTCCCATACTCTGTATAATAGTACATTTTTTTCTTAAGTGATGACTTAGATTGGCTTGGCATATTTCCACAATTGGGTAATACCAAACTTCTCTGTGATCTTTCTTCTTTATGTAATCAATAAATATGTATTTGCTTCATGCTGTGGAGGATAGAACTGAGGCATAGTCCCTGCACCTATGGGACTAATAATCTATCTATAAACATTTTGGACCTTTATTTCTTCTCTAGTATAGATACTTTCCCCAAACAAGTCCACTGATGATCTATACCTACAGCTTAACCTTAGAATTGAGTCAGGTTATCAGACTTGGTCACCCAGTCTTGGTATATAGGTTCTTGAACTCTGCCCTAGATTCCTTTTGTTGCTAGTTGATGCATGATGTCCCTGGTTATCCCCCAGTCACAAGTCTGCACTACCTGTAGCCTTTTTTCGGACCAGGTCTGTGAGACCAGGCTTATGCTCTACTCCTTGGCTTTGATTACATACCCTACCTAGACTTTTAGTCCCTCACCAGAACGATCTCCTTGCCACCTATATTCACAATTTTAGAAATCTCTGCAATCTCTTGATTGGAGATTTTATGTCTTCCTGTTTGGAAATTATGCTTCTTGGACACTGCTCTGTAGACTTGTGGACTTGGAGACTATTCTTGGTTCCCTGAACTGCCTCTCTGAGCCTGAGTTATTTCTCTCAGCCTTTGGCCCTAAGAACTCTGGATGTATACTGAATTCAAGTTTGAAAGAAGACACAACTGCACAGAATCTTTCTTTCTTTTTTCTAATCTGCTTTTATACAGAGTATGGAAAAGACTGCCGGACAGGGATAGAGAAGAGTTGGAGGAAAATAAAGAGTAGGATGCAACATATGAATCTGTGCTCTTCCTTTGCCCCAGAGTGAGTGTGAAGATTTTTTTTTCTTCTGAAAAGAAAGGCATCAGTTTGTTTTCTGAATAAGACCTTGATCAGGGTAAGCAGTTCTTTGTGTAGCACATGGCACTCACCCCAGAATTAAAGGAGTCCCTTTAAATGCATGTTTCCAGTGTCAGCATATAGTTTTCTCTCTCTAATGTGGGCATCCTAGAGCTAAGTGACATGTGCCTTTGTTTGTATCACTAAGGTGATTGCAAGACTTGTAGAGAGGCCCTTTCATTCTGTGGAGGTTAAACATGGTTGGCATGTCTTGGCATGAGTGAGTGGGCTGAATTTCTCCTACCCCAAAAGTGGCATTTGCAAGTTCCATCCAATTATTCCTCTTCCTTTCCTGGATACCTGCTGGTCTTCCTCTTTACCATTCTGACTTGTCATTTCTCTATTCTGTCTTGAAAAGAGTTAAGTCTTAGGATATGATTTTACCTTGTTCATTTGGGTTCATCTGGACTCACCTCAAATCTCTTCATATATGACCTCTGTCTCCATTTATCTTTTGACACTTTCCCGCAGGTGTTTCCAGAGCTAAAACCACTTCCTAAACCAGAGTCATCTCTTTGTTGACAATATTCTGAAATACCTCTATCTGCTCCCTTAGGTGTGCGTGTGTGTATGTATAAAATGTAATTTTTTTTAAACTCACATGGTTAAACCATTACTGTACCTTATTTACAACTTCTTCACTCACTGTTATGTTTAAATAATCAATATGTACACAATAGTTCATTCTTTTTAAGTATTCCATAGCATTGCAATATAAGGATACTGTGTAGTTTATTTATCCATTTACACATTCTTCATTACAAGCAGTGCTGCATCAGTCTCATAAATATCTTCTCACACAAGATAGTCAGTGTAGTGCTTTATAAAAAAATTGCCACATTATTCCCGAGTGACTGTGTTGTTTCACTTACCCACAGGAAAACGCTTGGTGTTGCTATTATTTCAAATTTTAGCTGTTCTAAGGGGTTTGTAATAGTACTCATTATGTTTTCATTTGCATTTTTAGATAACTAATGACATTGAGCATCTTTTCTTGTGTTTATTAGCCATTTGTGCATCTTGTCTTCTAAGTGTCTGTTCAAACTTTTGCTCATTTTTAAATTGAATTGTTTGACTCATTATTTGGTTTAAAAATTTCTTTATATATTCTGACTTGTTTGTGAAGGATTGGACCTTGGAAAACAACTATTTGAGTTAGTTCCTTGTCTGACTACTTGTGTGTGAGAATGGAATGAAACAGAAATGAGACAAATCTCAGTATTTGATCACCATTATTTATTGTTAGTTTTAATACAGTTCAATTATTTGAACCCAAAGGCTTGAAACAAATATGTTACAAATCAAAGCAAGAAACTACATAGCCATGGCACATAGTCTTCCTTTCCATATGAGTATAAATGATATTTTCCTATGTGGAAAAGCCAGTGAAATATAGCAATAGTTTGGAACCATTGTATTTCCTTACTATTGCTTTTCCAGAGTTTTTAAACCTGAAACAGATTCTTTTGAGTTGGTGAGGGTGGAGCAGGGAGATCTTTCTTGATGAAACCAAGTCAGAGCCCACATTTGGATCCTTTCATCTTGAACTGACTCTTCCCTGCTCTTTAAGAAATATGCTCTAAAACACTGGTTGTGAAGAAGCACCATCTGTTTTAATGTCTCTTGTTATCTTACTGATTAAAGATGCACCTAAGAATAAAGGCTTGGTGGTTTGATAAGCAAAGAAACTACCAGAGCTTATCTTTACTTTTAGGGCCTTCTCCTTTCTGCCACCATCCAGTATGGGGCACACCAAGAATTGTGGTCCATGTTGCTAAAAGAGAAGCTTTGGTTCCAGAATTGGTAATGTAAATTTTTTGCTCTTTAGAGATGAAAGCTTAGCTTTGGCATCCTGTAATGAGCAAGGAGCTGTCAAAAAGACAGCTAAGCCTCAAGTTCCTAAAATGTTTTGCATTGTTCTTCCAAATTTATTCCCATACCTTATTTATTTCCTAAAACAGTGGTCCCCATAGCCTTACATTCTTTGAAAGGAACCCTTTAACAAGGAATTGAGTATAATGTATTGGTAGTATTGGATTTAGACTGTCTATCAGTTCAGTTCAGTCGCTCAGTCGTGAAGGGTGTAAACTGTCTAAAGCCACAACTTGAGGAGCTTTCTACTTGTCTATAACTGCTTCCTGGTTGCCCTTGATTATAATTTTTCTTTTGCCCTTCATTATAATTTGATGGTTACAACCAGATTCCCTTGACTTTGGCTGCATCCTTGGCTTTGTTGTCTACATGTCCCTGATTATCTATGAATACTCTCATATCCATCAGACTTGCTACTTGATGAGCTACAACTTCTACTTCTTCCTTTTTGACTTTCTACTCTGACCATTCCTGGCTATTTCTTCTTGATCAATTTTTGTATGTGTGCTAAGTTGCTTCAGTCATGTCTGACTTTTTGCGACCCTATGAACCGTAGCCTGCCAGGCTCCTCTGTCCATGGAATTCTCCAAGCATAAATATTGGAGTAGGTTGCCACGTCCACCCCCCTCCAGGGGATCCTCCTGACCCAGGGCTCAAACTCACATCTTTTAGGACTTCTGCATTGGCAGGCAAGTTCTCTATCACTAGCGCCACTGGGGTTTGAGTCTATTTGGGGTTTACGATGCCCATCATGAGTTCCACTTGAGCCTGACCTACCTCTGCTTTGCAGTTCAAGTTGTTCATAGCTTGAATACTGACCAGATCTAGAACCACCTTATTTAGAGCAAGATGAGTGATACAAACCAGACCCATATTGTTCAGAACTAGAACATTGACCCAAGCCAGATCCACGTTGACTCTGAGTAGAACACTGACTTGAATTCCCAGAGTATGTATATTAAAAAGGAGGCTGGTACCCAGAGCCTGTTTGCCTTAGAGCACATTCTCATAATTGATAGCCTTTGGGAGTATTTCTACTCCTGCTCACTTATGTGGTTCACCAGAGGAACAAGTAGGATGGAGACTGAAGCAGCTTACAGGGTGCTGCTAGTTGGGGATAGTAGCCTTTTTATAGAAGGAATAATGGTCTATCTTAGGGAGGAACTGCTTTCTCTGAGATGTCCTAATTCATTCCCAGACAAGCCCAACTCCACCTCCATCTCTACCTCCCAGGTGTTTACCTTCTCACTTCCTTGCCTGTCCACCTGAGATTGTGTTAGCAGTTTCCAAATCTGGGTTAGTCTCAACCCTACTTGCCAGAGTCTCTGGACACTGCAAAGAAAGACCTCTTTGCTGTTCAATAAAGAGTAAAGCATAATGCATTGATAATGAATTTTGTGGGCTTTTAATTGAAGTTGAGTGGACATCAGGGACAAAATGTCAATGAATCATGGAATCTGACCTTCAGAAAGAACCCTGAAGATCATCTAGTCAAACTTTCTTTTTTAAACTTAATTTTCATATACAAAATTCTAGTCAAGGTGTCACCCATGATATTATTACCTCCTGGAATGGATAGTGTCTGCAAGAGACCCTCTTATCTCTTTACCTAAGTCTGTTTATGAAACCTTAGTGGGCACTCGTTAATGCAGCTTTCACTCAACCAGCATGTAACCTTGGGAAGAAATCCATGCCCCTTAGAATGGTATCCAGGGTTCCTCATGATCTAAGTTGTGGCCTGTCAACAGCCACATCTCCTCATTCCCTGTTCCTCTTTGTGTTCCACCAGTAATTAATTTCATAAACCTTCCTGAATATACCAAACTATTTCATATATATATATATATATATATATATATATATATATATATATATATGAAATATATTCCCCTCATTATCTGCCTGGCAAACTCCTATTCGTTTTTCAGACCTATCTTTGATATCCTGTAGGTAATCTTACTTGAGATGCTTGAGAGAGTATAATTGTATCCCAATTATTATATTGTAAGATCAATCACACTATATTATACTCTCTTAAAATTGTGTTACTAGGTAATTAATATTTAATATAAAATTTAGAGAATATAGACAATCAAAGAAAATGAAAATATTAATCCTAATCCCAGAGATAGCTGCTGTTGATTATTTGGTGAATGTCCTTTCGTGCATGCTAAGTTGCTTCAGTCATGTCCAACTCTTTGTGACAACATGAACTGTAGTCAGCCAGGCTCCTCTGTCCATGGGATTTCCCAGGCAAGAATACTGGAGTGGGTTGCCATGCCCTTCTCCAGGGTATCTTCCCCACTCAGGGATCGAACCTGTGTTTCCTTTCATACACACACACATATATATCTGTCCTTGTGCCTATGTCACTTCCAGACTGTGAGCTCCCTCAGACGGTAAAGACTCTGCCTGCAATGCAGGAGACCTGGGTTTTAATCCCTGGGTCAGGAAGATCCCCTGGAGAAGGGAATGGCTACCCATTCCAGTATTCTTGCCTGGAGAATTCTGTGGACAGAGGAGCCTGGTGGGCTACAGTGCATGGAGTCGCAAAGAGTCAGACACAACTGAGCAACTAACAGTTTCACTCATATGATTCCTATGTTACTTACAGACACAGCACATTGGTTGTCACATTAAGGTCTCCCTAAGTGTTTGCCAAATTGAATTGAAAGAGGAGTAAGGATCATGACTGCAGTGATCTGCATTGACCACTTCTATTTTTTCACAGGATTAGGATCTGTCCTTTTTCTTCCCGTGTTTACCTCAGAGGACATGATTTCACATGGATATAAACTGAATCATATGTTAGGGGTCGTCCTTGGGGACCTTGCTCTCCACACCATCTGTTGTAAATGTATAGCACAAGTCTCACTGAAGCTGGGTGAAATCACATAGGCTTACAACTTATACAATATGATCATCAGGGATTGGGAAGGAGTGGTAGCAACTATTGGGAAATGATAAATTATATGATTCCAAATTCAACCATTATTAGGCTGCATGCTTTGTTCTAAGTGTTACTCAGAGGGCTGCAGAGTCAGTATCCATTCTGTGGCCATGTTTCCTCTGGATGCCTGATTTGGGCCAGGTTGTCACGCTTCATCAGAGGTGTGACCGAGACTGTGGAATTGCAGGGGAGGTGGAATTTGTTGAGGGCTAATTTCCTGTAGGAGCTGGCTGTCACCACAGAGGGAAGAACGCATTGTGGGTGAAACATGTTTTTGGGGCCAGTGCTTTCCTGCAGGAGGGGTTGGCAAGCTTTTCTGTAAAGGATCAGGTATTAAATATTATAGGCTTGTAGACCAGATGGGCTACTCACCTCTGCTCTTACAGCATTAAAGGACTGTATAAACAGACAAGCACTGCTGTGTTTCAATAAAACCTATTGACTGACCTGACCCTTAAATTTCATAATTTCACGTCACAAGTTTTTTTCAACTTAAAATGTGGAAAGCATTTTTAGCTTATGAGTTGTATAAAAACTAATGATGCCCTGCTGCTGCTGCTGCTGCTGCTGCTGCTAAGTCGCTTCAGTCGTGTCCGACTCTGTGCGACCCCATAGACGGCAGCCCACCAGGCTCCCCCGTCCCTGGGATTCTCCAGGCAAGAACACTGGAGTGGGTTGCCATGTCCTTCTCCAAGGCATGAAAGTGAAAAGTGAAAGTGAAGTTGCTCAGTCATGTCCAACTCCTAGCCTACCAGGCTCCTACGTCCATGGGATTTGCCAGGCAAGAG
Source organism: Capricornis sumatraensis (assembly GCF_032405125.1). NCBI lineage: Eukaryota > Metazoa > Chordata > Mammalia > Artiodactyla > Bovidae > Capricornis > Capricornis sumatraensis. The sequence goes on along the minus strand of NC_091070.1, from coordinate 119,785,028 downwards.
TACTGGAGTGGGTTGCCATTGCCTTCTCTAATGATGCCCTAGATAGGACCTATGGGATGTAGTTTGCCATCTGCTGGCCCTCTTTATTTGCTTCTCAGGAAGATTCACAGGTGCAGAGAATCTAGAGGGAACAGAAGGGCTGGAATGTGTGGGACCTCAGGCCACTAACTGTTGGGAGAGAAATAAAGTTGGTGTATGTGAGGTTACAGGAAAGTGAACAAGTGACCATGAAAGGGAGGTAAAGTTTGACTTGGTTAAAGGAAAAAACTTTTAATGTTTGTGTTAGCTGAAAATGCAGTGAGCTCTTTGGGAAGTTGGCTGAAAATTCAATGAAGTCTTTGCATAGTAGTGAAATTTTTTGTCAGGGGGTATTAAAGGAGCTTTCATGTATTATGTAAGCAGTTTTAATCCTTTCAGTGTTTTATTTTCTGATTTTCCTCCAAAATCAACAGCCAGTGTTTGCTGAGCTTAATTCTCAGTTTGTGTAATGAAAAAACAGGTATGTTGAGTGTGCCTTTTGGCTTCTTGTCTACTATTTGAGAATTACTAATGCAAGAATTGTAGCAGATTGTCACAGCAGTCCTTTTGAAAACCGAGATTCATGATTTTATCAGAATAAGTTCTCCACATTAACAGGGTGGGCATGAAACCCCCCTGCCCAGTCTGCCATTGGTTTGGTTGCTGGTTTTCCCCTTGGAGGTGACAGGGTTCAGGAGAAGAGATTTCTTAAGACATGTGGCATGTTCTAGGTTTTTCAGTGCCTTATATGTTGGTAGAAGAAAGGAAATTATGTTCCCCTTTATGCCAAGCACAGTGCTCTGTGCCCTTACGTTCATCATTCTATTAATCCTCACAATTAGAGAAAATATGAAACTTGTTTTTAGTCACTCAGTTATTAAGTGGAGAAGGAAGACTCACATCTATTTATTTCTAAGAATAACTAGGGAATGGGGAACTCTTCCTGTCTTGGGTAAGGAAGGATTTGGGGAACAGTTCATGAGGAATCTAATTTTGACTTAAAAAAAAAATAACCAAGAAACAAATAAGACTGGTGAGGATAAACAGTGAGTTTTCTTCCCACCCCTGTTCACATATTCACTCTTGTCTGCAAGGTACACTGTTCTCGCCATCAACTGGGCCTGAAATATGCTAGGGAAAGTCTCTCTGCTTGTCCTTTCCTCTCCTTTTTCCCCATCTCCCCATGAAGTTTCTGAGAGCTCTTTGTAGTTTAGAATCTATGAATGAGGAAACTGTAAAAATAGGGACAGAACAAGCAGAGAGTGTTGCTGGTCATGATTGGGATATTCAGTTCGTTCAGTTCAGTCGGTCAATTGTGTCTGACTCTTTGTAACCCCATACACCACAGCACGCCAGGCCTCCTTGTCTATCGCCAACTCCCGGAGTTTACCCAAACTCATGTCCATTGAGTTGGTGATGCCATCCAATTCTTTGATGCTCAGCTTTCTTTATAGTCCAACTCTCTCATCCATACATGACTACTGGAAAAATATAAATGGAGTCAAAAGAAGTCAGCTGTAATATAAAACTGGCCAAGAAGCCTTTCTTCTCATATCCTTCTCTTCAGGTGTAAGGATCATTTTTTCTAACTCAAAATAATAAAAATGGATCTGATATAACTTTATAGTTTATCATGGTTTATTTGGGAGTTGGGCCAGGCACCGTGATCTATCTTTCGGCTCCAGACTCAGGCCCTGGAATAACTGCTTAAGGACTGACCTTCCTATTCAGTTGCTTCTTTGTCTCAGTGTTCTCTCTTTTTCCTTCAAGTTCTCACAAATGCCCTAGTTAGTTGGACTCCAGAGCTCATTCTTATTTGTATCCTCTTATTATTATGACCAACCTAGACAGTATATTGAAAAGCAAAGACATTACTTTGCCAACAAAGGTCCATCTAGTCAAGGCTACTGTTTTTCCTGTGGTCATGTATGGATGTGAGAGTTGGACTGTGAAGAAAGCTGAGTGCCGAAGAATTGATGCTTTTGAACTGTGATGTTGGGGAAGACTCTTGAGAGTCCCTTGGACTGCAAGGAGATCCAACCAGTCCATTCTGAAGGAGAACAGCTCTGGGTGTTCTTTGGAGGGAATGATGCTAAAGCTGAAGCTCCAGTACTTTGGCCACCTCATGCGAAGAGTTGACTCATTGGAAAAGACTCTGATGCTGGGAGGGATTGGGGGCAGTAGGAGAAGGGGATGACAGAGGATGAGATGGCTGGATGGCATCACTGACTCGATGGACGTGAGTCTGAGTGAACTCCGGGAGTTGGTGATGGACAGGGAGGCCTGGCGTGCTGCGATTCATGGGGTGGCGAAGAGTCTGACACGACTGAGCAACTGAACTGAACTGAACTGATTCTGTCAATGTCTTTCACTAGTGTGTTTCCATCTCCTTAACTTGCTGTATGATTCTCTTACTGACATGGCCATTTATAGCCTGTGTCCCTTAGTTCCTGGCTTCCCTTGTAGCTCAGCTGGCAAAGAATCTGCCTGCAATGCAGGAGACCCCGGTTCAATTCTTGGGTTGGGGAGATCCCTTGGAGGAGGGCATGGCAACCCATTCCAGTATTCTTGCTTGGAGAATTCCCATGGACAGAGGAGCCTAGAGGGCTACAGTCAATGGGATTGCGAAGAGTCAGACATGACTGAGCAACTACATTAGGCTTTCTGCATGCAGACCTGGTCTGTCAAAATGAGCAGATGGGAGTCCTCCTTAGGGGTCCTCCAGGTGTTACAGAGGTGGCACAAAAGACCTACTAGTATGGGAAAGAGCAGAAAGGATGTTGGAGCTTCAGATACAGGGGCAGTAAGCTGAGACTTTGGTTGCTGGGAGTCAGATCCAGAACTTTTAAATTTTAGTGTTTGTGTGTGTGTGTGTGTATGTGTGTGTGTGAAAGAGAGGGAGAGAGAGAGAGAGAAAGAGAGAGAGAGAGAATGAAAGGAGGGGGCAGGCAGTAGGGAAGAGGGACTGGAAAAAGAGGGAATGTAATGAATGTAATGAGTGTAAAGCTGATTGGGTCTCAGTTTCCTCTCTGACCTTCTAACCAAACACTTGAAGGCTCTGTCTGTAAATTCAAGGTATTGCAGTCACAGTGATCTGGTGATGCTATAAGACCTAATAAATCACCTTTAAGAGTCATGTGTAATATCAGATTTGGCACAGATATCAAAATGAGTGCTCATATGTAACTCTAGTTAACTCCACAAATAAAATATTTTAAATAAAATCATTAAAATTTAAACTTATACTATTATCAGATGCTAACCAAGGAAGACAAGTATATACTATCCTTTTAAATAAGATTAACACTTAGTGGAAGGATTAAAGTGGAATTGATAAAGTCATGATGATAATGGTTCCTTTGCACATGGCTCTATTTATAGACTGGGAGTGTGGTATAATAAAAACTTTCTGTTTGCTTGCTTCCACTGTTACTTGTTGTCTCAGAGCTGCCATTCTGATGAACATCTTCATCTGTACCTTGCACTGTCCCTAAATTGACTTTGCCCAGATACTTGTCTATGTCATCCATTGAGGTGTCTGATCTTGATGAGACCCTGAATGTATAAACTGCTTAGTGACTGGCCATAAGTGGATTCATATTTTTTTCTTAAACTGGATTTGGACCACCCATGGGTTTGTTCTGACTGCATCTCTGAATCTTATGATTGCTCTTCATTATCACTGGCCTGACCAATACTGGATCCATGATGTTTTCTTGTTCTGAATCTAATCTGTGTAAATGATGATTGCCTATGATATGACCCAATTTGTCCATAAATAGATCCATGTCTTTATCTTGTGATGAAACCTAATCACCTTGGTAGACCCTGCTCACCTATGAATAAATGTCCACTCTTGACAAAATACAGACCTATTTCCAGATTTCCTACAGCTTGAGTAATCTCCTTCTCTTGTGCCAGACCCAGATTCCTATGGCCATTTCTCAGTCACATCGTGGGAAGGGGAATAGTGTCTTCCCCTGTTTTCTGACTGTCCTTCAGTATCTCTGACTATAACTGGATGCTGCTTGTCTATTGATAATGGGCTCAGTAATTGATGACTTAATTATTAAGACTGAGTAAATGATGATTGTATATGAGTATATCTTGAGTGTCCACAGCTATGTCTTGTTTGCCCATGGATAAATTGTTTACTTTTGGATCTGGGCTGTTCATGAGTAAGTCCAGACTGACTTCCAGTGCTTTTATGTTCTTGGTGAGACTCTGAGTGTCTAGATCTCTAGTCTTCTGACTTCCTGTTTCTCAACTGTTCATAATCATACTCAAACCAGGCACAGACTGATGTTGACTTTCTGTATGTCTCCTGATTGTGTGTTATGAGTACTGTAACTCAACCCTCAGTAGACATTGCCGTAACTTGATCCAGACCTTGTATGTGCAGATTGTCTATAAGAGTCACTATAGATACCTTCTGATTGTCCATAGCCATGTCTTTCTGTTATACTACACCATATTATCCTTGGGTGGACCCAGAATGTCCTTGAATTGCTGTCTGGCCATGCTGACATCCTGAATGTCTAGACTTGTCTTCTAATTCTCCATGGCTGGAACCTTGTCTTCCTCTTGTGTTGGACCAAGATTGCTCATGACTACACTCAGACTGACCACAAGTGGAAGCTGTCTAGTCAATCTCCTGATTGTCCACCACAATCACTAAATGGACTATAACTGGATGCCTATTTTCTGCTGACACTGATAGCAGGCTGTGTGAATGTAGACCTTGAATGTCCATTGCATTCTCTTGATTGTCTGTGGCTAGGTTGTTGTCTCTTTTTTTCTGCTGGATCTAGATTTTTTAGGGATTAATGCTGGTTCTCCATCTGAGTCTCCTGATTATCACTCACCTCCACCAGGTGAAGGTGACTAATAATCAGATTCTTGTTTATTTGTATTAGTTCCAGACTGTGTTAGTGGTGATTGTCTAGGAGCCGACTCTAAACATTTAGCACTATCTTCCAGGTGTTCATGGGTGTTTCTGTGTCTTTCTGTTTTGCTGGCTTTAGCTTCTCCATGATTAGATCTAAACTGTCCATGAATTTATGTGTGGCTGCGACTGGCGCACTAAGCACAGGCGGCTGCGAATGGAAGCACTGCTGAGAGGAGCTGCCCCATGTCCGAGGTCAGGGGCAGAAGCCGGGAGGACCCCATGCCCGAAGGACGATGGCCAAGAGGAGTTACCCCACGCCCGAGGTCAGGGGCAGCGGCCGAGAGTGCCAGGCTGTGACGGCGCAGGAACGGCCGAGAGGAGCTACCCTGCGTCTGAGGTAAGGGGCTGCAGCCGAGAGGAGCCACCCCATGTCCGAGGTAAGGGGCGATGGCCGAGAGGAGCCACCCCACGTCCAAGGCCAGGGGTGGCGGCTGAGGGGAGCCATCCTGCACGTGAGGCCAGGGGCGGCAGCCAGGAGGAGCAACCCCACATCCAAGGAGTGGTGGCTGCGAGGGAGCAGGAAGGCCTAGAGGAGTCACCCCACATTGAAGGACAGGAAGGGCGGCGGTGAGTAGATACCCTCATCCAAGGTAAGGAGCAGCAGCTGCGCTTTGCTGGAGCAGCTGTGAAGAGACACCCCACGCCCAAGGTAAGAGAAACCCAAGTAAGATGGTAGGTGTTGCAAGAGCACATCAGAGGGCAGACATACTGAAACCATAATTACCGAAAACTAGTCAATCTAATCACACTAGGACCACAGCCTTGTTTAACTCAATGAAACTAAGCCATGCCTGTGGGGCAACTCAAGACAGGCGGGTCATGGTGGAGAGGTCTGACAGAATGTGGTCCCCTGGAGAAGGGAATGACAAACCACTATAGTATTCTTGCCTTGAGAACCCCATGAACAGTATGAAAAGGCAAAATGATAGGATACTGAAAGAGGAACTCCCCAGGTCAGTATGCCCAACATGCTACTGGAGATCACTGGAGAAATAACTCCAGAAAGAATGAAGGGATGGAGCCAAAGCAAAAATAATAGCCAGCTGTGGATGTGACTGGTGATAGAAGCAAGGTCGATGCTGTAAAGAGCAATATTGAATAGGAACCTGGAATGTTAGGTCCATGAATCAAGGCAAATTCGAAGTGGTCAAACAAGAGATGGCAAGAGTGAATGTCGACATTCTAGGAATCAGCGAACTAAAATGGACTGGAATGGGTGAATTTAACTCAGATGACCATTATATCTACTACTGTGGGCAGGAATCCCTCAGAAGAAATGGAGTAGCCATCATGGTCAACAAAAGAGTCCGAAATGCAGTACTTGGATGCAGTCTCAAAAATGACAGAATGATCTCTGTTCGTCTCCAAGGCAAACCATTCAATATCACACTAATCCAAGTCTATGCCCCAACCAGTAACGCTGAAGAAACTGAAATTGAACAGTTCTATGAAGACCTACAAGACCTTTTAGAACTAACACTCAAAAAAGATGTCCTTTTCATTATAGGGCACTGGAATGCAAAAATAGGAAGTCAAGAAACACCTGGAGTAACAGGCAAATTTGGCCTTGGAATGCAGAATGAAGCAGGGCAAAGACTAATAGAGTTTTGCCAAGAAAATGCACTGGTCATAGCAAACACCCTCTTCCAACAACACAAGAGAAGACTCTACACATGGACATCACCAGATGGTCAACACCGAAATCAGATTGATTATATTCTTTGCAGCAAAAGATGGAGAAGCTCTATACAGTCAGCAAAAACAAGACCAGGAGCTGACTGTGGCTCAGATCATGAACTCCTTATTACCAAATTCAGACTTGAAGAAAGTAGGGAAACCCACTAGACCATTCAAGTATGACCTAAATCAAATCCCTTACGATTATACATTGGAAGTGAGGAATAGATTTAAGGGCTTAGATCTGATAGATAGAGTGCCTGATGAACTATGGAATGAGGTTCGTGACATTGTACAGGAGACAGGGATCAAGACCATCCCCATGGAAAAGAAATGCAAAAAAGCAAAATGGCTGTCTGGGGAGGCCTTACAAATAGCTGTGAAAAGAAGAGAAGTGAAAAGCAAAGGAGAAAAGGAAAGATATAAGCATCTGAATGCAGAGTTTCAAAGAATAGCAAGAAGAGATAAGAAAGCCTTCTTCAGTGATCAATGCAAAGAAATAGAGGAAAAGAACAAATTTTCTTCAAGAAAATTAGAGATACCAAGGGAACATTTCATGCAAAGATGGGCTCGATAAAGGACAGAAATGGTCTGGACCTAACAGAAGTAGAAGATATTAAGAAGAGGTGGCAAGAATACACAGAAGAACTGTACAAAAAAGATCTTCATGACCCGGATAATCACGATGGTGTGATTACTCACCTAGAGCCAGAGATCCTGGAATGTGAAGTCAAGTGGGCCTTAGAAAGCATCACTATGAACAAAGCTAGTGGAGGTGATGGGATTCCAATAGAGCTATTTCAAATCCTGAAAGATGATGCTGTGAAAGTGCTGCATTCAATATTCCAGCAAATTTGGAAAACTCAGCAGTGGCCACAGGACTGGAAAAGGTCAGTTTGCATTCCAATCCCAAAGAAAGACAATGCCAAAGAATGCTCAAACTACCACACAGTTGCACTCATCTCACACATTAGTAAAGTAATGCTCAAAATTCTCCAAGCCAGGGTTCAGCAATACATGAACCGTGAACTCCCTGACATTCAAGCTGGTTTTAGAAAAGGCAGAGGAACCAGAGATCAAATTGCCAACATCTGCTGGATCATGGAAAAAGCAAGAGAGTTCCAGAAAAACATCTATTTCTGCTTTATTGAGTATGCCAAAACCTTTGACTGTGTGGATCACAATAAACTGTGGAAAATTCTGAAAGAGATGGGAATACCAGACCACGTGACCTGCCTCTTGAGAAACCTATATGCAGGCCAGGAAGCAACAGTTAGAACTGAACATGGAACAACAGACTGGTTCCAAATAGGAAAAGGAGTATGTCAGGGCTGTATATTGTCACCCTGCTTATTGAACTTATATGCAGAGTACATCATGAGAAATGCTGCACCTGAAGAAACCCAAACTGGAATCAGGATTGTCAGGAGAAATATCAATAACCTCAGATATGCAGATGACACCATGGTTATGGCAGAAAGTGAAGAGGAACTAAAAAGCCTCTTGATGAAAGTGAGAGAGGAGAGTGAAAAAGTTGGCTTAAAGCTCAACATTCAGAAAACAAAGATCATGGCATCTGGTCCCATCACTTCATGGGAAATAGATGGGGAAACAGTGGAAACAGTGTCAGACTTTATTTTTTGGGCTCCAAAATCACTGCAGATGGTGACTGCAGCCATGAAATTAAAAGATGCTTACTCCTTGGAAGAAAAGTTATGACCAACCTAGATAGCATATTCAAAAGCAGAGACATTACTTTGCCAAGTAAGGTCCATGTAGTAAAGGCTATGGTTTTTCCAGTAGTCATGTATGGATGTGAGAGTTGGACTGTGAAGACGGCTGAGCGCTGAAGAATTGATGCTTTTGAATTGTGGTGTTGTAAAAGACTCTTGAGAGTCCCTTGGACTGCAAGGAGATCCAACCAGTCCATTCTGAAGGAGATCAACCCTGGGATTTCTTTGGAAGGAATGATGCTAAAGCTGAAATTCCAGTGCTTTGGCCACCTCATGTGAAGAGTTGACTCATTGGAGAAGACTTCGATGCCGGGAGGGATTGGGGAAAGGAGGAGAAGGGGACAACACAGGATGAGATGGCTGGATGGCACCACCAACTCGATGGACTTGAGTCTGAGTGAACTCCGGAAGTTGGTCATGGCCTGGTGTGCTGCGATTCATGGGGTCGCAAAGAGTCGGACACAACTGAGCGACTGAACTGAACTGATGAGGAGATATGGAGAAGGCAATAGCAAACCACTCTAGTATTCTTACCTGGAAAATCCCATGGGTGGAGGAGCCTGGTAGGCTGCAGCCCATGGGGTCATGAAGAGTCAGACACTACTGAGTGACTTCACTTTCACTTTTCACTTTCATGCTTTGGAGAAGGAAATGGCAACCCACTCCAGTGTTCTTGCCTGGAGAATCCCAGAGATGTGGGAGCCTGGTGGGCTGTCATCTCTGGGGTCACACAGAGTTGGACATGACTGAAGCGACTTAGCAGCAGCAGCAGCACGAGGAGATACTGATTGCCCAGAGCTGTCTTATGTCTGTTTAAGCTGTTTTTTCTTTCTAGTGTTGGATCCTGACTATCCACTTGGATATTCAGACTGACCACTAATGGATGTCTATCTAGCCCTAGAGTCTATAGGGTTTATAGTGTTATCTCTTCAGTTTCTAAGACTGAATCCTAGTTTTTTTCTTGTGTTTGAGTCCAACTATCTTTGTCTATACTGACTGCCAGTGGGTTTATTCTGACTTTTACTGTATCTTCAGATTGTATTTCATCATCATTGGTCTGAGTATAACTGTGTCCGTTGATGTCTGCATCACCTGGATCTAGGATATGTTAATGGTGCCTGTTTGTGAGTGGACCATGAAGTTCTGGTGCTGCCTGTTGATTGTCCACAAGTGGATCTATTTCTTTCCCATATGTTGAACAAAGTTTGGGTGGTTGAGTGGATAACCATCTTTGATGAGTTCTTGGCCTATCTTTTAACTGTCCATGGCTAGAGCCATCTTTTTCTTGCGCTAGATCCAGACTGTACATGCCTATATTCAGGTGGGGTTTGGGAATAGTCTATCCAATCTCTTTATCGTCCTTCGTTATCACAGTAAAATTAGGGTTAGGGTAAAATTAGATCTCTACTGTTTGTACTGAATCTACATTGCAGAGGTCAAGGACTGACTGTGAGAAATGTCCAGAGCTCTCTCTTAAACTGACTGTGGCTGAATCCATGTCTTCTTATATTGGGTCCAGATTCACCATATGTAGATCCAGATTGTCCATGGGCAAATGTTTGTCTTGAGGATCTTGCACTATCTTGTGATTGTCTGTGGCTAGAGTCTTGTTTCTTAATTTGTCAGATTTTGATTATTTATGGCTATGTCCAGATTATTCATGTCTTGATGCTGACTGTATCTGAGTTTTCTGATTGTCTTTCACTATAACTAGGTTGGCTATACCTGGGCACCATTGTCTACTTGTATTGACTCCAGAGTCTGTAGGTAATGATTGGCTATAAGATGATCCTGAATGGTCTGGAACTTTCCTGATTGTCCATGATTGGATTCATGTCCTCTTATCACTGACCCAGATTTTCTTGCATAGAACCAGCTAATCCAGAACTACTTATTTTAGCCTGTTGAGGTCTTGACTATCTAAAGTTGTTCCTTCTTTGGCCATGGTTAGAGTTTTGTTTCCCTTATGTCACTGGGATGAATCTAGGTGTACCCACTGACACCAAAGGCATGCTACAGGACTGGGTAGTGACTACCTAGTAGATGTGTAGAGATGAAGGATTGTTGCTGAACCATGCAAAGACACCAGGATTCTTGGCCTCTGGAGAAGAATTCAATCTGGGGCCAGAGACGAGGCTTGATCACTCAGAGCTTTTGTATAATGAAGTTTTATTAAAGTATAAAGAAGATAGAGAAAGCTTCTGACATAGGCATGAGAAGGAAGCAGAAAGAGTACCTCCTTGCTAGTGTTAGCAATGGAGTTATATACTCTCCAGTGAATCCAAAGAATGTCTGAAGGTTGTCAAGACCTCACCAGACCTACTCCCATAATTTACATTTTAAGATAACAGGATTAGCCAGAAGGTTTAATCCAGAGACTGTCCTCAGGCAGGATGCATTATTGTTATATAATCCTAAGGAATGTAGAGGAAAAAAAAAAGTTTGTTCTTTCTTCCTCTTTGAGAATTCCAGATCCCAGTCTCCTTGGGGACCCGTAGACTTCTTATCAACCTGCCTAGGAAATGACTCTCTCAGAGATATATGGGAAAAAAGTAAGGGATAGAATTGTTCAACCTTAGATCAAGCAGAGCCAGCTAAGCAGACCAGAAGTAATGGCCACTGAGGGAGGAGGACTCCATGAGAATATGGTATTGTGGGAGCCAAGAGGAATAAAGAGGAAGAGGTCAATTGTGCTAAATGCTAAGATATCAAGCAGTAAAAATGAACATTGGCACATGGATGTTATTCATCTGCCTTTTTGTATTTCAGGATGTGTGTAGGCATTCAAACCTAACGTGACCAATATAAATAGAACCATAAAAGGTACCATCATCTATCAACTTGGTCAGACTGTATTGTTGGAAATCATTCTTCATTCCTCATTTCCTCAGTATATAATCCATGAACAAGTCATATTAACTTTCTCTTCAAAATATCTTCCATTCATCATTTTTCCATTTTCTCTGCTACCAACCTAGTCAATGCCACCACCATCTCAGCTATATTATGGCAGTTACTCTCCCTCTTTCTTCTTGCTTCATTGCACAATCTACTCTATTCAGCAGTCAGCTTAAAGTTAAAAAAATGTAAATCAGGGTGGTACTGCCTTACTTACAGCTCTCCAAGGGCTTTCCATAATATTTAGAATAGTAGATAACTTACTTCTACCCTTTGTGATTGGATCCCCATTTGCTTTTCTGATCTCGTTTTGTACCTCTATTCCCTCCCTTTTTTTTTTTTTTTTCCATCAGGTTGAAGACATACTGAATTTTTCAGCTTGGGATATTGTGTCTGTTCAGCCTGTACCTTCCCAAAGACCTTGTTTTCTAACATGAATCAGTTCAGTTCAGTTCAGTCACTTAGTCGTGTCCGACTCTTTGTGACCCTATGAATTGCAGCACGCCAGGCCTCCCTGTCCATCACCAACTCCTGGAGTTCACTCAGACTCGAGTCCATCGAATCAGTGATGCCATCCAGCCATCTCATCCTCTGTCGTCCCCTTCTTCTCCTGCCCCTAATCCCTCCCAGCATCAAAGTCTTTTCCAATGAGTCAACTCTTTGCATGAGGTAGACAAAGTACTGGAATTTCAGCTTTAGCATCATTCCTTCCAAAGAAATCCCAGGGCTGATCTTCAGAATGGACTGGTTGGATCTCCTTGCAGTCCAAGGGACTCTCAAGAGTCTTCTCCAACACCACAGTTCAAAAGCATCAATTCTTTGGCACTCAGCCTTCTACACAGTCCAACTCTCACATCCATACATGACCACTTCAAAAACTACAGCCTTGACTAGATGGACCTTAGTCGCCAAAGTAATGTCTCTGCTTTTGAATATGCTATCTAGGTTGGTCATAACTTTTCTTCCAAGGAGTAAGTGTCTTTTAATTTCATGGCTGCAATCACCATCTGCAGTGATTTTGGAGCCCCAAAAAATAAAGTCTGACATTGTTTCCACTGTTTCCCCATCTATTTCCCATGAAGTGATGGGACCAGATGCCATGATCTTCATTTTCTGAATGTTGAGCTTTAAGCCAACTTTTTCACTCTCCTCTCTCACTTTCATCAAAAGGCTTTTTAGTTCCTCTTCACTTTCTGCCATAAACATGGTGTCATCTGCATATCTGAGGTTATTGATATTTCTCCCGGAAATCTTGATTCCAGCTTGTGTTTCTTCCAGTCCAGCGTTTCTCATGATGTACTCTGCATATAAGTTCAATAAGCAGGGTGACAATATACAGCCCTGACATACTCCTTTTCCTATTTGGAACCAGTCTGTTGCTCCATGTTCAGTTCTAACTGTTGCTTCCTGGCCTGCATATAGGTTTCTCAAGAGGCAGGTCACGTGGTCTGGTATTCCCATCTCTCTCAGATTTTCCACAGTTTATTGTGATCCACACAGTCAAAGGCTTTGGCATAGTCAATAAAGCAGAAATAGATGTTTTTCTGGAACTCTCTTGCTTTTTCCATGATCCAGCAGATGTTGGCAATTTGATCTCTGGTTCCTCTGCGTTTTCTAAAACCAGCTTGAACATCAGGAAGTTCACGGTTCACGTATTGCCGAAGCCTGGCTTGGAGAATTTTGAGCATACTGATGGTAATTACATGGTTACTGATTCTTTGTTTTATGCATAGCTGACTTCTGTTTGTAATTCTGGTTTCTGCTCAATTGATGCCTCCTCAGAGTAACTCTCCTTCCTGCCTAGATACTCTTACATATTTACTTTTTTTACATTATTTATTTATTAATTTATTTTAATTGGAGGTTAATTACAATATTGTAGTGGTTTTGCCATACATTGACATGAATCAGCCATGGGTGTACATGTGTTCCCCACCCTGAACACCCCTCCCACTTCCCTCCCCATCCCATCCCTCTGGGTCATCCCAGTGTACCAGCCCTGAGCATCCTATCTCATGCATCAAACCTGGACTGGCGATCTGTTTCACATATGATAATATACATGTTTCAGTGCTTTTCTCTCAGATCACCCCACCTTCACCTTCTCCCACAGAGTCCAAAAGACTGTTCTATACATCTGTGTCTCTTTTTCTATCTCACATATAGGGTCATCGTTACCATCTTTCTAAATTCCATATATATGTGTTAGTATACTGGATTGGTGTTTTTCTTTCTGGCTTACTTCACTCTGTATAATAGGCTCCACTTTCATCCACCTCATTAGAACTGATTAAAATGTATTCTTTTTAGAGGCTGAGTAATGTTCCATTGTGTATATGTACTATAGCTTTCTTATCCATTTGTTAATGGACATCTAGGTTGCTTCCATGTCCTGGCTATTATAAACAGTGCTGAGATGAACATTGGGGTACACATGTCTCTTTCACTTCTGGTTTCCTCAGTGTGTATGCCCAGCAGTGGGATTGCTGGATCATATGGAAGTTCTATTTGCAATTTTTAAAGTAATCTCCACACTGTTCTCTATAGTGACTGTACTAGTTTGCATTCCCACCAACAGTGTAAGAGGGTTCCCTTTTCTCCATATCCTCTCCAGCATTTATTGTTTTTAGATTTTTGGATAGCAGCCATTCTGACAAGTGTAAGATGGTACCTCATTGTGGTTTTGATTTGCATTTCTCTGATAATGAGTGATGTTGAGCATCTTTTCATGTGTTTGTTAGCCATCTGTATGTCTTCTTTAGAGAAATGTCTGTTTAGTTCTTTGGCCCATTTTTTATTGGGTCATTTGTTTTTCGAAAGTGAGCTGCAGGAATTGCTTGTATATTTTTGAGATTAATTCTTTGTCAGTTGCTTCATTTGCTATTATTTTCTCACATTCTGAAGGCTGTCTTTTCACCTTGCTTATAGTTTCCTTCATTGTGCAAAAGCTTTTAAGTTTAATTAGGTCCCATTTGTTTATTTTTGCTTTCTTTCCATTACTCTGGGAGGTGTGTCATAGAGGATCCTGCTGTGATTTATGCCAGAGAGTGTTTTGCCTACGTTTTCCTCTAGGAGTTTTATAGTTTCTGGTCTTATGTTTAGATGTTTAATCCATTTTGAGTTTATTTTTGTGTATGGTGTTAGAAAGTGTTATAGTTTTATTCTTTTACAAGTGATTGACCAGTTTTCCCAACACGACTTGTTAAAGAGATTGTCTTTTCTCCATTGTATATTCTTGCCTCCTTTGTCAAAGATAAGGTGTCCATAGGTGTGTGGATTTATCTCTGGGCTTTCTATTTTGTTCCATTGATCTATGTTTCTGTCTTTGTGCCAGTACCATACTGTCTTGATGACTGTAGTTTTGTAGTAGAGCCTGAAGTCAGGCAGGTTGATACATTACTTAAAAGTTGTGTGGTGTCTCTCTTCCTGCTATAGAATGTATAAGCTCCTGGGACTTTCCTGGTGGTCCAGTGGTTAAGGATCCACCTTGCAATACAGGGGACACAAGTTTGATCCCTAGTCAGGGAACTAGGGGCAACTAAGCCCATGCCATGGGGCAACTAAGCCCATGCATCACAACTAGAGAGCCTACATACTGCAAATAAGACCAGACATAGCCCAATACATAAATTAATTAATTAAAAAAAGAATATGTGAGCTCTTTGCGGGGATGATTTTGTCTGTCTTGCCATCTGCAGTAAACTTAGAACCTGGAACAGAGCCTGGCTCAGAGTAGGCACTTATGAACAAATGAATATATTCATCCGTGTATGGTGTCCTTCCTTAGCACATTGTTCACATTGTGCCCTTTGCACACTTAGCACATTGTTCTACATCTAGTATGTAATATACTAAATTATAGTTGGCATTTTATGAAATTGTCTCATGTGATAAGTAATCTTTGTAGTTTATGGATTTTTGTATCTTAAGAGCTGATTCATCTTTGTATCTCTAGCATATATAGAATACCTGTTTGATAGTAGAATTCAGTAAATGTTACCTGAATAAATGAAGTCATTGAATTATAATCAGATGAATTGTTGAACTAGAATTTTACCATCATTTGTCTAGATAATAGGGAATCACAGGATTGGTCTCCTGAGATCAGCTTCTATTTCACTGAAGACTTGTCTAAATTTTCAAATGTCCCATAGGTTTTAGGAGGACATAGGAGTTTCCTACATCTTTAGATTCAACAGTACAGGAGGCAGTTTGACTCATCTGGTCCACAGTTAGACTTGTATGTTATTTAGATAAAGCTCTCTGAAGACAGTAGAGTCTATCAATGATGCAGACCCTCTTTTGGCCTCCCTTGTCTTATAGCTGTACAGTGAGGCTCTGCAAAGAGAGTACTGAGTGACTCAGAAAAGGTACATTTCTCTCCTCAGTTTCCTTTCTGTACAGAATCTCATGATAATAGGCAACTACTGTGGGCCAAGAATCACTGAGAAGAAATGGAGTGGCCCTCACAATTAATAACAGTCCAAAGTGTAGTACTTGGGTTCAGTCTCAAAAACAGCAGAATGATCTTGGTTCATTTCCAAGGCAAACCATTCAGCATCACAGTAATCCAAGTCTGTGCCTCAATGACTAATGCTGGAGAAGCTGAAGTTGACTGGTTCTATGAAGACCTATAAGACCTACAAAACCTTCCAGAACTAACAACAAAAAAAGATGTCCTCTTCATCATACAGGATTTGAATGCAAAAAGGAAGTCAAGAGATACCTGGAGTAATAGGCAAATTTGGCCTTGGAATACAAAATGAAGCAGGGCAAAGGCTAACAGTTTTGCTGAGAGAACACACTGGTCAAAACAAATGTCTGTTTTCAACAACACAAGAGACAACTCTACATGTGAATATCACCAGGTGGCCATTCTGAAATCATATTGATTATAATTTTTGCAGCTGAAGGTGGAGAAGCTCTATATAATCAGCAAAAACAAGACCTGGAACTGACTATGGTTCAGTTCATGAGCTCCTTTTTCCAAAATTCAAGATTAAAGAAAATAAGGAAAGCCACTAGGCCACTCAGGTATGACCTAAATGAAATCCCTTATGATTATACAGTGGAAGTTACAAATAGATTCAAGGGATTAGATCTGATAGAGTGCCTGAAGAACTATGGATGGAGGTTTGTAACATTGTACAAGAGGCAGTGACCAAAACCATCCCAAAGGAAAGAAATGCAAGAAGGCAAAGTGGTTGTCTGAGGAGGCTTTACAAATAGCTGAGGAAAGAAGAGAAATGACAGGCAAGGGAGAAAGGGAAAGATATCCCCAACTGAATGCAGAGTTCCAGAGAAGAGCAAGGAGAGATAAGAGGGCCTTCTCAAAGGAACAATACAAATAAATTGAAGGGAAAAATAGAATAGGAAAGACTAGAGATCTCTTCAAGAAAATTGGAGATATTAAGGGAACATTTCATGTAAGGATGGGCAAGATAAAGGACAGAAACAGTAAGGACCCAACAGAAGTAGAAAAGATTAAGAAGAGGTGGCAAGAATACACAGAAGAACTATACAAAAAAGGTCTTAATGATCCAGATAACCACGACGGTGTGGTCACTCATCTAGAACCAGATACCCTGGAATGTGAAGTTAAGTGGGCCTTAGGAAGCATCACTATGAACAAACCTAGTGGAGGTGATGGAATTCCAGCTGAGCTATTTAAAATCCTAGAAGATGATGTGGTTAAAGTGCTGCACTCAATATGTCAGCAAATTTGGAAAACTCAGCAGTGGCCACAGGACTAGAAAAGATCAGTTTTCATTCCAATCCCAAAGAACGGCAATGCCAAAGAATGTTCAAACTAACATACAATTGTGCTCATTTCAAATGCTGGCAAGGTAATGCTCAAAATCTTTCAAGCTAGGCTTCAACAGTACATGAACTGTGAACTTCTGGGTGTAGAAACAGGATATAGAAAAGTCAGAGGAAACAGAGATTAAATTGCCAACATTCATTGGCTCACAGAGAAAGCAAGGGAATTCCAGAAACACATCTACTTCTGCTACAGTGACTACGCTAAAGCCTTTGACTGTGTGGATCACAACAAACTGTGGAAAATTCTTCAAGAGATATGAATACCAGACCACCTTACCTTACAGGAGTCATGTGTCCTGAGAAACCTGTATGCGGATCAAGAAGCAACAGCTAGAACTAGACACGGTGGTGTGCTCAGGGACTTGTTTGTGGAGCAAAGAGGATTAGAGTTACCAGCGTATTATTTGTAATTTCTCACCTATTGGTAGCTTAGGGGAGGATATTCAAGAAGTAGGAGATAATAACAATAATATAAATAAGTATCCTGAGCTGTGAATCTCTGTAAGACCAGAATAATCACTGAGATAGCTTCAAAAGTCCTTCAAGTATGGTCTTGTGTCACCAATGATGCATTTCTATGTTGAAGCCAAAGATTCTTCAAGCAATGCTTGTGGTAGTTTCTCTATCAGTTTCTCCATTAACATTTAAATTACTTTATCAGCCTCCCTCAGTAATGAAATGCTGTCACATTTTCCTGTGGTTTCCCAGGGTTTATTGTAGATAAGGGGTTGGTTTCCTGGGCTGGTTTCTGCAGGTGCAGATCAGAGTTCTATTCTTATGCATGGTCTGGCCATTGTTTGTTTACATGTTCCATCTCTTAGGGCCAGAGTAGAAACTACCAGTCCTTGAAGACTAGGCCTGAAAATGACATTTTAACTCTGTTGGCCCAATCAGTCATGGGACATGGGACAGATTGAAGGGGAGTGGACATAGACTCTATCTCTTGAGGCCAAGAGTGACAAAGAATTTGTAACACTATGAAAAACCTAGACAGTGTATTAAAAAGCAGAAACATTACTTTGCTGACAAAGGTCAGTATAGTCAAAGCTATGGTCTTTCCAGGAGTCATGAGAGTTGGACTGTAAAGAAGGCGGAACATCGAAGAATTGATGCTTTTGAACTGTGGTGTTGGAGAATACTCTTGAGAATCCCTTGGACTACAAGGAAATCGAACCAGTCAATCCTAAAGGAAATCAATCCTGAATGTTCATTGGAAGGGCTGATGTTGAAGCTGAAGCTTCAGTACTTTGGCCACCTGATCTGAAGAACTGACTCATTGGAAAAGACCCTGATTTGGGGAAGGATGAAGGTAAGAGAAGAAGGGGACAACAGAGGATGAGATGGTTGGATGGCATCACCAACTCAATGAACATGAGTTTGAGTAAACTCTGGGAGATAGTGAAGGACAGGGAAACCTGGTGTGCTGCAGTCCCTGGGGTTGCAAAGAGTCAGACATGACTGAGTGACTGAACAACAACAGGGAGCATGCAGTTTCTCCCTGTAAAGATATTAATAGTTCTTTTCTTACTCTAATTGCCTTTATTTTGAGAATTCTTCATAAAGAATTTAATGTGAAAATTTACTCTTCTCACACAGATGACAGATTATGAACTCTTTTCCAGGGAGATAGCTACCCAAGGGTACACACAAGATGAATGCATGTTTCCCAAGGTTCAACCCCACACCTCTCTCACCCAGGTGAACTTTGTGACCAAGGAGAATTTCTTGAATTTATTATAGTCCTTCAGTTTAAGACCTGTAAGAGTGATTAGTCCTAGAAGCTTGTTTTAGGTTTCTTCCTCCTAATCTCGCTCTGATTCCCTCTTGATATTTAATCCCACCAAGTATTTCAGAACAAAGGAACACATAAGAGATCTGGTAAGAGGAAGAGAATTTTTGGCTCTTTACATCGTTTGGCTGTTTACATCATCACTGAATTGTATACTTAAAAATCAATGAGATGATAAATTTCACGTTGTGTATTTTTTTAACCACATATAAAACTCCATTGTCTTTATGTGACTTCCATGATCTTGTTTCTGCTTAATTCTAAAAAAATTATGCTGACTGCTTTTCCAGCTCTCTGCCCAGAATCCATGTATTCCAGGGCACTTAGGAATGGGAAAACCCTAAGGGATTTGGTTAGAAATTAATTTTTGACTTTCTCACAAAAGTAATGAGGCCAGTTCACTACTCTGAACTTCCTTTATTATGTCCAACTCTCCCAAAATAATTCATTCCTAAGTTTTCCAACAAAGTTTATATATTGTCACCTCTCCACAGAAATAGCTGTTTTCAAGTCTCAGATGTCAGGTTACCAAACCAGTGGACATATTTCATCCCTCATTTTACTTGACCATTCTTGGCAGTTGAACTATTGAAACTTTGATAAAACTTGTCTCCTTTTCAGTAAAAAGGCAAAATTCTTCTTGGACTTGGAAGACAAAATTCAGTTTCAAATCTTATTTCTATCACCTAGTTGTTATGTGGCTGTGGGCTGAACTTTTAATAGTAGGCTTTGATGGTGATTGCAGCCATGAAATTAAAAGATGCTTACTCCTTGGAAGAAAAGTTATGACCAACCTAGATAGCATATTCAAAAGCAGAGACATTACTTTGCCGACTAAGGTCTGTCTAGTCAAGGCTATGGTTTTTCCAGTAGTCATGTATGGATGAGAGAGTTGGACTGTGAAGAAGGCTGAGCACCGAAGAATTGATGCATTTGAAATGTGGTGTTGGAGAAGACTCTTGAGGGTCCCATGAACTGCAAGGAGATCCAACCAGTCCATTCTGAAGGAGATCAACCCTGGGATTTCTTTGGAAGGAATGATGCTAAAGCTGAAACTCCAGTACTTTGGCTGCCTCATGCGAAGAGTTGACTCATTGGAAAAGACTTTGATGCTGGCAGGGATTGGGGGCAGGAGAAGAAGGGAACGACAGAGGATGAGATGGCTGGATGGCATCACCGACTCGATGGACACGAGTCTAAGTGAACTCCGGGAGTTGGTGATGGACAGGGAGGCCTGGCATGCTACAATTCATGGGGTCACAAAGAGTTGGACATGCCTGAGTGACTGAACTGAACTGAACTTCTCAATGTTCTATTCTTGGTTTTCACTTTGTACCCTTTCATTCAATCATACCTGTAGCTCCATCCATAATTGTAAACGTTTACTGAATGTTTGTTATGTTCTAGGCCACATTTCATGTATTGACACAGTCTTCACAACAATGTTAAGTAGGTATGTATTGTCTCTATTTGTACTCTTCAGATGAGAAATCGAGATCCTAAGTAAGTTGCCTAAAGTACACAGCAAATTAATGATAAAGCTCTGACTATGCCTAGACAGCATCTGGCTTCAGAACATTAAACCAGTTTAGTAAACTACCTATATATGGATGGCTGAGGTCTGATCTTTTGTTTGAAATAGAGATATTTATATCCATTTGCTCATAAGAAAGCTCCACCAGAATCTCTCCTGGGATTCTCAAGCTCATGATGTTCAAAACTGATCTTACTGTTTTTCTGTCTCTAATCTTATTCCTTACCTCACTGAATGGCCTCATTCTTCATTCAGTTGCTCAAGCAACAATCCTCTTTTTCTTCCTCTTCTTTACTTCTAGATTTGATCAATAATCAAATTCTGTTGATCTTATTGTTCAGATATTTCATGACCACTAAACTGGTTCAGATTCTCATTTTATCTCTCCCTTGGATCGATATGCTTTGGAGAGAGTTTTCCTGCAGGTAAGGGAAGATGGAGTCTGCCCTGTGAGATTGTCCTGGTCAAAGAAAAACTTAGAGACATTTAGTTATTTGGTAAGAAGGGTTTTGATTCACATGTGAAGGAGTTGGTTGACTGAGTTAAGGAACATTGTCAAAGATAAATTCCACAAGAGAAGAAGAGCAGAAAGACTTAAGTCTAGAATGTTCCCAGTGAATCTTGTTTGCACCTTTTGAGGTAGATGATTTTCTGTCAGCTATCAAAGAGGAATGTCTGGTAATTCTGTCCTCGAGGGGATAGAAATATGAAAGAAAGCAATTTCTGTTATTTATGGCATCATAAGAAAAGGATGATAGTTTAGCTCTAGGGTAGGGCTATGCAGGCGCAGGAGGGCCTAGAAGAGCTACTCCACATTCAAGGTCAGGAGGGGTGGTGGTGAGCGATACCCCTCGTCCAAGGTAAGGAGCAGTGGGTGCGCTTTGCTGGAGCAGCCGTGAAGAGATACCCCACGTCCAAGATAAGAGAAACCCAAGTAAGATGGTAGGTGTTGCGAGAGCACATCAGAGGCAGACACACTGAAACCATAATCACAGAAAACTAGTCAATCTAATCACATGGACCACAGCCTTGTCTAACTCAATGAAACTAAGCCATGCCCTGTGGGGCCACCCAAGACTGGCGGCTCACGGTGGAGAGGTCTGACAGAGTGTGGTCCCCTGGAGAAGGGAATGGCAAACCACTTCAGTATTCTTGCCTTGAGAACCCCATGAACAGTATGAAAAGGCAAAATGATAGGATACTGAAGAGGAACTCCCCAGGTCAGTAGGTGCCCAACATGCTACTGGAGATCACTGGAGAAATAACTCCAGAAAGAATGAAGGGATGGAGCCAAAGCAAAAACAATAGCCAGCTGTGGATGTGACTGGTGATAGAAGCAAGGTCGATGCTGTAAAGAGCAATATTGCATAGGAACCTGGAATGTCAAGTTCATGAATCAAGGCAAATTCGAAGTGGTCAAACAAGAGATGGCAAGAGTGAACGTCAACATTCTAGGAATCAGCGAACTAAAATGGACTGGAATGGGTGAATTTAACTCAGATGACCATTATATCTACTACTGCGGGCAGGAGTTGCTTAGAACAAATGGTCAATCCCTTAGTCATCATGGTCAACAAAAGAGTCCGAAATGCAGTACTTGGATGCAATCTCAAAAATGACAGAATGATCTCTGTTCATTTCCAAGACAAACCATTCAGTATCACAATAATCCAAGTCTATGCCCCAACCAGTAACACTGAAGAAGCTGAAGTTGAACGGTTCTATGAAGACCTACAAGACCTTTTAGAACTAACACTCAAAAAAGATGTCCTTTTCATTATAGGGCACTGGAATGCAAAAATAGGAAGTCAAGAAACACCTGGAGTAACAGGCAAATTTGGCCTTGGAATGCAGAATGAAGCAGGGCAAAGACTAATAGAGTTTTGCCAAGAAAATGCACTGGTCATAGCAAACACCCTCTTCCAACAACACAAGAGAAGACTCTACACATGGACATCACCAGATGGTCAACACCGAAATCAGATTGATTATATTCTTTGCAGCCAAAGATGGAGAAGCTCTATATAGTCAGCAAAAACAAGACCAGGAGCTGACTGTGGCTCAGATCATGAACTCCTTATTGCCAAATTCAGACTTAAATTGAAGAAAGTAGGGAAAACTACTAGACCATTCAAGTATGACCTAAATCAAATCCCTTATGATTATATAGTGGAAGCGAGAAATAGATTTAAGGGCCTAGATCTGATAGATAGAGTGCCTGATGAACTATGGAATGAGGTTCATGAGATTGTACAGGAGACAGGGATCAAGACCATCCCCATGGAAAAGAAATGCTGCCGGGGGCCAGCGTGAGGAACTCTGCCCATGGCAAAGATCATGAGGAAGGAGGCTTGACATACGCAAAGGCGTGATCAAGCCTCAGGAAACCCCCTGTTCCCAAGCATCTAACCCCAAAACCAGGGTCTGTTTTATGCTCTCACCTATGCCTCTGACTTTACGGGGGGCTCTCCTCCATAACTGTTTCTCTCGGAGAAGGAGTAAACGTGCAGCTCCAAGGCAATAAAAATTCCTGGGTGTGACAAGAGTGTATCAGCTTACAGACTCCTCTGAAGGTTATCTAGCCCACCTGTATAGGTTTGTCCGGCCACATGTGATTGTTTACAGCCTCCCAATCTGAGAGGCATGAGATGTTTTAGACTTACTAAAGGCAAATTCTTTTGGGGAGTTAGAAATTATTAGTATAGTGGGTTGGTTAGGAATTATATTGGTGAAGGGTTTTTCATTTGTTGTGTTAATAATTGCTGCTAATTCCCTGCTCTGGGTGGGACAAGGATGTCTCAGGTCAAACCTCTCTGCTGACAGACTAGCTTGTGTGACAGGATTATCCATAATCCTGCCACATGATTGTTTACTACCTCTTAACCATAAACAGCACAGAGAGTTTTGGAGTGTTTTGAGAGTCTTAATTAGCATAGGGCTTTTTCTTCTTGTTGAGTCAATGATTGCCGCTAGGCCTCCATATCCTTAGGCACCTGGGAATGTATTAATCAATGTATTTGGTATATAGCAAAGGAAATATAGTAGTTTTTGATGTTAGCAATACTAGACTTTTTGAGTGAATGGATTTTCTTTTTTGTAATAGATCACTGTACTTTGTTATAAATCACTGTGTCCTTGCTATGTAAAAATGTAACTTTATCACTATCTTAAGACTAAATAGATCTTAAGGGGAACATTGGTGAAAGGATTTTCATTTGTTGGGCTGATGTTTGCTGCTATATCTCCATGTTCCCTGCCCTTATAATGAATATAACTAACATATAGGAGAAATAAGTATTAACCTTTAAGACTAATCATGTTAACCTTGGGTTAAATAAATTCCTTTCTTGATTGTAACTCACTACACCCTCACCCTATAGGAATGTAACTATTTGGAGGGTGGTGCCTGGTTTAAGAAAAAACACCCTTGGAAAAAATAAGTTTTTTGGTTATCAGAAAGAAAGGATCATAAAATCCCTAAGACCTTTTTATGTGAAGCACCTGATTTTGATAAAGGTCAGGACTGCTGACCCCCCCGTGACTCTGTATTCATCCCTATGTGTAACAAAAGGTATATAAGCAAACCTAAAAATAAAGAAAATGGATCAGTTTCCAGAAAGACTGATTCCCCCATGTCGTTCTTTCTTGCTCCTCGTTTTTCTGGCTGAATTCCCATCTGGAGCATGGATGCTATTCCACGTAATCCAAGTTATTCAGTCCCTTTTCTCCACTGATTTTCCTACTACACTATCCGTTTCTAATCTCTCTATATATTTGTGATTAAATATGTATTTTTCCAAAGATGCCGACTCCGTCCCCCCACCTTCGAATCACCCTGGATCCACCAGGGCTGGACCCCGGCAAAATGCAAAAAAGCAGAATGGCTGTCTGGGGAGGCCTTACAAATAGCTGTGAAAAGAAGAGAAGTGAAAAGCAAAGGAGAAAAGGAAAGATATAAGCATCTGAATGCAGAGTTCCAAAGAATAGCATGAAGAGATAAGAAAGCCTTCCTTGGTGATCAATGAAGAGAAATAGGGGAAAACAACAGAATGGGGAGACTAGAGATCTCTTCAAGAAAATTAGAGATACCAAGGGAACATTTCATGCAAAGATGGGCTCGATAAAGGACAGAAATGGTCTGGACCTAACAGAAGTAGAAGATCTTATGAAGCGGTGGCAAGAATACACAGAACTGTACAAAAAAGATCTTCACGACCAAGATAATCACGATGGTGTGATCATTCACCTAGAGCCAGACATCCTGGAATGTGAAGTCAAGTGGGCCTTAGAAAGCATCACTATGAATAAAGCTAGTGGAGGTGATGGAATTCCAGTTGAGCTATTTCAAATCCTGAAAGATGATGCTATGAAAGTGGTGCACTCAATATGCCAGCAAATTTGGAAAACTCAGCAGTGGCCACAGGACTGGAAAAGGTCCATTGTCATTCCAATCCCAAAGAAAGACAATGCCAAAGAATGCTCAAACTACCACACAATTGCACTCATATCACACTCTAGTAACGTAATGCTCAAAATTCTCCAAGCCAGGCTTCAGCAATACATGAATTGTGAACTTCCAGATGTTCATCTGGTTTTAGAAAAGGCAGAGGAACCAGAGATAAAATTGCCAACATCTGCTGGATCATGGAAAAAGCAAGAGAATTCCAGAAAAACATCTACTTTTGCTTTATTGATTATGCCAAAGCCTTTGACTGTGTGGATCACAATAAACTGTGGAAAATTCTTAAAGAGATGGGAATATCAGACCACCTGACATGCCTCTTGAGAAACCTATATGCAGGCCAGGAAGCAACAGTTAGAACTGGACATGGAACAACATACTGGTTCCAAATAGGAAAAGGAGTATGTCAAGGCAGTATATTGTCACCCTGCTTATTTAACTTCTATGCAGAGTACATCATGAGAATCTCTGGGATGGAAGAAGCACAAGCTGGAATCAAGATTTCCGGGAGAAATATCAATAACCTCAGATATGCAGATGACACCACCCTTATGGCAGAAAGCGAAGGGGAACTCAAAAGCCTCTTGATGAAAGTGAGAGAGGAGAGTGAAAAAGTTGGCTTAAAGCTCAACATTCAGAAAATGAAGATCATGGCATCTGGTCCCATCACTTCATGGGAAATAGATGGGGAAACAATGTCAGACTTTATTTTTTTGGGCTCCAAAATCACTGCAGATGGTGATTGCAGCCATGAAATTAAAAGATGCTTATTCCTTGGAAGAAAAGTTATGAACAACCTAGAGAGCATATTCAAAAACAGAGACATTACTTTACCAACGAATGTCCATGTAGTAAAGGCTATGGTTTTTCCAGTAGTCATGTATGGATGTGAGAGTTGGACTGTGAAGAAAACTGAACACCGAAGAATTGATGTTTTGAAATGTGGTGTTGGAGAAGACTCTTGAGAGTCCTTTGGACTGCAAGGAGATCCAACCAGTCCATCCTAAAGGAGATCAGTCCTGGGTTTTGTTTGGAAGGAACAATGCTAAAGCTGAAACTCCAGTACTTTGGCCACCTCATGTGAAGAGTTGACTCATTGGAAAAGACTCTGATGCTGAGAGGGATTGGGGGCAGGAAGAGAAGGGGATGCCAGAGGATGAGATGGCTGGATGGCATCACCGACTCAATAGATGTGAGTTTGAGCGAACTCTGGGAGATGGTGATGGACAGGGAGGCCTGGCGTGCTGCAATTCATGGGGTTGCAAAGAGTCGGACACAACTGAGCGACTGAACTGAACTGACTGAGCTCTTATGTATCTCACTATCTCTGGTGTAATAGCCATCACTGTCTTTGTATCAACCTCCCCCTTAGTGAGGCTAGGTCAGCACTGTTTCCTTTGTTATAATTTAAATTATTCAGAATGTTAGTCCTGACTCCTCTAGAGAAGGGCCTTCAGTGGGAGTTCAGTTGGTTGCCTTTGAGGCTAAAGAGGCAAATGTGTCACAAAAATGGAAAGAAGCATTTTTTCCATATCTATGTCTGTGGCAAATCCATGAGACCTGCATATTTGGTGCTGCCAACTTTGTAGCTTTGTAGGAGTTATTTGGGGACAGCACCTCAGGCAAGGAAGAAGGATACTCACTGTGGGTAGTGCCCCTTTTGTGTTGCTTATGGAGCGCAAGCATAGACATAATATTGTTTGAGTCTAACTAGAAGAACTGAGCTTGTTTTATTCATCCTGATGATGAATACATGGAGCAATGACTATGCTGGAGTAAAATACAGGATTTAATTAAATTACTTCTTCCTGTATTCCTTATTTATTTATTTTTGGTGTGATATACATCTGCCATTTGCAAATAGTTTTCAGTGAAAGAGGAAAAAGGTGTTATTCTTACGTTGGGAAATAAGTCTTTTAGGGTATATGAAAAATAAGCATGGAAGAGACATACTATGATATATGATCAATTGTTTATTTTCAGTTTTGATGTAGATTATTTTACTGGATTCTACATGCCCAAGGAGATTAATGAATGCAGAATAATACAGAGTTCTAATAAGAGGATAATAGAAGCAGGTGTGCAAACCCATTACAATATAAAGCAGCCTTGATAAATGGAAAGTGACTATATACTATTTCCTTTGATATTACTGAATATATTGAAGAACCAATCTGGATAATTAACCTCTCAAGAGAAAAATGCTACTTGAATGCCAAACTCTAAATATTCACTTTCTAAATTAGAGCATCTATGATATAGATTTCATCCAAAACCAGTTTCTGACTATCATATTCAACTGTTCTAAAAAGGAAAAGAAAAAACCAGGCTAAAAAAATAGTCCACTAAGTCCAAATAAAGAGAAAAAAATGAAAGTTTCCAGAAAGATTAATGAAAATTTTCTTGTTTCAAAGCCTTGACATTCTGCTACTCTTTAAAATAATACTTTTTTTCTTTTTTTGGGTTAACTTGTCTAATAAGGGTTTCCTGAATGATCATAGGGGCCCACCTCTTCTGGGAAACTGCTGGGACCTGAGTCTCCATGGAAAGATGGTTGGTTCCTTGAAGTGGATCCGGACCTTCCTTGGGTGGTCAAAGAATGCCTGCCTTCATCTCCTGAATATCCTTCGCTGTCACTGGCCTGACTAACACTGGATTCCCTGTGTCTCCTGCTTCCAGATCCAGTGGAGCTTTGTCCGTGGCCAGTCCCAGAGCGTCTGAAGCTGTCTCTCGATTGTTCATGGCGACTCCCCTGTCCATGGGAAGTTCTGGATCCAGAGTCTCCGTGGATAGATTCTCTGTGCCTATGGCTGTCTGCCTGCCCATGACGTGACTCTGAGCGCCTAGATGTGTCTCCTGCCTGGCCATGGGAAAACCCACGTTGGTTCCTTGAAGTGGATCCGGACCTTCCTTGGGTGGTCAAAGAATGCCTGCCTTCATCTCCTGAATATCCTTCGCTGTCACTGGCCTGACTAACACTGGATTCCCTGTGTCTCCTGCTTCCAAATCCAGTGGAACTTTGTCCGTGGCCAGTCCCAGAGCGTCTGGAGCTGTCTCTCGATTGTTCATGGCGACTCCCCTGTCCATGGGAAGTTCTTGATCCAGAGTCTCCGTGGACAAATTCTCTCTGCCTATGTGTGTCTGCCTGCCCATGACGTGACTCTGAGCGCCGAGATGTGTCTCCTGCCTGGCCATGGGAAAACCCACGTTGGTTCCTTGAAGTGGATCCGGACCTTCCTTGGGTGGTCACGGAATGCCTGCCTTCATCTCCTGCATATCTTTCGCTGTCACTGGCCTGACTAACACTGGATTCCCTGTGTCTCCTGCTTCCAGATCCAGTGAAGCTTTGTCCGAGGCCAGTCCCAGAGCGTCTGGAGCTGTCTCTCGATTGTTCATGGCGACTCCCCTGTCCGTGGGAAGTTCTGGATCCAGAGTCTCCATGGATAGATTCTCTCTGCCTATGGCTGTCTGCCTGCCCATGACGTGACTCTGAGCGCCTAGATGTGTCTCCTGCCTGGCCATGGGAAGACCCACGTTGGTTCCTTGAAGTGGATCCGGACCTTCCTTGGGTGGTCAAAGAATGCCTGCCTTCATCTCCTGAATATCCTTCGCTGTCACTGGCCTGACTAACACTGGATTCCCTGTGTCTCCTGCTTCCAGATCCAGTGGAGCTTTGTCCGTGGCCAGTCCCAGAGCGTCTGGAGCTGTCTCTCGATTGTTCATGGCGACTCCCCTGTCCGTGGGAAGTTCTGGATCCAGAGTCTCCATGGGTAAATTCTCTCTGCCTATGGCTGTCTGCCTGCCCATGACGTGACTCTGAGTGCCGAGATGTGTCTCCTGCCTGGCCATGGGAAGATGCACGTTGGTTCCTTGAAGTGGATCCGGACCTTCCTTGGGTGGTCAAAGAATGCCTGCCTTCATCTCCTGAATATCCTTCATGGTCACTGGCCTGACTAACACTGGATTCCCTGTGTCTCCTGCTTCCAGATCCAGTGGAGCTTTGTCCGTGGCCAGTCCCAGAGCCTCTGAAGCTTTCTCTCGATTGTTCATGGCGACTCCCCTGTCCATGGGAAGTTCTGGATCCAGAGTCTCCGTGGATAGCTTCTCTCTGCCTATGGCTGTCTGCCTGCCCATGACGTGACTCTGAGCGCCTAGATGTGTCTCCTGCCTGGCCATGGGAAAACCCACGTTGGTTCCTTGAAGTGGATCCGGACCTTCCTTGGGTGGTCAAAGAATGCCTGCCTTCATCTCCTGAATATCCTTCATGGTCACTGGCCTGACTAACACTGGATTCCCTGTGTCTCCTGCTTCCAGATCCAGTGGAACTTTGTCCGTGGCCAGTCCCAGAGCGTCTGGAGCTGTCTCTCGATTGTTCATGGCGACTCCCCTGTCCGTGGGAAGTTCTGGATCCAGAGTCTCCGTGGACAAATTCTCTCTGCCTATGTGTGTCTGCCTGCCCATGACGTGACTCTGAGCGCCGAGATGTGTCTCCTGCCTGGCCATGGGAAAACCCACGTTGGTTCCTTGAAGTGGATCCGGACCTTCCTTGGGTGGTCACGGAACGCCTGCCTTCATCTCCTGCATATCTTTCGCTGTCACTGGCCTGACTAACACTGGATTCCCTGTGTCTCCTGCTTCCAGATCCAGTGAAGCTTTGTCCGAGGCCAGTCCCAGAGCGTCTGGAGCTGTCTCTCGATTGTTCATGGCGACTCCCCTGTCCGTGGGAAGTTCTGGATCCAGAGTCTCCGTGGATAGATTCTCTGTGCCTATGGCTGTCTGCCTGCCCATGACGTGACTCTGAGCGCCTAGATGTGTCTCCTGCCTGGCCATGGGAAAACCCACGTTGGTTCCTTGAAGTGGATCCGGACCTTCCTTGGGTGGTCAAAGAATGCCTGCCTTCATCTCCTGAATATCCTTCGCTGTCACTGGCCTGACTAACACTGGATTCCCTGTGTCTCCTGCTTCCAAATCCAGTGGAACTTTGTCCGTGGCCAGTCCCAGAGCGTCTGGAGCTGTCTCTCGATTGTTCATGGCGACTCCCCTGTCCATGGGAAGTTCTTGATCCAGAGTCTCCGTGGACAAATTCTCTCTGCCTATGTGTGTCTGCCTGCCCATGACGTGACTCTGAGCGCCGAGATGTGTCTCCTGCCTGGCCATGGGAAAACCCACGTTGGTTCCTTGAAGTGGATCCGGACCTTCCTTGGGTGGTCACGGAATGCCTGCCTTCATCTCCTGCATATCTTTCGCTGTCACTGGCCTGACTAACACTGGATTCCCTGTGTCTCCTGCTTCCAGATCCAGTGAAGCTTTGTCCGAGGCCAGTCCCAGAGCGTCTGGAGCTGTCTCTCGATTGTTCATGGCGACTCCCCTGTCCGTGGGAAGTTCTGGATCCAGAGTCTCCATGGATAGATTCTCTCTGCCTATGGCTGTCTGCCTGCCCATGACGTGACTCTGAGCGCCTAGATGTGTCTCCTGCCTGGCCATGGGAAGACCCACGTTGGTTCCTTGAAGTGGATCCGGACCTTCCTTGGGTGGTCAAAGAATGCCTGCCTTCATCTCCTGAATATCCTTCGCTGTCACTGGCCTGACTAACACTGGATTCCCTGTGTCTCCTGCTTCCAGATCCAGTGGAGCTTTGTCCGTGGCCAGTCCCAGAGCGTCTGGAGCTGTCTCTCGATTGTTCATGGCGACTCCCCTGTCCGTGGGAAGTTCTGGATCCAGAGTCTCCATGGGTAAATTCTCTCTGCCTATGGCTGTCTGCCTGCCCATGACGTGACTCTGAGTGCCGAGATGTGTCTCCTGCCTGGCCATGGGAAGATGCACGTTGGTTCCTTGAAGTGGATCCGGACCTTCCTTGGGTGGTCAAAGAATGCCTGCCTTCATCTCCTGAATATCCTTCATGGTCACTGGCCTGACTAACACTGGATTCCCTGTGTCTCCTGCTTCCAGATCCAGTGGAGCTTTGTCCGTGGCCAGTCCCAGAGCCTCTGAAGCTTTCTCTCGATTGTTCATGGCGACTCCCCTGTCCATGGGAAGTTCTGGATCCAGAGTCTCCGTGGATAGCTTCTCTCTGCCTATGGCTGTCTGCCTGCCCATGACGTGACTCTGAGCGCCTAGATGTGTCTCCTGCCTGGCCATGGGAAAACCCACGTTGGTTCCTTGAAGTGGATCCGGACCTTCCTTGGGTGGTCAAAGAATGCCTGCCTTCATCTCCTGAATATCCTTCATGGTCACTGGCCTGACTAACACTGGATTCCCTGTGTCTCCTGCTTCCAGATCCAGTGGAACTTTGTCCGTGGCCAGTCCCAGAGCGTCTGGAGCTGTCTCTCGATTGTTCATGGCGACTCCCCTGTCCGTGGGAAGTTCTGGATCCAGAGTCTCCGTGGACAAATTCTCTCTGCCTATGTGTGTCTGCCTGCCCATGACGTGACTCTGAGCGCCGAGATGTGTCTCCTGCCTGGCCATGGGAAAACCCACGTTGGTTCCTTGAAGTGGATCCGGACCTTCCTTGGGTGGTCACGGAACGCCTGCCTTCATCTCCTGCATATCTTTCGCTGTCACTGGCCTGACTAACACTGGATTCCCTGTGTCTCCTGCTTCCAGATCCAGTGAAGCTTTGTCCGAGGCCAGTCCCAGAGCGTCTGGAGCTGTCTCTCGATTGTTCATGGCGACTCCCCTGTCCGTGGGAAGTTCTGGATCCAGAGTCTCCATGGATAGATTCTCTCTGCCTATGGCTGTCTGCCTGCCCATGACGTGACTCTGAGCGCCTAGATGTGTCTCCTGCCTGGCCATGGGAAGACCCACGTTGGTTCCTTGAAGTGGATCCGGACCTTCCTTGGGTGGTCAAAGAATGCCTGCCTTCATCTCCTGAATATCCTTCGCTGTCACTGGCCTGACTAACACTGGATTCCCTGTGTCTCCTGCTTCCAGATCCAGTGGAGCTTTGTCCGTGGCCAGTCCCAGAGCGTCTGGAGCTGTCTCTCGATTGTTCATGGTGACTCCCCTGTCCGTGGGAAGTTCTGGATCCAGAGTCTCCATGGATAAATTCTCTCTGCCTATGGCTGTCTGCCTGCCCATGACGTGACTCTGAGCGCCGAGATGTGTCTCCTGCCTGGCCATGGGAAAACCCACGTTGGTTCCTTGAAGTGGATCCGGACCTTCCTTGGGTGGTCAAAGAATGCCTGCCTTCATCTCCTGAATATCCTTCATGGTCACTGGCCTGACTAACACTGGATTCCCTGTGTCTCCTGCTTCCAGATCCAGTGGAGCTTTGTCCGTGGCCAGTCCCAGAGCCTCTGAAGCTTTCTCTCGATTGTTCATGGCGACTCCCCTGTCCATGGGAAGTTCTGGATCCAGAGTCTCCGTGGATAGCTTCTCTCTGCCTATGGCTGTCTGCCTGCCCATGACGTGACTCTGAGCGCCTAGATGTGTCTCCTGCCTGGCCATGGGAAAACCCACGTTGGTTCCTTGAAGTGGATCCGGACCTTCCTTGGGTGGTCAAAGAATGCCTGCCTTCATCTCCTGAATATCCTTCGCTGTCACTGGCCTGACTAACACTGGATTCCCTGTGTCTCCTGCTTCCAGATCCAGTGGAGCTTTGTCCGTGGCCAGTCCCAGAGCGTCTGGAGCTGTCTCTCGATTGTTCATGGCGACTCCCCTGTCCGTGGGAAGTTCTGGATCCAGAGTCTCTGTGGATAGATTCTCTGTGCCTATGGCTGTCTGCCTGCCCATGACGTGACTCTGAGCGCCTAGATGTGTCTCCTGCCTGGCCATGGGAAAACCCACGTTGGTTCCTTGAAGTGGATCCGGACCTTCCTTGGGTGGTCAAAGAATGCCTGCCTTCATCTCCTGAATATCCTTCGCTGTCACTGGCCTGACTAACACTGGATTCCCTGTGTCTCCTGCTTCCAAATCCAGTGGAACTTTGTCCGTGGCCAGTCCCAGAGCGTCTGGAGCTGTCTCTCGATTGTTCATGGCGACTCCCCTGTCCGTGGGAAGTTCTGGATCCAGAGTCTCCATGGATAGATTCTCTCTGCCTATGGCTGTCTGCCTGCCCATGACGTGACTCTGAGCGCCTAGATGTGTCTCCTGCCTGGCCATGGGAAGACCCACGTTGGTTCCTTGAAGTGGATCCGGACCTTCCTTGGGTGGTCAAAGAATGCCTGCCTTCATCTCCTGAATATCCTTCGCTGTCACTGGCCTGACTAACATTGGATTCCCTGTGTCTCCTGCTTCCAGATCCAGTGAAGCTTTGTCCGTGGCCAGTCCCAGAGCGTCTGGAGCTGTCTCTCGATTGTTCATGGCGACTCCCCTGTCCGTGGGAAGTTCTGGATCTAGAGTCTCCGTGGATAGATTCTCTCTGCCTATGGCTGTCTGCCTGCCCATGACGTGACTCTGAGCGCCTAGATGTGTCTCCTGACTGGCCATGGGAAGATCCACGTTGGTTCCTTGAAGTGGATCCGGACCTTCCTTGGGTGGTCACGGAACGCCTGCCTTCATCTCCTGCATATCTTTCGCTGTCACTGGCCTGACTAACACTGGATTCCCTGTGTCTCCTGCTTCCAAATCCAGTGGAACTTTGTCCGTGGCCAGTCTCAGAGCGTCTGGAGCTGTCTCTCGATTGTTCATGGCGACTCCCCTGTCCGTGGGAAGTTCTTGATCCAGAGTCTCCGTGGACAAATTCTCTCTGCCTATGTGTGTCCCCCTGCCCATAACGTGCCTCTGAGCGCCTAGATGTGTCACCTGCCTGGCCATGGGAAGACCCACGTTGGTTCCTTGAAGTGGATCCGGACCTTCCTTGAGTGTTCACAGAATGCCTCCCTACATCTCCTAAATATCCTTCGCCTTCATTGGCCTCATTAACACTGGAATCTCTGTTTCTGTTGTGTCCAGATCCATTGGAGGTTTGTTCATAGCCAGTTCCAGAGCGTCTGGAGCTGTCTTCTGATTGGGCATGGTGGTGTCCATTTCTTTGTGTAGTGCTTGATTCTGTTTCCGTGTTGGGAAAGTTGTTTCTTTCCAGAGTAGCCATCTTATGTGTTTTTCAACTTCTGTAAAAGAAAAGAAAATATAATTTAACCCAGTTCTTTTCTTTTTTGTGTTGTTACTGTTATTATAATTAATTTCCACAATTTTAAGATCTACACCTATTTGGACAGCTTTAATATTGAGATAAAGACAAAAGAGGAAATAGTTCTATCTTTTGTATTGTAAAATTAGTATTGTTTTATTCAATTACTAAGACTACCAATTTCTTGTCCATGAATACTCTAATGGCTGGATCAGTATATTGTCACAGACCTCAGTGTGATGTAGATAAGTATGTAATGCTCATCTGACAATTTATTATTAGAAGTTTATAGAAGGACACTAACATCAGCTAATATAAATTTTGTTGACACAAATTTGCTGAAAATCAGCTTTCTAAAAGCTGCTTTCAAAAATGATTAGTGTGTTGAGGGACCATTTGCTGTAAGTCAGTTTGCCAAATGGCCCAGCACTCAGTGAGTTTTGGCCTAGTTTTTTTTTTTTTCCTGAATAATTCATGAGGTTTTCAGCATTTTTCATTGTATAGCATGATTTTTATTTTCAGGATTAGAGTAAACTTTGGTTTTTTTTCCTCTTAAGTAATAGCATATAAGCAATGTCATTTTATCTCTTTAAGGAAGCAAAGAAGCTCCCAAGCATTATCAGTAAATCTAAATAAGCATTTATCCTATAATAATACTACATAAAGTTTATTATAAAATGACAATTATGTTATTTTATGAAAACAGACAAACTAAAATAGTATAGGAAACAACAATGTGTAAGTCATAGCCATATTAGTCACACAGAAAGCATTTATGAACCTTGCCTTGTTTGATAAGAAGAAATAGGTGATGATCAGTCTTTGACATGGTTACACATGTAATTTTGATTAGTTTATTGGAAACCCTGACAGAGTAGAATTTATAACTTTTTAAACATTAGAGGGAAAAGTGGAATAAAAAACACAATTTTCAGGCCAGGAAAGACCTGACACAGTAAAGGCTGGGTAAGGAAAATAAAAAATGAGTAGAATTACATACAATTTTATCATTCATTACAGTACATATAGTAGGAATAAGATTGCAGATCAAAAAATAGATTCTAAATGTTGAATTAAAATAAAGTTACATGCTTCTTATGAAATAACACCCCTAAGATTTAAGAGATTTTCATTCTTTGTTATTTATGATAGTATTGAACCTTGAACTTGATTATAATTACAGTATCTCCAAAATCTTAGTCTTCAGAATTGCACACTGACTTCCTCTTACACTCTGACTTCAATAATTCTTTGATCTCACTGTCTGTTTATGTTTTATAAATTCACTTTACTCTTTTCCTTGGTTAGCGATTATGTTTAATCTCTCTCAGTGTTCCTTTGTCACTCCCTCTATTCCTTAACCTACTTTTTGTTATATACACTGGGGAAGCTCCAATAGCTTCTTATTTTCCTTTATTTGAGGATATATCCTTGATTTGAGGGGCTTCTCTGGTGGCTCAGACAGTAAAGAATCTGCCTGCAATGCGAGAGACCCAGGTTCAGTCTCTGGGTCAGGAAGATCCCATGGAGAAGCGAGTGGCCTCCCACTCCAATATTCTTGCCTGCAGAATTCCATTTTATATACTGAGAACTTTGGATCTGTGACAAAATAATTCCTTCATTTTTGGCAATGTCTGATCATCCAACCTATTGCATTTGTATCCATATAGCTTAACCCTCACTGCTGTTACACAGATAGATTAACTCTTTGTACTTCTATCCTTTATTTTGGCAGTGGACCTGACTCTCTCTCTTGACTGTTCAAACTCTTTTTTCAGTTATCCATTTCCATGCGTCATCAATTTATCTTTCTCTACTGGATAATTCCCTTCAGCATATATTCATGCTGATATGTCTCTTATTGAACACCCTCTCCTGCTGTCCCACATAATCCTTGAGGCACCACCTGATTTATATTTTCTTTTTTGTAGCAAAATCACTCAAAATATATGCCCATATTTTCTTTCTTCACTTCTTAGTTTTTTAACTCAAATTTTCTTTCTTTCTCCAAAAGTCACCAAAACTTTTCATGAAGCTAAAAAATTCCCTTCACCCTACCAAATCCACCTATCCATTTTCATTTCACAAATTGCTTGACATATCAGTATCATTTGATGCCGCTTGCTACACCCTCCTTTAAAAAGACCTGACATTTTCTTGTTTCTCCTTCAGCCTCACTACTCACTTTCTCTTAGTCTCCTCTTTTGGCCCCTGATGTTGATATTTCTTGAGATTCACTCCTAAGCTTCTTTTATATTTATAGTCCCTCAGAGGCTCATCTAGCAGTAAGTCTGACAGATGAATTTTCAAAAGAAACAATAGAAGCCAGAAAATATTCTCATCATCTTTCTGTAGGAAAATTAGTTCTAATCTAGAATTCTATACCCAGTGAGAGTATTCATGAAAAAAAAAATCAGTAAGGATATTTTCAAGCAAATAGATCTGCTATGAAGGAAATGTTAAAATGTGATCCTAGTTGGAAGCACAGGGAAGTGGGAAAGAATGAAGAATAATTAAAAGAGTAAATGTGTGGGGAAATCTAAATGGAGATTGATTGAATAAAAATAATAACAATAATGGTATCTTCAGGATATGAGATGGAAAGAATTAAAATGTATAACAGTATTAGATAATACTACATAAGGATCAAGTGAAATTCAACTATTATAGAATGCTTGAATTTTGGGGGTAGGTAGTGGTTAAAATATTTTTTATGATATTCTCTAATAAGTCAATTATATATACTGTCATCTTTAGGGTGAGCATGAAAAGAGTAGTAGAATATATAATTAATAAACTAGTTGGGCTTCCCTGATAGCTCAGATGGTAAAGAATCTGCCTACAGTGCAGGAGACCTGGGTTTGATTCCTGGGTTGGAAAGATCCCTTGGAGAAGGGGATGGCAACCCACTCTAGTATTCTCACCTGGAGAATCCCATGGACAGAGGAGCCTGGTGGGCTCCAGTCCATGGAGTCGCAAAGAGTTGGACATGATTGAGTGCTAACACTTTCTTTTCTATGAGGAAAATTAGCTGATAAAAATTTAATTTATTCAAAAAAGTTAAGAAGAGGAGACGTGACTGAAGCAACTTAGCATGCAAGATCAGCAGTTTACTCCTAAGAATATTCCCAGTAGAAATCGATATGCGTTTGTAACCAAAAATCACGTACAAAAATGTTCATAGCTGTATTATTTATAATACCTCTGCAAATGGAAACAACCCAATAACTATCGATAAAAAAATGACTAAATACATTGTGGTATTTTCATATAATAGAGGTGAGAGTGAAGGATAGCCTAGACTAGGATGGAAGTGGTAGACAGGAAGACAGATGGATTGGCATGTATAGCAGTCAGAGTTAGCTGGTCAGGGTGGTGAATCTGGTGTGAAGGAGAGAATGGAGACATGCATAGCTTCTAGATTTAGGTTTGAACAAAGAGTGATGTCTCACTATTTCTATTACCCCTTCATCTCTGATGAAGTTGAAAATGCAGTCCATCTCCTTGCTCCCACCATTGCCTATGATCCTATTTTCCACATAGACGCTCAGAATGATCTTGTTATTCTTCCTGCTTAATACTCTCCAATGGCTCCTCATCTACTTCAGATAATGTGCAGACTCCACTCTGCCCCTCTTTACATGGCCTACCCATTTAGCTCTGTGACTCACCATAGACCACTGTTCCTCTTTTACTCATGCTCTAGGCACACTATCTTCTTTTTTCTTTTAAAGCAAGTTTACTCTTGCTTTAGAATCCTCTTTTTTGCCTTGACTTGTTTCTTCTGTCATTAAGATCTCTGCTCAAAAGATAATTCCCCAGAGAGGCCTTTTCTAACCCTCCAATCTCAAGTACTATCCTCCTATTACATTACTATATCACTGTCTTATTTTCTTCATTGTACTTATCTCTATTCAAAATTTTCATTTATTTCTTGTTTACTGAATGTATCCCCCTACTAAGTTTACATTGTTCACTGCCACATAATCAGCCAAGAGCAGCATATGGCAAATAGAAGGTAGTTAAGATGTATTTATTCAATGAATGGATAAATAGGTAATCCAGCAATATTAAGAGAGTAGCCTTGTGAAAAGCAAATTTATGCCCTCGTTTTTGTTCTATATCAAAGTGAACTTTTAGTAACATTGCCACTTAAAACAGAAAACCCCAAACATCCAGAACTTTTGGCCTCAGACCACACATACATTGAGATCTCCACTTTGCTTAAGAACAAGTAGACAAGGTGAGATTTAGTCCATCTTACTTACTTCCTTCCTTCACCAGAAGAGCAAGGAGATTGTAGCCCGGAGGAGCTTGCTGGGTGCTGAAGTCTGGGATCATCGCCTTTTTATAGCAGGTCCATCTAGGGAGGAGCCATCTTCTGTAGGATGGTCTGATTCATTCCTAACCAAACTCTGATCCACCCATATCTCCACCTTGATTTCTCCAGAGACCTGTTTACTTCCCAACTTGCTCACGTACTCATCTGTACTTGTTTTACCAAGTTACAATTTAGGTTTACATCATTCCCATGCATACTGTAGCTTTCATGGAAGATTCCCTTTGGCTAGCACAGGCTGTTTGTGTGCAGGGTCCACACATTCTGGGTTTTGTTGTTGGTACCCCCACTTTGAAAGGTAGATGCTTGATGAATATCTACAGATTAGTGTGCTTCCTTATCCTTGTCTCTAGAGGAAAAGTAGACTATACATTTTTGAAAAAATTAAATTTGGGTTATATTTAAGCCAGTGTTACAAGCACCTATCTACAGGTCCCTTTTATTAATAAATTCCATCTCTGAATCCTGAGAGAACTTGCCATGATGAATGTTGATCTTCTACAAAGTATAGTGAACACAGAGAAGATAGGCATATTTAATTTTGATTTTTCAAAAAAGCAAGAAAGTGGGCTCTTGAGTTAGAAGCAGTGATCACTAGAAGCTGACATGAACTTATTAGGTAAGAATCATTAGTCTTGTTTTCAAGGTTGTTAATTGGGGTACCAGAGACATGTTCTACTTACTCTTCCTGTGGGATAAGCTGTGGCTTTTCTCGTTGACCTCATAACTATACAGGGAATGCCTATCCTTGGCCTCTCTTAATTTCTAAACTATATTTCCACTTGGATGTCCCCTAGTTACCTCAGTCCATACTGTTCAAAACTGAACTCATTTTCATGCCTTATGCCAAAATATACTATCCTCCAGAGGTCCATGTATTGGTCCATCCACTGAGTATCTAAAGCCACATAAAGTCTTTTTCTGTTTCTCTCTGTCTTAAGCCCTTATGCTCACGTCATACTTGACATATCACTTCTCCCTAGACTTGTATTATGTTCTTAATATACAGGCCTATCCTCTATCTCCAGCATGGCAATTTTAGTTCTGGACCTCACCATCTTTCAGTTGGACATTAGTAAAAAGTACCATAACCAGCCCCCCTACTAATAGCCTGCTGGATTCGTCTTTTACCCTTTTCACTCTTTCTGGTGGCTGCTGCTTGCCTAGAGAATTCCAAATTTCTTTACTTGATGTATAAGCCTCCTCACAGTAGGAATGAATCTGTATCTTTTAAGCAGCTTCTCTGATCACCTTATTTTATGGGAAAGTCGCTCTAGACTGATCCACATTCCTTGCATGACCTTTTTTTTTTTTAATTTTAAAACCTTTAATTCTTACATGCGTTCCCAAACATGAACCCCCCTCCCACCTCCCTCCCCATAACATCTCTCTGGGTCATCCCCATGCACCAGCCCCAAGCATGCTGTATCCTGCGTCAGACATAGACTGGCGATTCGATTCTTACATGATAGTATACATGTTAGAATGCCATTCTCCCAAATCATCCCACCCTCTCCCTCTCCCTCTGAGTCCTAAAGTCCGTTATACACATCTGTGTCTTTTTTGCTGTCTTGCATACAGGGTCGTCATTGCCATCTTTCTAAATTCCATATCTATGTGTTAGTATACTGTATTGGTGTTTTTCTTTCTGGCTTACTTCACTCTGTATAATCAGCTCCAGTTTCATCCATCTCAGCAGAACTGATTCAAATGAATTCTTTTTAATGGCTGAGTAATACTCCATTGTGTATATGTACCACAGCTTTCTTATCCATTCATCTGCTGATGAACATCTAGGTTGTTTCCATGTCCTGGCTATTATAAACAGTGCTGCAATGAACATTGGGGTACATGTGTCTCTTTCAATTCTGGTTTCCTCGGTGTGTATGCCCAGCAGTGGGATTGCTGGGTCATAAGGTAGTTCTATTTGCAATTTTTTAAGGAATCTCCATACTGTTCTCCATAGTGGCTGTACTAGTTTGCATTCCCACCAACAGTGTAGGAGGGTTCCCTTTTCTCCACACCCTCTCCAGCATTTATTGCATGCATGACCTTTTAATGGTACAGCACTATTCAGATTCTCTACATGCTGTCCTTACTACTGGGGAGTCCCTCACCCTTAGCTTCTTTTCATCCTTTAAGCCTCTCCAGAATCACCACCTCCTTTATAAAGCCTCACCTTACAT
This sequence comes from Capricornis sumatraensis, assembly GCF_032405125.1. NCBI lineage: Eukaryota > Metazoa > Chordata > Mammalia > Artiodactyla > Bovidae > Capricornis > Capricornis sumatraensis. Next base: position 119,744,551 of record NC_091070.1, on the reverse strand, counting down.
CTCCAGATAGATCATTGTTCCTTCACATACTCTGTATTTCTCTCTCTTATACCACTGGTGATATTTTAATGATTTATTTTTGTGTCTGCACAAAATTGTGTCCCAATTTTGTGTCTCTTCTCACATGGTCGACTGGATCTTGACTCACTTTTTGTGTTCTTAGACCCATATAGTTCCTAAGACATGATCAAAACAGAAGTGCAGGGTGGGTTGGGGATAGGGTGAAGTTGATCTTGTCAAGGAGGTAGAAATATGCCTGAGTTTTAATACTTTGTTCAGAGACCTCATTTTTAACCTTATGAGACCACCAATTCTTTCTTTTCTTTTGTGGAACATTTAGTTAACATCCACCGAACACAAGTCTTCATTTTCTCCTCTTTTCTTTTGGGCTTAATTGTCTTTTTGTCAAGAACTTTTTGTCTCTCTCTTACTAGGCTATAATAATAGTTAAAATCAATGTTGCATGGCCATTCATTATGTGCCAAGAATGTGCTAAGGTTTTACACACATTCCTCCTAATCCTCAGAACAATCCTGTGAGGTCATTATTATTATCTGTAATTTTGAGATGAGGGAACTGATAGTAATGCAGCGCCCAAGATTACCCAGCGAGTAGGTTACAGAACCAAGATTCAATCCCAGGACATTCAGACTCCAACTCCCACATTATTTCCAGTGTAACACATTGCTCTGGGTGTGTGAATCTCCCCCCACAAAGCCATTTTTGTATTTTGGTGTTTTAAAACAGTGTTTCTCTCAAAGTGTCCTACATCCTGGGTGAACTCAACCTTGGACTTCATTGCAGGGGCAGCAGTGTGAGTGAGCTGAGGAAAGTGGGATCAGAAGAGTGGCAAGAGTGGGGCAATCTGGGCTCTGATGTTTTAGTGACCAGAGGACACAAATCTTTCAATTTCCTATCCATAGAGGGCAGACCTGGTAGTCGGCTCCTGCACTGTTTTCTTGACTATGTTATGATAATTATATTCTTATCAATAACTTGGATGAAAATATGTGCAAATGGCAGATATTTTTTAGGACAGAGTGAAGTTTCAAGGACATTGTATTGTGTCGCACCAATAGCTCAAATCTAATAAAAATGTTTTGTTTAGTTGCTAAGTTGTATCCAACTCTCTGTGACCCCATGGACTACAGCCTGTGAGGCTCCCTGGGCCATGGGATTTCCCAGGCAAGAATACTGCAGTAGGTTGCCATTTCCTTCTCCAAGGGAATCTTCCTTGACCAGGGATTGATCCTGCATCTCCTGCATTGGCAGGCAAATTCTTTACCACTGAGCCACCAAGGAAGCCCAGAAAGAGACAAACTGAGGACTGAGCTTCAAACTGAGGACAGAGTTAATACCACAACTGACCAGAGTAGGTTGGATAGAGAAAAAAGGAAGCAGCAAAGGCCTTTGTACAAGACAAATCCCACCATCTTTCAGCTGATGGGCCAAGATTTCAACTACAGGGTCCTGGGTGGGTTTAGTTCTGCTCCTGCAGGCCAAAGGCTGGAGATGCTAGCAGCACAGTGAGTAAAATTCTGACTTTGGTTCTAAATTAAACTTTACAAGGACAAGGTATAAGCCATGAGTAAGAGAGGGGATACTGTGGCAGTGGCAGTGAGATGTAGTGGCCCCAAATGTTTAGGCTACATTAAAAGAAGCACATTAACTGGAGCAAAATAAGTGGTGCTGTTCTTCACTTGGTACTTGTCAGATTGTTTCTATAGCTTTTTCTTTAGTTCTGACCCCAACTTCTCAACAGGGATGTTGTCAACTTGTTGTGTGTTCTGAATCAAGTAAGTAGGGTGATTGACCAGATGGGTGGTAAAGGGAATGGCATGAGATGCAAGTTGTGGAAATAGAATATTTGCTTTCAAATATATGGGAAGCTCTGATAATTGGGTTGTATAAACGCTCAGATAAATGGGTAGAAAACATAAGAAAGTGTATTTTGGCTTTAAATAAGAAAGGACATTTTAATAGAATTGTCCAAGCATGAAAATAAGATGGTTTGGAGACAGTTCCCTGTCACTGCCTAGAGAATGTTGAATTGGATGAGTTGTTGGCATTCAGTTAGTCTAGGCTCTTTGTTCTGTGGTTGACCGTTAGGAGGTCCAATGCTACATGCCTTTTAAAGCAACAATTCAGGACTTGGGCCTCCAACTCAGATTTTTCACTCCAAATGCACTTTGCATCTGCATCTATTACTGGAGATAGGGTTAATTTTGAGGGTTGTTGAGTAGAGGAATATTTGGGTGGATGTTTGATAAATCCCTCTTTCAAACTGAGAGTTGTGATTCTATGATTCAGGTAAATTGCTTTGCCTGACTTGATTCAGCTCAACTCAGATGGCCTGAGTGCAGTTTACTACTGATCAGTGTGGTTTACCACTGCAGGGGTAACAGAACTATCAATGCCACTTTATAGTGGAATTTCCACTACACTCTATATATATGGAATATGCTTCCATATTCTGCTTCCTGCTAACACACCTGATCTCTCTTACATATTAGCTTTTTACTTTTATAATCCCAAAGAATTTTCCTTTTAAACCTTTAAAATCACTGACCATGGTATAGTAAACTCCAAGATGTAAGGTGTCTTCTCTATCCTCAGAGAGACCTTACTCTTCACCTCAGTGTTAACCAGACAATGAAATGGTTTCAGAGGCATTTTAGGTGTCCACAGTTACATCGCATGGCTGCCAGGATTTGTTAAGGTATGAAGTGCTAAGTCTGACTCATATCCAACACTTTGTGATCCCATGGACTGTAGCCCACTAGGCTCCTCTGTCCAAGGAATTCTCCAGGCAAGAATACTGGAGTGGGGTGCCATTTCCTCCTCCAGGGGATCTTCCCCACCCAGGGACTGAACCTGCATCTTGTGTGTTTCCTGCATTGACAGGCAGATTCTTTACCACTGAGCCACCTGGGAAGCCCAAGTTGTGAAGAAAGCTCCCCAAATGTCAAGCATTATTGACAAATCAGAAATTATAGGATTTCAGTTGCAATCATTCATTTGTGGCTGTCCCTCCCTTTTCCTATCCAATGGGATGGAAGGGCATTATGCTGCCATATGGCCTGTAGGCTGCTGATGTGGGTCAAGCTGTCACGATTCAAGGGAGCAGTCCTTTGAGATGTGTGACTGAGGCTGTAGGAGTGAAGGGGAGGAATTTGTGGTTAAATGATTTCCTATTGGAGTTGTAGTCATTTCCTGGGAGGTGCTGTTTTTTGGGGTAGAATTTTTCCAGGTTGAATATTCTCCTGGGTTCCTTGGCATATTGTAGGTTATATTCCTACTTAGCTATCTTGTGGTGGAGAAATATCTGGCAGGAACACCTCTATTCATAGCTGGTATTTACCAGGACAATAGTGAAAAAAAGTAGTGCTGATCACAAGGAAAAAGTCAAGTGGTCTTCCGTGACTTCAGGTTCTTCTTCAATTGTGTATATGTGTGTGTGTGTGTATGTGTGAGAGAGAGAGACAGAGAGAGAAATAGAGAGAGAAAGGAAGAGAAGGGGGATGAGAGTGAGAAAGAGTTTTTTCTAGATGTACACAAGACATTTTATGCCAATCTGGATTGCCTCTCAGTTTTTTTACATGCCCAATTGACAAATTGGAAATCAATAATTGAACTGAAGGAATCCTATTGCAAAAGTGTGGTGTGTGTGTGTGTGTGTGTGTGTGTGTGTGTGTGTGTATGTGTATGTGTAATTCATGTGATTCCAGCTACTAAAGATACAGGTCATACACATAAACACACGTACACACACAATTTGAATATGTATGGGACAGACACAGTGGAAATGATTGAAGACAAATCCTTTGAATGTGCTAAGTCACTTAGTTGTATCTGACTCTTTGTGACCCCGTGGACTATAGTATACCAGGCTTTTCTGTCCATGGGATTCTCCAGGCAAGAATACTAGAGTAGGTTGCTATTTCCTTCTCCAGGGGATCTTCCCAACCCAGGGATCAAGCCTGTGTCTCTTATGTCTCCTGCATTAGCAGGCACTAACACTTTACCACTAACACCACCTGGGAAGCCAGATCTTTGGAATGGTGGGGAAATATTTCCCAGGAGCACTTATATCCGTAAGACATTATTTTTCTGAAAAGCATAATGGTTTAATCAATTTCTCATGTACAGCTCCAGAGAAGGCCATAAGCTTTCTTGGATGAGAAGGGAGTAGCATCTATGCAGTACTGTGTTATATGAAAATTTTCTCTAACAATTATGGACAAAAACAAGAAGAGAAAAAATAATAGAAAGGATGATAGAAAATGCAACTGATTACCTCATTGTTGTTAAGGAAAAAGGCTTCATGACTTAGCTTTTGAATGGTTATGAACAAAGGGATTATAAGATCTTTAGAATGGTCATATTGGCAATGACTAGTATCAGCACTAAAGGATTGACCTGTCCCCATTCCATGTTCCATAAAAACAGTGCGTTTGGGTGACAGAGTGGTATAGCATTAGGAAACTGAAAAAGAGGGATCTAGGAGCAAGCTAGGACAGAGACTTTATAGCTATTATGACCAGACTTCACCAGTGTCACCTGTTGAGACAGAGACTAGCATAGACCAGTGATTCCAGGAGAATGTGGAAGAATAGGAAGGGCTAGAACTTGGAATAAACCCACTCCCCTTCTTACCTGCTCCCTTTATATGTAGGGATATTATAGGCAGAGATAGATTAGAATGTATTCTGGAGGGAATTTTTTTGCAGATGTCAGAGGGAAGTTCAGATGAAGAACAGGTCACAGCATTCAGGGATCATTCATTCATTCAACAAATATATATCACCAGCTGACTACTCACCAGTCATGCCTACCATGGTGGCATCAGTGAAGAAGTTATGCTTGTCATCCTCAAAGAATTCATAATCTAAAAACAGACATGTGAACAACATGATATATATTCATATATGTATATGAATGTACATTTTACTATATGTGTTATATATCTATATATGAATAAAAATTTCTTTATCCACTCATCTGTTGAAGAACATTTAAGGTGTTTCCATATTTTGGTGATGTGAATAATGCTGTAAATATCTCTGAGATTCTGATTTTCTTTTCTTAGCTGTGTACCCCAAAGTAGGATTGCTGATAGTTCTGTTTTTTGTTTTTTTGAGAAATCACTGTACTGTTTTCTATAGTGATTGTACCAATTTCCATTCCTACCAGCAGTGTATAAGGTTTCCCTTTTCTCAACAACCACCAACATTTGTTATCTCTTGTTTTTGAAAATAGCCATCCTAACAGGTGTGAAGTGATATAGCTCACTGTGGTTTTGGTTTACATTTTGCTGATGGTTAGTGAGACTGAACACCTTTTCATGTATATATTGGCCATTTGCCTGTCTTTTTCCAGAAAAATTTCCATTAGTCCCTTTGCCAATTTTAAATTTGATTATTTGGTATTTTTGCTATAAAGTTGTATGAGTTCTTTATTTTTGATACTAGCCCCTTGTCAGATAAATGTTTTACAAATATTTTCTCTCATTCTATAGGTTACCTTTGCAATTTCCTGACTGTTTCCTTACTGGGCAGAAGATACTTAGTTCTCTCTTGTTCATTTTAGCTTATCCTCTTTTAGAGAGATGAAGAAGATTTGATACTTGAGCTGAGTTTTAAAGAATGTATATTTTTGGAAAAGAGCAGGGGGAGATGAACCTTGAAAGTCTGTATGGAAAGACCTCAAAAGTCATAGTAAGTCATGTGATGTTATCTTATTTACATTGGATAGCAACTGGAGAGTTTTTAACTAAAAATGTGTCAAGATCTAATTCTTATTTAGTAAAATTAACTCTACTAAGATTATGGATGGTAAGTTGAGATTGATATAGGCAAGGATGCAACCATTTTGTGAAAAAGAAGGGAGATAATGATATTTCAAACTAAGGTGTTGGCAGTAGGATTGAAGGGAGGAGACATTTCAGAATTAGAGCTTGACAATGCATTGGATACAGAGGTTGAGGGAAGGCAAAGAACAAGGGCAATAGGTTCGAGTTTTGCCATTGTGGGCAGACAGGTTAGAGAGGAAGAGGGGCAGTCTCAATACAGTAGGGTCTGACTGGTGGACAGAACTCAGTGATGGAGAACCTAGGAACAGGAGACTTAGATGGGTAAGTGATGGGGAATTGCGATCAACAATATCAGTTAGTGGGTAGCAGGATTTTAGGGCTCCTATTTCAGACCAAGATTTTAATTTTGGAAGCAGAAAAGGCAGAAAAACAATGTCCTCACATGGGACACCAAAGGACCAGGAATCAGGCAGAGACCTGATTATCACTACTGAGAGGGATCAAAGCCAGACTAGCAGAACAGGTGACCTAATACTGATTCCTGAACTTTGGGCAACTTCCATTCTTAAAATCCTTCTCCTGAAGGTCAATACTTGTTCTGGGTAATGAGGAATCTCATTGAACTTCCAGCACCTGAAGACCCCTCTACCTGCTCTGCACCCACTTTTTTTTTTATCAACTTGGACGTTAGTTCCCCCTTGCAAATTTCTTGGTTATTCATCCATCATAATCCACCACCTACACACTGTAGATTAGGCAGATGTTTGGCTGATAATCTTCATAATTATAGGTGTCGAGTAGCTCCAGCTGTATCACACCCTTCTCACCCAGGTGTAGCTGGGGGAGGGCCCAGAATAATGTGTGTGACTTAGCTGTGGGGCCAGAAGTTTCGCGTAGTCTACTAGACTGATGGGTTCAGAAGGTGAACCACTCTGGCATATTGTTTATAATTTCTGCTTATTGCAAATATAAAAAAGTCACTTATGACTCTAAACTACCATATGTCCAGAAGAATTGCTGAGACTGAAGGCTACAAAGTCCTTAAAGTGTGACTTCATGAGATAAATGATTCTATTATTGTTAACCACAATATTGGTTTTTGTTCTATCCTATTGTTGTTAACCACGTAGATTTCCTCATCAATGGTGGTCTTGTTGAAGTAGATTGAAGTAGAGGGGGACTCTTGGCACACCAACATTTCCACTTGATTTTTCAGCATTGCCTAAAGTATGACTAGATTTTCTCAATTTCTTTTTTTTTTTAGTCAAGTACCCTGTATTTAAGGGGCTGATAGCTATCTAGAAAAGATTATTACAGTTGTTTATGTTATTTGTTTTTCAGTGAGAGATAAGAGAAATAATAGCACAAATAACCAATTCTAACTCTTGAGGTCAGGAATCTCATATCCAATTGGCATAAAGATACAGTGCTTAGGACCCACAATAATTTTAGGGGTCTATGAAAATATTTTAATTTCTTTTAAAACAGTAAGCTTTTAGGTTAGGTAGAAAGATATTTTAATATATTATTAAATTCAGTTTTATAACAATTCAACTCTAAAGTATAAATTTTAATTTTAGTAGAGAAAGGGGTCCAAAGAGGAAAAATTGCTTAAAATCCATGAAAGTAATAAAGCAGTCATAGTTAGAAGAAAGATAAAGAAAAGTTTCTTGAGGAGATGGCTATTTAAGTTGATTAAAATGAAGATAGTTGCTCTCCTATAAGAGGAGGACAAGAGAAGCATTACAGCTAAAGGGAGTAGCAAGAGCTAAGGTCCCAAATGTATGTATTGGCTTAACATATGTTTCAGAAACTCTAAAAACACTATCAGCTCAAATGTATGGAAAAATTCGAGAATGAGTATGGATGTCACCAAAATTTGTTTATGTACATGTACTCTTTTGGTACAATTAAGAAGCAGAATACCTCAAGGATGAGAAATAGAAGACTGATTTATTTCTGTAATAGATAGGAGCACAGGAAAACAAAGAAACAAAAAGAACACTGACAGACAGTACTATATCCTAGTAATTAACTCAGATAGAGCTCCTCACTTCTAGGCAGGTAAGTATACTTCTTGTGGCTTAGCTGGTAAAGAATCTGTCTGCAATGCAGGAGACCTGGATTCTATCTCTGGATTGGGAAGATCCCCTGGAAAAGGGAAAGGCTGCCCACTCCAGTATTCTGGCCTGGAGAATTCCGTGGACAGTCCATGGAGTTGCAAAGAGTCAGACATGACTGAGCGACTTTCACAAGTATACTTTTTAAAAAAATATAAATTTATTTTATTTATTTTTAAAATTTAAATTTATTTTAATTGGAGGCTAATTACAATATTGTATTGGTTTTGTCATACATCAACATGAATCTGCCATGGGTGTACATGTGTTCCCCATCCTGAACCCCCCCCCCCCTACCTCCCTCCCCATACCATCCCTCTGGGTCATCCCAGTGCACCAGCCCCAATCATCCTGTATCCTGCATCAAACCTGGACTGGCAATTCGTTTCTTATATGATATTATACATGTTTCAGTGCCATTCTCGCAAATCATCCCACCCTCTCCCTCTCCCACAGGGTCCAAAAGACTGTTCTGTAGTGGTTTTGCCATACATTGACATGAATCTGCCACGGGTGTACGTCAGACCTGCTCAATAAAGGAGTCAATGACATCTCATGTGTTTCCATTGGAATTTCTATGTAATTCCATCTTGTTCTTGGGAAGTGTAAATAACAATGCCTAATCAACCCAGGACAAATAAAGAAATAATTGCTGATTACAAATTATCTGTTTTAGTGAGTCTGAAAATGGATGGTGATGTAGCATGGTGGTAACTAGGTGGAAAAACCTCTCTGACTTCTAAGTTGTAACAGTTGACTCCAGACAGTTGACTAGTCAGTGAAGTAGCAAGGAACAAAAATGTCCCTGAGAAAGAGTCACCATGATTCAGTGGACCTTCTGCCCAGCTTAGGAGAGAGTCTAGTATTTCCAGTGGCCAAAGTCACAGCCTGTGGTACTTCTCAGCAGCCCAGTACCTATTAGTTTAGAGAAGTCAGAGCCTGCTCTTTTCATAGAGAATATTCTGAGCTAACTTTTCTAAAAATGCCATGGTGGTTCGCTTCAAAGTTAGATGATAGGAATTAATCGAGTTTACTGAAACAAAAATCTATAAAACAAATAGGCAACACAAGACCACCATAAATGGTACTTTTCCGAGTAAGCCCAAGAATTCTACATTCTGAGACCATAGTGATTTAGGACAGGCTTTCTCAACCCCATCACTGTTGATCTTGTGGGCTGGATAATCCTTTGTTGTGAGGGGCTGTCCTGAATATCATTCGATATTTAGTTACATTCCAGATTTTCTCAATTTCTAACAGCATTGATTTTGAGGAATTTTTCTTATTTTAGGGTATCCTGACAACCTGGGGCAAAGTTCCCCAGGGCTGGATCATTCACCTTTTCTTGACATTTCACAGTGTTGATTATCAAACCAGTGTGTTAGTCTGCAACCCAGATATTCTGTCTTTGGCTTTTCTCAGAATGATTTTGCTCTTCTGTGACAACCCTTGAGAAACTGAAATAGTTTTTGTCCTCAATTAAAAAAAAATAATTTAAATCCGTATTCCCAGATTCTACCTCTTTAATGCATATAGTTTTTATTGACTTGGTCATTAGTTACTCTTACAAAGTATACTCTGGTAGGAATTCATGTAAGCAATTCATAGAAAACTATTTGCAGTTCTTTTTACAGTATGAATTTAATAGTCCTCAAGTATTTTATTTCCCCATGAAATGACTAATTAACTTTTAAGATTAAGTACACTAAATGATTGAACTGAGATAACTCTGTGGTCACAATGTTGGTGTCTCACTGGTGCCTGGACCCCCAAATCCATGATTTAGGCTTGAGAGCTCAGTTTCACAAGTCCTACAGATTGCCCTAGACCTTTAGCTCCTCTAGTTCCCAGCTCTGTGATTGTGAACAAATTGCTAACTCCGTGAGGGTTTAAAGTAAGAATAATTGTACATACTTTGCCTGGTTGTTGATGGTATTAAAGGAATTCTATGTAAATGATTTGGCACTTTGCCTGATATTATTAGCAGATGTTCAATACATGGCAGTTCTCAGTACTTAGTGTTATTATAAAATCTTACAGAATTGGTAACTCAGTGTGAGGGACTCTTTATTTTGATTTGATTTTTACATATGTTTGTATATCCATCAAGAGAGAAGAGTAGGAAGTATTTATCTTTTCCTTATTTTGAAGTATAGTTGCTTTGTAATATGATATTAGTTTCAAGTGTACAGCATAGCAAATCAGTATTTTCACAGATTGTACTCCATAAAAAGTTATTAAAAGATAATGACCATAATTCCCTGAGCTATAACAATGTATCTTTGTTGCTTATCTATTTTATACACAGTAGTTTATACCTCTTAATCTCATACCTCTTTCTTGCCCCTCTCTCTTCACTCTCCCACTGGTAACTGCTAGATGTTTTCTGTGTCTGTCAGTCTGTTTCTGTTTTGCTATATACATTTGTTTGTTTTATATTTTAGATTCCACATATAAGATGTAAACAGTATTTGTCTTTCTCTACTATTTCACTAATGATAATTTTCTAGGTCCATGCACATTTGTCGAAAATCACAGAATTTCATTCTTTTTTTTTGACTGAGTACTATTTCCCTGGTGGCTTAGTGGTAAAGAATCCACCTGCCAATGCAAGAGATGCGAGTTTGATCTTTGGGTTGGGCAGATCCCCTGGAGAAGGAAGTGGCAACCCACTCCAGTATTCTTGCCTGGGAAATCCCATGGACAGAGGAGCTTGGTGGACTATGGCCCATGGGGTTGCAAAAGAGTCAGACACAACTTAGCAACTAAAAAACAACAACCATTTCATTGTGTGTGTGTATATATATAGATACAGATATCACATCTTTTTTCTAGTTTTATTTTATTTTGGAGTATACTTGTTTAATAATGTTGTGTTAGTTTCAGGTATATAGCAGAGAGATTCAGTTACACATATTTATGTATCTATTCTCTTTCAGAGTATTTTCCCATTTAGGTAATTAGAAAGTATTGAGCAGAGTTCCCTCTGCTATACAGTATGTCCTTGTTGGATATATATTTTAAGCATAGTGGTGTGTACATCATGTCAATCCCAAACTCTCAATCTATTCCTCCCTACCCCTTTCTCTCTGGTAACCATAAATTCATTCTCTAAGTCTGTGAGTCTGTTTCTGTTTTGTAAATAAGTTCATTTGTATTGTTTTTTAGATTCCACATATAAGTGATATTATGTGATATTTGTCTTTCTCACTTCACTCAGTTTGAGAATCTCCATGTCCATCCATGTTGCTTCAGATGGCATTATTTCATTTTTTAATGGCTGAGTAATATTTAATTGTTTATATGTATCACGTCTTCTTTATCCATTCATTTACTGATGTGCACTTGGGTTACTTCCATATCTTAGCTATTGTAAATTGTGCTGCTGTGAACATTGGGGTGCATGAATCTTTCCAAATTAGTATTTTCATTAGTTTTGGATATATACCCAGGAGTACAATTGCTGGATCATATGATAGTTTTATTTTCAGTTTTTGAGGAGCCTCCACACTATTTTCCATAGTGGCTGCAACAATTTGTACAGTCCACCAACACTGTAAAAGCATTCCCTTTTCTTCACATCCTCACCAACATTTTTTTATTTGTAGACTTTTGATGGTAGCCATTTTGCTGCAGCAATCTTACAATGATAGGACACCAAAAATGGAGTCAGCAGAGAGGAAAGCAGAGCTGGAAATTAAGAGATGCTCTCAGTCCTGATGATACCATACCCTTTGATCCTTGGATTGAGTACTATCTGCCAGACTCATTCAGGACTTTTCAATAAATATAGAAAAGCATAGTAAGATAACCAGGGTACCTTAAGGAAAGGGTGTTAATAGAGAAAGGGAGAAAGAGGAAAATCAAGCTTCCCGCAAATTCTTTAATGGCTTCCTTTTCCCTCTAAACCGAAGACTGAACCAATATTCATCACATTATGATTTTTTTTAAAGGATACATTCTTTTATGAGAAAGAGTAAGGGCCTGCCTGAGGATGTTGGAAGCCTGTTTGGATGTTGGAACCTCTGCAGAAAGAAAAGTGTGTGTCTGTGACCTCTGCCCTGTTCAATGTTAGAAGCTACCTGGCAGTCTAAGCATGGTTTCTATTTAGAAAATGATTTAATTTTCTTTTGTCCAGCTTCCCTTTAGTCTTCTGAAGTCAGAGATCCAGAATCTGTTTTTTCTTAGGTCTTCTATTCTTTCCTGTGCCTTCACACCTGCCAGCCCTTCTCACGGAAAGTTTTGTGATCTTATAATATTACATTTGATAGACCTCGACCTCAGGCTTTTTGCTGACTTGAGACTATCAACACCTAGGACACCAAGGTTCATCCACCTCATTAGAACTGAATTTAAATGCATTCCTTTTTAATAGGTGAGTAATATTCCATTGTGCATATGTACCACAACCTCCTTATCCATTCACCTGCTGGTGGACATCTAGGTTTCTTCCATGTCCTAGTTATTGTAAATCGTGCTACAGTGAACACCAGGGAGCACATGTCACATATTTCTCACTTTGTTTAAAATTTGTCTTTAAAATATGCGTTGTTATTTATGTGTATGTGTGTACTTTTCTTTTATGTAGTGCTATTATATGGTAGATCTCGTTCTGTTTCTTACCTCTTTCACTTAGCATCCATCCTGCTCTATTGTGTATCTAGCCCATTGCTTATAACTTGCCGTCGTCATGTACCTACTCTGTATCCCTGTGAGCTCCCCTAGTAATGGACATTCATTTGCTTCTAATTTCTCAGCACTAAAAGCAATGTCATGATGAATATCTTCTTATGTCCATTAGGGATATCTGAGGAGTGTTTCTCACAGGCTCTAAACACAGGAGTAGAGTTACCTGGTGGTAGGGTATGTCTGTGCTCTATCTGACAAAATACTGATTGGCGCTACCACAGCTGCACCGTTTTACTTTCCTATCAGAAGTGCTTGAGGTTTCCTGAACACACATCTGTCCCAGCCAACTCCTGGCACTATCTAGCCTGTTTCACTAGCATCTCAATTTGTGTTTCCCTAATTAATAATAAGTTTGAATATCTCTATTAATATTTTAAAACCACTTTGGTTATCTATTCCATAAATTGCCTGTTCAAATACATTTCTCATTTTTCAGGTAATTTTTTTGATTTGAAGGAGTTCCTTTTATGTTCTAGATGCTACTCCATTGTTGGATTTAGACCCTGCAAATAATTTCTCCCAATCTGTTACCTGTCGGTTCATGCTGCCTTTCACTGAACGGAAGTCTTTAATTATGATGTAGTTAAAGTGATCATTATTTTTGTTTTCTGTTGTGTGCTTGTAGAGTTCTGTCTACAATGTCTTTTCCTGCCCTGTGAGTATGAAAATATCTTCCTATGTTTTCTTCTATTTACTTTATTGTTTTATGTTTCACATTTACATCTTTATCGTATTTGCAGTCTAGCTTTGAAATCATTTTAGATAAATTTTATTTTAATTTATAGTGTGAGCTAGGTTTGCAACTCTATCGATGAAACAGTCTTTCTCCCACTGGTGTGTGGTGCCCACTTTATTGTGTGTTAAATTCTAACGGTTATATTTGTAAGCTCTCCATTACGTTTCACTGATTTATTTGTTGTTGCAATATCACACTTATTATTATGACTTGTTCAGTCACTCAGTCGTGTACGACTCTTTGAGACCCCCATGGACTGCAGCACACCAGGCTTCCCTGTCCTTCACTATCTACTGGAGTTTGCGCAAACTCATGTCCGTTGAGTAGGTAATGCCATCCAGCCATCTCATCCTCTGTTGCCGCCTTCTCCTCATGAGCTCAATCTTTTCCAGCATCAGAGTCTTTTCCAGTGAGTCAGTTCTTCACATCAGGTGGCCAAAGTATTGGAGCTTCAGCTTTAGCATCAGTCCTTTCAATGAATATTTAGGATTGATTTCCTTTGGGATTGACTGGTTTGATCTCTTTGCAGTCCAAGGAACTCTCAAGAGTCTTCTCCGGTACCACAGTTCAAAAGCACCAATTCTTCAGTGCTGAGCCTTCTTTATGGTCCAACTCTCACATCCATACATGACTACTGGAAAAACCATAGCTTTGAATATACAGACCTTTGTCAGCAAAGTGATGTCTCTGCTTTTTAACACACTGTCTAGGTTTATCATTGTTTTTCTTCCAAGGAACTAGCGTCTTTTAATTTCATGGCTACAGTCACCATCTGCAGTGATTTTGGAGCCCAAGGAAATAGTCTGTCACTGTTTCCATTTTTCCCCCATATATTTGCCATGAAATGAGGGGACCAGATGCCATGATCTTAGTTTTTTGAATGTTGCATTTTAAGCCAGGTTTTTCACTCTCTTTCACCTTCATATAGTATCTAACACCTAGTGGGGCACATTCCTCCTCTTTGCTCTTCTTTTGTTGACTTGTTGACTTACCTATTCATGTATCTTTATTCTTCCAAAAAATTTTTAGATTAAGGTTATCGCCTTTCTAAAAATTTTATGGTATATTTGTTATTATATTAAATTTATAGATTCACTTGCTAGATTAATTAGGGATGAGCTGATATATTTATAATATTTGGTATATCCCAAATAAGAGACGGAATGTCTCTCCATTTATTCAGATGATCTTCTATGTTATTTGTTAGATTTAAAATTTTTCTCTATGAAGGTTTTATGTATTGTCATTAATTTCTAACTTATGTTTTTGTTGGTAGCCTGAATGATACCTTGTTTTTTTAAATACACTTTATAATTGGTTATTTTTGGTGAGAAAAATTGCTTTTATTATTTGTATGTTGACCTTACTGACAAATTGTGAATCATTATACGAGTTATAATAGTTTTCTGATTGTGTCTTTTCTAGCTTGAAGATTATATCACTGGCAAATAATAATTTTCTTTTTCTCTCCCCCTCACCCAATCAATATGCTTCTTTTTAGCATCCATCAGAGCACCTCATACTTTTAAAAATACTAACAGCGATATGGTCCCTGATTTTGTTTCTGAAGGAAATGCTTCAATGTTTTTTTCATAAATTGTGAGGTACAATGTAAGGTTTTGATATATAAACTTTACAAGTTCAATAAACTTTCCATTCCCATCTATTTCTAGTTTGAGTTTTTAATCTCTGATATGCTTTGAGGTTCATCAAATACATTCTCTGCATTGTTTTATTTACTTATTTTTATTTTCAGCTGTGCTGGGTCTTGCTGTGCACAGGCTTTCTCTAGTTGTGTCGAGTGGGGCTGCTCTCTAATTGTGAGGTGTGTGCACTTCTCATTGCCATAACTCCTCATTGTGGAGCATGGGCTCTAGAGCCAGCCGGCTTCAGTAGCTGTGGTGCCTGGGCTTAGTTGCCCCATGGCATATGGGATCTTCTTGGACCAGGATCAAACTTGTGTCCCCAGCATTGGCAGGTGGATTCTTAACCACTGGACCACCAAGGAAACCCTAAAATGAAATATTTTATCACAGCAGAATTTCTTTACAAAAAAATGAAAATGAGACCACAGCCAAGGGAAGTTTCTGAGTGACTCATTTGCTAGTCAAGCAAGGAAAGCTGTTTGCCTATGTTGAGTTAATTAAATCATATTCAATTGCAGCAGGTGATGAAATATGTCCAGAGAAAATCAACTTGCTGTAAAAGACTAGGCTTTTGGAAAAGACTGAAGAAACTTCACCAATGTTCAGTTAAAAACAAAGAAATAATTTTGAATGATTTTCTGTTGTTCCTGAGAGTTGATGGATGGTCTCAGGCTGCTTAGTTGTTAATCTGAGGAGTAAATGCTGAGTTAGAAGTTTCTCAAGAATTAGTTTCTGTGAATAATCTGCATGTAACAACTACCTGCAAGGATATTTTCAAAGTAGAGAAAATACTAATTTCTGAAGTAGAATCTGCTAAGCTATGTGATAACTGATGGTAAAAATCCATGTGGAAAAAAAGAAAAGGCTGAGTTGGAAAAATGTTCAAGCTCATGAAAATGTATTGTTAAAGCCTATGACTAATTATGGTGTTATGCATCAGCAGATACTCTGAAAATGTTTGCCTTTGATGTTATGAAACCAGTGGTGTCAGTGGTGAAATTCTTTCACTCTTATGAACTTAGTCATGCTCACTTCTGGGATTTTGAGGTCAGAAGCTGAAGCTGAATACCCTCATTTGCCCTATCACACAACAGTTGAAGGCTTAACAATGACCATGTTTCACTGTGATGTCTTGAGTTCAAGGCTGAGATTGAAATTTTTACTGAATGAAAAGAATCATCTTCAGCCACTGTTTCTGAACATGAATGGCTTTGGAAATTAGCTTTTGTGGCAGACTTGATAATGTTTTTAAATTAATTTAATCTAAAGTAACAAGGAAAACAGTGAGTGCTTAGGTGTGAAAATTATACTGTGGTAAAGTTATTTCAAAGACAACTAACATTGTTTGAATCATAACGTTAGAACAAACTTTTATTGGCTTCCATGTTGTCCAGAGTTAAAATAAGAAGTGGGGTCTTCATTGCCATACAGATTTGTAGCATATGTATATTCTGAGCTCAGACTACAGTTCCAGCAGCATTTTTTTAGACCTCAAACGCATGTGTAAGGAAATTTCTATTTTTCAAAATCCATATAATTGAAGAGCTTTCTCCTTAATCTTCAATTTGAAGGAATTACTTATTAATATAATGCCATGTTTTAAAGTAAATATCAAGAGATTAATCTAGTAGAATTCTATTAATACCTTCAAGGAATGAATATGCTCCATTAAATTCGTATTTGTGGATTGATATTGGTACTTGGCAATATGTACCATGTGAGATGTGAAATATGTAAAATATCATTACACATCAGTAATTAATAGATGACCATTTGCAGTAGATTTTGGTGATAGGAAAAAATGACTTTGAGCCTCAGTTAAATGTTAGTCCTTGAAATTGTAGTTTTTCTCACTGGTAGACCTATATTACAAAAAATTGTATTCAACTACTGTTTTAGAATTTTTTATGTTTCAAATACATTGCCAATATCCTGCATTTGTACTCTCTTCTTCTCACAGTTGTTGGTTTTGATATATTTGTGTGTGGATGATTTCCTATGTTTACTATATATTTGCGGTTACCAGTGGGATTTCCCATTTGTAATTTTCTTATTTCTAGTTATGGGCTTTTCTTTTCCATCTAGAGAAGTTCCTTTAGCATTTGTTGTAAAGTTGGTTTGGTGGTGCTAATTCTCTTAGCTTTTGCTTATCTGTAAAGCTTTTGATTTCTCAGTTGAATCTGAATGACAGTCTTCCTGGGTAGAGTATTCTTCGTTGTAGGTTTTTCCCTTCCACCACTTTATTTTTTTTTCAATTTTACAAGGTGGTTTTATCATTAAATTATTTATCAAGAGTATAAATATTATGTAAGAGATGAATATTAAATGTAAATTGGGTGATTTGACTTAGAGACCTAAATAAAAAAATTTAATGAAGTATATTGATTTAAAATATTATGTTAGTTTCAGATGTACAGCATAGTGATTTAGTATTTAGCAGATTCTATTCCTTTTAAGGTTATTACTGTAATATTTATAATGCCTTTATATTTTTTATAGTGGGTATAATTCCCTATGTTAAACAGTGTATCCTTACTACATAACTATTTTATATGTAGTAGTTTGTATCTGTTAATCCCAAACTCGCAGTTTGTCCCTTCCCTCTTCTTTTTCCCCTTTGGTAACCACAATTTTCTTTTCTATGAATGTGAGTCCTTTTCTGTTTTGTATTATATTCATTTGTATTTTTTTTATTTCACATATAAGTGGTAGTATATCATATTTGTTTTCCTTAGTCTGACTTATTCATGAAGTATGATATTCTCTAGGTCCATCCATGTTGATGCAAATGGCAGTATTTCATTCTTTTAACAGCTGAGTTATTTATATACATACACACACACACACACACACACACACACACACATATACGTAACATACACACACATGCAGTCCACGGGGTTGCACAGAGCTGGACATGACTCAGTGACTGAACAACAACGACAGCATATATGCCACATCTTCTTGGCCTAGTTGTCTCTTGTTTGGCACTTGGGTTCCTTCCATGTCTTGGCTATTGTATGTAGTGCAGCTGTGAACATATGTGTGCATGCTTAATTTTGAATGAGTCTTTTTGATCTTTCTGGATATATACCCAGGAGTGGAATTGCTGGTTCATATAGTAGTTATATTTTTAGTTTTTTAATGAACTTCCATACATTTTCCCCCAGTATCTACACAAATTTACATTGCCACAGCAGTGTTTGAAGGTGTTCCCTTTCCTCCACAACCCCTCTGACATTTATTATTTGTAGATAGTGTGACAGGTGTGAGATGATACCTCGTTGTGGTTTTGATTTGCATTTCTCTAATTATTAGTGAAGTTGAGCATCCTTACATGTGCCTGTTAGCCACCTGGATGTCTTCTTTGAAAAATATCTATTCAAGTCTTCTGTCCATTTGTTTTATTACATTTTTTTATTAGATGTTAAGTGTATGAACTGTTTGTATATTTTAAATATTAACCCTTTGTTGGTCACATTATTTGAAAATATTTTCTGTCATTCTGTAGGTTGTCTTTTTATTTTGTTGATGGTTTCCTTTGCTGTGCAAAAGCTTTCTTAAGTCCCATTTGTTTATTTTACTTAATTTCTTTTGAGTTGGAGACTGATCCAAGATAATATTGCTATGATTTATATCAAAGAGTGTTTCATCTATGTTCTTTACCACTTTAAATATATCATGCCTCTCCCTTCTGACCTGCAGAACTTGTGCTGAAAAATCAACTGATAACCTTATGGTGATTTCCTTATATGTTATTTATTACCTTTTCCTTGTTGCTTTTAATATTTTCTCTTTGTCTTTAATTTTTGTCAATTTGATGAGTATGTGTCTCGATGTAGTCATCCTTGGGTTTATCCTGTATGGGACTCTTTGCATTTCCTGGACTTGAGTGAGTGTTTCCTTTCTTATGTTAGAGAAGTTTTTGACTATTATCTCTTCAGATATTTTCTCTCTCTTCTCCTCCATGGACCCCTATGATGTGAATGTTTGTGCATTTAATGTTTTCCCAGCAGTCTCTTAGAATGTCCTCATTTCTTTTCACTCTTTTTTCTTTATTCTGTTCCATGACAGTCTGTCTTCCAGCTCACTTATTCATCTACCTGCTTCATTTATTGATTCCTTCTAATGTATTTTTCATTTCAGTTATTGTATTGTTCATATATTTTTGTTCTTTAAAGTTTATAGCTCTTTATTAAACATTTCTTGTATCCTCTCAGTCTGTGCCTCCATTAATTTTCTGAGATCTTGGATCATCTTTACTATCATTATTCCAAATTCTTTTTCAGATGGATTGCCTTTTTCCATCTTACTCAGCTGTTCTTTGGGGGTTTTATCTTATTCCTTTGTCTGGAGTCTATTTCTCTGCCTTCTTATTTTGTCTAACTTTCTGTGTTTGTGGTCTTCATTCCTCAGGCCTTTGCTGTCTTCTGCCAGTTTTTCGCAGGATTCTTCAGGCTCTGGAGCAAGTGGAATGTCCTAGCTGCAGGTGTTAGTAGATGTAGGTAAGGGAACCCATGTGCCTTCTGTGATACAGTACGTGATGTTCTCCTGCCAGCTATTGACAGATATCCCAGGGTCTTATAACTGTAGCAACTTTGGAGCAGAGTAATGTCCAGCTGGTAGGGTAGCATCTCATTTTTTTCACCAGCTGTCAGGGAGGTTCTTCTGGCTTGTTTTAAATACTGTCCTCTGCTACTGAGAAATTGAGAGTGGGGCTGCTCTTTGTATGGTTGTGTTCAAGAAGGAGGGCAGGAACACTATTTTACAGCTAAGGAAAATGAGGCTCAGAGAAGCTAAGTAACTAATCAGTAACTTAACATATTCAGTATGAGGTGGAGTGAGGATTTAAACCCAGGACTCTGCCTCCCCATGCCGTTCCCTGGGCATGCTGGACATAGTTGGTTGATTGATCAGAGGATCTCAAGAGGACTTCCCCATTCAAATGGTGAAAAGCGAAAGTGAAAGTTGCTCAGTCATGTCCCACTCTTTGTGACCCCATGGACTATAAGCCCACCAGGCTGCTCTGTCCATGGAATTCTCCAGGCCAAAATACTGGAATGGGTAGCTGTTCCCTTCTCCAGAGAATCTTTCCAACCCAGGGATCAAACCCAGGTCTCCTGCATTGCAGGCAGATTCTTTACTGTCTGAGCCACCAAATGGTACTGTGCTGCAAACCCAGCAGTAGATTTGCTCATTGCTTTCCTGAGGCACTCTCTTTCAAAATGTAGATTGGCATATTAAGGCATTAACATTCTTAAGTAGGTTTTCTTCATTTACTCACATCCAAGACAAGAATGTGATGCTGAAATCAGGTTTTCCCTGAGTTTTGCTCAGGGCCTCACAGGACTCATATCACATGAAAACTTGTTTTTCTAGCAAAGAAGAAGGAATCTGGACTCTTCCAGGTAATCTCAGCAGTTGGTCTGTTGCCTGAACCTCTCACAAGGTGCAGGCCTGTCCCGGTGCCCTTCCCCATGGTGGTGTCCAGCCTGTGTGTGGTCCTTCCCTCTGATGGAGGAGGCCCTGGGAACTACCCATACCTGGGTAGTTACAGCCATGGGGAATATCCATCTGCTTGGAGCTATAAAGCTACCTGGGAACTCTGTTCCCTGGTTCCCATTCTGCCTTCTGGAACAAATTAAATCAGGGCTCCTCAGTTTCTTCCTTCAGATGATTTAAGAAAACAATTGTCCAGGCTCCTTCTCACATCTCCCTTTATCTGTCTCTATCTCTTCTGTATTTTAAAGTTTTTGTATAGGACAAGCTCTCCAGAACATTCACAATCCTGGCTGCCAGCTTTGGTCACACTATAATTTGTCAACTCCTCTCATAAAGTTGGCACTCAGAACTGATTGGTCACATTCATTCATGTTAGTTTATTCAACAAACATTTATGTGAGCTTGCTCTGTGCTGAGTCTTGAGCACATGCCTGGGGGATGCAAGATCAGATTCAGTTCTTGGCTTTGTGGTGCTGATGAATTATCAAATAATCAGATTCATTCTCTCACCTACAGTCTGTCTGTCTCACCCCCTTTTCTTCTCTTTGAGAAAGACACAGGCAGAGATAGGCTAAAGTTAGCTGCACAAAAAAGTGTTGGGAAAGGCTCTGGAAGAGCTTTGAGGCAGGGCTCTGTTGGCTTAGCCAGTTCTGGGGAATGCTATGTCTGGGTGGCCATTTTTCACAGATATCAGGGACTTCACCTCATACCAGTGAAACTATGGTTCCCTCTAATGTCTTTCCTGGCCCGGCACCAGTTTCAACCAAAGCCAGCTTGGTTGTCCTAGCCTGGCCCACTGGCTAAGTCTCAGAACTCTGGATGTCCGTTGTAGCCAGAGATGGTGCAGGTTAGTATGGCTTTTCCTGCCAGTCTTAGAGTTATGACAGCTAGGTGCAGACTGCATGTCGTAGTGAAGTAAAATCTTGGTCTGTTCCCCTGGGCTCTTAAATTAAAAAAAGACCAATTGATAACAGTATTACTTTTACTCTTGTTGCTCATGTTTCATTATTATTATTATTTTCTGTAAACTGATTGTTATGATCATGCAAAATCTAAAGAGGAGTTTCATTTCTAACAGTCAGCCCAGAGCCTAATAGCTCACCCAGGTCAGAAGAAACCAGAGGGCATTATGAAAGGGCCAGACCTGAAGGGGAAGGCTTCCTCCAGGTGACAGAGCTGGAGCTGGGGTTGGTGGCAGGATTCTGACTTTGCAGATGATGAGGCACATTGGGATGAGAAGGCTGCATTGCCTCTTAGTTGAAAGGAGGTGAATTTCCACCCATCTCCCTCTTGATGGGCTTGGGAGTGTGGGGCCCACCTGCAGCGTTCCTTCCTGCCTGAGGGACTGTAGACTTGGCTTTGGAGTGTGAACTGGTTATTAGAAGGGAAAAGGGTTATAAGGTTGAAAGAGCTCACGATTGAGGCCAAAATGAGTAGACACAGAAAGTTTGGAAGAGAACAAAAGGCAGACGGATGGTGATATGAGAAGCCTTGGATCCCTGCTGTGAAATCTGTTTGTCCTCCTAGCCGAGGAGAACTTTGCAGCTGAGCTGAGCACTAATCAGCCTCTCAAACCTGGGTTCTAGTGCAGAGTCCTTAACTGTCCACTACCAAACCATGTGTCCTTGGGCTAGTTACTCCCCTCTCTGTTCCAGCTTCCACTTTTGTTGACTTAGGAGCCAAAAAGGGGAAGTGTGTGTCTGTAGACCTAGTGGCAGTTTAGAGGAATTAAAGCCAGGTCATCAGAGAGCAGAGCCCTGTGTACATCGCTCAGGTGTGTGTCATGTGTCCCAAAGCAGTGCCTGCGTTTGGAAGCTAAGTTAGTCAATCTGATATCAGTCTGAGGGTTTTGTTATGGGAAGATTGTGCTGTTTTCTAACCCAGATTTGTCTAGAAATGTATCCTTATTCCTGGCCCAAATGTTCACATTTGGTTTAATTTGACTATTCCCATGACTTCTGTCAAAAGTTTCTTTTCTAGATCCCACAGATTTTGTTCTAGAAGTAAAATGCTTGTGGATCTGGAACTAACACAGTATATGAAACATGTTTGTTGTTTAGCCAGTAAATTGTGTCTTACTTTTGGGACCACGTGTACTGTAGCCCACAAGGCTCCTCTATTCATGGAATTTCCCGGGAAAATACTACAGGAGTGGGTTGCCATTTCCTTCTTCAGGGGATCCTCCCAAACCATGAATCCTGCATGGGTAGGTGGATTCTTTACTGTGGAGACATCAGGGGATCCCCATTGTGCTTAGCAAGTCTTTCAAGTCCCCATTATTATCCCCATTCTACAGAAGAAAAAACTGATATACAGAGATGTTGAATGACCTACTAATTTCATATAGCTAGTTATGGAGAGGGAAAGTATTTGAACCTAAACAGTCTACTCTCATTTTCTTTTAACTTTGAATAAACCACTGACTGATTGATAGTCATGTATGTTTCTTGAGGGATCCTAAAAAAGGCCTCACTCCAATATATATTTTCTGCTGAGGCTGTATAGCTGTGTGATGTTTACCATAGAGCATTTCCCTTTCTCAGTTTCTTATAATATGTATGAAAGATTACATCAATCCATTGTTGTTGTTGTTTAGTTGCTAAGGCATGTCTGACTCTTGCAACCCATGGACTGTAGCCTGCAAGGCTCCTTTATTCATGGGATCTTCTAGGCAAGAATATTGGAGTGGGTGCCATTTCTTTCTCCACATTGATCCATTAGAGAGAATAAACTCATTAGATGTCTTCATTGTCTTAATGAATTGAAGTGGTGGAAGGGCTCGAAGAATCGTTGCATTTTGCTGAAGAATGTCATAAATCACATCCTGCCCCTTGCTCTATTTCTGAACAGGTTTAGAACATTAAACAGGAGGAAATATGGTAGCCAGAATGCCACTTTCTTACTGATGGTCATACAGTTATAGTCCATAACTCTAGGTTCTGTTGTTAGGTAGATCACTGCTCATGGTAGACCCCATGGTTAGGCAGAGTTACCCACCTAATGGCAGTACTGGGCTGAAGCAGCTTTCCTGCACAGATGTAGGACCCTGTTATGGCATGGAGGATCCCTGACGCTCCCAGGAGAAGGAGAGCAGACCTGAGCCAATTACCCTTACTAAATTTATCAATCAGATAAGTCTTTCTACTATTTCAGAGGCAAATCAAGAAAGGGGTGGAAAGAGGCCAGGCATGGGGAAAGGCACTCATATCCTCCAGAGACCTTAGATATCTGGTAGTCATGCCCTTTTATTCTGTAGATACAATCGAATTCTGGAGAGGGACAGGACTCTGATAAACCAATGTTGCAAGGTCATCAGGGAGCAGAGCCAGGAAATTAAAATATCCTGACATGGGTCCAGACCCCACCTATTTTGCACTACTTAGTTCTCCTCCAGGAAGAGTGAGCAGTGGGAGTGCTCCAAAACCAGGTGTGCAAGGGCCCTGGTGGGAAGGGAAGGACAGAGCAGTGAAATGGGGGTGAATGTGGCTACTGAACAGGAAATAGAGTGATCCCTTCTGGACTTCAGAGCATCAGGTATTGATATTTCAGTCAAACTTTCTTTCCCCTGCTGTCCTCCTCACAGCTCTGCTGCTCCTGCCGCTGCTGCGTTGCTTCAGTCATGTCCGACTCTGTGCGACCCCATAGACGGCAGCCCACCAGGCTCCCCTGTCCCTGGGATTCTCCAGGCAAGAACACTGAAGTGGGTTGCCATTTCCTTCTCCAATGCATGAGAGTGAAAAGTGAAAGTGAAGTTGCTCAGTTGTGTCTGACTCTTCAAGACCCCATGGACTGCAGCCTACTTGGCTCCTCTGTCCATGGGGTTTTCCAGGCAAGAGTACTGGAGGGGGGTGCCATCACCTTCTCTGCCTCACAGCTCTACCTAGTGTGAAAGCTGGAAAGACTACTTGAGATGACTTATTCTATTAGCTGGGCATCCCAGGTGGTGCTAGTGGTAAAGAACCTGCCTGCCAATGCAGGGGAGACATTTGATCCCTGGGTTGGGAAGATCCCGTGGGGGAGGGCATTCTTGCCTGGAGGATCCCATGGACAGAGGAGCCTAGCAGGCTGCAGTCCATAGGGTCACAAAGAGTAGGACACAAGTGAGGTGGTTTAGCATGCATGTACTCCATGAGTTAGGATTCTTCAGTGAAACAGAGCCAATACAACATGTTTATATGTAGGAAAATGTTTCTTATAAGGAATTGGCTCACTGGAGCCAGGCAAGTCCAACATCTGCACCTTGGCGACCCAGCAGATCCTATGTTACAGATGCAGTCTGAAGGCATTCCACTGGAAAATTCCCTCTTGCTCAGGTTGGTGTTTTTATTCTGTTCACACCTTCAGCTGAATGGATAAGATCCACTCACGTTATGGAAAGTCATATGGATATGCTGTACTCAAAGTGCATTGATTTAAATGTTAATGTCAGGGAAAAACACCTTTCAAGCTGACACATAAAAGTAACCATCATACCCACATATTCCCTTCATTTTCCTTGTAAGTCTGATAGTTTCCCTGGATTTTAGTCATTTGAGTACCAGTGCCATGATTTTTAAATGCAAAATCCATGTATTATTTAATTATTTCGTTTACACTAGTGTTAATCACTCACTTTTAAAAAGCCTCAGGGAAAAATAATATTTGAGAAGAGGCATTGTTGTACTAGTAATTTCTTTCTAAAACACTCAAGAGTAAATAACCCAAGTATTTCAAAAGAGCAATCAGTTCAGTCGCTCAGTCATTTCTAACTATTTGCAACCCCAAGGACTGCAGCATACCAGCCCTCCCTGTCCATCTCCAGCTCCTGGAGTTTACTCAAACTCATGTCCATTGAGTCGGTGATGCCATCCAACCATCTCATCCTCTGTCATCCCCTTCTCCTCCTGCCTGCAATCTTTCCCAGCATCAGGGTCTTTTCAAATGAGTCAGTTCTTTGCATCATGTGGCCAAAGTATTGGAGCTTCAGCCTCAGCATCAGTCCTTCCAATGAATAATCAGGACTGACTTCCTTTAGAATGGACTGATTTGACCTCCTTGCTGTCAAAGGGACTCTCAAGAGTCATCTTCAACACCACAGTTCAAAAGCATCAATTCTTCGGCACTCAGCTTTCTTTATAGTCCAACTCTCACATCCATGACTACTGGAAAAACCATAGCTTTGACTAGATGGACCTTTGTGGCAAAGTAATGTCTCTGCTTTTGAATATGCTATCTAGGCTGGTCATAACTTTCTTCCAAGAAGCAAGCATTTTTTCATTTCATGGCTTCAGTCACCACCTGCAGTGATTTGGAATCCAAGGTAATATAGTCTGTCACTTTTTCCACTGTTTCCCCATCTATTTGCCATGAAATGATGGGACCAGATGCCATCATCTTAGTTTTCTGAATGTTGAGTTTTAAGCTAGCTTTTTCACTCTCCTCTTTCACTTTCATCAAGAGGCACTTTAGTTCTTCACTTTCTGCCATAAGGGTGGTATCATCTGCATATCTGAGGTAATTGATATTTCTCCCGGCAATCATGATTCCTGCTTGTGCTTCATTCAGCCCAGCATTTCTCAGAATGTACTCTGCATAGAAGTTAAATAAGTAGGGTGACAATACACAGCCTTGATGTACTCCTTTCCCAATTTGGAGCCAGTCTGTTGTTCCATGTCCAGTTCTAACTGTTGCTTCCTAACCTGCCTACAGATTTCTCAGGATGCAGGTCAGGTGATTCCTTTGTCCGTGGGATTCTCCAGGCAAGAATACTGTAGTGGGTTGCCATATTCTCCTTCAGGGGATCTTCCTGACCCAGGGATCCAACCATATCTCTTATGTCTTCTGCACTGGCAGGTGGATTCTTTACCACTGTTGCTACCTGGGAAGCCCCTTTTAAATCACTGTTTAAATGGCTCCATTGCTTTACATAATGGAAGACAATTATTTTAAAAGGAAGTTTTCTTATAAAATTGTGGTAATAGTATGTGTTAAATCCAATGGATGGATTTACAAGATTAAACAAAGTACATGAAAGTTCTTTAAACAGTGCCTGACATGTAAGATCTCAGTACTTGATTACTTAGTGTGATTATCCTAAGTGGAAAGGAGTTCTGGGAAACACTGGGATATATGGTCCTTCAGTTCAGTTCAATTCAGTTGCTCAGTCCTGTCTGACTCTTTGCTACCCCATGGACTGCAGCATGCCAGGCCTCTCTGTCCATCACCAACTCCGGAGTTTAGTGAAACTCATGTCTGTTGAGTCGGTGATGCCATCCAACCATCTCATCCTCTGTCATCCCCTTTTCCTGCTGCCTTCAATCTTTCCCAGCATAAGAGTCTTTTCAAATGAGTCAGTTCTTCACATCAGGTGGCCAAAGTATTGGAGTTTCAGCTTCAGCATCAGTCCTTCCAATGAATATTCAGCACTGATTTCCTTTAGGTTGGACTGGTTGGATCTCCTTGCTGAGATGGTTTTAGCTCTCTCTTCCAAAAACTTTTGGAAGCTCCTGATTTACAGTCTAGCTTTCTTTTCCCTTTTACATGTGTAGCCCAGAATGTCCTCACTGGCCAAAGGGAGAAGTTCCCAGCAACTCTACTGCTGCTGCTGCTAAGTCACTTCAGTTGTGTCTGATTCCGTGTGACCCCACAGACGGCAGCCCATCAGGCTCCCCAGTCCCTGGGACTCTCCAGACAAGAACACTGGGGTGGGTTGCCATTTCCTTCTCCAATGCACAAAAGTGAAAAGTGGAAGTGAAGTCGCTCAGTCGTGTCTGACCCTCAGCGACTCCATGGACTGCAGCCCCCCAGGCTCCTCCGTCCATGGGATTGTCCAGGCAAGAGTACTGGAGTGGGGTGCCATCGCCTTCTGCTACCCACTGGAAATTCCTGTCAGGTTAATTGTGGAGGTAACTACTAAATAGAGTTGCCAGCAGATGGCCCCAGAGCACCGTGGTCGTGTTTGCCTCTTTGGGTCCCATCAAGAGGGTATTAGCCAGTCAGAATGTCTGCGACCCAAAAATCTGCAAGCAATAAATGCTGGAGAGGGTGTGGAGAAAAGGGAACCCTCCTACACTGTTGGTGGGAATGCAAACTAGTACAGCCACTATGGAGAACAGTGTGGAGATTCCTTAAAAAATTGCAAATAGAACTACCTTATGACCCAGCAATCCCACTGCTGGGCATACACACCAAGGAAACCAGAATTGAAAGAGACACATGTACCCCAATGTTCATTGCAGCACTGTTTATAATAGCCAGGACATGGAAACAACCTAGATGTCCATCAGCAGATGAATGGATAAGAAAGCTGTGGTACATATACACAATCGAGTATTACTCAGCCATTAAAAAGAATACATTTGAATCAGTTCTGATGAGATGGATGAAACTGGAGCTGATTATACAGAGTGAAGTAAGCCAGAAAGAAAAACACCAATACAGTATACTAACACATATATATGTAATTTAGAAAGATAGCAATGATGACCCTGTATGCAAGACAGCAAAAAAGATACAGATGTGTATAGCGGACTTTTGGACTCAGAGGGAGAGGGAGAGGGTGGGATGATATGGGAGAATGGCATTGAAACATGTATACTATCAGGTAAGAATCGAATCGCCAGTCTATGTCCGATGCAGGATACACCATGCTTGGAGCTGGTGCATGGGGATGACCCAGAGAGATGTTATGGGGAGGGAGGTGGGAGGGAGGTTCATGTTTGGGAACGCATGTACACCCGTGGTGGATTCATGTCAATGTATGGCAAAACCAATACAGTATTGTAAAGTAAAATAAAGTAAAAAATAAAAATTAAAAAAAAGTTTTACTTGAGAATTCAAAATTAAAAATTAAAAGAGGGTATTAGGGCTTCACTTGTGGCTCAGTGGTATAGAATCCACCTGCTTGTGCAGGAGATATGAGTTTGATCCCTGGGTTGGGAAGATCCCCTGGAGAAGGAGATGGCAACCAGTATTCTTGCTTGGGAAATCCCATGGAGAGAGGAGCCTGGTGGACTTAGTCCATGGGATAGTAAACAGTCAGACATGACTTAGTGACTAAACAGTAACAAGCAGGTGTTCATTTAAGGATGCTTGAGAATGTGAGCAAGAGATTTCTGATTGTTTTTTTTCTCTTTCACAAGACTTTGGCCTTCATTTGGTTCGTTCATATAGTCATTCTTCAGATATTATTTTGGATGCCTGTTCTGTTCCAGATGCCATTCAGAGACTTGATATCAATGAACTAAAACAAAGATCCTTGCTGTCATGGAGGTTCCATTCTAGCAGGTAGCAATAAAGATAGTAGATAAATTATATAGTGTGTTAGAAGTGTTATAGGCTTCTCTGCTGGCTCAGTGGGTAAAGAATCCACCTGTAATGCAGGAGACACAGGGAATGTATTTTTGATCCCTGGGTGAGGATGATCCCCCAGAGAAGAAAAGAGCAACCTGCTCCAGTATTCTTGCCTGAAAAATCCCATGGACAGAGGAGCCTGGCAGGCTACAGTCCAAAGGGTTGCAAAGAGTTGGACATGACTGAGCACACACAGAGAGGTGTTATAGAGAAGAAAAGTATAAACCAGAGTCTTTTGGGATAGGCTGGTTGTAGTATTGAATACGATAGCTAGGTCAGGCTCATTAGGGAGACAGGATGTGAGCAAGATTAAAAACAAATGAAATTAGCCAAGCAGAGATCTGGGTGAAGGGTATTTTTATTTGTAACAGTTACATTTACTCTGATTGAGGCTAGAGAAGTGAAATGACATGTCTGAGGTTTTATAGGAGGTTGCTGGCAAAGTTGGTGTAATTTCCCCTCTTCATTTCTACCCCCATCTTCCTCACCATAGGAATTACCTCACACAGACATTACCACTCTGTGTTTCCCAGGGTGATGGAGGTTTCTTGTAAATCTGCAGTAATACATAGCTTGCTTAAGTTATGACTCACATTTGCTTGGCATATTTCCCCAATTGGGTGATACCAAACTCTGTGATCTGTCTTTTTTTATGTAATAAATGAGTATGTGCTTCATGCTGTGGAGGATAGAATTTTAGCAGCAGCCTTGCACCTAAGGGCCTAATAATCTATCCATGAACATTTTGCTCTTCATTTTTTCTCTTTCATCTACTTTCCCCACAAAAGTCCAGTGATAATCTTTGTCTACAGCTTAACCTTAGAACTGAGTCAGATGATCAAACTTAATCCCCCAGCTCTGGTGTCTATGTTCCTGAACTCTCCCCCAGATCCTTTTTGTTGCCTCTTGATAAATGATGCCCCTGCGTATCCCCTGGTCAGAGAGTGCACTTGCTCTAGCCTGTGTTGGACCAGGTCTATGAGACAAGACTTATGCTTTATCCTCTACTCCTAGGCTGTAATTACATACCCTACCTGGGCTTTTATCCCTACCCCCAACTGCCATCCCCCTGCCAGAACTATCTCTCTGCCACTTTTATTCACAACTGTAGAAATCTCTTCACTTGACTGGAGACTCTGTGTCTTCCTGTTTGGAAATTGTGCTTCTTGGACACTGGTTTGTGGGCTTTTGCACTGTTCCTGGTGCCTTCAAGCTGCTTCTCTGAGCCCAAGTCAGTTCTCTCAGCCTCTGACCCTGAGAACTCTGGTCATATACTGAATCCCCTTCCTTTCCTGCCCACATGTTCTGTGAGGAGATTGTGATTGTCTTTGTTAAAGTCCTTGGTGCTTGTGAAACAGCAGTGAAACTCAGCAAACTTTGAGGTATTTAAGTGTTTGAGAACTAGTAGTGTAGAGGACTCATGCCTGGAAAATCCCATGGACAGAGGAGCCTGGTAGGCTGCAGTCCATGGGTTTGCGAAGAGTTAGACACAACTGAGCAACTTCACTTTCACTTTTCATTTTCAATGCATTGGAGAAGGAAATGGCAACCCACTCCAGTGTTTTTGCCTGGAGAATCCCAAGGACGGCATATCCTGGTGGGTTGCTGTCTATGGGGTTGCACAGAGTTGGACACGACTGAAGCGACTTAGCAGCAGCAGCGGCAGCAGTGTAGAGGAGAGGGAGCTTTGTAAGCCTGCAGTAGATAAAAATGAGGAAGCTTGGTCTTGAAGAGTGGGTAGAATTAATAGGTTTAGTGAGAGAACAGAGTGGGTTGAACATGAGGTTTTGTGGGACAATGAGATATTAGCCTAATGGAATGGAGAGGGTGTGTTTGGAAGTGGTGGTGTGAAGAGGAAGGTAGGTAGGCCAGGGCTGGAACAGGGCCTGGAGCACAGGTCAAGAAGGTTGCATTACAGCAGCAGCAGCAGCAGCAGCGAACTATTCTAAATAGGGATTTTCCTGGGAACTTGACATAAAGTCATAAGAGGGGCATGTCATTAGGACCTATATATCCACCTGCCTATCTTTGAGGATCTCAAATTTACAACATTTCCAAATGCTGCTTATAAAAGAGGTTCCCTGGGCTGTTTGTTCATGGCATCCTGTTTCTTACCTATTTGCTTGTTTTTTTTTTGCTCAGTCTCCTCTAGTGTTGGGAGCCACATTAGGCATTACTGACAAAATGGAGGCACAGTCCCAGCCCCCTCTCCTCATTCCGCAGGCACGGTCCCGGGGTGAAGGAGTTATGTTTTGTTATCCTGACTTGTTCTTTCCTTTCTTTGGTTGAGTTGGCTGGAAGAAATATTAAGGTGCTTATTGTTCGTGAGAGAAGCATGAGAAAGCACAAAGCCTTCTACAGTTGTGCCCAGAAAATAATCTATAAAGCAACCATTGACATTTGTTCAAGGATTTTCACAAAGAATGTCCCAGGATGAGCACGTAGGCCACACCTTGAGGCCATGGGAAAAATTGTTATCTGAGACCTGTTTGTGAGGGAAATGTTTATGGCAAAAGAAGTTTGCTGAGTTTAGGGTTTAGGAATAATTAAGAACAGTTAGAAGCCTTTTTAAGAGATAGTGAGTTTAGGATACTAGGGGCAAGCAGGATTTAAAAAGATAAGAAATAAAATGAAGAATGTGGTATACAGCCCAGACATAAGCAGGAGTTACAATGTAATGACAAGTAAACACAATTCTGAGAGAATCCCTGAAGCAGGAACTCTGTTTGAAGGGCAACAATGAGACAATAATCTGGGTGAGGGGGAACTGAAAATGTCAAACCTCTGACCTAATGCTTTTGAAAAAGTGTAAAAGAGAACCTGATGCTTGAAATAAACATGTAGTCCCGTACCTCGAGTCAGAGGCTACATCATTTCCCGCTGACACCGCTCATCCCTTCAGGCTGATCCCCTGGCTGCTGCAGCTGGACTCCGGCACTCTAGCAATTCCTGGAATGAATGCTGCCAGACTCTGGTTTCCTTTTGTGTCCCCAGAGTCCCCCACAGTATCAAATACTCAGTGCTGTGAAAATACTTGTTGATTGAGTGAATAAACTAAATATCTGTTTCTCCCAAGGATTGCACAGAATCAGACACTACTGATGAGACTTAGCATGTGTGCACACATGCACCCAAGCTTCTCTGCCCTCTCAGTGCTCAAATATGTTAGTGCTGACACAATCAATCAGGCTTGCAAAGTTGGAAACTTGGAGTCAGTGTTGGTGAAGACGTGAGCACAGGACCTGGCTGCTCCTGAACTTGACATGGGGACAGTAATCCCACTGAGACCTTGTTTTTTTTACTCCGTATGACAAGATAACACGTATATACCCTGTTGCATTTTAGATGTGAAGGCTGAAAGCCTCAAACTTAAACATTGATAGGAGGGAAAACTCATTGGAAGGCAGGGCTGTGAATTGTAAATTACATATTTCTACAGGTAACCATCATGTTACTGTTGTGATTTCTTCCAAGGGGCAGAATCACACAGTGGTCAAGAGTATGGGCTCTGGAATCAGATTCAGTTCAGTTCAGTTCATTTCAGTCGCTCAGTCGTGTCCTACTCTTTGCGACCCCATGAATTGCAGCATGCCAGGCCTCCCTGTCCATCACCAACTCCCGGAGTTCACTCAAACTCATGTCCGTCAGGTCCGTGATGCCATCCAGCCATCTCATCCTCTGTCATCCCCTTTTCCACCAGCCCCCAGTCCCTCCCAGCATTAGAGTCTTTTCCAATGAGTCAACTCTTCACATGAGGCGGCCAAAGTACTGGAGTTTCAGCTTTAGCATCATTCCTTCGAAAGAACACCCAGGAGTGATTTCCTTTAAAATGGACTGGTTGGATCTCCTTGCAGTCCAAGGGACTCTCAAGAGTCTTCTCCAACACCACAATTCAAAAGCATCAATTCTTCGGTGCTCAGCTTTCTTCACAGTCCAACTCTCACATCCATACCTGATTACTGGAAAAACCATAGCCTTGAATTGCCTGGGCTCAAATCCTTGTTGTGCTACTTACCAGCTGTGCATCTTTGGGAAAGCTGTGTAACCTCCCTATGGTTCAGTTTTCTCCTGTGTAAAATATGGGTGTGAATAATACTTCCCTCACAGAGTTGCCATGATCCAGTTCTTAGAGCAGTGGTGGCACATATTAATTCTCAGTAAGGTTTAACTATAATTATTTGCTCTGGGTACTTAATGGGCCATTGAGACAAGCTTGTTTCTTTTGCCCTTTTGGGCTGCTGCTCTGAGACAAGTGGCCTGGCCTCATTAAGATGTGGCCAAGGGTGTGGTAGGAAGAGATATTTAAATTTGTTGAGTGAGGAGTGGGTTCCTGCAGGAGATGACAGTGGGCACAGAGGGAGGTCCCAGGTCCAGACGGGATTATTTCAGGTGGAATGCACATATAATTCCCTGACACAGTGAAGGAAGTGTTACTGCCTAGCTATGTATACACAGTGCTGCACAGAGATGGAAAGATCTCTGGTCTGTCCTGGTTTTGCTTTGTAGTAGGAGAAGGCAGCCCAGTCCGAAGACTGTGTTTGGCCTCATTGCAGTCCTGCCCTACTTCCCCCTCCTCTCCTTCCTCAAATGACTCTCCAGCTCAGCGAGCTTAGCTGGACACTTCATTCCAAGAGTGGTGGTGGTGTCGAGGTAGACCAGAGGGCTTGGTGCTTTTACCAAACTGGTTAGCCATGAAACATTACTTTTCACCACTAAGTTCTAGTTCCCTGCTGCTGCTGCTGCTGCTAAGTCGCATCAGTCATGTCCAACTCTGTGCAACCCCATAGACAGCAGCCCAACAGGCTCCTCTGTCCCTGCAATTCTCCAGGCAAGCAGTATCAAGCATTTAATTCTCTTACTACTTTGCGTACAAACAGAGCAAAGATGGATTTGTTAACCAGTTATTTTGGACTGTCTAGTGAGTTTTATTGTGCTGACTTTTAAAATACTTGGAAATGAAAGTTTTTTTTTTTTTTTTTAGGTACAGAAACATCTGGGGTCAGCCATGTGTAGTATTAATGAAGTCTTTCCCAGCCCACTGTGGGCTTCACACAGGTGTGCTCTGAGGGCTGCACAGTCCAGATTGAGGGACCTGAGGACAAAGATATCAGCATCCCTTTCTTCTGAATGCAGAAGGCAAGGTGCAGGTGTGAGACATTCAAATTTGAAAGATGTTGCTATTTCAAGGAACCTTTATTTTTTCCTACTCTGCCTCTATGCAGAATAGAGAAAAGACTGCCTAAACAGAGATGGACGGGAGTTGGAGAAAAATAAAGAGTAGGATACAGTTTGTGGGTCTGTATTCTTTCTTTTTTTTTAATTTTTATTTTTACTTTATTTTACTTTACAATACTGTATTGGTTTTGCCATACATTGACATGAATCCACCACGGGTGTCTGTATTCTTTCTTTGCCCCAGAGTTAGTGTGAAAGATGGTGAGGTTTTTTTTTTTTTTTTTAACAGAAAGGCATCATTGTATTTTCTGAATAAGACCTTGATCAGGGTAAGCAGTTCTTTGCGTAACACATTGTACTCTTCCCAGAAATAAAGGAATCTCTTTAAATAAACATTTCCAATGTCAGTGCATAGTCCTGTCTCTCTAATGTGGGTATATTAGAGATGAGGGGACATATGCCTCTGTTAGTGTTACTAACTGACAGTCCTTTCAGACTGTGGACGACAAACGTGATCTGACACGTCTTGGAATGAGTGAGGGGGCTGAGTTTCTCCTAGCTCATAAGTGGCATCACAGGACACCTGCAAGTTCCATCCAATTATTCCTCTTCCTTTCCTGGATGCTTGTCTGTCTTCCTCTTTACCATTCTGACCGTGTCACTTTTCTATTTTGAAGTCTTAGGATATGGTTTCACCTTGTCCATTTGGGTCTGTTTAGACTCAACCTCAAATATGTGACCCCTCTCCATTCATCCTTTGACACTTTCCTAGACCTGTTTCCAGAGCCAGAACCACTTCCTGAACTGGAGTCATCTCTTTGTTGACAATATTCTGAAATACCTCTAGCTTCTCCCTCCTGTCATTTCACTCCTTCAGTGCCAACTTGATTTCCCAGAACTGAGCACTTTACTGCCTGTGGCAGGTAGGTAGGACCACAGCTAGACTTTGGCATCTTTGTGTGAGAAAGGCTTCCTCTTTGCATGGATCTAGTCCTCTGGAAACATCACTTGGCAAATAGGGGGTTCCTGGGGAAAAGAAAAAAGTACTCAGGTAGATATAGTTTTTTGCTAAGGATACATGGGTTGTTAAGTGGACATGGATTGGACTTCTTGAACTTGCTCCCTGTGGGTACTTCTGGACAGTGGACAGATTTTACAGCTGTAGTTTGTGCCTTGTGTTAAGAAGAAAAACTTCAGAATCACACCACTTGGGTTCAAATGCTAGCTCTGGTGACCATAGCCAATTACTTAATTGCTGTGCTTCACTGTCCTCATCAGTAAAGTGTGTATATGGGATTATCTCTCATGGGGTAATTGAAAGGGTTGGAGTCCATAATCACACTTTTGAAAGTATGGGTCTCAGTCATGTTATAATGCAGTATGAGTATTATCAGCATTGGGTAAGCATCTCAAAGAGGTGCAAATCTGATCACCCCAATTGCTCCCAGAGTGGGCAGAAGAGAAGGCTTGGATTAAGGGTGCATCAAGATCAGCTCCTCCTCCTAAGCTTGATGACTCCTCATCTAGACAGGGCTTCCACCTCCACTGAGAGATGTCACAGATAATGACTGTGATGTGCTGAGCTTGTTTTCTTCTCACTTACTTCTCCTCCCTGTCCTCTCCCTCATGTCCTCCATGTACATATTCCTTCAATCAGCAATCTGATATAATATCTACAACTGCGTATTGCTTATTACTTGCTTTCCTGTCACTGTTAATTCTGTATTTTGCTTGTCTCATTTTCTTTAGTTCTGTTTCCAAGAAAGGTCCCTATATCTTTAATTCTTCTTTTGGAAACTCCCTGCAACCCCATGTTCTGTTAGACATCTGGTTTTCTGTGATGCTGCTTCTCTTTACTCTGTGGAGTGGAGCCTGCTGCTCCCAGTGAAGGCAGTGTGGGCTGGTGGATTGAGAATGAGTTTTGTGGTCAGTCCCATCTGACCTACACATCCTGGCTGAGCTTTGTGTCCTTGGACTCACAGTTCACTTCTGAGAACCCCAGTTAGCACACAGAAAAGCTTAAGGATCTCTGCTCCAAAGAGTTGTGAGGTTAAAAAGGAATAAGTGACCCAGCATTGATACATCAGTCCTAGTATATTCCATATTGTTACTTTACCTTTACCTGAAAAGCTGCTGCTGTTGCTTGGAAGGCCTGTCTTTACCACAGTAATGGAATTAGGGGGAAATTTGATGGCAAAATTATCACTACCTTCACAGATACACAATTTGGGTTCAGAAGAGGTCTTGTCCCTTTTTCCCATTCCTGTAACCCTCTCTAGGGTTCATTCAGTGTCTGGGACCCTTCAGTTGTCCTTTCACCTGCCCTGCCAATTCCATATCTGCCATTAACTTCACTTTATTTTCTATGCTTGCTCTGCCAGGTTGTTGTGTGTTGGTGAATATCATGTACTGTGGTGCATTCGCTGTTCTCTACACATTTGTGATTTTCCATCTTATGTCAGTTCTGAATCCTCCCTGACAATCTCTTTCCTCATTCCTAGTTGATGCCCTTCACAGACCTCTCAGTGCTCCACACCTTTCCCACTTGTTTCAAACTTCCTTCCCTCCCTCCCCATATTCTCTTGAGCAGATTATTTCACGTCCTTTTTTGTTAAGAGGGAGAAATGCCTAAAAAAGCATTAGGGGTCCACTCTTGAGAAGAATGTTTGAATAAATGACATGGAAGACATTTAAAGAAAAAAAAATGTCTTTGAGGTTACCAGGATTACAGTTGGTCATTTCTTGTGGTAAAACAGCAATTTCCCCACATGGTTAATTATCATACTTGTAGATATCATTATCGTGAAAGTCAGGGAGAAACATTTTTACATTAGGGAGTCTGCAGTTTATAGGAAAGGGCTCAAGACTTCATTGACTTAAAGAAACTAATTCTAGGTAGAATCTTGTTCCTTATTTTCAGGTTATCTCAGGAGTAAAGATTTTTTTCCCATCTGCAAAAGTGGTATCTGTTGTACTTGGTTGTAATAGTGATGGACAAGGGGTGAGTTTTGTTTTCTCCATAGGGGCATGTGTGGTTGCTAAGTTGCTTCAGTTGTGTCCAGTTCTTTGCAACCCTATGGACTGTAGCCTGCCAGGCTCCTCTGTCCATGGATTCCCCAGGCAAGAATACTGGAGTGAGTTGTCAGACTCTCCTCCAGAGGATCTTCTTGACTCAGGGGTGGAACTTGCATATGTTTATCTGCTGCATTGGCAGGTGGGTTCTTTACCTCTAGTGCCACCTGGGAAGCCCCTCCATAGGGACAATAGATGTGATTTCTCCTAACCTCCATTCTTCTCAAAGGAATCCACTGGATCATAGATCATTTAAATGTAGATTGCTAGATCCTGTCTTCTAGAAATTCTGACTCAATGGGTCTGGGATAGAATCCATGAATTGGCTTTTCGAATAAGTACCTCAGGTGATTATTCTCATCCTAGGAACCTCTTTTAGTAACACTGAGATAAGAATGTCTTCACTCATTTTTACCTCCTTTTAGCCTCAATGTACTCTTGAGAGTCCCTTGGACTGCAAGGAGATCCAACCAGTCCATTCTAAAGGAGATCAGTCCTGGGTGTTCTTTGGAAGCACTGATGCTAAAGCTGAAATTCCAATACTGTGGCCACCTCATGTGAAGAGTTGACTCATTGGAAAAGACCCTGATGCTGGGAGGGATTGAGGGCAGGAGGAGAATGGGCTGACAGAGGATGAGATGGCTGGATGGCATCACCGACTCGATGGGCATGAGTTTGAGTGAACTCCGAGAGTTGGTGATGGACAGGGAGGCCTGGCGTGCTGCAATTCATGGGGTCGCAAAGAGTCAGACACGACTGAGTGACTGAACTGAACTGAGCCTCAAGTGTATAGGGAAACCTACCTTTTCCTAAGGCCGATTTCGGTATATGTGCTCTTGTTTCCATTTCTGTCATTTCTTCCAGGTCCTTGAGGCAGCAATGAAACCTCTTTCTGGCATCGACTATCTCTTTCTTTTCAGTCTCCTTCTGAAAATATGGCTTCCAAATATTAATATTTTTTCAAATATTTCCAATTATTAATATTTTTCACTCATTTAGTAAACTTTATTGGGTGTCTCCTAGGTTTTCAACACGTACTTTAATTTCCTTCTTTGTAAAGGCTTCTTCTCTCTTCCTTGCCTACTCTTGTACTTCTCTTTCCTGTCAGACTTCTTGAAAGAATTTTTCCTTTCCATACTGACTTGTAATAACAATAACAGCAACAACAAATAGTAACAAGGACAATAATAATAACACTTGGAGGATGACTGTGGACCCGGCACTTTTCTAAGTGCTTTACATATGTTAACTATGTAGCAGATACTCTGTGTGTCCTTTAAAAAAATGTATATATTTTATGTATATATATGTGTATTGTTCTTGTTGTTGTTAAGTCACTTCAGTCGTGCCTGACTCTGTGCGACCCCATAGATGACAGCCCACCCAGCTCCCCCGTCTCTGGGATCCTCCAGGTAAGAACACTGGAGTGGGTTGCCATGTCCTTCTCCAATGCATGAAAGCGAAAAGTGAAAGTGAAGTCGCTCAGTCGTGTCTGACTTAGCGACCCCATAGACTGCAGCCTACCAGGCTCCTCCATCCATGGGATTTTGCAGGCAAGAGTACTGGAGTGGGTTGCCATTGCCTTCTCCGATATGTGTGTATACACACACACACACACACACACACACACACATATATATTTCTGGACTGTTTATTCAGACATGTTGATCTATTTGTTTACTCTTTTTCTAGTTCTCTCTGGCTTTATTTACTATAACTTTATAAAATACATTTTATATTCATGCCTGTTACTGGAGTTCTCTTGGCTTCTGAAAGCAGCACTTTCTCCTTCTTCCTCTATTCACCTTTATCAACATTCTTCACTGACTTTTCTTCTTTGTGTTCCTCACAGTCCACTTAAGTCTTTCCTAACTAGCATTTACAGCCACAGTTCCTGATCCTTTTTGCCTGCCTGCTTCAGTCAAAGACATCTACTCTTTGTTCCCTGAACACCCTACCTCTTTGATGTCTTTGCACATGGAGTTTCGTTCTCTGCCTATGCAATCTGAGAGTATATTGTATGGCAGATTGTCACAGCTGTGTCTTGGAGTACCTGGTGGTTTAATATCTTCAACATCTGGAATGCTCTGACTAAGAGTTGTAGACAAGGACCAAGCAGGAGCTGGGAGGGTTGCTCAGGGATCTTTCATTTATGCAATAAAGCTTACAGAGTGGGGGAGTCGGAGGACACAGGAGGGGGTGATGGTGGCAGGGCTGAGACAGGGGATTCTAGGTATTGACCTTGGATCATTGTTTTTAAAGAGTGCTAGACTGTGGGAGGTTGTTTATAATTAGTCCCTTAATGACTAATGAGCCCCTTAAATGAGGCTTGCACCAGGGAGGACTAGGTCAGAAATGCCACCCTCTGGAATTGAAGTTAATGAGAATCATTAACTGTGATGAGACAAATAAAATGTGAGGAGATGAGTTATCTGCAGCAGGGATCCTCCCTTAGGATTGTTCTTAGGTGTGTTGCTGATGAGCAAGAGTGTTTCTCAAATGTTCCTTAAGGACATTAAGTATCTTTGCATGGAGGGTAGGAAAAGGAGAGTCAGAGGATGAGTACCAGTTGGTGTGTCTCCAGCAGTATCTAGACCATGGGGCTGATCCAGTCCTAGGTGTTTGACTGTAGTTGTTTAAAGAAAAATATTACCAGAGTGGACGACATATGGTAACAACACATGTGCTTTTGAGTCAGACTGGGTATAAATCTTGGCTCTACTAATATAGGCAAGTCACTTAACCTTTCAGGGTTTCAGTTTTCTCTTCAATAAACTGAGTGTAGTTCCTCTAGTCCTAAGGTTTCTATGAGAGTGAAATTAAGCAATAAGTAATATATTAATAATATATATAAAGTGCATGATTTTATATTCCCAGTTCATAAAATGTTAGTTTCATACTCTTTCCCTTTGAAGACAGATTATTAAAATCATCAGTTTACTATTTCATGGTAGGCCAGCTCTTTGAGAATCAAGCTTCTTTGCTGTAAAGCTCATTGAAGAATCTCTGCTGTTTCTTAAATGAACCCACCCAGTGGGAGAGAAGTTCCCAAGATAGACAACTGGTCCTGTTCTCAATGCATATCTGTCTTGCATAAAAAAACCTGGACCATTAAGACTTTGCTTTAGTATGAATCTGTCTTCCAGAAATTGATTACATATGAGTGGACAGAAAAAAATTGACTTTATTTTCTGAATTGGGATGCAGACTCTGGATAAGTTACTGAGATCCTGTAAGATTCTACCCTCAACAGTTAGTCTATCCCTTTCTATTTTTTTTCTAGGTGAAATATTACAATTCTTAGATTTTGGAGTCATAACAAGGAGAAGAGGAATAGTATGAAAAATTTGACTTAGATATACAATGAGGTATTTATTTGAAAATTTTTGCTTAATCTTAATTTTCTTTCTCCTGAACCCTAAAATTTAGAAGAGGTAAAGAATACGGTTGAGATATTGCCTGGTAAAAGGGTCAGATTTTGTCCTCATCCTTGTAGACTTAGATGTTCACTGATGTTGGTGTCTCAAGAGTTACTTAGATTCAGGAAAGCTGTTTCTCTGTAACTAACCTAACCAGGTCTGCAATATGAAACTAGAATGCCAGCTTATTAATTTCCAGTCAGAAATGTGCCATCAGAAACACTGATTGTCTCTATTTTTAAAATTCATTATTTATTTATTTTGAGCTGCACTGGGTCTTTCTTGCTGTGCAGGCTTTTCTCTAGCTGTAGAGAGTGAGGGCTCATCTCTAGTTGTGGTGTATGGGTCTCCCATGGTGGTGGCTTCTCTTGTCACCGAGCATGGGCTCTAGGCACACAGGCCTCAGTAGTTGTGGTACACTGGCTTAGTTGCCCCACAGTGTGTGGAATCTTCTCGGACCAGGGATCAAACCTGTGTCCTCTGCACTGGCAGATGGAGTCTTCACCACTGGGCCACCAGAGAAGTCGCTAGGTGTCCTTTTTAATCTGATTAGTCAGTGCTTCCTCCTTTGCGGAAAATAACAGGAAGCCAGCATTTCAGAAGTCTCCCTGGTGAGTGTCAAGTCTAAATCACACAGGTGGTTGTATGATTTGGATGGTGAATCTCATTGGGTGTTGATGTGCTGATTCATTTATTTCAACCATATGTCAGTTGAGTAGCTTGTCAGAACACTTTCTTCCTTGAATGGTCTTTGATGGCATGCTCACGTTGATCTTTGTGTCCTTATTTTTGTGAAATATTGAATAATTATGGCTTATAAATTAGTATAGGGAGTAATATAAGAATAAATATCAACTTACTTAAGAAAACTTGTGGACTTGTTTTTTTGTTCAGTCCCATTTTCTTCCCTCTCTCCAGAGGTAACTGCTGTTCTGAATCTGGTGTTTTACATTCCCATAAGGACTTTTATATTTACCAAATATGTGTTAATTACAAATAATAATTAAGTTAACACATATTTGACAAGTAATAATGGGCTCCCCTTATAGCTCAGTTGGGAAAGAATCTGCCTGCAATGCAGGAGACCCGGGTTCAGTTCCTCAGTTGGGAAGATCCCCTGGAGAAGGAAATGGCAACCCACTCCAGTATTCTTACCTGGAGAATCTCATGGACAGTGGAGCCTGGCAGGCTACAGTCTATGGGTTGCAAGAGTCAGACTCTACTTAGCGACTAAACCACCACCACAAATAATAATATAGGTATTATGATGTATATTATAAGACTTTATAAAGGGTAACACACAGTATAGAGATGTTTTACAGGTTTTCATGTAATGTTTATATTTTGGGGACTTCTCCATATTGAGATACACAGATAGTCTCTGACTTACAGTGGTTTGGCTTATACTGTTTTCAGCTTTGTGATGGTTTGAAAATAATAAGCCTTCAGTGGAAACTGTTATTTGAATTTTGAATTTAGATCTTTCCCTAGGCTAGTGACATTTGGTACAATTCTCTCTAGGTGCTGGTCAGTGGCAAGGAGCCATAGCTCCTGGGCAGCTATGCAATCACGAGGGTAAACAACTGATACAACCATTCTGTTTTTCTCTTTCAGTATAATGTTCAATAAATTACATGCAGTACAATAAATTACATGTACTACAATTTGTTATAAAATAGGCTTTGTTTTAGATGATTTTGCCCAGCTAAAGACTAATATAAGTGTTCTGAGCATATTTAAAGTAGGCTAGACTAAACTATGATGTTTGGTAGTATAGATGTATTAAATGCATTTTCAGTGTAATGTATTTAACCTCACAATGATTTTATTGGGATGTAGCTCCCATCATAAGTTGAGGAAGATGTGAATACACTTAGGAGCAGAAAACTTCTTCCCTTCTAGTTTATGTGGCTAGCCTATTAATTAAGTTGATATAGATTAACTGGAGAAAAACAATTTTAATTTCATACATATGGGAGTTCCATAAGAATATGAGACTCAAAGGCAGTCAGGCAGTTGAGGCTTATATAAACGTTCTGAGCAAAGGAGAAGAGGGTGCTGTGCTATGTTGTGCTTAGTTGCTCAGTTGTGTCCAACTCTTTGCTACCCCATGGAATGTAGCCTGCCAGCCTCCTCTGTCCATGGAGTTCTCCAGGCAAGAATGCTGGAGTGGGTAGCCATTCCTTTCTCCAGGGCATCTTCCTGAGCCATGAATTGAACTGGGGTCTTCTGCATTGTGGTGGATTCTTTACCAGTCGAGTTACCAGGGAAGCCCAGAGACGAGGGTAGGGGACTTCAAAGGGAGGAAGACAGTTCATAAGAAGATGAGAAGAGCAAATGTTTGGTAAACAAATGTTTTCCAGGCCATGGAGATAAGTCTTCCTGATACAAACAGTTATTTCTGCTAATAGCTTTGATCCTAGTATAGGCCTTGTGAAAAGTGAAAGTGTTTGTTAGTCACTCAGTTGTGTCTGACTGTTTGCAATGACTGTAGCCCACCAGGCTCCTCTGTCTATAGAATTCTCCAGGTGAGAATTCCCTTCTCCAGGGGATCGTCCCAACCCAAGGATCAAACCTAGCTGTCCTGTATTATGGAAGATTCTTCACTGTCTGAGCCACTCGAGAAGCCCGAGTAGGCCCTGTACCTAAACTCTTTTAGACAGTTAAGTGAGTGAGTGAGTGAGTGAGTGAGTGAA
Source organism: Capricornis sumatraensis (assembly GCF_032405125.1). Classification (NCBI taxonomy): domain Eukaryota; kingdom Metazoa; phylum Chordata; class Mammalia; order Artiodactyla; family Bovidae; genus Capricornis; species Capricornis sumatraensis. The sequence continues at coordinate 119,701,353 of NC_091070.1, read as the reverse complement.
GTTGCTCAGTCGTGTCCGACTCTTTGCAACCCCATGGACTAGTAGCCTACCAGGCTCCTCTGTCCATGGGATTCTCTAGGCAAGAGTACTGGAGTCAAGAGTACTGGAGTGGTAACCAACAAATCACAGAAGAAATCAAAAAAGAAATCAAAATATGCATAGAAACGAATGAAAATGAAAACACAACAACCCAAAACCTGTGGGACACTATAAAAGCAGTGCTAAGAGGAAAGTTCATAGCAATATAGGCATACCTCAAGAAACAAGAAAAAAGTCAAATAAATAACCTAACTCTACACATAAAGCAACTAGAAAAGGAAGAATTGGAGAACCCCAGAGTTAGTAGAAGGAAAGAAATCTTAAAAATTAGGGCAGAAATAAATGCAAAAGAAGCAAAAGAGACCATAGCAAAAATCAACAAAGCCAAAAGCTGGTTCTTTGAAAGGATAAATAAAATTGACAAACCATTAGTTAGACTCATCAAGAAGCAAAGAGAGAAAAATCAAATCAATAAAATTAGAAATGAAAATGGAGAGATCACAACAGACAACACAGAAATACAAAGGATCATAAGAGACTACTATCAGCAGTTATATGCCAATAAAATGGACAACGTGGAAGAAATGGACAAATTCTTAGAAAAGTACAATTTTCCAAAACTGAACCAGGAAGAAATAGAAAATCTTAACAGACCCATCACAAGCACGGAAATTGAAACTGTAATCAGAAATCTTCCAGCAAACAAAAGCCCAGGTCCAGACAGCTTCACAGCTGAATTCTACCAAAAATTTCGAGAAGAGCTAACACATATCCTACTCAAACTCTTCCAGAAAATTGCAGAGGAAGGTAAACTTCCAAACTCATTCTATGAGGCCACCATCACCCTAATACCAAAACCTGACAAAGATGTCACAAAGAAAGAAAACTACAGGCCAATATCACTGATGAACATAGATGCAAAAATCCTCAACAAAATTCTAGCAATCAGAATCCAACAACACATTAAAAAGATCATACACCATGACCAAGTGGGCTTTATCCCAGGGATGCAAGGATTCTTCAATATCCACAAATCAATCAATGTAACTCACCACATTAACAAATTGAAAAATAAAAATCATATGATTATCTCAATAGATGCAGAGAAGGCCTTTGACAAAATTCAACATCCATTTATGATAAAAACTCTCCAGAAAGCAGGAATAGAAGGAACATACCTCAACATAATAAAAGCTATATATGACAAACCCACAGCAAACATTATCCTCAATGGTGAAAAATTGAAAGCATTTCCCCTAAAGTCAGGAACAAGACAAGGGTGCCCACTTTCACCGCTACTATTCAACATAGTCCTGGAAGTTTTGGCCACAGCAATCAGAGCAGAAAAAGAAATAAAAGGAATCCAAATTGGAAAAGAAGAAGTAAAACTCTCACTGTTTGCAGATGACATGATCCTCTACATGGAAAACCCTAAAGACTCCACCAGAAAATTACTAGAGCTCATCAATGAATATAGTAAAGCTGCAGGATATAAAATCAACACACAGAAATCCCTTGCATTCCTATACACTAATAATGAGAAAGTAGAAAAAGAAATTAAGGAAACAATTCCATTCACCATTGCAATGAAAAGAATAAAATACTTAGGAATATATCTACCCAAAGAAACCAAAGACCTATATATAGAAAACTATAAAACACTGATGAAAGAAATCAAAGAGGACACTAATAGATGGAGAAATATACCATGTTCATGGGTTGGAAGAATCAATATAGTGGAAATGAGTATACTACCCAAAGCAATTTACAAATCCAATGCAATCCCTATCAAGCTACCAGCCATATTTTTCACAGAACTAGAACAAATAATTTCAAGATTTGTATGGAAATACAAAAAACCTCGAATTGCCAAAGCAATCTTGAGAAAGAAGAATGGAACGGGAGGAATCAACTTGCTTGACTTCAGGCTCTACTACAAAGCCACAGTCATCAAGACAGTATGGTACTGGCACAAAAACAGACATATAGATCAATGGAACAAAATAGAAAGCCCAGAGATAAATCCACACACATATGGACACCTTATCTTTGACAAAGGAGGCAAGAATATACAATGGAGTAAAGACAATCTCTTTAACAAGTGGTGCTGGGAAAACTGGTCAAACACTTGTAAAAGAATGAAACTAGATCACTTTCTAACACCACACACAAAAATAAACTCAAAATGGATTAAAGATCTAAATATAAGACCAGAAACTATAAAACTCCTAGAGGAGAACATAGGCAAAACACTCTCAGACATAAATCACAGCAGGATCCTCTATGACACACCTCCCAGAATACTGGAAATAAAAGCAAAAATAAACAAATGGGATCTAATTAAAATTAAAAGCTTCTGCACAACAAAGGAAAATATAAGCAAGGTGAAAAGACAGCCTTCTGAATGGGAGAAAATAATAGCAAATGAAGCAACTGACAAACAACTAATCTCAAAAATATACAAGCAACTCCTGCAGCTCAATTCCAGAAAAATAAACGACCCAATCAAAAAATGGGCCAAAGAACTAAATAGACATTTCTACAAAAAAGACATACGGATGGCTAACAAACACATGAAAAGATGCTCAACATCACTCATTATCAGAGAAATGCAAATCAAAACCACAATGAGGTACCACTTCACACCAGTCAGAATGGCTGCGATCCAAAAATCTGCAAGCAATAAATGCTGGAGAGGGTGTGGAGAAAAGGGAACCCTCCTACACTGTTGGTGGGAATGCAAACTAGTACAGCCACTATGGAGAACAGTGTGGAGATTCCTTAAAAAATTGCAAATAGAACTACCTTATGACCCAGCAATCCCACTGCTGGGCATACACACCGAGGAAACCAGAATTGAAAGAGACACATGTACCCCAATGTTCATTGCAGCACTGTTTATAATAGCCAGGACATGGAAACAACCTAGATGTCCATCAGCAGATGAATGGATAAGAAAGCTTTGGTACATGTACACAATGGAGTATTACTCAGCTGTTAAGAAGAATTCATTTGAATCAGTCCTGATGAGATGGATGAAACTGGAGCCGATTATACAGAGTGAAGTAAGCCAGAAAGAAAAACACCAATACAGTATACTAACACATATATATGGAATTTAGAAAGATAGCAATGACGACCCTGTATGCAAGACAGGAAAAAAGACACAGCGGTGTATAACGGACACTTGGACTCAGAGGGAGATGGAGAGGGTGGGATGATTTGGGAGAATGGCATTCTATCATGTATACTATCATGTAAGAATTGAATCGCCAGTCTATGTCTGACGCAGGATACAGCATGCTTGGGGCTGGTGGATGGTGATGACCCAGAGAGATGTTATGGGGAGGGAGGTGGGAGGGCGGTTCATGTTTGGGCACACATGTAAGAATTAAAGATTTTAAAATTTAAAAAATAATTAAAATTAAAATTAAAAAAAAAGAAAAATAAATAAATAAAAAAAATTAAAAAAAAAAAAAGAAGATGAGAAGAGCAAATGTTTGGTAAACAAATGTTTTCCAGGCCATGGAGATAAGTCTTCCTGATACAAACAGTTATTTCTGCTAATAGCTTTGATCCTAGTATAGGCCTTGTGAAAAGTGAAAGTGTTTGTTAGTCACTCAGTTGTGTCTGACTCTTTGCAATGACTGTAGCCCACCAGGCTCCTCTGTCTATAGAATTCTCCAGGTGAGAATTCCCTTCTCCAGGGGATCGTCCCAACCCAAGGATCAAACCTAGCTGTCCTGTATTATGGAAGATTCTTCACTGTCTGAGCCACTCGAGAAGCCCGAGTAGGCCCTGTACCTAAACTCTTTTAGACAGTTAAGTGAGTGAGTGAGTGAGTGAGTGAAGTTGCTCAGTCGTGTCCGACTCTTTGCGACCCCATGGACTAGTAGCCTACCAGGCTCCTCTGTCCATGGGATTCTCTAGGCAAGAGTACTGGAGTCAAGAGTACTGGAGTGGTAACCAACAAATCACAGAAGAAATCAAAAAAGAAATCAAAATATGCATAGAAACGAATGAAAATGAAAACACAACAACCCAAAACCTGTGGGACACTATAAAAGCAGTGCTAAGAGGAAAGTTCATAGCAATATAGGCATACCTCAAGAAACAAGAAAAAAGTCAAATAAATAACCTAACTCTACACATAAAGCAACTAGAAAAGGAAGAATTGGAGAACCCCAGAGTTAGTAGAAGGAAAGAAATCTTAAAAATTAGGGCAGAAATAAATGCAAAAGAAGCAAAAGAGACCATAGCAAAAATCAACAAAGCCAAAAGCTGGTTCTTTGAAAGGATAAATAAAATTGACAAACCATTAGTCAGACTCATCAAGAAGCAAAGAGAGAAAAATCAAATCAATAAAATTAGAAATGAAAATGGAGAGATCACAACAGACAACACAGAAATACAAAGGATCATAAGAGACTACTATCAGCAGTTATATGCCAATAAAATGGACAACGTGGAAGAAATGGACAAATTCTTAGAAAAGTACAATTTTCCAAAACTGAACCAGGAAGAAATAGAAAATCTTAACAGACCCATCACAAGCACGGAAATTGAAACTGTAATCAGAAATCTTCCAGCAAACAAAAGCCCAGGTCCAGACAGCTTCACAGCTGAATTCTACCAAAAATTTCGAGAAGAGCTAACACATATCCTACTCAAACTCTTCCAGAAAATTGCAGAGGAAGGTAAACTTCCAAACTCATTCTATGAGGCCACCATCACCCTAATACCAAAACCTGACAAAGATGTCACAAAGAAAGAAAACTACAGGCCAATATCACTGATGAACATAGATGCAAAAATCCTCAACAAAATTCTAGCAATCAGAATCCAACAACACATTAAAAAGATCATACACCATGACCAAGTGGGCTTTATCCCAGGGATGCAAGGATTCTTCAATATCCGCAAATCAATCAATGTAATTCACCACATTAACAAATTGAAAAATAAAAATCATATGATTATCTCAATAGATGCAGAGAAGGCCTTTGACAAAATTCAACATCCATTTATGATAAAAACTCTCCAGAAAGCAGGAATAGAAGGAACATACCTCAACATAATAAAAGCTATATATGACAAACCCACAGCAAACATTATCCTCAATGGTGAAAAATTGAAAGCATTTCCCCTAAAGTCAGGAACAAGATAAGGGTGCCCACTTTCACCGCTACTATTCAACATAGTTCTGGAAGTTTTGGCCACAGCAATCAGAGCAGAAAAAGAAATAAAAGGAATCCAAATTGGAAAAGAAGAAGTAAAACTTTCACTGTTTGCAGATGACATGATCCTCTACATAGAAAACCCTAAAGACTCCACCAGAAAATTACTAGAGCTCATCAATGAATATAGTAAAGCTGCAGGATATAAAATCAACACACAGAAATCCCTTGCATTCCTATACACTAATAATGAGAAAGTAGAAAAAGAAATTAAGGAAACAATTCCATTCACCATTGCAACGGTGAATTGCTTTGGGTAGTATACTCATTTTCACTATATTGATTCTTCCGATACATGAACATGGTATATTTCTCCAAAGCAATTTACAAATTCAACGCAATCCCTATTAAGCTACCAGCCATATTTTTCACAGAACTAGAACAAATAATTTCAAGATTTGTATGGAAATACAAAAAACCTCGAATAGCCAAAGCAATCTTGAGAAAGAAGAATGGAACTGGAGGAATCAACTTGCTTGACTTCAGGCTCTACTACAAAGCCACAGTCATCAAGACAGTATGGTACTGGCACAAAGACAGAAATATAGATCAATGGAACAAAATAGAAAGCCCAGAGATAAATCCACACACATATGGACACCTTATCTTTGACAAAGGAGGCAAGAATATACAATGGAGTAAAGACAATCTCTTTAACAAGTGGTGCTGGGAAAACTGGTCAACCACTTTGTAAAAGAATGAAACTAGATCACTTTCTAACACCATACACAAAAATAAACTCAAAATGGATTAAAGATCTAAATGTAAGACCAGAACCTATAAAACTCCGAGAGAAGAATATAGGCAAAACACTCTCCGACATAAATCACAGCAGGATCCTCTATGATCCACCTCCCAGAATACTGGAAATAAAAGCAAAAATAAACAAATGGGATCTAATTAAAATTAAAAGCTTCTGCACAACAAAGGGAAATATAAACAAAGTGAAAAGACAGCCTTCTGAATGGGAGAAAATAATAGCAAATGAAGCAACTGACAAACAACTAATCTCAAAAATATACAAGCAACTCCTGCAGCTCAATTCCAGAAAAATAAACGACCCAATCAAAAAATGGGCCAAAGAACTAAATAGACATTTCTCCAAAGAAGACATACAGATGGCTAACAAACACATGAAAAGATGCTCAACGTCACTCATTATCAGAGAAATGCAAATCAAAACCACAATGAGGTACCACTTCACACCAGTCAGAATGGCTGCGATCCAAAAATCTGCAAGCAATAAATGCTGGAGAGGGTGTGGAGAAAAGGGAACCCTCCTACACTGTTGGTGGGAATGCAAACTAGTACAGCCACTATGGAGAACAGTGTGGAGATTCCTTAAAAAATTGCAAATAGAACTACCTTATGACCCAGCAATCCCACTGCTGGGCATACACACCGAGGAAACCAGAATAGAAAGAGACACATGTACCCCAATGTTCATTGCAGCACTGTTTATAATAGCCAGGACATGGAAACAACCTAGATGTCCATCAGCAGATGAATGGATAAGAAAGCTTTGGTACATGTACACAATGGAGTATTACTCAGCTGTTAAAAAGAATACATTTGAATCAGTCCTGATGAGATGGATGAAACTGGAGCCGATTATACAGAGTGAAGTAAGCCAGAAAGAAAAACACCAATACAGTATACTAACACATATATATGGAATTTAGAAAGATGGCAATGATGACCCTGTATGCAAGACAGCAAAAAAGACACAGATGTGTATAGTGGACTTTTGGACTCAGAGGGAGAGGGAGAGGGTGGGATGATTTGGGAGAATGGCACTGTAACATGTATACTATCATGTAAGAATTGAATCGCCAGTCTATGTCTGACGCAGGATACAGCATGCTTGGGGCTGGTGGATGGTGATGACCCAGAGAGATGTTATGGGGAGGGAGGTGGGAGGGGGGTTCATGTTTGGGAACGCATGTACACCCGTGGTGGATTCATGTCAATGTATGGCAAAACCAATACAGTATTGTAAAGTAAAATAAAGTAAAAAATAATAAATAAATTAAAAAAAAAAAAAGAGCACTGGAATGGGTTGCCATTTCCTTCTCCAGGGGATCTTTCCTACCCAGGGATCGAACCCGGGTCTCCTGCATTCCAGGCAGACGCTTTAACCTCTGAGCCACCAGGGAAGTGGGAGTGGCAAAAACAAACAAACCCCAGAAAAGGAGCTCTTCCCGAGTCAGCTAGGCCTTGATTACCTTCAGCTCTGAATAATCCATATGCCAACGTAGCATAATTTTTGGTGTTGTAATCTGTACTCCCTCCACCCCTGCCTCAGGTATATCTCATTAATTTTAACTGTTGTATAGCATTCTAGTGTATGGATATATCACAATTGATTTATCTATTCTTCTCTTGAACTTTTAAGTTATTTGCAACATTTTCTGACTCTCATGTCATCGCCAAATTGCTTCCTAAGTGGTTACCAATGTAGATCTTCATTGCTCAATATCCTCTCTAATGTTCTATGCCAGAATAATTTTTTGTAATCTGATTGGTATGAAATGATATTTCATTATATCTTAATTTTATGTTTCTCTGAGCATTGTTTTAAAAATGCCACTTGGCTGTTAAAATTTCTATTTTGGTGAACTTTCTTTTTATATGTTTTCCTGTTTTTCCCCACCATACAAAGAACCATCACCATACAAAGAACTTATAAATATCAAATTAGAGGAAGAACTGACTCATTTGAAAAGACCCTGATGCTGGGAAAGATTGAAGGCAGGAGGATAAGGGGATGACAGAGGATGAGATGGTTGGATGACATCACCGACTCAATGGACATGAGTTTGAGTAAACTGGACATGAGTTGGCAATGGACAGGGAGGCCTGGCATGCTGTAGTCCATGGGGTCACAGAGAGTCGGACATGACTGAGTGACTGGACTGAATTGAAGAAATTGCCTCACTATTTTTCAAAGTGAATATGTCATTTTACTTTTCACCAGTAATACCAGCTCTTGGTATTGCCCACATTTTAAACTTTGGCCATTCTAGTGTTTGTGTGGTAGTATCTTACTATGTTTTAATTTGCATTTCTCTGATGACTAAGGACATTGAGCATCTTTTCAAGTACTTATTGGTCATCTTGTTTGGTAAGTGTCAAATCAGAGCTTTTGTTCATTTTAAAACTAGGTTGTTTGTCTTGTTTTCTCGAATTAAAAAATATTTGTATATTCTGGGTTATTTGTGAAGGACTGGGTCTTGGACAATAACTATTTAAGTTAGTTTCTAGTATGACCACCTGTGTGTGAGAGTGAACTGAAGCAGAGATGAGACAAACCTCAGTATTTCATCATCATTATTTATTGTCAGTTTTAATGCAGTCGTTTATTTGAATCCAGAGACTTGAAACAAATATACTACAGTCAAACTAAGAAACTGTAAAGTAGTTGCTGACAGTATTTTGTTCCATTGCTGTATAAATGATATTTTCCTCTGAGGAAGGCCAGTGAACTACAGAGGTAGTTTGGAGCCATTGTGTTTTCATGCTCTCTCTCTATTTTTTTTTTTTAACCTGGAGGAAATTCTTAGTAGTAGGAGTCAAAATCTTTCTTGCTGAAACCAAGTCAGAGCTAACATTTAGATCCTTCAATCCTGAATTGATTCATCCCTGCCCTTTAAGAAAAAAATGCTCTCACTCACAGGTTAGGGAGAAGCACCTGGTGCCAATTTTTAATGCCTCTTGTTAGTTTATTCATTAAAAATGCAGCTAAGAAAAGGAGCTTGGTGGTTTTGATAAGCAAAGATGCTATTGATGCTACATCTTTGCTTTTAGGGTCTTTTCTGCCACCATCCATTGTGGAGTATACAGAAAATTATGGTCCATGTTTCTATAAGCGAAGCTTTGGCTCCAGAACTGGTAACACATGTATAATTTTTTGCTCTTTAGAGATGAAAGATTAGTTTTGGCATCATATGATGAGTAAGGAGCTGTCAAAAAGACACCTCACCTAAACCCCAAGCTCCTTAAATGTTTTGCATTATTCTTCTGAATTTATTTTCATACATCATTTATTTAACTCTGTATTTCCTAGCAAAGTAGTCCCCATACCCTACATTCTTTGGAAGGAACACAATAACAAGGAATTAATTACAGTTACATGTTTAAAAGGAAAAGACAGAAATAGATATATCTACTTTTAGAAAGAAGTTTGGTAATGAATTGCTTGTATGTAAGTTTCATATTTTTTAAACTACTACTTGAGTTCACTTCCATTTACTATTCATCACTTGAATTAACACCTCTGCTCTTTGACATACTCATAGAGTGGAGTGCTGCTCCGTAACTTGTAGAAACTTGAGTTTGTATCTCTCCCTCCATAGTGACCTCCTTCTCTCTGGTCATAATAGCCACCCTGTCTGTTATCCTCCTTGCAAATTAACAATGTATTGCTAGTGTTAGATCTAGATTCTCCATAGCATGGTGTAAACTGTCTAAAGCCACAACTTGAGGAGCTTTCCTCTTGTCTATAACTACCTCCTGGTTGCCCTTCTTTACAATTTAAATAGCTGTAGCCAGATTCCGTTTGACCCTGGCTGCATCCTTGGCTTTGTTGCCTACACGTTTCTGATGGTCCACAAATACTCTCATATCCATCAGACTTGCTACTTGTTGGGCTACAACTCCTACTTCTTTCTTTTTGACTGTATCCTGAGCATTCCTGGCTGTTTCTTCTTGATTGATTGGGAGTTGAGCCTATTTGGGGTCTACTATACCCACCGTGAATGCCACTTGAACTTGACCTACATCTCCCTTGTAATTCATATTGCTCATAGCTAGAACACTGACCAGATCCAGAATCACATTGTCCAGAGCTAGATGAGTGACATGAGCCAGGCCCATGTTGTTCAGAAGTAGAACACTGACCCAAGCCTGATCCATGCTGACTCTGGGTAGAACACTGACCTGAGCCAGATCTGTGTTGGCCATAGCTAGAAGACTGACTCCATCCAGACCCAAATTGACTGTGGCTAGAGGACTGACTTGAGCCAGTGCCACACTGGACATGGCCAGAAGACTGTCCTAATCCAGACCTCTGTTGACTATAGTGAGAAGATTGACCTAATCCAGACCCACATTGGCCATAGCTAGAAGACTGACCTGATCCAGATATATGTTGACCATAACTGGAAGACTGACCAGATCCAGATATATTTTGACCACAGCTTGATGATTGTCCTGAAGTAGACCCATGGTGTCCATATGTAGAGGACTGACCTAAGCCACATCCATGTTGACCAAAGCCAGATGACTGTCTTGAGCTAGAACCATGCTGACCACAGCTAGAAGACTGACCTGAGCCAGATCCTTGTTGTCTGCAGCCAGAAGACTGACTTGAACCATACTGACTTGAGCCATGTTGACCATAGCTGGAAGACTGACCTAAGTTAGATCCCTGTTGGCTGCAGCTTGATGACTGTCCTGAAGTAGAACCATGTTGTCTGTAGCTAGAGGATTGACCTAGGCCTGAGCCATGTTGACCAAAGCCAGATGACTCTCTTGAGCTAGAACCACGCTGACCACAGCTAGAAGACTGACCTGAGCCAGATCCATGTCGGCTGTGGCCAGAAGACTGACTTGAGCCAGATCTGTGTCGGCGGTGGCTGTAAGATTGACTTGAGCCATACTGACTTGAGCCATGTTGACCATAGCTGGAGGACTGACCTAAGTTAGATCCCTGTTGGCTGCAGCTTGATGACTGTCCTGAAGTAGAACCATGTTGTCCATAGCTAGAGGACTGACCTAAGCCAGATCCATGTCGGCTGTGGCCAGAAAACTGACTTGAGCCAGATCTGCGTCTGCTGTGGCTGTAAGATTGACTTGAGCCATGTTGACCATAGCTGGAGGACTGACCTAAGTTAGATCCCTGTTGGCTGCAGCTTGATGACTGTCCTGAAGTAGAACCATGTTGTCCATAGCTAGAGGACTGACCTAAGCCAGATCCATGTCGGCTGTGGCCAGAAGACTGACTTGAGCCAGATCTGTGTCGGTGGTGGCTGTAAGATTGACTTGAGCCATGTTGACCATAGCTGGAGGACTGACCTAAGTTAGATCCCTGTTGGCTGCAGCTTGATGACTGTCCTGAAGTAGAACCATGTTGTCCATAGCTAGAGGACTGACCTAAGCCAGATCCATGTCGGCTGTGGCCAGAAGACTGACTTGAGCCAGATCTGTGTCGGCGGTGGCTGTAAGATTGACTTGAGCCATGTTGACCATAGCTGGAGGACTGACCTAAGTTAGATCCCTGTTGGCTGCAGCTTGATGACTGTCCTGAAGTAGAACCATGTTGTCCATAGCTAGAGGACTGACCTAAGCCAGATCCATGTCGGCTGTGGCCAGAAGACTGACTTGAGCCAGATCTGTGTCGGCGGTGGCTGTAAGATTGACTTGAGCCATGTTGACCATAGCTGGAGGACTGACCTAAGTTAGATCCCTGTTGGCTGCAGCTTGATGACTGTCCTGAAGTAGAACCATGTTGTCCATAGCTAGAGGACTGACCTAAGCCAGATCCATGTCGGCTGTGGCCAGAAAACTGACTTGAGCCAGATCTGCGTCTGCTGTGGCTGTAAGATTGACTTGAGCCATGTTGACCATAGCTGGAGGACTGACCTAAGTTAGATCCCTGTTGGCTGCAGCTTGATGACTGTCCTGAAGTAGAACCATGTTGTCCATAGCTAGAGGACTGACCTAAGCCAGATCCATGTCGGCTGTGGCCAGAAGACTGACTTGAGCTAGATCTGCGTCTGCTGTGGCTGTAAGATTGACTTGAGCCATGTTGACCATAGCTGGAGGACTGACCTAAGTTAGATCTCTGCTGGCCACAGCGTGACGACTGTCCTGAAGTAGAACCATGTTGCCCAAAGCTAGAGGATTGACCTAAGCCTGAGCCATGCTGACCAAAGCCAGATGACTCTCTTGATCTAGAACCACACTGACCAAAGCTGGAAGACTGACCTGAGCCAGACCCATGTCGGCTGTGGCCAGAAGACTGACGTGAGCCAGACCTGTGTTGGCTGTGGCTATAAGACTGACTTGAGCCATATTGACTTGAGCCCTGTTGTCCATAGCTAGAGGACTGACCTAAGTTAGATCCCTGCTGGCCACAGCCTGATGACTGTCCAGAAGTAGAACCGTGTTGTCCATAGCTAGAGGACTGACCCAAGCCAGATCCATGTTGACCAAAGCCAGATGACTCTCTCGACCTAGAACCATGCTGACCACAGCCGGAAGACTGACCACAGCTGGAAGACTGACCTGAGCCAGATCCATGTTGGCTGTGGCCAGAAGACTGACGTGAGCCAGACCTGTGTTGACTGTGACCAGAATACTGACTTGAGCCATGTTGACCATAGCTAGAGGACTGACCTAAGCTCGATCTATGTTGGCCACAGCTTTGTGACTGTCCTGAGGTAGAACCATGTTGTTCATAGCTAGAGGATTGACCTAAGCCAGTTCTATGCTGATTAAATCCAGAAGACTCTCCTGAGCCAGACCTGTGTTGTCTACAGCCAGAAGACTGACTGGAGCCAGTCCTTTGTTGGCCATAGCTAGATGTCTGACTTGATTCAGACCTATGCTGGCCATGATTAAGAGATTGACTTGATCCAGAACTCTGTTGGCCACAGCTGGATGAATGACCTGACCCAGATCCATACTGACCACAGCTAGTAGAGTGACTTAAGCTAGATCCATGTTGGCTACAGTTCGGTGACTGTCTTGAAGTAGAACTATGCTGTTCATAGCTAGAGGATTGACCTATGCCAGTTCCGTGGTGACTAAAGCCAGAAGCCTGACTTGAGCTAGATCTATGTTGTCCATAGCCAGAGGATTGACCTGATCCAGACCCATGTTGGATACTGCTAGATGGCTGTCTTGAGCCTGACCTGCGTTGGTCATAACTAGATACCTCACTTGAACTAGAAGTAGAACAGTTTCCTTGTTCTTCACAATTTCCTGATTGATATCCTTCATTTGATTCATGCCATCTCTGCTGAGAAGGCTGGCTTGAGCCATAGCCATGACCATAACCAGCAGGCTTATTTGAATTTGACCAGTGGTCTTGTCCTCCACAACTCCCTGAGATGAATCCATGATGCTCCTTACTAGGTGACTGGCTTGGTTTTTTCTTATGTTGTCTATTCCCCGGAGATTCATCTGAGTCAGACCAGTTTTGATCAGAACTGAAAGACTGATCCTCTGAGTGGCTCACATGCCCTTCTTCTCCATAAGTGCCTGACCAATTTCCTGAGTTTGATCTTGTTCTGTGGTTGCTTGAATGAGTATAAACAACTTCTTCACTCCTAGACCTTTTGTGCTGATGAGAGCCATGCTTGTTTTTCTTGCTACCCTTGGAGTGGCCTGAATTTGACTCCCTCCTTCTTTCCCTAAAGCTTTGCCTGTCCCCAGAACTAGACAAGCCTCCTTGATGCCCAGTTATTCTGGACCTGGACCTAGACCTGTGTCTAATGCTGCCTCCCGAGCCTCTGGAATGGGAATCATTCTCTCCTTCACTCCAACTTAAGTTACTGGAAGATGATTTTTGCCCTTCATCCTCCTCTTCTATTTCACTCTGTTCCTCTTGGTCCTGGTGACTGTGATCTCTTTGCTTTGACCCTGAAGCTTGGCAGTAATCTTTGCTGACGATTTTATTACAGGCCCGAGCCAGCTTGAATATCATCAGAAGGTACTCAGTAAATTGTACTTTCTTGTTATGGTCTTGATCTAGATTTTGCATGATGATATCTACAGTGTCTGGATCATCTGGATTCTGTATAGGAACAAAGTACAAAAGGAGGCTCTGTGAGTGTGCAGCACACACTGAGCTAACCAGCTAAAGGAAGACTGTAGAAATGTGAGTGCTTAGCTTAATTAAGTGAAGCTCAATCTCATAGTCCTTTAGGCTGGACTGCCCCATTCTTGGCAGAAAGAGAGAAAGGAATATTCAATGAAGACCTAGAGGAGGATGCAACTGGGGATGACAAGGAACAGGGAATTATTTTTTAAGGAATGAGTCAAATGAATATGATTAGCTAATTTATAAATAATAACAACCACTGGGGGTTCAAGGATGGTTAATGAGAGGAAGTGATGTCTTTTGAGTGATGGGTTGGATTAGTCAAATAAAGAGGTAGAGAAAGGGGAGGGGAGAAAGGTTGTTGCAGACAGAGGGAACAATATGAAAAGAGAGCTGGAGTTGAAAGAAAGCATGGCTCATACAAGGAACTGAGAGATTCGGGATTGCTAAATGTGGAGTCTCAATAGTCAAGAGATATGGCTGGAGAGATAAATCAGGACTAGATCATGCGTTTTGAGTTGTGCTAAGGAAATTTGGAATTTTAGCACTGGGAACTGTGAAGGATTTTGAGTTGAGCTGTGAAATGATTCTATTTGCATATAATATTGAGCTTGGAAGTAGAAGGTGGTCTGAACCCAAGGATTAGTAATAGTGATGGAGAGAAATGAGCTGTTGAGAGACTGTTGGTGAATTTTATGGGGTTGGAGAGTGGAGGATCCTGCTGAGAGAGAAAGCCAAGAATTGCACCAGATTATGCCTTGGTTGAAGAGGAGTAAGGAGTTTAGAGGGGCAGATGACGAATTTCACATTTGGTATCGAATTTAAGACCTCCATACGAATCCAAATAAAACTATTCAGTACACAGCTTGATTTAATGAATTGAAGATCAAGAGCTAGATCTAAGTTTACAAATATTTACTCCTTAGCTAACATTAGAGGGTGGTATTTACTTTATTTTATGTTTTAGGAGTAACATGCTAGTTTCCTGAACTCAGAAGCATTATTATGCCAGAATCTCAGAAATGGACAGTGGTCAGGATATCTGAAGAAAGGCAAAGAAAGGGAAGAAGATAAATTTCATCTATTTTTCAGTTTTTCTGAGAACCAGCTCAGTTTCTTTCCAGAAGAATTACTCACACAGGACATTGTTTAATCCATTGATTTTCCCCCTATTGTTTAGTAGGATCACTTCCCTTGGACATGTTATGGAAAAATTATGCATCAACTTTTGACCTTACTGCAAGCCTGTGCTAAACTCTGTTATCACCAAGTAGGAAAAGTCCTCTATGAGTTTGACATCTATGACAAAAGGGTAGGAAGGGGTGACAAAAAGAATTGCAGCTGTGTTCAGTCCTGACATGGAATTCTTACCTTCAGAATTTGACCAAACTCATTTTCCAAAAGTTCTTTCAGTTCTGCCTTGTTCAACATGTCACACTCCCCATCCTGGTTGGCATATTGGTAGAAAATATCGATGACAGTAATGATGCTTTTTAGGAGTTTTGACATCCTTTTGTAAATTCAAATTAACCTAGAGGGAAAATAAGGACAGAGATCCACCTACTATTATCCTTTTCTCATGTTTAAATAGATAAGTAGAGTCATTTGTAATAATTGTGCAGCATTAGTCAGCCATAATTAATTTCATCCTGTCGCAATCAAGAACCAATCCAGAGTTGAATGACTGGTTCAACCCAAGTAGCAAGAAAGTGATGTAATTAGGAACAGTGTCTCTTCTTTCTATGCCTTAGTAAACGCAGCAGCAATCACTTTCTGTTTCAGGCTCCCTGCTTCTACCAGGGATAGTTTTAAGAGCTTTGTTGTGGAGCTATAGGAATCCTAGGTGCTCTAGTCTATCCACTTCCTCAGTTCTCTCTAGATACAACCCTCACTCTAGGCAGGGACAGCCCCATCATCTTTGTTTGTGCCTGACTCTAGCTGAGAGGCACCAGGACTCACTTGGATGCTCAAGACTCTAGGCCAGAGGAAGTAGACAAAATAGGCAAAGCCAACCATAAGCCTAGGCAATATGGAGCTAGGGGCTGTTGGCTATGAGGCTCAGCTTCTGTTTTTATTCTTTAAACAGGACTGACCCTCAGTCTTCGGGCTTCCCAAGTGGTCCAGTGAGTGGTAAAGGATCCTCCTGCCAATGCAGGAGACCCAGGAGATGTGAGTGCAATCCCTGGGTCAGAAAGATCCCCTGGAAGAGGAAATGGCAATCCACTCCAGTATTCTTGCCTAGAGAATCCCATGGACAGAGAAGCCTGACAGGCTACAGTCTATGGTGTAGCAAAGAGTTGAGTGTGACTGCAGATGATGAGCATGACTCTCAGGCTTTACAGCAGAGAGAAAAATCTCAAAGGAGGCAAATTTCCTGGTGGATAACGAGCCTTGTGATCTTTAAGGAAATGACACCAAAGAAGGACATACTACTCATCTCAGTCTTCACTTTCCTCCTCAACAAAGTTAAATTTATACCAAAGTTCCCCCAAGTATATATATTAAAAAGGAGCCTGGTACCCAGAGCCTGTTTGCCTTAGAGCACGTCATGGATTCTCATAATTTATACCCCTAAATGCTCCTCACTTACCTGGTTCACCAGAGGAACAAGTAGGATGGAGGCTGAAGTAGCTTACAGGGTGCTGCTAATGGGGACAGTGGCCTTTTATAGAAGGAATAAAGGTCCATCTTAGGGAGGAGCTGCTCTCTTTGAGATGTCCTAATTCATTCCCACACAAGTCCAGTTCCACCTCCATCTCCACCTTGTCACTTCCTTACCCACCCACCTGAGATTGCATTAGCAGTTCCCAAATCTGGGCTAGTATCAACCCCACCTGCCAGAGACCTCTTTGCTGTTCAACAAGGTATGAAGCATAATGTACTGATTATGAATTATCAACTTTAATTGAAGTTGAGTGGAGTGTGTGCAGGGACACCAGAGACCAAATGTTGATAAATCATGAAATCAGATCTTTAGAAAGAACCCTGAAGATCATCTAGTCAAACTGTCTTTTTAAAACTTTTTTCTTATTTAAGATTCCAGTCAAGGTGTCACCCATGCTATTATTAACTCTTGGAATGGATAATGATTGCAGAGGCTCTTTTATCTCTTTACTTGAGTCTGTTTATGAGACCATAGTGTGTGCCTGTGTGTGTGCTAAGCCACTCAGTCGTGTCCAACTCTTTGTGACCCCATGCAGTGTAGCCTACCAGTCTCCTCTGTCCATGGAATTCCCCAGGAAAGGATACTGGAGTTGGTTGCCATGCCCTTCTCCAGGGGATCTTCCTGATCTAGGGATCGAATCTGGGTTTCCTGCATTGCAAGTGGATTCTTTACTGTCTGAAACCTTAGTGACCATTCATAAATGCAGCTTTCACTCAACCAGTATTTAACCTTGGAAAGAAATCCAAGCTCTTTCTAGCATGGTATTCAGAGTTCCTCATAATCTGGCCTTTGGCCACTCTACAACCACATCTGTTTACTCCCTATTCTTCTTTGTGCTCAACCAGTAATTAACTTCATAAACATTTCTGAATATATCATACTATTTCATATATATATTTTGGAATATGTTTTGTTGTTATCTGCTTGGAAAATTGCTATTCATTTTTGAAGCTTACCTTTCATATTCTGTAGGAAATCTTTCCTGAATTACTTAAGAGAGAGATATAATTTTATCTCTTATTTGTATTAATCACACACTATCATAGCCTTTTAAAATTGTCTTACTATGTAATTAATATTAATAAAATTAGAAAATATAGATAAATATAGAAAGGTTAATGAAAATGCATGTACTCTTATTGCCCAGAAATAGCTGCTGTTAGTTATATGATGGATATCCATTCATACACACACGTATTTATTTGTCCATGTGCCTTTGTCACTTCCAGGCTATGAACTCCTTAGAACAGAGAACAGGCTTTATATAAGCTCTGTGTCATTTGCAGACACACCACATTGGTTGGCACATAAAGGTCCCCATAGATGTCTGTCAAATTGAATTGAAAGAGGAGTAAAGCTCATGACTGCAGTATCTGCACTGATCACTTCTGTTTTTTCACAGGTTAGGGTCTGCCTTCTCTCTTCCTCTGTTCTCTTCAGAGGACATGATTTTCCCTGGATATAAACTAAATCTTAACTAAATCTTCCTTTACACTAGGAATCGTCCCTGAAGACTTTACACTCCGTCTGTTGGAAATGTGTAGCACAAGTCTCACTGAAGCTGGGTGAAGTGACATAGACTTACAGCTTACACATTATGATCATCAGGGATTGGGAAGGAGTGGTAGCAACTATTGGGAAATGATAAATTATATGATTCCAAATTCAACCATTATTAGGCTGCATGCTTTGTTCTAAGTGTTACTCAGAGAGCTGCAGAGTCAGTATCCATTCTGTGGCCATGTTTCCTCTGGATGCCTGATTTGGGCCAGGTTGTCACGCTTCATCAGAGGTGTGACCGAGACTGTGGAATTGCAGGGGAGGTGGAATTTGTTGAGGGCTAATTTCCTGTAGGAGCTGGCTGTCACCACAGAGGGAAGAACGCATTGTGGGTGAAACATGTTTTTGGGGCCCCTGCAGGAGGGGTTGGCAAGCTTTTCTGTATTAAAATTATTAATTTAATAATTAATAATTATTAAATTATTAGGATCAGGTATTAAATATTATAGGCTTGTAGACCAGGTGGACTTTGTTGCAACTACTCACCTCTGTTCTTGTAGCGTGAAAGCATCATAGATGATGTGTAAACAGATCAGCATGGCTGTGTTTCAGTAAAACCTATTGACTGACTTGACCCTTAAATTTCATAATTTCACATGTGACATATTTTTTTTTCCCAATCCTTAAGGGTATAGAAAGCATTCTTGGCTGTGTGCCATTTTTAACAAATCGATGATGCCCTATGTATGGCCTGTGGGCTGTAGTTTGCCTCCTGCTGGCCCTGTTCTGTATTTACTTGCCAAGAAAGGAGAGGAGAATTATTCACAGGAGATGAGAAACTAAAGGGAAGAGAAGGTCTGGGAAGTGTGGGACGTCAGAACCACAAACAGTTGGGAGAGAAAAGTGTGTATGTCTGTGAAAATCAGCATACATGAGGTGGCAGGAAGGGGAAAAAGTGACTGTTCAAGGGTGGTAAATTTTGACTTGATATTAGGGGTAAACTTTTAACATCTGTGTTGGCTGAAAGTGCAGTGAGCTTTTTACAAAGTAACTGTATTTATTGTCAGGGGTATTAAAGGAACTTTCATGTATCATGTAGCAGTTTTAATCCTTTCAGTACTTTATTTCCTGATTTTCCTCCAAAATCAACAACTGGTGTTTGATGAGCTTTACTTCTCAGTTTATTGTCATGAGAAAACAAGCATGTTGAGTGTGCCTTTTGGCCTCTTGTCTACCTTTTGAGAATTACTAATGTCAGAGTTGGAATGATTGTCACAGAAGTCCTTTCTAAAACTGAGATTTGTGATTTTACCAGAGCATGTTCTTTACATTAACAGGGTGGGCATGAAGTCCTGTTCCCCAGTCCACCATCAGTTTGGTTCTTGGTTTTCCCCTTGGAGGTGACAGGATTCAGGAGAAGAGATTTCTTCTTCTTCTTTTTTTTTGCATTTCAAAAAATTTTAGAACTGTTTTATTTTTTAAAATATAAATTTATTTATCTTAATTGGAGGCTAATTACTTTACAATATTGTATTGGTTTTGCCATACATTGACATGAATCCGCCACAGACCTATTATCTGCTGTGCCCTTATGTACTTCATTCTGTCAATCCTCACAACAACCATATGATGTGGGTAATCTTACCTCCATTTTTCAGATGAAAAAACTGAAGTTCAAAAACAAAACTTGTTTCTAGTCACTCAGTTATTGAGAAGGAGGATTCAAACTCAAATTTTTTTTTCTTCTCTTGGAAAAGAAAGGGTGTGAAGGACAGTTCATGAGGACTCTAATTTTAACAAAACAAAACAACCAATAAACAAATAAGACTGGTGAGGATAAATAGCTCCTTTCCACCCCTGTTCAGTCACATTTTCACCCTTGTCTGCAAGGCGCACTGTTCCTATAGCGCCATCTGCTGAGTCTGATGGAAATGCTAGGGAAAGCCTCGTCCTTTTACCTTCAAATCCTCAAGTAATTTCTGAGTGTTCTTTAAAGTTTAGTGTCTTTGAAAGAGGAGACTGTGTAAAGACATGGGAATAACTGCAGAGAGTGTTTCTGGTCTTGATTAGGGGATAAATGGAATCAAAAGAAGTTAGCTGTAATATAAAACTGGCCAGGAAGCCTTTCCCCTCATATTCTCCCTAGGTACAGGGCTAATTTCTTCCTTATCTCAAAAGAATAAACAATGGATCTTGTATAATTTTATAGCTTTGTATGATATGTTGATCTATTTTAAGCTCCAGTCCCAGGCCCTGGAATATATCTGCTTGAGGACTGGCCTTCCTTTTCCTATTCTGTCTCAGTATTCTCTCTTTTTTTGGCCACCTGATGTGAAGACCTGACTCATTGGAAAAGACCCTGATGCTGGGAAAGATTATGAGATGGTTGGATGGCGTCACCAACTTGATGGACATGAATTTGAGCAAGCTCTGGGAGTTCGTGATAGACAGGGAAGCCTGGTGTGCTGCAGTCCATGGGGTTGCAAAGAGTTGGACACGACTGAGAGACTGAACTGATTCTCACTTTTCTCCTTGAAGTGCTGACAAATGCCCCATATACTGGGAATCTAGTGCTCATTCTTACTTGTATCCTTTTATTTATTCTGTCAATATCTTTCACTAGTGTGTTTCTATCTCTTTAACTTGCTATTTGATTCTCTTATTGACATGGCCATTTATAGCTTAAGGACCCCTTAGTTCCTAAATATGTGAGGCTTTCTGCATGTACACCTAGTCCATCAATGTGGGCAGGTGAAGGAGGGTGATTGGGAGTGCTCCCTAGGGATTCTCCAGGTGTTACAGAGGTGGCACAAAAAACCTGCTAGCATGGGAGACAGCAAAGGGATTGTTGGAACTTCATGTGTGGGAGGGGGTAAGCTAAGACCTTGGTTGTTGGGAGTGAGATCCGGAACCTTTGTCTTTTAGTGTGTGTGTGTGTGTGTGTGTTAGTGGGGGTGGAGGAGGGGCATGGGGATGGGGAAGGGCAGAGGAAGGAGAGGGCTGGAAGAACAGAGGAAATGTAGTGAATCTTTTGAGTGTGAAGCTGATTGGGCCTTACTTTCCTTTCTGACCTTTTCTCTTTTTACTTGCCCTCTCCTCGTAGACTCTGCTGCTTAGAATCGGAAGCCCCACTGCTTCCTTGTTATTCTCCAGAACCTTCAGGCACACTCTTCCCTTAGGAATTTTATTTTAAGAATGTCTTCCCTCAGCCTCCATTTGGCTTAATCTTTTATCTCCTTCAAGTCTTTGTTGAAATATTACCGCCTCATAAGGCGTCCCCTGCTTGTTCTATGCAATCCAAATGTCTAACATACTATATTATGGTTGGCTTATTTATTGTGTAGTGTTTTGAGCAGAGGGGAGGCATGATCTGATTCACTGCTGTGTTACTTGACAGTAGGGAGATGAGGTCGAATCAGGAAGGTCAGTGAGGTGAGAGATGAGGGAGTGGGAGTACCCGTCTTCTGGCTTGGATGACTGTGTTGTTATCATACACACTGAGAAAAGCAATGCATGAGAAAGGGAGGGCTTGAGATAGGAGACGATGAATTGTCATCTAAGTTATCTCCATCATCTTATTCTTCCCACCCATTCATAACTCTGCTTTCTAAGAGAGCAGTGAGCACTCCCTGTCTCTGACTTCCTTATCTTCTATTTACTTGTCAACCCTTTATGACCTAAGTTTCAGGATATTTTGAAGGCTCATCTTCAAGTCCTGTAAATGCTTTCGTTCTGCAAAGTTCCATCCTTAGTTCTCAGCCTGTCTGGATCAATTTTTTTTTAACCACTTACAAAGTTAGATAATGGATAATGAATGAGGCAAGACAGAATATTTATGCTTTTTATTGGCAACTTTTATGCAGTTAGACAGTCTGAAACCAAACACTTGAAACCTCTGTCTATAAACTCAAGATATTGCAGTCATAGTGATCTGATGAGGCTGTAAGACCTAATAGGTCAGCTTTGAGTCACATGTAATATCAGACTTGGCAGAAACTTCAAAACTTGAGTGCTCATATTTAACTCTTATTGAATCCTGCAGTTGATGGTCTTCCACCTCTGTTAGATTCAGACTGATCACTGGTATCAAATTAAGTTTATAACTTATTCTTGAGTTCAGTTCAGTTCATTTCAGTCACTCAGTCCTGTCCAACTCTTTGCGACCCCATGAACTGCAGCACTCCAGGCCTCCCTGTCCATCACCAACTGCTGGAGTCTACCCAAACCCATGTCCATTGAATTGGTGATGCCATCCAACCATCTCATCCTCTGCCGTCCCCTTCTCCTCCTGCCCTCAATCTTTCCCAGCATCAGGGTCTTTTCCAATGAGTCAGCTCTTTGCATCAGGTGGCCAAAGTATTGCTGTTTCAGTTTCAACATCAGTCCTTCCAATGAATACCCAGGACTGATCTCCTTTAGAAGGGACTGGTTGGATCTCCCTGAAGTCCAAGGGACTCTCAAAAGTCTTCTCCAACACCACAGTTCAAAAGCATCAATACTTTAGTGCTCAGCTTTCTTTGTAGTCCAACTCTCACATCCATACATGACCACTGAAAAAACCATAGCCTTGACTAGACAGACCTTTGTTGACAAAGTAATGTCTCTGCTTTTTAATATGCTGTCTAGGTTGGTCATGACTTTCCTTCCAAGGAGTAAATGTCTTGTAATTTCATGGCTGCAATCACCATCTGCAGTGATTTTGGTGCCGCCCCCCCCAATAAAGTCAGCCACTGTTTCCACTGTTTCCGCATCTATTTGCCATGAAGTGATGGGAGTGGATGCTATGATCTTAGTATACTGAATGTTGAGCTTTAAGCCAACTTTTTCACTCTCCTCTTTCACTTTCATCAAGAGGCTAAAGTTCTTCACTTTCTGCCATAAGGGTGGTGTCATCTGAATATCTGAGGTTATTGATATTTCGTGAGTACCTAAAATGAAATCCTTGCCTTCCTGTCTTACCTGTTGATCTGAACTCTGAATGATTAGAAGCAGATCCTAAGTGATCAAGCCTAAGCTTGTTGTACTTTTAATCCCAAATTTCAGTGACTGGAATCAAGGCTTAATGTTCTGTTCTATTATGTTCAGGCATCTGTAGTCATATTTAGCACTTCTGTAACTACGATGTTTGTAGTTACAACCCAGACGTTTGCCTTTGTCTCTACTAATGGCTGTCTGTATGTGATTAGACCCAAATTGACCTTGGTTTGACTTGTCTGTCTTCTGAGTGTACTATCTCCTGCCTAATTATTACTGTGCCTAAATTTTTCATGGAAATAACTTGTTGTATACATTGTTCTTTTGGTGTTGGATTCTGGCTGCTCTAACATTTATTTATGGCTAGACCCTGAATTTCTAACATTGTCTTCAGAAATGTTCATGAATGGATCTTTTGGGGAGTTATTTTTTTGGTTCTGTTTGTCCATGGCCCCTACTCAC
Source organism: Capricornis sumatraensis (assembly GCF_032405125.1). Lineage (NCBI taxonomy): Eukaryota > Metazoa > Chordata > Mammalia > Artiodactyla > Bovidae > Capricornis > Capricornis sumatraensis. Next base: position 119,677,649 of record NC_091070.1, on the reverse strand, counting down.
ATTGTCTATAGGTTTATGTTGACTCTTTGAGTCTCCTTTACCACCGCTATGGAGAAGGAAATGGCAACCCACTCCAGTATTCTTGCCTGGGAAATCCCATGGACAGAGGAGCCTGGCAGTTTAGACTGAGCACGTCACACCATAAGGAGATGCACTGTGGACACCTGAAATGCCTCTGAAACCATTTCATTGTTTGGTAACACTGAGGTGGACTATGGGAAGTAAGTGACTGTCTATCCAGTCTCCTGGTTGTCCATTGTCACTGGACTGAGTAAAATTAGATTACTACTGTTTGTTTGTACTAAATCTAGACTGCAGAGGTGAGAAGTGTCTGGAGCTCTCTCTTAAATGACTGTGGCTGGATCCATGTCTTCTTGTATCGGGCCCTGTATTGGGCCCAGATTCTCTGTGTATATATTCAAACTGCCCATGGACAGATGTTTGTCTTGAGGATCTAGCACTATTTTATGATTGTCTGGGACTAGAACCTTGTTTCTTATTTTGTCATATTTTGATTGTGATCAGCCCTGGGATTTCTTTGGAAGGAATGATGCTAAAGCTGAAATTCCAGTACTTTGGCCGCCTCATGTGAAGAGTTGACTCATTGGAAAAGACTCTGATGCTGGATTGGGGGCAGGAGGAGAAGGGGACGACTGAGGATGAGATGGCTGGATGGCATCACTGACTTTATGGATGTGAGTTTGAGTGAACTCCGGGGGTTGATGATGGACAGGGAGGCCTGGTGTGCTGTGATTCATGGGGTCACAAAGAGTCGGACACGACTGAGCGACTGAACTGAACTGATTGTTTATGACTATACTCAGACTATTCATGACTTGATGCTGACTGTCTATCTCAGTTTTCTGATTGTCTTTCACTGTCACTAGATTGACTGTACCTGGGCACCACTGTGTACTTATACTGACTCTAGCCTCTGTAGGTAAACATTGGCCATGAGATGATCCTGAATGTCTGGAACTCTTTCCTGACTAGCCATGCTTGGATACATATCCTCTTATTGCTGACCCAGATTTTCTTGCATAGACCCAATCTATCCAGGACTAGTTTTGGGGCTTGTTGAGATCTTGACTGTCTATGGTTGTTTCCTCTTTGACCATGGTTAGACTGTTGTTTTTCTCTTGTGCTGGATCCCTGTTGCCTATGGCTATCTTTAGACTGGTCATGCATGGATATGGACTATTCTTCTGAATCTTCTGATTGTTCTTTACTGTCACTGGACTGACTCTAGCTGTACCCACTGACAAATTGATGGCATGCCAAGGTACTGGGTTTGACTCCCTAGTAGATGTGTAGAGATATATGGAGAAAAGCAAAAGGTAGAATTGTAGAATTAAATTGTAGAATTGACCTTTAGCAGTCAAGCAGAGCCCGCCAAGCAGACCCAGAAGTAGTGATAATGAGGCAAGAGAAACCCATGAGAATATGGTGTCATGGAATACAAGAGGATTCAAGAGGAAGAGGTCAACTGTGCTAAATGCTGCTAAGATATCAAGCAGTAAAAATGAACATTCAGTTTGGCACATGAATATTATCCAGATGCCTTTTTTGAATTTCAAGGTGTTTGTAGGCTTCAAACTTAACATGACCAAACCAGAGGGAACATAAAAGGGACCATTGTCTATCAACTTAGAGTCAGTTGTTAGAAGTCATTCTCCATTCATCTTTTCCTCATCTTTGGTGTACAGCAGCAAATGTGATTGACTTCCCTTCAAAATACCCTCCACTTATCTCTTTTTTCCATCTTTACTGCCACTAGCCTAGTCCCAGACCACTGTTTCAACTATACAGTGAAATTAATGTCCTTCTTTCTTACTACTTTGTCCCACAATCTACTTTCAACACAGTAATAGCCTAAAGTTTAAAAATGTAAACCAAAATGTCGCTTTCCTGTTTAAAATACTGCAAGAACTCTTTTTCATACTTAATTGAAAGCTTTTTACTACTATTCTCTTTGTGATTGGACCCCCATCTGCCTCTCTGTTCTCATTTTGTACCTCTATTCTCCCTTCTTTCATCACGCTAAACATACACTGAGCTTTCATCTCAGAAGAGTATCATGTCTTTTCAGATGTACCTTCCTGAAGACTTTGTTCTCTGACTTGGTTATTGATTCTTTGTTCTCCACATAGCTGACTTCTATTTGTAATTCTGTTCTCTGCTCAAAGAGTCCTCCTCAGAGTAACTCTCCTTCCTGCCTAGATTCTCTGATACATTTATTTTCTTTACAGTACTACCATTTGAAATTCCTGTAGTGTCTATCACCCCCTATAGAATGTATAAGCTTTTTGAGAGAGTGATTTTCTCTGTTTTGCCATCTGCAGTGAACCCAGAGCCTAGTATAGAACCTGGATCAGAGTAGGCACTTATTTATATCTGTTGCAAAAGTGAACACATGAATATATTCATCTATGTAGAGTCTCCTTCCTTCATTTTTCCTTAGCACATGTTCATATTGCGTCCTTTGCACACTTAGCACATTGTTCTACATATAGTATGTAATGTACTAAATTGTAGTTAACATTTTATGGAATTGTCTCATATGTGGAAAGTGATCTTTGTGAGGATGGTTTATTGATTTTTGTATCTCCCACAGCTTATTCATCTTTGTGTCTCCAACAGGTATGAAAGTACCTAGTCAATGGTAGAACTCAATAAATACTACCTGAATAAATGGAGTCATTGAATTATAATCAGATGAATTGAATTAGAATTTAGCCATTATTAATGTAGATAATAGACAGTCATGGGATTGGTCTCCTGAAATAAGCTTCTATCTTACTAAAGATTTATCTAAATTTTCATATATCCCAACTGTGAAGAAAGCTGAGCACCGAAGAATTGATGCTTTTGAACTGTGGTGTTGCAGAAGACTCTTGAGAGTCCCTTGGACTGCAAGGAGATCCAACCAGTCCATCCTAAAGGAGATCAGCCCTGGGATTTCTTTGGAAGGTAAGATGCTAAAGCTGAAACTCCAGTACTTTGGCCACCTCATGCAAAGAGTTGACTCATTGGAAAAGACTCTGATGCTGGGAGGGATTGGGGGCAGGAGGAGAAGGGGACGACAGAGGGTGAGATGGCTGGATGGCATCACTGACTCAATGGACATGAGTTTGAATGAACTCCGGGAGTTATTGATGGACAGGGAGGCCTGGCGTGCTGAGATTCATGGGGTCACAAAGAGTCGGACATGACTGGGTGACTGAACTGAACTGAACTGAACTAAAGGTTTTAGTGGGACATAAGAGTTTCTCGCATCTTTAGATTCAACAGTGCAGGAGGCAGTCTGACTCATCTGATCCACAGGAAGAGCTGTATGATATTTAGATAAAGCCCTGGAAGACAGGGCTTCCCAGGTAGCACAGTGGTAAAGAATCCACCTGCCAATACAGAAGACACAAGAGATATCGGTTTGATCTCTGGGTCAGGAAGATCCCCTGGAGGAGGAAATGGCAACCCACTCCAGTATTCTTGCCTTAGAAACTCCATGGGGTCACAAAAGAGTCAGCAACTGGGCACAAACACACACTCTGAAGACAGCAGAGACTATCAGTGATGCTGACTCTCTTTTGGCCTCACATGTCTTAGGGCTGTATAGTACAGCTCTGCAAGGAGAGTAAAGGGTAATCTCCAAAAAGACTCATTTCTGTCATCAGTTTGCTCTCTATACAAAATGTCATGCTAATAGGGAGCCTAAAATAAAGAAAAAACAGAAAGCCAAGCTTCCAGTGGTATTATGCTTTAGAGCACATTCCTAGATTTCCACCTTGGGTAATATTAAGTAGGAATAGTTGTATACATTTTTTCTTACATAGTTTGCCAAAGGAGTTGGCAGGGTGCTAAAGGAGTTGGCAGGATGTGGCCTGAAGGAGTTGGCAGGTTGCTGAAGGTCAGGAGAGTGGCCAATTTATAGCAGCTAAAGCTTCATACTTAGGAGGACTTATCCTTTATGAGATGGTCTGATTCATATGGTGAAATATATATTTGGGCTTAGTTGCCTCATGGTATGTGGGAATCTTCCCAAACCAGAGATTGAATCCATGTCCCGTGCATTGGCAGGTGGATTCTTAACCATTGGATCACCAGAGAAGCCCCTCATAGCTTCTTTAAGTACTCGTTTCTGCTAATACTCACAACTTCCAGGTTTAGATTAGTACTAGTGCCATCTACAAGACATTTTTACAGAAAGATTTCTTTGGAAATCACACGTTCCTTGTATACATCTATCATCCCTTATACATCCTTGTGTCTGCCATTGTGACTTAACAAATGCTTGATGTAATTTGCTGAAGAGTAGAGATCCTTGAACTGAGAATGAAAGAATATGCATGTGAAGAGGTCCAAGAGAGGTCAAGAGTGTCAAAGAGTATGCCCAGCTAGGATTCCATGTGACCTGGTTGGTTACTGTGAATTCCATCTCTGAGTATTGAAGAAACCTGCCTATGAGATTAGTGAGTCACTCACTTCATGGGAAATAGATAGGGAAACAGTGGAAACAGTATCAGACTTTATATTTTTGGGCTCCAAAATCACTGCAGATGGTGACTGCAGCCATGAAATTAAAAGATGCTTACTCCTTGGAAGAAAAGTTATGACCAACCTAGATAGCATATTCAAAAGCAGAAATTACTTTGCCGACTAAGGTCCGTCTAATCAAGGCTATGGTTTTTCCAGTAGTCATGTTTGGATGTGAGAGTTGGACTGTGAAGAAGGCTGAGCGCCAAAGAATTGATGCTTTTGAACTGTGGTGTTGGAGAAGACTCTTGAGAGTCCCATGGACTGCAAGGAGATCCAACCAGTCCATTCTGAAGGAGATCAGCCCTGGGATTTCTTTGGAAGGAATGATGCTAAAGCTGAAACTCCAGTACTTTGGCCACCTCATGCGAAGAGTTGACTCATTGGAAAAGACTCTGATGCTGGGAGGGATTGGGGGCAGGAGGAGAAGGGGACAACAGAGGATGAGGTGGCTGGATGGCATCACTGACTCGATGGATGTGAGTCTCAGTGAACTCCGGGAGTTGGTGATGGACAGGGAGGCCTGGCGTGCTGCGATTCATGGGGTCGCAAAGAGTCGGACACGACTGAGCGACTGAACTGATCTGAATAGTAGTTTTTGAAGCACTGTGGTAAATAGGACAGAAAGAACATTGTAGAAGGAAAAATTTAGTTATGTCCTCCTGAGTTGGGAGGAGGGTCTGTTTCTCTCAGGGCTACCCGATGGCTCAGTTGGTAATCCACCTGCAATGCAGGACACCCCAGTTTGATTCCTGCCTGCTCCAGTATTCTGGCCTGGAGAATTCCATGGACTGTATAGAGTTGGAGATGACTGAGCGACTTTCACTTTCTATTTCTCTCTCTTTCCCTAGTGGCTCAAACAGGAAAGAATCTGTCTGCAATGCAGGAGACCTAGGTTCAGTCCCTGGGTTGGAAAGCTCCCTTGGAGAAGAAAATGGCAACCCACTGCAGTACTCTTGCCTGGCAGGCTACAGTCCATGGGGTCACAAAGAGTTAAACAATGACTGAGTGACTTTCACTTTTTTCACTCTGAAGTACTGTGGTAAATGGGACAGAGAGGACATTGTAGGTGGGAAAATTTAGTTATATCATCCTAAGTTGGAAGGACAGTCTATTTTTCTCTCTTTTATCATTGTTGTTACTCTGGAATATTAGGCATAGACCATATATAGTGTTTTTACTGCTACAAAAACATCACTGACTCTTTGGGGACACATTCAGCCTTGCACTTCATTTTTCTAGACCATTATTTCTCACTGACTAATGATTCATTCTCCACTTGGTACTTAGATGTCCCTGTTTTCTCAAACCTAAGAAGTTCAAACTGATTCCTTATAACATATAATGAGAAGTATCTTTTCTTCTGTTACCTTTTGTTGTATCAGTAATATCATCATCGTCAGGCTATGAGCTTCTATCATCATTCTTCATTTCTCACCTTTTTTTAAACCTGCATCCTGAGATAACCACCACATCCTATCCTGTTAGTCCTACACCAGACTTTTCTTCTAGACCCAGCTCTGCTCTGTCTTCAGCACTGCTAGTTTTATTTTGACCCTGGTCACCTTGCATCTTGACCTTTACAGCAGCTTTGCAATCAGTCTTTCTCTACCACCTGGATATCTCCCTGCTACTCCTTCTATACTGCTGCCCAGTTCATCTTCCTATAAATAAATCTTATCATGTCATTTTCCTGCTTTAAAGCTCATGGTGTCTCTCTTTGGCCTATAGAATAATTTCAAATTATTTGAAATTTGGACCCACAAGCCTCCTTGAAATTGGATAGGAATCCACTTTTTTAGCTTGTTCTCCTACCACCGTCTCTTATGGGATTGTCCTTTTGAATGTTAAAATTGTTCTTGATCACACCCTCACTCTTAATCTCATGTCATTGCCTATGCTATTTTTTCTGCTGCATATATTCTCTGTCCAACAAGTTCTCCTGTATATACTGTAAGATCTGCCTGAAATGCCATCACATATGCTTTCTGTGACTTCCTCTGAGGCCATGGACTTTACGATCCTATGGATCCCACCAGGCTCCTCTTGCCTTGGGATTTCCAAGGCAATAATAATGAAGTGGGTTGCCATTCCCTTCTCCAGGGGATTTTGCTGACCCAGGGGTTGAACCTGGGTCTCCTGCATTGCAGGCAGATTCTTTATCGTCTGAGCCAAAAGTTAAGCTACAGTATTCAGGACCATTAAGGAAGGCACACACTGTTCTCTTGGAGGCACCATGTGCAGTAAACTATGAAAGGCTCTGACTCTGAGGTGCTGCACCTAAGACCCTTGTCTAACCAGGATTTCCCAAATGTTTTTTTACTTTGGAATTGTTGTTTTGAAGAAGAATGCATTATTAGTTAGGAAGATAGTAAGGGAAATAGTTCCCTATATTAAACACTCTCTGAAGCATAATAAAAGGACAAAAAAATCAATTTTTTTAAGCATTCACTCCTCTTAATTTCTCCTCTATTTGTGTGTGTGTGCGCTCAGTTATGTCAGCTTTTTTTGTGACCCCATGCGGTGTGGTCTGCCAGGCTCCTCTGTCCATGGAATTTTCCAGTCAAGAATATTGGAGTAGGTTGCCATTTCCTGCTCCAGGGGCTCCTCCTAGCCCAGGGATTGAACTCACATCTACTATGTCTTCTGCGCTGGCAAGTGAATTCTTTACCATTGAGCCACCTGGGAAGCCCCTTCTCAGAAGCTTTTGGCACTTAATGACTCTAGCCACATTGCTGGAAATGTATGAGGTAGCTGAGGCCCTCAGGGGAATGGTGGCAGGCTCTGTCCTTATGATGAAAGAAAGGCATCTGAATCTTGTCGACTCATGGGTTGCTAACAGTTTGCAGGGTGGTTAGCTGGTGTGCTGAAAAACTGTTTCCCTGATTTGTAAGTAGGTGGCCATTTTAATCAGTGACTTGAACAACAAAGTGAATAGATGGCCAATATGTTGTATGTAAGATTCAACACCACTGAAGATATAGACTCAGAAAGAAATGGTGTAAAAATTTAGCAGAGGTCATTCTAATAGTGATAAATGTGATAAATGTGATAAATGTTAAAATCTGAGTTTAGAAATAAAATAGCATCCTTATCTTCAAGATTATTGACCTAGCTTTGCACAAGACTCTGTGTACCACTTTGCATATTATTTGCAATTTTCTGCCCACATAAACTGGGGGAGATTATTCAAAAGGTAGCAGATAATAACAATAGTATAAAAAGTTATCTTGGGCTGTGAACCTCTATAAAACCAGAATAATCACTGAGATACAGTTCCAAAAGTCCTTCAAGTATGACCTTGTGTCATCAATGACACCCTTTTATGTTGAAGCCATAGCATCCTCAAGTAGTGCTGATTTCATGGTGAAGTTTGGCTCAGTCTCTCCATCAGCATTTTAATTCCTTCACCAGCATCTCAGTTTTGAATCATGTTTACCATGTCCTGTAGTTTCCCAGCTCTACTTTAGGATTTTCTGATCAACTGAAGACAAAGCCCTTCACACTGGATCAGATATTTTTAGTGGTATCCCCAGTGGTGGTGAGCATACCAGGGAAGTGATGTGGAACCCAGGCTCTTTCACTACTTCAGGGTGAATTCTCTTCCCTCAGGGATATTCTTTCAAGAGGTTTGGGGCTGTCTTTCTCCTTTCATCAAAACTCTTCATCCTCATTCCTTGGGATCCAACTCTTCTCCCGCTATTTTACATTCCCTCTCTTGGGACCCATTAAGTGCCCATGCACCATGTACCCCTGTCACTCAAGATAACTATCACTGAATTGTGTGTAATTAATATGTGGTGTGGTTATATTTCAACTAAATTTTTAGTGCAATTCTATTTTTAAAAATCTTGTGAGTTAAGTTTATATCTTGGGGTTGACCTAAAAAACACACCCACCACTACTTTTGAGTAGACCAGACCATAAGCCAGCCTAGAACAATGTCGACTGCTAAAGTTTTGGAGTCTGACCCACTGAGTTTGCCTCCAGACTCTTCCGTTTGCAGCTCCATGACCTCAGGCAAGTTATCTAGTGCTTTTGAGTTGGTCTTTTATCTTTGTGTGCATGCTAAGTTGCTTCAGTCTTGGCCGACTTTTTTGCGATCCTATGGACTGTGGCCCTCCAGGCTCCTCTGTCCATGGGATTCTCCAGGCCAGAATTCTGGAGTGGGTTGCCATGCCCTTCTCCAGGGGATCTTCCTGACCCAGGAATCGAGCTCATGACTCTTACGTCTCCTACCTTGGCAGATGGGTTCTTTACTACTAGTGCCACCTGGGAAACCTCTCATCTTTAAGATGGGGATAAAATGCCTGTTTTAAAGGGCTATTGAGAACATTAAATAAGTTAATTCTGTCAAGTATCTGGCACATTTCCTCAAAGTTTAGTGATGTTAAAACTCGTAGCTAATAATTAATTATATAATTATCAGAGTTTAGTTGTCAGCCTAATGTTGACTGTCTTAATTGGGTGAACTTATGTACTTGTATGTGTTTCCAGTAAGAGAAGATCTAAGAATGTAAATGTCTTTTTCAGGACTTTTCCTTTTAGGGGATACTTCCCTGGAGCGCTCAGGGAGCATACTGCAGTGGGTACAGTGTGATCTGGGTGCTGCCCAACCCCCTTTCTGAACTTCAGAAAATCATGGTAGGTTTTCATGTCACTTGGAGTACAACCTTGGGGAAATTGTGACTTGTGAGTAGAGTTCCTCCAAATAGTGCTTTTTCCTTTCTCCAGGGAATCCTATCCACCCAGGGATCGAACTCAGGGCTCCCACATTGCAGGGGGATTCTTTACCAGCTGAGCCACAAGGGAAGCCCTGTCCTCAGAAGAAGATGCTAATAAATCTGTGCCTTAGCTCACATCATCAAAAAAAATCTACAAACTGTAAATGCTGGAGAGGATGTGGAGAAAAGGGAACCCTCTTGCACTGTTGGTGGGAATGTAAATTGATACAGCCACTATGGAGAACAGTATGAATATTCCTTAAAAAAAAAACAAACTAGGAATAAAACTACCATATGACCCAGTGATCCCAGTTCTGGGTATATACCCTGAGAAAACCATAATTCAAAAAGACACATGTATGCCAATGTTCATTTCTACACTATTTACGGTAGCCATGACATGGTAGCAACTTCTATGTCCATAGACAGATAGATGGATAAAGAAGGTATGGTATATATAGACAATGGAATATTACTCAACCATAAAAAGGAATGAATATGAGTCAGTTGAACTGAAGTGAATGAACATAGAACCCATTATACAGAGTGAAGTAAGTCAGAAAGAGAAAACTCATATCATATATTAACGCATATATTTGGAATCTAGAAAAATGGTACTGATGAACCTATTTGTAGGGCAGGAATAGAGGTCCTCACATAGAGAACAGATTTTTTTACACAGTGTGGGAAGGGGAAGGTGGGATGAATTGAGAAAATAGCATTGACATATATATATATATATATATATACTACCATGTGTAAAATGGATAGCTAATGGGAAGCTGCTATATAACACAGGGAGCCCAGCCTGGCACCCTGTGATGAACTAGAGGGTTGGGGGGTAGACAGTGGGAAGGAGGCTCAAGAGGGAGGGGATATATGTGAGTATATATATATATATATATACTCATGGCTGATTTGAGTTATTGTACAGCAGAAGTCAACACATTATAAAGCAATTATTCTCCAATTAAAAATACAAGAAGGAAGGCAGCTGTTCATGTTTTTATGTGGAATCATCCAACTAAATCAGATTCAGAATACTTGAGCTAAAATGGTGCAGACCAAATAAAACACATCTGTAGGCCAGATTTTGCCTTTAGCTGACTAGTAAAACCTCTGATTGGGATGTGATTCAACTTTAAAACTATTAGAAAGTTCCTAGTAAAGTACAGTCATCTATTAAAGTCTTGTTTTCCACCTTTGATATGCTCTATTTACTTAGAAATCCAAGCCAGAAATCTAGTAGAGTTTCTGAGACTTTCCTCTTGCACAATCACCACATTCAGTGTATCCCCCAATCATATTCATTTTGTCTCAGTCATGTCTTTGATATTCAGTTCTGCTTTGCTGTTACTGACCCATAACATAATTTTGCGTAGATTTGCAATGGTCTCCTAGCTAGTCTTCTTGCCACTGATGTCATCCCTTTCATGTCTTGCCACCAAATGATCTTTCAAAATGCAACTGTAATCATATTTTCTATTAAAACCCTTTGTTGGCTCTTCCTATCAGACTGTGGAGACCAAATCCTTTAGGATGGCTTACCAGGGGCCTTTTGATCTGGTTCCTAGGTTTCCAGAATCACCTAATGCTGTGTCCCAACATTCATCTCATATCTTAGCTATGTCGAGCTACTATCGCTTCCTTTACTGCACCTTTATTTATTAATTTATTTCGTCTTTGGGGTTCTGCACAGGATGGTTAACTCCCCTGGAATACTCTCCCATCTAAGTCATCATGGCACATTTCCAGGCATTTGTAGAGATTCAGTGTATGTTTCTTCTAAATTCAAAAGTTTTATCTGAACCAGGTCTTCCTTACCAGTAAATACTGTTAACTAGCACCTTTACTTTCAATCACTACTTCATATTAATAATATATTTTTTAATCTACTTGTCATGCTATTATGGCTTTCCTCCATCATTAGTGATTTCTTAAAGAAACAGATCTGTCTCATTTTTGTAACTCTAATATTTAGTATAGAGACTAACAATTAAATTATTAATAATTTCCTTGAATCCTCCTGATGAAAGAATGAAGTAATGTTCATCAGGAGCCAACCAACAACCCATATTATCTAGATTCTGATTAGTCTAATCCTTATTCTCAGCTTTCTGTTTGAAGATGTGTGGAAGTATGTTTGTCTAGAGCCAGACATCCATTGACATGTACTTAGCCAAACCTTCCCTCACATGACAGGCTGGGAGAGGTGCTGAAAAGAGGAACAAATTTTTGGAAGGGAAGAGCAATGAAAATTGATGGCTATATGGGCCCACAAAGAGCTAGGGACTATTTTGTTCATTTTCATATGAAGCTATATAGATAAGTCTTTTGTTAAATTAAAACTGCAGTCTTATTGCCAAGAGTTGTCACTTTGGTAATAGCATATGATATGATTGTAATTTACTCATTTTCTTCTCATGTCTCCTAGTCCCCTGAATGTTAACATCTTAGCAGTAAGTGGTCATCTTGGTGGTATGATTTCTTAACTGCTTAGAACCTGAAATGGCACCATTAGTCAATGATTGATGCTTTTGTACATTTTAATGGTATATTTTCTAGAATCAAGAAGAGACTCTGCTTGGATTATGATAAGCTTTTATTTTGAGAATTTTAGGTTCAACTGATTTTCTACTAAAGTTTTACTGCCAAGGAGGGAAAAAGGCATTGCTGAGTGAATGTGAAAATTTGCCCTCTCTTTTTAGACTCTAAAACTAGAGCCGTGAGCTGTATTTTTAGAGGAAAATAGGAAAGGAAACTTGCTTAATCTGGATCCATTGTGTGTCAGAAATGCTGCTAGCCAGTATGTTGTAGTAGATGGGGCCTGGGCTTTGAGGCTTTATCATTCAGTCCATCAGTTCAGTTCAGTTCAGTCACTCAGTCGTGTCCGACTCTTTGTGACCCCGTGAATCACAGCATGCCAGGCCTCCCTGTCCATCACCAACTCCTGGAGTTCACTCAAACTCATGTCCAGAGTTCACTCAAACTTATGTCCATCAAGTCGGTGATGCCATCCAGCCATCTCATCCTCTGTCATCCCCTTCTTCTCCTGTCCCCAATCCTTCCCAGCATCAGGGTCTTTTCCAATGAGTCAACTCTTCACATGAGATGGCCAAAGTATTGGAGATTCAGCTTCAACATCAGTCCTTCCAATGAACACCCAGGGCTGATCTCCTTTAGGATGGACTGGTTGGATCTCCTTGCCAGTCCAAGGGACTCTCAAGAGTCTTCTCCAACACCACAGTTCAAAAGCATCAGTTCTTTGGCACTCAGCCTTCTTCACAGTCCAACTCTCATATCCATACATGACCACTGGAAAAACCATAGCCTTGACTAGACGGACCTTTGTTGACAAAGTAATGTCTCTGCTTTTCAATATACTGTCTAGGTTGGTCATAACTTTCCTACCAAGGAGTAAGCGTCTTTTAATTTCATGGCTGCAGTCACCATCTGCAGTGATTTTGGAGCCCCCCCAAAATAAAGTCTGACACTGTTTCCACTGTTTCCCTGTCTATTTCCCATGAAGTGACAGGACCAGATGCCATGATCTTCGTTTTCTGATTGTTGAGCTTAAGCCAACTTTTTCACTCTCCTCTTTCACTTTCATCAAGAGGCTTTTTTGTTCCTCTTACCTGTAGGTAAATTATTGTTGATGTCTTTGCTCATCAGTTTTATAATTTGTAAAGGGTAAATTATAATCCTTTTCTTTACTATATTGTGAGTAAGGTGATGTGTAGTGAGAAATCAATAAAGTTCCACTCTCTTTTTATACGGTAGAAAAAATAACACTGTAATTCAATATTTTGAGTAAGGTCAACTTATAGAAGTTTACTACCAGTGAAGTAGAATGTTGCTAGCTGTGGATGAATTTTTTTTTTTTAATTTATGTATTTGACAGGTAACATTATATTAGTTTCAGATTTACAACCTAATTCAGTATTTTGTATACATTGCAAACTGTTTACTTCAATAAGTCTGCTTAACATCCATCACCATATATAGTAAATGTTTTTTCTTGTGATGGGAACTTTAAAGATTTACTCTTTTAGTACTTTCAAATATGCAACACAATATTATTAACTATAGCCACTATACTGTGCATTATGTCCCCTTGACTTATTTATTTTACAACTGAAGAAGTTTTGGCATCCAGTACCCATTTCGACCACCCTGAAACCTCCACCAGCCACCAGTGTGTTCTCTATATCTGTGAGCTTGTTTTCTCTTTTTTTAATTTATTTCTTTTATATTCCACCTGTAAGAGAGATCATGTGGTATTTGTCTTCCTCTGTCTGACTTAGTTCCCTTAGCATAATGCCCTCAAGGTCCATCCATGTTGTTGCAGATGTCAAGATTTCATTCCTTTTTAATGGCTGAATAATATTCCATTGTGTGTATATATGTCACATTTTCCGTATTCATTTATCTACTGATGGACATTCATGTTGTTTCCAGATCATGGTTATTATAAGTAATGCTGCAGTGAATATGTGGATTCATATGGAGTATATCTTTTTGAGTTACTGTTTTTGTTTTCTTTGGATAAATACCCCAAAGTGGACTTGCTGGATTATTGTTGTTGTTCAGTCGCTAAGTTGTGTCTGACTCTTTGTGACCCCGTGGACTGCAGCATGCCAGGCTTCCCTGTCCTTCACTATCTGGAAGTGATAGTGATTAGATTATATATAGTTCTAACTAGATTATATATAGTTCTAATTTTACTTTTTTGAGGTACCTCCACACTGTTTTACATAGTGACTGTACTGATTTACTTTCCCACCAGCAGTGCATAAGGGTTCTTTTCTCCCCCTTATTCTCACCAACACTTGTTATCTCTTATCTTTTTGATAATAGCCATTCTAGCAAGTCTGAGGTGATGTCTCACTGTGGTTTTGATTTGCATTTTCCTCATTAGTTGTGTTGATGGTCTTTTCATGCATCTGTTGGCCATCTATATGTCTTCTTTGAAAAACTTTCTATTGAGATCTGCTTGTTTTTTAAGAATTAGTTTTTTGTTCTTGTTTTTGTTTTTGCTATTGAGTTGTATGAATTCTTCATACACTACTTTGGATATTAACTCCTTATCAGATATATGACTTGCAAGTATTTTCTCCTACTCAGTGTGCTGCCTTGGATGAATCTTGACTTTAAGCTGATGGTATTCAAACTTAACTTCTTTCCTTGAGTTCCTTAGATTTCACGTTTGAGCCTACACAGATTATCTAATTGTATTCCAAGTTTCTGCATATTCCTTTAACTACAGGAAGCTGACCTCTCATCCATATATTCTAATTGAGGAATTCACTTAAATTCTTTACCTTTAAAATTTTTATCGTAGAAAAAATTGACAAACTGTAGTGGTTTTGAAAAATGTGCTTCAATTGCTTGGCAATTCTCTCTGAAAGATGGGGGTCCTTCTGCTTGAATTTGGGCCAACCTTTGTGACTTGCTTGTAACCCACTAGAATACAGAGGAAGTGATTCTTATGCCATTTCTGAGAGTAATTTAGAAAAAACCATGTAGCTTCTACTTGGTTTTCTTGGCATGCTTTCTCTGGGGAAGACAGGCATGTAAGACATCAGACCACTTTGGGATTACCAGGCTGGAGAGGACACATAGAGGTGCTCCAGTCAATGGCCCAGTTCAGCTCCCAACTGACAGCCAGTCTTGTTGATGAACCACATGTATTTGTATCTTTTATCTAGTTGAGCCTTCAGATGATTGAAACCCCAGCTGACATCTAATTATTACTTACAACTTGATGAGAAACCCCAAGTTAGAACTGCTCAGCCAAGCCCTTCCAAGCCCAAAGATCTGGGAGTTAGCCTTGAATCTACACTGTCTCATATACTCCAGAACAAATCCATAAGCAAGTTCTACTGATTCTGTTTTTAAAATATATACCAATTATAACCATTTCTTACTCCCTCTATTGCCTCTGCCCTCATCCCAGCTGCTATAATATTTTGTATTGACTCCTGTTATTCTTCAGTCTTGCCTTTAAACCCCACTAAAACATATCTTCCATCAGGCAGTTAAAATGATGTTTTTGAAATGAAAAATCATATTATTATCACTCTACTGGTTGAAATCCTTCAAAAACTTCCTATCAAATCAGAATAAAATTCAGCCTCCAGCCCAGGCACCGAAACCAAAATTAAACAAATGGGACTATATCAGACTTAAAAAGTTCAATACATGAAAAGATAGAAAAGCAACTTCTCTGGCAATCTAGTGGCTAAGACTCTGCAGTCCCAATGTGGGGAGCACAGGTTCAAATTCTGGGCAGGGAATTAGATCCCACATGCTATAACTAAGAGTTCTCATGCTGCAACTAAAGATCCCTCTTACCACAGTGAAGATCGAAGATCCCATGTGCCATAACTAAGACCTGGCTTACAACCAAATAGATGAATAAATAAACAAATATATTTTTTAAAAAAGAGCAGAATGAAAAAGAAATGTATGTTACAGGAGAAAATTTGTAAATTACATATCTCTAAGGGGCTAGTATCCAAAATATGTGAAGTCCTATTAACATATCAGCAATTAAAGAACTGATTAAAAAATGGGCAAAGGTCTTGAAGAGACAGTTACCCAAAGATGATATATAAAAGATCAGGTGTGTAACACCCCAATTATTAGAGAAATGCAAATCAAAACCATAATGTGATACCACCTCATACTCATTGAGATAGCCACTATCAAAAAAACAAAAATAACAGGTGTTGGTGAGGACCTGGAGGAATTCGAACTCTTGTGCACTGTTGGTGGGAATGTAAAATGCTATAGCTCCTATGGAAAAAAGTATGCTAGTACCTCAATTAAGTATGAAATTTCCATATGATCCAGCAACAAAATAATTGAAAGCAGGGTGTGGAAGATATATATCTACAACCATGTTCATAGAGGCATTATTCAAAATAGCCCCAAAGTGGAAGAAACCTAAATGTCTTTCTAACAGACGAATAGATAGACAAAAGGTGGAATATACACACAGTGGAATGTTATTTGGCCTTAAAAAGGGAAACATCTTCACATACTATAATACAGCATGTCTCAGTTTCCTTTGGAAAATGTCTTTATGTCTTTGTAAGAAGGACTTCTGGTCAGTGTTTTGTTTGCTGATCTTGGTTTGACATGGTTAATAGTAACTTGGACTGATGTTCTGATAATTATGTTGCTGTCTGTGATGGCGCTAAGCCTTTTTTCATCTTGATGGTGATTGTATGGAACAAAGACTATGTTGGAGAAAAATACAGGATTTGATTAAATTATTTCTTCCTTGGACTCCTTATTTCTTTGCATGGTATACATCTGCCATTTGGACATACAGTTGTCAGTGACAGAAGAAAAAGATGTCATTCTTACCAAGGGGAGAGAAGTCTTTTAGGGTCTATGAGAAATAAGCATGGAAGAGACAAACTATGATATGTGATCAATTGTTTATTTTCCATTTTCATGCCATTCACTCTTTTATATTCTATATGCCCAAAGTGATTAATAAATGCAGAATAATACAGAGTTCCAAAGAAGGATACTTGAGGCAGGTGTGCTGACTGATAATAAGATATAGCAGATTTGCTTGATGTAACAGTGACTTTGTCCTATTGGTTCCTTTAATATTTTTGATTAATATTAATCTGTACCAATCTGGAGAGGTCCAGATATGTACCTCTCAAAAGAAAAATCCTTCCTTGAACCACAGCTCCACAAATACTCATGGTTTTTCAAGTTTAACACTCCATGATATCTATTTCTTCTATTACCAGTTCTTAACCACAAAGCTCAAAGTTTCCTATAGAATAAAAAGAAATTATCACCAATGTAAAGAAATAGTGTCACTAATTTTTAAAAAATGATAAGAAGAAGTAACACCCTGAGGGTAATGAAAATTTCCTTGAATCAAAGTTATGCCTTTGTAATCCTAAACTTTGGGTTAATTACTTTATTAATACTTTATTAATACTCATTCATAATAATAGTTTCTCCATGACTGTCCAAAGCCCAGCTGCTTTGAAATATAATTTGAATGGCCATAAGTTCCAGGGTGTATATTATGGACTGTTATATTGGATCTCATTAGTTCTCTATATTCAGGTTTGTCCCTGTTTTCCATATGACTGGAATTGTGACTGAAATTTTCAGCTGGAGAACCAGTCCCTAGCTGTCCATAGTCATAACTGGAACTGCCATAGCTGCCATGTCTCCAAACTTGGGCTGCACCATGATTTTGGATCCTTGAGTAGAATGCTGACATTCCTTGGTTGGTCACAATCTGATTACCTGAACCTCTCGAATGACCCTTGCTGTCACTGGACTGACTAACTCTGGATTCCCTATATCTGCTGCTTCCAGATCCAGTGGATGTTTCTCCATGACCAGTTCCAGAGTATCTGGAGCTGTCCCTTGACTGCTCATGGTGGCTCCCCTGTCTTTGCCCAGTGCTTGATCCAGACCTTTGGAGGATAGATGCACTGTGGCTCCCTTGATGGAACTGTGAGTGCCTAGAACTGTCTCCTGTCTGGCCATGGACAGATCCATGTTGGTTCCTTGAGCTGGAACCAGATCTTCCATGAGTTGTCTCACAATGCCTACCTAAATCTCTTGCATGTCCCTCACTGTCACTGGCCTGACTAACACTGGATTCCCTGTGCCTGCTGCTTCCAGATCCAGAGGAGGTTTGTCCCTGTTGAGACCAAGAGTGGCTGGAGCTGTCCCTTGACTGCTCATGGTGGCTCCCCTGTCTTTGCCCCGTGCTTGATCCAGACCTTTGGTGGACAGTATCACTGTGCCTTCCTTGATGGGACTCTGAGTGCCTAGAACTGTCTCTTGTCTGTCCATGGACAGATCCATGTTGATTTCTTGAAGCTGAACCAGGCCTTCCATGAGTTGTCACGGACCGTCTACCTGAGTCTTCTGAATGTCCTTCACTGTCACTGGCCTGACTAACACTGGATTGCCTGTGCCTACTGCTTCTGGATGCAGTAGAGGTTTGCCCATGACCAGTTCCAGACTGTCTGGAGCTGTCCCTTGACTGCTCATGGTGGCTCCCCTCTCTTTGCCCAGGTCTAGATGCTGAACTTTCATGGACAGATTCACTGTGCCTCCCTTGATGAGATGCTGAGTGCCTAGAACTGTCTCCTGTCTGGCCATGTGAAGATCCACGTTGGTTTCTTGAGCTGGAACCAAATCTTCCTTGAGTTGCCACGGACTGTCTACCTGAGTCTTCTGAATGTCCTTCACTGTCACTGGCCTGACTAACACTGGATTGCCTGTGCCTACTGCTTCTGGATGCAGTAGAGGTTTGTCCCTGTCGAGTTCCAGAGTCTCTGGAGCTGTCACTTGACTGCTCATGGTGGCTCCCCTGCCTTTGCCCAGTGCTAGATCCTGACCTTCTTTGGAGAGAATCACTGTGCCTGCCTTGATGAGACTCTGAGTACCTAGAACTGTCTCCTGTCTGGTCATGGGAAGATCCATGTTGGTTTCTTGAGCTGGAACCGGGCCTTCCATGAGTTGTCACGGACCGTCTACCTGAGTCTTCTGAATGTCCTTCGCTGTCACTGGCCTGACTAACACTGGATTCCCTATGTCTGCTGCTTCCAGATCCAGCAGAGGATTGTCCATGTCCAGTTGCAGACTGTCTGGAGCTGTCCCTTGACTGCTCATGGAGGCTCCCCTCTCTTTGCCCAGGTCTAGATGCTGACCTTTCATGGACAGATTCACTGTGCCTCCCTTGATGAGATGCTGAGTGCCTAGAACTGTCTCCTGTCTGGCCATGTGAAGATCCACGTTGGTTTCTTGAGCTGGAACCAAATCTTCCTTGAGTTGCCACGGACCGTCTACCTGAGTCTTCTGAATGTCCTTCACTGTCACTGGCCTGAGTAACACTGGATTGCCTGTGCCTACTGCTTCCGGATCCAGTGGAGGTTTGTCCATGACCAGTTCCAGACTGTCTGGAGCTGTCTCTTGATTGCTCATGGTGGCTCCCCTGTCTTTGCCCCGTGCTTGATCCAGACCTTTGGTGGACAGTATCACTGTGCCTCCCTTGATGGGACTCTGAGTGCCTAGAACTGTCTCTTGTCTGTCCATGGACAGATCCATGTTGATTTCTTGAAGCTGAACCAGGTCTTCCATGAGTTGTCACAGACCGTCTACCTGAGTCTTCTGAATGTCCTTCGCTGTCACTGGCCTGACTAACACTGGATTGCCTGTGCCTACTGCTTCTGGATGCAGTAGAGGTTTGTCCATGTCGAGTTCCAGACTGTCTGGAGCTGTCACTTGACTGCTCATGGTGGCTCCCCTGCCTTTGCCCAGTGCTAGATCCTGACCTTCTTTGGAGAGAATCACTGTGCCTGCCTTGATGAGACTCTGAGTACCTAGAACTGTCTCCTGTCTGGTCATGGGAAGATCCATGTTGGTTTCTTGAGCTGGAACCGGGCCTTCCATGAGTTGTCACGGACCGTCTACCTGAGTCTTCTGAATGTCCTTCGCTGTCACTGGCCTGACTAACACTGGATTCCCTATGTCTGCTGCTTCCAGATCCAGCAGAGGATTGTCCATGTCCAGTTGCAGACTGTCTGGAGCTGTCCCTTGACTGCTCATGGAGGCTCCCCTCTCTTTGCCCAGGTCTAGATGCTGACCTTTCATGGACAGATTCGCTGTGCCTCCCTTGATGAGATGCTGAGTGCCTAGAACTGTCTCCTGTCTGGCCATGTGAAGATCCACGTTGGTTTCTTGAGCTGGAACCAAATCTTCCTTGAGTTGCCACGGACTGTCTACCTGAGTCTTCTGAATGTCCTTCACTGTCACTGGCCTGACTAACACTGGATTGCCTGTGCCTACTGCTTCTGGATCCAGTGGAGGTTTGTCCATGACCAGTTCCAGACTGTCTGCAGCTGTCTCTTGATTGCTCATGGTGGCTCCCCTGTCTTTGCCCCGTGCTTGATCCAGACCTTTGATGGACAGTATCACTGTGCCTGCCTTGATGAGACTCTGAGTACCTAGAACTGTCTCCTGTCTGGTCATGGGAAGATCCATGTTGGTTTCTTGAGCTGGAACCAAATCTTCCTTGAGTTGCCACGGACCGTCTACCTGAGTCTTCTGAATGTCCTTCACTGTCACTGGCCTGAGTAACACTGGATTGCCTGTGCCTACTGCTTCCGGATCCAGTGGAGGTTTGTCCATGACCAGTTCCAGACTGTCTGGAGCTGTCTCTTGATTGCTCATGGTGGCTCCCCTGTCTTTGCCCCGTGCTTGATCCAGACCTTTGGTGGACAGTATCACTGTGCCTCCCTTGATGGGACTCTGAGTGCCTAGAACTGTCTCTTGTCTGTCCATGGACAGATCCATGTTGATTTCTTGAAGCTGAACCAGGTCTTCCATAAGTTGTCACAGACCGTCTACCTGAGTCTTCTGAATGTCCTTCGCTGTCACTGGCCTGACTAACACTGGATTGCCTGTGCCTACTGCTTCTGGATGCAGTAGAGGTTTGTCCATGTCGAGTTCCAGAGTCTCTGGAGCTGTCACTTGACTGCTCATGGTGGCTCCCCTGCCTTTGCCCAGTGCTAGATCCTGACCTTCTTTGGAGAGAATCACTGTGCCTGCCTTGATGAGACTCTGAGTACCTAGAACTGTCTCCTGTCTGGTCATGGGAAGATCCATGTTGGTTTCTTGAGCTGGAACCGGGCCTTCCATGAGTTGTCACGGACCGTCTACCTGAGTCTTCTGAATGTCCTTCGCTGTCACTGGCCTGACTAACACTGGATTCCCTATGTCTGCTGCTTCCAGATCCAGCAGAGGATTGTCCATGTCCAGTTGCAGACTGTCTGGAGCTGTCCCTTGACTGCTCATGGAGGCTCCCCTCTCTTTGCCCAGGTCTAGATGCTGACCTTTCATGGACAGATTCGCTGTGCCTCCCTTGATGAGATGCTGAGTGCCTAGAACTGTCTCCTGTCTGGCCATGTGAAGATCCACGTTGGTTTCTTGAGCTGGAACCAAATCTTCCTTGAGTTGCCACGGACTGTCTACCTGAGTCTTCTGAATGTCCTTCACTGTCACTGGCCTGAGTAACACTGGATTGCCTGTGCCTACTGCTTCCGGATCCAGTGGAGGTTTGTCCATGACCAGTTCCAGACTGTCTGGAGCTGTCTCTTGATTGCTCATGGTGGCTCCCCTGTCTTTGCCCCGTGCTTGATCCAGACCTTTGGTGGACAGTATCACTGTGCCTCCCTTGATGGGACTCTGAGTGCCTAGAACTGTCTCTTGTCTGTCCATGGACAGATCCATGTTGATTTCTTGAAGCTGAACCAGGTCTTCCATGAGTTGTCACAGACCGTCTACCTGAGTCTTCTGAATGTCCTTCGCTGTCACTGGCCTGACTAACACTGGATTGCCTGTGCCTACTGCTTCTGGATGCAGTAGAGGTTTGTCCATGTCGAGTTCCAGAGTCTCTGGAGCTGTCACTTGACTGCTCATGGTGGCTCCCCTGCCTTTGCCCAGTGCTAGATCCTGACCTTCTTTGGAGAGAATCACTGTGCCTGCCTTGATGAGACTCTGAGTACCTAGAACTGTCTCCTGTCTGGTCATGGGAAGATCCATGTTGGTTTCTTGAGCTGGAACCGGGCCTTCCATGAGTTGTCACAGACCGTCTACCTGAGTCTTCTGAATGTCCTTCGCTGTCACTGGCCTGACTAACACTGGATTCCCTATGTCTGCTGCTTCCAGATCCAGCAGAGGATTGTCCATGTCCAGTTGCAGACTGTCTGGAGCTGTCCCTTGACTGCTCATGGTGGCTCCCCTCTCTTTGCCCAGGTCTAGATGCTGACCTTTCATGGACAGATTCGCTGTGCCTCCCTTGATGAGATGCTGAGTGCCTAGAACTGTCTCCTGTCTGGCCATGTGATGATCCACGTTGGTTTCTTGAGCTGGAACCAAATCTTCCTTGAGTTGCCACGGACTGTCTACCTGAGTCTTCTGAATGTCCTTCACTGTCACTGGCCTGAGTAACACTGGATTGCCTGTGCCTACTGCTTCTGGATCCAGTGGAGGTTTGTCCATGACCAGTTCCAGACTGTCTGGAGCTGTCTCTTGATTGCTCATGGTGGCTCCCCTGTCTTTGCCCCGTGCTTGATCCAGACCTTTGGTGGACAGTATCACTGTGCCTGCCTTGATGAGACTCTGAGTACCTAGAACTGTCTCCTGTCTGGTCATGGGAAGATCCATGTTGGTTTCTTGAGCTGGAACCGGGCCTTCCATGAGTTGTCACGGACTGTCTACCTGAGTCTTCTGAATGTCCTTCGCTGTCACTGGCCTGACTAACACTGGATTGCCTGTGCCTACTGCTTCTGGATGCAGTAGAGGTTTGTCCATGTCGAGTTCCAGAGTCTCTGGAGCTGTCACTTGACTGCTCATGGTGGCTCCCCTGCCTTTGCCCAGTGCTAGATCCTGACCTTCTTTGGAGAGAATCACTGTGCCTGCCTTGATGAGACTCTGAGTACCTAGAACTGTCTCCTGTCTGGTCATGGGAAGATCCATGTTGGTTTCTTGAGCTGGAACTGGGCCTTCCATGAGTTGTCACGGACCGTCTACCTGAGTCTTCTGAATGTCCTTCGCTGTCACTGGCCTGACTAACACTGGATTCCCTATGTCTGCTGCTTCCAAATCCAGCAGAGGATTGTCCATGTCCAGTTGCAGACTGTCTGGAGCTGTCCCTTGACTGCTCATGGTGGCTCCCCTCTCTTTGCCCAGGTCTAGATGCTGACCTTTCATGGACAGATTCGCTGTGCCTCCCTTGATGAGATGCTGAGTGCCTAGAACTGTCTCCTGTCTGGCCATGTGATGATCCACGTTGGTTTCTTGAGCTGGAACCAAATCTTCCTTGAGTTGCCACGGACTGTCTACCTGAGTCTTCTGAATGTCCTTCACTGTCACTGGCCTGAGTAACACTGGATTGCCTGTGCCTACTGCTTCTGGATCCAGTGGAGGTTTGTCCATGACCAGTTCCAGACTGTCTGGAGCTGTCTCTTGATTGCTCATGGTGGCTCCCCTGTCTTTGCCCCGTGCTTGATCCAGACCTTTGGTGGACAGTATCACTGTGCCTCCCTTGATGGGACTCTGAGTGCCTAGAACTGTCTCTTGTCTGTCCATGGACAGATCCATGTTGATTTCTTGAAGCTGAACCAGGTCTTCCATGAGATGTCACAGACTGTCTACCTGAGTCTTCTGAATGTCCTTCGCTGTCACTGGCCTGACTAGCACTGGATTCCCTATGTTTCCTGCTTCCATATCCAGCTGAGGATTGTTCATGTCGAGTTCCAGACTGTCTGGAGCTGTCACTTGACTGTTCATGGTGACTCCCCTGTCTTTGCCCAGTGCTAGATCCTGACCTTCCTTGGAGAGAATCACTGTACCTGCGTTGATGAGACTCTGAGTACCTTGAACTGTCTCCTGTCTGGCCATGGGAAAATCCATGTTGGTTTCTTGAGGTGGAACTGGATCTTCCATGAGTTGTCTCAGAATGCCTACCTGAATCTCTTGCATGTCCCTCATTATCACTGGCCTGATTAGCACTGGATTCCCTGTGCCTACTGCTTCTGGATCCTATGGAGGTTTGTCCCTGTTGAGACCCAGACTGTCTGGAGCTGTCTCTTGACTGCTCATGGTGTCTCCCCTCTTTTTGCCCAGTGCTTGATCCAGACCTTTGGTGGATAGATTCACCATGGCTCCCTTGATGGGACTCTGAGTGCCTAGGACTGTCTCCTGTCTGGCCATGTGAAAATCCATGTTGGTTTCTTGAGCTGGAACCAGATCTTCCATGAGTTGTCTCAGAATGCCTACCTGAATCTCTTGCATGTCCCTCATTGTCACTGGCCTGACTAATACTGGATTCGCTGTGCCTGCTGCTTCTGGATCCAGTGGAGGTTTGTCCCTCTTGAGACCCAGAGTGTCTGGAACTGTCTCTTGACTGCTCATGGTGGCTCCTCTGCCTTTGCCCAGTGCTGGATCCTGACCTTCCATGGACAGATTCACTATGTCTCTCTTGATGGGACTCTGAGTGCCTAGAACTGTCTCCAGTATGGCCATGGGAAGATCCATGTTGATTTCTTGAGCTGAAACCAGGTCTTCCATGAGTTGTCTCAGAATGCCTACCTGAATCTCTGGCGTGTCTCTCATTGTGGCTCCCTTGATTGGTCTCTGAGTGCCTATAACTGTCCCCTGTCTGACCATGGGAGGAACCATGTTGATTCCTTGAGCTGGAACCAGGTCTTCCGTGAGTTGTCTCCGAACGCCTACCTGAATCTCTGGCATGTCCCACACTGTCACTGGCTTGACTAACACTGGATTCTCTATGTCTGCCATTTCCAGATTCAGCTGAAGTTTGTCCATGTCCAGTTCCAGAGAGTCTGGAGCTGTCTCTTGACTGCTCATGGTGGCTCCCCTGTCTTTGCCCAGTGTTTCTTGACCTTCTGTTGACAGATTCACTGTGTGTCTCTTGTTGGGATTCTGAGTGGGTAGAATTATCTCCTGCATGAGTCTGGACAGAATCATTTTGATTCCTTGAACTGGACCCTGATCTTCCATGAGTGAATACGAATTTCCTACCTGTATCTCGTGAATGTCCTTCCGTGTCTCTGCTCTTCATGATGTTTGACCCATAGTTTTTACTGTGACTGGATTGAAAATTCGTAGTCACTTTGTCTTCACAAACTTGATAGGAGTCATCATACTCTGATCTTATACATTTTGCACTTCTTTTACCTTTATTTTCATAACCACATTCTTCTTCTTTTTCTTCATATCCCCTGGTTGGGCTAACACTTGACATGTGCCTTCTTTCTTTTGGTTCAGTAGAGCTTGATCTCCTTTTCTTTTCCCTTCTTGACTCATGATGTTTTTTGCTACATCCATGTCTGTGTCCAGAGGTTGGTGTGTCAGCTCTTCTTTGTTTGCTTCCAGATTTAGATCCATGTCTCTTTTTTCCTCTTCCTCTTGGGCTCTTGGATCTGTCTTGATTCTTTCCACCACTTCTTGAATGACTGTACTTTCTTTTTGTTTCTTCTTTTTCTTCTTCTGTATCATCTTCTTCATCTTCATAGCGGTATGTATACTTTTTCTGTTTTTGTCCTGCTGTCTGTAAATTCTGTCTTTGAGTATAATTATAATATGCTTGAGCCAACTTGAATACCATAAGAAAAAACTCTGTAAAGTCTATTTTCTTGTTGTGATCTACATCGAGGATATGCATGAAAACTTCAGTGGTGTCTGGGTCATCTGGATTCTGTAAACAGGAAAGACAGGAAGAGTACATGAGAGTGACTGAAGTGGAAGATTAAATAATTAAAGTGAACTTTGGAAATGTGAATTCTTGCTATATAAAAGTAGAACCGAATGTTTTCTTTAATGATGTTTGTTTTATCTTGACTTAGTAAAGAGCTGTTGGTACTGTCCTAAAAGACCTAAATCTTAAATGCTAGTATGGTGACACAAAATATCTGATGGGGCATGTTCTTCTTTTAATTCTTCAGGTGTCAGCATTTTGTAAATTTTTCCATGGAATTATCTTTTAGACATACCCTCTTTACATTCTAGAAATTAGAGGGACTATTATGATAAGTTAACTTTTGTTTACTTCTTTTTAACAAATATTTGTGTTTTTCCATAGACAATGTGTGTGTATGATATATATAGAGGTATAAAGAGCTGAACAAATTATATCTGTTTTGAAATAAAATTATATTTGTTCCTATGCCAAGAAAAACAACTCATAAAGATTTCACAGTAATATTTTGACATTTTTTTGATGCAGAACAAAAATGATATACTGTTTAATCTGGCAAATAACTTTTACCTTCAAGACGGGCCGAAACTCCACTTCCAGCAGTTCCTTCAGCTCTTTTTTACTCAATGTGTCAGCCTTCTTATCTGTTTTTGAATATTTGTGGAATATTTTGATGATGCCTTTGATGTTTTCCAGGAGAGTCAACATCTTTTGGAATTATAGGTGAACCTAGAAAGAATTTAAAGTGCACATTAATTTATTTTGTTTTGTAGGTCATATCAATTATGATGATAAATTTTCACATTTATAAACCTATATCTTTTCCTAGGTAGTCCACCTTTAAAAATGGAAGGTGGCCACGGAAAACTTCTATCCATTACCTGCATGATGAATATCAACACAGAGTTTGACTGGACTGCCAACATTTTGGCCTTGATCTCTCTTTTTTTTTCCCCCCACATCAAACTATTCTTTTATTTGCATGCCTAGAATATCATAAGTCACAAAATATCAAAATATCTCTCAAAACTCACTTTTCTTTTTTACTTTTCTACTCAATAGCTTTATTTTTAAAAATTTATTTAATTGGGGGCTAATTGCTTTACAATATTGTAGTGGTTTTTGCTATACATTCAATGAATCAGTCATGCGTGTACATGTGTTCCCCATCCTGAACCCCCCTCCCACCTCCCTCCCCATCCTATCCCTTTAGGTCATTCCAGTGCACCAACCCTGAACACCCTGTCTCATGCATCAACCCTGGACTGGCGATCTGTTTCACATATGATAATATGCATGTTTCAATGCTATTCTCTCAGATCATCCCACCCTCGCCTTCTCCCAGAGTCCAAAAGACTGTTCTATACATCTGTGTCTCTTTTGCTGTCTCACATATAGGGTTATCGTTACCATCTTTCTAAATTTCATATATATGCATTAATGTACTGTATTGTTGTTTTTCACAGTGGAATTTAGATACTCTCACAGACCTTTGGCAAAAGCTGCAATAGATTCTTCCTTTCCTTTATCTCAGAAGATGACGTTGATTTTTATTTCATTAAAAACTTGTAATCTATTAGGAAAGAATTTTATTTTTCCAGAATCTGTTCATCCAGCCTATTGCATTTGTATCCATATACTTTAACTTTCACCGCTGTTTTGTGGATAAATTGTCCTTCTGTCCTTTGTTTTGACACTGGATCTCCCTCTCTCTTGCCTATTCAAACAATTTGCTTTTGTAGTCATTCACTTTTTCTCCTACCTCATCAATTTTTTTTTCTGAAACGTTCACTACAGCATGTGTTCATGCTGAAATCTCTCTTATTTATATCCCTTCCCTCATCCTACATCTTCCTTTGTGCACCACCTGATTTATCTTTTCTCTACTATACCAAAACCCTTCACAAGATATACCTATATTTTTTCTTCACTTTCTATTTTCTTTTATTCAGATTATCTTTCTGTCCCAAAAATCCACTAAAGCTCTCATGATGATTAAAAAAATACCCTTTATCTTACTACGTCCAACTATCCATTTTCATTTCACATACACTAGACATATCAGCAGCATTTGATGTAGGTGGCTACATCCTCCTTCAGAGACCCCATTCTCTTTAGTTTTTTTCTTCTGACCTCACTGACTATTTTTCTTAGTCTCTTATCCCAGGCTCTAATGTTGATGTGCCTGAGATTGAGTCCTTAGTTCCTTTTATGTATTTTATGCTCCCTTGGGAGGAGTGGAGGGGTCTCAACTGGCTGTGTAACTTTAAATCCTATGTAGGTTGACAACTCTGAAATTTATATATCTAGCCATAAAGTCTCCTCCAAGCTTGACATATGTATGTCTAAGTACCTATTAAATATTTCTGATTGGGCCTAAAAGAGACCTTAAGTCTACCATGTTTATGACAGAAGCCTTAATTTCCAAATGCTTTATGCCACCTACCTCTCCTCCCCAGTTATCCCTATCTTACTGATTGCTCAAGCCACAAACCTGGGATTTAGTCTTGGTTATCCTTTTTTTCACATCCTGTATCTAATTCATCAACATGTTTTATTGAGTGCACTTTTAAAATATCCCTTAAATTGGCCACTTTTCTTCCCTCCACACTATTGCCTTATCTAGTAATTAATTTTGATTCATAGCAAAAACATGCTGGAGTTTGTTCCATCTTGAAGATCTTCCCTTGAACAATATTTCACCCACCATCAAGATATTCCACTCTATCCAGCTCTCCTAGTGAATGGTTTACTTTCTCAGCAAAGAGTCTTCAAAGAATTTTCTGTGCTTGCCCTCATTTTATGTTTACCACTCATTTACAACCAGTTCTCTCAAATTTTTGTCTCCAAACTTGAAACTGATTTGTGTTAAATAACCTATGGTCTATAAGTTGCTAAATGCAGTGGTCAGTTGTTCATCCTCCTCATCTTTCATCCTCTTAGGGGTGTAGAATTGCTCATTCCCCTTTTCATGGAATTTTTGGTTGGTTGTTTCTTGGATCTTAACACTGCATTCTTCTTATATACCTCTAGTCTATCAGCTGCTCTTTCTCAATATTCTTCACTAATCTCTCATCTTTTGCTTAATTTCAAAATGTTGGAAAATCCCCATGGCCTATGTCCTTGACCTTCTCTTTTAAAATATATCTATTCACTGAAATCTCATTGGACCTCTTGACTTCAGATACTGTCTAATTACTTCTAGATTGATACCTCCAAGCATGACCTTACCTTTGATTTCTACACTCACTCATTCATACCTTGATTTATTTAACAAATATTCAACACCTACTACAGGATTAGGTACTATTTTATGCTCTGGGGATATAATAATAAACAAGATGAATGAAGTACCTATTCTTCTGAAGGCAGTAAACAAATGAATGAAGAAATTAGATATTGAGAAGTGACATGCATACCATTAAAATAAGAATGGTGCTCTTAATATATAGTGTTATTGTGAGGGATGTGCTTTAGATTGATCAGAGGAGATTTTGTGTTAAAAAGGGACATTTGAGCTTAAAATAGAAAAATAAGAAGGAATTAACCTTGTTGATTATTTGAATAATTTTAGGTAAAAGGAACAGTGCAGTCATGTGAATGTGGGAATCAACTTGGAAGATTAGTGATATAGAAAAAAATACCAATTCCAGAACAAATCAGGAGTAATACAACTTAAAGTCAGACTTACAGACAGAGGTTAGAAAATGATGATCTTCTAAATAGGGTAACATTTGTGGTTTTTATTGTAAGTGTAATGGGAAGTCACTAAATGATTTTTTTTTAAACAGAGCAATCTGATTCAGTTTTTAAAGGATCAATTTGTAGAATCACTAATTAGGGTTCTTTCAAAGTAAGATTCTTTTAAGGACAACTGGAAAGCTGGTGTTTATGTGTGTGTGTGTAGGTATCATAACACTATCAAAATTGTGATAATTTGTTGAAGCTTACATTCAGATTAGAAGGGAACTACAGTAATTTGGGGAGTTAAATAACTGCAATTATTAAAAACTGGTGGAAGATATCAAGCCACAGATTCAAGAAGTATTATCAACTCCAAGCAGATATATACAAGAAAATAATACCTAGATACATAATAAAAAATGTCTGAACACTTAAGACAATGAGGAAATCTTAAAACCAGCCAGAGAAAAAACATATTATCTTCAAAAAACCAACTACTGACTTTTCAAAAGAAATAATGGAAGCCAGGAGACAGTGAAATGTTTTTCTTATCTTCCTGTAGGAAAGTAAGTTCTACCCTAGAATTCTATACCCAGTGAAAGTATATATGAAAAAGAAAGCTTAAGTAAGGATGTTTTCAAGCAAACAAAGCAGATTTACCTTACACCGTAAGATTTACTCTAAAGGAAATATTAAAGAATGATCCTAGTCAGAAGCACAGAGAGGTAGGAAAGAATGAAGAAAAAGTCAAAAGTGTAAGTATAGGGGAAAATCTAAATGAATAGTGATGGAAAAAACAGCAATAATAATATCTTTCAAGATTTATGATAGTATATAACTGTCATAAATAAGGTTGGAAAGGGTAAACAGAGTTCCGGTGCTATAGGATACTTGGATTGTTGGAGTGTAACATACTCTAGTAAGCCCAAGGGTAGGTGTTGTGTTGTAATGTCTAAGGTAAACATGAAAAGACCAGTAAAAGGATGTGCAATTAATAAGCTGATATGACAAAAATTAACTGATGAATATGTAATTCATCCAAAAAAGTTAGAAAAGAGAAAAAGAAATGTAAAACAGGTAGGATATTAGACACCACGTAGTAATATGGTAGATTTAAACCAGATAGATTTAAACAGCAATGAGACTGAATAAGAATGGACTAAATCTGCAAGAGACACACTTAAGTCTGATATATGTTGGAAAAAGATATGTTATTCAAATGTTAAAGGAGAGCTATTGTTTTTGCTATATTAACATCTGTAGAGTAGATTTTAAGACAAAAGTATAACTAGAAGGATATTTCATAACAATAAATGGCTAGTTCATGAGGAAGATATAAGAATTTACATTGATACGTACTTAATAACATAGCCTCATAATATGTACAATAAAAAATGACAGAATTATAAGGACAAATTGACAAATCTGTAATTATAGTAGGCAACATACTTCTCTCAGCAACCGATAGAACAAGTAAACAAAAATATTATAAGGCTATAGAAGAGTTCCACAAAATTCATAAGACAGTAACTAATATATATGGAACACTGTGTGTAACAAATATAATATACACATCGTACTGAAATGAATATGAGACTTTTGAAAATTTACTATATGCTAATCATAAAGAAAATTTCAACAAATTTTAAAGGATTAAAATCATGCAGAATTTGTTTTGTACCACAGTGAAATGAAGCTAGATTTCAACGATAGAAAGAAACATACAAAAATCTCCACAAATGTTTGGAAATTAAGCAGTAACTTCTAAATAATAAATAGGTCATACAATACATTGCAGTGTAAATGAGAAAATATTTTGAGCTAAATACAAATGAGAAAATATGAAATAGCAAAACTTGTGGGATACAGTCATTCCATGCCTAATGAAAAATTTATAGTTTTATTACATATATTATAAAAGAAAGGCTGAAAAATCAATAACCTAACCATATATGTTATGAAGTTTGGAAAAGAACAACAAATTCAGTCCAAAGAAAGTATAATAAAGATAAAAAGTGATATTAATGAAATAGGAAACAAATTTAGAGATCAAAAAGCCAAGATTTTTGAAAATTTGATAAAACTGAGAAACTCTGAGTAAATAAGAAAAGAGGAGAAAGGCATAAGTAGTCAATATCAGGAAAATAAAAGGGGATATTGCCTTATGTTTTATAGGTGCTAGAAAGATAAGTGCATATTATAAACTTTATAGAAAATTTCTGAAAAGTTAAATGAAGACATATTTCTAGAAAAATGCTTCCTATGCAAATGTAAACAACAGGAAGTATTCCATATTGAAGGGAGGGGTGACTACAAATCAGTTGGCTTTAGTAGTGAATTTTGTTTAATATGTAAGAAATAACTCTAATACCACAGATTGTTTCAGGGAAATTAAAAAAGGAGAACACTGATTTTATGAATCCAACATAACCTCAGTACCCATAACCTGACAAGGATATTACAAGAAACAACGTTTTCAGAAGAATTTCCTTTATGAATATAGAAAGAATCTGAAAGAAAATAATAAACTCAATCTAGTATTGTACAAAAAGAATATGCATTATACTTAAGAAAGTTTTATTCTTAAAAATCATGTTTGTTTTAATATATGAGAACTGATAGAATACTGGGAAAACAGTTTTTTTGAACCTCTTAATAGATGCAAAAAACATTTGATAAAACCCCTACAATGGACATGCAAATTAAAGCTTAGCATATTCCTGGCTCAATTTTTCTTTCATTCCAATGGAATCTGAAAATTCTGGCAGTGAATGAATAAAATGCATTATAAAGAAGTAATTATAATAAAAATATATTCTTGTCCATAAAAAAATCCAACATTAATTTTTATTTACAAATATGAGTTGTACCTGCTGCTGCTGCTGCTAAGTCACTTCAGTCGTGTCCGATTCTGTGCGACCCCATAGAAGGCAGCACACTAGGCTCCCCCGTCCCTGGGATTCTCCAGGCAAGAACACTGGAGTGGGTTGCTATTTCCTTCTCCAGTGCATGAAAGTGAAAAGTGAAAGTGAAGTCGCTCAATCCTGTCCGACTTCCCTGATAGTTCAGTTGGTAAAGAATCCGCCTGCAATGCAGGAGACCCTGGTTGGATTCCTGGGTCAGGAAGATCTGCTGGAGAAGGAATAGATTACCCACTCGAGTATTCTTGGGCTTCCCTTGTGGCTCAGCTGGTAAAGAATCCGCCTGCAATGCGGGAGACCTGAGTTCGATCACTGGGTTGGAAAGATCCGCTGGAGAAGGGAAAGGCTACCCACTTCAGTATTCTGGCCTGGAGAGTTCCATGGACTGTATAGTCCATCGGGTCCGAAACAGTCGGACAGAGTTGAACAATTTTCACTTTCACTTTCAGCTTGATGGTACTATAGTAAACAGCATATTTAATGGTTACATGGTGAATACTTTTCTCCCTCAGTTTTTGAATGAGATCAGTACACCTGCTAGTATACTATGCAACATTGTTTTGAAGTTCCTAGGTACAGCAAAAATTAAGACAAAGAATGAGAAACAGAATAATTGGAAATGAAGTAACAAAACTGTCATTATTAAGAATGATGTGACTTCCATAAGTAGAAAATTTTAAAAAATGTATAAATTACTAGAATACATAAAATTAACAATGTTGCTGGATACAAGATAAATATACAAAATTCATTTGTGCTTCTATACAAAATCAAGAAACAGAATTGAAATAAGGAATGATGCTATTTACAAAAGTATAAAAAGTCAGGAAACTGCTAGAAGTTAAATCTAACAAAGATTTAATCCCAAAGAAAGCCAATGCCAAAGAATGCTCAGACTACCACACAGTTGTACTCATCTCACCCACAAGTAAAGTAATGCTCAAAATTCTCCAAGCCAGGCTTCAACAGTATGTGAACCATGAACTTCCAGATGTTCAAGCTGGATTTAGAAAAGGCAGAGGAACCAGAGATCAAATTGCCAACATGCACTGGATCACCGAAAAAGCAAGAGAGTTCCAGAAAAAACATCTACTTCTGCTTTATTGACTATGCCAAAGCCTTTGACTGTAGATCAAAAGAAACTGTGGAAAATTCTTCAAGAGATGGGAATGCCAGACTACCTGACCTGCCTCCTGAGAAATCTGTATGCAGGTCAAGAAGCAACAGTTAGAACTGGACATGGAACAACAGACTCCTTCCAAATGGGAAAAGGAGTACGTCAAGGCTGTATATTGTCACCCTGCTTGTTTAACTTATATGCAGAATGCATCATGAGAAACGCTGAACTGGGTGAAACACAAGCTGGAATCAATATTGCCAGGAGAAATATCAATAACTTCAGATATGCAGATGACACTACCCTTACGGCAGAAAGAGAAGAAGAACAAAAGAGCCCCTTGATGAAAGTGAAAGAGGAGAGTGAAAAAGTTGGCTTAAAACTCAACATGGCAAAACCAATACAATATTGTAAAGTAATTAGCCTCCAATTAAAATAAATAAATTTAAATTAAAAAAAAAACTCAACATTAAGAAAACTAAGATCATGGCATCTGGTCCCATCACTTCATGGCAAATAGGTGGGGAAACAATGGAAACAGTGACAGACTATCTTTTTGCACTTCAAAATCACTGCAGATAGTGATTGCAGCCATGAAATTAAAAGACACTTACTCCTTGGAAGAAAAGTTATGACCAACCTAGATAGCATATTAAAAAGCAGAAACATTACTTTGCCAACAAAAGTCTGTCAAGTCAAAGCTATGGTTTTTCCAGTAGTAATGTATGGATGTGAGAGTTGGACCATAAGAAAGCTGAATGTCGAGGAATTGATGCTTTTTGACCTGTGGTATTGGAGAAGACTGTTGAGAGTCCCTTGGACTGCAAGGAGATCCAGCCAGTCCATCCTAAAGGAAATCAATCCTGAATATTCACTGGAAGGACTGATGGTGAAGCTGAAACTTCAATACTTTGGCCACCTGATGCAAAGAACTGATTCATTTGAAAAGACCCTGATGTTGAGAAAAATTGAAGGTGGGAGGAGAAGGGGATGACAGAGGATGAGATGGATGGCATCACTGACACAATGGACATGAGTTTGAGTAGACTCTGGCAGTTGGTGTTGGACAGGGAAGCCTGGCGTGCTGCAGTCCATAGCATTGCAGAGTCAGACACAACGGAGTGACTGAAATGAACTGAACAGAACTGAAATCTAACAAAAAATATGAAATATACGTACTCAGAAAATTATAAACATTATTGAGACTAATTTAAAAAGATATGGATAAATGGAAGATTGTGTCTTGTTTGTGTGTTGAAGGTGTCAATGTTGTCAAGATGTCAGATCTCCCCAAACTCATTTTTACGTGCAGTAAGATTTCATTCAGAATCTGTGAAATGTGGGGCGGGGGGAAGGGTCCAGGATTAGCCAGAACAACACTGAAGAAGAGCAACTTTGTGGACATATAGGATGTTAAGTGTATTATAAAAGAAGACAGCATGACACTGATGCAACATTAAACAAATAGATAAGTGAAAGATCAGATATATCATTATGCACATTTAATTTATGAAACAGGTTTTGATGAGAGTTGGCAGGGAAAATATGGTCTTTGGAATAAATGGTGCCGGGTTAATTGAATTCCCATATGGAAAAATGAATTTGTTCCCAGGTGGATTTTACATGTGAAAAATAAAGGAGACTGAACTTCAGTGGCTAAGACTCCACACTCCTAATGCAGGGGCCCAGGTTCAATTTCTGGTGAGGGAACTAGATTCCACATGCTGCAACTAAAACATCCCGCATGCCACAATGAAGATCAAAGATCCCATGCGCTGCAACTAAGACCCAGCACAGCCAAACAAATAAGTGAATATTTTTAAAAAAAGAGAGATTATTTGCCTACAAAGTCTAAACATAGTCTTTCAAAAATGGTGAAGGAGATAACATAGGAGAATATTTTCAAGAACTTGGGGTAGTTAACTTAAAAAATATTAATGATAAAGAACAAGATTGATGAATTGGAGTGCATTAAAAATAGGAATGTCTGTTTATTCAAAGACTCTATTAAGGAGAGAAGGAAAGCCATTGAGTGGAAGAATATATGCAACACATTTAACCAATAAAGGGCTCTCTCTTGAATATAAAAATAACTCCTATAAATCAATTCAAGAAATATGGATGGCCCCATAGCAAAATGGTTAGACAGTACAAGAGCTTTGCAAAATAGGATATACAAATGGCTAATAGACACAAAAAGTTCTCAATTTTGTTAATTATCAAGGAGCTACAAATTAAAATTAACAGTGTGAGACTATAACACCCCCACCAAAATGGCTAAAAAGACAAAAAGAAAAAAGAATACTAATTCTACATATTGGTGAAGATATGGAGAAACTAGGTGTTTCATACAATCCTAGAAGGAGCATAAGCTGGCAGAAATACTTTCAAGAATTGTTTGATAATACCCAAGACCAGCGATTTACTCCTAGGAATAACCCCAGTAGAAATATATACACATTTATAACTAAAAATCATGAACAAAAATGTTCATAGCTCCATTATTTATATTATCTCCCCAAAGGAAAACAACCCAAATATCTATCAATAAAAAATGAGTAAAAAAATTGTGGTATTTCCATATAATAGAGGTGGGAATGAAGGGATAGCCTAGATTAAGATGGTAATGTGGATAGGAAGACAGATGGATTGGCATGTCTTACAGTCAGATTTGGTTGGTCAGAGCGATAAATCAGTGTGGTGTAAAGGAGAGAATGGAGAGATACATAGTTTCTAGATTTGTGTTTGAACAAAGAGTTATTTCTCACTATGTCTATTACCCTGTCATCTCTCAGCTAAACTGCAGTCCATCTCCTTTCTCCCACCATTGCCTATGATCCTATTTTCCATATAGCAGCTCAGAGTGATCTTGTTATTCTTCCTGCTTAATACTCTCCAATGTCTTCTCATCTACTTCAGACAATGTACAAACTCTACTGTGCCCCTCTTTACATGGCCTGTCTAGTTCTGTGACTCACTATATACCACTATTCCTCATGTTAAACATGCTCTAGGCACCCAAGCATCTTTTTGTCCTTTAAAGGATTTACTCTTGCTTTAGAATCCTCTTGTTTGCCTCGACTAGTTTCTTCTGTGTTTAAGATCTCTGCTCAAAAGATAATTCCCCAAAGAGTCCTTTCCTAACCCTTCAATCTCAGGTACTATTCTATTACTTTACTATATCACTGTCTTTTTTCTTCATTGTTCTTATCACTGTTTAAATTTATATTCATTTCTTGTTTACTGAATGTTTTCTTCTGCTACTAAGTTTATGTTGTTCATTGCTGCATAATCAGCCAAGAGACAACATATGGCAAATAGAAGGTAGTTAATATATATTTGTTCAGTGAATAGGTAAACAGATAAATAAATAATATTAACAGAGTAGCCAGGTGGAAAGCAAATTTATGCCCTCATTTTCCTTCTGTGTCAAAATAAACTTTTAGTAACATAGCGGCTAAAAATAAAGGACCCCAAACATCCAGAACTTTTGACCTGAGACAACATGTACATCCAGATCTCCACCTTGCTTAAGAACAAGTAGACAAGGTGAGAGTTAGTCCCTCTTACTTACTTCCTTCCTTCACCAGAAGAGCAAGGAGATTGTAGCCCGGAGGAGCTTGCTGGGTGCTGAAGTCTGGGATCATCGCCTTTTTATAGCAGGTCCATCCAGGGGAGGAGCCATCCTCTGTAGGATGGTCTGATTCATTCCTAACCAAACTCAGATCCACCCAAATCTCCACCTCTATTTCTCTAGCGACCTGTTTACTTCCCAACTTGCTCACGTACTCATCTGTACTTGTTTTTACCAAGTTACAATTTAGGTTTACATCATTCCTGTGCATACTGTAGCTTTCATGAAAGATTCCCTTTGGCTAGCACAGGCTCTTTGTGTGCAGGGTCCACACCTTCTGGGTGTTGTTGTTGTTTTTATTACTCCCACTTCGAAAGGTAAATGCTTGATAAATATCTACTGATAAGTGTGCTTCCTTATCCTTGTCTCTAGAGGAGTAGTAGAGTACACATTTTTGAAAAAAATTAAATTTGGTTTATATTTAAGCCAACATTACATGCATCTACCTACAGATCCCTTTTTATTAATAAATTTCATCTCTGAATCCTGAGAGAATTTGCCATGATGAATGTTGATCTTCTACAAAGTGTAATGAATTCAGAGAAGGTAGGCAAATTTAATTTTGATTTTTCAAAACAGAACAAGGTGGGCTCTTGAATTAAAAGCAGTGATCACTAGGAGATGGCATAAACTTATTGGACAAGAATCATTAGTCTTGTTTTCAAGGTTGTTAATTGGGGTATCAGAGGCATGTTCTACCTACTCTTCCTGTGGAATAAGCTGTGGCTTTTCTCATTGACCTCATAAATATACAGGAGATGCCTATCCTTGGCCTCTCTCTTTATTCCTAGACTGTATATTGAACAGATTACATTTCTATTTGGATGTCCCCTTGTATCTCAGTCCGTACTATTCAAACTGAACTAATTATCATGCCTTGTACCAAAATATACCATCTTCCAGGTTGAGGAGGATGAGACCACATGTACACCCAGATCTCCACCTTGCTTAGGAACAAGTAGACAAGGTGAAATGTATTCCCTCTTACTTCCTTCCTTCACCAGAAGAGCAAGGAGATTGTAGCCTGGAGGAGCTTACTGGGTGCTGAAGTCTGGGATCATGGCCCATGTTACATGCCAACGTTACAAGCACCTACCACAGGCCCCTTTTTATTAATAAATTCCATCTCTGAATCCTGAGAGCACTTACCTGACACCTCTATCTGCTGAGTGTCTAAAGCCCCACAAAGTCATTTCCGTTTCTCTCTCTCTTTAGCCTTCACGGCATGTCATGATGCGTCACTTCTATATGAGGGTCTATTATGCAGACATTCCTCTACCTCTAGCATGGCAATCTTAGCTCTAGACTTCACCATCTTTTGACTGCTGCTGCTGCTGCTAAGTCGCTTCAGTCGTGTCCAACTCTGTGCGACCCTACAGACGGCAGCCCACCAGGCTCCCCTGTCCCTGGGATTCTCCAGGCAAGAACACTGGACGGGGTTGCCATTTCCTTCTCCAATGCATGAAACTGAAAAGTGAAAGTTAAGTCGCTCAGTCGTGTCTTACTCTTAGCAACCTCATGGACTGCAGCCTACCCGGCTCTGCTGCCCATGGGATTTTCCAGGCAAGAGTACTGGAGTGGGGTGCCATTGCCTTCTCCGATCTGGACATTAGTAAAAAATGTCATAACCAACCCTTCCACTATTAGCCTGCTTGATTCATCTTTTACTCTTATCATTCCTTCTAATTGCTCCTACTTGCCTGGAGAATTCCAAATTTCTTTACCGGACGTATAAGCCCCTTCACAGTAGCAATGAATCTGTATCCTTTTAGTTACTTCTCTTATCACCTGCATTTTATGGGAAAGTCACTCTATACTGATCCATGTTCCTTGCATAACCTTTTAATGGTCTACTACTATTCAGATTCTCTATATGCTGTCCTTACTACTGGGGAGTCCCTCAATCTTAGCTTCTTTTCATTATTTAAGCCTCTCCAGAATCACCACCTCCTTCATAAAGCCTCACCTTACATCTCCAGGTAGATCACTG
This sequence comes from Capricornis sumatraensis, assembly GCF_032405125.1. Taxonomy (NCBI): domain Eukaryota; kingdom Metazoa; phylum Chordata; class Mammalia; order Artiodactyla; family Bovidae; genus Capricornis; species Capricornis sumatraensis. The sequence goes on along the minus strand of NC_091070.1, from coordinate 119,638,764 downwards.
TCCTCTCATATACTTTATATTAATCTCCCTTACAGCACTGATGATACTTTAATTACTTATGTATCTGTAGTGCCCAATGCCCCATTTTGTATTTCTTCTCATTCTGGTATTGACTGGGTCTTGAATCATCTTTCGCATTCTTGGACCCTGTAATAGTTCCTGAGACATGATGAAATGAATGCATGGGTGTGATGGTTGGCAGGGGTGCGGGTATGGGGTGAGATGATCTTGTTTAGAGTTGGTGAGGTATGCATATGTCAGAGCTTTAAAATCTTTGTTTAATGTCCTCATTTTCTTTCCTTTTGTGGAACATTAGTAGTTAACATCCACAGAACATAGATCTTCATTTTCTTCTCTTTTCTTCTTAGGTTTATCTTTGTGTGCCAGGAGCTACTGTCTCTCTCTCACCAAGATATAATAATAGTCATAATCTATACTGTATGCCCATTCAGTATGTGCCAAGAATGGGCTAGGATTTTGCGCATATTTCTTCTAATCCTCAGAAACAATCCTGTGAGGTCCTTATTATCATCCCTAATTTTGAGATGAGGGAGCTGATAGTGATAGGGAGAAGATTATCCAGCGTGTAAGTTACAGAACCAGGATTCAATTCCAGGTCATTCTGACTCCAGCTTCTGCATTATTTCCCGTATACCACATTACTCTAGGAGTGAACTTTTCTCCGTTTTAGAAAGACATTTTTATATTTTTGGCATTTGAAACAGTGGTTTATTTCAAAGTATCCTATGTCCTGGGTGACCTTAATGGTGGAATCATTGCAGGGGCAGCAGTGAGTGAACTGAGAAAAGTGGAGTCCAGACAGTGGCAATGCTGGGGCAATCTAGGCTGCAATGTTTTAATGATCAGAGGACACAAATCTTACAATTTCCTATCCATATAGAGGACAGTCCTAGTAATTGGCTCCAGGACTGTTTTCTGGACCATGTTATGATCATTATATTCTTATTAGTGACTTGGATGAAAATTTGGGCAGAGGGATTTCCCTGGTGGTCCAGTGGTGAGGATTCTGTGCTTCCATTGCAGGGGGCATGATTTGATCCTTGGTTTCAGAATTAAGATCCCCATGCTGGGTGGTACAGCCAAAAGAAGAAAAAGAAAATAAACGGTAGAAGATGGCAAATATTTTTAGGAGAGACTGAAGATCCAAGGAGATTTTAACATATCACATAAGTAGCTCAAATTTAATAAAATTGAATCTTACTGAGTTAAAAGTAAAATTCTGACTTTGGTTCTAAATTCTACTTCGCAAGTACAGGGTAGAAGCCATGAGTAAAGAAGGGGTTTTGTGGAAGTGGTGGTGTGATGTTGTGGCCCAAAAGGTAATGCTACTTCAGGATGCATTAAGAAAAGTACATTAACTAGAACAAAATAAGGGGTGGTGTCCTTCAGTTGGCCCTTGTCAGATGGTTTCTTTAGCTTTTCATTCAGTTCTGACACTCACTTCTCAATACGGATGTGGACAGCTTGCTATGTGTTCTGAATCAAGTAAGCAGATGATCGGCCAGATGGGTGGTAAAGGGAACAAGGGCTTTCTAGGTAACTTAGTGGTAAAGAATCCACCTGCCAATGAAGGAGCTTCAGGTTTGATCCCTGGGTCAGAAAGGACCCCTGGAGAAGGAAATGGCAGTCCACTCCAGTATTCTTGTCTGGGAAATCCCATGGACAGAGGGGCCTGGTGGGGCTATGCTCCATGGGGTCACAAAAGAGTTGGACACGACTTAGCAACTAAACAACAACAACAACAACAACAAAGGGAACAAAGTGAGAAGCAGCTGGTGGGAGAAGATTATCTGTTTTCAGTGGTTATGGGAATCTCTTGTAATGGGCTGTATAAAAACTCAGATTGGTAGAAAGCATAGGCAAGTGTACTTTAACTTTGAATCAGTAAGAACATTTTAATAGGCAGAATTATCCAGTCACGAAAAGAATTATCTCTGGAGATAATTCCCTATCACTGCCTAGAGAATGTTGAATTGAATGAGTTGTTGGCAGTCAATTAGTCTAGGCTCCTCATATTGTGGTTGACAATCAGGAGGTCCAATGCTGCATGGCTGATAAATCGACAGTTCAGGACTTAGGCCTGCAACTCAGATTTTCCCTCAAAATGCACTTCATATTGCACAGGTTGCATCTATTACTGGGAGATGAGCATCAGACAAGGATATTTTGGAGGGTCATTAAGTAGAGGAACATTTGGAGGATGTCTGATAAATCCCTCTCACATGGGTGAGAGCTATGATTCTGTTATTCATGTAAATTTCTTTGCCTGACTTGATTCAACTCAGCTCAGATGCCTGTTTGGTCAGTGCAGTTTGGTAACTGCAGGCATAATAGGACTATCAATTCCACTTTATGTGGAATTCCCACCACATCCTATGTATATGGTATATGTTTCCATATTCCACTTCCTGCCAACATACCTGATCCCTCTTGCATCTTAGCTTTTTATCTTTAGAATGCCAAAGAAACTTTACCCCCTAAATCTTTAAAATTACTGATCAAGGGATAATACAATCTGAGATTTAGGGCATCTTCTCTATCCTCAGACAGAACTTAACTCTTTGCCTGATTATTCCCAGACAATAAAATGCTTTCAGAGGCATTTTAGGTGTCCACAGTTATATCTTCTGGCTGCCGAGATGTATTAAGGTATGAAGACAATCCCCAAATGTCAAGCATTATTGACAAATCAGAAATTACAGGATTTCAGTTGCAATCATTAATTTGTAGTTGTCCCTCCCTTTTCCTATCCAATGGGCTATAAGGGCATTATGCTGCCATATGGCCTATAGGCTGCTGATGTGGGTCAAGCTGTCACGATTCAAGGAAGCAGTCCTTTGAGATGTGTGACTGAGGCTGTAGGAGTGAAGGGGAGCTGGGATTTGTGGTTAAATGATTTCCTATTGGAGTTGTAGTCATCTCCTGGGAGGTGCTATTTTGGGGATGGAATTTTTCGTGGTTGAATATTCTCTTGGGTTCCTTGGCATATTGTAGGTGATGTTCCTGCTTAGCTATCTGGTGGTGGAGCACTATCTGGTAGGAACATCTCTACCTATAGCTGGTATTTACCAGGACAGTAGTGAAGAAAAGTAGTGTTGATTCCAAGGAAAGATTTCAAGTTGTCCTCAGTGATTTCAGCTTCTTCTTACTTTAATCTTTGTGTCTCTGTGTGTGTGAGTGTGTGTATGTAAAGGAAAGATAAAGAGAGGGGGAGAGAGAAATGTTGTAGGTAGAGGGAAAGTAAGGATGAGCTTATTCTATATATAAGCATGATATTTTATGCCAGTCTGGATTGCCTCTCAGTTTTTTAAATACCCAACATAATAAGTGGGCAAGAGAGTTCCAGAAAAACATCTACTGTGTTATTGACTATGCCAAAGCCTTTCACTGTGTGGATGACAATAAACTGTGGAAAATTCTTCAAGAGATAGGAATACCAGACCACCTGACCTGCCTCCTGAGAAATCTGCATGCAGATCAGGAAACAAGAGTTAGAACTGAACATGGAGCAACAGACTGGTTTCAAATAGGAAAAGAAGTAGTACATCAAGGCTGTATATTATCAGCCTAATTATTTAACATACATGCAGGGTACATCATGAAAAATACTGGGCTGGAGGAAGCATAAGCTGGAATCAAGATTGCCAGGAGAAATATCAATAACCTCAGGTATGCAGATGACACCACCCTTATGGCAGAAAGTGAAGAACTAAGGAGCCTCTTGATGAAAATGAAAGAGGAGAGTGAAAAAGTTGGCTTAAAGCTCAACATTCAGAAAACTAAGATCATGGCATCTGGTCCCATCCCTTCATGGCAAATAGATGCCATGAAATTAAAACATGTTTACTCCTTGGAAGAAAAGTTATGACCAACCTAGACAGCATATTAAAAAGAAGAAATATTAGTTGCCAACAAAGATGCATCTAGTCAAAGTTATGGTTTTTCCTGTGGTCATGTATGGATGTGAGAGATGGACTATAAAGAGAGCTGAGCACCGAAGAATTGATGCTTTTGAACTGTGGTGTTGGAGAAGGCTCTTGAGAGTCCCTTGGACTGCAGGGAGTTCCAACCAGTCCATCTAAAGGAAATCAGTCCTGAATATTCATTGGAAGGACTGATGCTAAAGCTGAAACATAATACTTTGGCCACCTGATGCGAAGAACTGATTCATTTGAAAAGACCCTGATGCTGGGAAAGACTGAAGGTGGGATGACAGAGGATGAGATGGTTGGATGGCATCACCGACTCAATGGACATGAGTTTGAGTAAACTCTGGGAGTTGGTGATGGACAGGGAGGCCTGGCATGCTGCAGTCCATGGGATCACAGAGTCGGACACGACAGTTCGCATAAACTGAACTGAACATAATAATTCCTAGGTACTCACTGACAGTTTTATTTAGGTATGGAGAAAAGATGAAGTGGCCTCAGCATTGGAAATTGAGAATAGAATTGAAGGAACATGGGACAGACATGTGGTTTTGAGGGTGTGTGTGTATGCATGTGTAACATGTTATTTCAGCTACTGCAGATGCAAGAGTCATACACACACACACTCCAGATGAGAATGAAAGAGAGATTCAGAGAAAACAAAAATTAAAAGACATGTCTTTTGAATAGTGGGGAAGTATTTCCAGAAGTATTTTTATCAATTCAGTTCAGTTCAGTTGCTCAGTTGTGTCTGACTCTTTGCGACCCCATGAACAGCAGCACGCATCAGGGTCTTTTCAAATGAGTCAGCTCTTTGCATCAGGTGGCCAAAGGATTGCTATTTCAGCTTCAACATCAGTCCCTCCAATGAACACCCAGGACCGATCTCCCTTAGGATGGACTGGTTGAATCTCCTTGCAGTCCAAGGGACTCTCAAGAGTCTTCTCCAACACCACAGTTCAAAAGCATCAATTCTTTGGTGCTCAGATTTCTTTATGGTCCGACTCCCACATCCATACATGACTACTAGAAAAACCATAGCCTTGACTAGACACACCTTTGTTGGCAAAGTAATGTCTCTGCTTTTTAATCTGTCTAGGTTGGTTGGTCATAACTTTCCTTCCAAGGAGCAAGCGTCTTTTAATTTCATGGCTGCAATCACCATCTGCACTGATTTTGGAGCCCCCAAAATAAAGTCTGATGCTGTTTCCACTGTTTCCCCATCTATTTCCCTTGAAGTGATGGGACCAGATGCCATGATCTTAGTTTTCTCAATGTTCAGCTTTAAGTCAACTTTTTCACTCTCTTCTTTCACTTTCATCAAGAGGCTCTTTAGTTCTTCTTCACTTTCTTCCATAAGGGTGGTGTTATCTGTATATCTGAGGTTATTGATATTTCTCCTGGCAATCTTGATTCCAGTTTGTGCTTCCTCCAGCCCAAAGGCATTATTTTTCTAAAAGCCATAGTGGTTTATTAAACCCCTCAAGCACAACTGAAAAGATGGCCAGAGGCTTTCTAGGATGAGAAGGAAATGGCATCTATGCAGTACTGTGTCTTTTGAAAGTTTTTTCTAACAATTAGAAACAAAAGTAAAAAGAGAAAAAATAATAGAAAGGATGATAGAAATGTAACAGATCACCTCATTGTAGTTAAGGGAAAGCCTTCATGACTTAACTTTCAAATGGTTATGAACAGAGGGATTATGAGATCTTTAGAGTGGCCACATTGGCAATGACCAGTACCAGCACTAAAGTATTAACCAGGCTCTATTCTGTGTTCCATAGAAACAGTGAGTTTTGGTGACAGAGTGGTGCAGCATTAGGAAACTGGAAAAGAAGGATCTAGGAGGAAGCTAGGACAGAGACTTTATAGCCATTATGACCAGACTGCACCAGTGTCACTTATTCAGACAGGGACTAGCATACACCATTGATTACAGGAGACTGTGGAAGATTAGGAAGGGCTAGAACTTGGAATAAACTCCTACTTCCTTTCCTACCTGCTCCATTTGTATGTAAGGATATTATAGACAGAAGATAGAGTGTATTCTGGAGGGACATTTTTTTTGCAGGTGTCAGAGTGAGGTTCAGATGAAGAACAGGTCACAGTATTCAGGGATCATTCATTCATTCCACAAACATCAGTTACTAGCTGACTACTCATCAATCATCATGCCTACCATAGGGCCATCAATGAAGAAATTATGCTGCCTGTCCTCAAAGTGTTCATAATATAATGAAGAAAACAGACATATAAACAATGTGATATATGTTAGTATAGATATTTATAAATCATTATGAAAAGACAGATGAGGGAGCAACTGATTTTCTTCCACTTACTAACTTTTCCCCAAACTTTATTGAGGAATAATTGATAAATATACTTGTATATATTCAGTATGCAGTGTGTTGATCTGATGTAAATATGTACTGTGGAATGAATACCAAGAACAAGATAATCAACTCTTGTATCCCCTAACATTGCTGGGAGAAATATCAATAACCTCAGATATGCAGATGACACCACCCTTATGGCAGAAAGCAAAGAAGATTTAGAGCCTCTTGATGAAAGAGGAGAGTGAAAAAGTTGGTTTAAAACTCAACATTCAGAAAACTAAGATCATGGCATCCAGTCCACTTCATGGCAAAAAATGGAGAAACAATAGAAACAGTGACAGACTTTATTTTTGGGGGTTCCAAAATCACTGCAGATGGTGATTGCAGCAATGAAATTAAAAGATGCTTGCTCCTTGGAAGAAAAGTTATGGCCAACCTAGAAACTATATTAAAAGCAGAAACATTACTTTGCCAACAAAGGTCCATCAAGTCAAAGCTATGGTTTTTCCAGTAGTCATGTATAGATGTGAGAGTTGGACCATAAAGAAAGCTGAGCGCTGAAGAATTGATGCTTTTGAACTGTGGTGTTGGAGAAGACTGTTGAGAGTCCCTTGGACTGCAAGGAGATCCAACCAGTCCATCCTAAAGGAAATCAGTCCTGAATATTCATTGGAAGGACTGACGCTGAAACTGAAACTCCAGTACTTTGGCCACCTGATGCAAAGAGCTGACTCATTTGAAAAGACCCTGATGGTTGGAAAGATTGAAGGCGGGAAGAAGGGGACTACAGAGGATGAGATGGTTGGATGGCATCACCGACTTGATGGACATGAGTTTGAGCTAGCTCCAGGAGTTGGTGAAGGACAGGGAGGCCTCGCATGCTGCAGTCCATGGGATTGTAAAGAGTCGAACATGAGTGAGCAACTGAGCCAACTAATTAATATGTAATATGTAATACATAAAGTTTTCTTTATCCATTCACATGTTGAAGAAAATTTAAATTATTTTTATATCTTGATATTGTGAATTATCCTGCAATGAATACGGGACTATCTTTTTGAGATACTGATACTTTAACTAAATACTCAGGAGTGGGATTGCTGGATTATATGGTAGTTGATAGTTCTATTTTTAGTTTTTTGAGGAACTTTCATACCGTTTTTCATAATGGCGCCATCAGTTTTTAATCCCTAGCAACTGGTATATAAGGGTTTCCTTTTCTACATATTCTCAAAACTTATCTCTTGTCTATTTCATAGCAGCCATCCTAACAGGTGTGAGGTGGTATCTTATCATGGTTTTGCTTTGCATTTCTCTGATTAGCTTTCATTTCTCTGAGTAGTTCTGATTAGAGTCTCTGTTTAGTGATGCTGAGTACCTTTTCTTATATCATTTGGATATTTGTATGTCTTTGGGGGAAAATATCTATTCAGATCTTTTGACCATTTTTATAATAACGTGGATTATTTGCTCTTTGGCTATTGAGTTTTATGAGTTCTTTATGTATTTTTATCTTCACCCATTATCAGATATTTGGTTTGTAAATATTTTCTCCCTATTTGTAGGTTGCCTTTTCAATGTTTTACTTGAAGCTCTAGTTTAATATAATCCCTCTTGTTTATTTTAGCTTATTCTCTTTTAGAGAGTTGAAAAGATGATATTTGAGCTGAACTTTAAAGAATGCATTTGTTAGATTTCATGGAAGATTGACCTGAAAGGCTATATTTAAAGATTTCAAAAACCATGCTAAGTCATATAATGTTATCTTATTTACATTGGAGACCAACTGAAGAATTTTTAAGTGAAAAAGTGACAGGATCAGATTTTTATTTAGTAAAAATACCTCTACTAAGAATATGGATGGTAAACAGGCAAGGATGTGGCAATTTGAGAAAAGGGAGGCAATAATGAGGTTTCAAAATAAGATGTTGCACTAGGATCAAAGGGCAGAGACATTTCAGAGCTAGAGCTTAACAATGCATTGGAAATGGTGGTTGAAGGAGGAAAAAAAACAAGAGGCAATAGGTTAGAATTTTGGCAATAGCTGGTGTAGGCAGACAGGTTAGGGAGGGGCAGCCTCAGTAGTGTCTGAAAGGTGGACAGAACTCAGTGATGGAGAAACCAGGAATAGGAGATTTAGCAGGTAATGGGGAGTTAGTATCAGCAACATCATTAGTAGGTAGCAGGATTGGGGGGCTCATATTTCAGGCTAGAATTTTAATTTTGGAAGCAGGAAAGGCAGAAAGACAAAGAAGAGCTCCTAACATGGGACATTCAAGGAACAGGGACAAGCCAGAGACCTAGTTATCACCACTGAGAAGATCAAAACCAGACCAGCAGAACAGGTGACCTGATGCTGATTCCTGAACTTTGGGGAACTTCGGGGAACTTCTGTTCTTAAATTTCTCCTGCTGAAGATCAATATTTGTTCTGGGTGATAATGGGTCTCACTGAACTTCCAGTATATGAAGACCCCTTTATCTACTCTGTACCCACTTTTTACCAACTTGGACTTTAGACCCCCCTTGCAAATCTCCAGGACTTTCCTGGTGGCTCAGAGGGTAAAGCGTCTGTCTACAATGCAGGAGACCCGGGTTCGATCCCTGGGTTGGGAAGATCCACTGGAGAAGGAAATGGCAATCCACTCCAGTACTGTTGCCTAGAAAATCGTATGGACAGAGGAGCCTGGTAGTCTACAGTCCATGAGGTTGCAAAAAGTCGAACATGACTGAGCGACTTCACTTCACTTGCAAATCTCCCAATTACTCATCCATCTTAATTCACCACCTACACCCTGTAGATAAGGCAGATGTTTGGCTGATAATCTCCATGATTATTACTGTCAAGTAGCTCCAGTACTGACTACACCACACCCCTCTCACCAGGTGTAGATGGGGGAGGGCCCAGAATAGTGTATGTGGCTTACTATGGGGTCAGAAGGTTTGTATAGTCTAAGTCTGGGGAGTGATGGGTATAGAAGGTGAACCATTCTGGTATATTGTTTATAATTTCTGCTTATAGCAAAAACTAAAAACGGTTATTTAGGACTCTAAACTACCATAGGTCCAAAAGAATCACTGAGACTGAAGGCTAAAAAGTCTTTAAAGTGTGACTTCGTGAGATGAATAATGCATTTTTAACCTCATAGATTTCATCATCAATGATGATCTTGTTGAAATTGAGGTAGATTCTTGGCCCAACGCATTTCTATTTGTTTTACCAGTGTTGCATTTCAAGGGATTTATCTTATTTTAGGATATCCCAACAACTTGGGGCAGAGTCCCCCAGGGCTGGATGAGACATCTTTTTTTGATATCCAGGCCATTAGTTACACTTGCGAAGTATATTCTGGCAGCATTTCATATCTATCTGTGCTTAAAGCAGTCTATAGAAAACTATTTGCAGTTCTTTTTATAGTATAATTTTAGTAATCCTCAACTAATTATTTCATTTTCCTCATGAAATTCCTAATCATTAGAATTTTTCAGATGAGGCACATGAAAGGATTGAGTTGAAATAACACTGCGGTCACAATATTGGTGCCTAATGGGTGCCCAGATCCCAGAGTACTTGGTTTAGGGTTGAGAGCCCAGTCTCATAAGTCCTACTGATTGCCTTGACCATTGGCTCTTCCAGTTACCAGCTCTCTTTGAGCAGATTTCCTAACCTCTCTGACTGTTTCCTCATCTTTAAAGTAGGGATAATAATACATAATTTGCGTGCTTGTTGAGGGTGCTAAATGAATTATACGTCAATGGTCTGCACTTTGGCTGACATAGCAGGTGTTCAATAAATGGCAGTTATTAGTAATATGTTTTCCTGGTGGCTCAGACAGTAAAGAACATGCTTGCACAGTGAGAGGCCTGGTTTTGATCCCTGAGTTGGGAAGATCCCTTGGAGAAGGGAACAGCTACCAACTCCGGTATTCTGGCCTGGAGAATTCCATGGACTGTATATAGTCCATGGGGTCACAGAGTCAGACATGACTGAGTGACCTTCATTTCACTTCAGTATTATGTTATTTTGAAATCTTAACAGAACTGATAACTAACTGAGACACATTCTTATTTTGATTCAATTTTATATGTGTTTTCATCAAGAGAGAAGAGCAAGAAATATATATATCTTTTTCTTCAATATTTGATCCCCTTTCCCTGAGAATGTGGAGGTTATTGAAGGGGGTAGGGTGATATGTTGGGTTCCTTTAGTAACTCTGGGAGATCAGAGAGAAGATTTTCAGCTGCTTTAGGAAAAGAGTAAGTTTAAGAGAAAAGTGAAGTCGCTCAGTCGTGTCCGACTCTTTGCAACCCCATGGACTGTAGCCTACCAGGCTCCTCCATCCAGGCAAGAGTACTGGAGTGGGTTGCCATTTCCTTCTCCAGGAGATCTTCCCAACCCAGGGATCAAACCCAGGTCTCCCGCATTGCAGGCAGACGCTTTACCATCTGAGCCACCAGGGAAGACTTTTTTAAGAGAAAAGTGAATGATAAATGAAAATACTAAAAGAAAAAACTTAGTGAAAATTACTGTAGGTACATCCATTGTTTGTCTCCCTTGTTTATATTCTACCTTTTGCAAGAGTCCCATGTGGGAGTTCATCTATTCCCATTCTTATTCCATGTGATTAGGGGGGGTGCAGTAAAAGGTCTAGCTTTGACTCTGATGTGAAGAATGTCTCTTGAATAGAGCTGGCAGCAGTAGGTGGGCATGTAACCTGGGCCAATTCAGGAAGAATCTCAGGACGCTTGTGGGAACCACCAGTAAAGAGACGTTTCATGCTCCTCCACCTGCTACACCTTGAGATTTGAACTTGGAAACATGTGTGCTGAGCTACTGCAGCCACCCTGAAACTATATGTCAGCAGTCTGCTGAAAATGAAGTCTGCAGAGAGGAAAGCAGAGTTAGAAATTAAGAAACTCCCTCAATCCTGATTACACCCTTTGAGCCTTGGATTGAGTACTGTCTGCAGGACCCATGCAGAACTTTTTGATTACATGAACCAATAAATTCCCCTTTTTATTTAATAAAGTTTGAGTTGAGTTTTTCTGTTACTTCAAGTAGAAATAGAACTAACTACTGTAATTGCTATTTGCTTTTTTACTATGTTCTGCATTTATAATAAATATAAAAACATAGCAAGTTAACCAGGGCATGTTAAGGAAGAATGATAGTAGAGGAAGGGAAACAAGAAGAAAAACAAGTTCTCCCTGCAAATTCTTTCATGGCTTCCCTTTCCCTCCAAACCAAAGACTGAACCAACATTTGTCACATTATGTATTTTTTGAAAGAATACATTCTTTTGTGAACAAGAGTAGAGGCTGGGCTGAAACCGCTACATAAAGAGGAGTGCGTTTGTGGCTCCTGCCCTGTTCAACACTGGAAGCTACCTAGCAGTCTAAGTCTGGTTCCTATTTTAAAAATGATTTAATTTTCCCTTTTCTAACTTTCTTTTTATCTTCTGAAGTCAGAAATGCAGAAACCATTTTTTTTCCCTCAGGTCTTCTGTTCTTTCCTGTGCCGTCACTCTTCCCAAGATATTTCCTGTTCTCATAGACAGTTTCGTGATCCTCTATTACTCTTCATAGACTTCTTCTCCAGACTTTTTGCTGACTTGAGATTATCAACACCCAGGATACAAAGGATTATTTTTTTTAAACAATTCCAATTGTAGAGAGCTGAGTTAATCATGTTCCTCACCTCATGGCATATTATCCTTATTGGTCTATGCACATTTTATTGGAATGGTTGATTGATTAACTTATATCCCCATTCTTCACTCCCATCTCTCTGTGCCTCACCCACTAGAAAATTGTTCTAATGAGTTTACACTGTATTTCTTAATTTGTATATGTTCTTTAAAATATGCATCATTATTTTTGTGTGCATGTAAAGGCGATGGCACCCCACTCCAGTACTCTTGCCTGGAAAATCCCATGGACGGAGGAGCCTAGTAGGCTGCAGTCCATGGGGTTCGCGAAGAGTCGGACACGACTAAGCGACTTCACTTTCACTTTCATGCATTGGAGAAGGAAATGGCAACCCACTCCAGTGTTCTTGTCTGCAGAATCCCAGGGACGGGGGAGCCTGGTGGGCTGCCATCTATGGGGTCACACAGAGTCGGACACGACTGAAGTGACTTAGCAGCAGCAGCAGCAATTTTCTTTTATGTAAGTGCTATTATGTGGTAGACCTCATTCTGTTTCTTACCTTTTCCACTTAGCATCCATCCTGCTTTATGTATTTAATATATCTAGCTCATTGCTTGCAACTATGCCACTGTTGTGCACCTACTCTGTGTACCTATGTGCTTCCCCAGTAATGGACATTCAGATTGCTTGTAATTCTCCAGCATGAAAAACAATGACATCCACTAGGGGTGTATGAGAAGTGTTTTTTGGAGGGTCTAAACACAGAATTAGAGTTGCCTGGTGGTAGGGTATGTGTATGCTTGATTTGACAAAATCCTGAGATTGCTATTTGGAACAGCTGTACTACTATACTTCACTTTTCTACCTAAAGTATTTCCTAAACCCACATCCATCCCAACCAATGCCTAGCTATCTAGTCTATTTCACTGTTATTTCTGTTTGTGTTTGCCTAACTAATAAGTTTGAACATCTCTGTGTATGTTTCTAAATTATATTGATTATCTCTTCCATAATTGCCTATTCAAATACATTTCCCATTTTTCTGCTAATTTTTTTGGAAATAATTCCTTGTATATTCCTATATTAGTCCGTTGATGTATATAGACCATGCAAATAATTTCTCCCAGTCTGTTGTTTGTCAGTTAACTTTGTCATGACATCTTTCACTGAATAGAAACCTTTATGCTGTCATAAAAAAAATCACAATTAAAAAAATATGTGTATATAAAGTTCTATCAACAGTGTCCTTTCCTACTCTGAGATTACAAAATTATTTTGTCTATTTATTTTATTGTTTTATGTTTATCATTTAGATCTTTATTGCAGTTGCAGTCTACCTTTGATGTAGTTTTAGGTAAAGATCCAATTTTATTTTAATCTATAGCATGAGCTAAAGTTTGTAGTTTCATTTATTAAGTAGTTAGTCATTCTCCCCTTAATATGTGGTAACCATTTGTATATTAAATTCTCATATAAGCAAGGTTATATTTCTAAGCTCTCCATTATTTCACTGATTTATTTGTTGTTGCAGTAATATCACACGTTTTTGTTATTATGATGATATTATGGTGCTATTTCTTAATACCTAGTAGATATTCTTTTTTTTTGAAATGTCAACTTACTTATTCATGGGTCTTTATTCTTCCATGAAAATTTTAGATAAAGTTATCACTCTTCTCAAAAGAATTAAAAAATATTTGAGGTATTTGTGATTGTATTAAATTTATAGATTAATATGGGATAAACTGATATATTTATAATATTATCATCATTGCAACAAACTGTGGAAAATTCTTAAAGAGGCTGGCATACCAGACCACCTTACCTTTCTCCTGAGAAATCTGTATGCAGGTTAAGAAACAACAGGTTAGAACTGGACATGAAACAATCGACTGGTTCAGAATCTGGAAAGGAGTTTGTCAAGGCTGTATATTGTCACCCTGCTTATTTAACTTTTATGCAGAGTACACCATGTGAAATGCCTGCCTGGATGAATCACAAGCTGGAATCAAGATTTCGGGGAGAAATACAAATCTAGACAGCATATTAAAATGCAGAGTTATCACTTTGCCAACAAAGGTCTGTATAGTCAAAGCTATGGTTTTTCCAGTAGTCATTTATGGATGTGAGAGTTGGACCATAAGAATGGCTGATTGCCGAAGAATTGATGCTTTCAAAACTGTGGTGCTGGAGAAGACTCCTGAGAGTCCCTTGGACTGCAAGGAGATCAAACCAGTCAATTCTAAAGGAAATCAATGCTGAATATTCACTGAAAAGACTGATACTGAAGCTGAAGCTCCTATACTTTGCCTTCCTGATGCAAAGAGCCAAGTCTTTGGAAAATACCCTGATTCTGGGAAAGCTGAGTGAAAGACAAGAAGGTGGTGACAGAAGGTGAGATGATTGGATGGCATCACTGATTCAATAAACATGAGTTTGAGCAAGCTCCGGGAGATAGTGGAGGATAGGGAAACCTGGCATGCTGCAGTCCATGGGGTTGCGAAGAGTCAGACACAACTTAGTGACTGAATAACAACAAAGGACCAACACCAAACCACGACCAAAACAAAGCAAATAAAACTCTTAAGTTATTTGAATATGGAGAAGAATGAAAACTTTTGTTTTTGGGAAAGAGGATTTTCTTGACTATGTCCCCAAAAGCTGAATTCATGAAGAAAAGTTTAGATACATTTGACTGCATAAAAATTACAAACTTGTATTTGACAAAAGGCACTATATATTAAAAGAAAACTTTGAATTGGAAGAAAATACCAACAACATAGTTGACAAACAATGTGTTTTCATTCAAACTACATTAAGAGATAACCTAGATAAGATAACATATAGTAAAAGGATCAGTATTAAATATTTCATAGAAAACCTTTTTGACATCTTTTTTTTATCTCATGTGTCCTTTAGCTAATACTGTAATCATGGTTATTTTTTTTACTACTTTTGTCTTTTAACCTTCATACTAGCTTTATAGATGGTTAATCAGCCATATTTACTATATATTTACCTTTCCAGTGAGGTTTATCCTTGTACATGTTTTATTATTAGTAATTGGTGCTCTTCTTTTCAGTTTAAAAATACCTCTTTTAACATTTTTATAAGGCAGTTTAGTGGCAATGAGCTATTTTAATGTTTACTTGTCTGGAAAACTCTTTGTCTCTTATATAGTTCTAAATGATCAGTTTGCTGGGTAGAGTATTCTTGGTTGAAAGTTTTTTTTTTTTCTTTCAGCATTTTGAATATATTATGCCAGTCCCTTCTGGCTTGCAAAATTTCTGCTGAAAAAAAGTCTAATTGTTTTATGGAGGTTCCTTTGTACATTAGAAGTTGTTTTTTCTGTTGACACTTTTATGTTTCTCTCTTCATCTTTAACTTTCAACATTTTAATTATAATATGTGTGGATCTTTTTGGATTCCTCTTAGTGGAACTCTCTGGGATTACTGGATTGAGATGTTTGTTTCCTTCCCCAGGTTAGCAAAATTTTTAGCCATTATTTTTTTCAAATAAGATTTCTTCCTCTTTAAAAATGTGAAATGTGACATCAGAAACAAAATATGGGGGAAAGGAGAGTAAAAATGTTTAGCTTTAAAATGGGATGAAGTGTAAGTTGTTATCAACTTAAAATAGACTGTTAAAGACAACAGGTTGTCATATGTAAGCCTCATAGTAAAAACAAAGCAAAAACCTATAGTAAATATACAAAAGATAAAGAAATATAAACATATCACCTAAGAAATAATCAAACCACAAAGGAAGAGAGCAAAGAAGAAGAAAGGAACAGAGAGGATGTACAACAACATTCAGAAAACTATTAACAAAATGGAAATAAGTACATATTTATCAATAATTGGTGGGCTTCCCTGGTGGCTCAGATGGTAAAGAGTCTGCTTGCAGTGTGGGAGACCCAGGTTTGACCCCTGGTTCGGGAAGATCCCCTGGAGAAGGAAATGACAACCCACTCCAGTATTCTTGCCTGGAAAATCCTATGACTGGAGGAGCCTGGCAGGCTACAGTCCATAGGGTTGCAAAGAGTTGGACACAACTGAGTGACTTCACTATCAATAACTGCTCTATATGTAAATGGACTGCATTTTCTAATCAAAAGACATAGAGTAGCTTAATGGATAGAAACCGGATCCAAACAAAGAGACCATAGCAAAAATCAACAAAGCTAAAAGCTGGTTCTTTGAAAAGATAAATAAAATTGACAAACCATTAGCTAGACTCATCAAGAAATAAAGGGAGAAGAATCAAATCAACAAAATTAGAAATGAAAATGGAGAGATCACAACAGATAACACAGAAATACAAAGGATCATAAGAGACTACTATCAGCAACTATAAGCCAATAAAATGGACAACTTGGAAGAAATGGACAAATTCTTACAAAAGTATAACTTTCCAAAACTGAACCATGAAGAAATAGAAGATCTTAACAGACCCATAACAAGCAAGGAAATCAAAACTGTAATCAGAAATCTTCCAGCAAACAAAAGCCCAGGTCCAGACAGCTTCACAGCTGAATTCTACCAAAAATTTAGAGAAGAGCTAACACCTATCCTACTCAAACTCTTCAAGAAAATTGCAGAGGAAGGTAAACTTCCAAACTCATTCTATGAGGCCACCATCACCCTAATACCAAAACCAGGCAAAGGTGCCACAAAAAAAAGAAAACCAAGCCAATATCACTGATGAACATAGATGCAAAAATCCTTAACAAAATTCTAGCAAACAGAATCCAACAACATATTAAAAAGATCAAACATTATGACAAAGTGGGTTTTATCCCAGGAATGCAAGGATTCTTTAATGTCTATAAATCAATCAATGTAATATACCACATTAACAAATTGAAAAATAAAAGCCATATGATTATCTCAATAGATGCAGAGAAAGCCTTTGACAAAATTCAACATCCATTTATGATAAAAACTCTCCAGAAAGCAGGCATAGAAGGAACATACCTCAACATAATAGAAGCTATATATGACAAACCCACAGCAAACATTATCCTCAATGGTGAAAAATTGAAAGCATTTCCCCTAAAGTCAGGAACAAGGAAATAGCTCCCACTCTCACCACTACTATTCAACATAGTTTTGTAAGTTTTGGCCACAGAAATCAGAGCAGAAAAAGAAATAAAAGGAATCCAGATTGGAAAAGAAGAAGTAAAACTCTCACTGTTTGCAGATGACATGATCCTCTACATAGAAAACCTTAAAGACTCTACCAGAAAATTACTAGAGCTAATCAAGGAATATAGTAAAGTTGTTGGATATAAAATTAACACACAGAAATACCTTGTATTCTTATACACTAACAATGAGGAAACAGAAAGAGAAATTAAGGAAACAATTCCATTCACCATTGCAATGAAAAGAATAAAATACTTAGGAATATATCTACTTAAAGAAACAAAAGACTTGTTTATAGAAAACTATAAAACACTGGTGAAAGAAATCAAAGAGGACAGAAATAGATGGAGAAATACACCATGTTCATGGATTGGAAGACTCAATATAGTGAAAATGAGTATACTACCCAAAGCAATCTATAGATTCAATGCAATCCTTATCAAGGTACCAATGGCATTTTCCAGAAAACTAAAACAAATAATTTCACAATTTGTATGGAAATACAAAAAGCCTTGAATAGCCAAAGCAATCTTGAGAAAGAAGAATGAAACTGGAGAAATCAACTTGCCTGACTTCAGGCTCTACTACAAAGCTATAGTCATCAAGACAAGTCATTAAGACTGAAATATAGATCAATGGAACAAAATAGAAAGCCCAGAGATAAATCCACACACCTATGGACACCTTATCTTTGACAAAGGAGGCAAGAATATACAATGGGGAAGAGACAATCTCTTTAGCAAATGGTGCTGGGAAAACTGGTTGACCACTTGTAAAAGAATAAAACTGGAACACTTTCTAACACCATACACAAAAATAAACTCAAAATAGATTAGAGATCTAAACATAAGACCAGAAACTATAAAACTCCTAGAGGAAAACATAGGCAAAACACTAACATAAATCACAGCAGGATCCCTTATGACTCACCTCCCTGAATATTGGAAATAAAAGCAAAAATAAACAAATGGGACCTAATTAAACTTAAAAGCTTCTGCACAATGAAGGAAACTATAAGCAAAGTGAAAAGACATCCTTCAGAATGGGAGGAAATAATAGCAAATGAAGAAACTGACAAAGAATTAATCTCAAAAATATGCAAGCAACTCTTGCAGCTCAATTCCAAAAAAATAAATGACCCAATCAAAAAATGGGCCAAAGAACTAAATAGACATTTCTCCAAAGAAGACATACAGATGGCTAACACACACATGAAAAGATGCTCAAAATCACTTATTAGAGAAATGCAAATCAAAACCACAATGAGGTACCATCTCATGCTGGTCAGAATGGCTGCTATCCAAAAATCTACAAACAATAAATGCTGGAGTGGGTGTGGAGAAAAGGGAACCCTCTTACACTGTTGGTGTGAATGCAAACTAGTACAGTCACTATAGAGAACAGTGTGGAGATTCCTTAAAAACTGAAAATAGAACTTCCATACGACCCAGCAATCCCACTACTGGGCATACACACCGAGGAAACCGGAATTGAAAGAGACACATGTACCCCAATGTTCATTGCAGCACTGTTCATAATAGCCAGAACATGGAAGCAACCTAGATGTCCATCAGCAGACCAATCGATAAGAAAGCTGTGGTACATATACCCAATGGAATATTACTCAGCCACTAAAAAGAACACATTTGAATCAGTTCTAATGAGGTGGATGAAAGTGGAGCGTATTATACAGAGTGAAGTAAGCCAGAAAGAAAAACACCAATACAGTATACTAACAAACACATATATATGGAATTTAGAAAGATGGTAACGATGACCCTATATGCGAGACAGAAAAAGAGACACAGATGTATAGAATAGTCTTTTGGACTTTGTGGGAGAAGGTGAAGGTGGTATGATCTGAGAGAAAAGCATTGAAACATGTATATTATCATATGTGAAACATCACCAGTCCAGGCTTGATGCATGATACAGGGTGCTCAGGGCTGGTGCACTGGAATGATCCAGAGGGATGGTATGGGGAGGGAGGTGGGAGGGGTGTTCAGGATGGGGAACACATGTACACTCATGGCTGATTCATGTTAATGTATGGCAAAAACCACTACAATGTTGTGAAGTAATTAGCCTCCAACTAAAACAAGTAAGTAAATAAGTAAATTTTTAAAAAAGGTAAAGTAAGTAAATTAAAAAAATAAGTAAAGTAAAAATAAGTAAATAAATTAAAATAAGTAAAATTAAACAAATTACTTTTTTTAATTTACTTTTTAAAATAAGTAAATTAAAAAAAAAAAAGAAACAGGACCCAACTGTATGCTGCCTATAAGAGACTCACTTTAGATGTAAGAAAACAACACAGTCTGAAAGTGTAGGGAAGGAGAAATGTATTACATGCAAATGAAAATGAAAAGAAAGCTGGAGTAGCTATACTTATGTCAGACAAAAGAGACTAAAACAAAGACTGTAATAAGAGACAAAAAGGATGTTGCATAATGATAAAAGGGTCAATTCAGCAAGATGATATAGCATTTATAAATATTTATGCAACCAGCCTAGGAGTACTTAAATATATAAAACAAATATATAAAGATCTAAAAAGGGAAATGGAAAGCAATATAATAAGAGCAGCAAAGTTTAATACCCACTTATACCAAACACTATATCATCCACACAGAAAAATCAATGAAGAAATATTGACTTAAAACAACACATTAAAACAATCAGGTGAACCTAATTGATATTTACAGAGCATTGCATCCAAAAGCAGCAGAATACACATTACTCAGTGGCACATGGAACGTTCTCCTGGATAGATCATATGCTAAGCTGCCAGACTAGTCTTAAAAAATTTCAGAGGATTGAAATCATATCAAGCATCTTTTCTGACCACAAAGGTATGAAAATAAATGAATTACTTGAAGAAAACTGAAAAATTCACAAGTATGTGGAGATTAAACAACATGTTAAGAGAAAAAAAAAATCTGAGACAAAAAGAAATGGAAATGTAACATACCAAAATGTGTATGATGCAGGAAAAGCTGTTCTAAGAGGGAAGTTCACAGTGGTAAATGCCTATCTCAAGAAATAAGAAAAGTCTCAAATAAACAGCCTAGGGTTGCATCACAAGAAACTAGAAAAAGAACAAACAAAGCCTAAAACTAGTAGAAGGAGGGAAATAACACAGATTAAAGAAGAATCAAATGAAATAGAAACTTAAAAAAATGAATGAAACTAAGAAATGGTTCTTTGAAAAAATAAATAATACTGAAAAATCTTTAGTAAGACTCACTGAGGGAAAAAAAAAGACTCAAAATTAGAAATGAAAGAAATATTAAAACTGATACTACAGAAGCACCAAAGACTGTAACAGACTGCTTAGAACAGTTATACAGCAGCAAATTGCACAATGTAGAATAAATGAATAAATTTATAGAAACATATAACCTACCAATATTGAATCATGATGAAACAGAAAAATCTGAACAGATTGATTACTAGTAAAGATATTCAATCAGTAAAAAAAAAAAAAAAAAAAAAAATATCCCAACGCATACAAATCCAGGATCAGAGGGCTTTGACTGGTGAATTCTACCAAACATTCAAATAAAAATTAATGCCAATCCCTCTCAAACTCTTCTGAAAAAGTAGAAGAGGAAGGAAAATGTTCAAACTTATTTTATGAGGCCAGTAGTATCCTTACACTAAAACCAGACAAAGATACTTCAAGAAAAGAAAATTACAGGTCAATATCCCTGATGCACATTGATGCAAAAATCCTCAGTAAAATATTAGCAAACCAAATTCAACAGTACATTAAAAGGATCATGCACCATGATCAAATGGGTTTTTTTTCAAGGTGTACAAGGATGGTTCAATATCCACAGATTAGACCACATCATAAACCACATTATAAAATAAAGGATAAAAATCACATGATCATCTCTGTAGATGCAGAAAGGGCATTCGAGAAAATTCAACACGCTATTATGATTTAAAACAAAGTGAATGTAGAGGAAATGTTCCTCAATATAATGAAGGACACATATGCAAGCCCACATCTAACATCTCACTCAATGGTGGAAAGCTGGAAGCTTTTCCTCTAAGATCAGAAAAAAATATAAGGATGCCCACTCTTGCCAGTTTTATTCAATATAGTACTAGAAGTCCTAGCCAGAGAAGTTAGGAAAGAAAAAGAAGTAAAAGGCATCCAAATTGGAATGGAGAAAGTAAAATCATCATTATTTGCAGATGACATGATATTAAACTGTTAGAATTAACAAACAAATTCAGTAAGTTCCAGTATACAATAAAGGACAGGAATGGTAGGGACCTAACAGAAGCAAGATGTAAAGAAGAGGTGGCAAGAACACACAGAAGAACTGTACAAAAAAGATCTTCATGACCTAGATAATCACGATGGTGTGATCACTCACTTAGAGCCAGACATCCTGGAATGTGAAGTCAAATGGGCCTTAGGAAGCATCATTATGAACAAAGCTAGTGGGGGTGATGGAATTCCAGTTGAGCTATTTCAAATCCTGGAAGATGATGCTGTGAAGTGCCAGCAAATATGGAAAACTCAGCAGTGGCCACAGGATTGGAAAAGGTCAGTTTTCATTTCAATCCCAAAGAAAGGCAATGCCAAAGAATGCTCAAACTACCGCACAATTGCGCTCATCTCACATGCTAGGAAATTAATGCTCAAAATTCTCTGAGCCAGGCTTCAGCAATACATGAACCATGAACTTCCAGATGTCCAGCTGATATTAGAAAAGGCAGAGGAACCAGAGATCAATTTGCCAACATGCACTGGATCATGGAAAAAGGAAGAGAGTTTCAGGAAAACATCTATTTCTGCTTTGTTGACTATGCCAAAGCCTTTGACTGTGTGGATCACTATAAACTGTGGAAAATTCTGAAAGAGATGGGAATACCAGACCACCTGACCTGCCTCTTGAGAAATCTGTATGCAGGTCAGGAAGCAACAATTAGAACTGGACATGGAACAACAGACTGGTTCCAAATAGGAAAAGGAATATGTCAAGGCTGTATATTGTCACCCTGCTTATTTAACTTCTGTGCAGAGTACCTCATGAGAAACACTGGGCTGGAAGAATCACAAGCTGGAATCAAGATTGCTGGGAGAAATATCAATAATCTCAGATATGCAGATGACAGCGCCATTATGGAAGAAAGTGAAAAAGAACTAAAAAGCCTTTTGATGAAAGTGAAAGAGGAGAGTGAAAAAGTTGGCTTAAAGCTCAACATTCAGGAAACTAAGACCATGGCATCCGGTCCCATCACTTCATGGCAGATAGATGGGGAAACGGTGGTAACAGTGACTGACTTTATTTTTCTGGGCTCCAAAATCACTGCAGATAGTGATTGCAGCCATGAAATTAAAAGACGCTTACTCCTTGATAGGAAGGTTGTGACCAACCTAGACAGCATATTCAAAAGCAGAGACATTACTTTGCCAACAAAGGTCTGTCTAGTCAATGCTATGGTTTTTCCTGTGGTCATGTATGGATGTGAATGTTGGACTATAAAGAAAGCTAAGCACTGAAGAATCGATGCTTTTGAACCATGGTGTTGGAAAAGACTCTTGAAAGTCCCTTGGACTGCAAGGAGATCCAACAAGGCCATCCTAAAGGAGATCAGTTCTGGATGTTCATTGGAAGGACTGATGTTGAAGCTCAAAGTCCAATACTTTGGCCACCTGATGCGAAGAGCTGACACATTGGAAAGGACCTTGATGCTGGGAAAGATTGAAGGCAGGAGGAGAAGGGGACAACAGAGGCTGAGATGGTTTGATGGCATCATCGACTTGATGGACATGGGTTTGGGTGGACTTTGGGAGTTGGTGATGGACAGGGAGGCCTGGTGTACTGTGGTTCATGGGGTCGCAAAGAGTCAGACACAACTGAGCGACTGAACTGAACTGAATTCAAAATCAATTACCAAAAGTCTTTTGTATTTCTATACATTAACAATGAACTATCAGAAAGAGAGATTAAGAAAACCCCATTTACAATTTAATCAAAAAGAGTAAAATATCTAGGAATAAATTTAACCAAGAAAAACCCTGAAGTACAAGACATTAAGAACGAAATTAAAGAAGGCACGAATAAATGGAAAGATAATCCATGCTCATGGATTGGAAGAATTAATATTAAAATGTTCATACTATCCAAAACAATCTTTAGATTCAGTGCAATCCCTATTAAAATTCCAATAGCATTTTTTCACAGAAACAAAACTAACAATCCTAAAATTTGTATAGAACCACAAAGGACCCTGAATTAACCAAAGCAATCTTAAGAAAGAAGAGCAAAGCTGGAGATAACCATGATTCAAACTATATTAGAAAGCTTTAGTAATTAAAACAGCCTCATATTGGCATAGAAACAGACATGTGAATCAATGAAACTGAATTGAAAGCTCAGAAATAACCCAGGCATATACAGTCAATTAATTTATGACAAAGGGGCCAAGAATATACAAGGGGGAAAGGACAGTTTATTCAGGGTTTTGGGGAAACTGAAAAGTCCCATGCAAGCAGGATGATACCTGACCACTATCTTACACAATACACAAAAATGAATTAAAAATGAATTAAAAACTTGAACAGAAAAACTGAAACCATAAAACTCCTAGAAGAAAACATAGGCAGTAAGATCCTTAGCACAGATCATGGCAATGGTTTTTTGACCCTTACTTTAAAAGCAAAATGAACAAAAAAATATATAAGTGGGACTACATCACACTAAAAAATTCTTCACAGTGAAAGAAACCATCAACAAAATAAAAAGGCAACCTACTGAATGGTAGAAAATAATTGCAAATCATTTATCTGAGAAGGGGCTAATTTCCAAAATATATATAAAAACTCATACAACTCAATAGCAAAAAAAAAAAAAAAAAAAAAAAGGAATCCAGTTAAAAGATGGGCAAAAGATCTGAACATTTTTCCAGAAAAGGTATACAGATGGCCAGCAGGTACATGAAGAGATTCTCAACATTATTAATGATCAGGAAAATGCAAATAAAAACCACAAGATGTCACCTCACCTTTTAGAATGGCTATTTTCAAAAACACAAGGAATGACAATTGTTGCCAAGGATGTGAAGAAAAGGGAACCCTTGTCCATTGTTGTTGGGAATATAAATTGGTGCAGCTACTATGGAAAACAGTATGGACGTTTCTTAAAAACTTAAGAATAGTGCTACCGTGTGATCCTGCAATTCCACTTCCGAGTAAACCAGAAGAAAGAAACCAAAAACACTTAACTTGGAAAGATATATGTAATTGCAGCACTAATGACAGTACTCAAGATATGGAAACAACTTTAGCAATACATGAATTAATGAATAAAGAAATTGTGAGATATATATATGTGTGTACATATATATATGTATACACACACAATTAATATTTTCAGGAAAAAAAGAAAATGACACTTGTGGCAACATGGATGGACTTTGAGGGCATTGTGCTAAGTGCAATGTCAGATGTGTGCTCCGTCATGTCTGACTCTGTGTGACTCCATGGACTGTAGCCTCCCAGGCTCCTCTGTCCATGGGATTTTCTAGGCAAGAATACTGGAGTGGACAAATACAGTATGATTTCTCTTATATGTCATATCTAAACCATCATCATCATCATCAACAACAATACACACAGGCACAAAGCAAGCTCACAGATTCAAAGAACATATTGGTGTTTCCCAGAGGTGGAGGCAGTTGGGATGTAGGTGGGAGAAATGGATGAAGGGGGTCAAAAATAAAAAAGTTTTAAAAAAAATGTTTATCTATGCTCAAATGAAGTGAATAGTAACTGTTCAGTACTACCCTCTGTTTGGAAAGACTTGCTTCCCTTATTTATACTCAAGATTGGATGGTAATGGCAAAAAAGGAAAAAAAAAGAAAGAAAAATAAAAGAAAACCCAACAAAGCAATACAATTTAGAGAAAACACTCAACTTGCTGGTATTCAGGAAGATACAAATTAAAATGATGATAGATGCTGTTATTTACCTGTAAGATTAACAAAACTTCTAAAGTTGGTAATATTAACTTTTGGCCCAGTGTTGGGGGAAGGGAACTTTCATATACTAATGATAGGAGAGTAATTTGATACAATTTCTTTCTAGGATACTTTGGGAATGTCTGTTAAATTTAAAATTGCACACAACCTGTCTGTCAGTAATTCCATTCTAGGTATCCACCCTAGGGAAACATATATGTGAACAAGAAGACAAGTGAAAGATACTAATCGCAGCATTGTTTACAATACTGAAAAACTGAAAGCAACCTAAATACCCACCAATAGATGGGTGGCTAAATAAAATTCAGTGTATCTATATTACAGAATTCTATAGCAAAAAGAATGAACTAGATTTATATAAATCAACATCTCCAAACATTATTCAGTGAAAAATGTGTAAAGAGAAAAATAAGCGCAATATGACATCTTTTACATAAAAATAAATATAAGCATATTTTCTCTGTGTACCAGTTTATGTATGTAAAAGTATCTGTAAGGTGTCTAGAAGGAATAAAGCTCAGCTTCCCAGTGGTTATCTCTTGGGTAGGAGGAAAGGTTTTGAATTTGGGATGACGATCAGAAAGGACTATAGCTTTATCTACAAATATTCTAATTTTAAAATGAAAAATATATTCATGTATTACTTCATAATGAAAATTAAAAAAAATACTTTCAATTACTCTGGTATGTCTTTATTGAAAGAATGCATTGTATGAACTGATAATGATGTGCACAGTCATTTTTATTCATATGATTAATAGAGGCAAGGGTAATTTTGGCATAAGTTTTATTTATTTATAGTAGTAGATGACTCATTGTCCTAGTAAGCTTACATGTTTATTTGCTGTTGTTCAGTTGTGTCTGACTCTTTGTGACCCCATGGACTGTACCATGCCAATCTTCCCTGTCCTTCACCATCTCCTGGAGCTTGCTTAAACTCATGTCCATTGAGTTGGCGATGACATCTAACCATCTTGTCCTCTGTCATCCCCTTCTCATCCTACCTTCAACCTTTCCCAGCATCAGGGTCTTTTCTAATGAGTCAGCTCTTCATACCAGGTGGCCTAACTACTGGAGCTTCAGCTTCAGCATCAGTCCTTCCAATGAATATTCAGGACTGATTTCCTTTAGGATGGACTGGCTGGATCTCCTTGCAGTCCAAGGGACACCGAAGAGTCTTCTTCAACACCACAGTTCAAAAGCATTAATTCTTCAGTGCTCAGTTTTCTTTATGGTCCAACTCTAATATCCATACATGACTACTGGAAAAACCATAGTTTTGACTAGAGGAACTTTTGTTGGCAAAGTAATGTCTCTGCTTTTTAATATGCTGTCTAGGTTGGTCATAGCTTTTCTTCCAAGGAGCAAGCGTCTTTTAGTTTCATGGCTGCAGTCACCACACACAGTGATTTTGGAGCCCAAGAAAATAAAATCTGTCACTGTTTCCACTGTTTCCTCATCTATTTACCATGAAGTGATGGGACCAGATGCCTTAATCTTAGTTTTTTGAATGTTGAGTTTTAAGCTGGCTTTTTCACTCTCCTCTTTCACCCTCATCAGGAAGCTCTTTAGTTCTTCTTTGCTTTCTGCCTTAAGGGTGGTATCACCTGCATATCTGAGGTTATCAATATTTCTCTTGTAAGTCTTGATTCCAGCTGTGCTTCATCCAGCCGAGTGTTTCTCATGATGTACTCTGCATATAAGTTAAATACGCAGGGTGAAAATATACAGCCTTGACATACTGCTTTTCCAATTTTGAACCAGTCTGTTGTTCCATACTTGGTGTTAACTATTGCTCTTGACCTTATATACAGGTTTCTCAGGAGGCAGGAGGTTCTTCTTCTGCCGTATTCTGTTGTCTTTCAGAAACAGAACCAAAGGAAAATGTATTTGTATTGGTCTAGATCAAAGTTAAAGGAGAAGTTAACACAATAGCCTTGCTTTTTGACTAGTCTCAATAGAGTAGTCAAATATCTCATTATCTATGCACAAACTTCAATGGGTCTGCAAAGTCCTTGAAATTATAGGAAAAAATTTGTGTGTAGATTAAGTATATGCTGTTTTTGGTGGGAGGGCATTTGAGAGAGAGATGCTTAAATGGTTATGGAGCAACAAAAATAACAACATAGAAACTTTTATAACCATTGACTTAGGTAATCTTCAGTGTCCTCTTCAGTTGTGAAATTATGTTAAAGGTAAATACTGCGAATTTTACACTGTCTTTTCTTTTTCTCTTTCCTCTCATCAAACAAACACAAAGACAAACACAGTTAACAAGTTTTAGCAGCCAAAAAATTTTGAAGTTAGTATGATTATTAAATGAAATAATCCATATAAAGCCCAAAGCTGACTTCAGTGTAGGAGAGAGATTCACAAACTGGCTTGTGCATGTCCAGTGCAATGAGATCACAGCTACTCAGATTTGGCTGACTGTTGAGGAAAATATTGGCCCAGACTGAATATTTGGCTTAGAAAACAGAAAACCAGGGACTTTTTTTTTTTTTTTTTGGTGTCATGTCCCAGTTTCTATATGTGCCTGTGTGCTAAGTCACTTCAGTCATGTCTGACTCTTTTTGACCCCATGGACTGTAGCCCGCCAGGATTTTCCAGGCAAGAATACTAGAGTGGGTTGCCATGTCCTCCTCCAGGGAATCTTCCTGACCCAGGGATTAAACCTGAGTCTCTTATGCCTCCTGCACTGGTAGGCAGATTCTTTCCCACTAGCACCATCAATTTTATTTTTATTGTTTTTAAGATTGATTGATTTATTTTTAGCTGTGCTAAGTCTTTGTCGCTGTGCACAGTCTTTCTCTAGTTTTGCTAGCAGGGGCTACTTTCTAGCTGTGGTACTTATTGCAGTGGTTTTTGTTGTGGAACATGGGCTGTAGGCGATTGGGCTTCACTAGTTGTGGTGTACAAACTTAGTTGCCCCAGAGCATGTGGAATCTTCCTGGACCAGGGATTGAACCCATGTCACCTGCGTTGGTAGGTAGATTCTTAACCACTGGACCACCAGGGAAGCCCCATATTTTAAAGACTATGAACTAGTGGTGTGCTGGTAGACTCGGTATAGCCTGTTGATCACTTTTGAACTTCTGCATTTCTGTATATGACCAATGACTTGAACCAAAAGAAAATATCAACAAAGTTTATACTCTCTCATGAAAGCCTCATTTCCCCCCTTTTCTACAAAGTTCTATGACTCAAGCCAGAAATCTAGCAAGCCATCTTAGATACCTTTATCTCAGTCACTGTATACCATCTAACCACAAATCTCAGAAATATGTTCTGCATCCAGCCCCTTTTATGTACTCCAGATCACCTCTGTCATCTTTTATCCAGATTACTGTAGTAGTTGCTGGATTGCTCTTCACACCTACATTCTTGCCCCTCTGCCATGAAAAGAAGAAAAAAAACATTCTGAAATGAATATATGATCAGCTGATTTTATAAAAGTGCTTTGATGGTTTTTCATTGCTTATAAAGACTAATGTTCTCAGCAAGACTTATTAGGTTCATTGTGATTCTACCTCGGCCTGTTGTTCTGACATCATTTCTTATTATGATGCCACATACAACCTGTGTCCTGTGTGTGCGTGCATGCTAAGTCGCTTCAGTCATGTCCAACTCTTTGCGATGCTATGGAATGTAGCCTGCCAGGCTCCTCTGCCCACCTCCAGGTGAGAATAATGGAGTGGGTTGTCATCCCCTCCTTCAGGGGATCTTGCTGACCTAGGGATTGAAGTTGTCTCTCGTATGTCTCCTGCATTGACAGACTGATTCTTTACCACTAGCACCACCTGAGAAGCCCACAGCCTGTGTCTTACCTATCAGTTCAGTTCAGTCACTCAGTCGTGTCCAATTTTTGCAGCCCCATGGACTGCAGCATGCCAGGCTTCCCCGTCCATCACCAGCTCCTGGAGTTTGCTCAGACTCATGTCCATTGAGTCAGTGATGCCATCCCACCATCTGGTCCTCTGTCATCCCCTTCTCCTCCTTCCTTCAATCTTTCCCAGCGTCAGCGTCTTTTGCAGTGAGTCAGCTCTTCACATCAGGTGTCCAAAGGATTGGATACTCAGCTTCAGCATCAGTCCTTCCAATGAATATACAGGACTGATTTCCTTTAGGATTGACTGGTTTGATCTCCTTGCCGTCCAAGGGACTCTCAAGACTCTTCTCCAACACCATAGTTCAAAAGCATTAATTCTTTGGCACTCAGATTTCTTTATAGTCCAACTCCCGCATCCACACCTGACCACTAGAAAAACCATAGCTTTGACTAGATGGACTTTTGTTGGCAAAGTAATGTCTCTGCTTTTTCATATGCTATCTAGGTTGGTCATAGCTTTTCTTCCAAGGAGCAAGCATCTTTTAATTTCATGGCTGCAGTCACCATCTGCAGTGATTTTGGAGCCCCCAAAATAAAGTCTGACACTGCTTCCATTGTTTCCCCATCTATTTGCCATGAAATGATGGGACTGGATGCCATGATCTTAGTTGTTTGAACGTTGAGTTGTAAGCTGGCTTTTTCACTTCCTCTTTCACTTTCATCAAGAGGCTTTTCAGTTCTTCTTTGCTTTCTATTATAAGGGTGGTGTTATCTGCATGTCTGAGATTATTGATGTTTCTCCTGGCAGTCTTGATTCCAGCTCATGCTTCATCCAGCTGGGCATTTCTCATGATGTATTCTGCATATAAATTAAATGAACAGGGTGACAATATACAGCCCTGATGTACTCCTTTCCAATTTGGTATGAGTCTGTTGTCCCATGTCCAGTTCCAACTGTTGCTTCTTGGCCTACATACAGGTTTCTCAGGAGGCAGGTAAGGTGGTCTGGTATTTCCATCTCTTGAAGAATTTTCTACAGTTTGCTGTGATCTACACAGTCAAAGGCTTTGGCATAGTCAATAAAGCAATAGTAGATGCTTTGCTGGAACTCTCTTGCTTTTTCTATCATCCAGCCGATGTTGAAAATTTGTTCTCTGATTCCTCTGCCTTTTCTAAATCCAGCTTAAACAGCTGGAAGCTCTGGGTTCATGTACTGTTGAAGCCTCACTTGGAGAATTTTGAGCATTACTTTGCTAATGTGTAAGATGAGTGCAATTGTGTGGTAGTTTGAGCATTCTTTGGCAGTGCCTTTCTTTGGGATCAGAGTGAAAACTGACCTTTACTAGTCCTGCGGCCACTGCTGAGTTTTCCAAATTTGCTGCCATATTGAGCGCACCACTTTAACAGCATCATTTTTTAGGATTTGAAATATCTCAGCTGGAATTCCATCACCTCCACTAGTTTTGTTTGTAGTGATGCTTCCTAAGGCTCACTTTACTTCAAGCTCCAGGATATCTGACTCTAGGTGAGCGATCACACCATCGTGGTTATCTGGGTCATTAAGATCTTTTTTGTACAGTTCTTCTGTGTATTCTTGCCACCTTTTCTGAATATCTTCTGCTTCTTTTAGGTCCATAACATTTCTGTCCTTTATTGTGCCCATCTTTGTGTGAAATATTCCCTTGATATCTCAAATTTTCTTGACGAGATCTCTAGTCTTCCCCATTCTGTTGTTTTTCTCTATTTCTTTTCATTGACCACTGAGGAAGGCTTTCTTATCACTCCTAGCTATTCTTCGGAAGTCTGCATTCAGATGGGTATATCTTTCTTTTTCTTCTTTGCCTTTAGCTTCGCTTCTTTTCTCAGCTATTTGTAAGGCCTCCTCAGACAACCCTTTTGCCTTTCTTTTTCTTGGGAATGGTCTTGATCACTGCCTTTCATACAATATCATGAACCTCTGTCCATAGTTCATCAGGCACTCTATCAGATCTAGTCCCTTAAATCTATTTCTCACTTCCACTGTATAATCATAAGGGATTTAATTTAGGTCATACCTGAATGGTCTAGTGGTTTTCCCTACTTTCTTCAATTTAAGTCTGAATTTGGCAATAAGGAGTTCATGATCTGAGCCACAGTCAGCTCCTGGTCCTGTTTTTGCTGACCTATAGAGCTTCTCCATCTTTGGCTGCAAAGAATGTAATCATTCTGATTTCGTTGTTGACTGTCTGGTGATGTCCATGTGTAGAGTCTTCTCTTGTGTTGTTGGAAGAGGGTGCTTGCTATGACCAGTGCGTTCTCTTGGCAAAACCCTGTTAGCCTTTGCCCTGCTTCATTTTGTGCTCCAAGGCCAAACTTGTCTCTTACTCCAGGTATCTCTTGACTTCCTACTTATGCATTCCCATCCCCTATGATGAAAAGGACATCTTTTTTTTTTTGGTGTTACTTCTAGAAGGTCTTGTAGGTCCTCATAGAACCATTCAACTTCAGCTTCAGCATGAGTGGTTTGGGCATAGACTTGGATTACCGTGATATTGAATGTTGTTTTTGAGATTGCACCCAAGTAGTGCATTTCAGACTCTTTTGTTGACTCTGAGGGCTACTCCATTTCTTCTAAGGGATTTTGGCCCACTGTAGTAGATATAATGGTCATCTGAATTAAATTTGCCCATTCCAGTCCATTCCAATCCAGTTCACTAAGTCCTAAAATGCTGATGTTCACTCTTGCCATCTCCTGTTTGACCACTTCCAATTTACCTTGATTCACGGACCTAACATTCCAGCTTCCTATGCAATATTGTTCTTTACAGCATCAGATTTTACCTCTATCAGCAGTCCCATGCACAATTGGGCATTGTTTTTGCTTTGGCTCCATCTCTTCATTGTTTCTGGAGTTATTTCTCCACAGATCTCCAGTATCATATTGGGCACCTACAAACCTGAGAATTTCATCTTTCAGTGTCCTATCTTTTTGCCTTTTCATACTGTTCATGGGGTTCTCAAGGCAAGAATACTGAAGTGGTTTGCCATTCTGTTCTGCAGTGGACTGCATTTTGTCAGAACTCTTCACCATGACCCATCCGTCTTGGGTGACCCTACATAACATGGCTCATAGTTTCATTGAGTTATACAAGGCTGTGGTCCATGTGATCAGTATGGTTAATTTTCTGTGACTGTGTCTTACCTATACTGAATTATTTTTGAATTCCTTTAGCTCATCATGGTCTTTCTTACTCTAAGACCTAAAAATATATATTCCTGGGGTAATCTCACCAAATGAAACTGGGTAACTCCTGGCTACTTCTAGAGACTCATTGCAAATTCTTCTCTTAAGATTTCTTTGAATATTGTTTCTTCACTTTTAATCAAAGTTAAAATCAGTCAATCACTTCATTGCAAACACAGTCCATTCATCATATCTATTACAGCATTTGCCACAGTATTCATCTGTTGCTTTCTCATATGTTAGTCTCCCTGATGAATATGTAAACTCCTAAAGGACAGAGACAGTGTCTTTCTGATATTTGTAACTTCAGTGCAAAATATAGCATCTGTCAACCAAGACGTTATGCACTTCCCTCCAATGAAATAATGAGTGAATGAATGATGGTAATGCTGCATTGACAACACCTACATTATCTGGATCATCTGGATTGTTTCACCAAACTGATCAGAGAGGGATTGCTCATCAGCCTATCCCACATTCTTGGATTACTTGTTGGAGAGGTGTAGAAATGTATTTCATCACACATAGGTGGAGCTAGATAAAGCATTTATTCTTCCAGGCTTGGCTAGCTGAGTCTGACAAAACTTGTCAAGAAAACTATTAGAATAGAAGAGTGAGGCAAGGATTTGGAAGAAAAAAAGCAATAGGAACTAGACAATATTATTACTAGAAAACAAAGGCTGTTGGGTATTTCCCTACTCCTCCAAATATTCAAATCTAGGGCTTAGATGGTATGCTTTGGGAGGCAACATAAGCCTTGTCCAGCCTCTGAAATTGTACCAGTCAGAAATAATTTCTCAAATGTATTTTAAATGCTACTTGGAATAAATTAGTGTGAATGAGATGTGATTTTGTTTGTGTATTGGTTGATTGGGTTTTAAGACACCTAGCTAGCCCAGCAATTCAACAAAAACATCAGAGCTGACAAAGTTCATCTTGAGAGTTTGAAGAAGAAGAGGAATTGAATTACTGTCTTATTAAAGCCCTCTTGACAAACGGGAAAGATACTGCTTTGTGAGGTATGGCAAAGGCTTTAATATTTATTAACAAAAAATTAAAAATCTATCTATCTATCTTCAACCTATCTATCTAAAAGAAGAGACATGAGCTAACTTTTAGAGCAAAAAAAGTAAGGGAAAGCAACATTTGATGAATGTTCTCTGGGCGTTAGAATTCTGTGTTGGGTAACCTGAGACAGTGGAAGACATCAGGCTTTTGAGTGAGTGGGGTCTTGATTTTGCTGCTTAGTAGTATACCAACTATGTGGACTTGAGTACATTTTTAAAAATTTCTCTAAGCCTCATTTTTGTCTGTAAAGTATGGTGCACTTTTAATTTGCAAGGTAATTGTAGGGAAAGTATCTGAAGCACAGTAAGTAGGCATTCAATACATTTTAATTGTCTTTCTTTAATCCACAGTGGAATAAATAACACAAATATTGCATGATTTGTATTAACTCACATAATAGAAGTAGACTGGAACTCAGTTTTTTGACTCTCAGCCCTAGTGGAATTAAGTAATGACTCTAAGCTGGATCATTAGAGGGGGTTAATTTACCTATACTGGAATCTAAGTTATTGAGTCTTTAAGTCCTGTCCCCTCAACCCCCTCAGCAGATCATCTCATTTGTATATTTCAGATTCTCTCTGTATTTCCTCTTCTCTAATAGCCTCACTATGGGAAACTGCTTCACTTACCCTTAATGTCTATGTTCTAATGAAGAATTGAAGACCAGTAAACCTTTGAAACTTTAATCCTAGAAAAAGTTGGTAAAGCCAGAAACACATCTAAGTATTTGGAAACAGAGTGATTCTCCATTTCATCTTTTTTCTAATTACTTTATTGTAGTCATTAGGAAATCATAAGATTTTCATCAGTGATCATCATGGAAAAATGAACAAAATAGGTAATATAAGAGAAAATTTAATGTATCTAAATAATTTTTAAAAAATGAACAAATGCCTTGCAAATTCTATACTTCCTTGTGCCAAATAGCTTCATAATACAAAGAGAGTATTTATAAATGTCTACTGGTACCTCTATGTATTTAGTAAGTAGAACTTGTCTCACTTTCTCTTAATATACTCCCCAAAGCTGGTAAAATGTTGCTTAGAATAGGTTTAAGAGTCTGGGTTAGTGGTCTTTTAATTGTGCCAAATGGTTTATTAGAGAAGAAGCTGACCTCTGTTTATTGGCTGGATTCATTTCCAGTCAAATCCAACATTGCTTCAGTCCTGATCCTTTTCTTGTTCTACTTCCTTTTTCTCATTGCCCCCACAGCTTGTATACTCACCTTTGATTGCATTTTTATTTATTTTTATTTTATATTGAATTATAGTTGATTTACAAAGTTGCATTAATTTCAGGTATACAGCAAAGTGATTCAGTTATGCATATACATTCTTTTTCAAATTATTTTCCCATTTTGGTTATTGCAGTATATTGAGTAGAGTTCCTTGTGCTATACAGTAGGTCTTTGTTGATTATCTATTTTAAATATAGTAGTGTGGGAAAGTCAATCCCAAACTCCCAATTTTTCTCTCCCCCTACTTTTTCCCTTTGGTAACCACAAGTTTGCTTTCTAAAGTCTGTGAGTCTGTTTCTGTTTTGTAAACAAATTTATCTGTATCTTTCTAGATTCCACATATAGGTAATATTGTATAATATTTTGTTTTTCTCTGTTTAGCTTATTTAACTTAGTATGATAATCTCTAAGTCCATCCAGTTGCTGCAGATGCTATTATTTCATTTTTTTAAATGACTGAGTAATAGTCCATTGTATATACCACATCTTCTTTATCCATCCATTCATTGGGCAATGGATATTTAAGTTGCTTCTACATCTTGGTTATTGTAAATAGACCTGCAATGAACATTGTGGTGCATGTGTCCTTTCAAACCACAGTTTGCTCTGGATATATGCCCAGGAGTGGGATTGCTGGATCATATGGTGGTTCTATTTTTAGTTTCTTAAGTAACCTCCATACTATTCTCCATAGTGACTATATCAATTTACATTCCTGCCAGCAATATAGGAGGACCCTCTTTTCTCCACACCTCTCTAGTATTTATTGTTTATAGACTTTTTAATGATGGTCATTCTGACTGATGTGAGGTGATATCTCATTATAGTTTTGATTTGAGTTTCTCTAACAGTTACTGCTGTTGAGCATCTTTTTATGTGCCTCTCAGCCATCTGTATATGTTCTTTGGAGAAATGCCTATAAATGTCTTCCACCCATTTTTTGATTGGATTTTTTTTTGATATTGAGATGCATGCGTTGTTTGTAAATTTTGGAGATTAATCCCTTGTTAGTTGCATTGTTTGTAAATATTTTCTCCCATTCTGTGGGTTGTCTTTTTATTTTATTTATGGTTTCTTTTGGTGTGCAAAAGCCTTTGTTTCATTATATCCCATTTGTTTATTTTTGGTTTTGTTTCCATTACTTTAAGAGATGGGTCAAAAAATATATTGCTATGATTTATGTGAAAGAATATTCTTCCTATGTTTTCCTCTAAGAGTTTTACAATATTTGGTATTATATTTGGATGTTTAATCCATGTTCTTGGATTGGAAGACTCAATTTTGTCAAAATGATTATGCCACCCAAGGCAATCTACAGATTCAATGAAATCCCTGTCAAATCACCAGTTTTTCACAGAACTAGAACCAAAAAAATTTAAATTTGTGTGGAGGCACAAAAGACCCTGAATGGCCAAAGCAATCTTGAGAAAGAGAAATGAAGCTGGAGGAATCAGGCTTCCTGACTTCAAACTATACTATAAGACTATAATCATCAAAACAGTATGGTACTAGCACAGAAAACAAATATAGATTAATGGAGCAGGACAGAAAGCCCAGAAGTAAACCCACACATGTATGATTGGTTAATCTATGAGAAAGGTTGTTGTTGAGTCACGTTGTCTGACTCTTTGTGACCCCATGGACTGCAGCCCACTAGGCTCCTCTGTCCATGGTATTTCCCAGGCAAAAATACTGGACTGAGTCACCATTTGCTACTCCAGAGGATCTTCCTGGCCCAGGAATCAATCTCATATCTCCTGCTAGTCTCTTGCATTGCACACAAATTCTTTGTGCAATCTGGGGAGCCACTGGGGATTTTGACACAGGAGGCAAGACAATACAATGCAGATAAATGGTGCTGGGAAAACTGGACAGCTATATGTAAAAGAATGAAATTAAAATATTCTTTAACACCATACATAAAAATAAACTACATGTAGTATTATTTTAAAAGGTCCTTTCTGGTTATCTCATAACTCAAAACACAGAAATCTCTCATAACACAGAGGACTATGACTTAGCAGTAGTAGTAGTGTTAGTTGCTCAGTTGTGTCTGACTCTTTTTGATCCCATGGACTGTAGCCTGCAAGGCTCCTCTGTCCATGGAATGCTCCAGGTAAGAATACTGGACTAGGTTGCCATTCCTTTCTCCAGGGGATTTTCCTGACCCAGGGATCGAATCCAGGCCTCCTGCATTGCAGGCAGATTCTTTACCATCTAAGCCACCAAGGAAAGCCCAGACTATGACTTACACTCCAGCGAAACAACCAGTGCATGCAGTATGTTCAGTTTAAACTGACCTTCAGCGTCCCATATCTAAATGTCATCTTTATCTAGAAAGTTTAAGGAAAGAAGAATTTTTTTCTCTGGTGCTTCTAATTTGGCCACTGAGAGTTTCTCCTCAATGCCTCATGCTCCTCCCTGACAGTACAGACATGCTTTGAAGAATGCTTTGACTTCACTTAGTATCCTTTGGCACAAAAATGTTTTATCCATAGAATACTGATCCGCAGGTCATAGTAGAGGGAAAATCTCTATTGTACACACCATATGACTCGTTTCTCAAAAGAACTGCATCTAATTCAATTCTTCACAAAGGTTCAATATGTATGCACTCCAGTTTCTAACCTTTTACCTTGTAGACCATACCTGCTGTCTCACTTTTACCTTTCATCTTAGAAGGGGAATATGTAATTCTTTTTGAATTATTTTAGAATACTTTCAGTGTAATTTATAATGGGTAATTGCCTTCAATTTGACTAAAGCAAATCACTGATGGTCTTAACAGTCTGGAATATAATTTTTTTTCATTATATTTATACTTCAGATGAATTTGGTCAAGGTATTATGGGTATCACTGATAAATATACACTCACAGAGTAAAGGCAAATTAACATTGATTCAAGGAACTGGCAAAGTTTTATACACTTCTAAATTTCATATTTAGAGATTAAAGAGTGGGGAAATTATGAATGAATGGAGTGCAGAGCCCCTGGAAGAATGGAAAGTACTTTGGTTTAAGAATCAGAAACCTATACTTTGATCATAGCAGTGCTTCTAATTATGTGCACAATAGGGGCAAGTTAATCTCTTTGAGTCTCATTTACTTAACCTACAAGAGATTTTGTTTGGGTGAGATTAAACATGATATTTAAATTTCTAATGATTCTTTGGTAATTAGCATTTATTCAATAATGAAAAATAATGGAATTATAATTATATATAAAGCATATATAATGATGGATATAAATTTGCATATATATACATATAAAGCATATAATGATGGATATATAGATATAAATTGTTTACCATTTAGAGTTAACTGCCATATCAGTTCAGGTCAGTTCAGTTCAGTGTCTCAGTCATGTCTGACTCTTTGTAACCCCATGGACCACAGCATGCCAGGCTTCCCTGTCCATCACCAACTCCTGGTTGCTCAAACTCCTGTTCATTGAGTCAATGATGCCATCCAACTGTCTCATCCTCTGTTGTCCCCTCCTCCTGCCTTCAATCTTTCTTAGCATCAGGGTCTTTTCCAATGAGTCAGTTCTTCACATCAGGTAGCCAAAGGATTGGAGTTTCAGCTTCAGCATCAGTCCTTTCAATGAATATTCAGGACTGATTTCCTTTAGGATTGACTGGTTTGATCTCCTTGCTGTCCAAGGGACTTTCAAGAGTCTTCTCCAACACCACAGTTCAAAAGCATCAATTCTTTGCTGCTCAGCTTTCTTTATGGTCCAACTCTTACATATACCCAGTTATTTGTACGTGTGTCACTACTAGTATAACAATAATTTTATTTTCTTCCACTAATAAAGTAATATGACTAGTGTTCTATTTATCACAAGCATGACTTAAAATTTGGATAGTTCTTAAAATGTTAAAAGCTGGATAGAATATGTTCTAAGTCTAATCAGAGGAATGAGACTATTCTTTTGGTCTTTCATATAATTTCTTTCTCTAATAGTGGCTTGCAATCTTGAACACCCATTGATGAATTGTACTTTAGTTTGAAATCCAAAGGTGAATGTGGAAAAAAAGAAGTTTGAGTTTCTGGGGGGAGGAGAAGATGATGGGGCATCAGATTCTGATTTAAGGAATTATCACTCATTTTGGTTAGATTAAATGTGCTTTGCTTTGATTTTTTTCTTTTAATCTGTAAATTATGGGGATGATCTTTAAAGTCTGTACTAGTTTTCACATTGTGAACTTTGCCTTTTGATTTTATAGCAATAAACTTTCTACTCAAGGTATTATTTTTTGTACATATTTTTCTACTCCTTGTTATGCCTCTTTCTGTTTATAATAAACTCACATATTTTTCTTGCTAGGGAGGAGTATAATTTAATCATTTTTATTTGACTAGAAATTACAGGACCCCATTAGCCTCCATTGCTAAGGGATATTTCAATTAATATCTTTGACAGAGAAAATCTGTGACTCATCAATATTATTTTCAGAGGTTGTGTGGTCTCAGGAAATAGCCACTTGGGGTTATGTTTAATAATGATTGCTCTGATAATCACAGTTGACTAAAGTATCTGAGATCAACTCCTCAATATAAAACATTTCTTCTTATAAATGCTTTGGACAGTGATTAGACTGAGGAAAAGATAAATGTGGTTGAGTTTTGCCTTCTTTGGACTTTGAATAGTATCCAGATATTTTCCTGTCATCTAGGTGTCCAAAGGTAGAAAAGAGAAATATGCATCTGACCGCATAGCAGAAGGCCTGTATTTGTTTTTGTGAGGATGAAAGAGAAGACAAATGTAAGCTGATGAAAAGTTTATTGTCAATTTTTATGCAATACAGTTTTCTAGATCCTGGATCCAGGTGGTCATGACAGTAAATTAAAAAACAGCAGTACAGTGTTCCAGTGGTGGTACAAAAGATGCAAATATTCTAAATCTTAAACTACTACATTTTTTTGTTGTTGTTTAGGATACAGAATATGTTACAATGTTATTAGAGAAATTTTGGCTCCTAGACCACGTCTCTTAGCTTCTTGGATAGGTTTATCAACAATTAATTAAATCAACCTGAAATATATAAAATTATTTTTAAATGCTCACTTTATTCCAGAGCATCCAATCACTTTGTCATATAGTTCTAAATATGTCCCAAATGCAATTTACTTCTTCCATCCACTGTTTTCTAAGAGCTCAATGATTATGGAGCCTTACAAAAAAACCTTGTACCAAACAAAAGAAATAGAATACAGTACTACAGTTATATAGAAAATCAGACATATACCCCCACTACCAAAAGAAAGGATCATGTTAAATATCTTAATTCCATGTTGTGTGTTTCATTTCTCCTTTGGATTAGTTCTTATCTTGAGTTAGTTTGTTTTCCTTTGGTTTCAAATTATTATTCAAAGTAATAGCACCCTTGTTCTTTGATATATTCATAGAGTGGGGTGTTGCTATCTAAGTAAAAGGAACCTGAATCTGTTCTCTCTCTTCCATGGTAACCTCTGACCTCAGAGTCTCTTGTCTGCTTATCATCAACATCCTGATTGTATTTTCTCATGGTACCTGATGGACTTGATCCAGACTCTTGCTTTTGCCTTTCCCCACTCCATGTGGTTACATTGCTTGATAAATACCTAAAACTATTTTCTTCAATTCCCAAAGGGGCTTGGCTATCAAGTGAGTGACTGCCACTTGACTGCCCATAGCTGTCCCTTGACTGGCCATTATTAAATACTTGTCTTTCGTTGGTGCTGAATCCAGACTGACCCTGGATATATCCTGATTGACCATCACTTGAACCCTGTGCTGCTAAGTTTGTGCTGGATCTTACCAGCTCATGAGAATATGAATCTCCTAAGTGCTGCTGGCTGGATTCATGTACATCTATTGTATTGAACTCTGATTGTCTATGCCTCAATTCTGATTGTTCATGAATCTTTTCCCCCCAGTACCCCTTACTATCACTATGGGATCTTTGACTTCTAGTTGAACTAAAATCTGAATGGCTGTGGGCTGATAAGGGTTTTCCATGGTGAGATGCAGAGTGGTTACTAAGCTGACTGCTATGAGTAGACCCCAACGTTCCAGACTGAACATGAATATCTCTTGACTGTTCCTGAGTTGTGACTGAATGTCTATGACTAGATCCCTGTCCTCCAGTTGTACAAAATCCAGAGTGATTATGGGAATAAATTGACTGCCCATTACTTATCTCTGATTGCCCAGGACTTGAATCTTGTCTTCCTATTTTGTCAGTTGCTTTTGATCCCATATAGTCAAAACTAGAAACTGATGGTCCATGACTAGATGCTCGCTTAGTGGTAGCTCGGTCTGTTGACCTAAAAGGACTAGAATGACGACTGCTTGTTCTGCTACCACCAGAAGGTCCATAACCAGACTGCCCATAGTCATATTCGGCACTCCCATAACTGCCATGTCTCCAGGCTTGATCTGATCTATGTCTTTGTCTGCCACTAATCTGTGATGTAAAATGACTTTTACCAAAAGGGGCATGAGTGTGACTTGACTGTTTGTTTGACCATGTGGATTGTCCCTGACCAGAGTGCACATGTCTGGAGGTGTCTCCTGACTGCCCATGAGCAGTTCCGTGTCTCCCTCTCACTGTGGCTCCTGACTCTCCATGTTGAGATCCAGCCTGAACATGAGTTGATCCTGAGTGTCTCTCTGAGACTTCAGAATGCCTTTCACTGTCACTAGCCTCACTGTGACTGGATCCCTGTCTTCCTGTCTGACTGGACGCTGACCGTGTAGATTGTCCCTGGCTCGACTGGCCATATCTGGTGGTGTCTTCTGACTGCTCATGAGCAGTTCCATGTCTCCCTCTCACTGTGGCTCCTGACTCTCCATGTGGAGTCCAAGCCTGTCCATGAGTGGATCCTGAGTGTCTCTCTGAGACTTCTGAATGCCTTTCACTGTCACTAGCCTCACTGTGACTGGATCCCCGTCTACCTGTGTGACTGGACCCTGATCGTGTAGATTGCCCCTGACTGGCGAGGCCATGTCTGGTGGTGTCTCCTGACTGCTCATGAGCAGTTCTTTGTCTTCCGCTCACTGTGGCTGCTGACTCTCCATGTTGAGATCCAGCCTGCCCATGAGTGGATCCTGAGTGTCTCTCTGAGAATTCTGAATGCCTTTCACTGTCACTAGCCTCACTGTGACTGGATCCCCATCTTCCTGTCTGACTGGACCCTGACCGTGTAGATTGTCCCTGAGTGGCCTGGCCGTGTCTGGTGGTGTCTCCTGAACGTCCATGAGCATTTCCGTGTCTCCCTCTCACTGTGGCTCCTGACTCTCCATGTTGAGATCCAACCTGCCCATGAGTGGATCCTGAGTGTCTCTCTGAGACATCTGAATGCCTTTCACTGTCACTAGCCTCACTGTGACTGGATCCCCGTCTTCCTGCCTGACTGGACCCTGACTGTGTAGATTGTCCCTGACTAGAATGGCCATGTCTGGTAGTGTCTCCTGACTGCCCATGCGCAGTACCGTGTCTTCCCCTCACTGTAGCTCCTGACTCTCCATGTTGAGATCTAGCCTGCCCATGAGTTGATCCTGAGTGTCTCTCCGAGACTTCTGAATGCCTTTCGCTGTCGCTAGCCTCACTGTGACTGGATCCCCGTCTTCCTGTGTGACTGGACCCTGATCGTGTAGATTGCCCCTGACTGGCGAGGCCATGTCTGGTGGTGTCTCCTGACTGTCCATGAGTAGTTCTTTGTCTTCCCCACACTGTGGCTCCTGAATCTCCATGTTGAGATCTAGCCTGCCCATGAGTGGATCCTGAGTGTCTCTCTGAGACTTCTGAATGCCTTTCACTGTCTCTAGCCTCACTGTGACTCGATCCCCGTCTTCCTGTCTGACTGGACTCTGACCGTGTAGATTGTCCCTGGCTAGACTGGCCATATCTGGTGGTGTCTGCCGACTCTCCATGAGCATTTCCGTGTCTCCCTCTCACTGTGGATCCTGACTCTCTATGTTGAGATCCAGCCTGCCCATGAGTGGATCCTGAGTGTGTCTCTGAGACTTCTGAATGCCTTTCACTGTCACTAGCCTCACTGTGACTGGATCCCCGTCTTCCTGTCTGACTGGACCCTGACCGTGTAGATTGTCCCTGGCTCAACTGGCCATATCTGGTGGTGTCTCCAGACTCTCCATGAGCATTTCCGTGTCTCCCTCTCACTGTGGCTCCTGACTCTCCATGTGGAGACCCAGCCTGCCCATGAGTGGATCCTGAGTGTCTCTCTGAGACTTCTGAATGCCTTTCACTGTCGCTAGCCTCACTGTGATTGAATCCCCATCTTCCTGTCTGACTGGACCCTGACTGTGTAGATTGTCCCTGATTAGAATGGCCATATCTGGTGTTCTGTCCCGACTCTCCATGAGCAGTTCCGTGTCTCCCTCTCACTGATGCTCCTGACTCTCCATGTAGAGATCCAGCCTGTCCATGAGTGGATCCTGAGTGTCTCTCTGAGACTTCTGAATGCCTTTCACTGTCACTAGCCTCACTGTGACTGAATTGCCTTCCTCCCCCTTGACTCGACCCTGTCTGAGCAGATTGCCCCTGACTAGAGTGGCCATGTCTGGTTGTGTCTCCTGAATGCCCATGAGCAGTTCCCTGTCTCCCCCTCACTGTGGCTCCTGACTCTCCATGTTGAGATCCAGCCTGCCCATGAGTGGATCCTGAGTGTGTCTCTGAGAATTCTGAATGCCTTTCACTGTCACTAGCCTCACTGTGACTGGATCCCCGTCTTCCTGTCTGACTGGATCCTGACCGTGTAGATTGTCCCTGGCTAGACTGGCCATATGTGGTGGTGTCTCCCGACTCTCCATGAGCAGTTCCGTGTCTCCCTCTCACTGTGGCTCCAGAATCTCCATGTTGAGATCCAGCCTGCCCATGAGTGGATCCTGAGTGTGTCTCTGAGAATTCTGAATGCCTTTCACTGTCGCTAGCCTCACTGTGACTGGATCCCCGTCTTCCTGTCTGACTGGATCCTGACCGTGTAGATTGTCCCTGGCTAGACTGGCCATATGTGGTGGTGTCTCCTGACTCTCCATGAGTAGTTCCGTGTCTCCCTCTCACTGTGGCTCCTGACTCTCCATGTTGAGACCCAGCCTGCCCATGAGTGGATCCTGAGTGTGTCTCTGAGACTTCTGAATGCCTTTCACTGTCACTAGCCTCACTGTGACTGGATACCCGTCTTCCTGCCTGACTGGACCCTGACTGTGTAGATTGTCCCTGACTAGAATGGCCATGTCTGGTAGTGTCTCCTGACTGCCCATGAGCAGTACCGTGTCTTCCCCTCACTGTAGCTCCTGACTCTCCATGTTGAGATCTAGCCTGCCCATGAGTTGATCCTGAGTGTCTCTCTGAGACTTCTGAATGCCTTTCGCTGTCGCTAGCCTCACTGTGACTCGATCCCCGTCTTCCTGTGTGACTGGACCCTGACTGTGTAGATTGCCCCTGACTGGCGTGGCCATGTCTGGAGGTGTCTCCCGACTCTCCATGAGCATTTCCGTGTCTCCCTCTCACTGTGGCTCCTGACTCTCTATGTTGAGATCCAACCTGCCCATGAGTGGATCCTGAGTGTCTCTCTGAGAATTCTGAATGCCTTTCACTGTCGCTAGCCTCACTGTGACTGGATCCCCGTCTTCCTGTCTGACTGGACTCTGACCGTGTAGATTGTCCCTGGCGAGACTGGCCATATCTGGTGGTGTCTGCCGACTCTCCATGAGCATTTCCGTGTCTCCCTCTCACTGTGGCTCCTGACTCTCTATGTTGAGATCCAGCCTGCCCATGAGTGGATCCTGAGTGTCTCTCTGAGAATTCTGAATGCCTTTCATGGTCACTAGCTTCACTGTGACTGGATCCCCGTCTTCCTGTCTGACTGGACCCTGACCGTGTAGATTGTCCCTGGCTCAACTGGCCATATCTGGTGGTGTCTCCAGACTCTCCATGAGCACTTCCGTGTCTCCCTCTCACTGTGGCTCCTGACTCTCTATGTTGAGATCCAGCCTGCCCATGAGTGGATCCTGAGTGTCTCTCTGAGAATTCTGAATGCCTTTCATGGTCACTAGCTTCACTGTGACTGGATCCCCGTCTCCCTGTCTGACTGGATCCTGACCGTGTAGATTGTCCCTGGCTAGACTGGCCATATCTGGTGGTGTCTCCAGACTCTCCATGAGCATTTCCGTGTCTCCCTCTCACTGTGGCTCCTGACTCTCCATGTGGAGACCCAGCCTGCCCATGAGTGGATCCTGAGTGTCTCTCTGAGACTTCTGAATGCCTTTCACTGTCGCTAGCCTCACTGTGATTGAATCCCCATCTTCCTGTCTGACTGGACCCTGACTGTGTAGATTGTCCCTGATTAGAATGGCCATATCTGGTGTTCTGTCCCGATTCTCCATGAGCAGTTCCGTGTCTCCCTCTCACTGATGCTCCTGACTCTCCATGTAGAGATCCAGCCTGTCCATGAGTGGATCCTGAGTGTCTCTCTGAGACTTCTGAATGCCTTTCACTGTCACTAGCCTCACTGTGACTGAATTGCCTTCCTCCCCCCTG
This sequence comes from Capricornis sumatraensis, assembly GCF_032405125.1. Taxonomy (NCBI): domain Eukaryota; kingdom Metazoa; phylum Chordata; class Mammalia; order Artiodactyla; family Bovidae; genus Capricornis; species Capricornis sumatraensis. The sequence goes on along the minus strand of NC_091070.1, from coordinate 119,593,770 downwards.
ACTCGACCCTGTCTGAGCAGATTGCCCCTGACTGGCGTGGCCATGTCTGGTTGTGTCTCCTGAATGCCCATGAGCAGTTCCCTGTCTCCCCCTCACTGTGGCTCCTGACTCTCCATGTTGAGATCCAGCCTGCCCATGAGTGGATCCTGAGTGTGTCTCTGAGAATTCTGAATGCCTTTCACTGTCGCTAGCCTCACTGTGACTGGATCCCCGTCTTCCTGTCTGACTGGATCCTGACCGTGTAGATTGTCCCTGGCTAGACTGGCCATATGTGGTGGTGTCTCCTGACTCTCCATGAGTAGTTCCGTGTCTCCCTCTCACTGTGGCTCCTGACTCTCCATGTTGAGACCCAGCCTGCCCATGAGTGGATCCTGAGTGTGTCTCTGAGACTTCTGAATGCCTTTCACTGTCACTAGCCTCACTGTGACTGGATACCCGTCTTCCTGCCTGACTGGACCCTGACTGTGTAGATTGTCCCTGACTAGAATGGCCATGTCTGGTAGTGTCTCCTGACTGCCCATGAGCAGTACCGTGTCTTCCCCTCACTGTAGCTCCTGACTCTCCATGTTGAGATCTAGCCTGCCCATGAGTTGATCCTGAGTGTCTCTCTGAGACTTCTGAATGCCTTTCGCTGTCGCTAGCCTCACTGTGACTCGATCCCCGTCTTCCTGTGTGACTGGACCCTGACTGTGTAGATTGCCCCTGACTGGCGTGGCCATGTCTGGAGGTGTCTCCCGACTCTCCATGAGCATTTCCGTGTCTCCCTCTCACTGTGGCTCCTGACTCTCTATGTTGAGATCCAACCTGCCCATGAGTGGATCCTGAGTGTCTCTCTGAGAATTCTGAATGCCTTTCACTGTCGCTAGCCTCACTGTGACTGGATCCCCGTCTTCCTGTCTGACTGGACTCTGACCGTGTAGATTGTCCCTGGCGAGACTGGCCATATCTGGTGGTGTCTGCCGACTCTCCATGAGCATTTCCGTGTCTCCCTCTCACTGTGGCTCCTGACTCTCTATGTTGAGATCCAGCCTGCCCATGAGTGGATCCTGAGTGTCTCTCTGAGAATTCTGAATGCCTTTCATGGTCACTAGCTTCACTGTGACTGGATCCCCGTCTTCCTGTCTGACTGGACCCTGACCGTGTAGATTGTCCCTGGCTCAACTGGCCATATCTGGTGGTGTCTCCAGACTCTCCATGAGCACTTCCGTGTCTCCCTCTCACTGTGGCTCCTGACTCTCTATGTTGAGATCCAGCCTGCCCATGAGTGGATCCTGAGTGTCTCTCTGAGAATTCTGAATGCCTTTCATGGTCACTAGCTTCACTGTGACTGGATCCCCGTCTCCCTGTCTGACTGGATCCTGACCGTGTAGATTGTCCCTGGCTAGACTGGCCATATCTGGTGGTGTCTCCAGACTCTCCATGAGCATTTCCGTGTCTCCCTCTCACTGTGGCTCCTGACTCTCCATGTGGAGACCCAGCCTGCCCATGAGTGGATCCTGAGTGTCTCTCTGAGACTTCTGAATGCCTTTCACTGTCGCTAGCCTCACTGTGATTGAATCCCCATCTTCCTGTCTGACTGGACCCTGACTGTGTAGATTGTCCCTGATTAGAATGGCCATATCTGGTGTTCTGTCCCGATTCTCCATGAGCAGTTCCGTGTCTCCCTCTCACTGATGCTCCTGACTCTCCATGTAGAGATCCAGCCTGTCCATGAGTGGATCCTGAGTGTCTCTCTGAGACTTCTGAATGCCTTTCACTGTCACTAGCCTCACTGTGACTGAATTGCCTTCCTCCCCCCTGACTCGACCCTGTCTGAGCAGATTGCCCCTGACTGGCGTGGCCATGTCTGGTTGTGTCTCCTGAATGCCCATGAGCAGTTCCCTGTCTCCCCCTCACTGTGGCTCCTGACTCTCCATGTTGAGATCCAGCCTGCCCATGAGTGGATCCTGAGTGTGTCTCTGAGAATTCTGAATGCCTTTCACTGTCACTAGCCTCACTGTGACTGGATCCCCGTCTTCCTGTCTGACTGAATCCTGACCGTGTAGATTGTCCCTGACTAGTGTGGCCGTGTCTGGTGGTGTCTCCTGACTGTGCATGAGCAGTTCCGTGTCTCCCTCTCACTGTGGCTCCTGACTCTCCATGTTGAGACCCAGCCTGCCCATGAGTGGATCCTGAGTGTCTCTCTGAGACTTCTGAATGCCTTTCACTGTCACTAGCCTCACTGTGACTGGATCCCCGTCTTCCTGCCTGACTGGACCCTGACTGTGTAGATTGTCCCTGGCTAGACTGGCCATATCTGGTGGTGTCTGCCGACTCTCCATGAGCATTTCCGTGTCTCCCTCTCACTGTGGCTCCTGACTCTCCATGTTGAGATCCAGCCTGTCCATGAGTGGATCCTGAGTGTCTCTCTGAGAATTCTGAATGCCTTTCATGGTCACTAGCTTCACTGTGACTGGATTCCCGTCTTCCTGTCTGACTGGACCCTGACCGTGTAGATTGTCCCTGACTAGAATGGCCATATCTGGTGTTCTGTCCCGACTCTCCATGAGCAGTTCCGTGTCTCCCTCTCACTGATGCTCCTGACTCTCCATGTTGAGATCCAGCCTGTCCATGAGTGGATCCTGAGTGTCTCTCTGAGACTTCTGAATGCCTTTCACTGTCACTAGCCTCACTGTGACTGAATTGCCTTCCTCCCCCCTGACTCGACCCTGTCTGAGCAGATTGTCCCTGACTAGAGTGGCCATGTCTGGTTGTGTCTCCTGAATGCCCATGAGCAGTACCGTGTCTCCCTCTCACTGTGGCTCCTGACTCTCCATGTTGAGATCCAGCCTGCCCATGAGTGGATCCTGAGTGTGTCTCTGAGAATTCTGAATGCCTTTCACTGTCGCTAGCCTCACTGTGACTGGATCCCCGTCTTCCTGTCTGACTGGACTCTGACCGTGTAGATTGTCCCTGGTTAGACTGGCCATGTCTGGTTGTGTCTCCTGAATGCCCATGAGCATTTCCGTGTCTCCCTCTCACTGATGCTCCTGACTCTCTATGTTGAGATCCAACCTGCCCATGAGTGGATCCTGAGTGTCTCTCTGAGACTTCTGAATGCCTTTCACTGTCGCTAGCCTCACTGTGATTGAATCCCCGTCTTCCTGTCTGACTGGACCCTGACCGTGTAGATTGTCCCTGATTAGAATGGCCATATCTGGTGTTCTGTCCCGACTCTCCATGAGCATTTCCGTGTCTCCCTCTCACTGATGCTCCTGACTCTCCATGTTGAGACCCAGCCTGTCCATGAGTGGATCCTGAGTGTCTCTCTGAGACTTCTGAATGCCTTTCATGGTCACTAGCTTCACTGTGACTGGATCCCCGTCTTCCTGTCTGACTGGACCCTGATCGTGTAAATTGTCCCTGGCTAGACTGGCCATATCTGGTGGTGTCTCCCGACTCTCCATGAGCAGTTCCGTGTCTCCCTCTCACTGTGGCTCCTGACTCTCCATGTTGAGACCCAGCCTGTCCATGAGTGGATCCTGAGTGTCTCTCTGAGACTTCTGAATGCCTTTCACTGTTGCTAGCCTCACTGTGACTGAATTGCCTTCCTCCCACCTGACTAGACCCTGTCTGAGCAGATTGTCCCTGACTAGAGTGGCCATGTCTGGTTGTGTCTTCTGACTGTCCATGAGCAGTTCCATGTCTCCCCCTCACTGTGGCTCCTGACTCTCCATGTTGAGATCCAGCCTGCCCTTGAGCGGATCTTGAATGTCTCTGTGAGACTTCTGAATGCCTTTCACTATCACTAGAGGACTGACATGAGCCTGATCTATGTTGTCCAAAGCCAGAAGACTGGCTTGAACTTGACCCATGTTGGCCAAAGCCAGATGATTGTCCTGAGCCCAATTCATGATGGCCATAGCCAGACTGCCGTGATCTACATTCATGGTGTTCAAAGCCAGAGGACTGACCAGAGCTTGAACCAGCTTGGCCAAAGCCCGAGGATTGACCTGAACCAGATCCATGTTGGCCACAAGTAGACTGTCCTGATATAGACTTCTGGTGTCCAAAGCCTGAGGATTGAGCTGAGCCTGATCCATATTGTCCCTCACCAGAGTACTGACATGAGCCTGACCCATGTTGACCATAGCAAGCCTGTCCTGATGTAGACTCATGGTGTCCAAAGCCAGAGGACTGACCTGAACCACATCCACAATGTCCAAAGCCAGAGTGCTGACCTGAGCCTGACCCATGTTGGCCAAAGCCAGAATATTGACCTGAGCTGGATGTATGTTGACCACATTTAGAAGTTTCATTTGAACTACACCTCTTTTGATGAGAGTTTGAAGAGTATCCACAGGAACCAGATCCATGTTGACTATAAGTAGAAGACTGACTTACTCCTGACCCATATTGTCCACAACAAGAGGACTGACATGAACCTTTTCCCTGTTGTCCTCCACAATTCTGTGGTTGACCACATGTTCTAGATCCATATCCTTTCTGCCTAGTAGACTGGCTACAGGAGCTAGGCTCATGTTGACCATATCCAGAGGCCCAACCTCCTGAGATACATCTATGACCTTCTCCACTACTTCCTGATTGATAACCTGATTGTGTATAGCTAGATTGGTTTCCTTGCTCTCCAAATCTACCTGCCTGACAAGAACTAGAAGTGGTTTTTCGTCTTCCACACCCACCTGAATTGCTGGAACCACATGCATGACTTTCCCTCCCACCATCTCCTGAACATTTAGAGCTAGACCCATGTTTTTGTCCTGCATAACTTGACTGAGTAGAGTTTGATTCATCTTCATATGACAGACCACCATGACCTCTCCATCTACCACATCCAGACTTGTATTCATCCCCAGATACCCTAGAGGGGCTAACATGTGACTTGTTTCTTTTTCCCTCCAGTTCTCCAGAGCTGGAACCATGCCTTTCTTTGCCATTACTCCATGAGTAACCAGAGCTGGACCCATGGCGCCTTTTTTCAGATCCCTTTTGGTTCTCTGAGCTAGATAAACCACCTTGCCTTCTCAGCCTTCTGGAGCCGGACCCCTGTCTGTGTTTTGGAGTTCCCCTAGAGCCCCCAGAACTATAACCATGCTCCTCACCCTCACTCCAACTTGAATATCTGTAACCTGAGTTTTGTCCTGACGTATCCTCTTCTTCGCCTTCTGTTTCACTTTCTTCCTCTCGGTGTCGGCGACTATGCCTGCGCTTCTTTGACCCTGAAGCTTTGCAGTATTCTTTGCTGAGAACCTTGTTGCAGGCCATAGCCAGTTTGAATACCATCAGAAGAAACTCAGTAAAGTCCAGTCTTCGGTCATGATTTCGGTCCAGCATATGCATGATGATATCCACTGTGTCTGGATCATCTGGGTTCTGTGTACAAGCAACACACCAAAGAAGATCTGGTCAGCCTAGTCCATATGCTCAGCTAAAATATCTGGGTAAAGCTGTAGAACTGTGGGAGGCTTCCCTTGTGGCTCAGTAAAGAATCTGCCTGCAATGTGGAGACCTAGGTTCGATCCCTGGGATGGGAAGATCTCCTGGAGAAGGGAAAGGCTACCCACTCAAGGATTCTGGCCTGGAGAATTCCATGGGCTGTATAATCCATGGGATTGCAAAGAGTCAGACATGACTGAGGGAATGTTTGATGTTAGGTATTTTAATCCAATCAAGAAATACTTTAGGCTAAAACAGCCTAAGAACACCTAGCAGGTGTGAAGAGGTAATAAAAAAGAATATAGGCCATTGGGATCCTCAGCGCATACAATTCAAGGACCTAAGCTAGAGAAGTAGATTCTCAGGTATGGTAAATAAGGGGGAGTTGAATAAACCAAATTCAGTACCTGGTGTGTTTAACATACATTTAAAGCCTTGCCTGATAATATATTCTATGTTATGATCTATAATTTTGAAGCTAATAACTGAGTCCTTCCCAAGTAAATAGAAAAAAAATTCTTGTATTTTGTTTTCAGTTTTTAGTCACCTTGGTTACTTGAGCAACACCCCTTATACCTGTTTTCCCTCTCTATATCTTTTCTTCCTCATTTGCTAGGGTAATTTATAAATTGATAGCGCAAATTTATCATTTGCTTTTTTAGAAGGAAAAACCTGGGGACACGAAAAAGTCTGATGATCTATATGGTGAGAGGAAGAAAATGATCACCTCTTTAAAAATAAATGCTGCCTCAACAGACTTTCTGATGTCCCCCAAAAGTACCACTTATAGTGTGAGCTCAAAAACCATGGGGATTGTGTGCTTTTTAGCTATTCCTTGGTCATATAACAGAGAACGTACAGGATGCTGGCAGTTTTCAGTACTGGTACATGACCCTCACCTTCAGAATTGGACGAAACTCTTTCTCCAGGAGTTCCTTTAGTTCATCCTTGCTCAGTGTGCCACACTCCCCGTCCTGTTTGGTGTATTTGTAGAAAGTATCAATTACGGTGACAACACTTCTCAAGAGATTGGTCATCTTTTTGCAGGTTTAAGTGAACCTGAAGGGGAGAAAAAAGATCCTATCATTCAATTTATTTTAAAGTATAAACAGTTCTGATTTTAATAGTAGTCATCCTGATTTTTCAAATATCTTGTCTCTTTAAACCAAAATACCTCAACAAGTAAGAATAGGTCAGGGGTGATACAATACACATAAACACAGTGAAAGCTAATCTTGTTAACTTTTAGTTACTTTGCTAAGATTGAGCCATACATGGCATGTTATTGACTGATCTGGAACTAGATTTCATATCTCCACGTCCTGGATGAATATATTCTCTACACAGCATCTCTACACTTTGTGTACTTTGGTGTTCTGGGTGTTGTCTTGGGGCTTCCAAAATTTCTAGAACCACTGAGATGTATTGCTCCAGTCTCTCTGGCTAGTTTCACTGTTTTTGTTTGTTTGTTTGTTTTTTAAATCGAATGTACCAGACCGTCTAACATGCATACCTGCCTCCCCTCTGGGTACCAGAAGCTAAACTGGACTGTTAAGGGATTTAGCAAATTAACAGTGGACAAAGTGGGCTAACTCTACCCTGGTGCTTCAGAAGCATGAGATTGCTCTCATCAAAGCTCACAAGATATCCTAATCTCTGCTTTAACCAAATCTCTGTTTTCTTTCAGTAATCAGGGGAAAAGATTCAGCAATGCAGACCGCAGTTTGACTAGAGGATGATTAGATCTTGGAGCTCTGAAAGTTGCCACTGAACAAGGATGGGTTTCTACAACAGTGCTGGTCTTTTCCCTATTTCAACTGGACAACCCAGAAAATATGGCACAAAAAATGACTAGGAAGAAAATGTGGAACAGCCTATAAGAAACAGATTTCTACTTACATTATTTTCCATAACAAAGAAAAATTTATTCTAAAAAGACCCTGGAATAAACTAAACTGACCAAACAAATAAGCAAACAAAAAGAAGAAAAAAGAAAGAAATGAAAAGGAGGGAAGGCAGGAAAACCAAATATATATTGACTCTGTCTTAGCTCATACCCCTGGATTTATACCATGAACAATAGCCAACCAAATATCCACTGATGTAGCTGGATGAGTTTTCTCTCACCTGGTTCACCAAAGGAAAAAGTAGGATAAAGCCTGATGCAGCTTGCAGGGCGACAAAAGATTGAGCTAGTGGCCCTTATATAGCTAACATGTGGGTGCTGCCCTCTGTGGGTTGGACTGATTCATTTTCAACAATCCTATCTCCTCCTCTGTGTTTATCTTCCAACTTCTTCACATTCTCATCTCTGAGATGATTGCAGAAAGACTGGTACCGGCCCACCCTCCAATATGAGAACATGTCGCACAACACTTTTCTCAGGGTCATACACTTCTGAAAAGCAGAGATTATGTTTTAGAGGACAAATGTAGTTCAATCCCTTTACTGTTCACCCAAAGTAGCAAGATGTAAGCTACTTGGCAGTATGTAATAGATGCTTATGTAATTGGAAATGAACCTGGGCCACCAGGCTAACCTAATTAATGTCTTTTTGCAATAATAATAGCTACTATTTATTGAGAATTTAGTATGCACTAGATACTGTGCTGAATTCTTTTCACATATCATCTCATTGAATCTCTACAACATTTCTATGAAGTTTGTACTGTATTCCATTTTACAGATGAAGAAACAGGTTCAGAGATCATAAGAGCCCTCTCTAAGGTAACTCAGCTTGTAAGTGGAGGAACTAGGGTTTGAACTGTATCTATCTTATCATAAGGCCCTTTCTTTTAACCATTATACTAGCTTTCCTCTACTATATACACCTATTACACAAAAAAGCATGCAGTTTTAGGAAATGTATGAAAGTATATAAAAGGAGTATTATCAGCCAGGAAGAGAAGAAACATACTTTCTGGAAGGCTTTTTTCTAGGCTATAAAATTATGTTAATGGGCTATACATAAAAGTCATTTTTTTAAGAAGGGTTCAAGTTGAATTTAGAGGGGGCTTTCTTCTAGCATTCTGCTATTCATTGGTAGTCTGGCAGTTTGGGGCCTAGACCCTTGGGAAAAATGTCATTTATGTACATAAAGTATATGAAATGTAATACCTGAGGGAACTGCCTGACATGGCAGTTTTACATGCTTACATATTTATTCTTTGCAATAGTCCTGTGAGGTCAGTATTATTGTCATTCTCATTTTACAAATAAGGAAATGAAAGCATAGAGAAATTTAATAATTTGTCCAAAATCACATCTCAGAAGTGGCAACACTAGAATAGAAACCCATACTGTCCGATGCTAAAGCCTGCCTCTTAATCACATATATACCACATATTTGGGGTCAGTCAATTCCTATTTGGGTGCTCCTTCAGGGAAGCCATTTATTTTATTTACCTCACCATCTTAGACAATGCCTAGTACTTAGTTGTGAGAAGGCAGTGGCACCCCACTCCAGCACTCTTGCCTGGAAAATCCCATGGGCGGAGGAGCCTGGTGGGCTGCAGTCCATGGGGTCGCTAAGAGTCAGACACGACTAAACGATTTCATTTTTACTTTCATTCACTGGAGAAGGAAATGGCAATCCACTCCAGTGTTCTTGCCTGGAGAATCCCAGGGACAGGGGAGCCTGGTGGGCTGCCGTCTATGGGGTCATGCAGAGTCGGATACGACTGAAGTGACTTAGCAGCAATGAACAAACGATAAAATTCAACCTTTTAAAGTATATAATTCAGTGGCTTTTAGCATATTCACAGAATCGTGCAGCTAGGTTTTAGTTAGTGTTCTTAAGTTTCTTCACTTCTCAGTGCTTCAGTTTTCCCTCTGTAATAACTGCAAGGTGTTCTTAGTTTCAGGGGAATAAGTGGACACCTGTCAGATCATTTCAGCTGGAATTTTGGAGGACAGTTATGATCCTACCAGAGGCCTAAGCACTATTTGGAAAGAAGACAAAATAATGTAGGGATCAATTTGATGACACCTGCAGAGAATTTTCCTGCCTGGCTTCTGAAAGATTGTTTAGTCCAGTGAAGCAGAGGCCTGAAGTCAGGGTTAGGGCACAACTCACCTTACCATTTCTCCGTGTCTGGACCTTCTTCTTACACTGTTTGCTCATCTCATCAGACTCTTTGATTTTAGGCCCATTTAGTGAAGTTGTGCACTGTTGGCAAAAGGATTGTCTTGAGAGGGAAGCAACACCTTAGAATATTAAAAACAACTTTCATTATATCTGTAAAAGTCCTAGCTTCAGGTTTTTTTCACTGAATATCAGCTGCATTTTGTTTCCTATCTCACCGTATTCATGGGGGGCCTTCTCCAAGTTAAATGAGTCTCCTTTAGCTTCCTGTTTAGTTCAAAGGGAATTCTGTAAGGGCCTAAATGATCCTGTTCCTATCATTAAGAACCAAACATTTCCTCTGTGCTGGGACTCTTAGGAGTTTGGGGTTTCTGAACGAACTCGACTTAGAACTGATAACCTCAGAGTTGATCCAGGGATGCTGATAGCTATTAAATGTCTCTTTTCTGTAAAAACAATTTAGGGAACTGTTCTTGGCTCATAATATGATGTAGTGGGAAGAATACTGACTTTGCAGTAAGACAGATTATTTTTATATTACGGCTCCAACATTTACTACCTATAATATCTTGGGCAAATTTCTAAATCTGAGTCCCTTTCCATTTCTGTGAAATGAGAATAATGTCAGATGTGAGACAAGATAATATTAGGGTAATGTTGATGACATAAATAAACTTTTAAAAAAGAATTTAATTTCTTTTCTTTCCTTCTTATGTTCAGGTTTAATCTGACTGGTAGGGGGTTATCAGTAGATTTTGGGGGGTGATGTTTCTTGGAGATGGTTCTTAACTGTTCCCTCCTGGTAATCTCTCTTCCTAAGTGAAATCAGAGGCCAGTTGGGTTGAACTGTTGGAATCTAGCCTTCAAAGGAGCTTATATTTTCTGTTACGAGAAGTTTGTTTATGAGAAGTTTGTGGTGAAGATGGAACCATTAGCCGCACCAGCTGAGAATGTCCCCACACCTAGATCCATTTCTTGTTTTCTTACATCACTGTTGATATCTCAAGATTCATATACCGGAGCAACAGAGTCTCACCAAGAGATGTCTACTGACACATCTAGGCTTTTAGTCTATAATGGGAGGCTTCAGTGACTTGTTCTGTGCAGATGGAAGTGAGATGCGCCAGCTGGGGCCTCCAGATGCTTGTTGAAGTCTACTCAGGGCCATTTCTGAAGGCTGAGTCTCAGAAACTCAAGAGGTGTTTGCGGTCACAATATCTGTCCCCTGTGATAACAATATGAAGAAGAGGCTGCTCCCCCGTGGATATGGAAACTTACTGACTAGACAAACCCGACTAAAGAAGAAGGAACTTGAATTAGCACTGGAGTTTAGGATTCTCTAGATCATCTAGAATTTGTATTTTGACAATTTGCAACATATGATTATTAAGTAAGACAGGGGATTTTTTTTCCCTTAAAACACATATAATCTGTACAAGTAAAGTAATTTCCCTGAAAGGCTTTATATGTATATGCTCAAAATGTTAACTGGAGCTCTTCCTTCAAAGCATTCAGAGCATCACATTCTTTTAAATATCACTTGGTAGGAGAAAATATTGGCTGTTTAAGCATGAACTTGATTTTTTGAATCATTTATAAGCATTTGGAACCAAGTTTCATTACAAAGAGAATAACTCATAAGATTGTCTAAAAGGAGGGAGAGTCCATTTTTAAGTATGAATTTAAAGTAACCAAATTAATTTCTTCAGTACAGTGGCTCTCAGCAATTCCTGTTACTTCAGCAAGCATATTTTTGAGGACTTGCTGTGCTCCTATGGCCATTTTCTTTGTGTGAATGTGCTTCCAGTGGTGAGGCAGTCCAAGATTGTATGAATTAGTATAATGAAACTAGATTAGGACTGAATACTGGCCTGGAGTTTGGCATCAGAAAAGACTGTTGTTATTCATTTGCTCAGTTGTGTCTGACTCTGTGTGACCCCATGGACTGCAGCACGCCAGGCTTCCCCCTTCACCAACTCCTGGAGATTGCTCAAACTCATGTCCCTTGAGTCAGTGATGCCATCCAACCATGTCTCCCCTTCTCTTCCTGCCTTCATTCTTTCCCAGCATCAGGGTCTTTTCCAATGAGTTGACTCTTCACATCAGGTTGCCAAAGTATTGGAGCTTCATCCTCAGTCCTTCCAATTAATATTCAGGGTTGATTTCCTTTAGGATTGACTGGTTTGATCTCCTTGCTATCCAAGGGACTCTCAAGAGTCTTCTCCAGTTTGAAAGCATCAGTTCCTCAAGATATAAGCAGAGAGTAACATGGAAATTTACAATACCATATGTAAAATATATAGCCAATGGGAATTTGCCGTATAACTCAGAAAACTCAAACAGGGGCTCTGTGACAGTCTAGAAGGGTGGGATGGGGAGGGAGATGGGCGGGAGGTTTGGGAGGGAAGGGTGGGACATGGGTGTACCTATGGCTGATTCTTATTAATATATGACAGAAAACCATAAAATTCTGTAAATCAATTATTTTCAATTAAAAAAATAAAAATAATTCTTCAGCATTGAGCCTTCTTTATGGTCCAGCTCTCACATCCATACATGACTACTGAAAAAACCATAGCTTTGACTATATGGACCTTTGTCTGCAAAGTGATGTCTTTGCTCTTTAACATGCTGTCTAGGTTGTCATAGCTTTTCTTCTGAGGAGCAAGAGTCTTAAAATCAGAAAAAAATTGGCATCAGTTAAAGATTTATATGTACGTGGTACACACACTCATACACATTCACTCCTCTCTACACATATTCTCACACACATTTAATATACATTATTAAAGAGTTATAATATGCAAAGGCCAGTGCTAAGCATGGTCTCTTCTATGAAGGTATATTAGTTTGGGATTATTTATGAGCCTCAGGTTTTCCATCACATCCTTTCAACAATCTTGACACTCTCCTGTTTGAAAGCGTATTGAGGATTTGCGATTTTGGATTGCCCAGGATACACTATGTGCACACAATTACACAAATATATAGATATGTATATACATTTATTCATCCCCACACCATTAAATTTTAACAAGGGACAGACTTGCTGTACAGTACCAAAATAAGGCTGATTTTGCATGCCTTATGAATGAGGAGAAAATTGACAAAAAATATCTTAGACTGCCTAGGATGACATCTTTGTATACTTAAAAAATTTTTTATTGAAGTGTAGTTGATTTTCAATGTAGTGTTAATTTCTACTGTACAGCAAAGTGACTCAGTTATACATATTTGTATTCTTTTTCATATTCTTTTCCATTATGATTTATCACAGGATATTGAATATAGTTTCCTGTGCCGTATAGTATGACTTTGTTCTTTATCCATCCTATATACTCATAGTTTGCATCTACTAAAGGGGTGACATCTTTGAATAGGACTAGGGAAAAATAAATATAGCACCTCTATGAGTTGCAGCTATTAGGCTTAGGTTTTGTTAATTTTGGATTAATTAGTTTTATTGATTGTTTCCATTATCTCTGATAATTTTGTTTTCCCTTTAAAATTAATTATGTTTATTTTGTGCATTAGTCACTCCATCTATGTGCTAATTTCTTGCCTCTGGGCACTAATGATGCATCAGAGTTTTAGTCTTCTGGAATTATCTAGCTTAAATCACTTCTGAGCATTTGGACTCTTAGAGGAAGGATAATAAAGTGGGATCTGTGGAAAAGCACATCTGCAATGGCTTACTTTTTCTTCAGTGGGAGGTTTTCTCCTTGGGGACTGGTAACTTAATTTATGGATACTATATCACCTCTTTAGCAAGATAATTGTAAAAGGCAGATAGAGTATTTCATGTAATTATTATGGGTTGACTAAAGTCTCAGGATTGACCATGTTCTCTAACCCAATTGCCCCACCTCCTGCTCTTAGTATTGTTCGGGTCAAAGATACTTGGAGCAGAATCTGTTCCTTGAGGGTCCAGGACCCTGGCATTGGGAGACCAATATTTAGCTTTTTGAGATGTTCAAAGATGACATCCTACTCATTTCTGAGATGAATATGGCTAGAGAGGCAGATATACTCATGCAGAGTGGGGCTTGGGACCTTTGCTACAAGAGGAGCAGTTATTAGCCCAGACTTCTTTCTCATATTCATTCCCGAAGTCTGTTCCACACAGAAGAATTCAGGGCAAAGTCAGAGTAGGACTCTTAAAGAAATGTGTTTCTTGACTTCTCCCTAAAAATGAACACAAATTCTATAGCCAAGTTGTTGAGCCCAGTGATTAAGAGCATAAAACTTGGAATCTGACAGATCTAGGTTGGAATCCTGTCTCTGCCACTCACTAGTTATGTGACTTAATATCTCTTTAAATGTGAGGCATTTTCTTCATAGGTGTTGTTATAAAGCCTCAAAGAATTAAGTCAAGTGCCTGGAACAAAACACTCATTCAACAAGAGGTAGAAATTGCTGGGTTTTTGCTTAAAAAAAGCTATCCTTTTTTTTCATCTGATTAAAATACTGTATTTTTATGCCTGTTGTGTATGTTGCTCCTAATAGTTTTGTTTTGAGAGCTAAAATCATAAGTCAGATGTGCTCAGGATTAATTAGCATCTCTGGGCATCAATACTGTACAAAGTGACCTATGATTGGTCAGCTTGGGGGAGGGTCTCGGTTCTGACTCAGTTGGCTGATGGATCACATTGATTAAAGGTAATTATGAGGCCAATAATCTAGATGCTGTCTATAGTGATGATGATGACACAAACTCCGTTCACGATGGATATAGAATCTTCAGATGAGAATCGTTCACTTTTACATCAGCAATTCAAAGCATAGGCCCTAGATTTGCTTTCAAGGGCACATCCATTGTTTCCTTCTTTCTTCTCCATTCATTCTATGATTGATCCGCTGCCAGGAAGGGGGTCTATGGCATATTTATCTTGCTTTTACAATCTGTACCCTTTCTTCCTCTAGTTACATTCTAGCCTCTTGAAGCCCCTTCCTGGTTGTATCTGCTTCCTAGCTACCTCATCCTCAGTAGGAACACTTACTCTTCCCAAACTTTGAAACCATGGATTCTTTCAGAGTTTTATAGATAGAAAAATCCTTCTGTCCCTTTTCTTTCATAAAGAAGCCAGAGTCCTAGCAGTCTTTAATGGTTTATGGATTTATGGACTTCTCTACCGCCTCTTACCCTCCTACCACAGAGAATTCTGATGAACATATAGTTCTAAAGGTTTCGAATTGGCCTAAATGTCAGGGAGACATTAGCTGACTGAGGTGTATTTTGCAGTTTTGCCTTTTTCTACCTACATGTAAAGCTAAGCTATCAAGTTCAGCTGCTTCTTTCTCCTGCAAGCTGCTCAAGTCTGTTAGTGGCAGAAATAGCAAAACTCAGCCCACTTTAGGGCTTTATGTAAAGCCAGAGGCAAGCTGAGTCAGGTGCATACTAGGCAAGTTCAGATCCTGCCAGCCGTAGGACTGGTTCCCTCAGCTGTTGGTTCCACAACCCAGCCATCTGGGGCCTTGGCTAAGCTATTTGTCAAGCAGCAACGTGAGTGATAAGACAGGCTGGATCTCTATTTTGAGAATGATTGTGAAGGGAGGGACCTTTATATTAATTTAAATATAGATTCTGTGGCCCCCACCCTAAGAAACTCAGAGGCTGGCTGCTCTAACCCACCTCTGCATCAACCCTATAGCAGAGGACTGTACTTCAGCTCCTAGCCAGTTTGAAAAAAGAGTCCCATATGCCTTAATTCTTATAACCAAGAAATATTCACAGGAGCTGATATGTACTGGGCCATTAGAAAAGAAATGGGAAAAAAAAGTATGAGGTAGAAAGTCAGTGCCCATTCTCTAGACACAACCTCAACCATAAGAGAACTAACCCTTAAACCTTTTGTGAAAATATAAAAGATAAATATGAGACAGTATAATGCAGAGAACACTGGTTCATTATTAATTTCTTTCTTTCTCTCATACCTCAAAGGAAAACTGTCAGCAAATCCTATTGATTCTTCTTCCAGATGGTACCCAGAATCTATGCAATTCTCACCATCTTCACTTTTGCCATACGAATCCAACTGCCATTGTTTCTTGCTGGCTCACTTGCCTCCTAACTGATGTGCCTGCTTCTACTCTCAATTTTGTACAGTATATTGTCAAGATTGTAGACTGACTTGATGTTTTAACACAGAAGGCTGAGCATGTCACTCCCCTGCTTTAGAGTAGGCGGAAGCCCAAGAAAGACTAGAAGGTCTCTGATCTCATCTCTTGCTGCTCTCCTTACTCCCTCTTCTTTAGCCATGCTAGCCTCCCTGGTGTGCCATGAACTTACCAGGCACATTCCCATCTCAGAGTCTCCTCTCTTTAGAGCACTCTTTTGCAGCTAGTGCACTCTCATCTCCTTTGAGTCTCTGCTTGATTATTGCCTTCAGGATCCTCCCACTTCTATCAACTAAAATCTAGTAAACAAAAAGTAAACAAGTGTTTTCACCCATTGGACAACAGGAAAATAAATAAAGTGAGCAAATAATAATGTCTCCAGCTTAAAGCCTAGAGATAGATGCTCTATGAACTTTACAGGGAGAGAACACTTATAGGCTACAGCACAAGAGAGGAAATCTAAGCAGGGCCAATTCATCAAAAGAACATCATAATTCTAAGTGTTTAATGAACCAAAACTGAATAGAACTGCAAGAAGAAATAATCATTTATAGTCAGAGATTTCAAAAATCCCTCCAAGTTATTGATAAAACCAGTAAACAGAAAATCAACAGGATATGGAAGGGCTTCCCTGGTGGCTCAGACGGTAAAGAATCTGCCTGCAATGCGGGAGACCCAAGTTCGATCCCTGGAGAAGGAAATGGCAACCCACTCCAGTACTCTTGCCTGGAGAATCCCATGGATAGAGGAGCCTGATGGGCTACAGTTCATGGAGTCACAAAGAGTCGGACACAACTGACTTTCTGGTTACTTTCAGGTTATGGAAGTCTTGAAGAATAGTATTAACCAACTTGACCTAAGTGACAGTTTCAGAACACCCAAAACCAGAATATACATTTTTTTCAGGTGCACATGGAACATTTATCAAGATAGACTGTATTCTGGGCCATAAAACAAGTCTAAGTAAATTATAATGATTCAACTTCTACAGAGTTGATCACAATGGAATTAAATTAGAAACTAACAGAAAGTTATCTGGAAATTCAAATATTCAGAAACCAAAACACACTTCAGGATAATCTGGGATTGAAGAACAAATCAAAGGAGAGATTAGAATGTATTTAACTTAATAGAAATGAAAAAATATATGTTAAAATTTGTGAGTTGAAGCTAAGTAGTGTTTAGAGGAAAATTTGTAGCACAAAAATGTCTATATTAGAAAAGACAAAAAGTCTCAAATCAATGACATAAGCTTCCACTTTAAGAAACTAGAAAAAAGTAAAAGCAAATTGTACCTAAAGTAAGAAGAAAGGAGGTAATAAAGATAAGTGAATATGTCAATGAAATAGAAAACACAAACATAATACATAAAAGGCAGTGAAAACAGAATCTGGTTTTTGGAGGAGATCAACAGAATTGAAAAACCTTTAGCCAGACTAATTAGGAAGAAAGAGAGAGAGAAAGGTGACATAAATTTTCAGTATCTTAATGAGAGATGGGACATCACAACTAGCACCGGGATGACCCAGAGGGATGTTGTGGGGAGGTAGGTGGGAGGGGGGTTCATGTTTGGGATCGCATGTACACCCATGGTGGATTCATGTCAATGTATGGCAAAACCAATACAGTATTGTAAAGTAAAATAAAGTAAAAATAAAAAAAAATTTAAAAAAAGGTTAATAAGGGAATATTATGAACAACATTATGCTAATAATCTAAACAACTTAAATGGATGAATTCCTCAAAAAATTAACTATTAAAGCTTACTCAAAGATAAAAGACTAAATTGAATAGACCAATATTTATTAAGTTAATTGTTCAGTTCAGTTCAGTTCCTCAGTCGTGTCCAACTCTTTGTGACCCCATGGACTGCAACATGCCAGGCTTCCCTGTCCATCACCAACTCCTGGAGCTTGCTCAAACTCCTGTTCAGTGAGTTGGTGATGCCATCCAATCATCTCATCCTCTGTCATCCCCTTCTCCTCTTGTCTTCAGTCTTTCCCAGCATCAGAGTCTTTTCAAATGAATCAGTTCTTCACATCAGGTGGCCAAAGTATTGGAGATTCAGCTTCAGCATCAGTCCCTTCCAATGAATAGTCAGGACTGATTTCCTTTAGGATGGATGGGTTAGATCTCCTTTCAGTCCAAGGGATTCTCAAGAGTCTTCTTCAACACCACAGTTCAAAAGCATCAATTCTTTGGCACTCAGCTTTCTTTATAGTCCAATTCTCACATCCATACATGACTACTGGAAGAACCATAGCCTTGACTAGACAGACCGTTGTTGGCCAAGTAATGTTTCAGCCTTTTAATATGCTGTCTGGGTTGGTCATAACTTTTCTTCCAAGGAGCAAGTGTCTTTTAATTTCATGGCTGCAATCACCATCTGCAATGATTTTGGAGCCCAAGAAAATAAAATCTGTCACTGTTTCCACTGTCTCCCCATCTATTTGCCATGAAGTGATGGGACCAGATGCCATGATCTTCGTGTTTTCCATGTTGAGCTTTAAGCCAACTTTTTCACTCTCCTCTTTCACTTTTATCAAGAGGATTTTTAATTCCTCTTCTCTTTCTGCCATAAGGGTGGTGTCATCTGCATATCTGAGGTTATTGATATTTCTCCCGGCAATCTTGATTCCAGCTTGAGCTTCATCAAATCCAGAATTTTGCCTGATGTACTCTGCATATAAGTCAAATAAGCAAGATGACAATATACAGCCTTCATATACTCTTTTCTCGATTTGGAACCAATCCATTGTTCCATGTCCAGTTCTAACTATTGCTTCTTGACCTGCATACAGATTTCTCAGGAGTCAGGTAAGGTGGTCTGGTATTCCCATCTGAGAATTTTCCACAGTTTATTGTGATCCACAGAGTCAAAGGCTTTGGCATAGTCGATAAAGCAGAAGTAGACAGTTTTTTTCTGGAACTCTCTTGCTTTTTCTGTGATCCAGTGGATGTTGGCAATTTGTTCTCTGGTTCCTCTACCTTTTCTAAATCCAGCTTGAACATCTGGAAGCTCTGGGTTCAGGTACTGTTGAAGCCTTGCTTGGACAATTTTGAGCATTACTTTGCTAGCGTGTTAGATGAGTGTAATCGTGTGGTAGTTTGAACATTCTTTGGCATTGCCTTTTTTTGGGATTGGGATAAAAACTGGCATTTTCCAGTCTTGTGGCCACTGCTGAGTCTTCCAAATTTGTTGGCATATTGAATGCAACACTTTCACAGCATCATCTTTTAGGATTTGAAATATCTCAACTGGAATTCCATCACCTCCACTAGCTTTGTTTGTAGTGATGATTCTGAAGGCCTATTTGACTTTGGACTCTGGGATGTCTGGTTCTAGGTGAGTGATCACACCATCGTGATTATCTGGGTCATTAAGATCTTTTTTGTGTAGTTCTTCTGTGTATTCTTGCCAGCTCTTCTTAATATCTTCTACTTTTGTTCTGTCCCTACCGTTTTTGTCCTTTATTGTGCCCATCTATGGAGGTCAGGAAGCAACAGTTATAACTGGACATGGAACAACAGACTGGTTCCAAATAGGAAAAGGAGTACATCAAGGCTGTGTATTGTCAGCCTGCTTATTTAACTTATGTGCAGAGTACATCATGAGAAACGCTGGGCTGGAGGAAGCACAAGCTGGAATCAAGGTTGCCATGAGAAACATCAATAACCTCACATATGTACATGACACCACCCTTATGGCAAAAAGTGAAGAGGAACTAAAAAGCCTCTTGATGAAAGTGAAAGAGGAGAGTAAAAAAGTTGGCTTAAAGCTGAACATTGAGAAAACTAAGATCATGCCATCTGGTCCTGAACACTGAGAAAACTAAGATCATGCCATCTGGTCCTATTATTTCATGGCAACTAGATGGGGAAACAGTGGAAACAGTAGCTGACTTTATTTTTGGGGGCTCCAAAATCACTGCAGATGGTGATTACAGCCATGAAATTAAAAGACACTTACTCCTTGGAAGGAAAGTTATGACCAACCGAGACAGAATATTAAAAACCATAGTCAAGGCTATGGTTTTCCCAGTAGTCATGTATGATGTGAGAGCTGGACTATAAAGAAAGCTGAGCACTGAAGAATTGATGGTTTTGAACTGTGGTGTTGGACAAGACTCTTGAGAGTCCCTTGGACTGCAAGGAGATCCAACCAGTCCATCCTAAAGGAGATCAGTCTTGGGTGTTCATTGGAAGGACTGATGCTAAAGCTGAAACTCCAATACTTTGGCCACCTCATGTGAAGAGTTGACTCATTGGAAAAGACCCTGATATGGGAAGGATTGGGGGCAGGAGGAGAAGGGGACGACAGAAGATGAGATGGCTGAATGGCATCACTGACTCAATGGACATGAGTTTGGGTGGACTCCAGGAGTTGGTGATTGACAGGGAGGCCTGGCATGCTGCAATTCATGGGGTCGCAAAGAGTCGGACATCACTGAGCAACTGAAATGAACTGAACTGAACTGAACTGAATGACTAGTGAATGCATATTTGTTAAATCTAGAAAAATGTTACTTATGAACCTATTTGCAAACCATAAGCAAAGATACAGACAGATAGCAAACCTATGGACACCAAGAGGGGAAATGATGGGGCGAGGGATGCATTAGGAAACTGGGATTAAGAAATGCACAATACTATATATAAAATGGTTGGATGGCATCACTGACTAGATGGACATGAGTTTGAGCAAGCGCCAGAAGTTGATGATGGACAGGGAAGCCTGGCATGCTGCAGTTCATGGGATTGGACACAACTGAGTGACTGAACTGAACTGAATATATAGAATAGAAAACCAATGAGAAGCTACCGTGTGGCACAGGAAACTCTACTCAATACACTGTGGTAACCTAAATGGGAAGGAAATCCAAAAAGAGGAGGAGTATACATACGCTTCAGTCGTGTCTGACTCTTTGCGACCCTACAGACTGCAGCTCACCAGGCTCCTCTGTCCATGGGATTCGCCAGGCAAGAATACCAGAGTGGGTTGCCATACTCTCCTCCAGGGGATCTTCCTGTCTCAGGCCCTGAACCCGTGTCTCTAACATCTCCGGCACTGGCAAGCAGGTTCTTTACCACTAGCACCACCCATACATGTGGTTGATTCACTTTACTGTATAGCAGAAAGTAACATTGTAAAACAACTATACTCCAATAAAAAATTTTAAATATATACACTAATGGTAAATAAGCATGTGGAAAGATGTTCAGTATCATCAGTCATTGCATGTGTGCCTGCTCAGTCGTGTCTGGCTCTTTGCAACCCCATGAACCCCATGGATCCCATGGACTCTGCTAGTCTCCTTGTTCATGGGATTTTCCTGGCAAGAATACTGGAGTGGGTTGCTGTTTCCTCCTCAGGGGCTCTTCCCAACCCAGGGATGAAACCCACATCTCCTGTATTGGCAGGAGGGTTCTTTACCACTGAGCCTCCTGGGAATCCCAGCTATTAGTCATTAGGGAAATGCAAATTATTAATAAAACTACAATGAGATACCACTAACACCCAGTAGAACAGTCTCTTTTAAATCTAGTAATACCAAGTACTATCTAGGATACAGAGCAACTAGAACTCTTGCAATGAAGAAATGTACAGCTGCTTTGGGAAATTAACAGTTTCTTATGAATGTAAATGTACATTCACTGTCTGACTTCACAGTCTCACTCCCAGCTATTTATTTCAAGTGAAGTGAAAATTTATAAGCGCATAGAAGCCTGTATGCAGATATTTATAGTAGCTTCACTTGTGATAACCAAAGACTGAAGACAACTGAAATGTCCTTCATGTGATGAATCAGCCATTCAAACAAAAGTGGATTCACAGTTATACACAACAAAACTGATGAGTCTTAAATCCATTTGCTTAGTGAAAAAAGCCAGGCTCGAAATTCTGTGTGACTCCATTTACATGACATTCTGGAAAAAGACAAAGCTATAGGGAGGGAAATCAGTTGTGCCAGATCCTGGGGCTGAAGGGAGAGGTTGACTACAAAGGTACATGAGGGTTATTTTTTGGGGTAACGACACTGTTCTGTGTCTTGATTCTGATGGTGGTTAAACAGACATTTGCATTTGTCAAAGCTTGCAGGACTGTATATTAAAAGGATTACACTTTAGTCTATGCAAGTTACATCTTAATAAAAAATTTCAATACGTTTAAAACCTATTACCTTTATGATAACTTCTGTTGCTAGTTTGTTTCCTTTTTTAAAATTAATTTTTATTGGAATATAGTTGCTTTACAGTGCTGTGTTAGCTTCTACTGAACAGCAAAGTGAATCTGCTATGTATACACTTATATCCCCTCTTTTTTGAATTTCCTTCCCATCTAGGTCACCACAGCGTAGAGCTCCAGTGCTATACAGTAGGTTCTCATTCGTTCTCTATTTTATACATAGTATCAATCATATATATATGTCAATCCCAATCTCCCGATTCATCCCACCACCCCTTTCCTCCTTAGGGTCCATATATTCTTTGTTCTCTACATCTGTGTCTATTTCTGTTTTGTAAATAGGATAATCTATGCCATTTTTTAAGATTTCACATATATGCATTGGTATACAATATTTGTTTTTATGATTTACTTCAGTCTGTATGGCAGTCTCTAGATCCATTCACATCTCTACGAATGACTCAGTTTCATTCCTTTTTATGACTGAGTAGCATTATAGTTTTCTCTGGGTATATGCCCAAGAGTGGGATTGCTGGGTCATATGGTAGTTCTATTTTTAGTTTTTTAGGGAAGCTCCATATTCTTCTCCATAGTGGATGTATCAATTGACATTTCCACCAACAGTGCAAGAAGGTCCCCTTTTGTCCACACTCTCTCTAGCACTTATTTTTCATAGATTTTTTGATGATGACCATTCTGACAGATGTGAGGCGATACTTAAAAATAGTTTTAATTTGCCTTTCTCTAATAATTAGTGATGCTGAGCATCTTTTTATGCATCTCTTGGCCCTCTGCATGTTCTCTTTGGAGAAATGTCTATTTAGGTCTTCTGCCCATTTTTTGTTTGTTTGCTTTTTTCTGATATTGAACTGCATGAGCTGTTTAGATATTTTGGAGAGTTATCCTTTGTCAGTTGCTTAATTTGGAAACATTTTCTCCAGTTCCAAGTACTGTCTTTTTATCTTTTATGGTTTCCTTTGCTATGCAAAAGATTTTAAATTTAATTAGGTCCCATTTGTTAAAATTTGTTTTTATTTTCATTACTCTAGGAAGTGGGCCAGAAAAGAGCCTGTTGCTATTTATGTCAAAGAGTGTTCTATGTGGCCACTCTATTTAATATCCCCTTTCCAGCACTCCCACTTCTGTTTCTCTTTGCTTTATTTTTTCCATAGTGATTATCATTAACCAACATACTATGTAATTTATTTATGTGTTATGACACTATCTGTTATGGTATGTGTCTCTCTGGTATGTAAGTTCTATAAGGGTAGCACTTTATCAGTTTTATTTATGGCTGTATTCCAAATACCTGGAACAATGCCTGACACTTCATAGGATACACAAAATATTTATTGAATGAAATACTCTGGTTTCTCTCAGATTGTATAAATCTTTTCCCTTTGGTTTATTGAATAGTGAATAAATTAATGAATACTATAGCATCAGGATATCTCTTGTTTTCTTATATTTCTTCCTAGTTTTATTCCCTGGGTAAATTATATAGACTCTCTCTTTATTCAGCTATCTCTTCTATAAAATAGGGTGATAATATATGCTCTACTTCAAAGGACTTCATGAAGATAAAATGGAAAAAATGTATAAAAGCTTATTATAAACTCAATAGTATATAAAATATTACCATCATTATTATTGCTTCTTAAAATTCATGTAATCTTTAATTTTTTGTTTATGCCTTTCTTTTCTTTTTCCCACTTATGCAACAAGAACAGTCTCAGATCTGCAACTTAGAACCTTGTTGTCTCTTGATCTAACTATTTAAAATGTGAAATGTTTTGTCAGCCCAACTAGATTTTAAGTTCAGACAGTGGAAACCCTATATAGTGCTATATCATATGCTTTGAATTCTTCCTGATAAAATGATTTTGTTCTTTTTATTCAACCAAAAACCCAACCAAAGCAAAGGCCTCAAGGTGGAATGTACCTAGCAAGTTCAGGGAGCAACGAGGAGGCCCGTGTGACTGGAGCAGAGTGAATGAAGAGGAGAGAAATCAGAATGTGTGGTCCACAACTTTAGGCCTTAGATTTGGCTTTTACTTTAAGTGAGATGGGGAATTATTGTCAGGTTTAGAACAGAAGAGTGATCCGATTTCCTTTTTCAGGGCTTCTTTCTACCCACTTAAGTTGAGAGTAGACTGTGAAGGAGTAAGGGTAGAATTGAGGAGACAAGTTATGAAGCTATTGCGATAATGCAGGCAAGACATGATTTGTTAAATATATAATTATTTTTGATCAAATTTATCCTTGTTCAGTTGCTAAGTTGTGTCCAACTATTTGTGACCCCATGAACTGCAGCATGCCAGGCTTCTCTGTCCTGCACTATCTCCTAGAGTTTGCTCAAACTCATGTCCATAGAGTCAATGATGCCATCCAACCATCTAATCCTCTGTCACCCTCTTCTCCTGCCCTCAAAAGTGTTTCCTTATTTATGTAAATAAGCAACAAAGGAAAAAAATATTTTGTCAATTCACATGTCATCAGGCTTAGAAAATATGATCATTTTACTCTATTTTCTAAACACTTAACATAGTAAAATAATACATGCTGAAAAGTTGCTTATTAGTTGGTGGATTTGTATTCTTGTTAGCAGGGTTGAAAGTTGTGCAGTCTTTCTAAAGAATCTAAAATCATCTTGTCTTGCTCTTTGAGCCCGCGGGTAGAGATGTACCTGGGACCTTTTCCAGCTGGAGGTGTTGGTTGTGAGATGGGCCAAGTTGTGTGCCAAAGCCACCTAGGACTGATGTACTTGGGTATCCTCCCCGTCTTCTACTGTTGCTATTCTGGGTCACTAGCACCAGTCAGGAGCACTCGACACACGGAACCTCCTGTGAACAGGCCTGTGTGCATCCCAGCACAGGCCAGGTCCTGTCCAGCAATCCTGCCTGCTCACTGGGATACAGCTGGGGTCACCACTATTGATGATGATTGTTTTTTAGTATCTGGAAATTATTTACCATGGAAGTTACGACTTCCAGGGCATCAATGAGGGCCTCATAGAAGTGGGTTTTCTTCAGTTAAGAGCACAACATCTGAAGTAGAATGGGTTTGGGTTTGATTCTTCTTTCTGTTTCTTGGCTGGGTCACCCTGGTAAGTGATTGAATTTCTGTGATCTTGCATTTCCTCAAATGTAAAATTAATATTCATTCATTTAATCGCTCATTTACTAAGCATGAGCTAGACATTGTGCTAGATGCTGGGAATACAGTGGTGAATGAATAGACGTGGTCTTTGCCTTCAAGGCATTTACATTATAAAGGATAGTAATAATAAATATCTCGTGTTGTTCTAATGATAAATAAGAAAATATGTGGACAGTGAATACTATGGGTCAGCTTCCCCCCTGTTACCTTTCCTAGGAGCTGCCCATACCCTTCAAAGCCCTCTCCATGGTCATTTGGTCCAGGTCATCTGCCCAGTCAGGACAGGCCAGTGAATACCTTTTCTCGGGATTCAGTGCTAGCGCAATGTGTTTCATCCTCAGCCTCTACACAGTGTCTTAAATGGAGGTGGCATTGACTCCAGAAGTGTGAACAGCAGTTTCATCTGAGAAGCAGGGAAAACCACTCTCTAGGAAGAGTGAATGATGAAGCAGGGAGCAGAGGCACGAAGAAGACTGGGGATGCCAGACGACAGGAGTCCCGAGGGCACGGCCCTCGCCGACTCCAGTGCGCTGCTGGGACCCACTGTGTCCTTGCCCTTAGGTCTAGGGACACCGCTTTGTATCTTTATCTCTGCAGTAATTTGGTTTAAATAAACTCAAGCTAGTCTTTATTACTCCCAACCAGTCACAACACACTGAAGGCACTGAAAAAGTGACTGGTGGCCCAGTGGCTGGGACTCCACGCTCCCAGTGCAGGAGCCCTGGGTGAAATCTCTGCTCAGGGAAATAAATTGCACACGCTACAGCTATTAATAAGAGTTCATATGCTGCAACTAAGACCCAATGCAGTCAAATAAATATTTTTTAATATAAATTTATTTTAATTGGAGGCTAATTGCTTTACAATATTGTATTGGTTTTGCCATACATCAAGATGAATCCGCCAAAGGTATACACGTGTTCCCCATCCTGAATAATCATTATTTAGAAACATGCAACTTCCTGTATTTCTTCTATTCCTCCCTTCACTCCCAAAACACACCCTCTACCACCACCACACACATCTTTAGGCAGAACATCAGTGTCTCTCCAATTCTGTCTGCCCCAAGTTCTGAACAGTGCCCTGAAGAGCTCCATCTGGATGTCTTACAGAAACATCACACCCAAACCTAACATGTCCCAAACTGAAATTCCTTATCCCAATCAATTCACTTAGCTTCATATACTTCTTCTGTCTGCCAGCATTAAAATCACTCATCCAGTTGCTCAAAATCCTGCGAGTTATCCTAGATTTCTCCTGCTCAAGCATTTCCCACACCCATTCAGTCAACAAGCTGTATGGTGGTAATGGTTTAGTCTTTAAGTTGTGTCCGACTCTTGCAACCCCATGGACTGTAGCCTGCCAGGCTCCTCTATCCATAGGATTCTCCAAGCAAGAATACTGGAGTGGGTTGCCATTTCCTTCTCCAGGGGATCTTCCCAACCCAGGAACTGAACTCAGGTTTCCTGCATTGCAGGCAGATTCTTACCGACTGAGCTACAAGGGAAAACCCAAGAAGCTGTATAGATTTTCCTTTCTAAACACCTCTTGATTTCTTCTCTCTACTTCATCCCCACAGTGACTGCAGCTGTTTCGGTCATATCGTTGCTCTTCTAGACTCTAGTTCTGGCTTCTTATCAGTCTCTTTTCTTCCATCCTACTGTTTTCTAGCTCACTTTTCTCATTTCAGCCAGAGAAAACTGTGTGGGAAGTTAAGTTGATCAAATCATGCCTCTCACAGAGTAACCAACCATCCTAGTTTGCCCAGAATTGAGGGGTTTCCTGAGTCTCAGGAGTGCCATACTACAACCAGGATGATCCTCACTTGAAAGGGGTGGTTCATCTCCTCCCTGCTTAAAAGATTTAAATGACTTCATTACATGCAGAACTGATCACAACAGAAGGAAGTAGCAGGAAACATTTCTTCATCTCACCTTTCTTCTCTGCACCTCCCCATAGTGGATGAATGATACATTAATATCAAACTCCTTTGTAATTCTCTAAACACACAGTGCAGTTTCACACCTCTGTGCTTTTGCATGGGCAGCTTTTCTACTGAAAATAAACTCCATCTTCTGTCTGTCTGCAAGCTGATCTGTCCTGCAAAACCTTGTTCAAATTGCTACTTGGTCTGTGAAGTCTTTCTGGACACCTTCTCTCTCTTTTTTAAAGAAACCACTCATTCCTTGAGTTCATTGATCTCCTTGTACATGTTCATGTTTGCTCTAATTCCACTGAATTGTAATGTTTTTGGTAACCTCTTTTCTAGACTACTCTTTGATGGTAGGGACTTGTCTTATCTCTTCATGGTATTCCAGCCTCTATACCTGCCAGGCACACAGCATGGGGTTGGGAAAGTTTGTTGAACAGAACCAAACTAAACTTTAATGAATTATGACTGACAAAGTATTCATGTATAATTAGTTCATTTGATCCTCACAATAGCCATTAGAAGTATCATTATCTCCATTTTAAGAAATGGATTCAAGGAGACCACTTGAGTTGCTTCAGTCACACAGATGGAGGAGAGAAGACAAGCTCAAGCCTAGACTTTCTGACCTGAAATCCATTGTTTTATTCATTAGAACCATGCGGTTATTTACATAAAGGTCACTTTGGGAGATAGAACAGTAATCCTCCAGAGATGGCTGTATCCTGATCCTTGGAACCTGTGAATTGTGTTACCTTATGTGGCTAAAGGGATTTTCAGATTTGTTAAATCAAAGTTCTTGAGATGGGGAGTGTGTTCTGGGTTATCCAGGTGGGCCCAATGTGATCACAGTGGTCCTTATAAGAGGGAGGCAAGAGGGTCAGAGAGAGGAGGTATGATAATGGGAGCAGAGGTCAGAGTGTTGCACTTTAAAGATGGAGGAGGGATCCATGAGCCAAAAAATGCAGTCAGCCACTAGATGATGGAAAAGCAAAGAAATGGATTCTCTCCTAGAGCCTCCAGATGGAATACAGTATTTGTGTTGCATACTTTTAGATACTCCTAGATGGCATGGCTCCAGCATTTCACTTCCTAGACCCCATGTCTCAAATGATCAATTTTAGGGTAATAATGGTGTAGTTTGAGAACTACCTATTGATTGATTTCAGTAGCATTCATGTAGACACTTGGTAAATATCCATTGATTTATGTTTTGGAATCTATAAGTGTGAATTTTCAAAATCAGATACAGAAACCATACTCATGATCTTTGCTTGATCCTCTCTAAACTCTGGGAGAAGGTTTATTATTTTCCATCATAGAGATTAACTCAGTATGAAATGATCTCCAGTGGATCTAATTAGGAATGGACACAATCATTAAGATAGGACTTCTAAGGGGCCAACACAATGTCTTCCTGCAACCCTACCCAGTATGTTACATTTTTCAGTTTGTACATAAGTGAATTTGTACAGCATCTCAACTCTAGATATCTGCTTATCAATATTTCTTATTCCTATAATTTTATACACACAAACAAATATACAGTCTTTTTGTTTGTTTTCCACAATGTTTATCACTTGCTTCCTCTTTATTCCTCCAGCTTCTTGTTTAACTCTTGGCCAAGGATAAGAGCATGACCATAACCAGATAATACATTCATAAGATAGTAGATATTGTCTTGCCTTATTTTGAAAGACTGAACTATTCTATCACTCTTTAAAAGTTATATTTGATTTTATCAAATATAATGAGGTGGGGGGGGGTTCAGGATGGGGAACACATGTACACCCATGATGGATTCATGTTGATGTATGGCAAAACCAATACAATATTGTAAAGTAATTAGCCTCCAATTAAAATAAATAAATTTAAATTAAAAAATAAAGTGAAAAGCAGAAAAAAAAAGTTATATTTGATTTTAAAAAGGAGAATTTAAGCCAGGACATGGAAGCATCCTAGCTGTCCATCAGCAGACAAATGGATAAGAAAGCTGTGGTACATATACAGAATGGAGTATTACTCAGCCATTAAAAAGAATGCATTTGAATCAGTTCTAATGAGGTGGATGAAACTGGAGTCTATTATACAGAGTGAAGTAAGTCAGAAAGAAAAACACCAATACAGTATATTAATGCATATATATGGAATTTAGAAAGATGATGATGATAACCCTATATGAGAGACGGCAAAAGAGACACAGATATAAAGAACAGTCTTCTGGACTCTGTGGGAGAAGGCGAGGGTGGGATGATTTGAGAGGGTGGCGTTGAAACATGTATGTTATCATACGTGAAACAGATCGCCAGTCCAGGTTCAACGCATGAGACAGGGTGCTCAGGGCTGGTGCACTGGGATGACCTAGAGGGATGGGATGGGGAGGGAGGTGGGAGGGGGGGTTCTGGATGGGAATCACATGTGTGTCCCTGGCTGATTCATGTCGATGTTTGGCAAAAACCACTACAATACTGTAAAGTAATTAGCCTCCAATTAAAATAAATAAATTAATTAAAAAAGAGAAAATACTAAAAAAAATAAAATAAAAAGGAGGATTTAGAGGAGTCTAGAAAGAAATGCTGAGTCCTATTCTCATGTGCTAGTAGTGCATGGGACAAAATGTCTTTATCCCCAGTGATATATGTAGGCAGGGAAAGTTCATTAGAAATGGGAGTGGGGAGATACAGACAACTAATAAATGAATAAATACATTACAGATGGTGATAGGTACTGTGGAGAAGATAAAGGAGGATTGGGAGTTGAGGGTGTGGGGTGTACTTTATATATGGTGTTGAGAGAAAGCCAAACTGAAAAGTGACATTTGTACAAAGGCGAGAAGGTAGTGAGGTCTCAAGGTCCCTGTGCTCCCAGGGAAAAAGTTTTCTAGGGAGAAATACAAGGGTAAGGGTCCTGTGGTAGGAGCTGTTTGGTGCATTCAAGGGATAGCAAGAAAGTGTGGCTGGAGTAAAGTGAGCAAGGGAGAGAGGGATAGAAGATGAGATTAGAAATGTGGTGGAGGCAAGATCTTATGCCATGAAACAGTTGCTGAATAGGAAAGTTTTGAGTGTAAGCTAGGCCAAGCTGTAAGTGTGACCAGGCACAAATAAAAAAGCTATTTGGTGGTTGTCAGAGGGGAGTAGAGTGGGATTGGGTAAAATGGGTGAAGATCAAGAGGTACAAACTTTCAGTTATCAAATAAGTTAAGTCACGGAATATATGGTACAGCATGGTGGCTATAGTCAATACCACTGTATTCAAACTTGAAAGATGCTAAGAAAGTAAGTCTTAATAATTCTCATCTCAAGAAATAATAAATTTTGTAATGTTATATAGTGTCAGATGGTAACTAGACTTATTATCATTTCATGATATATACAAATCATTATGTTATACATCTGAAGCTAGTATAATGTGTTAATTACACTTCAGAAATACATATATTTCATAGTATGTATTGTATATCAGGTGGAAGGAAAATAGAGAGTATGCCTGGCAAACCTAGGTGAACACATCTTTATTTGCCCCATATTTATGGTAAAATAGGTGCAATGGCACCAAGAGAACAACTAGGAAGAGGAATCAGATTTTAGTGCAGAGCCAGTGAAGATATTGTTACCATATGCTTATTATGTGCCAGGAATATACTGAGCACTTTAATTGCAGTATTTCTTTAATCCTTACTATTATTAGCCCTGTTTTATAGGTGAGTTATGGAGAGGTTAAGCAACTTTCTCAAAGTTAAACCAGGATTTAACTCGGGCAGTCTGGCTTCCTAGGTGGCACAGTGGTAAAGAATCCTCCTGCCAATGTAGGAGACACAAGAGATGCAGGTTTGATCCCTGGGTCAGGAAAATCCCCCTGGAGGAGGAAATGGTAACCTGCTCCAGTATTCTTGCAGGGAGAATCCCATGGGCAGATGAATCTGGCGGGCTGTTGTCCACGGGGTGGCAAAGAGCTGGACACAACTGAGCGTGGGCATGAATGAATGAACAAAGTCTACACTATGGATTACAAAAGCAGGCAGCCTCTGTATTTGAAATAAGAGAAAGACAGCTGGCTGTCAAAGAGGATTCAGAAACCAAGCTTCCTCTTGCCTTGAGTAAATTAGGCCCTCATTGTGTTTAAATTCTGTTACATCCTAGTAATTAGCTAAACCCTGTGTATTCAGTTGGCTTTGGAGCCTGCACTACCTGAGGCATGATATTTCCAAGAACATCTTGTTCTCTAAACAACTAGCTGTGTATAATCATGATGAATCACTCCTTAGGAAGGTGTTGAAGAGGATCCAGTGTCAGCCCACAATGTGTGCAAATCCCATACCCATGGCCTGGTTCTTTATTGATGAGACCGCCAAGAATGCAAGGCTTTTGTCTGAGATGATAGCATCCAATTATGCAAGAGTATTGTGGAAGTAATGGCACCCAAGAAGTCTGCTGTCAAGAATGCAGGAAGCATGTTAGGTTGACAGGTGCCAAGAATCCACAGGAATCGTGTCAGCGGTGTGCCCAGCTTGTTTCCAGATGACATTGCCATGGAAAACAGAGTTGAGGTGTAGTGGTTGTGTTAGTCGCTCAGTCGTGTCTGACTCTTTGTGACCCCAAGGACTGTAGCCCACCAGGCTCCTCTGTCCATGGGATTCTCCTGGCAAGAATATGGAGTGGGTTGCCATTCCGTTCTCCAGAAGATCTTCCTGACCCAGGAATTGAACCTGGGTCTCCTTCTCTAACATCTAAGCTACAGGAAAGTCCCTTGAGCTGAGTGGAGGTCAGAATAATTAGATTTGGGTTCTTTTTTCCTTTCAAAAAAGGTTAGGACACCTGTGTCAATTCTAGGCCAGGTATACCCATCTTGTTTTTATTGAAAAGGGAGCCAATATGGGTACTATGGGAATAAGAGATTTAATGTAGGAATCAGAGATTATGTGAATGTGGGAGAAACTGAGATTGAAGGTCTCCAGAGGGATCGAGAAAAAGACGTGTGTGGGGAAGTTCTAGGAACTGGCCACCTTTACCTCCTTAGAATAAGGGCTTCCTCATTGCTCCTACCGTCCACATTTCACACACGTTTCTTTCATTGAAAATGAAAGTGAAGTTGCTCAGTCATGTCCGACTCTTTGTGACCCCATGGACTGTAGCCTACCACACCCCTCTGTCCATGGGATTTTCCAGGCAAGAGTACTGGAGTGGGGTGCCATTTCCTTCTCCAGAGGATCTTCCCAACCCAGGGATTGAACCTGAGTCTCCTGCCTTGTACCAGATGCTGTATTGTCTGAGCCACAAGCAAGTTCTTTCATTGACAAACGGTAATTTCAAACTATGTAGGAAGAAGTTCTGGGAAGTGTGGTTCTCAGACTTGAAAAGGTATGGTGTTGGAGATGGTGTGAAGTTTGTAGCAGACAATGTGGTGAACCTGGGATAAAATCTCCAAGAATGCAAGAATCAAGTGATGGAGAGAAGAAATATACAAACTACTTTCACCAATATCCTCTACTTTTGACCTTCATCCTTATACTACACATCCTGCTCAGAATCCTTATTTTGGACTGACAAACACATGATTGTCCCAGCATTCACAGTCTTAGCAAAGGGTGAGAAACTTGCAGGATCAAGCTAATTAAGGAAGCTTCTCACCAATGCTAAGTTTTCAGTGTCTTCACAGTGTTACCACATTTTGTTGTGATCCACACAGTCAAAGGCTTTGGCATTGTCATTAAAGCAGAAGTAGATGTTTTTCTGGAACTCTCTTGCCTTTTTTTTGATGATTCAGCAAATGTTGGCAATTTGATCTCTGGTTCCTCTGCCTTTTCTAAATCCAGCTTGAACATCTGGAATTTCACAGTTCACGCACTGCTGAAGCCTGGCTTGGAAAATTTTGAGCATTACTTTGCTAGCGTGTGGGATAAGTACAATTGTGCAGTAGTTTGAGCATTCTTTGGCATTGACTTTCTTTGGGACTGGAATGAAAACCGACCTTTTCCAGTCCTGTGGCCACTGCTTAGTTTTCCAGATTTGCTGGCATATTGAGTGCAGCACTTTCACAGCATCATCTTTTAGGATTTGAAATAGCTCAACTGGAATTCCATCATGTCCACTAGCTTTGTTTGTAGTGATGCTTCCTAAGGCCCACTTGACTTCACATTCCAGGATGTCTGGCTCTAGGTGAGTAATCACACCATCATGATTATCTGGGTCATGAAGATCTTTTCTGTATAGTCTTTCTGTGTATTCTTGCCACCTCTTAGTATCTTCTGCCTCTGTTAGGTCCATACCATTTCTGTCCTTTATTGTGCCCATCTTTGCATGAAATGTCCCTTGGTGTCTCTAATTTTCTTGAAGAGATCTCTAGTCTTTCCCATTCTATTGTTTTCCTCTATTTCTTTGTACTGATCACTGAGGAAGGCTTTCTTATCTCTCCTTGCTGTGCTTTGGAACTCTGCGTTCAGATGGGTATATCTTCCCTTCCCCTTTGCCTTTAGTTCTCTTCTTTTCTCAGCTATTTGTAAGGCCTCCATGATGAAAGTGAAACAGAAGAGTGAAAAATTTGGCTTAAAACTCCACACTCAGAAAACTAAGATCATGGCATCTGGTCCCATCACTTCATGGCAAATAGATGGGGAAACAATGGAAATAGTGACAGATTTTATTTTGGGGGCTCCAAAATCATTCCAGATGGTGATTGCAGCCATGAAATTAAAAGACGGTTGCTCCTTGGAAGAAAAACTATGACCAACCTAGACAGTCTGTTAAAAAGCAGAGACATTACTTTGCCAACAAAGTCTTGTCAAGTCAAAGCTATGATTTTTCCAGTAGTCAGGTATGCATGTGAGAGTTGGGCTATAAAGAAAGCTGAGCACTGAAGTATTAATGCTTTTGAACTGTGGCATTGGAGAAGACTCTTGAAAGTCCCTTGGGCTGCAAGGAGATCCAACCAGTCCATCCTAAAGGAAATCATTCCTGAATATTCATTGGAAGGACTGATGCTGAAGCTGAAATTCCAATACTTTGGCCACCTGATACGAAGAACTGACTCATTGGAGAAGAACCTGATGCTGGGAAAGATTGAAGGCAGGAGGAGAAAGGGACAACAGAGGATGAGATGGTTGAATGGCATCACCGACGCGATGGACATGAGTTTGAGCAAGCTCCAGGAGTTGGTGATGGACAAGGAAGCCTGGTGTGCTGCAGTCCATGGGGTCACAAACAGTTGGACATGACTGAGTGACTGAACTGAAGCTGCTGTAATAAAATGACTAAATATTTAATGGCTTAATGAGCAATTAGTTTATTAGCCTATCAGGTAAACAACCTAAAGTTAGGGTTCTAAGATCAGGAGACATCTCTGATACACACAGGTTTCTAGGCTAATTGTTGCTCTGTCATCTTCAGCCTGTGGCTTCCTAGGTCATTCTAGTAATTACCATCCCAACTAGTAGAAGAAGGAAAAGGCAGATATCCAAGGACAAGGATTTCTCCTTAAGCAAATGAGAAAGAAGTTCCATATTTACTCCTGACCCAGCCACATGCTAGATACTATTTATGTGGAAAAAAGGAGAAAATGGAATCCGGTAGATAGTTAATCTAATCCACAAATGGAAACATTTACTAAATGGACTTCACAAAATTTTAATTTTCTCTTCTTTCTATAATCCTTTATGCATCACAATCTACCCCATTGCCTGTACTAGAAACACAAGACTCATCCTAAAGTTCACTCTTTCTTACTTCCCAAAGTGAGAACATTCCCATCTGTGGGGAGAGAGAAAATTAGCTGAGATGGCACGTTCAGACTCTCTCACACCACGTTTTGTAAATAACTATATAACAGCTGAGATCCCTTAAAGCACTGTGTGCATCACGAGGTACTTGCTTGGTCATGGCTTACTTTGTGCAGTAGGGATGTATGAGCTCCACCCCAAAAAGAGGTGGCATGACTTCTGTATCTCGGCTGTGTCTGGTGGGTCAGCCACGAGGGGAGAGGATACCGTGTGTTCTGCTCCTGTGGCTGCCACACCAGCCAGGAGAGAATAAACGCATCTCCGGCTCCTTGAGTTTTCTTCTAGCTTCCCTGCTTGCCCCTTGCCTATCATGCATTCAAGGAACAGTGTGCACAGTGAGATACAGCGAGACAATTGACGTCATAAAGAAGATCGGCAATACACCCTCAAAAAAGAAATCTGACCAAATTCTGTCAATTCTAGTGTCTGCATACTTCCTTGAACCGTGTCCCTGGATTTCTGAAATGGCTTCCCAAGTGATCTCTACTCTTGCCACCATCTAAATAATCTACTGCCCAACCTCCAGCATGAACTTTCTAGAATATGAACTGAATCATAGGACTTTCAAATCCTTCAGTAGGTACGGTTACGCAATACTGTTTAGATAAAATGCAGACTTCTAGCATGGATTAGGAAGCCCTTCACGAGTAGGTGCTCAATAAATATTTAAGAATGGATACTGATTTGGCCCTTGCCTGCCTCTCTGGTCTTGTCAGCTGCTACTGCCCCACATCTACCTGTGTGCAGACATATGGAAGTTCTCTGGGGTCTCTGTATCCGCCGTGTCATTTCCTGGCCCCTGCATTCACAAGAGCTGCTCCGTCTACCTTCAGTGTGCTTCCTATGTTCTCTTTCTCCCATAAGGCTCAATTAATTCAAGTTTTGTTAGTTCAAATATGCCTTGTCTCCTGAAAACTGTGTATATACAGTATAGCACTTGTCATACTCTACTTGAAATCAGCCTTCGTGTGTATGATTCAACAAATTGATTAAATGTTTATGATATGCCAGGCATAATCCCTGATGCCCTTGTAGAGCGTTAGGAGACAGTACAATATGGACACTTAATTAGATTGGGGGTCAGGGGCCAAGGAAAACTTCTCTAAAGAAGTTACATTTAAGCAGAAACCTAGAGTATAAATTTGGTACTTTTCCTGCCATCACTTTCTTATCTCCCATTTACTTCTTAACCCGCTGTTTTAACCCCTGCCCTAGGCATTCAAGTGTGTATTTTTCCCTTTACCTCAGAAGACCTGCTCTGCTGGTGGTAAAGTCCTTCCCATTATTTTTAAGATTCCATTTCAGCCATTCCCTTCTGTGAAAACTTTCCTGACTCTCCCAGGCAAAATTAGTTCTTTCTTCCCCATTTTAAATCTGTCTCTATCATTGCACTCATCATCTAGTATGTGACCTCCTAGAGATGAGAATCTATCCTGTACGTTCTGCATCTTACTCCTGCCTGCTCTTTTCCCTTAGAACCCTTGGGATGTCATGTGTGACCTAAAAATCCCTGCTTCCTTCAAATATTCTCTTATGACATGGTTCATACTCCTAATGATTTCCTGTTTAAATACATTTCAGCTTACCAATCTCTATCCTAAAATGTGTCACCCTTAGC
Source organism: Capricornis sumatraensis (assembly GCF_032405125.1). Taxonomy (NCBI): domain Eukaryota; kingdom Metazoa; phylum Chordata; class Mammalia; order Artiodactyla; family Bovidae; genus Capricornis; species Capricornis sumatraensis. Next base: position 119,557,468 of record NC_091070.1, on the reverse strand, counting down.
TGAATTCAACTCCAAAGATGTGATCTAGCTGCACAAGATAGAGGAAGCCTTTTACCTCCCTTATTCTGAAGCTAGACATCTAAGACATCCTAAGATTATATTGATTTGGGGGACAATTATACAACAATATGGAATCACTGAGTTGACTGTTCAAGAGTGACTGCTGCTAAACCAATTCAGCCTTATCCTGCAGTCACGCTGCTACCTTATTAGACTCAAAGAAAGAATTTTACATTTGCCCTCTTTAAACTTCTTGTTTTATTCAGCATCAATTCAACCTGTTTATATACATATACATATATATACACACATATATCCATGTATATATGTATATGTACATATAAATGTGAATATATATATATGTATATTTGGAAACCATTTCTGACTTGAAGGTGTTTATTAACCATCCCAGCTTTCTGTCATCTGCAAATTTGATTCATCAGTTTTAGAAATCAACATTCAAATGATTAATAAAAATGTTAAATAGAATAAGATGTGGATAGAATGCTGTCATGATACTATGCACTTTCTTAATAAAGATTTTATTTCATTAGTTATCACCTTTAGTTTTAGTAAAATATAATCATCCATATCAGAGAAAGCAATGGCATCCCACTCCAGTACTCTTGCCTGGAAAATCCCATGGATGGAAGAGACTGGTAGGCTGCAGTCCAGGGGGTCTCTAAGAGCCGGACACGACTGAGCGACTTCACTTCACTTTTCACTTTCATGCATTGGAGAAGAAAATGGCAACCCACTCCAGTGTTCTTGCCTGGAGAATCCCAAGGATGGCGGAGCCTGGTGGGCTGCTGTCTCTGGGGTCGCACAGAATCAGACACGACTGAAGCAACTTAGCAGCAGCAGCAGCAGCAATCATCTGTATATTCAAGATTCCCCTAACTTGTCACACGAATAGTGTGAAAGATCTTGCCCTGTTGAAGTTCAATGACATACATTTTCAGCATAATAGAATAATAATGATATACATTTAAATTAAATTAAGACTGCAAATACCTTTATGGAGCTAAAATGGAATGAACAATCAACACGGCTTTTATGCAAAGAAGCACCAAGGAAGTAGCACCAGGACTTTTAGTAGAAAAAGTTGAAAGTAGAGAAACTGGGAAAAACAGGGAGCAATAAGAATGGCTGTGGATGGGACTGTCAGAAGACATTTCAAACTGAGACTTAAAGAACATCATAGGAACAAATTAAAAGAAGAGTCTCACACAGTTATATTATATATCTTCCTTCCTTGGGCAATGTAGTAACCTTATGAAAGAAACATTAAAGCCTTAACTGAAGACTCACAGCTAGAGGTGGATCTGTCAATTTAACCCGGATCTCTCTGGCTCTAGAAGACTAGGAGTTGTTTTTTTTTTTTTTTTTTTTAACTATACCAAATGGCTCAGTTTAAGGAGGAGGTTTTAAGGGAATCTAGAAGGCTAATTACCAGTCAATCCTAAAGGAAATCAATCCTGAATATTCATTAGAAGCACTGCTGCTGAAGCTGAAGCTCCAATAATTTGGCCACCTGATGCGAAAAGCCGATTCATTGGAATTGACCCTGATGCTGGGAAAGATTGAGGGCAGGAGGAGAAGCGGTCAACAGAGAATGAGATGGTTGGATCCACTGCTGACTCAATGCTGTGAATTTGAGCAAACTCGGGTAGAGGATGATGGCCAGGGAAGCCTGGCATGCTGTCGTCCGTGGGGTTGCAGTCAGACATGACTTAGCGACTGAACACATGGAAGGCTAATCTGGGCTTCCCTGGTGGCTCAGACGGTAAAGCGTCTGCCTGCAATGCAGGAGACCTGAGTTTGATCACTGGGTCAGGAAGATCCCCTAGATGAGGAAATGTCAACCCACTCCAGTATTCTTACATGAAAAATCCCATAGACAGAGAAGCCTGGTAGGCTCTAGTCCATGGGGTTGCAAAGAGTGAGTGACTTCACTCACTTGTGGGTTCACAAGAGTGGATTCTAGACTCAGAGTGAAGAGGCTTTTCTTCGATAAATAAGAAAGGTAAGCCTAAAATAATGTTAACCTAACCTTTTAAGCACAAGTCAACCTGGAAATAGCAAAGAGAGGCTGAGTCACACTCTAGGTCCAAGACTAAAAGAATGATCCTTCCAGCCAGGGGAAAAGCCTAAATAATAAATTGGTGACTGGAGTTGAGGCTTGGGCTTGAAACAGATGTATCTTCACAATAATTTAAGGCTGATGAGAAAGCAGACGGTACTGGCACCAGACCTGAAAGCACATTCTATAGACAGTTCTCAGGGACCAAGCTGCCTGCAGAAGAGATTGATGTTATTGTTCAGTCACTAAGTCATGTTTGACTCTGCGACAGCATGGACTGCAGCACACCAGGCTTCCCTGTCCTTCAGTATCTCCCAGAGTTTTCTCAAACTCATGTCCATTGAGTCAGTGATGCTCTCTAACCGTCTCATTCTCTGTCGTCCCATTTTCCTCCCTCCTTCAATCTTTCCCAGCATCAGGGTCTTTTCCAGTGAGTCAGCTCTTCGCATCAGGTAGCCAAAGTATTGGAGCTTCAGCTTTAGTATCAGTCATTCCAATGAATATTCAGGATTGGTTTCCTTTAGGATTGACTGGTTTGAACTCCTTTCAGTCCAAGGGACTCTCAAGAATTTTCTCCAGCACCGCAATTCCAAAGCATCAATTCTTCGGCACTCCAGCCTTCTTTATGGTCCAATTCTCACATCCATATGTGATTACTGGAAAACCCATAGCTTTGATTACATGGACCTTTGTTGGCAAAGTGATGTCTCTGCTTTTTAACACACAGTCTAGGTGATTACTAGGTACATTAAGCAACTTGCCCAAGCTTATGTATCCAATGTGTGGCAGAAGTGGGATGTGAGCCCAAGTTGTCTGGCTTCAGAGCCTACTCTGTCTACTGAGGCTGCATTGCCTCTTTGGATGGTACATCCTCTATGAAGCCCTCTCAGACTCCCCATCTGAGTTCCCAGAGAGCCAAGTTATATTTTCATGAGTATTCACATGAATACTTTAATTACCTGTACCTTTAATTACCTTGCATTGTTCTCTCTCTCTCTCTCTTTTTTATTTGTACAGATGTGAGCTCCTCATGAACAGAACTGAGGCCTTGTATTCCCTCTACATCAGCACAGGGGCCTGGAACTCAGTGACATTCAGTGGAGGCTTGCTAGATAAATGTCTTATAAGACAAGATTATTCGTTTAAGTGGTAGTCATCAACTCTGGCTCACTTAGGCAGAATAGCATTTCGTAGGGAGGCTATCTACAGGTTTATAGACTCAACTGGAGGGTAAAGGACTGTGCTAAGAAAATAGGCAGAAAACTAATGGAGTGACGCAGCAGGGATTTGTTCAGGATTTGACTGTATGGGAAAAAGATGAATTATTACAGGCAAGGTACTCAGAACATTGTTAGTTATGTTGTCAGAGACTGGCAGTGTTTGCTGTTATTGTGCATGTTGGGTCTTGAAGAGTATTTCATTCGCCAGCTGGAAGAAGAAGGACCAGTGTATAACAAGTCCCCTGCCTGACAGGGCGCGGTATGTTAGCGAATTGCTGGAAGCTTGATATAACCAGGCAGTAAAGGATGCCAAGAGGGCAGAGCAGGGGTAAAGCAAAAGCTGAGTCTGTAAAGGAAGACAGAAGGCAGAGCAGATAGGGCCTTGCAACTATGTATAAGAATAACATCCTCATTTGGAAATGAGGCAAACCAGGCAAACCAGAACCACCGGTGGCTTTTAAATAGGGCAATTGAAGTGAGTGCTCAGCACACACACAGGGTCTGTTTGTGAGATGCCTGAGGCCCATTTAATTGCATCGAATGGGTTTCCCTGCTAGGGATAGAAGGGCAGGCAGGACTGGAAGACTTGTGACCTTGACTCCTGAACACTGGTGAAAATCACTGAAGAACTTGCATATAAATCTTGACTACATCTTGACAGTGAAGCATATGAAGGCATGACTGCTGATGTGACCCTGAGTCTGGAGGACTTCATCAGGGAATTGTCCCGGGGCAAGCAAATCCTGAGCTTGCTTTGAGGGAGGGGTCTTGCTTTGCCTTATCTTAGCTGTGAAGGAGGAAGCTTCTCTGGTGGTTCAGGCGATAATCTTCCTGCAGTGTAGACCTGGGTTTCATTCCTGGGTCGGAAAGATCCCCTGGAGAAGAGAATGGCAACCCACTCCAGTATTCTTGCCTGGAGAATTCCATGGACAGAGGAGCCTGGCAGGCTACATACAGTTCATAGATCACAGAGTCAGATACGACTGAGTGATTGACACTTTACTTTCTTCCTCAGTGAAGGAAGGAAGAGCCAGAGAGAGGTCTGCCTGGCCGATGGTTACCTTGCGGAATTCCATAGCTGACTCGTCCGTGGCCCTCCTCCCGCTGTATTGTGCTGCTGCCACAGGCAGCCTCAACACGACTCTTGGCTGTAAGTCAGGTGGAATAGTTCCCAGCATAGCTTCTGGGGCCACTGGGAAGAATCCCTCAAGAAACAGCCATAAATTCATCTACAAGATTCAAAGAGAACCTCGTAAATGCGCTCCCGCAGTGTCCTTGTGTGGGTGAGAGACTTTACGAGCTCTGCAAGCCTGAAACCACCTTGTAAAGGCAGAGCGCAGGACCGAGAGGAGACATTCCCGGGGTGGAGCACGTGCATCTGCCTGTAGGGCCGCCTCCTCCGCGGCCAAAGCTAAGAGCCTATTTAAGGAAACTCAAGTTTTAAAGAAACACAATTATTTTTCCCTGAAAAAAGCAATATGTGTTCATGACGGAAAAATTGTAAGATGCAGAAAAATACAAAGAAGAAAGTAAAAATCTCATAATTTCACAATTCAGAATTCACTGCTGACATTTGGCTTATAGCTGTTTAGTATTTCATTTACATATGCATGTCTGTATGTATTGGTATTGTATAAATGTATATGTGTTTGTGTATACATATATATGTATTTTATTACAGTAAATTAAATACAATTTACCGTTTTATTAATTTTAAGTGTTCAGTTCTATGGCATAAAGTACATTTGCACTGTTATGCAATTCTCTCCACTATCCATCTCCAGACAATTTTCACCTTCCCAAACTGAAGCTCTGTGCCTATTGAACACTAACTCCCCAATCACTCCCTCTCCCCATCCCTGGCACCCACCATTTTATTTTCTGTCTCGAAGCCTGACTACTTTAGGTACCTCATGTAAGTGGAATCATCCACTATTTGTCCTTTTGTGACTGACCTTTTACACCTACCATCATGCCCTAAAGATTCATGTTGTCGCGTGTGTCAGAGTTTCATTCATTTGCTTGAATGGGATGTTATTACATTCCACTGTGTGTGTACAGGCCACATTATGTTTATCCGTTTGTCCACTGATAGACACTTGAGCTTATTCCACCTTTTGACTGTTGTGAATAATGTGGCTGTGAGCATGAGTTTTACAAATATGTTTTGAGTCCCTGCTTTCATTCTTTTTGGGTGTATACCCAGAAGTGAAATTGCTGGATCATATAGTAATACTGGGCTTCCCTGATGGCTCAGATGGTAAAGAATCTGCCTGCAATGCAGAAGACCCGGGTTTGATTCCTTGGTCAGGAAGATCCCCTGGAGAAGGGAATGGCAACTCACTCCAGTATTCTTGCCTGGAGAATCCCATGGACCGAGGAGCCTGGTGGGGTACAGTCCATAGGGCTGCAAAGAGTTGGACCTGACTGAGCAACTAATACTTTCACTTTCACAGTAATACTATGTTTTATATATTTTAAAAATTGATAATATACTCACAATTTTATATCAAATTGTGAGCATTTTCCAATGTCATTATAAACTCCTTTAAAACCTAGTTTTTAATGACTACCTAGTATTTATTATCTTGGCATCCTATTCTTAGATATTTTTATTATTTCTGATTTTTCACTAGTACAATACTATAACAAACATCCTATACACAAATATTTGAATATATCTGATTATTTCCTTAACATGATAAACTCTTAGAGGTAAAAGCATTGTCAAAAGAGAACTTTTTTAAAGCTTTGAATGTATATTTATACATTTTCTCATAACATTTTCTCCAATTTTATACACTTCAGTGATGTTTTACCCACCTTACTCTAACATTTATTAAAAATAATTCATTCTTTTTGCAACCTGACCCGCCCCCAACAACACATTTCTGGTCCTGGCTTCTTAAGAACCTTATCAGGCTAAGGTTGTGGGTATACAGATTAGAAAGAAGACTTTGGAAGTATTATTATAATTATCATTATTAGAGGAGACGAAGAGAAACCGGCAGTTTCTTGTATGAAAAAGAAAGAGGAAGATTGGTGAAGCGGTAGGGCTAAGCGCAGATGGGAGAGGGGAGAGCACGGGGCACGGATGTTTGTTAAGCATGCTTCACATATGGTCTTACTCTGTCAACAGCTCTATAAGTTATAAGCTATGGTTTTTCCAACAGTCACGTACGAATGTGAGAGCTGGACCATAAAGAAGGCTGAGCGCCAAAGAACTGATGCTTTCGAATTGTGGTGCTGGAGAAGACTCTTGAGAGTCCCTTGGACTGCAAGGACGTCAAACCTGTCAATCCTAAAGGAAATCAACCCTGAATATTCATTGGAAGGACTGCTGCTGAAGCTGAAGCTCCAATACTTTGGCCACCTGGTGAGAAGAGCTGACTCACTGGAAAAAACCCTAGTGCTGGGAAAGATTGAGGGCAAAAGGAGAAGTGGGTGGCAGAGGATGAGATGGTTAGATAGTATCACTGACTCAATGGACATGAGTTTGAGCAAGCTCAGGGAGATAGTGAAGGACAGGGAAGCTTGGCATGCCGCAGTCCATGGGGTTGCAAAAAGTCATACATGGCTTAGCAACTGAACAAGAACAACAACAAACAATAAACAAACCTTTATTTTCCAGTGAGGAAACTGAAGCTCAGAAAGAGCCTTGGTTATAAAGTTATATAGATGGTAGGTGGCAGAGCCAATTCAGCTAACACAGATACTCTGACCCCCAGGACTGGCACTGATCTCTTTCTTCACTATGATGCTCTCAGGAGAAGACCAGAACCCTGTGATACAGGACAAAGCAGATGTGGGCAAGGTCAAAAGGAAAAAGCTTGGTACAGACAGATTTTGTGGTTAGTTCCTAGATCCAGGGAGAGATATGGGCTGTAATTCTGTGTAAGGGGATGAAAGTTGCCTCCATGTGGCAGATGGTCAAACTCCCCTGCAAAAGTGTGTGGATTTAGCACTTGCGGCATGCCATGGAACTAAGCAATCTGATTGATTCAACAGATCTCATAAAACACAGTGCAGCCACCTGCAGGCCCCACGTCTTCCTAGATGAGGTCCTTATGGAAGTATGTGGAGCAGAGTCATCAGTAGCTTATCCTGATGGCAAAACTCAAACGGGGAGGCAGATGGCCAAAACCAGCTAAGTGAGAAAGATCAGATTATGGGTAGAAAGTCATATCTGTGGTTAACCTCAGATTTCTGCATTGCTGCCTAAGTGGGGATAAATTATACCCTATGTTATGTTAAGGTGTGACTTAATCTTTCATTGTTTGTGGGTGTAATTAAGTTTTCCAACACCCTTTCATAAGACAAACACTTCAACAATACATATGGCCACTGATCTTATCATAAAATAGATGCTATAATTAGAGCAGTGAGTTCCTGGCTTGTGTATCATGGAAAACTGAAGTGAATTTTAGTCCTCTGTTTTATTAGGATTACTATGTGTTTGTTGTGAGTAGTAGGTAGTGGGAAAAGTCCTCGATGAAATGCCAGGGTGTTTTTGGTGGAGAGGGTCTTACAGTTATGTGAATAGAGTTACAAAACATCTTTCTCTGCACTGGAGAATAAGTGCAGATAACCATTTTCAAGATTGACAGTGGTTGTTATGAACCCACTTGGAATCATACCAAAGCCAAGATTACCTTAGGGGGGCCTATAGGCAGACAGCATGGGCACTTGCTCTCTGAGCTGATTCTTTGGTTGTTTCAATATACTTTCCATTATATCTATTAATTTCATTTAAGTTCCTTGACAAAGAGACTAGGTCTGGTTCCTTTTATAAAGTGCCAAGCATAAAACTGTTGTTGTTGTTCAGTCGCTCATTTGTGTCCAACTCTTTGCGACCCCCATGGACTAGAGCACGCCAGGCTTCCCAGTGCTTCATTGTCTACCAGAGTTTGCTCAAAAGTGATAGTCCACTGAGTTGATGATGCCATCCAGCCATCTGATCCTCTGTTGCCCTCTTCTCCTCCTGCCTTCAATCTTTCCCAGCATCAGGGTCTTTTCTAATGAGTCAGCTCTTCACATCAGATTGCCAAGGTATTGGAGCTTCAGCTTCAGCATCAGTCCTTTCAATGAATATTCAGGGTTGATTTCCTTTAGGATTGACTGGTTTGATCTCCTTGTAGTCCAAGGGACGCTCAAGAGTCTTCTCCAATACCACAGTTCAAAAGCATCAGTTCTTTGGTGCTCAGCTTTCTTTATGGTCCAACTCTCATATCCATACATGACCACTGGAAAAACCATAGCCTTGACTAGATGGACCTTTGTCAGCAGAGTGATGAACCTCCTTTTTAATCTGCTATCTAGGTTGTTCATAGCTTTTCTTCCAAGGAGCAAGCGTCTTTTAATTTTATGGCTGCAGTCACCATCTGCAGTGATTTTGGAGCCCAAGAAAATAAAGTCTATCACTGTTTCCATTGTTTACCCAACTATTTGCCATGAAGTGATAGGACCAGATGCTGTGATCTTAGTTTTTTGAATGTTGAGTTTTAAGCCAGCTTTTTCACTCTCCTCTTTCACCTTCATCAAGAGGCTGTTTAGTTCCTCTTCGTTTTCTGCCATAAGGGTGGTGTCATCTGCATATCTGAGGTTACTGATATTTCTCCCAGCAATTTTGATTCCAGCTTGAGCTTCATTCAGCCTGGCATTTCACATAATGAATAAAGTTGGTATTTAGTAGATTCATAGTAATATACAAATAAGCATGCAGCATAGCCTTGCATTTTTATTATTTGTGATTATTTATATTTGGATTAAGATTAAAAGACTGCAGTCCATGGGGTGCCAAAGAGTTGGACACAACTCAGCAACTGAACACCAGCAAATTATAAAACAAGGTAGATTTCAGCCTGTGTATGGGAATTTTCCTCTGTGGATGGGAACTTTCCCTTGGAAGAAAAAAGTAGAACCCAAATGATGAGTGTATGAGGATAGGTGATGAAATGTCTCATGAAACAAGAGACTGATTTTTCTGGTCAGTGTGGCCCAGCTTGTTCTAGTTTGTTAAATATACCTCTCAAATTTAGATGGAAAAGTTGGGGCCCTGATAGCTGACTCTGGTTTCCCCAACCACACACACCCTCCGTTCTGCTTTCTGAATCTTGTGAAAAAATAAGCCAATTAGAGATCCACTCCCTACCCTCTTCTTGCGTCACAGCCTAGTAATCCTGAGAGGGAGATTGATGGTAGTGAGAAACCGATTTTATGTGGTGAAGAGAACAGGGGTTTGAGAGGGAAGGGAGGAGGGCTGCTGTTGCATGGATACATTTAGAATAATTTTCTGACATTCAGCCTTGATCCTCAGATTTTCTTTGATATGGAAATCTCCACAGTTGTGACATGGTCGAGATCAGCTGCTAAAAGCCGTAATTATCCTTATAAGAAAGAAAACCCAACCTGTGAGAAGCCTCTATATCGGATCAAGGTCAAGCTGATTAGGACCATTTGTATCTTCTCCTTCTTCAAATATCCCTTGCTTTATAAATAGCTAGAAGCTATTCTGCAATCATTTATCTTTATATAATGTATATATGCATATACATATAATTTTCATAAGATTATAATTTTATATGTTTTACATAGAGATGGATAACTTACAAATATAATTTACATAGTCATCTGCACATGTAATAATAGATGTACATTTTCATATAGATATTTATATGCCAATTTGCATTAAAAGGAGGGTGTTGAAGGGATTTATTGTTGGTGTTTTTTTTGTATTCATCTCTTTCTTGCTTATTTTATGATTTCTCTATGATAAACATCAAATTTTCTCAGTTTAAAAAAGGATTTCGGGAATTCCCTGGCAATCCAGTGGTTAGGACTACACAGCTTTCACTGCCAAGGGTCTGGGTTCAATCCCTGATTGGGAAACTAAGATCCCAGAAGCTGCACGTCCTCCTTCCCCCCAACCCCGCCAAAAAAAAAAAAAAGATTTGTTTTTCTTTATTTAAGATATTTCCTTGGAGAAAGAAATGACAGCCCACTCCAGTATTCTTGTCTAGGAAATCCCATGGACAGAGGAGCCTGGTGGGCTATAGTCCATGGGGTTGCAAACAGTCGGACATGACCTAGCAACTAAACAACAACATTTAGGATATTTAAATACATGCACTGAGTTCCCACCTGCTCAGTACAGGATGACCCAAAGCCCAAGTAGAACCTGGGGTCTGGAACAGCAACAGGATATCTCATTACTATAAAAGGTTTTACATTTTATTTTTTCTGAGAAAGTTCAGTTCAATTCAGTTCATTTCAGTCGCTCAGTTGTGTCCGACTCTTTGCAACCCCATGAACTGCAGCACGCCAGGCCTCCCTGTCCACAAACTCCCGGAGTTTACCCAAACTCATGTCCATCAAGTCGGTGATGCCATCCAGCCATCTCATCCTCTGTCGTCCCCTTCTCCTCCTGCCCCCAATCCCTCCCAGCATCAGAGTCTGAGAGAGTAGAGGCTTCCAATGGCATGCATTACTATATTGGCTCCCAGGAACCCAACAATCATTCCTATTAGAGCTGACTTCATTTTATCTCTGGTGATGCCATTTGTTTTTCAGAGAATCCTTAGATAAACTAGAACAATTATTCTTCCACATTTCACCCAGAGCCATGGGCCTCAAAACTGCCTCAGCTGCTGTGGTAGCACCAGGGAATGGGAGTCTCTTCCCCTAGAGATCCATTTAGTGCTGTAAGAGGAAAGCTCAGGAGCCCCTCTCAGCCTTGATGGGTAGAAGGCTGTACTGCCTTGAGAGGTTAGCTGTGTCTGTTTCAACAGGCCCCAGTCCAGCTCCTCAGACCCTCCACAATCACTGGCCTTGTGGATTTCAAAGCTTCTCACCATTCAGGTCAGAGAAAGCAATGGCAACCCACTCCAGTACTCTTGCCTGGAAAATCCCATGGACGGAGAAGCCTGGTAGGCTGCCATCTATGGGGTCGCAGAGAGTTGGACACAACTGAAGCGACTTAGCAGCAGCAACAGCACCGTTCAGGCAACAATAGAGGCAAAACCATTTGGCTTTTTTTCCCTTAGTTTTTTCTCTTTGTTAAATGGAAATACATAAGGATAGGATTGTGCCCACTCCATCCCAAACCTTGACCACTTTTTGCAAATGGGTAGAGAGGAATCACCGTTTATTGCCTGTGGTTCACATATAACTGGGGAGCACTCAGGACACTCCACACAGAGTCGAGGGGCCTAGAGCAGCCCTGGGATGACTCTAGAGCAGTCCTGTGAGTGGCTAAGACAAGGGTGAGCCACAGCCATGGTCTGAAGCGCCCTGGGAGAAGTGCATAGACTGCTGTCTTCTGCTTTGAGGCAGGAGAGACAAGGGGTGTATACCTCACGGCCCTTCTGCATGGACTACTCCAGGCGTGTACTTTCTCACATAAGATAATCAGCTCCCCATAAGGCCGTCCCTGCCCAGTGGAGCCACAGCTCCACAGATGAAGCAGGGCCTGCCCCAGACCAGGTGCAAGGAGCCCATTTGTCAGTGGGAGCAGCTCTGTGAAGGACACCTCCCCCCAAAACAAACACATAAATAAAAACAAACATGCCCACTGTCAGTTCTGCAGCTCAGAGCAGCCTGGGGTGAGTCACTGCTGAGATTTCAAGGTCACTTCCTCCAGAGGCTGCTGTGCCTGGTGCCACGCTACTGAGTCTGTCCTGGTTTCTGATACCATGTTCCATTCCAGCATAAGCCAGTTTGTTGCAGCAGTTCCTTTAGAGGCATCATTCCTCTCCACCACCAGGGGGCAGCAGCGAGGTACACCTACTCAGTGAACCAAAGGTACCTGATGGGAAAAGTTTGTGGGGCTTTTGTAGTGGGGCTTCAGCCCCGAGTATTCCTGAGGATAGGGCCACTTTTCTTGCTACAAACCATGTATCTGGGGCTTATGAGCTTTGCAAAGGCCAACAAGATGCTTGAGTAAAAAATAAATAGATGCCATTCTATATATGGGGGTTTCCCAAGTGCCTCAATAGGTAAAGAATCATCTGCCAATTCAGGAGACTCAAGAGACATGGGTTTGATCTCTAATTCAGGAAGATCCCCTGGAGAAGGAAACAGTGACCCACTGCAATATTCTTGCCTGGAAAATTCCATGGACATTCCTGGTGGGCTATAGTCTATGGGTTCATGAAGAGTCTGACATGACTGAGCACAGCACCGCATTCTATATATAATGTGTATGTCAGCTCCAAAATTAAAAAAAATATGCTTACATATATATATATAATGGAACATTATACATATATACATATATATAATGGAACATTACTCAGCCATTAAAGAGAATGAAGGAGCGCCATTTGCCACAACATGCGTGGACCTAGAGACTGTCATGCTGAGTGAAGTAAGTCAGACAGAGAAGGAGAAATATTGTATGACATCCCTTAGCAAATGCCCTGGTTCAAAGGGGCTAGGGCACACACACAGGTTCCCAGAGGAGAGGAGAGCCTGCTTGTGTGGCAGACTCACAGCTGCCAAGCCCAGAGCCTAGGACTGACCTTCATGATTTCGTTCATTGATTTACAAGAAACATGAATGTTGAGTTCATGAACTCTGTTGAAAGAACGCTAGTCACTCACATCCCTGGACAGTGCTTTCGCCCACATGGACCCATATCATGAATGGTCACAGAAGCAGAGAGAGAGAGTTCATTTCCTGATGTGGAGGTTAATGGCATCCAAGCAGCCATTCACCTGATGGATTTCCACAGATACGTAGACCTTGCCAGTGGGAGGTGGTGGTCTTGCCTAGACGCAGACTGCTGATACGGATCCTGCCTCATTGACTCCATGACTCTTTTCTGTATTCTGAAAGGTGAATGCCTTAAAGTTGAGTCAGATTCTGTTGACTTGAATTCAATTCTTTATTTTTAAGGTTCACCATGAATATGTCTCTGATTTGATCCATTCCAATGTTTAACATTTATGAGAAATCTCTATTCATTCATACCTAAAACCTGGAGGAAGGGGGACTTTCACAGTAGCTTCCAGATCCATCCAGCAAGGCACAGGGAGGACTAGAGGGGGCAGGCTGCCAGGTTTCACCTCTCCACGACTCATGGTTGCTTGACTTCTCTTTCAGAACCACTTAAGCTTTCATATGTCCCTGGCCTGTTCCAGGGCAGCTCCCTTCATCCTCCTGGAAGCTCCCTGAGAACAGAGATCCTGAGGGTGGCACCTATCCCAAGGTGTCAGTGGGCTCCGTGCTTTCATGGCCAGAATCTCCTTTTGGGGCTGGAGGTGGGACTGGAAGGACCGCTCTGGAAGGACACCCTCCCAACCCCTTTGGGTAGATCCTCACACACTACCATGCCCCTTTTTCTCTGTGAGGATGATCAGTCACTGAGTTTATACCTAAAAAGTCTGAGTTGAGTTTTACTGCTGCCAGTTTCTAGTTTCTAACAAGCAGAGACATTACTTTGCCAACTAAGGTCCGTCTAGTCAAAGCTATGGTTTTTCCTGTGGTCACGTATGGATGTGAGAGTTGGACTGTGAAGAAAGCTGAGGGCCAAAGAATTGATGCTTTTGAACTGTGGTGTTGGAGAAGACTCTTGAGAGTCCCTTGGACTGCAAGGAGATCCAACCAGCCCATTCTGAAGGAGATCAGCCCTGGGTGTTCTTTGGAAGGACTGATGCTAAAGCTGAAACTCCAGTACTTTGGCCACCTCATGAGAAGAGTTGACTCATTGGAAAAGACTCTGATGCTGGGATGGGTTGGGGGCAGGAGGAGAAGGGGACGACAGAGGATGAGATGGCTGGATGGCATCACTGACTTGAGGGATGTGAGTCTGAGTGAATTCCAGGAGTTGGTGATGGACAGGGAAGCCTGGTGTGCTGTGATACATGGGGTTGCAAAGAGTTGGACACGACTGAGCAACTGAACTGAACTGAACTGTGACTTTGACAGCACTAAAGAAACTCCATTTTCTTATTTGATAAGAGCTTGATTATAGTTGCCTTTCCATATTCACAAGTCTGCATAGAGATTATACAAACTTTAATGTATTCTATTTTAACAGATAATTATTGAATGCTACTATCTGTCAAGATCTGTTTCAGAGAAACGGCAAGAACGAAACAGGCAGATGTAATAACGATGAATTTTGTCAAATTCTCTCCAGTGAGGCTGTATCATTTCTCATGCTCATCAGAAAAATGTAGGGGTACCTCTTCTTTACACCTTTATCAGCAAAGTCTATTCTCAGAAAGTCTATTTTCTCAAGTCTATTGTCTTTTAGAATTTTGCCAAACAGATGTTGAGAAGTGGTATCTAGATGTAGTTTTGTGTTTCAATTAGTACAAAAAGTAAGATCATGGCATCAGGTCCCATCACTTCATGGCAAATAGATGGGGAAACAATGGAAGCAGTGACAGACTTTATTTTCTTGGGCTCCAAAATCACTGCAGTGGTGACTGCAGTCATGAAATTAAAAGGCGCTTGCTCCTTGGAAGAAAAGCTATGACCAACGTAGACAGCATATTAAAAAGCAGAAACATTACTTTGTCAACAAAGTCTGTTTAGTCAAAGCTATGGTTTTTCCAGTAGTCATGTATGGATGTGAGAGTTGGACTATAAAGAAAGCTGAGCACCAAAGAATTGAGGCTTTTGAACTGTGGTGTTGGAGAAGACTCTTGAGAGTCCCTTGGACTGCAAGAAGATCAAACTAGTCAATCCTAAAGGAAATCAATCCTGAAAATTCATTGGAAGGACTAATGCTGAAACTGAAGTTCCAATCCTTTGGCCACCAAATGTGAAAAGCTGACTTCCTAGAAAAGACCCCGATAATGGGAAAGACTGAAGACAGGAGGAGAAGGGGATGACAGAGGATGACATGGTTGGATGGCATCATTGACTCAATGGACATGAGTTTGAGTAAGCTCTGGGTGTTGATGATGGACAGAGAAGCCTGGAGTACTGCAGTCCATGGGGTTGCAAAGTCAGATACAACTGAGTGACTGAACTGACTGATTTTCCATACATATTCTCCTTCCTCTGTTTTTGTTAGTTGTATTGTGTTTATATTTAGAGCACATAATGTAAAATGTTATTCTGTCAGCTTTTCCTCCCTTGTTAGTCTTAGTCTACGGTTAAATATGTTGAAATGTCTTGTATCATATTCCATGGCAAACACTTTTATGGTTCTCTGTCTTGTTTGTTTTGGAAGCTCATTCTCTAATACAGTCCTCATTAAAGGATTGTGAGAATACTATTCCATGTTTCCTTGCAAGTCCTTTGCTATCTGTCCTTGGCCTTTATACCTAAAGGCTAGTAGTTTGGTCAGTTCAGTCACTCAGTCGTGTACGACTCTTTACGATCCCATGAACTGCAGCACGCCAGGCCTTCTTGTACATCACCAACTCCCGGAGTTTATTCCAACTCATGTCCATCGAGTCGGTGATGCCATCCAACCATCTCATCCTCTGTCATCCCCTTCTCCTCCTGCCTTCAATCTTTCCCAGCATCAAGATCTTTTCAGATGAGTCAGTTCTCATCAGGTGGCCAAAGTATTGGAGTTTCAGCTTCAACATCAGTCCTTCCAATGAACACTCAGGATTGATCTCCTTCAGGATGGACTGGTTGGATCTCCTTGCAGTCCAAGGGACTCTCAAGAATCTTCTCCAACATTACAGTGCAAAAGCATCGATTCTTCTGCACTCAGCTTTCGTTATAGTAGGGACAGATACAAAATCACTTTGTCCTCAGAAGAACAGCTTTACCTTTTACATATGCTTTCTCACTCTTCTGGCTCTAGTTCTGAGTTTTTGTTTTGGGTATTAGTTTTCTATTGCTGGGTAACCAATTACCAGAAACTTAATGGCTTAAGTTATTCCCTTGCATCCTTGGAAAACAGAAGTTTAAAATCAAGGTGCTGGAAAGGGAACTAGAGGCTCTGGGGAATTCTATTTCCTTACATTTTCTGGCTTCTAGAAGTCACCTGAGTTCCTTGGCTTATGACACGTCTCTACAACTCCAATCCTTTTATTGATTTTGGTCCTCTTGCCTCACCTGTATGAGGACCTTTGTGATTACACAGGGCCCACCTGCATAATCCAGAACAATATCCTCATCTCAAGACTCTTAATTTAATCACATCTACTAAGTCCCATTTGCTATATAAGGTAATACATTCACAGATTCCTTGGATTAGGACATGGACACTTTGGGAGATAATTATTCAGCTTAACACATTCTGTTTGCTCCTAGGAGATTTCCCTTTTTTCCTGTAACCCAACAATGTAGTGATAAAAGGAGCTTTATGCAGGATCTACTTGCTTTCTTGTGGGAGGCCCTTCAGAGTATCTAGTCTGCCATTCTATCAGAAGCCAAATTTCCCTTAAGAAGTTCGTAAACACTTCGTGTAGGCTCTGCTCCAAACTTTGGGACCCAGCATCTCTAGGGTTAGGTTTATAAACCTATATTTTAAAACCTACTTCTGAGGTGATGCTCACAATAAACCAGAATGGAGAGGTTCTACCCCATAACCTGTTCATATCCAATGAGTGAGACATCGTGAACACTCAGAGCTGACATGGGTGAGAGAGTGGGAAAGGGGAGCCCAGGCTCTTGGCTCAGTTCCTGGGAACATATGCCTTTTCCTTCCTCTACACAGTCCCTGGAGGCCTTCTGCCATTTATCGATATCCTTAGGTCAGCCTTCCTTTATGACCTTACAAGGTAAACAGAGACTTTGCACTCTGTAGAATTAGAGATTGTGAGATTACCTTTTAGAGACTGAGATTACCTTTGTCTACCTAAATCCTGCTTGTCCTTTAAGAGAATCTACCAAAAAAAGCCTCTTCTGATTGCAACCTTCCTGATCCATTTCTGCCAAATATAAAAGTATGGTATCTCTTCTCTTTGACTCTGAGGACCCGTGAAATCTTTTTTTTTAGAGGTATAGTTGACTTACAATTTTGTGTTAGTTTCAGGTGTATGACAAAGTGACTTGGTTTTACATATATGTAAATGTATATATTGTCTTTTTTCAATGATTTTCTATTATAGTTGATTATAAGATATTGAATATAGTTCTCTGGGCTCTACAGTAAATCTATTTTATTTACGGTATTATGCATCTGTATTCCCTTCTCCCTTCCCCTTTGATAACTGTAAGCTTGTTTTCTATGTCTCAGAGTCTGTTTCTGTCTTGCAAATAAGTTCACTTGTACTGTTTTTTAGATTTTACATATAAGCAATATCATACAATATTTTTCTTTGTCTGACTTACCTCACTTACTATGATAATCTCTGGGTCCATTTACGTTGTTGCAAATGGCATTAGTTCACTCGTTTTTATGGCTAAGTCGTATTCCATTGTGTATGTCTGTAACACATCTTCTTCATCCATTTATCTGTTGATCGGCATTCACACTGCTTCCATGACTTGGCTATTGTACATTGTGCTGCTATGGACACTGTAGTGCCTGTATCTTTTCGAAGTAGAGCTTTTGTCTTTTCCAGGATACATGCCCAGGAGTGGAATTGCTGGATCATATGGTAAATGTATTTTTAGTTTTTTTTAAGGAATCTCCATACTCTTTTCCATAGTGGCTGCATAACTTGTGGAATCTTGCACAGTGTTTTGTCAACCAGATATTCTACAAGGGTAGGGACCACGTCCAACTCATCACCAAAGTCCTGTCATCAAGGCCCTGTAGTCTTTAGCCCATCATGTTAATAGTAATTGAATGGAACATGAAGCCCAGGTGCTTAGGAAGCTTTTATTGATGCATCAGGATAGATGAGGCAATGGACAGACAGCAGAATCTATAAAAGTAACTGAAACCCCCCCACAAGCTAAGGAAAACGCGGCACAAAGGGATGAGTTGTTGCATGTCTTCGTGCCCCTGAGAGGGTCTGCTCAGCAAAGCAGGTAAGAGAGAAAAATTTAGAACAGCAGTCACCTTGCAGAAATGGCCTCACTGAGAAAGAGCTAAGAGCGAAGCACCACGATGACGAGCTAACGTTCACGGACTTGCTAGCCGGACTGGCCAGGGCACAGCAAACCAACTGCCCTCTGCTCTTCTCTGTGCGGGGCCCTGGAGTCCCGGGCCGGGGCTCTCATGGCTTGCTGCTTTTGAAGTAGGAATACAGTCCCCTGGCTGTGAGGCCTCGCTTCCCTTCTGGCTGGGCCACCTCCCCGCCTTGTGCTGAAGGGACACTAGCGTGCAGGCTGCCCTCATCCTGCCTTTGGATCACTGTCTCCCTCGTGTGGTCATCAACCCACTCCTGATGAACCACGGTGGGCTCTCTTTCTCCCTGGCCTCCTGTCGCACTGCGCGGTGGGTGAGTACTGCTTCTGTCCTGCCTGCCCGTCACAGTGCTCGCCCCAGCCTGGGCCTGCCCTCCCAGCACTGTCTCTCCTGCCTCGCAGTTGCTCACCTGTGTCTGTCTTTGACTACTGCCTGGCTGCCTCTGGGGCTGGCCCTGTTCTCCTGCCCCGGGGTGGCTTGTAATCTGGCCGCTGTCCTGTCCCACGGCCTGGGGGGCACCTCCCTGTGTCTGAATGTGTCCTCCTGTCACAGCCTGTCTCGACTGATAGGCGTCTTGACTGTGGACCTCAGTGCCTCTGATGGACTCCTGTGACTGGATGCTAGTGTTTCCTCTCTGCTGGCTCCTGTCAAGCTCCCTGGTCTGAGTGTAGGTCTGGGTTTGTGAACCTGGCTGTGTCTGAATGTGTCCTCCTGTCACAACCTGCCTTGTCTGATACCTGTCTTGACTGTGAGTCTCAGTCCCTCTGGCCTGGCCACAGGTGGGCTCCCGTGGCTGGGTGCTGGCACTTCCTGTCTGCTGGCTCCTGTCCTGCTCCGTGGTATGAGTGTGTGTCTGGGTGTGTGACCTTGTCTCTGTCTGAATGTGTCCTCCTGTCACAGCCTGTCTCGACTGATAGGCATCTTGACTGTGGGTCTCAGTCCCTCTGGTGGACACCCGTGGCTGGGTGCTGGTGCTTCCAGTCTGCTGGCTCCTGTCCTGCTCCGTGGTATGAGTGTGAGTCTGGGTTTGTGACCTTGTCTGTGCCTGAATGTGTCCTCCTGTCATCACTTGGCTTGTCTGGTTCCTGTCTTGACTGTGGGCCTCAGTTCCTCTAGCCTGGCCACAGGTGGACTCCTGTGGCTGGGTGCTGGCGCTTCCAGTCTGCTGGCTATTTTGTTCCACCATCTGGGTGTGTGACCTTGTCTCTGTCTGAATGTGTCCTCCTGTCACCACCTGGCTTGTCTGTCTCCCATCTTGACTGTGGGTCTCAGTCCCTCTGGTGGACTCCTGTGGCTGGGTGCTGGCGCTTCCTGTCTGCTGGCTCCTGTCCTGCTCCGTGGTATGAGTGTGAGTCTGGGTTTGTGACCTTGTCTGTGTCTGAATGTGTCCTCCTGTCACCACCTGGCTTGTCTGACTGTGGGTCTCAGTCCCTCTGGTGGACTCCCGTGGCTGGGTGCTGGCGCTTCCTGACTGCTGGCTCCTGTCCTGCTCCACTGCCTGACTGGCGCTTGTCTGAGTCTGAGTTATGGTTCCAGGGATGGCCTCACTTGTCTGGTGGGCTCTGTCCTGGTCCCTGGCCTGTGGCTGTCTCTCTGTCCCCCTCTCTCTGGTCTGAGGACTCTTGTCTTCTCGTGTTCTCTGGGCCTGCTCCATGTGGCCCCTTGCTTGTGTAGACTGGCTCACTCCCTCCTGTCTCTGGGACGCAGACTGCCTGTCCTGGTGACTGACCTGCGCAGAGCTGATGTCCTGACCCTGGGTCTGAGGCCCAGGCCCTCCCGGCCCTCCAGAAGCCTGCTCACTCTGTGTGTCGCTGCTTCCTGCCAGGCCTTGTCTGTTCCCAGGCCTTCCCACTGCAGTGCTGCCTCTCTGTCCTGCCCCTGGTTCCTGGGTGGCTGCAGGGGCAACACGGCCAGACTCCTGAGATCCACACGCTCCCTCAGGACCCTCACTCAGTGTCTCGAAACAGGCCTGGGCGACTTTGAACACCAAGACCAAGAATTCCTTGAATTCCACTGTCCCTGTGTCATCTTCGTCCAGCAGGCGCAGGACTTCATCCACAGTGGCCGGGTCATGGGGTTTCTGCGGAAAAGATGAGGCTATGTCAGTACCCCTCCTCTGAGGAGGAAGAGGTCAGGCCAGTCAGCTAAGCTTCCAGGCATCCCACCTCTGGGCCTGGGGGCCCAACTGCTTGGCACCCCCACACTGCGCGCGCGCGCACACACACACACACACACACACACACACCCCGCTACCACAGAAGCACTAACACAAAATCACTCTCACTGAGTCCAGCCTCTCTCCCTCAAGGGCAGGAAGCATGCTTTGTTTTGCATCCTGTGTGTTGGGCCCAGTTCCCAGTCTACGGGAGAACTAGATAAAGATTTCATGAAGAATGGCTAAATGACTGAGCTTGTAGATTCTTCAGGCTGCCCTCAGCCCCTGGACCCTGGATGGAGGTGGTTTTTTTCTCCAGCGAACCCAGCACCAAGAGAAGCTCAGCAGGAAGATGGCCCCGTGGGAATTCTGTGAGGTCCTCACTGAGGGGCTCAGGTGTTTTCCCAAGTGGGGGCATCTGGTGGGTTGCCCTCAGTGTGCAGAAGCAGCACCGTGCTGTGCCCACACCTACCTGCCCCCAGGACTTTCACCATCCCTGTTGCTTTAGCTGTACACCAAAGGCAGGGAGAGTCAGGGAAGTGCATCAGGGCCCTGGGGCTGTCTTGCAGGGAGGGGCTCCCAGAGTCTCCCCCAGCTGCTACACCTCACTTCTGATGCGACCTCTCAGTTGGTATCTCGGAGCAACTGCTTCCAGTCAAGCACAAAGCCGTGCTTCTCGTGAATGCTCGTTACTGCTGGTCACACTTCCGGTAGACGTAGAAGTGGCCGCCATATTAGATTTAAGAAGCAGCAGAAAGTAATGATTGCCATTTCTAGAATAGTCAAAGGCTCTGTTCCTCTCTGAGCTGTCCCTTTAGTGTCCTCTCACTCTGTCTCCAAATTGGAATTAATTGAAGTCAAGGTATTTTCTTTAAGGACCAGGCCCATGACCATCCCTGCTCCCTCTCCTGCTCTTTCTCTGCTGCGCAGCCTCCGTTAGGACTGGCGGGCATGGGTGTAGCGGCTTAGCATCCCAAGGCGAATATGGCCCTTCTCTCTTCCCTCCTGCTCCCCGCACCCCGGCCCGAGCAGCTCGTACCACGATGACGTCAGCGAACTCTTTCTCCAGGAGCCTTTTCAGCTCCCCTCTTTCCAGCACTGCGCAATCGCCCTCTGTTCTGGCATAGCGCCTGAAGGCTTCGATGATCCCATTAATGTTTCGCAATAACTGCGGCATCTTCAAGTCCTGCTGAAGACAGAGGAAAAGCCCCGACTTGGGGGCTCCGTAATCAACCTAGCTGTTTCCTAGAGAGCACTCTTGCTTCTAAGTCCTTTCTTTGCCTGTTCAGCTCTGCCTTGGGCTCCTCTGCTGTGTCTTCCTTGGCATTGCCTACCTAACGCGTTTCACCAACGGGAAGGAGGAGCAGGTGTGGTTGCAGGCGGGGTCTAGATGCGGCCCCACCGCCTCCCTGTCAGGTGAGCTGAGGCATGCCTCTCCATGCCTCAGTTTACTCACTGTGAAATGAAGGCAGTACTAGTATTTATTTTATACGATTATTGTGAAGATTTAAAGAGATTTTTCATATAAAACACTTGGCAGATGCTGGCAAGACTAAGTGCTAGCTATTAAATATCATTAGCAGGTTATTATACCCACATATAATTTGTGCATATCTATATACACTCTTCTGCTCACCAGGCACTTTCAGAGGCATCATCTCCTGTAATCCTGATTATCTTCACTTTTTTTTTTTTCTTCACCTGTAGGTGAAGAAACAGGCTCAGAGAAGTCTGGTCATTTACCCAAGGCCACACAGCTTGTAAGGAACCAAGAAATCCTAGAAGCCAAATGCAGTGAGCTTTCTAGACTGTACCCCATGGATAGGGCAATGCCGTTGCTATCACAGGTATTAGGGTCCTGCTGGGAACACCCACAGGCAATAAGTACATATGTGGGTTAACTCCTGCCTCTGATGGGGGCCAAGAAGGAACCCCAGGGCTCAACTCTGCCCTTTCTGGCTACCTTTTCGGAATGTGTTCACGGAGAAACTGGGCTGCCAGCTGCCAGGAATACTGTGGAGGTGGCGCCTTCCTGGGTGGGAGGCCTTCCAATTCTGAGAGTCCACGTTTCTCTGAATGTGACCTCTGTCCTCAGTGCTGGGACCTGGGAGGAAGTCAGCTGCCTATAGCCGTGTGGCTCCTCCACGGCCCTGGTGGCCTGTGAGGAACTGAAGGGAGAGTTTCCCTGGTTTCTGGATTTGGTGGATGAGCAAGAGGCAAAGAAACCTGGAGATGCATTGAGCAGAAGCCTTGGAGAGCCCAAAAGAGATGACCATCACACATGGTGAGCTTCAGATGCAAGTGGGGGTTGTGAGGAATGGAAAGCTACAGAAGCTGGAAAACCACGGGGGAAAGTACCATGGAGGAAGGAAGGAGAAGGCCGTGGGGGAGAGAAAGGCATGATTAGAGAGCGAAGTGAGGAAAGGAGGGAAGGCGACTCTGCTGGAGGAAGCAGATTATGTGGAAAGTTACAGACCCCAGGGTAGCTCTTCAAGGGGTGTCCTTGCTACCATCTAGTAGCCAAAAGTCAGGGGCAGACCTTGCTTCCTTGTGTAGGTCAAAACTCAGACTATTGCACCTCAACAGAGAAGTGAAAAGATCTTAAAAAAAAAAAAAAAATCCTTGTGGAAGATGGAGGCCACTGACCTTTAAACTGTACAGATAATAATAAGATAATAAAATAACCTTTGAGTCACATTTCAAATCCCTTAGAATAAATGTGCAGACTCATGACTTTCCTGGGGGTCCAGTGGTTAAGACTCCATGTTCCCATTGCAGGGGTTTGATCCCTGGTCGGAAAACTAGATCCCACGTGCTGCAGCTAAGTTTGCCTGCTGCAGCTAAGACCTGGTGCAAATAAATAGATAAATAATATTAAAAATGAAGTATCAAAAAGACAAAATTCATGAACTCATCTTGCCTACATATGGCCCTGGGGTGGGGGAAGGCTGCCACGTAAGCCTCTCCCTCCACAAGAAGTCTCAACTCCATTGTTGGGTTTGGCAGAAGTTGCTTGGTGGCACAGACTCTGAGCACTGCAGTGAGGCTTCCAGAACCTTAAAAGCCAGAGACGTTAGCTGCTCTAGGAAGGCACGTGGGTGGCTCTGTTGCTCCTGCCAATACAGCCTCGCAGTGAGAGAAGCTGCTGCCAGGGCAGCCACAGGGAGGAGGAGAGAGTACAGCTGCTTTGGGAAAATACCTGGTTTGCCCAGGGCCCATCAGAGCAGATGCTTTCTGCCCACAGCCAACACTGATGGCCCTATAGCCACCAGTGATAGCCCTACAAGACCCTATCTGGTAGCCCTGGTTTTATGAACTCAGATCACCAAGACACTGAGAGCGAGAAAGAGGTTCCTCAAGAGGGGACTTACCTAATGCACAGGTAAGAGTGAGAAAAAGGTTCCTCAGGAGGGAACTTACCTAATGCACAGGCAGGATGAAGCAAGTGGCTGTTATGCGGTCTGTGGAGTACCAGGTGAGTGGGACGGAAACCTTTTATAAGGGATTTAAACAAGGCTAGTGTTTTAGACAGGATGTCCCCGCCTCACGGGAAGGCTTGATTCATCCAAGCTCACCCAGCCCAGCTTCACCTCCCTTCTTGTCTGTTTCACCTACTGGTCTAATTAGCAGGCCCCTCCTACCACATCTGGTATCCTTTGTCCAGCTCTTATCTCTTCCTGGGTCTATCTCCTCATGACAGGGCATCACCTTTCCAATGTGATGGTCTTGGCACAGGTAGGGGTTCCTGGTAAGCATTCTTCCTCTTGGTGTGACTACCCAGTCATGGACTCCCCCCTCCTTTTTTTTAAAATACAAACATTCATGAACATAGCCATCTACTAAGGGTTATCCTTTTCAAAGTGGTCACTTTGTGAGGCTACACATGTTTTTCTGATGATGTTGCCATTCCTTAGAACATTCTTGGGATTTTTCTTGTGGAAATTGCTTTTCATACCAAATTTATGAGACATGAAAAAACTCCTGTCTCGTGCCTTGGTGGTTAGCCTCATTTTTTTTTTTAAATCAAAACAAAGAAGGCTAATACCTCTTAGCCCACAAACCCATCCTATATGTGGCTAGTTTCTTACAGCTGGTGAGAGAAGAGGCTTAAGATGACTGTGTGTAACCCCTTCATTGAAAAGACAGGGAACTCAGCTGATCAACTGATCAGCAGATATTTATGGAGAGCCATTTGGACACAGATCTATGAGGCCTGAGGACTCAGTGTTGACCAGCAGGTAGGTTATGTCAGCAGGCTTATGTCTCAGGGAGTTTACAGCTGGCAGTCACATGAGAAAGTCCCCAAGAAGGTAACAGTAATGGGAATCACTCTTTGATTTGACTTCATTCTCATTGCTATCTCATTTCCTTGGATCCTCATGACAGGGGCCCTTTTGACTTGACAGAGCCAAGCCGCTTTTATAAATGAGGATACTGAAAATTCTCAGAGAAGTGGCCACTCCATGTGGAAGGGACAGGGCTGAGAGAGCCCTTCTGCTTTGGGCTGTGGTCCCTCCATCCTAGCACGCTGCCACTTATTTTTTTCTCCATGACTTTTGACATTTTCCATACATCAAATTTGTTCTCCATGGATGAAGAACAACCATCCTTGAGGATGCTGAGAAGGAAGAATTCTTTGCTCCGAAGTCAAGCCCAAAGGAGCTCCAAAGCCACACTTTGCAGAAAGTACTAATAACTCTTCAAGTGCCTCTGGGTGGGGAAAAGCATCTTTGCCATCCTCGCTTACATGCCAGAGTGTGCATACAGGAAAGACAGTGACATGATGGGCAGGTGCAGGGAGGACCTTGGTTGCAGCATTTGGCATAGCAAACAGCCCCGCAGTCATGGCAGGGGGCTCCACACAGGACAAAGAGCAGGGGTGACATGCAGACAGCTGGAGGGGCTGCAGCAGACTTTGGGGTTGGAGAGGTCTATCTACAGGGGATTGAGATGGGGGCAGAGATTGCTATGGTTACGGGTCAGAGTTAGGAGAAGGCTAGTATGAGAGTGAAGTTGGTGAGCAGGAGGCGGTTCAGCAAATTAGAGCTTCCTGCTTTGAGTGATGTGCTAAGTCTCATCAGAAAGGGCGTAGAACTTCCAGAAAGACTTGGAAACTAAAGGAAAGTAAGCTAGGAAGGGGATAAGCCAGGTGCTTTATCTATGGGGAACTTTGAGGTAGGTGTCATGCATCCAATTCACAGATGAGGAAGCTGAGGTATAGAGAGGTTATGTAACCTATTCAAGGCCTCATATTTAGAAAGTGGCACACCTGGGTTTGAACTTGAGTCTGCCTGCCTCTGAAGCCTGTGTCTTTCCATGTGCCTGGAACAGGGCTAAGCTTGGGAGTCGGGGGGTGGTGGTGGGGGGTTGTGAAGAGCTGAGGATCCACAGAAGTAGAGATAAATGAGGTGTATGTATATACTGGGTGGAGGGAGGTTGGCTGGAATGGGGGGCGGGGCTGGGGGAGATGAGGAGGTGGCAAAGCTGGGGACCCACACTCTAACTGAGTATGTTAATTTAATTGTTTGCAAATTTGTGAAGAGTTGTTGCAAATGAATGACTTTACTGTGTACTCGCATCTCCTGTATGCTGGGGGGCAGAGACAGGCCAGGCACCCTAGCAGAAGTGGGGTGAAACTCATCCTCTACCTGCTCTGCCTTGGAATAAAGAAAACTCTCAAAGAAACCAGTTCACTTTTTCCCTTTGATGTCTTCTCACACACTGACTCAGAAATTCACTGCTGACCTCTGCCGGGTTGATTCCTACAAGCATCTGACAACTGGTACTTGCCGCATAGCAGTGGGCTACAATCAGAGAATAAGATCCTGCTTTCCTGGAAGTAAGTCTGATGGGGAGAACAGACGATGCACTCCCAAAATAAGTACTTAATAATGGAAGACAAAGTTTTGTAAAATGTTAAATAAAAGAGCCTGCTCACCAGACACCTTCACCTCTACCCAGGAGCACAGAATGGTGGCATCGGGCAGGGGCCTGGCCACCGAGAGTGCTTAGAGAGTGGCCATTCAAGTCTCCTTCCAAAACAAGCAGAAGATGGGAAAATTCCGTAAGCCTGGGCTTCACCCTGAGAAAAGAGCAAAAGCAAGTCTAAAAGCCAGAAAGCTATTGCCTAAAGTTACCTGGGGATCAAGAGAATTTTCCCGTCCTTTCAAAGCCCACACATCCTGACTGCAGGGCAGGGTGATGGGCATGGCTCTTAGAGGGAAAACGAACAGTGGACAGTTCTGGGCCTCCTTATCCTCTCTCTGCCCCAGCTGGAGCCTCTTCTTCCCAAACCAGCCTACCTGGGCTCTGATCAGAACATCCAGAAGCCCTGATATTCAAGTTCAGCCCCAGAAATACCAGGGAGGATTAGGCAGGTACCAGACATGTTGCTGTTGACACAGTTTCCAGTGACTTGTGAATTAGACATTCTGAGCTGAATCCCTGACCTGACAAGTTGTATTGGCCCTGTGGTTTCTCTGAGTCCTGATTTAGGCAGGGGGCACATGGCTGACACTATCATTGCCATCCTCGGTTTGGCCAGGAAAGCTGGAAAATGCCATTTGAAAGAGAATTCAAATGTCCCAGATCTAAGCCTCCAACCCATAGGCAGAGCTCCTGGAATCAGCAAACTGGAAGATTGCAACCTCCTTCTTCCCACTAGGAAAAAGAAGAAATATTGTGGAAGGAGGAGGAATTCTTCCTCTTCTTGCTTCACCAGGGCTCAGATCTCTACAAAGTCCCAGTGGTACCAAAGGTTTGTTGACTTAAATGTAATGGTAACAGGCATTTCCCACTATGCCCTTACTTCTGTTGTAGCCACTGGTCTAAAGCATGGACCTGTCAATTCCCACAAAAGCCCAAGTTGCAAGCCCTCTTTCTGCCTTAGGTGCATTCCTCTCTGTCTCCGCCATGCAGATGGCTCCCATCATTCAGAACAACCCAACCACCCCTGATCCTATAATCTAGTTCCAGATAATCCCAACCAGATAGACCTCTCTCTCTCTCTCTCTCTTCAGAATTTTTAAAATTTATTTGGCTGTGCTGGGTCTTTGTTGTGGTGTGGGCTTTTCTCTGGTTGTGCTGAATGAGCTTCTCCTTGTGGGGGCTTCTCTTGTTGCCCAGGACAGGCTCTCATTGCTGTACATTGACTCAGTAGTTGCAGCTCCCAGGCTGTGGAGTTATGGTGCTCAGGCTCAGTAGTTATGGTGCTCAGGCTTAGTTGCCCCTTGGCATGTGGGATCTTCCCAGACCAGGGATCAAATTCGTGTCTCCTGCATTGGCAGGCAGATTCTTTACCACTGAGCCACCAGGGAGGTCCCAGATGAGATCGCTCTTAAACATCTTAGCTTGCCTTCAGTAATTTTACAGTCTTTTTTTGGGAGGTGCATCTTTTACAGAATTTATTTTACTCTACTGTCATTATCATTGATTGTCTCTTGCTTAATCATCCTTTTTTTTTTTTTTATTGACCCTCCTTGTACCGACAAGGCTGTTTTGCAGTGTGTGATGACTTGATCTGGAAGACCTATCCGTTCTTCAGGAAAACACAGCTTTTCCCTGAGACCATGAGGGCTGGGCAGTGTGTCCTTATACCATGCCTGGTCCCATATTCCATCCCAGTTGAGCTTCAAGGTTTCATTCCTGGGTCCTCTGGGGTACAGTAGGATGGCACAGCATCCAAGGCTAAGGGATCCCAGGACCAAATGAAGGAAAGTTCCACTGGAGCTCTCATCAGGATGGACTGGATTTGTGCCAGTCTCCCCACAAACCGCACAAACCTGCCTGAGTGGGTTTCCACTAGGGTTGGTCAGCTTTCGGCTATTTCCTCCTTCATCGATTAAAGCACCCATCCCTCCCAGTGAGCCAGGATTAAGAGGTGATGACAGGGTGTTCTGAGCACATTGAATGACAAAGGAACTCTGAGGGTGTGCAAAGGTGAAAGCCAAGAAGTAGGGAGTTACTTTCGGGGCTTGGAATGCAGTCCCTGTTTAACAGGAAGAGGGTGCCATGCAGTGGGCTGTGGGCCACTGAGGCCATTGTAGGGGCTACTGGCTATTGGTGAATGTGCGCATTCCCTGTCTTCAGATCACCGCGACGCGAGGAGGTCAAGAAAGCGTGTGGCATGACTGTTATCCCCAGGAGTGGAAACAGACCAACACAGGCTCCATGGCTTGAGGACGTCCCTTGTTTATGCCTGATTGTTATTATGAGGTTAAAAATTAGTGGGTCTGAAAGAGCATGGTAAACTGGTAAACACTAAAACATGCATGTGTGTGTTAGTCGCTCAGTCATTTCCGACTCTTTGAGACCCCATGGACTGTAGCTTGCCAGGCCCCTCTGTCCATATGATTCTCCAGCAAGTATACTGGAGTAGGTTGCCATTCCCTTCTCCAGGGGATATTCCCTATCCCTGGAATCAAACTGCGTCCCTGCATTGCAGGCAGATTCTTTACTATTTGAGCTACCAGGGAAGACCTAAAACATGCATAGGAAATTGTTATTTAAATAATTTAAATATTATGTTGTTATTTAAATTAGTAGTGGCAAGTAGCCCTTTTGAATACAGAGATGAGGAGTGCATGTACGCAAAATTAATTTCACATGAATCCCTCATTCCACCTTTTAAGAAGCACTGATCTAAAATCATAAAAACAGACACCCCTTGGAAAATCAAAAAATAAAATTTAGA
The DNA here is from genome assembly GCF_032405125.1 of Capricornis sumatraensis. NCBI lineage: Eukaryota > Metazoa > Chordata > Mammalia > Artiodactyla > Bovidae > Capricornis > Capricornis sumatraensis. The sequence goes on along the minus strand of NC_091070.1, from coordinate 119,528,326 downwards.
GAAAACAGTGGGTGATTGTTCATGAATAAAGGTATGTTTATTCTCCCACAAAAGGCTGTACCACAGACTTCCTTTAATTACCTTTGTATGAGTTTATACAACATTAACTATTTTAGAACAAATAGCTAATGTTAAGAGCCTTTATTTGCAGATCATTCCAAAGTGAAATGATAGTTATCTATGTAACAGAAAGAGGTAATGTTCACATTTCACAATTTCTGTGGTCCAGAAAGCTAGACACAGCCTGGCAGTGGGCCTGCCTCTGGTCACCTGTGTGCAGAGCTGCTGGGCGACTCTCTGGGGCCGCGGCTGAGGGTCTGGCCGTGCAGCGCTCCCCTCTGAGGGCTGAGAATCTGCTTCCACTCCCTGGCTCCCAAATCGATGGCTTCTGATACTTGGTGGCCTTTGCAATTCCTGTCAGGGTTCCCTGAATCCATGTACCTGACAACCATTGCTGCCTGAGTATACATCTGGGCCCTGTGTGTGCTACCGTTTTTCACATACATGCTGGTGAAGTGGCAAGAGTGGTCAAGGCAGACGTCACCCCCTCCAGGCATGCCAGCGTGGGCCTGATGACTGAGTCAGAGTCCCAGACCGAGCGGGGCGGGCTGGTCATGAGCAAGCCTGGAAGGCTGCGTGGTAAGAGAGGCTAGTGCCAGGGAGCAGTCACAGAAGCCAAGTTTCTTCACTCAGACTGCGGGGTAAATGCTCTGTCAGGTGCAATTGATGTTCTGACCTTGGACATTGGCCAACACTGCTGAGGAGGTGGCGATGGGTCCACTGGGGTCAGGAGAGACCCTATTAGTGCAGGGCGCTCAGCTCCCTCACTGAGGCCAGTGCCTGTGGCCTGTGAGCTGACCATATGCCAGCCACCATGCCAAGGTGACTTCACACACCCCGGGATCTTAGCCTCTCACAACACCCTGAAATGTTCTTCTTATTCCATGTTTCACAGGAGGGACCTGAGTTCCAAGGGGTGAAATGACATATCCAAAGCCACATGGATTGGGGTGGAGATGGGACTGGAGCTACCATTTTTATTCCAGGTGTGCCTCTTGCTTACACGTTGGCCTCCATGGTGGGTTTTGGGGAAGGGGGAGGAGTGAGGAGCAGGAGTGGCCGCTAGAGGTAGGTAGGGCGTGTTTTGTGAGCATGCAGCCCTCTGTCACAGCCCCCCGAGCTGAGTAGAAGCAGAGACTGAGGCGGAAGTTCCCAGTGAGGAATCCTGGCATATGTCGGGGGGCAGATTCTCAAAAGGCTTTATGAGGCCTGGGCATGGAAGTCTGAGGCATCATCTGAGGTCACTGATGACAGATGGTTTTAGCCTCTTCCTTTGCTGTCACCAGCTAAGGACTTGGGGCTTCCTTCCCTGCTTCTGAGTCTTTCCTTTTAGCCTGTTCTCGGGCAGGCATGACTTTTGTATTGGTCAAAATGGAAACTGAGAGCCTCACAGGCCAACCATTCCCAGGGTCTAGCCTGGCTCTACCACTTGCAAGCTCAGTGACTTAAGACAAATCCCTTAGCTTCTCTGAACCATGGTCTCTTCTCTAAAAATGGTGTTTATTTAATGCCTTCATGGATAGTGTGTAGATTAAGTAAAATAGTGAGTCACTGGTGGTTTTCCTGGTGACTGTTCAAAGCAGACTCTCAATAGATGTTTGATGTCAATTATGAGAATAATCAATAACATTCTTAAGTTTGAAACTAATTAAAGCCAAGGGAAAGGGGTAAAAAAAAAAGAATACTGAAGATAACAACATGAGCTGCTCAGCACTGGGCTTACAGTCTTACCACATGAAGCACAAGAAGACTTGGTGTGATTAAACAGAAAAACCAGAGTTCTCCTATGGCGTGAGGGCGTCTGTAATAGTCTCTAGAATGTAACACAGTTGAATTATGATTGTTGCATGTGTGTTCATCTGCAGAGGACATATCTCCTTAAGTTGCAACATGTATTCCTCTCAGTTCAGTTCAGTCGCTCAGTCACGTCTGACTCTTTGTGACCCCATGAATTGCAGCATGCCAGGCCTCCCTGTCCATCACCAACTTCCGGAGTTCGCTCAGACTCATGTCCATCGAGTCAGTGATGCCATCCAGCCATCTCATCCTCTGTCGTCCCCTTCTCCTCCTGCCCCCAGTCCCTCCCAGCATCAGAGTCTTTTCCAATGAGTCAACTCTTCGCATGAGGTGGCCAAAGTACTGGAGTTTCAGCTTTAGCATCATTCCTTCCAAAGAAATCCCAGGGCTGATCTCCTTCAGAATGGACTGCTTGGATCTCCTTGCAGTCCAAGGGACTCTCAAGAGTCTTCCTCAACACCACAGTTCAAAAGCATCAATTCATCGGCGCTCAGCCTTCTTCACAGGCCAACTCTCACATCCATACATGACCACAGGAAAAACCATAGCCTTGACTAGACGGACCTTAGTTGGCAAAGTAATGTCTCTGCTTTTGAATATGCTGTCTAGGTTGGTCATAACTTTTCTTCCAAGGAGTAAGTGTCTCTTAATTTCATGGCTGCAGTCACCATCTGCAGTGATTTTGGAGCCCCAAAATATAAAGTCTGACACTGTTTCCACTGTTTCCCCATCTATTTGCCATGAAGTGATGGGACCGGATGCCATGATCTTCGTTTTCTGAATGTTGAGCTTTAAGCCAACTTTTTCACTCTCCTCTTTCACTTTCATCAAGAGGCTTTTGAGTTCCTCTTCACTTTCTGCCATAAGGGTGGTGTCATCTGCATATCTGAGGTTATTGATATTTCTCCTGGCAATCTTGGTTCCAGCTTGTGTTTCTTCCAGTCCAGCGTTTCTCATGATGTACTCTGCATAGAAGTTAAATAAGCAGGGTGACAATATACAGCCTTGACGTACTCCTTTTCCTATTTGGAACCAGTCGGTTGTTCCATGTCCAGTTCTAACTGTTGCTTCCTGACCTGCATACAGATTTCTCAAGAGGCAGGTCAGGTGGTCTGGTATTCCCATCTCTTTCAGAATTTTCCACAGTTTCTTGTGATCCACACAGTCAAAGGCTTTGGCATAGTCAATAAAGCAGAAATAGATGTTTTTCTGGAACTCTCTTGCTTTTTCCATGATCCAGCAGATGTTGGAAATTTGATCTCTGGTTCCTCTGCCTTTTCTAAAACCAGCTTGAACATCTGGAAGTTCATGGTTCACGTATTACTGAAGCCTGGCTTGGAGAATTTTGAGCATTACTTTACTAGCATGTGAGATGAGTGCAATCGTGTGGTAGTTTAAGCATCCTTTGGCATTGCCTTTCTTTGGGATTGGACTATTCAGTACCAAATAGGGCCAGACGTAATTTGAATTACAGTTGATGAAAAGTCTGAACTTCAAGGTGAATAGAAAGCCAGAAATTATCTGTGATTTCAATAACAGCTCCTGGCACAAGGATGTGAATATTTGGAGGTTTGTTGACAAAGAGGTTTGGCGGGTGACACAGATCCAGGATAGCACAAGAAGGAAATCATGAGAGGGCCACACCTGGGAGGTCCATCCATTCCTCAGTGAGGAGGGACTCTGCCTAACCCCAAAAGTGCTCTGAAAATTGTTGGGTAATTTGAGAATGCAGTTTTCCTCAAATTTTTTTTTTTTTTATCAAACTTCACATCATTTACACAAGTAGGTTTCAGCATGTTGAAGCCTCTTTGCTGTCCATTCCTAAACTCTGAGTTGAAAGAAACCCTGCAGGTGTTGCTAAGGCTAGAGTTCTGAGCAGTGGGGGAGGGGCCCCAGCTGCCTCCTAGGTCCCCTGCCGGACCTGGCGCTCTAGCCCGTGTTTTGCCCAGGGCTTGCTTCTCTCTGGTTGTGCTGCATGTTTCATGGGAGCTCCTCTTAAAATGAGACTTCTTGGCTCAGTTCCCTTTGATGCCACTGCTGCTACGTGTATAAAAGCTATTCTAGAACATGCAGGATGTGAGGTGGTCCCATCTGGGGCAGGACCACATCTGTTCCACCACGAAAGGGTCTGTGTTTTTTTCTTTCTTAAATGAAGAAGACTGTGCTCTTACATATTTCCAGCACTAACAGTCAGTCCTCTTTTTTAAGCATGATAAAAACTGTCCCTACAGGAGGTGAAGAGGATATAGACTGATAATTACAGGCTGGCTCACCACCCTTAGGGAGGCTGTCGAGATGGAGCATGGTTTTGGAAGCACGTTCACAGCTTCTTCATATGGTCCCATATATTACGGTTCTCCAGAGAAACAGAAGCAATGCAGAGTTTATTTTCAGGAAATGGCCCTCGTGCCTGGTTGGACCTGGCAAGTCTGAAATTCACAGAGCAGGTCAGTAGGCTGGAAATTCTGGAGAAAGTTGATGTTACAGTCTTGAGGCCAAAGTTAGGCTGGAGAGAAAATTCTCTGTCTTCCTGGTACCTCAATATTTTTCTCATAAGGCCTTCAACTGATGAGGCCCCTCAAATTAAGGAACATAATCTGCTATACTCAAAGTTGACTGATTTAAATGTCAATCATATCTAAAGCATAGCAACATCTAGATGGATGTTTGAGCTCCACGGCCTAGCTGAGTTGGCAAATTAACTATCACAGTCTGGATACAGATCTGGTTTTCTCAGTCCTGGCTCTTCATATGGACCTGGAACCAAGGAGCCTGCTTCTCCAAGTCTCACTGCCTCCCCAGGCCTCATGAATTTGTTTGAAAAGCAGGGGCAGCGATGGTTCTCTCATAGGAGTGTAGTGAGGATCCAATGTGAAAGCACTTAGCAGATGGTTATGAATTATAATGAAAGCAAAGTTATTATTTGGAGGTATGATTGTAGTTCTGCTTCTTCAGGGGAAGAGTTGGATGGTTGGGGGTAAGCAGGTCCAAGCTTGTCATGTTTGGAAGGTGTGACATTTTGGGGTAGGATATCCCCGGTGATGGCAGTGGTAAGCAATTTGCCTGCCATTGCAGGAGACACGAGACATGGGTTTGATCCAGGGGTAGGGAAGATCCCCTGGAGGAGGGCTTGGCAGTCCACTCCAGCATTCTTGCCTGGAGAATCCCATGGCCAGAGGAGCCTGACAGGCTACAGTACAGAGGGTCACACGGAGTTGGACATGACTGAAGTGACTGCATGCACGCGTGCTACTGATGGGGCCTTCCTGGGTGGCATTAGTGGTAAAGAACCCATCTGCCGATGCAGGAGACACAAGAGACTCGGGCCTGGCCCTTGGTGTGGAGGGCAGGAGTGGCACTGGAGTGGCAAACCTCTCCAGTATTCTTGCCCACAGAATCCCATGGACAGAGGAACCTGGCAGGCTACAGTCCATAGCATCACACAGAGTCAGACACAACTGAAGCGACGTAAGCTAATGATCTCCCCACCCCAGGTTCTCTGAGTCTCAATTTCCTCACCTGCAACGTGAAGATAATTATAGTATCAACCTTATTGGGCTGTGTGAGGATTAAATGAGTTAATCTATATAAAGCATTGAGATTAGCTGTTGGCACCTCGTAAGAGTTTTTCATGAATTAATTCATTAAATCATCACGTAATCCAGTAAGTTAGATACTACTTGACCCACACTTTACAGGGAGGAAGAAACTGAGGCCAGATGGGTGGCCAGGCCAAGGTCACCAGCTATTAATTGGCTAAGCTAGGATATATATCCAGTCAGTCTGTCCTGAGAGTTTCCATTTCTAACCACTATACATACTGCCACTATTCTATACTGGGAATGAGGGAAAGGGTGGGTGAGGAAGGAGAGAAACCTGGCCTTTGCCTCCCAAAACTTAACAGGTTTGGTCATGATTCTCAGCCCCACCTGGCACAGCTTCCTCCAGCCACACCTCCTCCTGGAAGTCTTCCCAGATAAGCCCTACCCATATGATCACTCCTCTTTTTTCCATATGCTTTGAACTTATGAACCTAGTTGTCTGCATGGTGCCTTGAAAATTGCATGGTGTAATGCTTTGATAATTGTCATTCAATTTAATGCACATTTATCACATGCCTAGAACACAGGGCTAGAACCATGGGAAATGTAGACACGGCTAAACCAATTCCTCCTTGCCAGGCAGTTATGATCTTGTCAAGGACATAATCAAAGACAGTCACAGGAAATACCAGTGAAAGAGAAATTGAGATTAATGTCATAAAAGCAATAGGGCTTCCCAGGCGGTGTTAGTGGTAAAGAATCTGCCTGCCAACACAGGAGACTCCAGAGATGTGGATTCTATCCCTGGGTCAGGAAGATCCCCTGGAGAAGGAAATAGCAACCCACTCCAGTGTTCTTGCCCGGGCACTCCTATGGACAGAGGAACCTGGCAGGCTGCAGTGCTTCGGGCCACAAAGAGTAGGCCACGACTGAGCGACTGCGTATTACAGAAGTAAGGGGAAGATAAGGCTCAATTCAGGCTTGGGGTGGGGGTGCTCTGAGAAAGCTTCACAGATCATGCATTTGCACTGGGTTTTGAGGGATGGCTAAGACTTTAAGAGACCGTGTGGTGGGAGAACAATCAGAGAAAAGAGCAGGAACAAAGACCCAGAGTATGAAGTGTGTTCTGAAATGTAAGACATCATTGATGGGGCTGCCGAGGCCTGCTGCGGTCATTATTAGTAGGAGCAGGCACCTGGGCGTCTATTTCCTGGCATCTGTCCAAGTTCCAGACCCTCAGGTTTTAGTCAGTGGGCTCTGCCTTTGAGAGAGAGAGGCTGAGGGTTGAGAAATGAATCAAGCTTTTCTCCCTCTTTGGTATTTTATTCTTTTTTCTGGAAGCTATTGCATTGAAGCCAAACAAGCCTGCTGCTGCTGCTGCTGCTAAGTTGCTTCAGTCGTGTCCGATTCTGTGCGACCCCATAGATGGCAACCCACCAGGCTCCCCGGTCCCTGGGATTCTCCAGGCAAGAACACTGGAGTGGGTTGCCATTTCCTTCTCCAGTGCATGAAAGTGAAAAGTGAAAGTCGCTCAGTCGTGTCCAACTCGTAGCGACCCCTGGGGGCCACCACATTAAAAAAAAAAAGTCTCTGTCCTTAAGATTTGTTCTTGTGTTTGCATCTCATTTTTAAAATTTTTATTTATATTTTATTAAATTAAAAATATTTATTTATAGTATTTTATTTTATTAATAAAATTTTATTAAAATATTATTTTTATTTTTTAACTTTTTGTTTTACACTGAGGTATAGTTGATTAACAATGTTGTGTTAGTTTCAGATGTACAACAAAATGATTCACTTATACATATGTGCTAAGTCACTTTGTGACCCTGTTGACTGTTGCCTGCCAGGCTCCTCTGTCCATGGGATTCTCCAGGCAAGAATACTGGAGTGGGTTGTCATTCCCTTCGGGAAGGGGATCTTCCCGATCCAGGGATCAAACCCATGTCTCTTATGTCTTCTTCATTGGCAGGTGGGTTCTTTACCAATAGTGCCACCTGGGAACATGTGTCTATTCTTTCACAAATTCTTTTCCCAATTAGACTATTACAGAATATTGAGCAGAGTTCCCTGTGCTATACAGTAGGTCCTTGTTGGTTATCCACTTTAAATATAGCAGTGTGTACACGTTAATCTCAAACTCATCAACTATTCCTCTCCTCTACCCTTTCCTCCTGGCAACCATGAATTGGTTCTCTAAGTCTGTGAATCTGTTTCTGTTTTATAAATAAGTTCACTTGTATCACTCTTTTGATTCCAATGTCAGTTCGGTTCAGTCGCTCAGTCATGATTCTAGTATAAGTGATATCATATGATCTTTCTTTCTCTGTCTGACTGACTTCATTCAGTGTGTCAGTCTCTAGGTTCAATCATGTTGCTACAGATGGCCTTATTTCATTCTTTTTAGTGGCTGAGTAATATTCCATTCATCCCCAGACTGGCGCATGGCTCCGTGCTCCCTTTGTCCGCAGCAGACAAAGTGTAGAGAGGCTGGCTTTGTCTTCTGGTCAAGTGCTTAGCTGTATTGCTCCCCTCTCCCTGGTTGGACGAGGCATCCCTCTGGGCCAAAGCGAGAGCAGAGTTGGAGCCCTGTGTTGGCTGCATGCTCCCCAGGGCCTAAACTTCCTGCCAGGAATCTAGAGAAGGTGTTCCCATCCCCCTGGTCCCAGGGAAAGCACTCTGCTGTGTTGCTTTGGATCCTTCTGAGGTCTGACTTCAGGTAACAGGTGCCAGACTCTTGGGGTTAAGGTGAGAAATCTGAAAGCCAGACCACCTCTGAATAATCAGGAAACGTTTCCTGAGCAATAATTTTTCTTTTCTCATCCATTCATCTACCCACCAATCAAATATTTGCTTTACTCCTTCTCTATGTCAAGTGATGAACTTGGTGCCAGGGTCCCAAAGACCAAAAAAAAAGCACATTTCTTGTCCTCAAGTTTAGAGTGTAGTGAGGTCTGATCACACCATTGCAATAGTGAGTACTTTGATCAAGGAAGCTCAGGCAAGGTGTCCCTAGTACAGCACTGGGGTTAGGGAATTAGAAATTCTAAGCAGAGTCCCAGTGGACAAAAAGGGGGTATGAGAGGAAGAACAGACAGAAGAGACGCTAGAAGGCAAGGGTGTGGCATGTCCAAGGACAGGTTTGCTGCAATCGGGAGTTGAGGGCGGAGGCCGCCAAGCTGCATGGCTGGAGAAAGCGGGCAGACCGAGGTCATGAAAGTTCTTGTGAGCCACGCAATAATGTTTAGATGCTACCCTCGGGGCACTGAAGACTACTGAGCATACAAACTACCCGTTTAGCTCCGCATTTTATAGGGAACGCTCACTCAGTGAGGAGATGCAGTGGTAGCGGTGGGGGGCGGTGAATGAGAGCAGAGAGACCGTTTGGAGGCTGCTGCAGTTGCTGCAGGAAGGACAGGAGGAGCTGTCTGGGCATGGGAGGGACCGTGATGGGGAGATATCTGAGAGGTACTAAGGGGGCAAAGAAATAGAGGAAAAGAACAAAATAGGAAAGACTAGCGATCTCTTCAAGAAAATTAGAGATACCAAGGGAACATTTCATGCAAAGATGGGATCAATAAAGGACAGAAATGGCCTGGACCTAACAGAACCAGAAGATATTAAGAAGAGGTGGCAAGAATACACAGCAGAACTGTACAAAAAAGATCTTCATGACCCACATAATCATGATGGTGTGATCACTCATCTAGAGCCAGACATCCTGGAATGTGAAGTCAAGTGGGCCTTAGGAAGCATCACTACGAACAAAGCTAGTGGAGGTGATGGAATTCCAGTTGAGCTATTTCAAATCCTGAAAGATGATGCTGTGAAAGTGCTGTGCTCAATGTGCCAGCAAATTTGGGAAACTCAGCAGTGGCCACAGGACTGGAAAAGGTCAGTTTTCATTCCAATCCCAAAGAAAGGCAATGCCAAAGAATGCTCAAACTACCACACGATTGCACTCATCTCACATGCTAGTAAAGTAATGCTCAAAATTCTCCAAGCCAGGCTTCAGCAATATGTGAACCGTGAACTTCCAGATGTTCAAGCTGGTTTTAGAAAAGGCAGAGGAACCAGAGATCAAATTGCCAACATCTACTGGATCATGGAAAAAGCAAGAGAGTTCCAGAAAAACATGTATTTCTGCTTTATTGACTATGCCAAAGCCTTTGACTGTGTGGATCACAAGAAACTGTGGAAAATTCTGAAAGAGATGGGAATACCAGACCACCTGACCTGTCTCTTGAGAAATCTGTATGCAGGTCAGGAAGCAACAGTTAGAACTGGACATGGAACAACCGACTGGTTCCCAATAGGAAAAGGAGTACGTCAAGGCTGTATATTGTCACCCTGCTTATTTAACTTCTATGCAGAGTACATCATGAGAAACGCTGGACTGGAAGAAACACAAGCTGGAACCAAGATTGCCAGGAGAAATATCAATAACCTCAGATATGCAGATGACACCACCCTTATGGCAGAAAATGAAGAGGAACTCAAAAGCCTCTTGATGAAAGTGAAAGAGGAGAGTGAAAAAGTTGGCTTTAAGCTCAACATTCAGAAAATGAAGATCATGGCATCTGGTCCCATCACTTCATGGGAAATAGATGGGGAAACAGTGGAAACAGTGTCAGACTTTATTTTTTTGGGCTCCCAAATCACTGCAGATGGTGACTGCAGCCATGAAATTAAGAGACGCTTACTCCTTGGAAGGAAAGCTATGACCAACCTAGATAGCATATTCAAAAGCAGAGACATTACTTTGCTGACTAAGGTCCGTCTAGTCAAGGCTATGGTTTTTCCAGTAGTCATGTATGGATGTGAGAGTTGGACTGTGAAGAAGGCTGAGCGCCGAAGAATTGATGCATTTGAGCTGTGGTGTTGGAGAAGACTCTTGAGAGTCCCATGGACTGCAAGGAGATCCAACCAGTCCATTCTGAAGGAGATCAGCCCTGGGATTTCTTTGGAAGGAATGATGCTAAAGCTGAAACTCCAGTACTTTGGCCACCTCATGCGAAGAGTTGACTCATTGGAAAAGACTCTGATGCTGGGAGGGGTTAGGGGCAGGAGGAGAAGGGGACGACCGAGGATGAGATGGCTGGATGGCATCACCGACTCGATGGACGTCAATCTGAGTGAACTCCAGGAGTTGGTGATGGACAGGGAGGCCTGGCGTGCTGCGATTCATGGGGTCGCAATGAGTCGGACACGACTGAGCGACTGAACTGAACTGAACTGAAGGGGCAGAATGGACAGGACGTGGTTATCAACTGGATGTAGTGGGGAGGGTCAGGGAAGGGCAGCAATGACTTGCAGTGTTCTGGCTTTGGTCACTGCTGTGGTTGCTGGGGATGCTCTTCCCTGAGACAAAGATGGGAGGAGGAACACGCCCGTCGGGCCTAGGGTGGAAAGAGAAGCTTAGTCTCACGAGTGTTAAAACAGCTGGAGGCAGGGCACTGGAGCCGAGGGATGCCAGGTCCTAAGGCAGAAGTTCGGAAATCTTCGGGATATAAGTTCTGAGTAAAAAAGTGAGAGTATTAAGTTTGAGGAGAGTATATGAAATAGATCAAGGACATTTTAAAGTGGGGTGAAGAGAATCGTATCGAGGAGGGGGCATTTGCGTGTGCATGTGTGCTAAGTCGCCTCAGGCATGTCTGACCCTTTGCAACCCTATGGACTGTAGCCACCAGGCACCTCTGTCCCAGGGACTCTCCAGGCAAGAATACTGGAGTGGGTTGCCATCCCTCCTCCAGGTATCAAACTCGTGTCTCTTATGTCTCCTGCATCGGCAGGCGAGCTCTTATATCACTAGCACCACCTGGGAAGCCCCAAGGAGGGGTCATAAGAGATGCAGCAAGATGAAGGCTGAAAGGGGCCTTAGAGTTGGCAATAGTGGAGCAGGGCCGGCACCAGAGACCCAGATTTTGAAAGACAGAGGAGGAGAAAACAGAATACAGTGGGCTGAGGTGTAAGTGGGAGGCAGTGAGAGGGGAGAGAGTGCAGAAAGCTTTTCAATCAGTTTGACTAAGAAAGAAAGGAAGCTGTGTCATTTGCAGAGGCGTGGATGAACCTAGAGTCTGTCATATAGAGTGCAATGTCACAGAGAGAAAAACAAACACCACGTATCAATGCATATATGTGAAATCTAGAAAAACGGTGTCGATGAAGGATCTTATTTGCAAAGCAGACAAAAAAGAAAAAAAAAACAAAGAAAAAGAAAATAGAGACACAGACATAGAGGACATGTATGGATGCCAAGGGGGAAAGGAGGTGGTGGATGAATTGGGAGATTGGGATGGACACAAATACCCTATTGAAGCTATGTATAAAATAGATAACTTGAGAACTTACTGTATAGCACTGGGAACTCTCCTTGGCACTCTGTAGTGACCTAAACGGGAAGGAAATCCAAGAGGGGATATATGTATACTGATTAACTTTGCTGTACAGTAGAAATCAACACAGCAGTGTAAAGCAACTATGTGTGTGCTAAGTCATTTCAATTGTGTCTGACTCTGTGCGACCCTGTGAACTATAGCCCGCTGGGCTCCTCTGTCCATGGGATTTTCCAGGCAAGAATACTGGGGTGAGTTGCCATTCCCTAGTCCAGGGGATCTTCCAGACCCAGGGATTGTACCTGCATCTCTCCTGTGCCCTGCATTGGCAGGCAGGTTCTTTACCACTAGTGCAACCTGGGAAGCCCCAAAGCAACTAAACCCCAGTGGGAAAAAAATGTGTAACAACAACAACAAACCCCAAGCTCTTAAAGAGCAAAAAATAACATAAAAAATAAAACTGACCTAAAATGAAGTCTATTTTAAAAAGAGGGGAAAGAAAAACCCAGGAAACAGCTTGAGTTACCTCATTTCTATCTTTGTATGTCACCACTTGGAATTTTCATTTATTTAAATTTTAATTTCAAATTAAATTAATTTAAATACATTTTAAAGTTTAATTTCAAATAAATTTATTTAAATTGGATTAAAAAAAAAAAAGAATGGTAACTTAGTGATCATGCCCATCTTGAGGGGAGGAAGTCAATGGGGAGAAAGTTTGAACATTGAAAGCTTGTGTCCCCAGGCTCAGTGGGAACCCAGTGGGGCCTCTGGATTTCTGGGAACTCCAAGCCCTGAAAGTAGAAAGGCTGCCAGGCCAGGCCCCTCTGCAGGCACCCAGGCCTCAGCTCCCTCTAGCTCCTCCAAGGGCTGTGTTGGATGTTTGTTCTACAAAGGTAGCCCCAGCTGGCAGAAGAGCTGACTTGGGACCTGACCCAAGCCTCCTCTTGTTTCTCTGGCTTAAGCCTGAATGTAGCAGTAGGCAGCTTTCTTTGGGTCTCTGCTACTAACAGCCGCAGTCATGGGATAGGGCAAATCCTGAGACGTGCCTGATACATGGGTAACTCCGTGGAAACCTCAGGCCTGGGTTCTGAGTCAAGCCAGGAGGCGAGGCTCATCCAGCAAGAGCCTGTGGTCAGGCTGCCACCTAGTGTTGAGCTGGGCGTACAGCAGAAAGGCCTCTACGGGGCACCCAACCTGAGTGGCTGACAGGCAAGAAAGAGGGAAAACCAGAAAATCTGCAAAGAAGCCAGGCTCTTTAGGGGCCCCAACCACCCCAGACCAGACGGAAAATGCATTTCGGGCGAAGACAAACGATGAAGTCAGCCTGCAGCCGGAGGCCAAGAAAACTAAAAGCTCACTTTGATAGGTAACAAGACACTTCTTCCTATGCTGCCTCTCACTGGATTCTTTGCGTTAGTTATGATCACTTTACCTGTTTTACAGATGTGGCTTATCCCTGGAAGTTTCAAAAGATTTGTCCATGTCAGCTGTCTGTTAAATGGCAGAGCTGGGATTTGGGAAGGGGTTTTCAGACTTTGAGAAATGGGGTGGGCAATGAAGGGCGCTGAGTTTCACTTCAGGAGCAATGGGAACAGTCCAGGCAGATGGAAGCAAGACACACAGAACATCTGGGCAGAACGGAACCATACGGACCTGTGCCTGGTTGCCCTGAAGGTAGAGAGTGAGGCCAGGAGGGTGAGGAGCCTCATCACAGGCCAGATGTGTGCAAATGGCCGCTGGGGCTGAAGTCTGCAGAGACGAGCTCCAGCGAGTCTGCGCAGGAGCCAGGGAAGGGGGCGCCATTAGGCTCTGGGGCTTGGAGAGGCGGGACTAAGGGGTGATTGACAGGATGGCCAACGACAGGCCCAAGGAACATTTGGGCTGCTACTGGCAAGGGGGACAGAAGACCCAAGCTTAGAGAAATGCACCAGCGAGTAGATGGGGCCCTGAGAACAGGCAACAGGGGTATCTGAGCTGGGGCCTCTCTTGATAAGATTACAGGAGAAGAGAAAATCGCAGCCAGCTCACCTGCTGATAGGTACCAGCTAGGGAGGGAGACCAAGGGCCCCAGGGGATGCTATTTGCCGTGGGTGGGCAGAACTGTCTTCAGTTCAGAGCCCCCAGGTGAGAAATAGCAAAATATTTTCTTCTAAAAAAAATGTTTTCTTCTCACCTGCCTGGACCATGTCAATAAGGCATGGGGGCAGCTCCTGGGAGAGCAGGCAGCAAATCACTGGTGTTGTCCACTGTGCAGATTCAATGCTGCAGATAAGGAGTGTGTGCCTGGTATAGCTGTCCATGTCTACTACTTCTAATTACTCTTGCTTTGCTTTCCTCCTGGTTTGCCAATGAAGTTCCTTTCAAAAAAACCAATATAGATTATATATGTACACACACACCTCTTCCCTATTTTTTTTCTAAGCAAGAAGGCAGAGTCATTGGTTCCCATACAGGGCAGTTTTAGGGATAGAACTGCTCTAGGGGCTCAAGCCTTAGGGTTTTAGTTGGAAAGGAGGTAAGCTGAGGCAGGAGAGGCAGTTTGGGAAGAAGCCTGGCAACAATGGGTCTCACTTGCTCATGATATCACTGCCTTGACAATGCCCCCCGAGGCTTCTGTAGTCCTGCTCCCTCCACCCTCCCATTGCCTCCACCAGCTTCACTTCTTTCCACACATACTCAGTACCTCCCTGCTTTCCCATTCACAGCTAGTGACTAACTAGGTGGATAGCAAATTGAAGCCTATTGGCAATCTATCAATTAATATTAATCAGCAATTGTGTTCCTGAAATTGTTACCACTCCCACTCAGATTGTCTCAAAATCTTCTCTTTAATAAAAATCTAGCTGTATAAGTAAGACGGGCCCACTATGGGAAGGTCAGGAAATATATAATGTACATCAGATGGTCTTTTCAATGAATTAAAAAGAAATGAGCTTAATCTCCTCTTTGATGACTGGTAAGCTCTTCCTGCTTCTCTTCCTAGCCGCTGACTGGTCTTGGTGCTCTGATGCCTTGTATGCGGTGACGGCTCAGTCAGCACTCGTGGGTAGCTGATTGTTGACTGGTGCCCAGTGCTCACCAAGTTTCATATAAATATTAGAAACTCTGGTGTGTGTTGGAGATGGCAACTGGCCTGTGGCATGCTGGCAGGGGAACCGGCTGGATTCCATGCAGACTTGTTTTTCCCAAGTTAACTGATGGTATCCTGCCATGACAACAAGCTTAGCCTTGCAGCATGTGGGTCTGGATGGTGCTTCTGGATCACCTGAGGGTGAGTCCATTCTGGGAGGGGGTTAGCCACTTGACAATCAGATTTTGAGGACCTACTGTATGCCAGGCACTGTGTGGGCTACTAGGCAGATAAGGAAGCAGGATTTGAAAACTCACTGGAGTGCAGCTTGATCACTGTGGTACCCCACTGAGGGAGCAGAGGGGGATGGCTCTGGGGCTGAGTCACTCCAGGAAGGCTTCTCAGAGGAGGTGGCCTGAGAGTTAGAACTTGAAGTGTGAGTAGACTAGGGACCACTGGTAGAGAGTAGAAAAGCTACTAGTAAGCTGGTGGTATAACAGCCTTCAGTGTGTTCCAGGAACACCAGGAGGAGCTTCTGTGGCTTACATTTTCAAATCTGAGCTGAAGGGTCTCAGAGGCCCTGTGAGGCCCTCTCCCTTGCTTTTCCATGGGCTGGTTTATCAGGAAACAGCCATGTCTTCTTGTGCTCTCCAGGCTCAGTTCTAATGCCCTCTTCTTCAACCTCGGGGACTATCTAGACACATGTGGCTGCTCCCACCTGCACTCTCATCCACCCTGTGACGGCTCTGTACACACTGATTGTCACTGTCGTGTGTGTGTGTGTTTGTGTGTGTTAGTTGCTCAGTCATGTCAGACTCTTTGTGATCCCATGAACTGCAGCTCACGAGGCTCCTTTGGAGCCTCCATGGAATTCTCCAGGCAAGAATACTGGAGTGGGTAGCCATTCCCTTCTCCAGGGTTGAACCTGGGTCTCCCACGTTGCAGACAGATTCTCTACCATCTGAGCTACAGGGTCAGATGGTGAATAGGGTCTGTTTTCTCCCCTAGACTGCGTGCTTACAGGCAGGAACTGTGCTAGGCTCATCCTTGCACACCTAGCACCCGGCAATGGACCTCACATCCGACACATACCGCACACATGTTTAACTCTTTAGTTTGTTCTGTGAACACATCCCAGTCACTCAGTGGACCCTGGCTCAGTTTCCCCTCTAACCTCATTAGGGATGAAGGTAGGACTCTAAGAGTCTGATGCAGGGTGACAAGGCCCAGGGCACATTGTCCTCATCCACCCCAATTAGTGCTTGATTGAGAAGGTCACAATCTTGGCTTATGTTATGAGAGTCCATTGTTTAATTGATTAAAACAGGTTTTCAGTTGGCAGCTTGGCAAGCGCATACCGCACTGCCTCTCCCACTCTACCCGCAGGGCAAGAATGTGACAGACTGAGCCAGCAAATGCTCGGAATGCCTTGAAGATCCTGTTCCAGCAGGCCAACTGGGACAGGGAGGACCCCAGTGACAAATTTGACCTGATTACTGGAACCTTTTTTTCCCAGGATGGGCCTTGGGAACCTGCCCACTTGTGGAACCAGCTGTCAATCAGCCCACCAGGGACCAAGGGAAGATGAGAAGCACTGGGTCCTGCCCTGCTGCAGCATTGACCCCATTCCGGAACACGGACTTAGCCCTTTCATACCTGATTTTTCAGCTGAAGAATAAGGACATTTTTATAAGTCCTGTAAGGGAGTTTCATGATGATATCCTTCCAAGGAAGAGTAAATGGGTAAATGGCAGAGGGATGGGAATATGGACGGACAGATAGTGAATCCTAAAATGGTTAGACGAGTAGATGGTAGAGGAAGTGGATGGATAGACGGGAATTCAGCCTGCACTGATGGCCTTCCCAGAGACACAGAGCCCTCCAGTTGTTGATATTGGTGCTGGCAGGTGCTGCTGTGACAGTACCTTAGGTACTGAAGGCTTGCTATGAGCAGTTGAAGAGCTAAATATAAAAGGGGTAGGGGAGATGATTGGATGGTATCACTGTCAATGGACATGAACTTGGGCAAACATTGGCAGATGGTGAGGGACAGGGAGGCCTGGCACACTGGAGTCCATGGTGTCGCAAAAAGTTGGACATGACTTGGCGACTGAACAACAACATATCTTCCATTTGTTTTTCAGGAAACAGCAATGAATTGAGGGCAGCTGATGCCTCTTCAAAGATTTGCTACTTTTTGAGACTTTCAAGCACGAAAGTGGGTTATCCTCCCCTCTCAGAATTGATGGGGAGGCCAAATAGGACAGAGTGACATAACCTGCAAACAAAGCACCTTAAAACAACACACCCGTTAAAGTAACATAACAATCAAGGAAACAAGACTGCAAGCAGCTTGGGAAACGGAGAGCAAAATAATTAGCTTCATCAAGCTGTCATTCTAGAGCAGGCTTGTTGTTTTGTGTGGCTGCGTTTTTGTGTAGGAATTGTACATAGCTGCAAGTGTCATCCACATGCCCACACTCTAACCTCTTTTCTCCACCTAACATGATGTCATGAGCATTTTTCTGTGTTGCTACATAGTCTGTATAATTACTCTAAATGACTGTAAAATATTCCACTCATTATACTACTGCTGAATATTTAGGTTGCTTATATTTTTTTCCTTTGCTCAATTTTCATGAATTAACAAATGTAAGGTGTTTCTCCCTCACTCACTCACTTCAGTCGCTCAGTCATGTCCGACTCTTTGCGACCCCATGAATCGCAGCACGCCAGGCCTCCCTGTCCATCACCATCTCCTGGAGTTCACTCAGACTCATGTCCATCGAGTCCGTGATTCTATCCAGCTATCCCATCCTCGGTCGTCCCCTTCTCCTACTGCCCCCAATCCCTCCCAGAGCCTTGTAAAATGTAGACACAGAGTAGATGCTTTCTCTCTTTTCCATCTCTCTCTTTCATGTGTATCTTTGTCCCTGGGCTTTTCTTTAGGGTAAGTGTTCCTTAGGGTTCAGGGGTTTAAACAATTGTATGACTCTCCACACATACTGCTACCATATTGTTTCATTAATTACAATGACAATAACGTAAATAGCTCCACAATTATACACATTGTCTCAAAAAATCCTCTCAACCGCTAAGGGGTAGCCATTGTCTCATTTGAGATGAGAAAGCAGAGGCCTGCAGGTTTAACTAATCTGCCCAGTGTCCCCATCTTTTCTGTTTTCTTTTTTTCCCCAAGGTCTGCTCCAGTGTCTGGTGCATAGAATGACTTCAATAAACATTTGCTGAATGAAGTTTCAAGTGGGAACATCATGATTCCAACCCAGGCTATGCTTTTTACCTTAAATCTTGCTGATGGCTCTTGATATTCATTTGGGTGAGGGGTAGAGATGGGAGTGTTGCCAAACCTTTGAACTCAGACTTAGTGTAACACCCATTAAGGCTCAGGGTGAACATGCCAGAGCTGTGATGTGCTGTGGGTGGGAGTTTTGGACCCTGATAATAGTTACCCAGAACTGTACCTTGCTTGACTTTTTTCTGAGATCGCCTATGCAGCAGACCTATTATATAGCTCTGAAAATGATGCCATAGTGAGCGGTCCTAAGGCCTTGGTGGCCGCATTGTATTTGGAGGGTTTGCTGTTGTCTTTATCTGTGTGACCTCATTATGCATTTACAAAAATGCTGACCTCATTGGAGTCACTATCTAAAATCCAACTTCATGAGCTGAGGTGGCAGAGTGACCCCATGAGCTGAGGTGGCAGAGTGACCCCTTGGACTGAATTTTCCTTGGCCCTATCCTTCCTAGTTTCATCCCAAAGAGCAACAACTCCAAGAATCTTGAGTCTTTCCTGAGGTCATGTCTTCCTGGCATAAAGCTGAAATCTGTCCCATTTCTGTTGGATAGGATGTACATGTTGAGTGTCAGGATGGTTCTTCAAAGATCCTTTAAAAAATAAGGTCTGTCCACTGAGGCTACCTGGCCAGGCAGAAGGCTGGAGAGGTCAGTGACAGGTGGGCCTCAAGATTAAGGAGGAGATCCAACATGACAGGACTTCCTATGTGCTGGGAATTGAGGAACTGCTTTAAACTCTGACATTCTATGGAAAAGAGTGCAGAAAATCAGGTTTGAGAGGAGAAACTTGGGAAATTTCATATTTAGGTGTCAGCAGAGGGGACAAAGACAGTCCAAGAGCTAAGAGATCATGTAATAAGGGGCTTCCCAAGCAGTTCCACTCGCATGTGCTGAGCACCGACCATGTTTATGTGCTCTGGTAAGTCTTGGGAATATGATAATGGAAAGACAGATGCTTGTCTTCAAGAAGTTGCCATGCTCCAACCGGGAGTGTGCGTGTGTGCTAAATCACTTGAGTTGTGTCTGACTCTGTACGGCCCTATGGACCATAGCCTGCCAGGCACTTCTGTCCGTGAGATTCTCCAGGCAGGAATACTGGAGTGGGTGGCCATGCATGCTCTCCTCTTTGGGACCTTCCTGACCCAGGGATTGAGCCCACATTCTCTTCTGCCTCTGCGTTGGCAGGCAGGTTTTTAGCACTAGCACCACCTGGGAAGCCTGCCCACCTGGGCGACAGAAGCATAAAACAGCCACAGAAGCAACACAATAAAATGCAGCGTGATAAATGTTCTATTAGTGATGTAATCTGTTGACACCTAAAGGATGAGATATCGGGAATCTGCACACACTTCAAATTCACGTTTGAACCTCACATTGAAGAATGGATGAGGGTTCAACTGTATTGGAGGAGCATCTTGATCAGAGGAAAAAGCAAAGTCCCCAAAGGCTGGTAAGGATATGAAGGCCTTGTGAGAAACGAGGTGGAAAGCAAGGGGGATGTCAAAGGTGCAAAGGCTTGTAAGAGGCCCAGCAGGATGAAAAAGTTGCAACCAGGGTCAGTGGATACAAGACTGATAAGATGTGAATAAGTAGAGGTCCCCTGTATCCATTCTTTCAAAAGAATATTCATTGAGCACAAACCACATGTGAGACATACAGAGGAGGGACATGAATGAAAGAGACAATGATGTCTACCCTGATGGAGCTTCCACTAGTGGGAGAGGCAGACCATACACTAAAAAAGGTAACCATGGAGGATGTAGGAGTAGGAAGGAGGTAAATGCAACAGCGTGGTGCAGAACAGCTATATCTGAAGGGGCACACCTTCAGGTAGCCAGGTCCCCAAGGCCTCCCCAGGCAGGTAACATCTGAGCAGGATGAGAGAGCATCCTGGGAAGAGAGAAACTTCAAAACTAATGGGAAGAACTTGACATACAGATGAATTCCTGGCTTACAAAATTTCAACATGATTTTTTGACTTTGAGATAGTGCAAAAGAGACAGGCATTCAGCAGAAACCAAAGTTCAAAATTTGGATTTGGGTCTTTTCCCAGGCTTGCTATGTGTGGTGTGATGCTCCTTCTTGATGCCGGGCAGTGGCAGCTCCCAGTCAGCCACGTGATCACTAGGGTAAATGACCGACACACTTAGAACTGTTCTGGACCCTGACGACCATTCTGTTTTCAGTTTCAGTACCATATTCAATCATTCAACACTTTATTATAAAATAGGTTTGTGTTAGATGATTTTACCTGACTGTAGGCTAATGTCAATCTTTAAGGAAATCAACCCCGAACATTGACTGGGTGGGTTGATACTGAAGCTGAAGCTCCAATGCTTTGGCCACCTGATGGGAAGAGCTGGCTCATTGGAAAAGACCCTGATGCTGGGAAAGACTGAGGGCAGGAGGAGAAGGGAGCAGCAGAGGATGAGATGGTTGGATAGTATCACTGATTCAGTGGACATGAGTTTGAGCAACACTATCTGGGAGATAGAGGAGAACAGAGAAGCCTGGCCTGCTGCAGTCCATGAGGTTGCAAAGAATTGGACATGACTTAGTGACTGAACAACAACAGGCTAATGGAAGTGTTCAGAACACATGTATGGTAGGCTAGGCTAAACTATGATGCTTGGTAGGTTAGGTGTATTAAAGGCATTTTTGACTTACAATATTGTCCACTTACTGTGAGTTTGGGGGATGTACCTCCACTGTAAGTCAAAGAAGATCCATATTTGAAAAAGACAGAAGAGGCCACCGGGGCTTGAGTGTAGTGAGTGAGGGGCAAGGAGATAGGACATAAGGGTGAGTGAATTGGGATTTTATCTGAGAGCAAAGAAAAACCTGAGGGAGTTTAAAAACCTGAAGAACTTAAAAAAAAAGGAAGGGTTTTAAGCAGAGAAAAGACAGTCTTTTTTAACATAAGCACCCTGGATACTGCACAAGCTTGAACTGGGAAGCTCAGTGGAAGAGCAGAGAGACCAGCCAGGAGGCCACCAGAGTGGTCCAGGCAGAGAAGAGGTGGCTTGGACTAAGGTAGTGGAAAAGGAGACAGAGACAAAGTGGGCAGTTTTGAAATGTATCTGGTGATTAAAGGAAGATAACTCAATGTTGGGGCATGAGAGAAAGGGAAGAAACAAGCCAAAGAAGAGTAGGCTCCCTTCCAGAAGCTTGCGTCCTGGATTCTGGGCATCTCTTCAGCTGAGGGAAGTGTGGCCTATGGCCCAGGAGCTGTGCCCTTCCTCTTGGTCCTGGAAGATCAGAGAGATGTCTGCTCAAGTCTTTGAGAACGGCTGAGGGTCTGGAGAGCCAGCTCCTTCTGGGTTGTTGGCTCATGGGCATCTTGCCAGGGAGAAATGGAGGCCACTTCAATTGATTCAACATCTATTTATGATGCACTTGCTGTGTGTCAAACTCTATTCTGGGTGCTGGGGGCAGAGGGGGTGAACAAAACATACAAAGTCTTTGCCCTCTGATTATAGTTGGTTAGACTAACAACAGTGCAAGAGTGAGTCGTTCAGTCATGTCCAGCTCTTTGTGACCCCGTGGACTGTAGCCCACCAGGTTCCTCTGTCCATGGAATTCTCCAGGCAAGTATATTGGAGTGGGTTGCCATTTCCTTCTCCAGGGGATCTTCCCAACCCAGGGCTTGAACCCAGGTGTGCTGCATTGCAGGCAGATTCTTTACCATCTGAGCTACCAGGGAAGACTAACAACAGCAAAATACTAAATAAAACATATCAAAGAGTTTCGAGAGCTACAGAGAAAAGGCAGGGGTGCTGGAGGTAGGTGGCGGAACTGGTTGAGGATCGGGCGTGGTATACACACTGGGCGGCAGAATGTGCCTGGGGTGGTCCAGGAAGTGGCCCTTTCAGGTCTCTTGTGGCTACAGGGGCCCCACCCCACCCCCTGCTGTCAGTCTCTACTGATCATCTTATTTGTTTTCTTCTTAGGGCTTATCACACTCCATAATGAGCTTGTTTATTTATTTGCTTATTTCTTCTTCAAATAATTCAGATGAATTTTGATGTCATTCCAAAGGGTGTGGATTTGGGGAGGAGATGAAAATCGGAGTGGGGTTGTGAAAGCCGAGACATGACCCCAAGTGCTGAGTTCAAGCTGGAAAGGTTCTAGGTTTGGATATCGGGCTCAGAGCTAGACAGTCCTGGGTTCAAGTTCTGGAAATCCTTCAGACTGGGGACAAGGGAATTACACTACTGTGAGAGGTGTTTGGAGAAAGAGTCTGGGATGGAGACCCTGAGGACTGGGTGAGCTGGATGGGTCTCTCTGTTTGGTCTGGGCATGACACAGAAGGGTAGGATTTCTAAACAAGGCATTTGTTTAGTTAGAGGCTGGCTCATTTCTGTTCTAGTCCTAAGATGCTAGAAGAGCTCAGACAGGAGGGACCCCTGCCTCTCCACTGACCTCATTCCTACATCCCATCTCTAGTAGGTTGACAGACTTCCCCACAGGAGCTTTGGCTGGGGAGCTATGCCCTGAATCAGCAACTGAAACTCCAAGCCGGTGTTAATTAGGTCCCGGCAGCTGACAGGTGATGGTATTTTTCCTTCATTAAAGAAGAGGGGCATACAAGGGGCCCCTTGCTGCTCCTTGGCTTCCCTCCCGGGAAAAGGCTCAGGGTTGGGGTGGGGCATGGAGAGGTTGAACAGAAACACTGCTCTGTCGCACAGGCACAGGGAAGTGGCCCAGCTTGGACCAAGGGAGGAGGCAAGCAGGGGAGGACCCCTGGGAAGCCCCAGACTCTGTGAGTTGATCTCAGCAGGAAAGAAACGGTCCTTCTTGCTGATGGCGCCCTTTGCCACAGCTCCATCCAGCTGATGTCAATCTGAGCATTTTTTATTGTCATTTTCCTCTCATCATAAACATGGTAAACACACACACACACACACATACTCATATACCCATTATGCATCATGGGCTTTGGAGGTAAACAATGACTTAGAAGAAAAAACGTGTCACAGAAAGGCACAAGATTGGATTGGAATTGGGGGAACAAGCTTACAGATAATTTTAGTTGACTCTTGGTTATGTGATCTTGACTGAATTACTTAAACTGTGCTGAAATATCCACTATATCTATAAAGTGAGCACTTTTAAAAATTCATTTTTATTATGAAATTTGGGGCTTCCCTGGTGGCTCAGACAGTAAAGAATCTGCCTGCAATGCAGGAGACCCGAGTTCAATCCATGGGTCAGGAAGATCCCCTAGAGAAAGGAATGGCAACCCACTCCAGTATACTTGCCTGGAGAATTCCATGGACAGAGGAGCCTGGTGGGCTACAGCCCATGGGGTCACAAAGAGTCAGACATGACTGAGCAAGTAACTCTTTCACTAGAGCTATGAACATTTTCACGATGTTCCTTTCACTGTGAACGTTTACCTTTGGTGTCAAGAACCGAGAAAACAGGCACTTAGGTGTAAACTGCGAGGTTCTGTCCCAGTATATGGTGTAGAACTATCCTTAAGTCACATTCTTATTAAAGTGGGCTTTCATAGGCAGAGAACTGGTCAGGTGTAAGAGGGTCTAAACATTTAAAAACTCTGTTGAGAGTACAAACTATTAGGTATAAAATAAGTCACAAGGATATATTGTACAACATGGAGTATAGAGATGACATTTGACAATAATATAAATGGAGTATAACCTTTAAAAACTGTGAATCATTATAGTATACATCTGTAATATATTTTACATCAACTATATTTCAGTTAAGAAGTATAAACATAAATAAACATAAACCCCTTTTGGACTCGTCGCTTCTTAGGCACAGTGAAGAACTGCACGGAGGGCCACAGAGCCCTTCTAGGTTAGAGTGATTCTGAGGAGCAGAATCAGACAGAAACATTTCTCAGGAGGCTTAGCACAAAGCCCACGGTGATCGGGAGGGGAGCCTGTGTTAACGCCTGGCCTTTGGCTCAAAGGCCAGCCCCACCTCTTATTAGCTATTTTTTAAGCAAGTTTCTTAACCTCTTTGGGTCTCAGCTTCTTCATCTGTAAAACTGGGACAATTATTTCTATCTCCCTTGCTTTGGGGGATTGGAATGTTGAATTAAATGGGAGAATTATGTTAAGTACTTTGCCCCCATGGTTGCACGTGGGAAGTGGGGGTGGCTGACAGGCACCGGGAATACTGGAGCTGGATATTCAGGTTCTGATTTCGTAAAGCCTTCTCTGTTTACTCTTCCCTGGAGGGGAGGGCTGGGCGTCTCTTCACCGCTGGAGGCGCCACCTGGGCAGAAGCAGAGGGCTCATCCTAAGCAGGACCAAGGAATGACAAGAGTGTGGGAGGTGGAGTGTCTTTGCATCTGCTAGTCTCACCCCTCACTTTACAAATGGAGCTCATGAGAGGTCGGTGCCCAAATGCAGTTACGCAGCAAATGAATGAGGAAGCCTGGATTAGACGCATCCATTAAGGTTTGTTAGTTTACCCTGGAGGGTAAACTGTTGGAGAGCCCTCTCCTTATCTGGCCCAGGGAGTTGTCTTCACGAAGGTTCTGCCCGCCAGGTGGCGGCATCCTTTCCAAAGTCCACAGGCTCCCTCTGCTGGCCGAGAGCTGAGGGAGCCGCCTTCAGGCTCCCTGGCGCCTCGAAGGAGGGCTGAGTGCCCTGACCAGCCATCACGATGTGTTTTTAGAGATTCACTATTTCACTGTTTAAAAGAGATTGTAATAATAAAAAGCGCATTTACGCTGATGCACGTGATTACCATTGGAGGAGCTCTTCCCTCCTTTGTGTCGCTCAGATCCCCTCTAACACCACCTTTCTCCTGCCTCTCCATGACTTCCTAGAACATTCCTTGTACTTCAGCTTTGCTGGGGATGGATTCTTTCAGTCTTTAAATGTCTTAAAAATTCCTTAATCCTTCATTTTTAAAAAACTAAGTATAAAGATCTAAGTGTTAGTTGCTCAGTCGTGTCTGACTCTTTGCAACCCCATGGACTGTAGCATACCTGGCTCCTGTGTCCATGGAATTCTCAAGGCAAGAATACTGGAGTGGTAGACATTCCCTTCTCCAGGGGGTCTTCCTGACCCAGGGAACAAAGCCTGGCCTCCCACATTTAAGGCAGGTTATTTACTGTCTGAGCCGCCAGGGAAGCCCATAAATTTCTAGATTGAAAGTTATTCTTTTAGTAATTTGAAGACCTTGCTCCACTGCCTTCTAGCTTGGCTTATTTCTGATGAGATGCCTCCAATCACTCTTTCTTCGTAAATAACATATTCCCCCTCTCACCTCTCCCACCGCTGCCCCCATCTACTTTTATGACGCTTTCCCCCTTCATCACTGGTTTTAAGCAATTTGGTTATGATGTACCTTGGCATAGTTTTCTTTACATTTCTTCTGCTTGAGTTTATTTGAAATTCTTGGTTAGATGTACAGTTTTTAAAAAATCAAATTTGGAAAAAATTTGTCATTATTTCTTCAAGTATCACTGCCCCCCCCAACCCCGCACCACACCCCATTCTCCAGTGGACACCAATTACACTTGTGCTAGGCCATATAAAGTTGTTCCAGGTCGAGCAACATCTGCGGAGAAAGAGCAGAAGTTAATGGCAACTCTGTTCCTTTTTTAAATAGAATATGAATATTTTTATTACTCAGGATAAAAGTGGACGTATATCGTGTTATGGATCTGGTGTCACAGACACTCTCTGGCTGCTGGGAAGGGCTGATCCCAGGGTG